>NC_090929.1:1294820831-1296171547 GCF_040938575.1 Ambystoma mexicanum
TTGAAAAGTAAAGGCCAAACCAACTATAGTAGAAAACCTCTAACCCACACAGAAAATAAAAGGGAAATATAGAGGAAACCTGACATCAACACCATCAACATGTGGGTCCTGCAAGAGTTCCACTCCGCGCTGCATACCCAGTTCAGCGAGTTGCAGCAACGTCTAGAGTCTTCAGGTGAGTGTCCATGTGTTGCTAGGCTCCACAGTGCATGTGCATTGTATGTTGGGAGTCAGCACCTTAGGCTTACAGCAAGTATGGCTCTTGTACGGATGTCTGCGTGCATGACCCATACAGTGCTCTACATGTGTGCAATGAACCATGTGTAATTTTAATGAGAATTCATTTGCATTGTTTTGTACTGCGGACTTTCACAACATGCACGTGTTTTGTTACATGTGTCTGAGACCTGCCCATTTGAGAAGTGTGACAGATGGGGTAGTGTTGGTGACCTCATGTGCATACATGGTGTTCATGTGTGTGTGTCAAAGATGGGAAACAGGTGCATTTTAATGACTGACAGTCATGTGGCGGGATTGCAGTTGATGGTACTGTGATGTGATTGCTCATCGCAGTGCTTGAGGACTGTCAGTTGATGTGAGTTCATGACATTTGTATGAGCACATGATGCATGTGTATGTAGCATGTGCAATTGATAGGTTGTGACAGTGCCATGCCCTCTGATGTGATTGTCTGTTGGGATGGACAGGCATGTATGTGCATGTATGTGTATTGCATGTACATGTGTGTTCTGGGGGAGGATGATTGTTCCCTTTACTACTGAACTTCATGTGCAAGTTTGCGTTGCCACGCACACATTGGTGCAGTACCCTGATGTTTGTGTTCTATGTCTCCTTATCCACACTTCCGTTGGAAGAAGAGGGCGGAGACAGTGCTGTAGACCAAGGCAGCAGGGATACCTCCACCAGGAAGAGGCGCAAGGCCCAGCCACGCCCCCTGGACAGCACATCGTCGGGGAGCGAGGTGGCTGGTGCCGCATCAGGACCATCGGCCAATGCTGCTGGGGGTAAGTCCAAGAGGGTGAAGGTGTACGTGGACTCCTCAGCAGCGGGGGGACAGGTGAGACAACACGCGGGCCATCCAGTGCGTAAGATACTCAGGAGTCATCCAGGTTGGCAGGGGTGAAGGGAGGAGGGGGCTGTAGTAACACAGCCCGTGGGGTCAGGCGGGGGTGGTGAGGTAGGTGTGACTACTAAAGTACTGCCCCTGGGGCATGAGGCTGTGCAGGCCCCACTTGCATTGTTTGGGCAAGTTCCTGTCCCTGGGCCAGCGGCTACAGCTGTATGCACCTGTCGGCATGCCTCAACCCAGACCCAACCCCAGGTCTCGGATGCTTCCACCCAGACCGACGCCCCAATGCTGGCGGCTGTTGCCATTTTGGTTAGTGTTGGGAGCGGTACGAGCATGATACGTGATGAAGTGCTTGCACATCATCATGATGACATATGGTGTCTCCTTACACGGCTAGCAACATTCCTGGTCCCGATTGTGGTGTATGGGATGTCCAGTAATGCAACCGCCTCCTAGTCTTCCTCCTCTGTGCGCCAGTCATCCACCAGGTGGCCTTCCCGCCCAGATACCACAAGGGCCCCCTCTGCACCAGAACCACCCATATGGGCCTGTCTGGTGGAGACAACATCCCTGCCTGATTTGGGAGTTGACAGTGAATCAGCTGAGGTGGCCACCGTGCTGATCCAGGGACCGTCAGGTTCACCGGAAATGGAGGGAGAGCAGGCACCCATAAGCAGGGCATGGGCCAGACACCCCTGGGCAACGTCATCAGCCTGGAGGGTGTCCTCACAAAGCAGGCACCAGGCACTATGGCAGCAGCAGGTTCTAAGGAGGAGGCTATTTTACTCAGGGCGTACCATTGCAAGGGGGCAGGTACACACCGTCAGGCAGTACGCAAATGTGGAACTGCTCAGCAGAATGTGTTCTGTGTGTGTGCGCTACGGGCAGCGTATCGGAGCAGAGAGGCGGCAACTTGCAGGGAGGTGGAAGGGTTGGAGAGGAACATGCTGGAGGCCCTGCAAGCCCTCCAGGAATCAACACAGGCCCACCTAGGGGTAATTGATGCAGTGCTAGATGATGCCCTCGATGCAGAATTTGAGTGAGACAGGAGATGAGCAGATGGACTAGCCCGCTGCGTGTGTATATCATTCTGTAGGTGTAAGTTTCCTTTTATTTTTTTATTATTTGGAGCGGACAATTTGGACAATACTAAATTTTTTGTTTGTACATAGTACTTTAGGTGTAGGTTTTATTTTTTTTAAACCCAGACTTTATGGACATTTATTTCTAATTTAACTTGTACATAGTTGTTTAGGCATGTTGATAGTTATTTTTGTAATGATATACATGGGCACCTTTTTAAACAGACTGTATGATGTGAATACTTCTGTATATTATATTTGTAATTTACTCCAATTCATAACCTCTTGCTGTTCTTTTTGGTGTGTGCCTGTTTGCTAGTCTATTTAGAAGCCCTGCTTCTCTCCATTGGTAGTCTTGTGTCTGGTTGCGTACAAGCCTGTGTATTGTTGCTGGGATGGTTGGCAAGGGCATTATCCACATGTGGCTGACCTTTGGTGGTTTGTCAAGTAGAGGGATGGGTGTGCACTGTCAAATGGTATTTCCTTTCACATGTGCTGCATCACTCTGTCTTTGTCTTCACGCTGGTTGGGGTGGAGGGAGGTGGGCTCACTGTGGGAGTGTTACATGTTCACCATCAGGGCACATGACTTAGATAATGCTGTGTAACGCACATGTAGTGCATTCACCTTCACCAGCATGTGTTTCCACAGTATTCATTTGCTCAGCTGTTGGTCAACCTCTTGCACTGGGATACAGTAGTGGCATTTCTTTTTATATTCCACAGTGGCTGCCCAATTCACCAGTCTCTGTGAGCCGTGCACTCTCTGACTGCCCTGTCCTTCACACATGCCTGGACCGGTAATGTGATTGTTCAAACGTTTCTTTTTTTAACTACCAGCTCACTCATGCTCAGGCTGTGACACACCTGACCATTGTTTGTTGATGTAGCACACATTGTTGGTATGTTTGCTTCTGTGATTGGCAAACATTCGGTCGCTGGAGCTCCATGACATGCCATTGTCGCATGGGCTGCAAGAACTTACTTTAACATTCATTTGTCACATGTGTATGTTGGGGATGGTCAAGGCCAGGAGGTGTGTGTGAGCACATGCAGCACTCATGGATGTTGCTCCGGTGAATGCATTTATTTTTGTTTGTAGGATACATGTTCCTGATGATATTCAGGCTGATGTCACGACACAGCGGTTCAGGTGCGCAATACACAATCGTTGCACTGATGATGTGTCACAATGTCATGGTATGGCCTGCAGGGGGTTGTCCCTTCATGAGTGGGCTGCCTGAAGGGGGTGTCACAGGTGAGGGGGCTTTGGTGAATGCAGGTAGCCCACTCATGAATGTCCCTTCATGAGTGGGCTACCTGCAGGGGGTGTCACAGGTGATGGCTGCTGGTGGGGGTTGTCCCTTCATAAGTGGGCTGCCTGCAGGGGGTGTCACAGGTGATGGCTGCTGGCGGGGGGTTGTCCCTTCATGAGTGGGCTGCCTGCAGGGGGTGTCGCAGGTGATGGGGGATTGTGGGGGGTGTCCCTTCATGAGTGGGCTGCCTGCAAGGGGTGTCACATGTGATGGGGCCTGGGGGTGGTGTCCCTTCATGAGTGGGCTGCCTGCAGAGGGTGTCACAGGTGATGGTGCTTGTGGGGGGGGGTCCCTTCATGGGTGGGCTGCCTGCAGTGGGTGTCACAGGTGATGGCTACTGGTGGGGGGTGTCCCTTCATGAGTGTGCTGCCTGCAGGGGGTGTCACAGGTGATGGGGCCTGGGAGTGGTGTCCCGCCTGCAGGGGGTGTCACAGGTGATGGGTGCTGGTGGGGGCGTCCCTTCATGAGTGGGCTGCCTGCAGGGTGTGTCACAGGTGAGGGGGCCTTGGGGTGGTGTCCCTTCATGAGTGGGCTGCCTGCAGGTGGTGTCACGGGTGATGGGGCCTGGGATGGTGTCCCTTCATGAGTGGGCTGCCTGCAGGGGGTGTCACAGGTGAGGGGGCCTTGGGGTGGTGTACTTTCATGAGTGGGCTGCCTGCAGGGGGTGTCACAAGAATGGGTGCTGGTGGGGGGGGTCCCTTCATGGGTGGGCTGCCTGTAGGGGGTATCACAGGTGATGGCTGCTGGTGGGGGTGCCCCTTCATGAGTGGGCTGCCTGCAGGGGGTGTCACAGGTGAGGGAGCCTTGGGGCGGTGTCCCTTCATGAGTGGGCTGCCTGCAGGGGGGGTGTCACAGGGGATGGCTGCTGTGGGGGGTGTCACTTCATGAGTGGGCTGCTGCAGGGGGTGTCACATGGGATGGCTGCTGGTGGGGGGTGTCCCTTCATGAGTGGGCTGCCTGAAGGTGGTGTCCCTTCTGGAGGCCTCTGCCTGCAAAGGATGTCACGGGTGAGGGGGTATAGGGATGGTGTCTCTTCATGAGTGGGCTGCTTGCAGGGGTTGTCGCAGGTGACAGGGCCTGGGAGTGGTGTGTGTACAGTGGGGGGTATGTGGACAGGGTGAGTGCCAATTGTGTGGGGGGGGCTTAGGTTTTTGTAACAGGTGTAGCTTACACTTACGAGGGTGCGCGTGATTTTGCCAGGGTATGGCTGTGCTTGCGTGGGAGGACATGCGATTTGTCTGGGGTACAGCCTGGGTTTGTAAGGTGTTATCATGCAATTTGGTTGGGGTGCGGCCTGACATTGCATGGCAGGGCACGCGATTTGCCTGGGGTGCGGCTGAGGATTGCGAGGTGTTGTTGCGCAATTTGGCTGGGGTACAGCCTGGCCATGCATGGGAGGGCTCGCGATTTATCTCTGGTGTGGCCAGGGATTGTAAGGTGTTGTTGCGCGATTTGGCTGGGGTACAGCCTAGCCTTGCATGGAAGGGCACCCGATTTGTCTGGGGTGCGGCCGGGGATTGCGAGGTGTTGTTGCGCTATTTTGATGGGGTGCTGGATGCTGGGCCAGGGATGGCGCAGTGTTAGTCCTTTCACTTTCTTTTTGGTGTGCGTGGAGGCTTGTTGGGGGCGTTCCTTTTGCAGCTAGCAATTACTTTGGCGACAGATACGATACCTCTTGGAATCCATGAATATGTGTGCCACGCAACTTTTTATCTGTGCCACGGCTCGCGCAAGTCCCTTCTCGGCGTGTGGACCTTGTGCCATTTCCGCGCCCGATTCTATGAATCGGGCCCTTTATATTTTCCAGGAGAAAACAGTACCAGCAAAGTCACTCCAAGGCATACTTTCGAGACCAACGAGCTAGGCACATGGGTGCGTGGTAAGAATTGGCAGAGAAATAGAAATCAAATACAGTCAATTAAAATCCAGCTACAGTGTGGTATAATTTTTTCAGACTACACTTGGCAGCAAGGCATAAGAAGGGAGCTGGGGGGCTAGAGCAATATGGTAGGGGACATGGGGCACGTGACAGGGAGTCAATTGGGAGAGAGAGATGTTGGTGTCCCTATGGTGCAGCATTGTACAGTGTCCTTGCTGATGTCCGCGGGACGCATTGTTGGTCAGGCTCAGTTTGAATGTCTCACCCCTTGCCATCTCAAGATGTTCTGACCCATTAGTATGCAGCAGTTTATCCCTTTGAATATTGGGCAGTGCCAACTAATGGCAAACAAGCGTTTTTGCGACAGATAAGCACCATCACGTAATTGTGGCGCATTGTGGGAAGGTTTGTGATGTCACAAGGGGTGTTCATGTAATTTCGTCCAAAAGGTGCATTGCCCTAATCAGGGTCACTTAACATATATTTATATATAGGGGATTGACGTAGTCCCACCAATCGGCTCCTGTGACCTGCCCTGAAAATGTAACTAAAATGTTGTATAATTCTGTGTGATAAAGTGAAGCGAGACAGGCTCGAGCCCGGCAGAGGGAAGCCTGTGCTGAATTATGAGAAGTTGAGAACGTATGAGCTGCGTATTGCTGGCAAGGCGGGTGAAGCCTCAGGAAGTGATTGAACTACCAGAGGTTGACAGCCTAAGATTGAACTGTTGAATTGTACCAGTAAGCCAAAGTTTGCGATATTGATAGAACTGTGCCATCCATCTATCATTTTTTTTTTAGAGACTCTCTAGACCCCTTTGTGGTTGAACCTGGGGAAAGGAGTTAGCATTGAAGCCATTCGGACATTTCTTTTTGAGACACTATCTTCCTTTGTGGTATTCCCTTAACAAATTTATTATTTTGAGAAGGAGGGCCAGGTTAGGTTTTCGTAGCATATGCCTTTTATATTTTGACCAGACTGACTTGGACGTATTATTGTTTAATGGTCGAGATACCTCCCATTTAGGGCCAGTTAGGACTTCTACAATGCCAACCAAAATATTCAATAAAGGTTTTCAAAACTCCATTGTGTCTGTGTCTACTGCTCAATACCATGCCTTCCTCACAGTTATAATACATTTGCAACAATGTTACCTGAGCATATGTGCACAAACTTCACAAAATAATTATTTGTGGATTCTGATACCGCCCCTGAAGCAAAGATTGGTGGAAGGGTCATTCAGAAATCGTCTGCTGATTTATCCTCTTTTGCAGCCACATAGATCAAATGTTCTGTAGTGAGTATATTCTCTAATGACGATCCCTCTAAAATTTGTTTTACAATCTTGGGCACTAATTACACCAAGAAGAGGCATTAACCTTCACTTCTATCATGAAGTATCTCACTAACACAAGTTTTTCTGTAGTCTCTTACTTAAATTTCTTAGTAAAACCTAGTACAAACAACCTTTAGCACTACTGCTTTTGGAAACAATTGTAATAGTGAGGACTTGTCAAATGAAAGAATAAAAATAACAAAGGAGATATTTTAACTTTTCTTATTTTAGATCACTGCTTCGGTTCTGTAGACATGACATTATGCTTCCCTCACACTGTACCTCCTTTTCGACTTTGCCTGGCAATATTCTGTTAGTTTCCACTAAGAGTGTGGAATGGAAGAAAATTATAACAATTAGGAAAATTATGCAAATTGGTCAGCAGTTATTCTAGAAGAAACATGGCAGCATGTTGTGTAAAAGTTTTCTTTTTTTAAAGTAAGTTTTATTAAGTGTTTACAATGATCAAATGCAGAATATAGTATTCAGGAATTAACAAAAATGTTAAGAATTGCTAGTCAAATAATCCAAGATAAATATGTAAATTGAGTTAACAATTGGAAGGCAACAAAGTAGTGTATCAAGGTTACAATAGGTAATTTTAAGTCATTAAAATGTATTTGCAAAGCTGTAACATCAGAATTAATTGAAACAATAGATGAGGGATATAAACTTAAAAAGACTACAGGAACACAAAAGAAGAATAAACAGACAGGACACGAGGAGAGGGAAAAACAAACAAAACCGAAATAAATTCAAGAGAGTCAGCTGAGGAGGCATTAAGATATTCAATCAATGGATTCCACTTGTGTCAAGCTTTGCCCAAGTTAAAAATGCTAAAACTGGGCATTGATAACAGAACTTAGAAGTCCAAACCTACAGGGTAACAGCGCCTTTTTTATTGCATCGATTGACTTTTCAAATATTAGCTCTTAGTCATTTACATTGTAGCACATAAAAAGCTGAATTGTGATACATGTGTCTATATTTCAGATACGGGGGATTAGCTTGCCGATCATGAGAAGAATTGCGACTATGAAAGTGAGTCTGGTGGATATAACCTTGGAAATGCTCGAGCTCATCAGCATTGAAAGGCAGAAGAAGATTCTACTCGATAAACAAAAAGGGTCAATGCACAAAGTTATTGAAGAATTTGTACAATCAGCTCAGGAATATAAAGCTACAGATCAGGTAATTACTGATGTATGTATGGATGCTTTGTGCCTTCTTCTGAGTATGGTGTTAGGCAAAAAACTAAATGGGGAAAACTGCTTTTTTCCTGCATCCACTGATTCCGATTTCTCTTGGAGATCGAAAATCCAAGACATATAGGTGTTCACCTAAGCCCAACCTGTTTGCTGTTAATCTGAAAAAAGGTGTTGAACTGCATTTTAACAGTCTCAGGTCTTTGGTTAGTTTCAGGTTGTCACAGCAGGCAGTCTAGACCATACTGGACACTCTAAGTACAATATTCAGTATTGCCATTCAAATGTCCTGTAGGGGAACACCTAGAAGCAAAATAACACTGAGTGTGGGAACATCTGGGAAATAATCACAGAGTAGAAACACATGGGAACAAAGTCATGGGAACAAAGTCACAGTCTGGGAGTACTAGAGGACAATATTACAATAGGGGAACACCTGCAGGACAAATCACAGTAGGACAGGGGGACCTAAGAGCACATTGTAGTGGAAAACATCTAAATGCAAATTACACTAGGTAAAACACCTGAGAGAAAATCACAGTGGGCAAAATTACAGCCAAAGAATACAAATTCCCATATTGGGAGCAAAAGTAAAAGTGAGGGAACACCTCTGAGAAATGGATACCCTCCCAGGTAAGTCTGTCAGTCTCTGGCCATAATATCGGATGCCTTAAGGAAAACCACTCCTTACTTTCTCCAGAGTAGGAATGGAAGCAATGGGTACCCTTCCACCACTAAATCAGGAGAATGTTACATTCTGGTAATTCTAACCGTTGCCACTCAGTACCATGAAACCTTCTAAATATGAAGTAACATCACTCAAAGCATCATCCAGCCTTTGATTCCATTTTTGTCCTAGGTAGCAGTTTACCTAAGGAGGTCTTGATAGATGAAGGAACCCCTTTCATGTCCCGCGTTATGACTGAGCTATAAAATCTATGTATCACCCTCCGCACCTCTGTCTATCACCCTCAGTCTGACAACCTAGTGGAGCCCATGAACCAGACCTTATACAACTTAATTTGGAAGCTAGTGTCCAAGGACACCAGGAACTGGGACAAGCTCCTTCCCCAGGCCTGATTTGCTACCATGAAAATAGCCCAGAGCACAATCTGCTTTTGAACCTTAAAGTTGGCCTCTGGCCAGTAAAACTGGACATTCAGGCCATCCTGGGGAATGGATAGGAAGGAGTCCAGGACCAAGGAGAAGGAACTATTTAGACTATTTAGACAAATGGTGCCGATCATTATCTGTGGGATTGATTAATGACCCCTAATCTAATCTTTTGATATTCATGAATCATGAGTGGACATATTATGATACAAGAGATATAATTAGTAAAAAGAGACAATTTAACATCATGTTTAGATCTAGTATTGAGACGTGCTGCCATGCAATGTTCCAAACTGTGGATGTGACATATGTTGTTCCAACAACCCTTAACAGGTTTTTAGAGTCTTTCCAGTTGGCTGTAATTGCAATAAACAAGTCATATAAACCATGGGCGGG
This sequence comes from Ambystoma mexicanum, assembly GCF_040938575.1. NCBI lineage: Eukaryota > Metazoa > Chordata > Amphibia > Caudata > Ambystomatidae > Ambystoma > Ambystoma mexicanum. Next base: position 1,294,830,248 of record NC_090929.1, read on the forward strand.
TGTGATTTATTTTGTACTTGCAAGGGCTAAGCGCCCCAGGAGTATGTTAGGGAATTTTAGGGGAGGATCAACCTTAAAAATGATATTCAAGAGAGACCTCACCTCTCAACAGAATGAATGCACAAAGGAGCACTGAAAGAACATATGACAGTATGATCCACAGATGTTGCGATAAGTTCAGCAGTTTCTGTCCCTTCCAAATTTGGTTTTCAAGAGGCACATTGGGGGAAATAAAGGCCCTGTGAAGGAAGAAAAATAGATTTTGTGAAATGTTGGCAGCAGTGGAGACAGTCCTGACCTTAGACCAGAGTGATTACCATGTTTTATTAACAAAGCCTTTCCCACAGTCCATTTCCCACTGGGTTTGGATAGACCATCTATCAGCAGGAAAATCTTTGGTGCTTAATAGTTTATAGAATTGAGCCGCTTTGATATTGGGAGTAAAAGTCATGAACAGGATTTTTGTAGGGTTGGGAATGAGCTAATTCTGAGTGAAGTGCAGAAAAATATTAAGGCATGCGTTATCTAATTTATTGTAGAAGCCAAAGTCTGATGAGGGCAAGGAGAACCTTTTTTTCAAATCATGGAAGGATTCCCAGCCAGTAGTGTGATAGATTTGGTGAATTAATCTAATACCCTTGCTAATCCAGGACTTTCTATAAATTGTCCTGTTGTTGAATGATTTATGTTTGTTTTTCTGTAGAAAAGGTGATGATTTTAGAGTCAGCGAGCGAGTGGGTTTGAAGAGAACGTTTCTAAGGGCAGAAACAGCCGCCTTAATCGGGTTAGTAAGTTTAGTAGTGAAAGATCCAAAAATATAGATCAAATCTTGGGTTCTGATGGGTGTGGTTAACGCCCTTTCAAGAATGAACAAGGTGGGGAGGTCCTAAAATTCAGAGGTATTAAGCCAGATGCATGATTGTTTAATAAGGACTGGATTATGGTATTGTTTGAAGTCTGGAATCTTGACACCACCATGTTCAAAGGGGGCTCTAAGTTTGCTTACCGAAATTCTCTTATTTTTACCGATGTCCCATAAGAAGTTGAGTAGGATAGAGTTTATGGCAGAGAAGATGGAAATGGGAAGGGGCATGGGGGAGCATTTGGAGGTAATTGTTACACCATTTCGCTGATGGCAGCGTAGGCGTCATTGGTCCCTGTGTGGAGCTATGATTCGAGGAAACTCCGATATAGCAAGAGAATCCTATGCCTGCAGTCTAGTTGTTTCACGTAGCCGTCAGGAACACGTGATCAGTCATCTGATCCTTCTTAAGGAACCCGGAACTCCGCTCCAACGCGTCGCTTCTGCTGAATGTGATGCTCCGTAAGTTCGCTAAGATTCAGAACCTCGAACCCTATTCTATCGATAATTATCCAACTCTCTTTTTCTCACTAACGTTCCTTTTTGTTATAGAATTGTATCTCGTCTCGGCCTGCTCATTTCCTCTCCTTCGATCAGTCCAGGGAATTCCCTCGTCCCTTCAAGCGGGGGCCCTCCATTTGATATTCCGCTCTAGTCAGCAAGTCCGCCTAGCGGAAGTAATTCCTACATTTGGTCTATCTTTTCTTTGTTTAGAACCATACTTACCATTCTTCCTTTGTCAGTTGTTACCCTCCTCTTTGGACTACTACTCCTTCAACTGCCCGGGAAGACCCATTCGAAGGATCTAACTCCAGTCATATCCAAAGTTAGTTTCACACTTTCCTCATCAATTTACCATTCATTCTGCTCTTCTTATACTTACCTGTTATTCTCGTTCTGTAGGTCTCTTTCCACTTCGCCAAATAGAGAAGGGCCATCCTGAGGGACAACCAATCCTGACATCCGGATTCTTTCCTTACAAGAAGGCTGATTCAAGATCTCCAGGGTTTTATTCCCCAGAGGGTTTCCCTGGGGTTCGTGTTTCCCCTCATCGATTCTTTTAACTTTGGTACTAAGGGGGAACAGGGATTCCGGGGTGATTCTTCTCTTCTGCTGTTGCTGCTCCGGACATGTTGGCATCCGATCAGGTTAGTGTTTCTACTTCTAAAATATCTTTTTTGGGATTTGGTAATACAATACCGAGAGGTACTAACCTCAACGGAGTTATAACTGTTACAGTAATAGAGAAATATGGGTGAAAGCATCATCTTAATAGTTTCAAGACACCCCCATCAAGACAGTTATAAGGGAGACCAGAGAGAGGTAGGTTCCTTATGTTTAAGAAGAAGAGATTAAGAGTTTAATTTTATAGTATTTTTAGTAGAAGAGGTAAAGAGTAAGCCCAAATATTTAAATGAGTTGTCACACCATTGACAGCCAAACATATCAATTTCATGCTTGAGGCAAAATGAGTTAAGAGGGAAGGTATCTGTTTTATCTTTATTTAATTTATAGCCAGAGGCTAAAGAAAAATCATTGAGGACTGCCAAAAGGTATGGAATATGATCTTTTGGATTTTTTAGAAGAATTAGAATGTCGTCGGCGTATGCTGCTATTTTAAATTCATGTTTGCCGCAGGTTACACCAGGAATTTGAGGGTTAGTTCTTATAAGTTGAAACAGAGGATCAAGAGATAAAACATATAGAATGGGAGAGAAAGGGCAGCCCTTTCTAGTGCCCCTTTTAAGGGGGAAGAAATATGATGATTGACCGTTAATGTAGATTGAGGATTTGGGGTTGGAGTATAGAAGTTTGACCAGCGAGAATAAGCCTTCTCCGCAGCCATGCCAGTGTAAAGATTGAAACAAGAAGTCGCAGTGCACTCGATTGAAAGCATTTTCAGCATTGAGCACTATGGTGGCATAGCCATGATTATCTGTTTTGTCTTTTGCTATAAGATGCATGGCATCCAGTAAAAGTCTTGCGTTTGAGGAGATGTTTCTCCCTTTTACATTCCCAACTTGATATAATTTCATTTGTTTCGGGAGGTAAGATTCAATTCTGTTAGCAAGTATCCCTGCAAATATCTTACATTCAACGTTAATTAGGGAAATGGGCTTATACGTTTTAGGAAGGTCAGAGTCTTTTAGGGCTTTAGGGAAGAGAATCAAAGTGGCTTTGGCAAATGACCCGTCCGAGGAGTTTTTGTTAGCGAAATAGATAAAGAGTGATTTGAGTTTAGGCGATAGGATACTAGAAAATCGATTAAAGAACTTAGAAGAGAGGCCATTAGGGCCAGATGCCTTGCCAGTCTTAAGATCTTTAGTTGCCTGAATGATTTCTTGGGTGGATATTCCAGAGTCAAGGCTGCTAAGATCTATCTGGGGATCAGAATTTCTCTTAATGTTTTGGAAGAAAGAGAGCAGGTTATCGGGAGCAATGGTAACATTTGGGGAATAAAGGTGAGAGTAAAAGGTTTTGAAGATAGCTAGAATCTCACTAGAGCTAGTAACGGTAGTGCCTGCACAATTCTTAATGTGCAAGATGTAGGTTTTCTCTCTGCAGGATTTTAAATAGGAAGCAAGAGCCTGCCCTGCTTTTTTAGAGGTTTGGTATATTTTAGAATGGTATTAGAAGCTAGTTCAGTAAGTTTCTAATTAATTTGCGTACGCAATAATAACATTTTATGAAGTTTACGTTGAGAGGGGCATTGATAGTATATTTTCTCAGTTTTGGAAAGTTCCAGAAATAATTTACCTAACACCTTTTTGTATTCTTTTTTCTTTCTGCTAACATATTGAATAACATGTTCTCTCAGTGTCGCCTTAAATGCATCCCAATTATTACCCGTAGAGTTATCTTCATCCTTATTGTCAAGAAAGAACTATTGCTGAAAACTGGTAAATGACTTAATAAACCGATTGTCTTGTAATAGTGTATTATTTATTTATTTATTTATTGTGATATAGTTTAAATTATAAACTTTACACAAAGCAAAAGAAATAAATATCATAAAATTAGAATATACAGTAAAAAACAAAGATAAAATATCATAACATAGTGTATTATTGAAGCACCATCTGTCGGAATGTTTACTAATATTAAGAAATTCAAAGGTAGTAACGACAGGGGCGTGATCAGAGATCACAATGTTGGCAATACGAGAATCAAGAACAGTGTGTGACAGTGATTTAGTGACAGAAATATAATCTTAGATGTGAGAGGGAATCATGGGGCAGTGAGTGAAAAAGTCTGTGTGGTGCAAGAGCCTCCAGGTATCAGCAAATCCAGTCTCTGATATGCAGCGGATAAATGCGTCGTGGGACTTGGAGTTTCGGAAGACGCATTTGGATCTCCTATCCATGAAAGGCTCAAAGACATTATTAAAGTCTCCACATACCACAAGGTTAGTAAGGTCTGATTGTAAGATGTTTTGTTTCACCGAGTCCCAGATATTGGGGTCTGGCAGGGTGGGACCATAAATATTCATAATAAAAATAACATTAGCCCACACCCACCGCCCATTATTATCGGAATTTTGATTAATAATCTTGTAGGGGAGGCTCTTACTAATGAGTATGGCAACACCATTTTTCTTTGCTGGGACAGGGCTAGCAATAACATCATGGACCTCAGCTTCATTGATTCGACCATGGACAGGTGGGTCTCCTGTATGCAGGCAACAGGGGGACAAATCTTATGAGATGTGAGAGTACTTTACATCAATTAATTGAGTTGTTAATCCCTTTCACATTCTAGGATATGCATTTAAACATGCTCATTATTGATGAAAGATGCTAGTAAATATGAACAATATATGTATGACACAGCAATTGAATAAAGTAAATACCCATTGTAGAATGATGATGGAAAAAACAAACATATAAATGTCACTACTTGTGTAATGTACCAATTAAGAGAGAGTAGGACAGATAAGGGGAATACATAAGGAAGGTGGGGAGACGAACAACCCTGACATATGTATGACATGATAGTAAAATAAGAGATGTAGAGAAAAAAATGAGGAAAAAGTGAAGTGCTGACAAATAGAAGAAAAGATAGGTGTCAGGAAAATAATTGAAAGATGAACCAAGCGATTCTGAGGGCAAGGAGAGCCCTGGCTGGACGACAAAATGAGTCCTGCTGGTTGCAGGGCACCTGAGCCACAACAACCTTGCCTGCGAACTATATCAAGGATAACTAAGCCTAAAGTCAATACCCGCAGCGAAAAATAGGAGCTGTATCATAATGAGAAATGCTTGACTGAGTGGAGAGTCAGGTGGCAGAAGTAGAGGGCAAGGGTAGAGTATAAGTGTCCATGCTATCAGCCTTGAGGGATCTTATAAAGGATTTGAGGTCCGCAGGATCATCGAAGACAGATGTTCTTCCATTGTGTATGACTTTGAAGGAGCAAGGATAGAAAAGGCCACATCTGATGTTCAGTTGCTTAAGAGGAGGACAATATGAGAGGAATTCCTTACGCCGCTGAGCCGTATTCCAAGTGACATCCTGCAAAATGTAAATCCTGCTGCCTTGCCAGATGAGATTGCGTTTTTCTTTAGCTTTGGAAATGATGAGCTGCAGCTGAGTATATTCCAGTAGTAAAAGAATAAGAGTGCATGGCATGGGATGTTGAGCATGAGCCAATTTTAGATGCCCAATTCTGTGTGCCGACACGCTGAGTTGACTTATTTGAAAACTTAATGTGCAATAGATATATATGGGATACATTGTCACCGTAATCCTATTTCTGATGCTTGTATCTGCCTATATCCACGTGCCATGCATAGGCCGACATCCAGTGGTAGCCGCTAAGCACCACAGCTTCTGTCCCCGAAACTTGAAAAGTGACGCTGACCGGGCGAGCCAGCAACACCATCCCCAGTGTGACATCCACTGACCCACAGTGCTCCCCGCATCGAGGCCCCTCAGACTGTTTTCTTTCTGGCATGAGGTTGCATGAAGTGTAGCATGAGTACAGGTGTAGTAAAGCAGAATTATAACAGCCCGGAACACATCTATGCACCTTCTACTCCATAGGGGAGGAAGGGTGGGTGCATGTGAATCTAAGCAGATACAAGCATCAAAAATACGATTGCAGTGAGTAATGTATCCCTTCTGAGGCTTGTGGAATCTGCTTCGATCACATGCTATGCATAGATTAGCGAGCAGTGTCTGGAGAAGGTGGGTTGTGAGAAGATACAGTGGCAAATAAATGTTTTAGCACCGGTTGTCCCACCTTGGAATCTGCTTTAGAGTGTGTCCATGCAGTAGTGCTGAGTAAAAGTATGAATAGAGGCCAAGGTAGCTCCTGTACTCCTGGTAGAGTGAGCCCTTTGTGTGAAAGGCAGAGTTTTATTTGACCGAGTAGCACAGCTGCATGCATCAGACTATCCATCTGGAGATGGCGTTTTTTGCAAACATCTCCTTCCCTGCCAGGCGCTATGGAGACAAACAGTTGGTCTGTTTTTCTAAGTGGTCTGCTCTTGTTTATGTAGTAAATGACTGCCCTCCTTACATAAGGTGTATGGAGTTTTTTCTCAGCTGAGCTTGATGGATTTTGAAAGAAAGCTGGTAGTTTGATGCACTGATTGACATGGAACTTAGAAATGAACTTCGGTGAAAACCTAGGGTGTGTTCTTAATACCAGTTTGTCTTTGTGGATAAGGATTTTGCACTGACAAAGCTTGTAGTTCACTGACTCTTCTTATGGAGGTGATATCCACCAGAAACGCTGTTTTATATGTCTGGTGTTTAAGGCTGGACTTGTGCATAGGCTCAAAGGGGGGGGGTCCTATGAGCTTTGCAACTACTACATTTACGTTCCACCCTGGAGGCGGTTTGAAATGGGAGGGCGGAGTCTTTTTTTACTCCCTCCATGAACACCTTAATGACAGGGATCTTCCACCAGTTCAGATTACTTTGTGAAGTGGTGTTCGCGGATAGAGCAACGAGGTGTACTTTAAGTTCAAATCTAGCCCTGAGTTTAGTAAGTGAAGCATGTAATGAAGAATGTGGGATGGAGTACATTCTATAGGATTAATTTGTTTTCACTAGCACCAAATCACAAATCTTTTCCACTTGTTAAAGTAACAGTGTCTAGTGTTTGGTTTACGTGCCTCGTTGAGGATGTCCATACACCTTTGAGGTTGTTTTAAATGTCCAAATTCTATGACTTCAGGAGCCAAGCTGCCAAGTTCATAGACTGAGGTTGATTTGAAGGTATAACGTTGCCCCCTCCCCGTGCTGTGTAAGCATGCTGTAGGGGCACAGGAGTTTGAGTGGATCGCACATTGCTAGTTTACGCAGATGTGAAAACCAAAGCTGTCTCACCCACATAGGAGCAACTAGGATTTGTGTCACTGGTTCCTTGTTCATCTTGTTTACCACCTTGCTCATTAGAGGAGTTGGGGGGAAAAGCAAGCGTAGGCAAATTTCCCTGACCAGTTCATCCACAGGGCGTTATTTTGGACTCATGTTGGGGAAACCTGGATGGGAATTGTGTGTGTTGTCTTGTGGCGAACACGTCTAGAGGTGGGTACCCCCATAGTGTGAAGATGTTAATATTTCTGTCAAGCTGCCACTCGTGCTCTTCGGGTAGAGGATCTCTGCCTAATGAGTCTTCTAGAGAATTGGAACATATTGCAGTGTTAGAAACATGCGCCGCTTGAGTGCCCACTTCCAATTTCTTTGTGCCAACCTGGACAGACTTGGAGAGTGTGTGCCTCCCCTGTTTGTTTATATAAAACAAACATGGCAGTGGTGCTGTCTGTGAGGACTTGAATTGTCTGGAATGACAGGTGCACTTGGAAAGCTTAAAGGGCTTTGAGCAATGCTAGTTGTTCCAGAAGATTTATGTAGTTCTGCAGTGTGATCTGCGTCCACAGGCCATGCGATTTGTGGTGAAGGTAATGGGCTCCCCATCCGGTGAGCGAAGCCTCTGTAGTGAAAACTACCTGCACCATAGGATTGTGAAAAGGTTTCCCCTTAAACATGTTCTCCTTGGTCCACCAGCATAGTGCTTGTACTAGGGTTAGCAAAACTACCACTAGATCGTCCCAATGACCACATGCCTGAGACCACTGTTTCGCTAACCATTCTTGCATTGGACGCATGCACAGCTGTGCATGTGGGACCAGGCAAATGCATGATGCCATCATCCCGAGCAGGCGCATTGTTTTGCATACGGTTATTTGGCAACCAGCTAGATATTTAGGTATTTTCAGAAGTATGTTTTGCACTCTTTCGTTTGAAGGAAAGACTAGACCCTCTTCCATTTTTATGGCAGCTCCTAAGAGCTGTTTGGTCTTGTTTGGAACGAGACTTGATTTCTTCACGTTGATTGAGAACCCCAATTTGAACAGCAGATTAATTATGTTCTTTGTGTATTTGGCTTGCAAATTTGGGGGGTTTCCCCTGTTATTAGCCAGTCGTCAAGATCATTGTACTGATATTGATATTTTATTTGTATCGCGCTCGTACACAAGCGTTTCAGATTGTGACGAGGGATGGGAACAAGGGAGAACAAAACAATGATCTTGCTAGGCCCAGTGACATTGAGAACGTGTAAGTGCATGGAAGAGGGAAAGGGGAAAGTACTTCGGAGGGGTTGGGGGAGGAGTGGAAATAAAAAAATAAAATAAAATAAAAAAATAAAACAAATATAAAAATGTAAAAAAATACACTGGGATTGATTCCCTGTGTAGATGCACTGCCACTACCGCTAGTACCTTTGTAAATAACCTTGGAGCGGGGGCTATGCCAAAGGTTAGTACCTTGAACTGGTAGTGTTGGTTTGCCATTTTGAAACACAAGAACCTTCTGTGCGCTGGGAACATTGAAATGTGAAAGTATGCATCCTTCATATACAAGGTTGCTATGTAGCCCCCCTGCTTCAGCAGTGGGATCACTTCTTGTAGCATTCTCATGCAGAATTTATGTGGCTTGACATATGTGTTAGTCTTTTACTGTTTTGATGGGTGACCTTTTTATGTCCCTCCATAGTGTGTGATTAGAGTTATAGTTTCCAATAACGTTTGGGCTGTTAATTTCTCTTTTATGTGCTTGGGTGAGCTACTGTTCCCAAGTAGTAAAGAGGGATTTTGATCCCCCTTTACATTTTATATAGTGAGCCAGCACACCCCACCTTATGTAGGTTGCTGGGGGGATACAATGTATCCCCCTACTTATTTACCTGTAGCATTTTTTTACAATTGCAAGCTTACTTGAAAGGCTGGTGGAAGTGGTTTTACCTTATAGACCTTTTAGTCTTATTACTTGCAGGCTGATAAATCAGCCTCGCTAATGCACAGAAAGGCCCCCATTTTGCTAAAATGGTGGGCTTCTTTTTTTGCCATTTCTCATTTGCTTGTCGATTCTGAGGTCATCCCCTGCCATTCTAGGCAGGAACGACGTCAGTGGACGTTTTGTCTTCAGCGGGAATCCTTTGTATTCCCCGACCAGGCTCCAGATTGTCTGAGAAGGCAGGAAGCAAGGGAGGAGTCAAAAACTCTGTAGCCCATTTTATTGCACCTTGCCTGAAAGGAGCCAAGTCTCAATGGGGGGCTGGCTGTCCCGATTGGATAGCCAGACCAACCCTTTCTGTAAACTGCAGGGAGATATTGCAGAAGTTGTGCTGTAGTTCCTGATAAATACTCTGAACCTGAAAGCTGCTGACAAGTTGACAACTGGAGCAGTGTAAGGAAGGCATGGTATCAATAGTAAGACAGACACTAGTGACCACAGTTCAAGGGTGTTTATTGAACTTTGGCAAGGTTGTGATAAACGCCTATCTAAACCTACAGATGGGAGCAAGCTACGACCATAAAGTAATAATAATGCAGTCCTAGTGGATTCTTGTCAAAATAAAAGGGTCTATACTAAAAAAAACATTGCCAATCCTTACCACTCATTTACAAATAATGTGGGGTAATGTTCATGATAAAGAAAGAGGTGTTCACAAAATAATATGTCAGGATGATCGGGCTGTTGGACTCCACTTCCCCACGTTTTCAGCACAGAGCAACGCGGATCACTCGAGCAAAGCACACACTCCGGCTTCTGCGGCACGTGGATACAGTTCCATTTTCCCAGTTCAGGACCTTCTGTGTCCAAGTCTCTTTACGTCTTGCAAGTCTCTTGACGCAGAGGGCCTGTTGTACCAAAAACAATGCACAAACGTTCTTTTCCTTTTCACCAATATTCAACTTGGGTGTTTACCGTGGATCCCCCTTTCCGGGCTCAGATCCCATTCAAAACAAGGTTCAGAGAATTATTTCTATATTTAACAGAATTCTTTCTCGGGTGACTTACGGTTCACCCCGCATACCCCTCTGCCGGGCTCAGATCCCTTTCAAAACAAGGTTCAGAGAATTATTTTTCAGGTGACTCACGGTTCACCCCGGATCCCACCCCCCCTCTTCCGGGCTCAGATCCCATTCATTCATTCAATTAGTCTCCCTCAGCCGGGCTCGGACCAATTGTGATGTACATTAAGCTATCGAAGAGTTTCGAATGTGCAAAGGGTTTAGCTTAACCCGTTGCATGACCACTTCGATCTCAATATTTATTTCTCTCACACTCAGCAACAGTTGGATACGTAACAGAGACTTTCGAATGGGCACCCACGTGGCGCCAGACCACTCTGTGTTTGGTATCTTTTCTTGGTCTCTCAAAGCTCAATTATAGAGTTCAACTATTTCCTTTGGTGCCAATTATATTTGTGTCGCTCATCCCAAATGCCTCATACACTGTTCTCTTTATACAATGTTGCTGCTTGTAACCTTGGTTCAAAACACAAGCTGGTTTGGTATCAGTCTCTGTGACTCACTCTGCTGTCTTTTCGGACACCGCTTTGTTGTAGCAGACGACGATAGTACCACAACAGCAATCGCTCCTCCCCGCCTTGGTTATCGACTCGGGAGTGTCCCGGCTACCTCTCACACACTGCAGTTTCGATGAGCCTTAGTTCCTGGCCTTCAGCTTCTTACTTTCCAAGGCTCTTCAATGGAACGGTCTTTACAGGTCAAGGGTGCTTCCCTCCTTGTAACCCTCTCTGGTCTCGCTGTCTTCCTCCTTGTATTAAACTGCCATCTTGGAACTGCTGTTTCCTCATGTGTTGTGCCTCACTCGGAGTGTGCTTTCGTGCTCTACCTTTTATCTGTGTGCTGAAGTGCGATGGAAGTCAGGTGCGTGTAATGATCCATAATTGCTGACCATGGGGTTGGGACATGTCAGGTATACTGCTCTGGTGTTAGTCCATTGTCGCTCTCTGTGAACTGTCTGTGAGAAAGTGTTTGTGTCTGGAAAGGGGGATGAGGGGTTGAGTTCCTAGGTATCCTGCCTGGTAGGATGAGGAAAAGGTGTTACAGCAAAGGGGATACTGCATCTCACCCTCCAGTGTCCCATTTCCACTCCCCGAAGACCCTTGATCCAGGTGGTCCTCCCGCATTTGTCCACCCCCAAGAACTGGATCCACAAGCGATGGCCGTGTCCTGGCCACCTGGATGACAGATCACCAGGGACTAGCGGGCGAGACACCTTCAGGTTTCTCACTGAAAAAAACGAAGAGGAAGATGAAGAAAGGATGGCTGTAGCCATTTCTAGTGTCTGGAGAACCTGCTGTGTAACGGGAGCCTGCTGTAACCCTTCCTTCCAATCGACCTGGGGGTCCTAAACATGGTGAATCCTACCCAGAGACTGGTGAGATCCACTACTCTCGGGAAGTCCTGCTTTCTGAGCCATCCCACAAAGTGCTGCCACCTTGCTGGGCTGCAATACCCCAGTCCCCTTGGACCTCAAGCCATTGTGTGGTGCATGGTCTTCTGAAGCCCATCTGAAACTTTGGTGGCCTCCTCCTGGCTCTCCAGAGACATGATTCGAATCCATCAAGTCCTCTCACCAGAGTACAGGACCGAGAGAGCGAATAAAATCCGACCAGCAATATTTTTTTTTTCATCTGGCGGCTGTAAAAAGGTGTCAAATCCGCAGAGCCACAAGAATCCATGAATAAACCTTTCCTTGGAGCTTCCTCTGATGACTGCTGCTGGAAGTTCCCATCCAGTGCCCAGTTCTTTTGTCTCCAGACCAAGATTCCAGGGACCAGGTCCTGTGCTGCTGCATCCCGAAGGTTTCCACTCCGAAAGCTCTTCTTTTCTCCTAAGGTACTGTGTGGGCGTGGGTAATACTTGCCTTAAGTCTGGGGTGCATCCTGTGAGGCTGAGTAGTTGATTTGTGTGGTTGGGAGTTTGCGCATACCGCGTGCCCAGGCCAAATGCTGGAACACATATAGGGATATAGGGAGCTTTCTCAGAAGTTCCGGAACACTTTAACTCTGAAAGTGAATACGTACTTGTATAAGAAGATCTCCTATGGAACTTTGACTTTCCTGCAACTGAAACCTATCTCAACCTGCCTACAGCTGGCACCTAGACCACAAGGGTCCCTCTTTTGCCTCTGAGAAAACTCATGCAATAGACTACGGAAGGACTGGGTAAGAAAAGGCTTCTGTCTTGAAAAGTATAACCAGTATAAATGTACTTACTTGCTGAAAGAATTAGTGTGGTAACTGTATCTCTGTGAAAGAAGTTAGTGTCCTTTAAGTTATACTAACATTTTAGTTGCAGTGTGCCCTCTAAAAAGTATAGAAGTTGCATTACTCACTTTTGCATCATCACGAGTTGGGTGGTATCCCGGCTGTAATTTCACCCCACTGTAATAGTGTTAGCGCCCACCGGTCAACCGGTATCACCGCCAGATCATGGGTTGGTGTTAATTTTCGCTGCGAATACTGCGCGCTAATACAGCCGGCCGTAATACGGTGCTAAATGGTATTTTCACCTCCAGAGAAATGCTGGAGGTAAAACAGCCCATTTAGTGGCCAACTTGTGATAGGACTAAAACTTAAATGCGGCGGTAATACTGTTAACATTGCATTTAAGGGCTACCGCCCAACTCATGATGAGGCCATTTGAATGGGTTTACCCCGTTCTGAAAAGTAATACGTGTTGGTTCTGTTTTATCATTGCTTAACTGAATGAGTGTAAAAGCTTACCAATAGGGTTTACCTACCTTGAATGACAATGTGTTCTTGTTAATGTGTTATTGGGTTTTGCTCCCCTTTATCTGCTATATACAGACCTAAACAGTCTTGAAGTTAATACTTATGAGTTGCTTGAAGCCCATCTTAAAAAGTATATGGTTACCTACCTTGAATAGCTGCTGCTCTTCTAAACATGTAACACTGGGTTGTGCCTCCCCTGAATCTGCTTAAAGCATTTCCAAAATAGTCATAAGGTTAATTACTTACCTTAAAATCCCTTGGGTCTTTCTTAAAGTGTAATTGGGTTTTACTTTCACTGAACTGCTGAGTGCATTCAGAAATAGGTATTGTATGTTAAAATACTTGTGCTTGAGTAGCTTAGGCCTCTTCTGAAAGTATATGAGTTGTTTTACTAACTCAGGACTAAGTTCTTAAAAGTAATGTTACAAGGAGTATACTTGTAACAGGGTTGGGTTATTACGTGATGTCTTGACTGAGTCCTAACTGAGTGTCACTGCATGACTTACAGGGTCTGCCTACTCTTGAATTACTGACTGTATTTTAAAAGTGTATCTAACCTGGTTTTACTACCCAAGAATAGCTGATTGCATTCTGAATGTATTATAGGTTTCAATCACCATGTACTACTGATTGTCATTCTGACTCTCACTGGGTTTTTATACCACTCATTTCGCTTTGCTTTCACTTCCCCCACACTTCCATTAGTTACCTGGTTGGTTTTATTCTTTGGATAAGTATGTGCTTACTCGTCCCCCAGGATTAGGCCATAACTCCTAGAGGCTTTCAAACCTTCCTCTAGCCCCCCCGACCCCTTTCCATGCAAAAGCGGTGGAAGCAGTCTCTTTCACTCAGAGCTTGATTGTTGGGCTGCTATCGAAGAGACGCCATGAGTCCCCTTTTGTTGTTTCTAGGTACTCTTTGATAGTTTTGTCTGCTCATGAAGCTGGCAGCTCTATCCTGCAGTGTTGACTATCAGTTGCTACATTGCTTTCTGGTGCTGGTTGTTAGGGAGAATTCTCATTTATGGCTAATTTCCCTTACCTAGTGAGTCCCTCAGCAGCTTTTCTGGATTTCTGGTGTTTATTTTTTCCACCTGGTAAGAGTCTGAGCCTTTTTCCCACTCTTACAGTGCATTTTTTCTGTGTGTTGTACTTGTTGTGCTCATGGGCTATGGAGTGTCTCCAACTCCCTAGGCATCATCTTTTTACTTGTGTGTCACACAGCACCTTTAGTGCAGTGACACAGGGATGTCTTTTTGGCTTCCCTTGTGAACTCCATTTCTGGGAATGACTACTGTCCCCCAGAAACATGTAAAGTCACCATTGGCATTACTAGTCCTTAATACAGATCCAGTACAAACCATCTTACAATGGAGTACTGGAGGGGAATATCTTTCTCCTGTACTTCTGTACTTCAAGGGGCACTTTGTGTCCCCCTTCCTGACTCGACATGGCTGGTGGCAGTGGTAACTATCATTTTTACACGGATTCCTGTGTTAGTGTTCTGGCTGTGGTGAAAGATGTGAACATAAAACCTGCTACCCCATATCATTTTTATTTTGGGTCCTAGCGTGATTCTTCGGCATTTCGTGTTGGAAAGGTCTTTCTTGTTGTTTGCCTTTCACGCCAAACCAGGTTTGATTTCCTTGTTCCCCGTCCTTTGGCTGGCTTCTGTGAAGAAGCCCTCCTTTGGCGTCTGGGTGTCTAGGTGCGCTGAATGTGAGAGAGGGGTTTGAGACTCCCTGCACAGAGTCTCCTTGGAGACCCATGTCGCACTCTGATATGATTAGTTGATGTGACTGTCCAGCGGGACAGCCACCCTGCTGTTTGATTGACAGCCAGGCTGTGTGAATCGGGGAAAACTGCATAAAAAGCAGGTCTCTGGGGCTGGAAAGGCAGAGTCGCCACTGGATCGAGAGAACCGAAGAGAAGCTGACAGAAAAGGACCTCTACCACGACGGAACCTCCCGATGAAGCTCTGCTGCGGGTCCGAATCTTCAAACTTCGACGACAGGGAAGATCTGCAAGGAATCCTCTTTCCTTGAGCTGGTGGGAACAACCAGTTTACCAAACTGAAAGCCAGACCTCCTTCCTGGTCGAATTTTCTGTACAGAGCTACAGTGAACCGGATAGCCAGGAGGAACGGACCCTCTTTGGGTTTTAAGGAGCGCACCATTTATTCGTCGCTTTGCTCCGCTGCTGGTTTCTTCCCTGAGCAGTGCAGGACCCTCCAGTCTTCCTCCTTCTTGTCAGTCCGACAGTCGCTTCAGGAACCGTGAGCTTGCAGGACCTGCCAGGAACGTCTGCCACAGCTACAGCATTCTTCTGCTCTAAAGGTACTGTGCTAACCCGGTTGTTCGTTTCGTCAAACGCAGTGAAAGTGTGTGAAATCTTTTGCCAATCCGAGGGCTTGTCCTTCTCTCTTCTTTAAAGTAACTTTTCATCCGACCAACTTCGTTTTGAACTCTACCCTGAACTGTGTGATCCTCTGCAAAAACTTTGGTCCAGGCCCCTTTAATTTGATTTCCTCACTGTAGTTCCTTTTTCTAGATTGCCCTGCTTACTTACTTGTTGGTGCTGCTCAATTTCTATCTAACTTTCTTTCCCTCCCTTTTTATTTCTGGAGTGCCATTTTGCTCACACTTAATTTTGAGCCTAACTTGTCCAGAGTCTATTGGGTGTGGTGTAGTGTATTATAATCGTGATTTTTCAGCTGCTTGATAATAGTGAAATGTTTAATAACTGAAGTGTAAATAAATGTATATTCTTTTACTCAGAAACCTTGAGTCACTGTGTGTTTGAATCATAGTAATTGCTGTTCTTAGTGTAACTATTGATACTGCTCACTTTACTCTTGAGATAAGTCTGGCTGCTCAGCCATTTCTACCACTTTACTGTGTAGTACAGGCTTGTACCAAAGGTGAAATTGTACTGTCAGTTGTAGTCCTAATTGTGTGTGGTGTTCCCAAAGGGCACTGCATATAATTCTGCCTAACAGCTGCTGCCCTGAAGAAGCTTTTGTTGTAGTGTGAAAAGAGGTCACGTCAGCCTCGCGACCATTGTGACTTGGTTTGTATGTCTCCAGGTATGCTGGGAGGTGGATGGTGACAGAGTTTCTTGACTTGGTGGGCAGGAAAGACAGGGGAATCGTTGAAAAATGCACAAGCAAGTGCCAGATGTTCTGGGTGTCTTTTCCATCGCTACACCAGCAGAAAATGAAGTCCAACAAGGGCGAAAGCACACGCCTCTGACAGAGGGTCATGTGACTGTTGTGACCTGTGTGGAAGGGTCGGGAGGGATCTGGATGATGCTGAGGGGTCAATAGGCAAGTGGAGTCTCGGGCTTGGTGGATAGAAAAGGCAGCAGTTGCTTCAAAAATTCACAAAGAAGTACCAGATGATCTGGGCGTCTTTTTTGCTTATCCACCCCAATTGCAAATAAAGCTGGCTGGTAAGAGTGACAGAAGCCAAGCCTGCTCATGTGCCACATGACCCTAGCGGCCTCTGTGGATTCGGCAGGAGGGCTACAAGAGAGGCTGGATGTTGAATGGGAAATAAAGAACTCTGGCTCAGTGATCGGGAAAGGTAGTGGGGGAATCATAAATGCCCAATGCCTGTTGGATAGAGTATGCTGTAAAGTGCTTGTTTTATTGGCTTGAATACTTTTTGCAATTAACAACATGCTTTGTTAACCAACAGGAATGGATAACCACTGCACGGTTGCTGGGCCATGCAGCACTGGCTCACTTAGAAAGTGTACAGGCTCTTCATCCAACCTGTACTGACATGAAATCACAGTGCCTGTACTTAACTGGAAAATGCCTTCGTTTACTTGCTGAAAAGGTTGACCCTCTCAATCCAGATGTGTATTGGAATGAGGATATTTTGGTATGTTTATTTTTCTACATGCAATGAACAGTTCACACATTTAACAAAAGCCATCTCCTTTCTTGATACATTACTGTACATTTTATGAGTTTTTTTTCATGAAAACACAATTATGAATTTATGGAATAGTGAACCGGCTGTGTCTTGAACGCCTCCTAGCTAGGAAGCCTGCTTGGCTGGAGAAGAGTGGCTTGATTGTCTGCTGATTGTGTATTTGTCCCCTCCAGATGGTGTCTGGGTCTGCACAATTATGTTGCACTATTAATTTAAATTTGTCAGTATGAAACCTAAATACAGGAGCACCTTCTAATAATAATAATAATAATTCTTTAATGTGGTATAGAATGAAAATAAATTCAAACTTTACACATTACAATTTACAAGTTACAAAACATTATACTTGAATCATAAATATACACAAATATGTAGAAACATGAGTGAATATCAAATATAAAAAGAGCAACTAAAAAGGAACAGTTACACAACAACTTTCCTTATAAAATTTACAAACGATCATACCGGAGTATATTACAAAGGCCAACTTGTGTCTAAATTGGAGATGAAATGAGTATATTTAAAAATATAGCCGATTTCTATCTCAAATAAGGTACTCTATGGATTCCTTGATCTCCTCAATATTGGGATAGTTCCAGTCCACACTCCAGATCAAGTTCGACCTGTTGCCATATATTGTAAAGTGCAATGAATAAGTGCATATTGCTGGTGTTAGTGCAATAGAGCCAGAAAGACATTTCGCGTATAGTTGCAAAATCATGTACGAATTCACCCAAGTGATGTAGAATTGTGTCCTTCAGTATCTGGCATTCAGTGAGAAGATGTCTGGCTGTCTCTAGGCATTCTGAGGATTTACAGAGACGGCATGTACGCTCATCAGCCGGGATATTCTCCCATGCACCTTGAAAGCGAGCGTCCCCAAACAGCACGATCCTCCCCGAAATGAGAGACAATGAAGGACTCTCCCAAAACTGGGAATAAGGCCAAGACAGAGTGCGGGTGAGCGTAAATGGGAGTTTATCAATCAAAATAGGGCATGCAAAGAACTCTGCAAACTCCGAGAGCGCTCTGTCTGACAATAGCAAAGACAGGCGTATATATTTACAAAAAACGTCATCAAAATCTACATACTATAGGGGGCACAAGTTCATTGGGATTGGGTGGCGACGACTAACTGTAGGTGCTGCTGTGGCGTGGTTGGTCTTGGCTGGAGGACGTCACTGGTCAGCCTCGTGGGTTGGGCTGGGCCTGGCAGGTCGGCTTGAGTTCATTCGGGCGGTGTTGGTGTGCCAATGCGGCCTGTGGCAGAGATGAATGCCTTTCCTGACTTACTTGCCCTCGGCCATGCACACCACAGTCATTCAGTCATTTACTGTGTTATTTTCTTTAGTAAATCTTCCAATAGGTTATTTTATAGGTTAATGCAACACAGGAGGAATGCACCTTGTGAGGGGTCTGGAGGTAATATATCGAGGCCTGGTTACCCGTGTCCTGTTGACCGGGGCCATAGGTCGAGGGGCTAAGCTTCGGGGCCTGGGACGGGCGGCACAGGTCTTTCTGTCTTGTTAGAAGTTGTTATGGATGTTCCGCTGTGTGTTGTCAAAGTGTTGGGTGTCCTGATTGCACAGGGCCATAAGTCTAAGATGGTCCGGTGGGTTGTGGGGTTTACGAGGGGGCGCGTGAGTTTAGACAAAGGTTTACTGCTGTGCTGTAAATAATGCAGGTGGCTGGCCGCGGCCTTGGGTGCTGCAGTGGGGGCTACAAATCTTTGAATTGGCTCCAGTCTGGTCGGGGGAGGTGTGATAGCGCAGCGCGGGCCTCTGTTCTCATGTCTTGGCAGCCTTCGCAGGGTGGGAGGGGGAATGGCCTTGTCCGCATTCACAAAGGTATCTCCCTCGTGTGTTGCCGAATGTAGGTAAAGACATCACAAACATTTGAACACCTTCTATAATACTTATTCAAAATCACTTTAAAACATGCATTTGAACTTTGCTGGATGTGTCTCGATTATACCCAGTCCGAGCACCATATTTGTACATTATGTTCTAGCAGCTACAGTATTTTAGTTACATGCATATACATTCGCAGTAAATGAGGTAGTAGTTGGGTCGGTGGAGTACATAGAAAACGACCCGCCACTGTACGTGACGGTGGTAGCACATAAGGGGCTTAGACATACACACATGATAAGTGCATTCCCGCGCATCCTTTACATGAGTTCATAGTATAGTTGCATTCGCTTTCTCGTGTACTCTAGCAGCATTAGCTTAGTTATGGCGTAAAACCATGGGAGGTAGGTTGTCCAGTGATACACGCAACAAACAGATCCCTGGAGCGTTCCTTTATTATTAGCATCCACCTGCAATGGTGTGAGCTCGCCATTGCTTATATCATGGGAGCGTGCTCTCTCATTTTAATACATTCTACAGGCGTTTGTAATATAAGAGATTTTGTGGAAGAAAGCATACTTTGCAAGTGGTCTTGACATTAATATATACATATGTACAAAGACTGTCTGCCATCAGATGACCATTTTACTGTTCTTCTCATTGTTCAGGCCTGCTGGCCGGGTCATGCTGATAGTGATAATACACTGCGGGAGGTGAACTGTTACAGTGTCAGCGTATTGCGCTAGCTCATGTCCGTCTTGTTCGTGGGAACGTGCTCGCAGCGGATCTGCCAGGGTGCTGTGGCAACAGGGAGGTGACTCTCCAAGGGTGGGGGCCGCGCTACAGTGCGCTGAGCTCACACCATCTTTGCCGGACAAAAAATGGTTTCTGGGCCTAGCTAAATTTGTGTGGCAATCAATACGTGTGGGCACTCGATACGTGTGGGCAATGTCTTCAGCGGGTGAGCCCTCCACCACCTGGCCCGGGTGGTACGAGGGAACGCCCAAAGAGCCATAGCCCTCACCTGGGGAGAAAACGCAGGCGAGAGGGGTCTCCTGGACCAGTCCTCCCCTACAACCTCTAATATACAAAGTAGGCAATTTCTCTAATCTAAACAGGATGATGAAGCGTCTGAGTCTTCTAGAGGGGCAGAGGTATAGGTAGGCTTGAGGTTTCATGAAATTATACAGTCTATATTTCACAAAATGATAGGTCTTAAGGCTACTTATGTGTGCAAAATTCTCAAGCCAATCCCAAAGGTCTACTTTTTTTCCTAGTGCATTTAAGGTTTCCTTGGTGACAGTTGCCCTCTGTGTGTCCATCCAATGTCTAAGAAAAATGTAGTCATATCTTTATGTAGGGGCGAAGTAGTATATTTTTTGGTCACCTCCTAATGGATCACAGTTAATAAGGGGTTAATAGAGCCACCTATCATCTTAAGGTGGAACCCTGTTCTTTTCCTCAGTACCATTGCTTTCAAAGAGGGGTGGCCCAATTCAAGTCTAATCAGGGCCATCGGTACCCCAGGGGGGTAACCCCAATATCCGTCTCCAGAACTTGCCCTCCAGCACTTGCAGCCACGCAAAATCCATTGTATGCAGTGACTCAAGGCCATAGATGATCATGGGGGCAAACACTTGGATGTAAAGATGACGCGTCCCCAAAGGGTAAAACCACCCTGCTTGTTTGTAAAAGAGGAAATTAGTGAGGTGACTTGCATGGCCCTAGTGATTCGACCCTGTCTACAGAGTGAATAATCGCCAAGGGGCTCAATTTCGACTCCTAAATAACGATATGATGGAGCATAGGTTATGAGATTTCCGTGTACTATCAAATTCACGCGCGATACTCTTCTCCTAGTGAATCTTAGCACCTTTGTCTTTTCCAGATTAATGGTCAAGCCATTTATCCTGGCATAATCCCATAGGGTAGAAGCAGAACGCCTCAAACCACCTATGGTATTATCAAAGACAACCAGATCGTCCGCGTATGCTAATACCGCGCACGATACTTCACCTACTTTAGGAGGGCAGTTATCAACCTCGGCTAACACTGCAGGGATGTCGTACACATAAAGATTATAAATGAGGGGTGCTGTGACGCATCCCTGCTTTACCCCACTATCTTGGATCACATTTCGGGTCATGTTTCCTTCCTGATTCAATCTAAGGCACGCCGTAGTATTTTGATGGAGTAATCTTAGATAGTATAATAGACCTGACGGGCATCCCAATTTCTCTAGCTTGGTCCATAGCCTCACTCGGGGGATGGAGTCAAATGTGGCCTTAAAATCGATATACAGGGCGTACAACGGGGGCTGCCCCTTACTAAGTGCCCGTGTACGGAGTATATCCATGACCAAAAGGTTATGTGAGGTGGAAAAGTCCCGCCTAAAACCGCATTGAAATCTGCTGAGTATTTTGGAATTTTCTACCCATTTCTGCATCTCACTAAGCAATAGTGAGGCAAACAGTTTACCTGAGATCTAGCATGGATAGAAGCCTGTAATTATTAGGGTCAGTACGGCTTCCTTTTTTAAATACAGGAATGAGAATGGCTGTTTGCTAGGACCGGGGAATTATCCCCTGCTCTAAGATCTTATTGAAGAGTAGGGAGAACAAGTCAGCCCAGAATAGAGGATGGCTCTTGATCACTACATTAGCTAGCCCGTTGGGTCCGTTGGGTCCAGGGGCTCTAGAGGACTTAAGGGCAACTATTTTATTTCGTATTGCCTCTGCTGAGACATCGAAAGGCAGCTGGGTAGGGGCCTTATCCGAAGATCTATTCAAGGTTTCCACTCCTCCTGAGTTTCGGCCTAATAAGAATTTTTCCCATGTCTCCTTACTTATTGGATTGATTAAGGGGCCTTTGGCCTTCTCTCTGTTCTCATTTAGGAGTGACCAAATGCCGCGGGAATTTCTAGAGCAGATAGTTTGTACCAACTGCTGATGTCTAATGTTTTTCTCTGTTATCTTAATGTTCTTGATATCTGCTCTATATCGGTTTTTAATTTTTCTTAATTTCTCGCGGTACAGGGCTCCAGGTAAGTTCATCGATTTCAGACCTCGAATATCCGCTCTTAATCCTCTCTTAGCATCCCTAATTTCCCTGTTAAACGGAAGTATAACCCCCCCTGTTTTTAGCATATGTCCCTTGTTAGCCGTGGCATGCTGACCTGAGAATCTGGATATCCAATCTTCAATCATTTATCGTCATAAGTTTGAAGTCACAGAAGCCTAGAACTGAAATAGGTTCAAGAGCTTCAGTAGCTAATCTTATGTTTCTCTCAGACCACACTATTCTGGATCCTGCGTAGTTGGCTTGGATGCTACCCATGTTCGAAGGCACGGAGGTAGGGATGGGGATGCGAAATGTGCACTGCAACGACGCATGGTCGCTCCATTCGTTAGGCTTCAAGGACATGTCGACTACTCTAGTCTGCAGCTCGGGGCACATAAATATGTAATCTAATGTGCTAGATGATAATCCATTAGACCAGGTGTGTTTCCCCGGCCGGTCTCCCAAAGTACGGCCATTAATCATAGCCATATCCCAAGCTCCAAACAATTGCAGCCAGCCTAATCCTTCAGCCTCCCTCTTTCCATGGGTCATTAAACACCTTGCACTGAGATCAGGATTAGAGGATATGAGTGTTTCATCTATCATCTGGCAATTGAAATCCCCCATGACCACCACAGCGACATTGCCCGTTCTCAACCACCAAGAGGACAATAAGTCCTGTATTTCCTCTTGTAGTGAGTCACGAACCAGCTCTCCTGGGGGGTTGTAAAGATTAATTAGAAGAAACCTTCCCAAACCATTTTCATCATAATATTCGGCTTCTACTGCCAAAAGCTGCTCTTCAGCTTTACACTGAATCTTACGGGACGTGATCGTATTCACTACCCCAGTTAGTAAACCACCATATGGGCGACCCTTGCTGCCCCGTTTAGCCACCGATTGATGTATAACAAAACCATCTAGTAATAATGGATCAAGAGACCAAGTCTCTTGAAGACAAATGCAGCTATATTGAGACAGTAGGTCTACAGAGCCCTCCGACCTCAAAGGATGAGAAACGCCTCTGCAATTCCAGGAAAGTAGTGAAAAGCATCAATGGTTCTTTAACAGTTGCGGAATGGATTCTAGGAGCGACTTCAGAACTTGCTGTATTTCAACCAGAGCAGGGTTTTCCCCTCCCCCAGACTTAAGCACAATAGCCGCAGGAGCTGTTGTCATAGTGTCTTCTGGGTCAGGCAAAGGGACCTTCTCCAGTGGGTCCACATCAATATCAATGTCCACTGCTATCAGATCTTCTTTGTATTTTCTAATTAATTGCGCCTTAGTCGGAAAAATACAATGTATGGCAGAGACATTGGGATTTGGGCCCTCCAGGGCTTCAATAAATAGAAAATCCTCAGATTTTAAGACACGGAGTTGAGGTATATGATATAGTCTTGCTAGTAACTCCGAGTGTGCTAGCCAGGGATTTTTGCCACTGGGGTACAAGTTCTTGATGAAGCAAATACGATTCGTGTTTATGTCATTCACTGACCTCTTCTGGTCCGATGATGAGGGCTTGACAGATTCTTCTAGCGCCCGTATCTCAGGGATATGCTCCAGCTGTATATGCATACTGGATTCCAGATCAGGCTCAGAAAACATCAGATACTTCATTTACGTCCACTCCAGTGATACTTCTCTTCAAGTATCAGCCAGTCTGATAAAGGGCCTTTTGCCATAGCCGCCCTTTGGGCTGCTCTCACCATTCTTTTCCTGGCCTTTTTGGAACGGGTCTCAGGTGCTGGTTTAGGTCCTGCTATAGGCGGTTGGGCACATATTGCAGCTGACTTATTGTTCAGTGCCTTTTTTGCCAATCTACGTTGTTTCTGTGTGGGAGGGGACCGGGCACTATGCTCCCGCTCCTGATAGTCAGCCTCCTCAGGGATTATCTCAATTATACTATTGCTGTTAGGTACATGTTGCACCTCGCCCTCTTCCATCACCACTTCCTGCTCGTCAATCGCATCAGCTACATGTAATGCATCTGATAGATTAGTTTCTGCCTCTTCTCGAGGGAGGCCCTTAGGACCTAATGCCATAGTGATGGAATTAGTGTTGGCCAGGATACGTCCCGACATCTGTAGGAGTATCTTAAGGGCAAATTGCAGAGCAGCCACCGATGATTGGAGCTCAATTATCTTTACTGAGCTAGGGTGTTGTTCGATATTATCTTCCATCTCATTGTCCGGTTCATCCTCCATCGACGCCATTACTAGATTAGGAGAAGCAGACAAGCGTCCGCTGCTTCCCACAGCATTATGCTCCCCCATGACGCTATTCATGCTGTTTTCTTTTAAAGGGGTTATACCACTAGATAACCTCAGGGGAGTTTGTGCCCGCATCCCTCTCTGTATAGTCAGACAGAGATCTAGGAGGGAATTGTTGTCTATGTCGTCGAAATTGGAGGTATTTAAAGAAATGCCATCATTATGTATCAGTGCTGCCGTTTCCTCGATTACAGTGGAATTGGTGGCCGGGGGAGGATTCACAGGAAAAAACTCAGTTATGGCCCCTTGCGCCACCGGCAGAGCATATTTGGCATTCTTTTTAGTTTCACCCCCTTTCTTGTGGGACTCCTTAGGTTCCTTTATGGGTTGAGACTTATTTTTGCGTAGATTATATATCGAGTGGGAAGCTCTTCTACCCCGCTGCATGTCTACGTTATAACTCACTTCGATTCAGAGTCCAGAGAGTATAGATCAATCCAGACAGGTGTGGTGAAGAGGGCTGGTGTTGACATGCAGAGA
Source organism: Ambystoma mexicanum (assembly GCF_040938575.1). Lineage (NCBI taxonomy): Eukaryota > Metazoa > Chordata > Amphibia > Caudata > Ambystomatidae > Ambystoma > Ambystoma mexicanum. The sequence goes on from NC_090929.1 coordinate 1,294,854,771, forward strand.
TAATTCCCCTTGTTCTGCACTGGTGAGATGAATGGATTTCCCACCTTTTTCTGAGACCCCCCTTACCAGTATAGTGAACCAGGGAGCTTTGGAGCCCGGATCAAAGGCCGAAGCACACGGTCTCCGGGAGATGCTAGCGGGTTCCCCTTCTTCTCCAGTTCGGCTCCAACTTACTTCTAAGGCAATGGGTCGTGCTATCTAAGCGGGACTGCCACCAGCTCAGGTAGCCAGGCCGGAGAAGGGTGTACCTATTCCCAGCGCCACAGCCACACTTATGGGGGACTCACTGCCTCTTCTAATCCCTGCCCCCCTCCTCCTGTCATGGAGAGAAGCCCACCGGGATAGAGGCACCCAGTGAGTACACACTCTCAAGCTTATTCATATAGTGGGCACTGCTGAGACCAATCCAGGCCGTGCCCACCTCTTTCAGAGGGGCTCCTTTCAGTAGAGGAGCCAGTCACCTGGTACCCCAGCAGCTAACTGCGTACCGTGACCGGGTAGGCTGTAGGGAACAAGTGCCACAGGGAGCCACAGGAAGCCGCCGCCCCGTGCCGCGCAATATTTAAATATTTAAATCAGCAGAAGAAATTCCGTGTCTCGGTGCGGTGCGGCTAAGCGGCAAAGCTTCCACGCTTTTCAGTGCCTCCTAGGCTCTCACCTGCTTCTTGCCTGCACTTCTCCCTACGACCTGGGCCTCTCCTTCTCCTTCGCTCCTTCACCTGCGAGGTTTTCCTCGCCCGCTCGCTCGTAACTCGTAACTCGAAACGCTCGTAACGAAACGAGAGTCAGATTCGAGGAAAGGACCCACAGACGTGGGTTTGCGTGTCAAGCCTCACCTCTCACTCCAGCAAAACTTCTCACAGAGGCCGCCTCCGACACGATCTATTAAGCACCTTCTTCTGTGACTAAAAACGATCAGCTGTCCAAAGGAGCCAAACATAAAATGTAGATTTGCATTTCTGATAGTTAAAAAAAAATCTTCTTCAAGAGAGATATCAATGAATTAGTTGACAATACCGAGCTGTCCTTCAATAAGTAGAGCGTGGCGTGGCTCAACTGGGTCTACTGGGTCCGGCGAGGCCTTTTCCATCATGGCTGCCATTGCCTGACTCTGTGCTGCCTCACCCTGCCGATAGCTCCAGCATACAAACGAAGTCGGTTGCCCATGGAGCCAGAAGGCAAATGCAGACTTCTATCTAAGGGCCGTATTTAAGGGGCACAGCGAATCCTATCTGGGTCCTGGAGGGCTCTGTGGGGCCCACCCTTGTCACCTGCCTTGCCTGCATCCTTTGAATCGTTCATTGCTTGTTTGCTGATAAGCCTCTTTCTAGCCCAGTGCTACAGCCTCTACTTCTATACTTAATTCGCTTGAACACCTCTCCTGTTCTCATTCCCTGTGCCCCTGTGAGCTCCGCTGCTAGTGCTCAGCCTCACAACCTTTTAACCTGAATAACCTGATTTACCAGACACCCCCCCCACCCATTGACATTTTTCCAGCCCTGCCTCAGCAGTTCTCACCAATCTTTCGCCCTGCTCCTCCGATGGATCGTAGTGCCTGACTGCACTCTCTACTCTCGATTAATTCAAACCCCTGTTACTGTTCTCCACTACCCACATGGCTATTTCCCATGTACCCACAGAGCCACCACTCAAGGGTTCTCACTCTCTGCTGCTTTTGTTTGCTCAACTGACTTAATTCGCCTCTTCACACCTGTTAGATTAGCATTTCTAGGCACCTTAAAATCTGCTGCCAAGCTGATCGTTTCCTTATAACGGTTGAAAGTCACATCTAGGCGTGCCAGACCACTGTATCTTTGGTTATGCTGCATGTAGCGTATCTTGTGGAACTTGAACTCAGGTGTGCCCTAGAAACATTACCCTCCTTCCTGGACTAATGTAGTGCATTTGGACCCCTATGCTGCCAGATGTAGCCCCTGACAACAAGAGGTGAGGCTCTGCCTCTCTATGTAACCATTTCACTTTGACTACTATGCTGCTAGATGTAGGCCCCGCGACAAGAGGTGAGGCTTTGCCTGACTGTGTACCCATTACAACATACAAATGTAACCATACACAATGCCCTGCACTTGACCAATGTACCACGCACTTCTGTAACTAGCGCCTAGATACCTCAGGGTTTTGTGCGCTGAAATAAATACATACATACATACATACATACATACATACATACATACATACATACATACATACATACATAAATAAGGGAATACACTGAGCCACTAGCTTAGGGCCCTGGCTGCTGAAGTTGTGAAGTTTTAGTACTGAAAGTTCATTTCTCTTCATATTTAGTTGTCAGGACACCATCTTTGTCTGAATCACACTATAAAGAGAAAGAGCTTTAAAACAAAGTACCTTTTTGCAAACCAGTACATTGTGAAAATATTAAATAACTAACTCCTTGACTGGAAGTTCATGTTTGTGCTACCCCAGCAATACTACATTGGTGGAATACACAGATCCCAACTTTTAGTACTGAAAGTTCATTTCTCTTCATATTTAGTTGTCAGGACACCATCTTTGTGTGAATCACACTATAAAGAGAAAGAGCTTTAAAACAAAGTACCATTTTGCAAACCAGTAACCAGTACATTGTGAAAATATTAAATAACTAACTCCTTGACTGGAAGTTCAGGTTTGTGCTATCCCAGCAATACTACATTGGTGGAATACACAGATCCCAACTGAGGGTGTAAGACAGTACAGACAAGACTGTGACAAGGAAGATTAGATTGTTTATGACGATTACTCAAAAATAATCAGAGCAGTATCACATTGCCCCATACTGTGTTCCGTGTGGCACACAAGCGAAATGCTAAAAGTCTGGTTCTAGACCCAGCATATCACTCAGGAATAAAAGTTATTATCAGTTGAAACGAGGAGTGTGGGAAAAATGCACATGGAGTTGATGGGGCTGAAGCAAAGATCCACCCGACCTCTAAATCATCCTCAGTGAGAGTAGCTGTCACTTGAGAAGTAGAGAAGTTGAACAAGGTTCACAATGAACCCTGGTGTCCAGACATATCAAACTGAAAAAGCACAGCAAGACCAAGTGCACTGACAGGCACTGAGAGTCGTCGATCATCCAGCATTGGAGAATCAAGGTAAAGCCCCTTTCAGCGAGCCAAGCCAGCCAAGAAATGAAAACCCTAAGGCAACTCAATGTGAGCTAGAGCTCTGCCAGAAATTCCAGCAACCAACACGCTCTTCTTGCTGCGCGGCCTGAAACAGACTTGCGTCTAAAAAGAGAAAGACATTGGCAAACTGTGTGACACTTAGTGAAGCTGGCAAGAAAACGCAACATATATATTGCAACAGCTTTGATATATTGGACACTGTCAATCTAAAAAATGCATTGCAGCAACCTGTCGCACAGAAGAGAAGATCCACAGAAACTGAGACGCTGAGTTATGTTGTTCAGTCCCTTTATTACTATAACTGGTGAGGTTGGGAGAAGGCTTCAGGAAACTGCGGTGGAATCGTAACACAAAAGGCACACAGATAAGTACAACAATGCAGTGATATTGGAGGAAACCGAACACGTTAGACATGTCAATGTACTCTAAATAGGACCAGATGTCCAGTTTTCAATTTCCCTACATAGGCTAAAAGGATCCTTTTTTAGTGTTGTAATCCTGAACGTCTGTTCACATAGTTTATCACAGGGTGACAGGGTGGTTTAGAGTTACTATATCTTTAAGGCTCCAGTGATTGAAAGGCCCTACTGCGCTGGATGTGTGGAAATTCCATGGGGGAACACAGTCACCCTGTGCCCTAGGTTTGTAGGCACTGACATGCTTTTGCCACCCTTTCCCCGCCGGGTCCATTGTCAGGTTATAGTTATTCTTCTGTCCTACCAGCCAATGACAGTTAAGGGTCACAGGATCCCTTTACAGACTCAGCTGTAACAAGACAGATGTTGGCAGTTTCACTTTCCTTCTCACCCGAGTCTGGGGTTTTTATCTCCAGTCCGTTGCCTCTTAGCTCACTGACTTAAGCTCAGGCCGCATCTGGTCTGTGGCTCCATAATGCCGTGGGCAAGATTTTTCCTTTGCAGAAACCAAGACTGAAAAACCTCCTACAGACCTTCTTGTTGCCCCCTTCTTTCCTTCACCTCCTTTTATTGCCCGACTCACTTACTTCAACCCTCTCTTGGTCTTTCTCTCGTCCTCTCCCTTTGTTCAGGGCTGCTTGCCCTCCTGCTCCTACTTTTCTCTTGAGAGATTTTCTCTCTTGTATTTGTATTTATCTCTCTTCATTAGCATTTCCTTGGCTACTCTTACTTTTTACTCCTCCCATTGCTTTCTTGAGGATCTTTCTTCTTCCTCTCTTTTATTCGTCCCTCCCAGATGCAGCCTTTTCCTTGCTTCACCCCCTCCACTTACTTTTATTGCTTTCTTGTGGACCTTTCTTTCTTCCCACTTCTCTCAGACCCCTTCTCCCAGGCTCCAGCCTTCTCCTTCCTCATCCCTATAATGCTTTCTTGAGGGTCTTTCTTCCCATGTTGTCTCTGTCCCTCCTCTTCCTCCAGCCTTTCTCTGGCTTCTCCTCCTTCCGCCTCTTTTCTCTGTCTCTTGTTTTCCCACAACCTATTCCTTGCCCCTACCTCCTGTTCTCATCCCCGTCTCCTCCTCTGATCTCCACTATGGAATGCTGTGCACAGCCTGTCAACTGTAGCTTGTGTGGCTCTCTTTATAGTGTGCTGCTGGGACTAAATGGTCCATTAATATTAGGGATTGGTGGGCGGCTCATGGCTCTGCACATTCTGGCATATGATATGATATGATATTTTATTTGTATCGCGCTCGTACACAAGTGTTTGAGAGCGCGACAAGGCAAGGGAGGGGAACAAGGGAGAACAAAAACAATGATCTTACTGGACCCAGTGACATTGAGGACGCGCAAGTGCATGGGAGAGGGAAGGGGGAAAAGTGCATGGAAGAGGGGAGAAGTGGAGTGTGCGGAGCAAAGGAAAAACAGATAAATAATAAAATAAATAAATAACAAAGGCAACAAAAACAGTGGTGGTGCAGCCAGCAAGTGGCAAGTGCTGGGTTGAGGCAGCAGACAGGGTATGTCTGATAAGTGCAGGGAAAAAAGGGCCGGGGGGTCTGTATGGTTACAGATGCAGACCCCAGTGCAGGGATTGCCCAGAGGCAGTGCGGGTGGGTGGCAGGGTGAGCAGGTACTTGGGCTCGGAAGACAGAGGTAAGGCCAGGTGCACAGCGCTGAGACAGAAAAAGATCAGCAAGGGAGAGGAGGGGCGAAGGCAGAAGCAAAGAGGAAGGTCTTACGGTGCTTCCAGAACCGGAGATGGTTCTCCTCAAGTTTCAGAGTGGCAGGGAGGCTGTTCCAGAGTGAGCCCCCAGCCAAAGACAGAGATCTACCCCTAGCTAGTTTCTTTGAAAAACGACAGACCCTGGGGGAGTTAGAGGTAGAGAAGCAAAGAGCTCGAGAGGGGAGGTATTTAAGGAGAGATAGCTGAATGTATTTTGGACCCTGTCCCCAGAAGGCCTTATGGACAATGCAGAGGGTTTTGAATTCCATCCTTGGGTCCACTGGGAGCCAGTGGAGAGATTTCAAGGCTGGAGAGATACGGTCCCAGAGCTTGAGGCCAAGGACAAGTCTTGCAGTCCTGTTCTGGATGAGTTGTAAAGGGCGGAGAGTAGAGGCAGTTAGATTTAGAAAGGGGCTGTTACAATAGTCCAACCTAGAGAGAACCAGGGCTCGGGAGACAGTGAGCTTCTGGGGGAAGGAGAGGAAAGGCAGAATACCTCTGAGGCGGTGCAGTAGGAAGTTTGACTTTTTAAAGACATCAGAGATGTGGGCAGAGAAGGAAAGTGTGGAATCAAAGATGACCCTGAGGTTCTTAGCCACGCAGGTGGGGATCGGAGGAAGGCCAAGGGAGACCGGCCAGAGAGTGAGGGGAAAGGAGGGTGAGAGTGTGGCGATGAGGAGGATCTGTGTCTGGCTGGCTTTCAGGCATAGATCATTGGCGGCACACCAACCCTGAAGGGCATGTAGGCAATCGGAGATAAGAGAAGGAGAGGAGGTGGCCGAGGGAAACCTGAAGATGAGTTGAGTGGCATCAGCATAGCACTGGAAATTGGAGCAGAAAATGGCAATGCAGTGGGGGAGTGTTGCCAGGTATTGGTAGAGAGGTTAGACCACTGGGGAGCACCACATGTAGAAAGGGCAATAGATGAAAGGAAGGATTCAAGTTGGACCTGGGAGGGTTGATCAGGGAGGAAAGAGGTCAGCCAGGCCAGAGCCTGATCAGTGATACCCAGGTTGTCAATGAGACAGTTGAGCAGGATGGTATGGTTGACCGTGTTGAAGGCAGAAGAGAGATTGAGTAGGATGAGGATAGAGGGCATGTTAGAGTCAAGGTTGGAAAGTAGATCTTGCGGAAAGTAAATATGCGATTTGCCCGCTATATCTGCTCCCTCCTCCTGCCCAGGTGCCCCCATTAGTGAGTATAGTTTTCCCTCCTTTGACCTACTCCTCCACAGGCTGCGTGACCTCCTCTTTCTGCGGCTCCACAGCCTGAAATTACAAACAGGCTGTCCATCATTTTGGGGGCACTTACAACTGTCATGAAGCATGCCTGACCCTACTGTGCTGTCTCAGCACATTTTATTGCCGGTCTTGCTTCTTCTGTGCATCATCAAGTTTGCATCAGCAGCTTGAGGGAAAGCTCACTATTTGTCTTTCCAGTGCTCTAACTCGCAGACCAGTAGTTGGTGTTCAGCATTATCACAATAGGTCACTGTCAGCTTGCGCTTCCAGTTTCACTAACCGTCACTTTACTATTCCCTAAACATTGTGCTCCTATACCTGGCTTTATGGCAGGTTGATGTTTTTTCGCTAGCATGCTTGGGACAGAGGAGAGGCTCTGCGTTCCTCTATGTACCCCTCTAGGGTCGGTATTGAGTAGCGCAGTGCTTCTCCTGTCACCAAGAGTCTTCCAGCCTGTCACATGGGACACTGTCACAACCCCCAAATCAGACTTTGGCGGGCTTGTATTTTTACCATTAGAGGTGAATACACCTTACTTAAATTGAAATTCTACTAATTTCTCAACCAACAAAGCTTCTAGAAAAAGTTTCCGAAAATGCATGCTAAGCAGATAAATTCCTACCACAGAGTCCCCATCTTTGAAATCCCCTTCAGGCATAGCCTTAACTGGAACTGGAAATGTTTTCATTCACTGCCAGGCAGCGCAGTGCCACTCCAGGCCATCTCCTTCATGGTTCATTTGTACCCTTTTGTGTCAGTAGTGACCTCATCTAAGTAAATGCACCAGAAGCCACAGTGTCATTTCCTTCAGTTTCTTTTTTTCTGTGTCAACACACCGATTTTTTTCTTTTTGCACACAGGCCACTTCTTTGATGTTTTTTGAGAGAAATATGTCTCCATAGTGAGGTTTTAAGCTCGGTAATCATTGTAGACGAACAATGTCCATTTCCACTGCACACCGCAAGTGTGTTTGGTTCCTCAGCAAGGACCACAACATTAAACAATGTTGGGTGTGTCAATCCATGCACCCTAAGTCCCACAGGAAGCAGACAGCAAAACATCTTTAGGTAGAGAGCAAGAAACGCATTCCTGCAATAGATTCATTGACTTCTACTCCCTACTCTAAATCTGTTCCAGACACATCTGACATTTTTAATGAGGTCAGAGAATGTGGATAGGAAAAAAAGAAAAAGAAGAGTTGCCATCATTCACAGAGGGAGTCCACTTCCCTTAGGACCCACCCCCCCCCCACCTCAAAAAGCATAACGGCAAGTCCCAGAGCAGGTCAGAATATGAGTCACCTTTTCGTACATCGGGTGGGTTCAGACCCTCATTCCGTACTTCATCATCTACTCCAACAGAGTCGGGGGAATTTAGGGTGGCGGGTTGAAAGATTTTGCCTGCGTCTCCACTATTGGTGCACCCCCCTTGCCCAAGGAGTCAGTGTCATTGGCCTCAAGGGGCAAGCACCCTGTTTCCTTCTCCCCTTCAGCGGCAGCACCATCAAAGTCGGCACCTGGCCTTTCAGATGCTATGCCTTTGCTTCTTTGGGATCCCAAGGTTGATGGGTTCAAGAGCCTTGATAGGCCAGACCTCTTCCAGAAATATCAAGACATCTTGGAGGAAGATGTGGTAGAGGCGGATATTTCCTATGGGTTGTACCCTGGCGATTCTTTGAGAATGTTAGCTTTTCCCAAAGAGTTGTTGCCCGAAGATCATTCGGAGCAAGCTGTTTTTCATTTGACTCCGGACCTCCATAGTGCCAGAGGATTAGACACTTCTCCAGACTTAAAGACTGGCACTTGTGGTCATTTAGGATAACGGTACCAGGGTTATAGACACTCTAGAGTTAGTAGCTTGCACAGAAGAGATGACACATATGGGATAACTGATATCCTGGTGACTTAGACTCCAAAGTTTCCTGTACTACGTTTTAGTTTGGCGCTTTGGCAAAATTGATGAAACATGGCTTAGATATGCCTCAATTCCTGCAGTCACTAGAGATTTGGCACCAAAGCAATGGGCTTCTGTTTTCAGACCTGCTTTTCCTCACCTCTTATCCCACTCAGAATGCCTAGTAATTCAGGCTGTGATAGCTGTTTCCAGGCATACTGCCTTAGCAACTAGGCTCCCAGACAGTGAATCAAATAAATGTGATACCTGGGGAAGAAAAATATTTGCTGTTGGCATTTTGGCGCGAAGCGCTCTTAATACGTCTTGTATGCTAGCCAGGTTCTAGCAGGCCTTGTGAGAGACTAGGGTGTAGCAGGAAAACATTTCTCTCCTGACACTCAAGGTTCATTTTTCCCCACACTACTGCAAGATACAAGACTCTTCAAAAAAGATTTTGCAAACCGGTCTTGATTCCACAGACTGCGTGGGCATGGTATCCCTAAAAAAATATCCCCACCAAAAATATCGCCGTACATATGGCCGTTTGTCTCGCCATACCATCTTTATGGGGGGGATATTTTTTGGGAGCGTGGGTTGCAGTGGTGTCCCCTGAACATTTAAAGTAATGCAGGGGTTGCGGGGCTGTCCCCCGCAGGGTCCATGGGTCAATATTTCCGCAAATATATGGCAATATTTTTGTATCGCAATATTTTTGCAGGGATATTAACACATAGAACCGTGTTCATCTGTATGACTACAGGAGCAGTGGTTCGAAATCATTTCTGGATGCCAACAATAAACTTCTCACAGGAGGTCCAAGCCCATTTTTTCAAAACAAAAGAGATGATGGCTGGTAGGTTTTTAATCAATATAAACCTCTGGCAATTGCTCTGGGCAACCCTCCAGACTATTGTACTCGCACCTGCCTAGCCCTTCCATACAGGGGAAAGGCCATATGAAAATCCATCTTTGTCCCACCCCAAAAGGGTCAGTGCAGCCCAAATTGTTTGATCACATCCCTTCTGTACAAGACCACAAGGATTCTCAGACATGTTTTGTCCTTGTTGGGCGTCATTGGTGAGGTGTATCTTGGGTCTCTAGGTTCAGCAGGCTTTCTAATGGCTTAGCAGGTTGAGGATCAATGGTCTGGAGGGTTGCCCAGAGCAATGCCAGTATCAGGAGTGTTGCTCAGAGCAATGCCAGCAGTTAAGATTAATTCAAAAACTACTGGAAATGCCCTTTGATAACTCTGAACTCATGGGAATGAATGCTGACCAATCTATTGAGACTATTGCTGCTTCAGCAGATGGCTCTGCTTTTGCTTAAGGGAGCAGTGAGTTTGTTCCAGCAGAGGAAGTGGGTAATATCTTGTGTTGCATTTATTTCCTGAACAAGAAGGATGAAGGTCTCATACCCATTCTATCTCCAATTCTCCTCAACAAGCTTCTCTGAAAGTATCACTTCAAGATGGTCACCTTGGTGCAGATCCTCCAAGCTCTGGAATTGCACTTTTGGCTGAGGTCTTTAGATCTGCTGAACAAGTATATTCACAGCACTCACTATCCACCCAAAACATTGGAAATACCTTTGTTTAGTGATTGGAAGCACCCACTACCTGATTGAAAGAATCATCACTGTTGAACTTCAGGATGATGTACACTTTACTCAACGAATTAGGTTTCTCCCACAATTTAAGGAAGTCCTTTCTGCTCCCATAACCCCCAAATTCCCGCAATTTATAATAGCAGTCTCGAATAAGGAGTGAAGCATGGATTTCCCTCATGCAGAGAGAGGGACAATCATTCAGACCACCATAGCCCTCTTCCAACCATACAGCAGGCTCCCAGCTGGCATTTTCTGAAGATGCTAGAGCTCAGGGCATCCCGCATCTTGTTAGAACCAGAAGCAAAACTGCAATGCAGTCACTCCAGTGGTCCCTGAATAACCAGTGGTCCACATTCAACAGGGACATTAGGACTTTATTCTTTTGTGTACAGCCTCTACCATCCTCCTTTGGGGAGCTGTTATTGTGTTCATAGCACCTGGGAGCCATCCTGGGCCCACCAACTGGCAACGGTACTCATGATGGCACCTCAGATCCTTCCCTACCCCTTTCCTATTGGGATTATGGCTCCTGTGATGGCGGTGGCAGCAGCGGCAGCCTTCCGGCATTGGGTGTCACCATTTAATATTTTCTATACATGTGCATGCGCAGGGAACCACTGTCTCGGTTACACGCATGCACAGTGCAGTGTGTTTGGTCTGTTATCACAGCAGTGGAACATGAGGCTCTGCTTCTTGACCGCTCTCCTTCCCGAACTTGCGTTACAAACTTCTCTGCTCCTTGAGAGGTGACGCTGCCCTGTTCCTTTTCTGTTCATTCCCTGCCTTGCTTTCTGCCTTGTTCTGACTCCTGCTCTCCTTCTACCTTTCCTACTTGCCTGCCCTTTCTTCCTGGTGAGTTCCTTTCTCTCATCCTCCCAGCCACCCAACAGTGTTTGCTCACTGTCACTTCAGCATGGTAACCCGTGGGAGGCAGATTCTCTGTGGTGTTGGAAGACTTAATTCCTGTTTTGGACTCAGGGGTTATCATAGCCCTAGTCCGGCATAGGAGAGTTGCCTCGATGCTCGCCTTCACGTCTTCTGCACCTCGGATCTGCTTCCGGGACCCTGGACCACCCCAAGACCCCACTAGCAGGTACCAAAATACAGCATGCTGTGCAGATTGACCATTTGCAATGGCTACTATCACCTGAGAAAGAGGACATGGAGGCCTTACAGGGCCTATGTGACGAGTTTCAAACCGTATGCACTGAAGTTGCTTAATTGATGTCAGAGAATGCCATACTGAAGGAAACCATGTTCGCAACTGCATCTGAAGCCCTAGCAGAGAGTTCTATGGGACAGTCCTGTGCAGTGAAGTTTGATGGGGCCCCTAGAAAACGGAGCAAATTTTGCGATCTTTGTTCCATTAAATTTATGTTCCACCCAACCCATTTTTCCAGTGATAAAGCCTAGATTGGCTTAATTTTGAATAACCTCACCGGCAATGCATTGTATTGGGCTGCACCTTGTGTTTCTGCAGTGTCCAATGCTGGATTGATTAGTGGACTTTGAAAACGATTTTCTGGAAGCCTTCAAATCCCCGACCCAGGCATCCAAGGCACAGATTTTCTTGTAGACGTCAAACAGGGGACTCGGGACTTGATTGCATACAGCAGTCGATACAAACAGTTGGCCCCCGACTTACTTTGGCTGGAGATAACTCAGTCGACCTTGTATTGCAGAAGTTTGCATGAGGAGTTCAAGGATGAGCTGGTACACGTAGCTGAGGTGGTCATGTTACAAACATTAATCGAGCAGTTTATGCGTAGTGACTTTCATCTGATGGAAAGACGCACAGAATGACATTGAATAGACAGACCTGTTCGGCGTTCTGACCACGGTGTACCTACGGTGACAAGCAACCCTGCTCTGGGAGAGGCTTCATTGGAAATGATGCACATTGGTGAGTCCCATTTTCTGAGGCAGAAAAACGCTGGAGTCATCTTTGTTAATATTGTGGCACCTCGGGACATTACTTGGGATCTTGCCCTGTTCAAACAACGCTGCCTTTGGAAAACTGAAGGGCCTGTCTTCAGCGGAGAAGGCGGTGATAGGTAATGAAACACACCATCCTTCAGTGCAACCCACACAGCCTGTGCTTATGTTCGCTGTTGAAATGGAGTTCGCACAGAGAACCAAAACTTGCCAAACGGCTACGACTTATGCTTTCTTAGACAGTGGTGCCCCTTGTAATGACATGAACCATGAGTATCTCCTGCACACTGTGGTACTCACTTTTCCATGTTCCCAAGCCTCTTTTGTACAGGTCATTGATGGGACTCCTCTGGCGTCAGGTCCATCATCGGTCAAACCATTCCCATCAACATGACTATTGGATGGCACATGGAGAAAATATCCATCAATATCATGAAAACACCAATTTATCCCATCTGAAGGGAATTTCAAACATGAGGAATGTGTGGGAGGAATTATTGTATCTAACAGAAAGAACATAACCCAAAGGCAAGTCATTTGTTATTCTCTTCTAATTATCTCATTCATAAAAGGAGCTAGATCTTTCCACATGCACATACACACATATTAGTGATACCACGTCTTTTATGTGTGGCTGTCTGATCATTCTAGTAGAATGTGTTATTTTATATGTGTGTGTATGTATGTGTTTCTTTTAAGTGTCATGTAACCTAAACTATAGCATGTATACTACAACACTATAATATATTTATTAAAAAAAGAAAATAATCAGGGATTATTTTTAAAGAGTTATGGTGAGCATCTATAAAATGTCTACAAACATCAGGAATGATGAGTCCTCCAGTATGGTATATATACTAGAACCCTAGACCGAGTCCTAGGACCAGCCACCTTTGCTCCCTAAAAGCACACCTGATACTGCCAGGCCGAAAAAAATTGCAAAAATACTGCCAACAAAAAGAAGGAAAAAATTGCCTTGTGAGAGCGGAGGCCCCTGCTTTCACCCTCACAGTTCCACTGTTATGTTCAGATCAATGGTACCGGCAGAGTAGTGCCACACAAAGCAGCTCTAAACTTATAACTTTTTCATCTGAAAAGAAACTGTAAGGTAAAAATCCATATTTTAAATTTTAATTTGTATGAAAGACTTGGAGCAAAAAAGTATGGATTACCTAAAAAGATATCGGTTTGGGTGTGTGTGTGTGTGTATGTATACACACATATATATATAACGAAGAAAGAATGTGTGCGCCGCCGTACATGCTCACCAATATCTATCACAAATATATCCAGACTTTTATAGCTCACATAAAGCCATTTATTTCAGTACAGCAGCATGATGAATAATCTCCTGACCCGTTTCACCACCCTACGGGATAATAAAAGTGTCATAGAAAGTGTAACGTGTGCCAAACAGAGGATACAAACTAGCAGTGTGTGTTGGCCATTTTATAACATGTTACAATACATGCACAGTATTTAGAAATCTTCCTTATTCTGTAACAGTTAGTCTATGTGCAAAGTATCTTAATTCAAAGTCGTACCTAATGTGGCTATATAGTAAATAACACCTTTATATTTGATCAAGTTGGGAATTTGATCTACTATGATCAGGTTCAATTTAATTAAAGTTTAATAACGGCCAAGTGTCGTTTTTATGTGCTTTGCAGGAGTACAATAAAAGTTGTTTTCTAAACATAAATTCTATGAATACAATCTGGATTGTGTATTGAAATGTTTAACAATATGGGCAAAGTGACCTAAAATGGTAGTATTGTGTTAATTTAATATGGAGGAACTCTGTGATCACTGCGCCGCCCATAATGTCGATTTACAAAAAGCCGACTTCCATAATTGCGCAGTGCAGTGATCACATACATCACTGTGCCTCGCATTCTCCTACCCACATCTCCCCCTACCCACTTAGCTTTTCGGCGGCACACACAGAAGTGTGCTGCCATCTCAACTGTATCTCTGCAGCGTCAGTTCTGTCCCACTAACTTGGGTCTGAACTGGCTATGCCAGTTACTTTTTTTTGTCTTTTTTTTTTGTTGACTTTTATCTTTATTGTCCCCTGCTACAATGTAATGGGTGTGGGGGACACCCCGCAATCCTCGACCCCATTACTCTGACTAACAGGATCGAGGGACACCCCTAGGACCTCCGCTTCCGTTAGAGTAATCGGGGTCTGGATATTAGTACAGCGCAAAGGCGCCATATTCGGTATAGGCGACATTACTTAATAATTTTCCGACATATATTGTTACCTCTGTGCTTAAAGTACATGATTTGCTAGATTTTAATCTGCATCATTACAAATATTGACTTTAGTGTGATTTACACAACGGTATTAACATTTATTTTGTATTAAGTGTGTACTAAAACATTAATGAGCAATGTAAGAGCAAAATGTTCTGAAAGAAATATCTTTAAACAGAAGTTAATCCCCTAAATACAATCATTAAATGTTCAATATACAATGTACTCAAAAATGAATCTATACATCACCATATAAAATATTTCTATAGAAAAAACACACAAATCTAACCCTAAAAATTCACCTTTAAAAACACCATTACAAACGTGCAGGTAATATACATTTCATCGCACATTAAGCTGTCTGAGTGCTCTCAAGTTGTTAACTGTTAAAACCGGTCCTATTTCAATATTGGTCTAATAAAATGTGAAGTCACATCTGGTCGAGAGCGTGAACCTACTACTAAGAAAAGTCCATGCTATAGCAAAGTATTGTTAGCAATAGTGAGAATATTAAACCTGATATGATATTCATCTATAAAGTGCAATGGTGCAAATACCAGAGAAAGATCATGAAACAACTAAAAAAGAAAAGCATTTTCAAACAGAAAGAGAAACGTCCAGATATTTGATGAAATGTGCCATTCATTGTAGAAACCGTTTAAAAGGAAACCAGGAAAAGCTGATGAGTTTGTCACACATACACTTCATTTAAACCACCCATATATGCAACCCCTCGTTAATACAATGTAATTATTGTAAGGAATTGAAAATTAAAGATACAAAGTAACAGAGTGGTCCGGCGAAAGAAGATTGCCCAATTGAAAATCTCTGTGAAATGT
The DNA here is from genome assembly GCF_040938575.1 of Ambystoma mexicanum. NCBI lineage: Eukaryota > Metazoa > Chordata > Amphibia > Caudata > Ambystomatidae > Ambystoma > Ambystoma mexicanum. Next base: position 1,294,869,839 of record NC_090929.1, read on the forward strand.
TTGATGCTGTAGAAGCGGAATTAACAGAAAGAAACTGAGGACATACAAGATTTGAACTGTTTTTGGGTTTGATCCTGGCAGAGGGAAACCTGGATTTGAAAGATATCTTTGAACTTTAAAATAAATACTGTGCTCGAAATGACATCTACCAAGAGGCCTTGGTGTAGGAGAGAAAAAGTGACGTTTAACAAAAAAATGTTGAAGTGGTCATGCTGAGGTAAGGCCAAAGCCTTGCAGTTTCAAAAGTTTTCGACAGCGGAAGGAAAGCGAAAGGAGGCTTGAGCCCGATGGAGGAAAGCCTATGAAGGTGTGATTGAAACTTTGGGGAAAGGGATCCGACAAATTGTGATTGAAAGGTTTGAGACCGGCGGAGGGAAACCTGTACTGAATTGCGGTAAGCAGAAGGAAATTAACTTTTGTTGGACTGTATTACAAGCTAAAAGGTGACCTGGGCTGGAGTGAGAGGCGGCTGAGTGATCCAGTGGATAAGCTAGAGACTTTTTGTGTAAGGCCAGGTGGCCCCTGGTCTACGAAAAAAAACTGCATCCTTGTGTCCGCAGCCAGTGTGCGTCACAAGGTCCAAGTGTGCCACCTTACCCCACGATACAAAACTGGGGAAGGGAGTTTACTCAGCCATACTGACATTTCTTTTTAACACTGATTTTCCTTTTTGCATTACACATTCCCTTTACACATTTATTTTATTAGAAAGAGGGCAGGCATTAGGTTTATTAGTATAGGCCATTTTATTTTGACTAAGCACTGACGCTGACTGTACTTACTTTTTGTTTGATGATCAAGAATGCTCCCATCTTAGTTATAGGGCAAGATAGGTGTTTTACAACCCCTTTTAAACCATCAACAAATGTTTTCAATCTTGCATCTCTTATGTCAGTGTCTACTTGTGATAACATGCCTCCCTCACAGGTGGGAAAAGAGGTGGATTCAAATTAGGGTAGAGGTAGGGAGGGGGAAGCATGATTACATGTGGAGGTGGAGAGTTTGAGTTGAGCTGGAAAGCCCATTTTGTGGAAGAACATTTTTGTCTGAATTTGGGAATACCGCAGGATTCATGCAGACACGTCACAAGCCATGCTTGTAAAAAAAAGTTTCATGGGAACTGGTGAGTAAAAGGGATAATAGGAGAGGGTCAAGGCGGAGGTACACAGAGGTGGGCATATGGGGCGACCAGGAAAAGAGGAAGGGTGTACATGAATAGTGGCATTGGGGATGGGGGAAGACTTTTAAATTGTTGAGCGTTTTTCCATTATCACAGTAATTGACAAACAATGCATTAACGGAGGAATAATTACCAGTGATAATTACAGAAATAATACAGGTTTTAAGTAATCTTAATCTCACCAACATGACCAAATCCCACAGACCCTGGCTGGACTCCACTGTCTCTGATGACTCTCTGATCGTTATATACAACCTACCTAACAGCACTCAAAGCAACTCATTATATCTCATCTTTCTATCCTCCACTCTTGTCTCCAATGCTCTCATTGGTGCTTTACATTATGACCACTCCCTCGTTCACTTTACCAACTCGACCCTTCTATGCTTTTTTAACCTCACAACCTATTTCCTTTTCTTCAAAGCCCACCACCTTTACTTCTCTATCATTCTACTCAATCTCTCTGCTGCTTTCGACACTTTATCTTCCATCCCTCCTCCAAATGTTGTTTTTCCTTGTCTTCATTATTTCACAATATTGGTGAGTTATATAATGCTTCATTTGGTTTTTTTTGTAAGCACTACAGTATTTAGTGTCACTAATACTAGTCACTCGTGTTAATCAATTTATCTACATTGGGAGGATGAAGGGCTGAGATGGCACATCAAGGTATAAAATCCATGCCACATGGTGCTGCTTTGTTCCAAACGTGAGCATGCTGCATTTCAGCAATCTGCCTGATTAAAATGGCACCACACTTGAATGGGCAGTGTGACGAAGTGACCTAGTGGTCATCACCACATGGACATACTGGTGATATCCTCAGGCCTTTGAGAAAATATCACCAAACCAAATCACCTAGGCCAAATATTGGAAAGGTAACCGTCAAGGACTAGGCCTCCCAGAATTTCCCACTGGGTCAGAGTCAATGCTTGGACCAGATCCAGGAAATTGAACTACATATTCAGGATGTGGAGCACCATAGGCAACGGTACCTGCAGAAATGAACAAATCCAAAAATACCAACTGAGAAATGACCACATTTTTTGGGTTAAAATCGTTAGGTATTTTTGTTCATTTTTATTAAAAATAGATGTGGGGAAGGGTAAGGGGATAGATTAAGGTAGGGGGAAGTGAGGGGTCTCCCGCATATTATTAAAACAAAATTCTGGTGTGGAGTGAGAGGAGAGAAAAGAGGAGTCTCCCCTTGCCGGCCTATATTTCTTTGTCATGGTCTGATTTAACCAGAGGAATGGTATAGGGGCATTGTCATAAGGAGGCGATGGGGTTGGCTATAGCCAGATATAAAGGCATAGCCCTTTCTGTGGCGGGACCCTCGTCAAGAATGTCTGTGTGGTCATAGCCTTGGACAGGCATGGCTGGGGTATTTAACCCAAAGGTATTGATTAACCAGAGCCCTAAACTTTGCATGTGTATGGGCATATGGGTCGGCCTGCTGCATTTCAATGTCTGGAGAAGTTTCCAGCCCACTGGCATCATGCAGTCCCTCTAACAAAGCAATCGGTTCTGCCTGGTTGGTAAAATAGTCAGTACCGCAAGTTGCATAATAAATGGGGTCGGTATCTCCTTGGTTTTCGTCTTCGGCACCAAAGATGTCCTCCATCGACCTGAAGAAGTCCGATCGAGACAACAGTATAAAAGACAGTTTGGAGATCAATGGTTTAGACATCGACGTCAAAGGTATGGCGACTGGCACCAACAAGGTTCTGGGTACCGGTGGCGCATCGAGAATGATTAGAACCCTAGGCGCATGGGAAGGTCCTAGTGTCGAAGCCCAGACAGATTTGTTTGGTAGTGAGCCTGAATGCTCCCCTGATGTCGCTGGCATCGGAATCCGTGCTACCTTGGGGCTGGAATCACTCGGTGCCACTGGAGCTACCGGGGCCTGCTGTAACGGGGGCTCACATGCAAACTCAGCCACCTTTTTAAACCTGGATAACTTATGACACTTAAAGTCCTCCCATTCTTGTCTGGACGCCGGCCCTGCCAACGACTTACCACATTCTGACGAGGAGTCGTGTCGGTGGCGTCTTTATTTTTTATGTGAGCAGGACGACCAGTGGCTCAGAGAGTGGGATCTCTTCTTGGCCTTGTGCCAGTGCCTACCCTCCTTAACAGGAGTTGGGCCCTCCGTTTCGACCTCTGATGACCGAACGGTCGACTGCACTGGTGACTTGGGTGGCGGTCGGGTCACTGGGATCTTAGCCGCCCGCTACCGCAAGTACTTCGGGTTTCTCTTGCATGCAGTCCAAGATAGTAGCTGTATTTTATATACTTAGTCCAGAAGCGTACAACTACACATTCTACCTGTTATTGTGCCTGCTTAAACCCATCTGTTAGGCAGAATTATATGCAGTACCCTTTGGGAACACCACAAACAATTAAGACTACAAGTGACAGTACAAATTCACCTTTGGTACAAGCCTGTACTACACAGTAAAAGTGGTAGCGATGGCTGAGCAGCCAGACGTATCTCAAGAGCAAGTGAGCAGTATCAATAGTTACACAAAGGACAGCAATGACTATGATTCAAATAACCACTGACTCAAGGTTTCGGAGTAAAAGAATATACATTAATTTACACATCAGTTGTATAACATCTCACTAAAGTAGCAGTTGAAAAATCACACTCTTAATACACCACACCACCACTCCCAATAGATTCTGGACAAGTTAAGCTAAAAAAATTAAGTGTGAGCAAAATGGCACTCCAACCATTTAAAAGGGAGGGAAAGTAAAGTTAGACACAAATTGAGCAGAACCAACAGGTAAGTAAGCGGGGCAATCTAGAAAGAGGAACTACAGTGATGGAACCAAATCAAAAGGGCTTAGGGCCAAAGTCACTAGGACAAAAGTCTTTTGCTCAAGATCACACAGTTCAGGGTAGTTCGCGGTTAAGTCTTTGCCAAGAGTTCTGGATGAAGTTGGTCGGTAGAAAAGTTAGTTTAAAGAGTAGAGAAGGACAAGCCGTCGAATTGGTGAAAGGTTTCACACACCTTCACCGCGGCTGGACGAAACGAACAACCAGATTTTCACAGTACCTTTAAATGGAGAAGAAGCTGTAGCTGAGGCGGACGTTCCTTGCAGGTCCTGCAGGCTCATGGTTCCTGAAGCAACTGTCGGACTGACACGAAGTAGGAAGACTGGAGGGTCCTGCACTGCCCAGGGAAGAAACCAGCAGCAGAGCAACGCAACGAATAAAAGGTGCGCTCCTTAAAACCCAAGCAGGCTCCAACCTTCCTGGCTATCCGGTTCACTGTAGCTCTGTACAGCAAATTGGACCAGAGGAGGGAGTCCTGGCTTGCAGTTTGGGTGAACTGGTTGGTCCCACCAGCTCAGGAGAAGAAGATTCCTGGTAGATCTTCTCTGTCGTTGCAGTCTGAAGATTCGGACCTGCAGCAGGGCTTCACAGGGCGGCTCAGTCGTTGTAGGGTCCTCTTCTGTCAGCTCCTCGTCGGTTCTTTCGTTCCAGTGGCGACTCTCCCTTTCCAGCCCCAGAGACCTACTTTTTATTCAGTGTTCCCCCATTCACACAGCCTGGCTGTCAATCGCACAGCAGGGTGGCTGTCCTGGCTGGACAGTCACCTAGCCAATCAAACAGGAGTGCGACTTGGGTTACCAAGGGAACCCATGACAGGGGTCCTAAAACCCCTCCCTTACATCCTGCCTACCCAGACTTTCAGGCGCATAAGGAGGGCTTCTGCGTAGAAGCCCGCGAAAAGACGGTGAACAAAGGAACCAAACCTGGTTTGGCGCATGGAGTAAAACACGAGAAAGACATTTTCAAAAAGAAATGGTGAATAAACCCAGCCGGAACCGTATGAAAACGTATATGGTCTACCGGGTTTAAGTTCGAGGCTACCAAGATAGCCTAAATCAATATAAGGTTATTTAAGATAACCACGGTAGGAAAAATAGGGTAGTTACCACAGCCACCAGCCAAGTCTTGATGAAAAGGGAGCGAAACAATGCTCCAAGAGAAACAGACACAAAGGGATAAGTATTAACCCTTTCCAGTACTCTATGTAAGATAATTTGTACTGGATCTGTGGATTTAAAAGAGACTAATAAAGTCAATGGCAACTTTACATGTTCTGGGAGACAGTAGTCAGTCCCAGAAAATGGAGTCTGAGTTGGGAAGTCTAAAAGACAACCCTGTGTCACTGCACTGAAGGTGCTGTGTAACACACAGTAAAAAGATGATGCCTGTGGAGTAGGTGAGCCTCCAGTCTATGAACACAAAAATGTTAAACTCACATAGCAGAACACATGTAAGAGTGGGAAAAAAAAGGCTCACACTCTTACCAGGTGAAAAAATAAATCCTAGAAATCCAGAAAAGCTGCTGAGGGATTCAGTAGGTAAGGGAAATTAGCCATTCTGGAGAATTCTCCCTAACACCATCATATGGCCATTCCAGCCAATCAAATAGGGGCCATTCACCAAGGGTCTACCCTTATTCTCTCTTGCTTTGGAAGCCTAAAGTCCTGTGTTAGGGATATCAGGAAATACACTTTAAAAATGTCCCCTGGAACATCCTATAAAAAGCCTGGAAGATCATAACAATATTCTGACCCAAGGATCTAGCTGCAAACTAGTGGCACTTCAGAGTGAAACCACTGAAGAGTACGTGGAAGTACGACCTGACTGGGCTCAGAGTGATCATCCGTCACTTTCCGAATGATTGCACTGTTTCTCTTTGTTTGAGTGTACATCAACAAAGTAACGTAGCTTAATATCAACTCCCAGTTCGCGCGTTCGAGTGTTATAGAAACATAGCCTACTTTGATGGATTCAAGCTGTCATCACAGTGGATCTGGTACCATCAATACTAAAACCACAGAGAGATAAAGTGTGAAATATCTGTGTTCACAGAGCTGTTCAAGACACCACTGCATTTTGATTTGGGGCAATACAATCTTTAGAAGCACCCTTTTACAGTATCCCTTGATCTCGAAAATGACTTTTTATTATACATTTTATAGCACTTGGCACTAGAGGACAAGGGTCAATAATTTGCAGTTTAATAAATCCATCTTAGATAATCATCATAGGAATGGAGGCCAGTGCTCCATGCGGAATTCCTCTTCCATTTCAGTGGTGTGTGTGAGAGAAGGAGGGAGACAGTGATGGTCGCGGTTCTATGTGATTTCCTCAAAAACAATTGGTGGGGACATTTGAATGCAAATGTAAGTGGGGGGGTGGGTGGGGACTTTTTCAGGTATCTATTGCATATCCATCCTGTTCAGGTGTTGGTTGCTTTGGGTTTCCTATCATTTGCTGGTTTAACCGTAGGATGGGATGTTGCACTTGCTGTCAATAATTAAGTTGATGGGTGCTCCTATCGGAACATTTACAAAAGGTTTTCCACAATGTTATGTGAATTTATTGATGGGATCAACATTTTCTAGCTATACCTCCTCCAATTCAGTATGGTAACAGTACATGTGTTCTTATTGATTGATGTTTTGCAGGATGGAACTAAATTAAGCACAGAAATAAGTCCTAAACCCGAAGACGAGCTACCTGAAAAAAATGGGACCTTTGGAGATGCACAGATTAATTTTAAACGCACTGCAAACCCCAAGAAAGCCAAGGAATTGAGGGTAATTGTTTTTTTTAAATTAATTGTCATACATTAGTAGTCTTCTTATTGTATTCTTATTGTTTCCAAATGCATATATAATAATTCCTTATAATTCCGATTCGCTACCGAGACACTTAATTGATGTCAACTTGAGTTTCCAGCCGACAATTTGTCCCTGGATAACTAAACATATCTCCGATTGGCGCTTACGAAAAAGGTGCTTGGTGGCAGTGTCTGACTGCCTACTAGAAGCTTCTGATGTTATGCTCACTGTCACTTAAGTTGGCAGCACTATTTACTGTCAGAAGAAAGTATGATGGATACATTAACACATAACCTAAGCCCTGTCACGTGTGCCAGAGGTTTCCTAAATTAATCTTTCTGCCATCCTCTTTAGGAACTGCGTAGCAAAACCTTCACCAAAGGCAAGTTAAACCATTTTAGTCCATCGCAACTGCATATTAACACCTGCAAGCAGTACAAAATACAACTCGTGTGTATTCTAAATCAAGCAGGTTGTGTCCCTTTTCTTTGTATGACACTGTAATGTATGCAAAATCTCGTATTTGACTGTAGAATTTTTACAGCGGTTTTACTTTTTAGATTAAGGAGCATGATTCTTGCTAAATAGGTGAAACAGGTGGTTTTTGGACAATATGGCTTGTTTTAGCTCCCGCTGTCTTATGTGTCTGGTATTATGTAGCACCAGCTGAAAATATCTCAATATTTGAAGCCGGCATACAACCTTGGAATTCCTCAGATTTTATTTTCACGGTAAACATTGAAAAACTTCCCTAAAGTTTTTCACAAGGGAAGCACAAGCACTTCCCTTGTTTGATGATGACGTTCCCACCACCTTTGCAATGTATTTCATGACAGGGCTGCAATTGACCCTTTTGCGCATAAAAAGAAAATAGAGTAGAAGTATGAACCACTGCTCCACACAATCCATTTCCACCCTCAAAATAAGGGTATAAGCGGATTGGTTATTAAAGTACAGAATTTCAATAATTCCCTGCCATTACCTGTGTTAAGGTCGTGCTGTTGTAATTGGGTGGATTTTCGGAACCACCACTGTCCGTATTGGTAATTACTGGCAGTGGGAATCTGTCAAAAAGGACAACCTGTAATGAGGCCCTGTATGTGGCTGACGTGGGGTCCAGTTGGCATCCAGCCACTCTTTATTATTGACAACTCCTATACTAGCCCCGTCCCCCCTTTATCCCCTTGAGCTCCTACTTCTCTGCCCGAGAAATAATTGCAAATTTCTTGTAGAGGGAAGGATTTTCAAAGAACCTCCAAGACAATAAATGCGTATCCTCTACATTTCCAAAGTGAGACTTCTTGTTTTTGCCAATGTTTATTATTGTACATTTTCCCTTGAATAGAATTCCCAGTTCCTCCCATTTTATAATATCTGCCATATTGCTGAGCAGGGACGGACTGGTTCAATGTCTGGGCAGCAACAAAAAGGGGCTGCACGTAGAGTGACAGTCCTGCCCTGCTAGAGAGGACTGCTCTCCCTCCTACCTGCTTCCTGAGTCTGTTTACCATTGCTGTACTGGTGGGTGGACCCACAGTACAAAAGAAAATTTACGCCGCGGAGCGGCCGTGGAGTGGAAGTAGAGTGACAGTCCTGCCCTGCTAGAGAGGACTGCTCTCCCTCCTACCTGCTTCCTGAGTCTGTTTACCATTGCTGTACTGGTGGGTGGACCCACAGTACAAAAGAACATTTACGCCGCGGAGTGGACGTAGAGTGACAGTCCTGCAGTCCTGGCAGGCCGGGCTGCCAGAGCCAGGGCTGTCATGGACTCCCCTTCCCTCCTCGAAGAAGAAGATGGACGGTGCCTTTGCAGCGCTTGCCTCAGAGCCTCTACACCAACAAAAAAAACAATAACTTTGCAAGACATAACCAACACAAAGTTGGATCAGCCACCACGTCCAAAAACAAAAGGGAAGCCCAAGGCCACTAAACCGCTCAACGCACCCCAGACAAACATCATCCTCATCGAAACGACTAACCTGGATCCATCTACCACTGTGACGAGGTGTTGCAGTGAAGATTCTGCAGACGCGGCGTCCGTGGAGCTTGTGCCCGAAATTCGGGCGTTCGCAGTCGGCGTTGGCGTCGACGCACCCGCCCCTGGCTGGCCGCCCCCCTCCATGCCAGCATCACCTCCCGGAGGGGGGTCGCTGCCGGCTAGGGCGGGGGAGGCGGCGCGGGGCCGGTCGTGTTCAGCGGCTGGAAGCAGCGAGGATGAAGCGGGAGAGGCGTCTGCGGGAGGCGGAGCCTCGGGCCCACCCAACGCTCCGGGTCCCGGCCTTCCGACCTCGGCTTCCCCTGAGTCGGCCCCTGGGGAGAGGGAGCAGGGAGTTGCGGAGGGGGTGGGCGCGCGGGCCCGGAGGTCACCGACAGTGACAACTCTGGACCACGAGCCCCAGAAAAGGGGGAGCGTCGATGAGTTCTGTGGGGAGATTGCGAGTGGGAGGAGCGCCTGCCACGCCACCGGCTTCCTTGCTGGTGGGAATGCAGCGACCAGAGTCAGCCCTGGAGACGGCTGTGGCTCCTCTCCTGGAAACCATCCGCAATGTGCAGGCTCAGATCCACGTGGAGCCGAGCACAGGAACTTTGCCATCCCTGGGGAGTTGAGTCAAGAAACACATGAGGCCCTGACGACAAATGACAGGAAGCGCCAACCCCAAAAAGCGGGGAGTACTTACCACAGGAAAAATGCAAAAGGCTTAATAAAGGGGCTATTGACCAAAGGAAAAGGTCTAGCCCGGAAAAAAAACATAAACACCGAAGGCAGTGCCACAAATCTGAGAGACTTCTTTAACCTCAAGCCAGCAATTACCAATGCTAGAAGGGTCGAACTAACTGACCTTGAAATCCTAGAGGCTTTGAATGATTGTATGCCGGTATCTAAACAGAGACGGATTGAACACTTTACACCACAGGTTCCTCCAAATCCGGCAAAGGAGGTCTTTGGCCCTGCTGAGCCGAGCAAAGAGCAGTTGCCTTCCATCCGCAGAGCCCTAAGTTCCCAAAAACTGACGGCTCATCAAACAGCGCCACCCACTGAAAATTCTCTGAACCTAGAGCCGGCCGAGGGGACAGAGTGCCCCACCACAGTACAAGAGACGGTGACCAAATCTCCTATTCTGAAGAAAAATGACCAGCCACTCTCTTCACTACTAGAGACTAAAACTCAAAAGTTAACAGAAACCTCAATGGCACTTGATGCTATTATTCCATTCCCGCAACCCAACCATTTGAAGTTGGCGATGAACTCAAAATCAACTACCAAATACTTCATCACCACTATAGACCTAGATAAAACTCCTTCGCTAACGCCTACACGTACTAACACTACGGAAAGGCCGTTTCTGGATCGAGAAAAGTGTGGTGGACAAACGGAGGGGCAAGAGGCAACGTTGGCACAAGGGGACAACAACGAAAATACACTCGTAGACATCGATAAAGATCCTCTGGAAAATGCGCAAAACAAGTTGGAGCAAAACTCCAGCCTGCAGACAAACAGCATACTATCACGTAGAAAAAAAAACAATCTCCAAACACCTAGTACTGACCAAGAGTTTTGTGACCACCCAAATGCGCACAAAGCATGCAGAAAAACAACAGATTTTAATAAACCACGCTGCCCGTTCCAAACAGGTTCCCCGTCTGACCGGCTCAACCCTTTGGATAAAGGGAGAACATCTGAACCCACAGAGCAGAACCTGAGACCTCCCATGGCAAAGAACTTGGACATGCCTGCAATAATGTCGACAGTGACAATTGCTCTCTGCCCATTCATGAAATTGTATGAAGGGATAAGCGACACACTGAAAGACCACACGTCAATCCAAGCATCGTTACTGACTAAATTGTCTTTTTTGGAAGCCTACATTATAGCGCTGGAAAACACCAAAGTAAGTGAAGCCCAAACAAGGGCTTTGGGTCCAGTGGGGACTGGGCCAGACCAGTACCCTAAAAGACCATCTAACAAAGAAGCTGGTACCCAAACAACACTCACGATTGATCTAACTGAGAGCTCTAATGCGCCGCCGAAAGCAGCAAAGGCCAATCCCAAAGGGGAGCCAAAGTCTGAGACGAGTAAAATTACACCAACGTTAGAGCCAGTATTTGTGTTAAACAAAACGAAGAAAGGGACGTCAAAAGAAAATGAAAAGCCGAGAAACAAGATAGGAAAAAAAACACCCTCGGTGGCACCAGCGGAAATAGCAATGACAATTGAAGTCGCGAGGACAAACAAGTCACCAAAGACAACAGAAGAATTCTTGCAGTCAGACGACTTGATAAACTTGAGTACTTACTCCGACGATGAAGATCCGCAGAAAATAAGAGCTGAAAAAACAAGAAAGGAGTCAGTGACTGTAACTCCCCGACACCTAGAAAACCAAAGCAAACCCAACAAAAAAGAAGAAAAAGAAGAAAAAGTTTTCTTCGAGAAGAAAAAGTTCTCGAAGAAAAAAGAAGAGCTGAGAAATCAAGAAAGGAGCCAATAACTACAACTCTTCGACATATAGAAACCCTAAGTAAACACAATAAAGAAGAGGAAAAAGGTCATAGAGCGGAGAGTGGACACGAAAACAATAGACACGGAAATCCAAAAGGGCCTACAAACTCTACAAAATCAGAAAACGACACGAGTACTCTGCGGAAGCAACACAAGAGGCCCGACAGATCGTCTTCCCCCCAGAGAGCAACTAAAAGACACAAAACATTGCCAGAGCAAAGCGAAACATCAGACGGGCCTTTTAAACTCCACTATGTTTCTAAAACGGCAAAGTACAACAAAGTACACATCAAAAAAGAGACCACAAGATGGATTATGAAACTATAACAGATCGAGGGCAATGACGACGAAATTACGTTAAACCGTGGGTCAGTGCTCGCTTTGTTCAGTTACATTCCTTCATTACACCAAATAAGGTCTGAAGACTTAATAATTGTTGACCCGAGTCACAAACTGGGAAAGGCACTGGCCCACTTGTATATTGCTTCCAAGTACATCAAAAGTCAGCTGGAAAAAGACTCCAACAAACTGCTCAAAATGGGGTATGACCTAACAGAGTCAACGAGAGAGATTACTTCAAGGTTTGGTGCAGCTCCGCCTTTACGTAAACGCGCCACGAACCAGAAACGAGACACAGAGTCCACAAACCATTCTCAAGACCGAAGGGGAAAATCTAAGGACCACTTTAAGGAAACTATACACTACAGTCGAGCTGAAAATAGCCGATTGAAGAAATCTCCAGAGCGAGCGTCGGAAGAGCACTACCACAGGACACAGATGAGGAACAGAAAGTGCCGTGAAAGAGATCACTCAGCCTCAGAGAGACCCTCCGTTAAGCCTCACCACGATTCACTGAGGTTAAACACTTGTGGACAAGAAGTGAAATCAGCCAATGACTGTGGCTTTCTCTAGCAAATCTCCGGCAAGAAACTTGTGGGCTTGGCTCCCTAAAATGCTACAAAAACAACACAAGCCGACCAACTGCAACGCGACACAAAGCCAGCTACAGGCGGACGGAAGCTTTGCTTCTGGAACACAAGAGGCCACGGTCACCTCACAGCACCTAGTGATGTAAAACTAACAGAATTTGACGTCCTCTGTCTCCAGGAGACTTGGCTAACAGAGTCGCCATCCCTTGACGGGTACGAAATTTTTATGGCCCCCGCCAAAAAAGGCCCGCTGGGGCGTCCTTCATCGGGAATTTTGACAGCGATTCGGCATAACTGTGGTCTGTCCCATGCAAAAGTGTTGAGAAGCAATCAATTTTTACTTATGATCAGTGCAAAGCTGGCCGAGTCTAATACAAATGAAGCAAAAAACGCAAAATCGACAATAGTCATAATGACCATTTACTGGAATCCATCCGCCGTTGAAGCCAGTAACTTTTTGAGATCGATTGAACAAGCCATTGACATGGCTACCGCCACGCATGCTGCTTCACACCTATTGCTGTGTGGTGACATCAACGCTTCTTGTGGCCAAGAAAAACAAAAAGAACACTCAGCTCAAAAAGCTTCATCTACCGTCTCAAGAGGGATGGCATGGACAAAACTGATGTCATCTAGAGAACTACATAACATGAGCGAGGTCCTACCTAAAGAAACCTTCCTCCCCACGTTGGAAAACGGTTCAGCCAGCGCAACGATTGACTATATTTACATATCCGACAGCCTGGCCAGATTAATCACGGAATTCGGGGTGACACGGACTAGCAAAAGCGATCATAACCTGTTGTATGTCACCTGGCCGACAAATCTGAGTCTAACTTCAAAGTCAACCACGCTCTTGGAAGCAAACACCAGAGGAACAAAAATAAAACTGTCAGCCAAAGCAATTATCGACCTTAAACAAAAGTACTGTGCACAAAACTCTGGCACTCTAGTAAACGAGATTGACTACAAAAAGAAGAGGGGACCTAAAAACAACATAGAATCCAGGAAGCATGTGTACGACAAATTTTTGGTCGAAAAAAGGAAAGTTCTAAGAAAAGTGAAGAGGACAGCACTAGCCCGAGGCCCATAAAAACAAACAAGACAGTTATAGAGGCCACCAGGGTTTACAAATCATGGCTAAAACATCACCGAGCAAACTATACCGGCAAGACGCCGAGGAAATCCAAACAGCTATACGAGGGACCAAAAGCCGTGAATTCTGGTCGCTCTTAAATTCAACTACACCACAAGAGACATCAACCATAATCAACAATGTAGGAGAATCTGTCTGGGTGAACTTCTTCAGAACCCTCTTCGCCCCGCCAAAAACAACAAAGGCAACTAAGCAGAACACTGAACCAGCACAATGGATCTCTCTGGACGGTCGCAAAGACATAAGCCGCCAGATCAGGTCACTCAAGAACTCCAGAGATCCCGGCCCTGACGGGATCATTGACGTGGACCTAAAGACACGCCCCGAAGAATGGATAGTGCTCCTATGTGAAATTTTCTGCAGATGTGCCCAATCAAAATCAATCCCGCCATCATGGAAATCAGCGACGGTGGTCCCCATCTTTAAAAAAGGGAACAAGAGTGATCCGGCAAACTATCGCCCAATCGCCTTGCTAGACTGCATAGGCAAAGTGTTTGGGTCCCTCCTTTTAAATGAATTTAAAGCGTGGGCAAAAACGGCGCCCTGCGAGGACCACTTACAATCAGGGTTTAAGAAAAACTTTGGTACATCGGCAAACATCCTGATAATGAACACCATGAAACATAAAGTGCTCGAGGGAGGTCCTAGGATCTTCATCGTCTTTGTGGACCTTACCCAGGCCTTTGACCGTATAGACAGGGCACTGCTATGGGACAAGCTTGAGGCATGGAACTGTCCTTCTTCTATCTTAGAGCCTATCAAAGCGCTGTACTCGGACACCAACATGAGGGTGCGCTTGGATCAACAAGGATCTTTATCCACTCTGATCCCCACGCAAAGGGGTGTTAAACAAGGATGCCCTCTGGCTCCGGCACTGTTCTCGGCATTCCTTGGAGACATCAAAACATCTGAAGAAACCGTTCGTAGTTTTGCACCAAAAATCAGAAAATCGCATGTGGGAAGGCTCCTGTACGCAGACGACGTGATACTCCTAGATTATACACCAATAGGACTGCAACGTCAGCTGAGCAACCTTCAGATATACATGGAAAGAAACAACCTGGAGATAAACGACAAGAAAACCAAACTTATGTCTTTGTCCAAAAACGACAAAATCAACGCAAAAACGAAACTAGTGCTGAACAAGAACCAGATTGAAAATGTGGCAGAATTTAAATATCTGGGCGTCATCCTAGACAACTACAAAAATGAGAAAGGAATGCAAAATCTCCTAAAAGACAAAGCAAGAAAACTCACGGCACAAGGCAAAGCCATTGATAGAAAATTTGGGCGATTTTCCTTGATCCCGGTGATCAATTTTTACAAAATGAAGGTGGTCCCAACCCTAGTTTACAGAGCAGACGCTATGCCCAACATTCATTCATCGCTTTGGCCTACCCTAGAGGCAACGTTCTGGCGGGCTATCCTGGGGCTTCCAAAATGCGTGCCTATAGCTTGTATAAGACAAGAACTTAGTTTACTTTCCCTCGAGGGATCAGTAAGATGCAACTCTATAATGCTCTACCGCAAATGCCAACTTGCGGAAAATCCTTCAGTATACCATCTGATCCTACAAGAAATAAATGACCAAAATTGCAAGATGGTAAACAGCTGGTCAAATCGGATCAAGGAAATCCTCCAAGAAGTTTCATCTGACGTAGAGACTCTCAATAACAACCCAGTAAAAGTACTGAACAGAGTGAAGGAACTCGACTGGATTAAAACAGCTGAGAAAGCCGCCTCAAACAAGCTAACGAGACACTTGCCGGTGACCATTCGCAAATTGAACGAGCTTCAGCCGTTCATCAAACAGTTCCCATCCAAGCAAGCAAGGTCCCTGCTACTAAGAGCAAGATTTAACTTGTTACATACAAACGAGATCCTATTCATACGGGGGCGCGCAACAACTAACGCCTGCAGATTTTGTGGACAAACGGAAGTAACGAAAACTATCCGCCACTTGCTGCTGTCTTGTCCTGGAACTTTGAAGTTAAGATCACCTTATCTGAGACATACACACTTTGCTGGGCAATGCTAATAGCGGGTGACAAGACCCCATGGCTGTTGGCAGCCTACAACATCTTACGCAGCTTACAAGAAACCTTTCAGGCCTCAACAGACTTAGTGGCGTCTTGTACCTCACCAACTTCCTTACCACAATAAACAAAGTGTTCCGCTGACAGCTCCATAGAGATTCAAGAAAGGAAGATAGACAAATACAGATAAACAGAAAATCACCCTTTGTAAAAAATCTTAATGATTAAAATACAAAAAAAATAAAAAGGGGCTCAAACCGACCAGAAAATGCAGCCCACATTAGTAAACCACGAGTGAGGCTTATTTAACTCTCTTACAACATGAACTAAATCGCATATAGCGACCATTCATTTTGGAAGATAAGGCACAATGAGATCAAGTGACAGGATCTCACACTTTGGTTAAGTGTTAGGGTTTGAGCCCAGTCTGCAATTTTGGCACTTGACCACATTGTTTAGCGCATCAATTTTTAGAAAAAGGTAGAATTATTTGTAAATATTTGCATTTCAAGATGTAAAATAATGCCGTTGGACAGCCCTAACTTGAAATTTAGTGCACAAATCACAGTAAACCAAGCTGCCAATATATATATGTTTAAATCCTGATTATAATAAATGAGACAACACAAGTATGATTGTAGCTTTGTTTTCCCATTATAAGTGGAACACTACAAGTACAATATAACACAAAGTGAAATAAGCCTAAAACTGACATGTGGTTACCTGCTTATGGTCATTATTTGACACAGGCTTTTAGCCTGTTTGAAATTAAGTGAATAGGGCATATTTGTGAGCGACCATGAAAACGGTTGGCTTCTTTACGTATGCCTGATGCTTACATTCCAGGAAGAACTCTGACCTGGAAACCAGCATGTTAACATCTAGTATGTTTCTCTAAAAGGCTGGGGCTAAAGGCTGCATCGGATAAGACGTTACATGGCACTGTAGTCCGGTTCCACAGTCAGGGGCATCTTGTGGAGGAGTGTGCTCAGCTATGGAATGAACATGGCAAGCATGGACAGGGCCAAGGTCCGAGCATGTATCACAGTAGTTATGCGTTCATCCTGAATGGCTTCTGCACAACTAGGACAAGCAAGGATTTAATACAGTTGTTCCCAGCATTCTGTTATAGAGGGACCTCATTCTTAACAAAAATGTCACTCTACCTCCCCTTCCTTGAAAAATGTAAAAGCTAACAAATGTGAGCATCAAAGTGAAGGAATCGCGTGTTGTCATTATTTAAGATTGTGCACAGTGCCGGAATTAGGCCATATTTCCCCAGATCTAGAAGGCAGCAAAAATGGTCTCCCACCGACTCTGGGAAACCAATAGCCTGAGAAAATGCTACAGCTGAAGTGATCAGCTGTTTCCAGGGCCCAGAGACGAACTTCAGAACTTGGAATAGTTTTGCTCCAGTTGCTTTCTTTTGTTTTGCGATTATGCACCACAAGCTACGTCTTACTTTGGATGACTGCAGTCGCAGCAATGAGTGGATGGAGTGGCTACCGGCTGTGTCATGCCACTTAGGAGGTGTGAATATTGGTTGATTCGACATGTGAGGGATGCACCCATTTCACACTTCTGTCATCACTTCGGCGTAGTGAGCACATAAGGCACTGAGGCCCTTGAGAAGCTGTCTCTTGGAAAGACGCACCAGAAGGAAAAGTCTGAGACTTATCAGGGAAGGGACTTTGAAATGAGAAATGGAGTTCTAGAGATTTTGTTGTTGAACTGTAAAGAAAGAAAAATAACATTGCCTTTTTTCTCACAGTGTTTGCATTATGTAAGGATCCCTAATAAATGAATATATTGTAACCTAAATCTGTGACTCTAATGGATTCCTTCACCTCAGGAATCCCTCATCTATGATCTGTCCCTAGAGCAGCTGATCTTTGGAAACATTTCCACACCAGAGCACTCTGTGTCGTCTGCCTGATTCCTTTACGTGTCACCACTGGTAATGATGTCTGGGCCAGTATATTTTGACGCATCATGCCCCATGACCTCAATTCCCTTTTTTACGCACACTCTGTTCACTTCCAGAAAACACCACTACACTGAATTTTGTGAAACTATCTACTGCTACAATGGCCTTGTGCTTCAAACCCTGCATGGATTTTGTTCTACGAATGATGGTTTCCGACCCCTGCAAATCTGTCTATACTCTTTGGGGGAGGAGTACGACCAAGAGGACTGTGGGTCATGTCAGTTGATGCAGCTGTAGGGTCGCCAGGAATGAGCGGCGAAGCTCTGCACATTTATCCACAAGTAAAAAGACAAGAGTTCTCATTTGAGGTTACAGGGCATGGAGCGGAGTCCGGAAGACTGGTCCCATGCCCGAAAGGGAAAGAAGAAGATGCACCACAAGAAGTCATGTTCACCGAGCAGTTCCTCTCTGCACCACTCTTCTTCTTCTTCAATGAAGAGGAGTCACCACTTCCAGGACCCTTAGGAAGAGGCTTTGCACGTACCGTTTCCCACCTAAGCCTCCACCCCTAATGAATAGGAAGGTATAGGGTTCAATATGCTTGACATATTTTCCAAGGCCACAGCCACACCATCAGGACCCACCACGCTTGGGCAAGCTGGCAGGCACCATACGAAGGACCGCAACAGCATGTCTAAGGACCGCAACAGCAAATCTAAGGTCTCAGCCATCGTGTAGGACAAATCTTTGACTTCTAGAGGTAAGGGACTTCCCATGGGAGTTCAATAGTGAGGGGGAAATACTTATGCAGGCACTTCTGGATTAGGACCTTGGGGTTCGCACAGGACTTGCAGGCAAAGCTTCAAGATGTGGCTTTTGACGGGTAGCCTCCTGGGGCTAAGGCTGATGACTCTTTACAGTGATTCCAGCCCTCTAATGCCCTGGGTCTGGCAGAGCAAGAAAACGCGGTTTCAACCCTCCACCTTCTATGCCCAATGCTGAAAAGATCAAGCACTCTCAGATAAACAGCAACTTCACCGTTTTCCCAAAGGTAGGGTTGGAATATCTGCCTCTGTGGTCCCCTCTGCTATACAACCTGCACTGTCTGCGTGAGAGGAGCCTCTTTCATCAGTCCCTATTGGGAGTAGAATTTCGCAGTTTGGCTCAGAATGGTGTAGCACCACATCCTACGATTGGGCATTGCAGTTCGTTCACCCAGGATATTGTCTCCCTTTCACTCAAACCCTCCAGACCATCCTCCTTCCAGACCTCTTTTGCTTATGGATCCTCTCCTTTTTGAGGAGGTCAATCAACTTCTGGGGAAGGGTGCAATAAAACGGGTGCTGCGCTCGAAATAAGACGGAGGCTGGTATTCAGATTACTTTATGGTTCCAAAGGAAAATGGGGGGCTTGCGCTCCATCTTGGATCTGTAGCTAATACATTTGTACCTGCACAAGGGCAAATTGAGGATGCAAACACTAGCTCAGATCCTCCAATCCTCCGATTGACAGGACTGGTTGGTGTCACTGGATCTAGAGAATGCATCCTTCCTTATTCCTAGTCACATCAAGCTCAAGAGGTGCCTGAGAATGGTTTACGGCAATTGACACTATCAGTTTAAAGTTCTGCCGTTCAGTCTATCTTTGACCTCGAGGGTTTTCATCAAGATTCTGGCAGTGGTTGCGGCTCACCTCAGGAGGAAAGGTGTTTGTTTCTCCATACCCGGATGAATGGATCATTCAAGCTCTATCCCCAGACCAAGCGTCTTTTTGTATGTGCAACCTGTTGCACAGCATGGGCTTCTCCCTGAACTTCAAGAAGTCTGAGGTTTTGCCATCACAGCCTCTGCGGTTTATCGAGGCTGTCTTGGACACTCACCTGGGCAGAGCTTTTCCTCCGAACGATTGAGTGGTGAACATCTTCCGGATGGTGCAAATCCCAAGAACAAGTTCTCGCCTTAGCCTTCCTGCATTTCTTGGGTCTCATGGCCTCCTGCATTCTGGTGTTTCTGTAGGCCTGACTTTACACACGGTTTCTTGAGTGGCTCTGCCTTTTCCATGGTCTCAATTTAGGGGAAACATGTCAGATCCGTTGCAGGCCTCGAGCAGAGTTTCTCTACAGGGAATGAATGAAACATGTCAGGCATAAAGAGTCACTCTGAAAATGTCCATGCCAAGATAAGATATAAAAGAAGACTGATTTTACATTTTGGTATGCAAAAAAAAACTGGACAATGTGACTGTTTTTGCAGATGTCAAACATACATTGAAATTACTATCAATGACTGGCCATTGTAAATGTGTAATTTGTAGATGGTTCTTAAATAAGAAGAAAGGGATATCACAGTTATTTCATGCAATTGTTCATTTATGTTGTGGTAATTCATATTTGTTGTATAATTGCCTTTTATGTTGGCTCACACTGTGTAAGTAAAGACTTTCTGTTAGACCCTGATGTCTCCTCTTTATAAATTACAACTGTTAAGAGTTTAGTTAGAAGGCAAGCTTAGTGTGGTTGTAGTTATAGAATACAAATACTCAGAAATATTGCCTTCATTTACCTAAGACAAGTCGGATCCTATGTTCCTTCTTAATTCTGTTGTTCAGTATTCTAATAAAGAACTAAGCTCACTAATCGTTAACAACGTGTCTGCTTGTTTTCCCCCATGTCTTTGTGGCAGGCTCCTTAAAGGAAATGTTCTGTATTTTTTCATTTACTGATTTTCTTCCTTTACCATGCATGAAAATAAATATGCAAATAATGAAGATTGGCCAGTCTGTATTAAATCCCATCTTGAGCAGTTTATTCACAGAAACACACACATCAAGCAGCTAGTATTCATTGTGACACCCCAGTGGGAAATAGACATGCTGCATCTGGCCTGCTGGCCATATATTGTGCGCCACTGAATTACACGATCTTTCGAAAGCAATCTGTATGTGAAAATGAACTCTTATAATATAATGCAGAGGTGGTTTCACTATAGTGTATCATTACATTTTATGTCTATTAGCTCCAACTCTCTGCAAATCAGACGTTTCTCTGAGCAGAGAGTGGGGGTAGATCTTTCTTCGGCAGGAGCCTCTCTCTGGATTAGCCTCCCTGCCCCTTTACGTCTTGAGCCGAATCTCCACAAGTTCCGGAAGCTTCTCTAGATCTTCCTCTTCTCCTCCTCCTCCCCTCTGGCCTTCCCTTGCTAGGCTCCTCCTGCCGCTCTGACTGGTTGCCTGTGTCCCCTATGAGTCTTACTGGGACCAGACCTTCTCTTCAACCAGACTTCCTCCGCACTCCTTTACCAGTACTTGCCCTCAGGCTCACTTTCCCTGACTAGCCTACTGAGTCTGGTCCCCCACATCCTCGCACTATTTGACCCCCTTCCCCTTGTGTCTGGTCCTTCCGTGTCCTTGCACTATTCGACCGCCTCCCCATCTTCCCCCTGGCACTTGCCCTTTGGGCTCCCCCTAGCACTTGCCCAGCCCCTTCGGCCCCATTCCTCCTGCACTTCTTCCATCCTCCTCTCCCTTTCCCATCCCTTAGCCCTGACCTGCCCCCCCCTGCACTTCTTGTTACTACACTTCCACGATGCAAATGTCACAAGGCCTAGTAGGACCGTTACTGTTTTTTCTCCTCTATCCCCCCGTCCCCTCTTTTGTCTTGTGGCACCTGGAAATAATACCTTTTGATGTATAGGCGCCATACAAATGTTCAATAAATAAATACATAAATAAATGTCACACAACTCACTTGAAAGTTCTTTACTATTATTTCGTGATTTTTTCCCTGTACTATATCATTACATGCTGGAGTTCACTGTTTTCACACACAAGGAAACGCAAACTGACCAGAAACATTATCGTAAAGCTGACACACAAAAGCTAATTTACCATTATCAGGCATATCCTAAAATTCCAAGATGGGACCCTTAAAATACTGCTTTTGTTAGGATGTAAAGGCCCAATGAAAGGCACTGTCTGCCCCACAGATTGTTGTATTTTATGAGGCCACTTATTATTTCATGTAACACACCAATAGAGGCAGCCATAGAAAAATATAACCCCCAAATCATCCAAATACCAAGAAACATAAGTAACAGCAATAGCACAAAGTGTAATGCAACACAAAGGTATAAAGAAAACAACGTACCAAGCAAAGTGGAGAAAAATAAGCTCTTGACGCATTGTTCAACAACGCTCTTTCCACATTGAACAGATCCACTTGGCTTTACCAACTAGCTGCACAGAGAGTCTTAGTGCTTCTTTGGTATATCTCACTACATGGATGCCAATTTTAAGGACCTTGAGGTTTGTGTGACCTTCCAATGAGGGCTCTGGCCTTCCAACATTGGAAGTTGAACCTGATTACTTGCCAATGTGGTTGTTAGTTTAAAGCAATGTTTTCAAATCCTGCTACTGGTTTGTAAAAATGATGTAGTTTTAAAAAAAGGGTATGCAAGCCATCAACTCTATCATTTTCAGTACAGAAATTAGAATGATTTGTGGACCTGCAAAATGTTTCCTAAGACTATGGGGGTCATTACGAGTTACGAGGTAGCCATGCCGCTACTAGCGGGATTGCTACCCCCTTACCGGGTCCGTGTTCCTAGAGTGAGGAATTACCGGGCCAATCTGACCTTGGAGGGCCAGTAACTCCTCATTCAAGGATCCCGGACCCGTTACATCCCCATCCCCATTCCCATTCAGCCCCCATAGGGCTCAATGGGAATGGGGAGGGTGCTAACAATGGGCCCGTTAATAACGAGCCCGTTGTTAGCACCCTGGTCCCGCAAGCAGAACTCGTAATGAGGCGGTAAGGGGTTGACTGCATGGCACCTTTGTCGGTGCCGTTAACCCCTTACCGCCTCACTCGTAATGACCCCCTATGAATTTGATTTTGGACGAGAGTAGTGAACGTGTGAACAGCTGATCGCAAGCTGTGCAACGAGATATTTTCAGAATTGTACATCGTGTCAGAAAGCAATGAGAAATAGTTGAAGAAACCAGCTTTGTTACTGCACTTGACCACGTTTGAGCAGACCCTTGCACTGTAATAAACTGACAAATCTGAGAAATATTGGCTTGATAAGTGCTTTGCAGATCTTCAGCAAAACTGTATCTAGGGGCATTTTTACAAAAAGTAAGCAATACCCGCTGCCATATCAACTTTATTTTTCTAATGTTGTAGTTCAATTTCTAAATCAAAATGTTTCTTCAAAATGAAATATCACATTCTTTCGCAGGTACGACGGACATTGGCCCAAAAGTACCTCTCTCAGGCCACAGAAGTTTTGCTGCAGTCAATGAACATTGCCATGAACAATAACATTATTTCAACCCTGGCTGCTGCTAGTCTTGAAACCGTTTCATGCTTTGGAAATTTGGACCCAGGGTCTGCTGGGCAATATTTGGCTCTACATCAGGTAATATAAACCACTTTTTTTAATATACGACACTGAACTCTGAAATACACGTAATCATAGCCAGAAAAGACGAGTTCAGCGGTAACCCGCTGGTGCCCCTGGGACCTGGAGGCCCGGAATGTCAGGCGGCGGAAAGTGTAAGTTCCCATTCCTGTGGAGTCCCATAGGACTTCACTGGAATGGGGACACGGAAGCACCAGCAGCTTTGCCAACGGTGCTGGTGCTTTTGTGAAAACCATGCCTGCAGGGGCCAGCGCCCCCGGCAGGTCAGACCTGCCAGGGGCAACGGTCCCTGCAGGCATAGTTGTAGTCTTGCGGTCCGGAAAGGATGCCGGCATGTTGCTACCGGCACCCTTATTTCCGGACAGCCAGACTTGGAATGAGGGCCCTTGTTTTGAACAAGTGCACTTCTCCAAACCTCAGTCTTTTAAACACAGTATTGGGATGACAACGAGGAATAAACAATAAACCAAACTCTGGATTTCATTGTGTGATTCTTCCTGTGAATTTATTGAATAGTGGGTACAAAAGGAAAAGGAGCCCTTTGTAGAGAGGAACAGAAGATCATACATCAAAACTACCTCTTTCATCTTGGTTTTTTGTCTGAAGACTTTGGGATGGCCCATGAACTCTGGAAAAGTAAAGTTCTGTGACAGCCACTTCTGCTCAAAGATTCTCTTAGTGTGGGGTTTCCCAAGCTGTTGGCACAAATCCCCTTTTGTAATCGAATTATACATTTGTAGAAGGGTCGGCAAGTGTTAGGAAAGATTTCCATTTATGGGTAATTGTCCCTCCAGTTGTGAACCCCCCCCAACTTTTTGCTGTTATCTGACCATCCTAACCTGACATTTACTAGTGGAGCCCAGCCTTCTGCTGTACCTAGCTGGGCTTTTGCTCATTTTGTTATGGGGAAACTGACATGCCCTTTTGACTGTCAGTACTGGGAGACTTTGTCTCCCTTAGTCTTTCACTTTGTTGCTATTTCTCAGCAACATTTTATCAGTGCACAATGTACCTTCCATTACAGTGCGCTGGGGTCCCTTTTTCATTTTTAGGGCCCTAGATTCCCTCAAAGGACTTTTGGTGAATGTACAAGTCTGTCCAGGGCAGAGCTGGTGACAGCAGTTACTTTTAAAGCATTTTTGACTCTTTTCTATAGTCCAAACCGTCTTTATCGCATTTGGCCCAGGACAGTGGCCAGGGCCTAAAATGGCCATGCAACAAGGTACTTGTTCTGTTCTTTGGCCATTTTGTCCGTTTGCCTTGCCCAGGTCGAGCAGACCCGGGAATTTCCTTATTTGGTCATGCAGACCCCCACGCAAACCAAAGCTATTGCGGGCGTCTGCATGCCTTGTGTGTGCGCCCAAGATGTGGGCTGGAGCTGTCTAGTTTCAAAACACATCCTGGGTGCCAGGATGTCTGGTGTGCTGGGATGACTGGGACCACCGTGGTCCGTGTATGGTCCATGTATGGGATGGCTGAATATGAGTAGATCTCTTATTGGTTTCTCTTTGTTTTGGTGCGAAGGAGATTTTGGATAAGAGAAGGCACCTTACACCCATTCCAGGTCGATCTTCTCAGTTCACACCAAACACACAGGTTGTAGAATGGTCCTGGGGAGTCAGGAGAGTCAAGATGGATGTTAAGATCACCCAGCAGGAGGCGTTGGGAAATGGAGGAGAGGATAGAAGAGGCCATGTCAGCCCATTGCAAGAGGCAGAGGGTGGACTGGCCTGGCGGCTGATAGAAGCTGGTCAGAGTAAGAGAGGAGACAGGGGAGAGAGAGATCCTGCAGACGAGGCTTTCGACAACTCCAAAATTCCCTAAAGGGAAGGGGTGTACTTGTCAAAATGAAATTCCTAACTGTTCACCATTTCTCAAGCCCTGCCTGAAAGCACAGGGTGCTGAATATAAACTGAATATCTGGCTTTCTGTGCTGGGGCAGAAAAGTGTCTTGCCAAAGTAAATCGAGTGAAGTCCTTGATTGAAAACCACATTCTCTACAGAGCGTGAGAAAGTGACTCCTGATAGTAGTGAAATTCTTCATTGCATTCTGGTGAAGGAAGGGTTCTCTAGATATAAAAAAAAGTTTTGAATGGAATGTGTTCTCCCACGTATTCCTCTTCTTTGATATATTGCATCCAGCTTCAGCTGCTTCTGAAAATATTTTTCACAGCAGAGGGCGCCTTGCGTCGTCACGTCATGGATCTCGTGTTCCTCAGCGACTTCCGTCCATTGGTACATATAGTACACACTGCGCTCGTTACCTCAGTTCCGTTTTTCTGTATGCACAGCACGCTTTGAACGGTTCATTCTCTTTTCCAATAGTTTTTCTTCAAAGATGTCGACACCTAAAACTGGCTTCAAAGAGTTTGCGGATTGTGGGTCGAATATGTCTTATCACAGACCTACACCGTATCTGGCGCCTTGGAATTGATCACAAGATCGAAGACTGCGGTTCCTGTCAGTTTATGACGGGAACAGCCTTAAAGGAGAGGAAGAGGAAACTTGCCCTCGGTGGACCCCTTTCCAAATCCCCTTCGACCACTCCTTCTAAGAGGTCGTCATCGGACAATAGAAGTTCGAGGGGCACTTCCCCTCCCCGTGTTTTTTTCCATTGTGTTGTACAACCTTTTTTTATATTACATGCAAGTCTTTATTAATTGGTTGCAGTTCCTTCACTAATGTAAAGTAATGAAATGAAATGTTTGACATGGGTCTTTTGTTTTGTTGACCTCCGGTTGATCCCCCATTTTATGACCTGTGTAGACTCCAAAATTAGCTTCGGGCGACCTTGTGTATGTGTTGGTTGAACAAGTTCCTCATTAAGGACAAGTTCAAGATGGTGACTCTTTCTCAGATCCTCCGGGCCATCCAGCTCCAGGATTGGATGGTTTCATTGTACCTGCAGGATGCTTACTTCCATGCATTTGTATTTATTAATTTTTGCATATTCATCACAAGTACAGGTACCTGAGGTTCGCCATTGGCAGTTCTGATTTTCCGTTTCTGACATTCAGGCACAACTCCACCTAGGGTCTTTCCCAAGTTGATGGTGGTGGTGGCAGCAAGTCTGAGATGGGGAGGGATTCATATGTACCCCCATCTGGACGATTGGCTGATCAGGGCCCATTCTCCCATACAGGTCCTGGAACATCTCACCATCACCTGCCACTCTCTCTACAAATTGGGCTTCTCCCTCAATTTCAAGAAGTACCACATGATACCTTCTCAGAAGCTTCAGTTCATTGGAGCTGTCCTAGATGCTTCCTTGGGGAAAGTCTTCTGAGGTGAGGGATCAGCAAATTAGCAGATGGTCTTGAAGTTTCAAAATGCCTAACATCTGCTGGCCTTCGATTTTGCTAAGGTCTCTCGGTCTCATGGCATCCTGCATTTTTCCGGTGCCAGAAGACCGTCTGAGAATGAGATCCCTCCAGTGGGCCCTCAGATCCCAGTGGTCACATTTCTCTGGCAGAATGGCAGACCTTATTCAGGTTCCGAACAAGGTTGAAGGGGGAACCCTTTTTGGCAAATATGGCCAGAGATAACGATAGTTACGGATGCCTCCCTTGCAGGTTGGGGAGCTCACGCCAATGATCTGTCAATCAGCGGTCGCTGGTCTCTATCAGAGTCCAAAATACATCAACCTGTTGGAGCTCTGAGCGATCAGACTAGGGCTGATGGGCTTTCTGCCATCTATACAGGTAAAGAATGTCCTGATAATGATGGACTACATAGTGGCATGTATTAACTCAACAAGAGAGGTGATGTAGGGTCACTACCATTGTGCAGAGAGGCAATACAGCTCTGGCTTTGGGCACTGCAAGAAGGAATCTCTCTATCACCGTTCACCTAGGCGGAGAGGAGAACACAGTGGTGGGCACTCTGAGCAGGCAGAACAAAGTCTCTCACTAGTGGGAGCTGGCTCAGGAAGTCCTTCAAGAGATCTTTGCCCTTTGGGGAGCCCCTCAAGTGGATCTGTTTGTGCCCAGCGTCAACAGGAAGTGCAACCTGTTTTGCTCTAGGGAATTCCCTTCGAGAGGAGCTCTTGGAGATGTGCTTGTAGTGGACTGGGAGTTTCCTCTCCTATACGCGTTTCGACCAGTCCCTGTCATTCCTCATGTCATCAGGAGGTTGAGGAAGTTTGAGAAAACCATGATGCTCATTGCCCCGGATTGGGCAAGGAGAACATAGTACCCAGACCTTCTGGACATGTCCATCTGCCCTCCAGTTCGTCTTCCCCAAAGAGATGATCTGCTCTTGCAAGAGGGGGGTCTTCACCCAGAAATCAGGACCCTGAACCTTCCCGCCTGGTTTCTGAGAGGTTTAGATACAAAGATTGGGACCTCCGGGAAGATGTAATGGAGGTGTTGCTTCCAGCCAGAGACCAGCAACAAAGTCTTTGTACCACTGCCATTGGAACAAGTTCTGCAGCTGGTGCAAAGCTAAGAATATTGAATATTGAGCCTTTCTCTTGTGACACACCTGTGGTGCTGTCTTTTTTTGCATCATTTAGCCCATCAGGGGCTGCAAGTTGCAACTGCAAAATGATATTTGGCAGTGTGGTCTATCTTTAAGTGTTCACTAGAACAGGGATCATATTTTAAGGTCCCTATCCTGATCCAGTTTCTAAAGGGGTAAACTAACGTATTCCCCCATCCCATTTATTGTACCAGTCTGGGATTTAAACCAGGTGCTAAAATGTTTCATGGGAGCTCCATTTTAGCCTCTCCATTCATGTCCTTTAAGGATGCTAACCATCAAGACTGTCTTTTTGACGGCTATTATCTCTGCTCGTAGATTTGGTAAATTGCCAGCCCTTATCTTGTAATCCTCAGTTTACCACCTTTTACAAGGAAAAGGTTGTGTTGAGGGTCCGCCCGAAGGTGGTTTCTGAATTTCATTTGGTGCAGAAGATTGTGCTTCCTACTTTTCACCCACCATGCATCCTTCCAAAAGAGAAGGAGACGCTTAATCAACTCGATCCAAAAAGGGCATTGAGTTTCTACATCAACAGACTGACAAAACTCAGACAGGACGATCAGCTTCTTGTGGGATATGCTGGTCACATGCTGGGTCAAGCTGTAACCAAGCAAACTTTATCCTGTTTATCCTCATTTCTGAATGCTACTGTCAGGATTACTAGCCAGGGGGTCTCCTTTAAACCTTTACCCCCTTTTGGGGCAAGTGGAGGCAAGTGGGGAGATCAGGTAGGGGCTAAGTGGGTTAAAGCCTGGCATTCAAGACACTCACAGCAGTCACTCAGAATAAACACTCCTATCTCTTAGGGTAACTGCACACTTGTTTCCTGGTTGTTACATCACTTCCCGCCACTCCAATATGGACATTGAGGGACATCCTGGCATCCAGGAAGTTACAAAGCATTCTAGTGTTTGGGCGTGGCTGCCTATAAAAGCCATACCCGAAAAGCAGCCCGTGCTTCGTGTGCTTCCTGTAAGCTCGAGAGCACATGCTTACTGCCGCCTTGTTATCAGTCTTCAGCCTTCCTGATTCGATTCCATCCGATGACCGGAGTCAGCACCCGCTTCATTAACACTGCAACGAGAAGGAGAGAAAGAAAACAGTTACCTCACAGTGAGTTACATGCGCCTGCAAATCGCATGCGCCGCATACTCTAAAGCAGAACATTTACACGTACCTCGAACATTGCTTGCAGCAGAAACAGCTGTTCTTCATTGCGCGCACCTACTACAGCACGCCTCGGGTAATCCTGCAAGGAAAGAGAAAAGACATTAGTTGCTTGCAGCAGAAACCGCTGTTCTTCATTTCACGCATCTACAGCCCGCCTCGGGTATCCTGCAGAGAAAGAGAAAAGAAATTAGTTTCTTTCGCCATCTCTGCTCACCGCTGTTGCTGCAGTCCAGTGCTGTGAACTGGCACATAGCACCACAGCGGAACGGAAACATCAGATTTGCCCAGTGAGGTAACTGAGCAGTTACGAACATTGAGACTCACCTTACCTGCAAACTTACCTGAACTGAAGTCGCAGTGCAGAAACTGGGTAACACGAACCCTTGGAGCTAAAGCAGTGCATTTGACAGCAACTCCAAAGCAAATCCCAAGAAATAGCACCCCTGCGTGAGCAGGATGGGAGGGTGCACCAAATTAAACACACAGGTAAGACACGCACCAGGGTGCTTAGATATCTAGGTGGGTTGAGAGGGAGAAGGAGGGTTGCTATCCCTTGGAGTTCACCCCTAACAATTCACTCTTTTGACAGGTCAGACTTCCCACTAACTGAAGGGTGGTGTAGAACCAGAGAAGGGAGTGGGGGATTCCATTGCTCCTGCAGAGACTCAGGTAAGCGTGACAGAACACAAAGCCGTCCTTAAACTACTCTGCCTGAGCAATGGAGACTTCGGAGGTGGGTCAGTTATCGCATATACTGGGGGAATTGAGAGCAGAGGTCCATGCGGCCCGTGCTGAGACCAATGTGTTGCGGCGTGAGCTGGTAGTGAACAGGGATAAAACTAATGAAATAGGCCGACAGCTACTGCAACCACAAGCAGGGTTGGCGCCCTTACCTAGTGGATCTACTTCTGCACCGACACCACAGTCCTTACACGTTACTCCTGTACAGGTGGTGATGCCGGGAAATGTCCCACTAGCACCGCCAGAGAGATTCTGAGGAGACCCTAAAAGGTTTGGGACCTTTCTGAATCAGTGTCGTTTACATTTCTTGTGCAAACCTGGTTTATTTCCTACTGGTCAGTCAAAAGTGGCCTTTGTATTATCGTACCTAGGGGGACATGCAGCAGACTGGTCGGTTCCTCTGGCAAACAGAGACAACCCGTTACTGCGTGATTTTGCAGGTTTCCAACATGAATTAGAAAAACTCTTTGCTTGTCGCACACAGGGACAAGCTTTAGACGACAAACTGTTATCCCTCAGGCAAGGCAGTCAAGACCTCCTGGCCTATGTAGCTACGTTCAATCGCCTAGTGGCAGAAGCGAATTCGGCCAGAAAAAAAACGAACCACGCTGTTTTATAGAGGTCTACGGGGGAGCTTAAGGACATGCTAACACAGGTCGTAAATCCTCCGGATAATTGCTCAGATTACATAGATTTAGCCATACAGCTTGATCATCGGCTACAAAACCGTAAAACTGATCGCGCCCGTTCTAAAAATAGAGCATTTTACGTGCAGCCTAAGGAGACGCTTGCATGTCAGTCCACTGACACACATGCTGAACCCATGCAATTGGCCGTAGTTCGGGGTCCACTGACAAAGGCGGAGCGAGACAGAAGACGCCAAGAACAACTATGTTTATACTGTCGGCAATCTGGTCACTTCCTTCGTAGTTTCCCTACCAAGCCCCCCAGGAAACAGTTGGAGCCATGGATGGGGGCAAAGAGGTCGCAGGTCGGCCTGTCGAGCATGGCAAACCCTCATTTGACCTCACACTTTGCGATACCAGCAGTCATCAGCGGTCCACAAGACCCTTCCAAGATGCATGCAGTTGAAGCCTTCATAGATAGTGGGGCCATCGGTAACTACATGGACTTGGGAATTGCTGGCAGGATGGGGTTACCTGTACGCGCCAAGACCACTGCGGATAACGGAACCACAGTGGATGGTACATAGCTACTCTCCGGTCCAGTCGCACAGCAGAGGTTACGTTGATATGCCAAGATGCCAATCACGTTTGACCTCATAAACGCTCCACAGTTCCAGTTAATACTCGGCATGCCCTGGTTGGCGACACATAACCCATTGATAAACTGGTGTACCAGAACCTTAACCTTCTCAAGTGAATGCGATCGCTGTTATGCTCCAGTACTCCCGTTACTTGCATCTCTGAACTCGGTGCCAACGTCAAATGTAACAGGTGTTTTGCCCGCTGAATATCAAGAGTTTCATGATGTATTTGCCAAAGAACAAGCCAACACACTACCCCTGCATTGTTCATACGACAGCCAAATCGACCTAATACCTGGGGCGCAAGTACCGTGTCGTCGTATATACGCTTTAATGGAAGGGGAAAACGCTCATCTAAAGAAATACCTGGAACACTATCTTGCATACGGTTTCATCCGTCCCTCAAAATCACCCGCCGCCTCCCCTCTCTTCGTACCCAAGAAGGAGGGGGATCTCAGAACATGTATCGACTACAGAGCCTTAAACCAGATCACAATGAAAAACAAATATCCACTACCATTAATCCCGGTGTTGCTGGACCGGGTACGGCAAGCACAAGTCTTCACGAAATTAGACCTGCAAGGGGCCTATCAACTAATGCACGTCAAAAAGGGGGACGAATGGAAGACGGCGTTTCACACCAGATATGGCTTGTACGAATATCAAGTAATGCTGTTCAGACTTTGCAATGCTCCGGCGGCATTTCAACACTTCATGAATGATGTACTGCGGGAATTACTTGACGTATGTGCGATTGTTTACATTGACGATATACTTATTTACTCTGCAAATATCCAGGAACATGTGTCACATGTGCGGGCAGTTCTCTGCAAGTTGCATGAGAACCACCTATACGCTAGAAAAATGTTTTTTCCATGTTTCCAAAGTAGAATTTTTAGGGTACATCTTGTCCCCTCAAGGCATAAAAATGGACAACCGAAAAGTAGATGCCATTCTCAATTGGCCATCCCCTTCATCACTCAAAGGAGTACAAAGCTTTCTCGGTTATGCAAACTTTTATCAGCGCTTTATACCTGTTTTTTCGCATCTGGTGCACCCGATTACATCTTTACTACGCAAAAACTGAATGTTTGAATGGACCTCCGCAGCTGAAGAAGCATTCTGGGCCTTGAAGGGCAAGTTCACTGCAGCTCCGGTGCTTCAACATCCTTAGCCAGATCCATTCACTTTGGATTATACTCCACATTGGGTTCGCTGGCTTTGTTAAAGTTCCATTTGTTTACTGTGATTTTACCGAAAATGTTTTATTCAAGATATTTTATATCTAAACATTTTTACCTAAACAATACTGTATTTTGTTTTTGGGAGGTGGTGGCTTAAACCCCTCCAAGCCGCTTGTTTCCCTCATGTTTTTAATCCCCCCAAACCCCCATCCCATATGTTCTAAACCCTTATCCACCCCATATATATATTTCAAAACAAATTAGGTATTTTTCCGGTAAAAATGTTTTGGTAAAAAATATGTGGGATAAAAATATTTTGCTAAAATCACTGGATACCGTTCTATTCACCTTAGAATTCAATTGGCATTGGTTTCTTTGATTTAGCACTTAATTTGTGAATTCAATGTATTTCAACGTTGCTTGCAATTTAAGTTTCATTCATTTTTGGACTTGGTATACATTGTATTTATTAAAATGGTAAAGCTGAATTTCTTTAGAATCTTCATAAGTAACAATCTTCTCTCTGTGTGGTATTCAGAATATCAAGATATATTTAGCAAACTTTGTTTTTGGTTTGGCATTCAATAATGTTTATAGGTTTTCATATTAGTCACTCTGTTGGTGTTTTGAATACACTCCCTTATAATATGCCTTTGAAATTTGCCTTTAAATATGCCCAGCACTCGGGAGCAAAGGGACCGGAGTTTGCCTGGGGCCCGGTGGGTGTAGGAGCAGTTGTTTTTGGCCACACACCCCCCGCCAACATAATCACCAGTAGTCTCTTGCAGGGCCGAAGCCAATGGGAGCAAAGGGTGCAGGGGTTTGCCTGGAGGCTGGAGGAGCAGTCGCTTCTGGCCATGCCCCCCGCCAACATAATCACCAGCAGTCTCCCATGGGAGCAAAGGGTGCAGGAGTTTGACATTCTGCAGGGAGTTGAATGATCGTCAGGAGTGCTGTTCTACTGGCCCTAGCAGTCTTGCTTCGTGAGGTGAGGTAACCACTGCCACCGCCTTCTTTTTCTCCTTTTATTTGTATTGCTCAACAGGGCTGCTAGCCCCACTGTTAGGGAAATTCTCATGAATGTGCTAATTTCCTTCACCTTAGAGTCTTGGGCAGAATTATATGCAGTACCCTTTGGGAACACCACACACAATTAAGACTACAAGTGTCAGTACAATTTCACTTTTGGTACAAGTCTGTACTACACAGTAAAGTGGTAGCGATAGCTGAGCAGCCAGACCTATCTCAAGAGTAAAGTGAGCAGTACAAGAGGTTACACAAAGGACAACAATTACTATGATTCAAACAAACACTGAATCAAGGTTTCTGAGTAAAAAAAAATGTACATTTATTTACACCATCAGTTATAAAACAGTTCACTATGATAAAGCAGCAGAAAATCACAATCTTAATACATTACAAAAACACCTAATCAATTCTGGACAAGTTAAGCTCAAAATGAAGTGTGAGCAAAATGGCACTCCAGCAATTTAAAGGGGAGGAAAGGCAAGGTTGTTCAAAAGCAACAACACCAACAAGTAGGCAGGGCAATCTAAAAAAGGCTTACTACAACTAGGATTCAAATCAATAGGCCTGGGCCAATGTTAATGGTTCAGAGTCTTTGCAGAGGATCACACAGTTCAATGTAGTTCGCGGTTAAGTCTTTGCCAAGAGTTCAAAACGAAGTTGGTCGGAGGAAAAGCTATTCAAAAGAGAAGAGAAGGACAAGCCTTCGGAGAGGCAAAAGATTTAAAACACTTTCACCGCGGTCGGACAGAACGAACGACCGGATTTGAACAGTACCTTAGATGAAGAAGAATGCTGTAGCTGAGGCGGTAGTTCTTGCCAGTTCCTGCAGGCTCACGATTCATGAAGCGACTGTCGGACTGATAAGAAGGAGGGAAACTGGAGGGTCCTGTGCTGCCCAGGGAAGAAGCCAGCAGCGTAGCAAAAAAGTAGAATAAAAGGTGCGCTCCTTAAAAGCATTAAGGGACTCTCTCAAGCTGGCTCTCTGGTTTCCTGTGGCACAGCAAATTCAACCAGGCTGAAGAAGAGGTCCAGGGGCTTTGTGAGCTGCTTGGTCCCGCCAGGCTCAAGGGGAGAAGACTCTTTGCAGATCTCCTCTGTCGTCGAAGTTTCTGGCGATCCGGACCTGCAGCAGGGCTTCACCGGGATGTCCAGTAGTTGCAGCAGTCATCTTCCTTCAGCTTCTCGTTGGCTCTCTTGATCCAGTGGTGACTCTGCCTTCCAGTCCCAGAGACCGGCTTTTTATGCACCAAATCCCCCATTCACACAGCCTGGCTGTCAATCACACAGCAAGATGGCTGTCCTGGCTGAACATTCACCTAGCCAATCAAACTAGAGGGCGACATGGATCTCCAAGGAGACCCTCTGCAGGGAGTCTCAAACCCCTCCCTCACATCCTGTCCACCTCAGATATTCAGGCACCTAAGGAGGGCTTCTGAGCAGAAGAACGCCAAAGGATGGCGAACAAAGGAACCAGAGTTCTGGCGTGCAGAGTGAAACATGAGAAAGACCTTTACAAAAAGAAATGGTGAATAACCCTACCAGAACCAAATAAAAATAAAAGGGGTCCAGCAGGTTTTGAGTTTGAGGCTACCACCATAGCCTCTAACTATACCAAGGCTATTTTCATAGCTCGCGGTAGAAAGAAAAGGGTAGATACCACTGCCACCAGCCAAATCTTAGAGAAAGGGGAACAAAATAATGTTCCATGAGAAACAGACAAAAAGGGATAACTATTAACCCTTCCAGTACTCTATGGAAAATAGTTTATACTGGGTCTGTAAATTTAAAAAGATTAGTAAAGTCAAATGGCAACTTTACATGTTCTGGGAGACAGTAGTCAGTCCCAGAAAATGGAGTTTAATAGTGTGAAGTCTAAAAACACAACCCTGTCTCACTGCACTAAAGGTGCTGTGTGACACACAGTCAAAAGATGATGCCTGTGGAGTAGGTGAGACTCTATAGTCCATGAACACGGAAAAAACAAATGTAAGAGTGGGACAAAAGGCTCACACTCTTACCAGGTGAAAAAATAAATCCTAGAAATCCAGCAAAGCTGCTGAGGGACTCAGTAGGTAAGGGAAATTAGCCATTCTGGAGAATTCCCCCTAACATAGAGACCCCCAGCAACTTTGCTGGATTTTGAGGACTTTTTTTACCTGGTGA
Organism: Ambystoma mexicanum; assembly: GCF_040938575.1. Lineage (NCBI taxonomy): Eukaryota > Metazoa > Chordata > Amphibia > Caudata > Ambystomatidae > Ambystoma > Ambystoma mexicanum. The sequence continues at coordinate 1,294,904,667 of NC_090929.1, forward strand.
GAGTGTGAGGCTTTTTTTCCACTCTCTCATGTATTTTGATGTGTGTTTTGCCGTTGTGTTCTTTGATTATGGAGTTTTAGACTACTCCATAGGCATTATCTTTTCATGTGTGTCACACAGCACTCTCAGTGCAGGGACACATGGACGCCTTTTAGGCTCTCCCAAGGTTTAAACACCTTTTCTGGGATAAACTACTTGTTTAAATTAACTTTACTTGTCTTTTTAAATTCCTAGACCCAGCACACACTATGTTCCAATAGAGTGCTGGAGGGGTTACCTAGTATCCCCTATTTCTAGAAACTCATATAGCAGTCCAATGCTACCCTTTCCTAACGAAATGGCTGGTCGCAAGGGTTTTGCAATGAACTACCATGATTTTTCCCGACCGCGAACACCGGTAGCTAAAAATCGCGTGAGCCATGTTTTTCAAGACGGCGTTTGAGCACTCTTTCTTTAAACAGGTCCCTGTCTTCTTTTTTCGCCGGTCTTCTTTTTTTGCCAGTTCTTTTTGGAAAGGTTCTTCTAGAGTTTGTCTCTGCGTGCCAAAACAGGTTTGGTCCCTTTGTTCCTACGCCTTTGGCGGGCGTCAAGACTGAAGACCACCTCTGGCGCCTGAGTGTCTGGGGTGGGCAGGAAGTGAGGGAGGTGCCCGAAACCCCCTGTGCTTAGTCTCCTAGGAGACCCAAATGCACTCTGGCGTGATCGGCTGGCTGACTGTCCGGCAACAACAGTCTCCCTGCTGGGTGAGTGGCAGCTAGGCTGGAATGAATGGGAGGAAACTGTTTAAAAGGCAAGTCTCTTGGCTTGGAAGGCAGAGTCGACCACTGGAACGAAAGAACCGAAGACGAGCTAGAAGAGGACGGCTGCTGCAACTCCTGGACCGTTAGTTTGCCCGGTGGAACCCTGCTGCAGGTCCGAATCACCAAGTTCATCTCGACAGAGAAGCCCTTCAAGGACAACCTCTTCCTTTGAGTTGGTGGGACCAGTGAACTCATAAACCACCTGGACACCATTCTCAGAGCTGGTTGTATTTTCCTCGGAGTGCTGAAGGAAACCTAATAGCCAGGGAGAAGGACACCAGTTTTGTGTGCTTGATGACAGCTACCGGAATCAAAGATTTGCCAGTTTGCCAGCTTTGTGACCAGTCCCCGTGCAGTGCAGGAGTCCCCCGATGTCCTCCCTCTTGTCCCCACGACTGAGGCTCAGGAACAGCGAGATCTGCAGGAACTGCCAGGAACAGAAGTCCTCAGCTGCATCTTTTTCTTATAAATAAGGTACTATGAAAACCCGACCGAGAGAACTTACCTCTCATTGCGAAAGTGCAACTTGCAGGCCTAGTCAGCTTATGACCCGACATATGAAGAACTACTTCTGAGAACCGTAGCAAAGACTTTTCTGTTTAACTACCAGAACCGTTTTTACTTATTCAGAACTCTAGCCCATTGACTTTGGCCTACCTATTGCATTGGAACAACTCCTCTGGTGAACTCAAACTATTTGCACTGTTTAAGAATAATTCTACTATTCGTTTTATTAACTTATGCCTTTTTGCTCCTACTTCAGATGCTCTGAATGCCATTTTGCTCCTCCTTCAAAGTTGTTTAAATGCCTCAGAACCGGAAAGTGTGAAGTATGGTAGTATATTTTTGTGTGATATTGATTGCCTCCTTTTAGTGAATGTTTTCTAACTGACTGTAATAAATTAATAAGTGTTTTACCAAGAAACCATGAGTATAAGAGTCTATTTGAATACTTGTGATTGTAGACCTATGTGTAACCTCATTGCAAGCTCACACTCCCTCTTGAGATAAGCCTGTCTGCTCAGCTCGCTACCAAAACTGTGTGGTACAGACTCATACCAAAGGTTGGTTTTGCTTACACCTGTAGTCATAGTTGTGTGTAGTGGTCCCAGAGGGTACTGCATGCAAACTTTGCCTAACACCCACACACTACGCGCCATGGGGGCCTTTAGTGGCCCTGTGTTTTATCCGTCACTGACCAAATATCCACTGTGTCACTGCGACTATTAGTGACTATTGGTAAGTTAGCCTGCCCTCATAAGTGCCCTGGGGACGGATTGACTGGTTGCACGTTTGTAAGAGTTACTGCTAAGTATTGTGTGCTGTCTCCCACGAGTAGATCTGAGCCTCTGAGAGGCAACAGGAAGCCTTGCCAGAGCATTGCCAGAAGGGAGCATGTGAGCGAGGAACTAGAGACAAACTAAGGCGGCCCCTTTAGCCATCAGACTCTCCTTTCAACCTTTTATCTGGTGGTCCCTCTGGACTCTCTGGACCTCTTGTGATGTACAGCAGCAAAGGCCAAGGGGCCAAAGGGCCTTTTTCCCAAGAGTGCCTCGCAAACTACGCTATAATGGCAGACAGACAGAAGGGGGGAGTTGGAGCCTGATGACTGTTGGAGTTTTGGTTTCTTTTTCCTGTATCCCAAGAGACTCTGAGAGACACAGAGCGTTCCCCATGAAGTGGGCTGATCTAGCAGCCCGGTAATTCTTAACATTTTTCATATTTTTTCCTAGCATTCTGTTTTATTCACATCTCAGGCTGTAGAAACCCTATAAATTTAAAAGTGTTTTATAAGTGTTTAAATTCGATTTTGATTGAGTAAAGGACGCAATGTGATTTTAACAGTGATTTGTCATTTTTGCGACCAGTGAAGTTTAATATTGGTGGTTCGTAGCACTTATTGTGGGTGTGCGATTGCACTTTATTCTACCTTATCATGTCTAAAAGGAAGGCTCAGAGCCCCCCTCTAAATAGGTCTGCTAGGAAGCGCACATCTAAATGTTGAGGAAGAATGCAAATGCCATGATAAACGAAATAGCAGGGTTTCTCAACGAGATTAACCCCAGTAACAACAGTTGGAAAGAGGTAATAAAAAACAAAAGTAAGGGTTTGAATGGCATGAGAGCTCCCTCCAACTGTACGACATTGGCCATGGAGAATATTGAAATAATCAGTATGGATAGCTGTGGGGGGCCATTAGAGGTGCGAAAGAAGAGGGTGGGACAAAAGATCAAATTGAGTCTAGATGAGATGCAAGTCCTGGCTGAGGATACTTGGGGAGACCTAATGTTAACTTGGGGGCCCTTGTTGATGTGGGTTGGATTCTCCTGAGTTATCAGGTCCAAAGCACTGTGGGCGGATCAGAAGGGCTCCACTATAATATCCCGGTGGAGGGTGTGGCTTCCCCAGTGGGAATATTCCCTGTTACCCCTTTGGGGATGGATGTGAGCAATACGTTGGAGGCCCTAGCTAATCTCGGACCGGGCTGGAATTCAGCCCTGGACCCCATGGCCATTGTTTTTCTATGATCATGCAGTAGAAGATGGTGCCCATCCAAAAACATCCTCCTTAACCCTGGGTGATTTCAGACTGGGTTTAGTTGGTCCTAGTCAATGGAGTGTAGGGGGATGTGATGGTTGTAAGTGTGCCCTGAAATGTATGTCGCTCTTGAGGAATGAGAATGTAGAGCTTAAAAGTGATATTCAAAGACTGGCGAAATGGGTCGAGGACCTGATGGCCAGGGGCTGGTAGTGGAAGCCCTGTCTAGACAGGGCGGGTCGGGAATGGGGAGGGTGGTAAGGCCAGGGGTATGATCTGGTTCCTCAACAAGGCCTGTTGTATAATTGGTTGCCCAGAGTGCTCGGAGCAGTGGGATGGAAGAGAACAAGAGGTGCGGGTCTCAGAGGGTAGCATCCTGCCCCCATGTGCTAGCTCTGTGGATAATACTAAAAAGACTGCTTCTACCTCATGAACATGCCAAAGAGGTTGGAGAGTGGTCATGAACAGGAGGACAGCCTGTCCAATAAGGCCATCCATTGGCCGAGGGCCAAGAGAGGCTGTTTGTCAGTCATTCATATTGATAGCTTACGCTGTAAGAGGCTTGTGGTTCCACGAGATAAGGATGCTATAGAGATCACAATGAAAGATCCACTGCTTGTCCAGGGAATCCTGGAAATGGAACAGCAATCCCTTCCTCCGAATGAGCTAAGACTGTTCAGAAAAATGTCTCCACCAGTATGGCACCATGGTTACGATGTGAGATGCCCATGGGGATTTTGGTCTGCGGGAGCAAGATCTGATGGGCTGGCAGGCACCCACACCCAGACCAGGTGCAATCTTGAAAGAGGAGCTAGCCTGATAGCAGGCATTGGTCTTCATATAGGGAGCTGAGGGCACAACGGCTCCAGGGAGGTGGGATCCAATATAGACTGCTTCAGCTCAGTGGGACCCATGAGCAGGTGACCAGGAAATGATGGACCGGGTGCTCTGGGTGAGGAGAGAGCCCTGTTCGGCCCATTTTCACTATGGACCAGGATGCCATGGTGCTGTTAGCTAATCCGAGTTTTCAAATGGGCGATGTGCTGACGTAAACCGCACCTGGGATGTGGGTCATTTCCTGGAATATTGCAGGGGTTACAAAATACCTATCTGACAATGATTGGCTTAATCTTGCCAGTGATTGTGGGGTGATCTGCCTACAGGAAACTTATGCCCTATGCTAAGGATTTCAATCGGGCATCACACTCTAGACCAGGACACTTGGTCTTAGCCTGGGATGTGGTGCTCAATAGGAATGCTTTTTCTTTAATTTCAATTAATTCAAATTGAGCCGGTAACTGACCCGTCTCACACCCCCTTTTACAGATACCCTGGGTCACAATGGACCATGAACCAAGCCGGTTGGTGAAAATACAATATTTATTTATTTTTAAAATTCACAAAAAATCACACACATTTTAATATTGGGTAGCAATCACCAATGAGGTGATAATGACAATGGAAATGGAAGTAATGCACTTGGTTAACCTTCTAGTAGACTATATCCAAAGCACAAGTGAATAGGAGCACTTTTTGAATTAGGATAGATAGCACCCAAGGTAAGGTTTCCCCCTGCAATGTTCCCTCAACCCACAGAATCAAAATCTGACCTTCTGTCACAAAAAATGAGGTAAAGGCCTAAAATTACACTCGGATTTTGAAAAAGAATGAATTATATGTGTGTTAAATAATGATATACATATGTTTTATCACAGTACTAGGGATGTTACCTCACTATCAACCATCACGCAAGGTATCACAAAAGCACACAGTTCACAAAACAGATTGAAATTGAAAACCCAGTGCAGCCGAATTCACACATGGGAAAGTTGCATTTTTTTTAGGTTTGCAGTTTTAAATGCAAAAATGTTTTTTTCAAAAAACGTGTTTAAACTCTGAATCGGAATGCAGTTTTTTGGCAGGGAGAGAGATGCATAGCACAGGGACAATATGGAAGTGAAAGGAGGGCTATATCTGGTAAATTGAGAGAGATTTGGAAGGTAGAAGGAGGTTCGTTTTTAGGAAAATAAAACAGTTCAAAAGGGAAAATCGGTTTTAAAAATGAAAGACAAATTTTGATGAAACTAAATTATTTAGACTATATTGTGAAAGAAAGCCACGGTATGTTCAAAGATTGATTCACAACGTCAACCTTTTTTCCACCGTGTTCTGGTCTATGTGGGAATTAATGTAAATTACTCCAAATATTACTAATGAGTTGCAAGATAAGGTGAATGAAAGAATTGCGCTAACACTAGAAACAGGAACAGGGTGCACAGAGAATTAGAACAGCTTAGTCAAGTTATCAAGGTATGGATAGGGTTGCTTAGACAGTGGCACAATGACAAAAGTGAAGATAGGGTAGACTATGTGTTATAGGATGGGGGATACTCACAGTCCGCTTGTAGATTTGGGATTAGGAACAGTCAACCGGGTTCTGGACTCCAGGGCTCGGGTCACCAGGTAGCGACAGACTCTCCTAGCAGAACAACAGCTGCACCTGTCTGGTCACCGGATAATCAGGACAGCTGGATGGCAGGGTTGCAGCGGGCATGCAGTTAGTGGGCAAAAAGTCTGGTTTCAGGATGCTTCCCAAAAGAACACCACAGCTTTTCCCTTTCGTTATTGGAATTTATTTAGTGGGATCTCTCGATTGAGGCCTTGCTGGGATGGTCAACAATGCTTTGGACTTGCAGTGGAGTCTGGAATCAGCTATGCTCTGGCTTTGCAGTGCGATCTGTAATCAGCTATGCTTTGGCTTTGCAGTGGGATCTGGAATCTGGCAAGATGAATGTAAAAGATCAGGATTGCAGGCGCAGGAAATTTAGGAAAGAGTCTTTCTAGAGTTTTGTCAGCCACCCTTTTTATAGAGCATGGTGACATCATAGAATAAAAAAATCCAGTTTTGCCATAAATGGCACATTTGTACAGTCGGGCCTTTTAACGAATTACATAAGCAGGCTACATATTTTATGCAGAACATGCCAGTCGAACTCTCCAGTTGTGGGACATTGCATAAAGGGGAGGAAAGACAAGATTATCAAAAATCAATAGCACCAACTGTCATGATCTCTGCTTCCAAAAGGTCAGGGTTTTCCCAACTCCCTTGGAAGCAGATCCATAACCCAGGTTCCGAGTGCCAACCAGTCCCAATTGGGACCTTTTGGACCCAGTCTTGGCGCCAGTGGCACCAGGCTCATAAATATGCCCAGTCCCAGCGCTGGAAGCGCCGGGCTCATAATGCTTGGGTGGACTTACCTGCAGCAGACCATGCTGCTTACTTGCCTGCCAGTTGAGCCTCTGATCCTCTTCTGTTTGGAACTACTTTTCCTGTTGGGTGGGGTAGGAGCCACTCCCTAGGTTCAGAACACTGGAACTCTTCTGGAAAGCAGGAACTCTTTTCTTACCTAGGCGTGGCTGTGGAAGGAGACACCTAAGCACTACAGGAGGCTATTTAAGCCACACCCGATGGATGAATCTTGCTTTGCGTTATTCTGCATCCTCTGCAGCAGAGTGCTCATCGTGTCTTCTGCATCTGATCCTGGGCCTAAGGAAAAAGGCTTACCATCCTGAATCCAGTCTTCAGCAACACCTATAAAGACAAGAAAGAACAGGTTAGCATTACGGTCTTCAGTGACAGCGCTTCACTTACCTGGTCCATCAGCTGTCACCAACGCCTCGCGCTGCATTCCGGCATCTGAAAGACAAAAGCTTACCAACTCTTCGCACGCTCCGGAGGCCTTCGGCGCTGCATCCCGCATCTGAAAGACAAAACAAGGTGCGTTTAAAGACATTGGGGAACTTTAATACTCATGTGCCATTACTCCTTTCCACATCTAACCCAGTGGGTATTCCGGCACCCTGCAGCCGCTCCGAACTTGTACCTGCAACATAAAAAGACAGTTAGAGCGCATCGTGAAGCAGGCAACAAGCGCTTACTTACGTGCTTCCAGGCGCTTCTATTCATCACACGGGCTCCATCTTCAACTCACTTCAGCCCGTCATCCGCCATCGCCGGAACCCTACAAAACAAGAGACATCATTACTAAAGACTTTTAAAGACATTAGAATTACTCGAAACTTACCGTTCGTGCAGTAAACGACGGACAGCAGTCCTCTGAAGTCAAGAGGCCTGCTCCCCTTATCCAGTGAAGAAACTGGTTACAGCACCCTGCCCCGAGGCAGATGGAGAGCACAGCGTTCACTTACCTAAGGTGAGAGCGTTAACCTTTGGGGTTCTACAGGAGAAGAGAAAGGGAAGAAGAGAGAGACATTCAATAACCCAGTTCATTAATCCCATATTTTCTATCTGCAGACATCTTACCCTTCAAGTCAGACATACAGTGCACAGAGGTCCAGCCCAAAGAGCCAGCCGTGTGTTACACATCACCTTTGAAGATACGGTATACGCCCAGTCAAGACCGGCGCCTCTACGGGAATCAGGTGAGCGTTACAGAACGCAAAGCCTACCGCAAAACTCCCGTCCAGGCGCTATGGAAACCTCGGATACCGACCAGCTAGCCCAGTTACTTGGGGAACTAAGGGCAGAAGTGCATGCAGCCCGCCAGGAAACGAACGCTCTAAGAAGGGAACTGATTATTTCCAAGGAGCGAACAGATGATCTCGCTAGACAATTGCTACAGTCACAAGCCGGACAGACCCCGTTACCCGCATCTGGGGGAAATCTTCCTTCTACATCCTCTATGAATCCAGTGCAGATCAACCTACCTGGGAATGTACCTCTGGCTCCGCCCGAACGATTTTCTGGTGACCCAAAGAGGTTTGCAGTATTTATCAATCAGTGCCGGTTGCATTTCTTATGCCGGCCAGCAGCCTTTCCAACTGATCAAGCTAAAGTAGCTTTCGTGCTTTCGTACCTTAGTGGCAATGCGGCAGACTGGTCGATCCCTCTAGTAAATCAAGATGATCCGGTCCTCCATGATTTTCAAGCTTTTCAGCTCAGTATGGAAAAACTGTTCGCAAGACATTCACAGGGGCATGCCTTGGACAATGAGCTTCTTTCGTTGCGACAAGGTAATCAAGACCTTTTGGCTTATTTTGCGTCTTTCAACAGACTGATAGTGGAAACTCATTGGCCTGAGGACAAAAGGATTACGCTATTTTATAGAGGTCTAAGTGGAGAGCTCAAAGATGTGTTAGCCCAAGTAGTGAATCCCCCACAAGATTGTTCGGACTATATAGACTTAGTCGTTCAAATAGATCACAGACTGCAGAACAGGAAGGCCGATCGTTCCAAGTTTGATGCTCGAGTATTTTCCAAACCGCCAACTCCTTCCAAAGGAGTAGACTCCGGGGAACCCATGCAAATAGGGGGCTTGAAAGGTCCTCTAACACAAAAGGAGCGGGAAAGGAGAAAACAGTTGCAATTATGCCTCTATTGCGGAAACTCAGGGCACTTTCTTCGAGACTGTCGGGTGAAACCTGCCAAGAAGGCAGTAGGAGCTGCAGTTAGCAAAGTTACAAACTCTGAGCAGGGAAACGACCTCGCCCGACAAGAATAGAGGTCCTCTTGCCGAGCGTGAAAACCAGTTCCGTGACCTCGCATTTCGTGATACCTATGGTCCTCATTAGCCCTGATAATCCGGATCGATTACATGCAATTGAAGCTTACGTCGACAGCGGTGCCATCGGCAATTATGTGGATCATGAAATGGTTTTGAGGATGAATCTAACTCTTTGTCCCAAGGCTGTAAAGGACGTCATTACTACGGTGGATGGAACGGAGATAGCCTCCGGACCAGTAACGCATACCACTCAAGAAGTGACGCTAGTAAGTCAAGATGGACACCATGAGAAGATCGTGTTCGATGTGATCAAGGCTCCTCAGTTTCAGATTATTCTAGGAATACCTTGGTTAGAGAAACACAATCCTCTGATCGATTGGCGAGCAAGAACGGTCCAGTTTCCAGAATGTGTCTCTACTTGTCACCCTCCACCTGGTGTTGCACTGGCAGCAATTTCTTCAGAGACTCCCCAGTTACCTCCCGAATACCTAGAATACCAAGATGTTTTCCGGAAGGATCAGGCTAACTCTCTACCTCCTCATAGGTCTTATGACTGCCAGATAGACCTGATACCTGGATCTACTCCTCCTTGTAGTAGAATTTATGCCCTCACCGAGCCTGAGAACCTTCACCTTCGACAATACCTGGATCAATACCTGGCAAATGGGTTTATTCGTCCTTCCAAGTCCCCTGCTTCTTCAGCTTTGTTCTTCGTTCCAAAAAAGGAAGGAGACCTTAGAACTTGTATAGATTATCGCTCCCTGAACCAGATCACCGTCAAGAATAGATATCCGTTACCTTTGATCCCTGAACTCCTGGACCAAGTCAGAAAAGCATGCAGATATGCAAAGCTGGATCTTAGAGGAGCCTACCACTTGGTACGAGTAAAAGAGGGCGATGAATGGAAGACGGCCTTCCGCACCAAATATGGGTTATTTGAATATCAGGTCATGCCCTTCGGACTTTGCAATGCCCCGGCCGCCTTTCAATATTTTATGAACGATGTCCTCAGAGAGCTCATAGATGTGTGTGTTGTTGTTTACATTGACGACATCCTCGTTTATTCTTCATCGGAATCTGAACATCGGAAACACGTGAAAATGGTCCTCGAAAGATTTCGTCAACACAAACTTTTCGCTAAGTTGGAAAAATGTGTTTTCAACGTGACTGAAGTTGAATTCTTGGGATTCATATTATCACCTAGCGGAGTGCGTATGGATACAAAGAAGGTCGATGCAGTTCTCAAATGGCCATCACCATCCTCCGTAAAAGGTGTGCAAAGCATGTTAGGCTTCGCTAACTTTTACAGCAGGTTTATCCCCGAATTTTCTCGAATAGTCCAGCCCATCACTGCCTTGTTAAAGAAAAACAAACGTTTTGAATGGTCTACCGAGGCGGAACAAGCTTTCCAGGATTTGAAGACTAAATTTATCTCTGCACCAATCTTAAAACACCCTCGCCCCGAACTCCCCTACATCGTGGAAACTGATGCTTCAAGCCTTGCCATGGGGGCAGTTCTATCACAAAAGGACCCGGTAACCAATCAGTTGCATCCCGTGGCATTTTGGTCCCGCAAATTCTCGCCTCCTGAAATCAATTACACGATTACTGACAAGGAACTTCTGGCTATCAAGTCTGCCTTTAAGGCTTGGCGGCATTATCTGCTGGGGGCCCGACACACCGTTACTGTGATTACGGATCACCGAAACCTGCAATATTTGAAAACCGCAAAAGCCCAATCCTCTAGACAACTCCTTTGGGCATTATTCTTTGCCGAGTTTGACTTCATAATTACCTATCGACCTGGTACAAAAAACGGTAAAGCTGATGCCCTTTCTCGGATGGGAGTGGAAGAACACTTGATCAACCCTAAACCTGTACCAATCATTCCCGAACAAAGAATTCTGGGTGTAATCGCCACACAATCCATAGAGGAAGTTAAGGATAAGGCCAGGCAACTTGTAACTCCATCAGACATACAGAATTGGCATCTGCAGGGAAAGGACTTTGCAGTAAAGGACAACTTATTGTATTTCCAAGAACGATTATACCTGCCCAGCACAGATTTACAGAAAAAAGTAATCTCTTGTTATCACGATTCTTTAATGGAAGGACATCCCGGTATGGCCAAGACCTCAGAAAAGATCAAGCGCTACTTCTGGTGGCCGTCTTGGAAAAAAGATATCAGAGACTTTATAATGTCCTGTGGAGTATGCGCCCAAAACAAGAGTCAAAAGGAAAGACCAGCAGGCCTCTTACGCCCTATTGACATCCCACCTCGCCCTTGGCATACGCTTTCTATGGACTTCATCACCGATCTACCTCCATGCTCCGGATACAATACGATTCTAGTAATCGTGGACTTATTCTCCAAGATGGCGCATTTCATTCCGCTCAAAGGCTTGCCAAGAGCAGCAACTCTGGCCCGAGAATTTCTCGAAAACATCGTCCAACTGCACGGTTTTCCTTCGGTTCTAATTTCGGATCGAGGTAGTCAATTTATTTCTCATTTTTGGCGAAGTTGCTGTCGGTCGGCTCAAATTGATGTGAGACTATCGACCAGTCACCACCCTCAGACCGACGGACAAACCGAGAGGACCAATCAAACTCTGGAACAGTATTTACGCTGCATGCTGCAACAAACTGAAAAAACTTGGAAAGACATCCTTTGGATAGCCGAATATGCCTACAATAACTCTGTCCATTCGGGAACTGGGAAAACCCCGTTTTTTCTTTTATACGGCAGTCACCCTTGAACCTCGGAGTTGGATCCCCTCCAAGATCTTGAAACACCAGCAGTAGACTACCTGCATTCTACAATCACCCAAGCCTTTAAGGAAGCTGTTTCTCACCTTCATAGGGCTAAAGAACAATACAAGAAAGGAGCAGATCAACATAGGAAGGAAGCCCCTCAATATCAAGTAGGGGATCAAGTCTGGTTATCCACCAAATATCTACCTCTAAAAGGGCCACGCACATTCAACCCAAGATACCTTGGTCCCTATTCCATCACTACCATAGTAAACCCAGTAGCGGTCAAGTTGGACCTGCCCCCGCACATGAAGATACATCCGGTCTTCCACGTCTCTCTATTAAAACCCTTGCAACCTCAAACCCGACAAACTAAATCTCCAAAACCCATCCTAGTTGATGGAGAACTCGAGTTTGAAGTCAAAAGCATTCTGGACTCCAAGATCTCCAAATCTAAACTATTTTACCTAATTGACTGGAAAGGCTACGGCCCCCAAGAGAGATCCTGGGAACCTGCTGAATATGTCCACGCTCCTCGCCTAATCAAAAGATTTCACCGAATATTTCCTGACAAGCCAAAACCTCCGGAGAAACCCGGTTTGGGAGGGGCCTTGAGGGGGGGTACTGTCATGATCTCTGCTTCCAAAAGGTCAGGGTTTTCCCAACTCCCTTGGAAGCAGATCCATAACCCAGGTTCCGAGTGCCAACCAGTCCCAATTGGGACCTTTTGGACCCAGTCCTGGCGCCAGTGGCACCAGGCTCATAAATATGCCCAGTCCCAGCACTGGAAGTGCCGGGCTCATAATGCTTGGGTGGACTTACCTGCAGCAGACCATGCTGCTTACTTGCCTGCCAGTTGAGCCTCTGATCCTCTTCTGTTTGGAACTACTTTTCCTGTTGGGTGGGGCAGGAGCCACTCCCTAGGTTCAGAACACTGGAACTCTTCTGGAAAGCAGGAACTCTTTTCTTACCTAGGCCTGGCTGTGGAAGGAAGACACCTAAGCACTACAGGAGGCTATTTAAACCACACCCGATGGATGAATCTTGCTTTGCGTTATTCTGCATCCTCTGCAGCAGAACGCTCATCGTGTCTTCTGCATCTGATCCTGGGCCTAAGGAAAAAGGCTTACCATCCTGAATCCAGTCTTCAGCAACACCTATAAAGACAAGAAAGAACAGGTTAGCATTACGGTCTTCAGTGACAGCACTTCACTCACCTGGTCCATCGGCTGTCACCAACGCCTCGCGCTGCATTCCGGCATCTGAAAGACAAAGGCTTACCTACTCTTCGTGCGCTCCGGAGGTCTTCGCACTGCATTCCGGCATCTGAAAGACAAAAGCTTACCAACTCTTCGCACGCTCCGGAGGCCTTCGGCGCTGCATCCCGCATCTGAAAGACAAAACAAGGTGCGTTTAAAGACATTGGGGAACTCTAATACTCACGTGCCATTACTCCTTTCCACATCTAACCCAGTGGGTATTCCGGCACCCTGCAGCCGCTCCGAACTTGTACCTGCAACATAAAAAGACAGTTAGAGCGCATCGTGAAGCAGGCAACAAGCGCTTACTTACGTGCTTCCAGGCGCTTCTATTCATCACACGGGCTCCATCTTCAACTCACTTCAGCCCGTCATCCGCCATCGCCGGAACCCTGCAAAACAAGAGACATCATTACTAAAGACTTTTAAAGACATTAGAATTACTCGAAACTTACCGTTCGTGCAGTAAACGACGGACAGCAGTCCTCTGAAGTCAAGAGGCCTGCTCCCCTTATCCAGTGAAGAAACTGGTTACAGCACCCTGCCCCGAGGCAGATGGAGAGCACGGCGTTCACTTACCTAAGGTGAGAGCGTTAACCTTTGGGGTTCTACAGGAGAAGAGAAAGGGAAGAAGAGAGAGACATTCAATAACCCAGTTCATTAATCCCATATTTTCTATCTGCAGACATCTTACCCTTCGAGTCAGACATACAGTGCACAGAGGTCCAGCCCAAAGAGCCAGCCGTGTGTTACACATCACCTTTGAAGATACGGTATACGCCCAGTCAAGACCGGCGCCTCTACGGGAATCAGGTGAGCGTTACACCAACAAGTTATAGGAAAGGGCAATCTAGAAAAGGCTACTACAACTAGGATTCAAGTCAATAGGCCTGGTCCAATGTCAATGGTTCAGAGTCATTGCCGAGGATCACACAGTTCAATGTAGTTCGCAGTTAAGTCTTTGCCAAGAGTTCAAAACGAAGTTGGTCATAAGAAAAGTTATATGAAAAGGAAGAGAAGGATAAGCCTTTGCAGAGGCGAAAGATTTCAAACACTTTCACAGCGGCCTGTCGGGACGAAAGGCCGAATTTCGCACAGTACCTTAAAGAAGAATAAGGCTCTAGCTGAGGCAGTTGTTCCTGGCAGTTCCTGCAGTCTCACTGTTCCGGAAGATTCAGTCAAGTTGACACGAAGAAGGACATCTGGAGGTTCCTGCACTGCCCAGGGAAGAGGCCAACAGCAGAGCAAAGCGATGAATAAAAGGTGCACGCTTTAAAAGCACAACTGTACTCTCTCCCACTGGCTATCTGGTTTCCTGCAGCACAGTATGTTAGGGAGAATTCTCCAGCTAATTTCCCTTACCTACTGAGTCCCTCAGCAGCTTTGCTGGATTTCTAGGATTTATTTTTTTCACCTGCTAAGAGTGTGAGCCTTTTTTCCCCACTCTTATATGTGTTTTGCTGTGTGTGTTTAACATTTTTCTTGTGTTCATCGACTGTGGAGCCTCACCTAATCCACAGGCATCATCCTTTTAATTGTGTGTTACACAGCACCTTCAGTGCAGTGACACAGGGTTGTCTTTTAGACTTCCCAACTCAGACTCCATTTTCTGGGACTGACTACTCTCTCCCAGAGCATGTAAAGTTGCCATTAACTTTATTAGTCTTTTAAAATTCACAGACCCAATACAAAATATCTTACATAGAGTACTGGAAAGGGTTAATACTTATCCCTTTTTGTCTGTTTCTCTTGGAGCATTGTTTCACTCCCTTTTCATCAAGACTTGGCTGGTGGCAGTGGTAATGACCCTATTTTTCCTACTGCTGTTATCTTAAATAACCTTTGTATTGTTTTAGGCTATCTTGGTAGTCTCGAACTTAAAACCGCTAGACCTTATACGGTTTCATATTGTTCCGGCTGGATTTGTACGCCATTTATTTTTGAAAATGTCTTTCTCGTGTTTTACTCCATGCGCCAAACCAGGTTTGGTTCCTTTGTTCACCGTCTTTTCACAGGCTTCTACGCAGAAGCCCTCCTTAGGTGCCTGGAAGTCTGGGTAGGCAGGATGTGAGGGAGGGGTTTTAGGACCCCTGCCATGGGTTCCTTTGGTAACCCAAGTCGCACTCCTGTTTGATTGGCTAGGTGACTGTCCCACCAGGACAGCCACCCTGCTGTGTGATTGACAGCCATGCTGTGTGAATGGGGGAAAACTGCATAAAAAGCAGGTCTCTGGGATTGGAACGGCAGAGTTGCCACTGGAACGAAAGAACCAATGAGGAGCAGACAGAAGAGGACCTCTACAACGACTGAACTGCCCGGTGAAGCCCTGCTGCAGGTCCAAATCTTCAGACTCCAACAACAGAGAAGATCTACCAGGAATCAAGCCATAACTCCCTCCTCTGGTCAAATTTGCTGTACAGAGCTACAGTGACCCGGATAGCCAGGAAGGTCGGACCCTGCTTGGGTTTTAAGGAGCGCACCTTTTATTTGTTGCTTTGCTCTGCTGCTGGTTACTTCCCTGGGCAGTGCAGGATCCTCCAGTCTTCCTACTTCATGTCAGCCCGACAGTCTCTTTAGGAACCATGAGCCTGCAGGAACTGCCAGGAACGTCTGCCTCAGCTACAGCTTCTTCTTCATTTAAAGGTACTGTGCAAATCCGGTTGTTCATTTTGTCCAGTAGCGGTAAAGGTGTGTGAAACCTTTCGCCAATCTGATGGCTTGTCCTTCTCTACTCTTTAAACTAACTTTTCTGCCGACCAACTTTGTCCGGAACTCTTGGCAAAGACTTAATCGCAAACTACCCTGAACTGTGTGATCATTGCCTCCAATGGTACCAATGGCTATTTTCATAGTCTGTGGTAAAATAAAAAGGCTAGATACCACACCCATCAGCCAAATCTCAGAGAAAGGGTAACATAAAAATGTTACATGAGAATCAGACAAAAGGGGATAAGTATTAATCCCTCCAGCACTCTATGGTAAGATAGTGTGCACTGGGTCTGTGAATTTAAAAAGGTATCATACAGAAAGATTGCCCTCATTTGTGCACCCCCACAGTCACTGGGACTTTGGAGATGCACAAAATGAGGGTGACATTTACTGCGCCCAGGCAGAGTAGGGGTTGCGGGGGTGTCCCCCGCTTACCATTTCGGAAAGCGGGGGACACGTAAAAAAAAAGAAATAAAAAAAGCTGTGGCGCCGGCTCCATCCCACGTCAGTGGGAAGAGCTGACACCGCAGGGATCACAGAGTGCGGGCGGCACACGCAGAAGTGTGCCGCCCTAAAGGTAAGTGGGGTGGAGGGTTGGGATGGGTAATGCAGGCCAGGGGAAGTGGGCACAGTGATCCTTATGATCACTGTGCCACGCCGTAACTGCCATCAGCATTTTCGGCGTTGCAGTTGCGGGCGGCGCAGTGATCACATAGATCTTTTAAAAAGACTAATAAAGTCAATGGCAACTTTACATGTGCTGGGAGACAGTAGTCAGTGCCAGAAAATGGAGTTTAAAATAGGAAGTCTGTAAAAAGACAACCCTGTGTCACTGCCTTAAAGGTGCTGTGTGACACACAGTAAAAAGATGATGCCTATGGAGTTGGTGAGACTCCATATCCATGAACACCAAAATGTCAAACACACAGCAAAATACATGTAAGAGTGGGAAGAAAAGCTCACTCTTACCAGGTAAAAAAAATCAAACTCTAGAAATCCAGCAAAGCTGCTGAGGGACTCAAAAGGTAAGGGAAATTAGCCATTCCGGAGAATTCTCCCTGACAGCCAGGGCCTCTTTGACGCATTGATCTTTCATGTTTTGTAGCCCCAAAAGTAAAGCGTTTTCCGTGTAGCTGAAGTAAAGCTTCTTTTGATTTCTTCAGAGCTGAACAACAGCCTGTCATTCAGAGATACTGCTCTTGTCTGCTGGAGCACAATGTGAATGTGGATGGGCATGGCAGGGTCTCATTAATAAAAGTTGTGTGATAAAGGACAGAGGAAAAAGAGCATCAGAGCGGCATCATTTTTAAATGTAAATATTTCCCTTTTTCAATGGGAACTTTGGGCTTGCAGCAAAGCAGCACTGCCTTTTCACTCCCCTTATTTTGCACATGTAAGAACACACTGGCAGGCTTTCTCAGTGTGACCCCTTGTTCCATCCTGCCCAAAATGTGCTTGGCAAGATGGTGCAGCCATCTTTTTGTAGTTGCAAAACACCGTTTTGCCATAAGGCAGTGGTGCCCACAGGAGCCAGCGCAGCCATTTTGCTGCTTCTGCTGAAGTGCAGCTTGGTTATGGAAGGGGAGTACAGCTGAGTGGGTAAATATATCCCACACCTAGAACCTCCACGTATATAAGGTTTTGCCATTTTCCTTTCCCCAGCCCATAAGGGGGCGAGGGGTCATCCCAGCAGGGGTTTGGTGACATGGGTAGATGTGGATATGTGGCCCTTTTTAAGTTGGTGACAAGGATCTAAACAGCATGTCACAAGCTGCTTGTGATTCATATGAAACTACAGGGCAATTCTAAATCCTGTTGATTAACTTTTACAATAAGGCTCCAGTTGTAAGGGGCATGGACTTAAAAGATAGAATCACAGGCATTGTAACAGATTGGAGATTGCGCTCCCACTGACCTCT
The DNA here is from genome assembly GCF_040938575.1 of Ambystoma mexicanum. Lineage (NCBI taxonomy): Eukaryota > Metazoa > Chordata > Amphibia > Caudata > Ambystomatidae > Ambystoma > Ambystoma mexicanum. The sequence goes on from NC_090929.1 coordinate 1,294,922,168, forward strand.
CAAGATCTTGGTCATGGGGGACCTGAATCTCCAATTTGAGCCACTATGCTGTATGAGTGAGATCATGAACGAAGAGGACAGCCTTTGGGGATTGGGACCCTTGAATGCAGTTTATCCAATAAAACAGCATAGGTATGTTGAAGAAACAGCTACTCTGTTTATGTCTGTTAACTTGAGGGCATTTAATGCGTGTTTCCCAGGTGACTCACCAGCAGCCTTCAGATTCGATAACAATCTGGCTACAAGTAACATTGTTTATCTCCTGGTTAACCTAGGGGCTTGGAGCCTTATAAAAGCATTCTTCGTGCTCAAGAGGGCCGAGAGTGACCACCACCCCCATGCTTAGAGACAAGTGAACATTAATGGGCCACCCAAGTTGGTAGATCTAATTGCCCAGGGAGGTGGCGGTTCCCTTAGAAATATGGGGCAAAATAGGAGGAATGTGAGGTGGCGTAAGGTGTATCTTAAGGCAGTGTTACCCCCGGTTTATGAGACTATAATACAACTGCTGGAGGATTTTGCAAGGGTACCTCCTGGCGATGTAGCACAGGTAATCTCCTTGCATGAGAAAGTGATGGAGCAGGTGGGCAGTGCTTCTTTAAACAACGGAAAGTGGTACGTCGATATATAATTTATTTATTTATTGATAATATGTATATAACAGTTTAGTTTTACATATTTTGCATCGAAACATCACATAAAATCACATTGCTAAAATCTATACATCTCTTAGGTGTATCTTTTAAAATACATATCCAAATTCTATACACAATTAATAATATAAAATGTCCAGAGACAGTTCTTTTAAAATTACTAAAATCATCACATAAAATTTCATTAAGTAGAACATCAGATTTACGTCATGACCTTCCATTAGCTTCAGCCATATGGCATTCATATTGCACATCAAGTTATCGTATTTCATTAAAAATTGGATACGAATTGTTTGTAGACTTTCACACTCACGTACGTCAATATACTGAGACATCTACCCCATGGTATGACAAGGAATGCAAATTGTCCAAGGGTCAGCTGGTATTGGTGGCTAAGCTTCATCTCCTTAGGGGGAGGGGTACAGTTGAGTTTGGCCAGGCTGGAGTACTGTAGATTACTGAAGGAAAAGAAGAAGGGTTGGTATGAGGGCATTTGGAAGTCACTGCTGGAAGCTATAGGAAGAGGGGACTCAAAGGGTTTCTGGGCATTGATGGGGGCAGGCCATGAACCTGGATCCAATCTTCTGCAGGGAAGTATACCTTAGCAGACCTTGGTTGACTACTATGGCAGCTTGTACCGTGCAGAGGGGATGTCATGTCTAGGGGCTAACTCTGTGGGATCTGGGGCAGGAAAGGAGGGGGATGGTAGCACTGCTCTGTTGGTATTATCCAGTGAAGAGCTGAAGAAGACTCTTTTAGGCCAGAAATTGGTTAAGGCCCCAGGATAGGGTTCCCACTGATTTTTATAGGAAAAAGCTCACGGTCTGGCTCCCTTATTTGACCAAACTCTTCAATTCAATATTGAGTGGAGGGATGGTACTGGGGTCCTGGAGGTGTGCCGAATCGGTCCCAATACACAAGAAGGGTTCACGTGATGATCTGTCCAATTTTAGACCGATCTCTCTGCTGGGTGCTGGAGGAAAAACGCTTGTCAGGGCACTCCTATACCATGTGACTGAATGGGAAAGCAACAACAAGATCATCAACCACCATCAGACGGGCTTTCGTGTCGGGCTGAGCACAACTGACCAAAGCCTTCAGCTACGGCCAGTGTGTGATAAATATGCAGTCCTCAGGAAGACTAGTGTCTACACAGTGTTGTAGATTTGTGAACTGCTTTCGACAATGTTCCTATGGCAATGTGAGGTCTTTATAAACTATGGCATTCTGGGTGCACTTCTGTCAGCTATCCAAAGTCTTTACTCAGACAACACTGCAGTGGTGCTTTCGGGAATAGATGGAAGTACCTCGGGTAGTATAGGTATGAAGAAGGGTGTCCACCAATGGAGCGTCCTGACGTCAGCACTGTTTTGTCTGTTCATTTATGGTGTCATAAGGGAGCTCTTGGGTCCCCACACAGATGCCCCATCTGTGGCTGCCGAAAACATCCCTGTCCTGCTGTTTGCGAACAGTGTAGTCCTATTATCTCCAACACCTTTGTGTGTCCGCAAGCAGCTGGAGATCTTGGTCTCCAGCAGGGAAAATAGGCTATCGCTTAACATCAGTAAAACCAAGTTCATGATTTTTAATATGATGGCTAGAAGGAGAAAGAAGGTCATTAGGTTGGCACTGGACGATGGGAAAATAGACCAGGTAGCCAGTTATGACTACCTGAGGTGCGATTCATGGAGTCATGTGGGTGGCATTGCTTCTGGAGAAGGTAAAAATAACCCTGGCAAGGTATAGTGGGGTCCTTGCCAGATTTACGAGTGAACATGGCAATGGGGCGGTCCGTTTCTCTCTTGAGGTATATAGAGCACAAGCAAGGCAGTCTACAGATGAATTCCCACCAACTAGCAGTGGTGGAGAATTAATAAAAGAAAATATATTGGGGCTCCAAGCCTGCTCACCAAATATTCCAGTTCTCTTAGAGACAAGCATGCAAGGGATTCTTTCAATCTGTCAATTGAGACCAGTGCTTTATTGGGTCCTCTTGTGGACCATGGCAATCTCTTGGTATTTAGAGAGGCACTACAAGATGTTTTGGCCCAACAAGGGGGTAGCTCATTGAGATGGTTCAAGCATTTCAAGACTCTGTTGGGGGACCTGGGGCTCGAGGAATATTGGCATAATCCTAGTGCTCTAACTCTAGCGTCTAGTGATGTGGTAAAGAGGGCGGTTTTGGAGGTTGGCTGTGAAGAATACTTAGATTATATTCCCTCGAAATTTGAAAGATCTTTGTATGTACAATTTCGTTTGGGGATATTGCTGACGGCCATTTTGTTTTACAGCTAGGATAATGCTGTATCTTCATTGTTCTTGTTATGCAAGGATCCAAAAGAAGACGTACAACACTCATTTTTCTGTGCCCAGCCCCTTTGGGCCTAAGGAAACGATTTCTGAAACCGCTATTCTTGAGCCGCAGCTGCAGGTCAGTTGCTGAAGCTATGGGCTTGTGCCTAAACTCAGCGGATACGCCTTGGGTCTTTGCACGCAGCAATTACCTTAAATGGGTATGGACAGCTTGCATAAAAAAGGGAAAGGAGCAGGATTAATTTGCCTTGAAAAGTATTCATAATTTGAGCATTTTTATAGAATCATTTTATATTACTTTATATTTTAATGTGATGATGTGATGATCGTGGGTTTTATAATTATTTTATGTGTATATGATGTATCTATGAATTGTTGCTTTTATGACTTGTTTCATCGAAATGAAGCCTATGAACTGAACTTTCAAAGACGTGCTTTCATCTGCATGCACCCTCTCCATAACAAAGTATTCTTACTTGTTTAAAGATCAACAAGCCCTATTGTTCGCTGTTTGTAAGGATTCGGATCAGAGCCCTCTGAAAATGTGTCTCACCATTCAACACCACTGCAATACAAAATAATCTTGAGCGTAAGATCAAACACTTGCATACCAGGTTTCTTTCCTCTTAGAAACTCACTGGTTGCTTTGATGCGAGTTCCTGCAGCACAGATCTCCCAGCCTTCTGGTTGTTCCCTCAGGGCTCCACCTCCTGCCCCTCAGGCACACCTACCTGGCTTCTGGCCGCAGGAAAAGGAGCACTTCGTGCAGTAGAAAAAGGGGTAGCCTTCCAACATGGCTCCCCTTTCAAGGCTCCTTCGGCTCCACAGAGCTCCAGCTCCCAGGCAGCTCTTCCCTGAACAATAGACTTGCGCCACATGGACAGCTCCCTGCTGTTTCTCTTGCCCTCTCTGCTGCTGCTGCAATTTCACCGCCATTGCTCCTGTCACTGCTTACCCTCTCATTCTCATTTGGTGGGGCTTTTTATACACCTGCAGCCCTTTAAAAGGCTGCAGGTGTGAGTTTACAATTAACCCTGACTGACCATCATTAAGTGAACATGTCTGAACTCTACTGCTCTCAGCAGGTCTCTTCCCCAGCCCAGTACCAGAGTGGTGAAAGCAACTAGTCTTCATTATTCCCGGTTGCCTCTTCCTCGTCTCAGTACGTTTTGTAGTTCTGTATGAGGAAGTCAGGGGAGTTGATTTATAATACCCCATGAAGACGGGGGAAGGGTTGGGTTGGTCATTAGTAGGACACTGGGGATACCATGTCTCTCCAAGGGGCATCCCACTCCCCACAGACCCTCCACCCAGGTGATCCTCTCTCGCTTGTCCACCCCCAGGGTCGGGATGCAACGCGATGGCCTTTCCCTGGCCACCTGCACAGAGGACCCATGGGAAATAGGAGTGACAATACCCTCAGGTTTCTCCCAGGTACCAGTGCAGGACATCTGAAGTGCTGCAGCTTGGTCTTCTATTCATAACTTCACCAGGCACTATTGCCTGGATTCTGCATCGGGTCAGGAGGCGAAGTTTGGGAAAGCTGTTTTGTTTTGCACATCATTAATGACAAATACATTCTCTGTTTCCACCTTCTACAACACACAGCTAAGGGAGTCTATCAAAGATGAGGAATACGTGGGAGGACAAAATCCACTCGAAGATAAAATTACCCACCACTGGTCATGTTCTTTCGACTGCATGTTCTTCACACGTTTTCCTCATCGCCCTCCCAACCTGCCCCTCTATCTTTGGGAGAATTTCTTTGTTTTACACCTTCGTATCTTCCAACATCAGGTCATATTCTGGCCTCAGAGACGTCTGTGTATACGAGAGAGGAAAAACTAATAACTGAGGTAACAGGCACAGTATATTCTATATGTACCAACGTCATACTCGAGAGCAAACGGAGGCCGCCGAGGGACACAAGATCCATGACGCGATGATGCACGGCACCCACTGTTGTGAAAATATTTGTCTGAAGCAGCTGATGGCTGGATGGAAAAGATCAAAGACGAGGAATACTTGGGAGGAACAGGGGTAAATAAGTTGTTGTTTTGTATAAAAATCTGCTGTGCTCCAAACACAGCTGGCATTGCCTAGGGCGCAGAAAGATTAAACATGCAGAGCACTGCATGTGTAAAATAGTTTTTGCAAATAGAAAAGTGTTGCATATTATTTATAGTAAACTTCATGTAGAGTGCCAAGCTTATGGTCTTGTCATGTTCTAAGGTGCTGCATCTTTGGTGGCATCAAGGGATTTCTGTGTGTGATAGGTTTGAACTGCTTTTCTTACCTTTGTTTTATTCACACAAGACCCCAAAGTTGAACACACACATGTGGTGTAATTTCAGATCTTTTCTTAATGCTTTTCACAAAAATTGAGTTCTTGGTATTGAAGCTCTGTTTTGTGCCACAGAGAAAGTGGCCTATCGTATGCTGTTGTGTAACTATACATTTTCTTGATTCATTAATATATATACATTCTTTCTACACACCAGCCTGATTCTTGGCTTATCTCTGGCAAGGCGTGAGGGATCTACATGGTTCTATATCAGTCGCAGACAGGGCTAGATGGAACATAAAAGGAATATTGGTGTGACGCTTTTCATTGGGGAGGTAAATAATTCCCTGTATTGATTGGTGCCACATAAATATCTCCAACAATGTAAAGGGCCTACTCCTCTAGCCTACATTCTCTTTTCAGGTTCGTAGTGCAGAACCCTGCTGTTGTTTCCACATTCAGCCTACCACAAGGCCTGTGGTTTGGCCTCTGCCTCCCAGGTGACAGAGCTTCTGCTGCACACTTAACAGAAGGTGTAGCAGTCCAGGAAGCAATCTCCTCACATATCCAGGGATCAGGGTGTAAAATGTATGTGTCCTCCCAGCTTCTGCCCCTTAATGGTTTTCACTGGCCTTTTTTATACACTACGAGTGATAGGTGTATTTGTAAGCTGCCCCATGACTGGCATTCATATTGGTTGGCCCATCTCGGGTCTCCTGATTTCCCTTTCTACATAGGTTTGTTGATTCAGTTATTTTTCCATTACTGCGACTCGCTCAGTATTGGGTAAAAGTTACATTTATTCTATTCTCACTCTTTTAATTATGCGTGGGTCTCTCTGTGCCATCTTGAAATCATGTGCCTGGCTCTGCCGTGCTCCGCACCTATTCAAGTTGGCTGGGTGATCTGCAGTGATGTTACTGCCTGACCTCACAACCAGCCAGCAGTCTGAGATCTTGCCATATCAACCTCTCGAACCTGATTATTAGTATCATTCAATGGAGTAATTGGAGAGGGCCCAACAACACTAGTCACCTGGATAATGATGGGGCCAGTACCCCTGCCTAGATCCCCCAACCTTTCGATGATCTGCGGCGCGACAGTCACTCGTGCGTGAGTTGTGCTCATGATCTTACCAAAAGAAGTGATCTTAGTTTGTTTTGTTTGTAGGCGATCAGTAAAATCTACAGTTGACTCCATTGAAAGTTTGTGCAAAGCCTCCTGCTGTGCCTCTGCCCATCCGGAGGTATGCTGAGAAGTCGAGGTCGGTTGTTTGCTGGGACTACCAGTAAGTTCATTCCCCAAGGGGACAGCCAGCAAATGTGATGTGTACCATCCAGAGGTGGATGGTAGAGTAGATGTGTCTGATATCTTATCAGTAGTTGAATGCGCCTGTCATGATGCCTACCCCCGGGCATCCGGATCAAGCCCCTCAGCCCCGGGAGCAGGCATCCAGGTATTTAATAAAACCCCAGCAGCCCCGGCTGGGGGCTGTCTGGGTTCAGTCCTGGCGCCTTAGGCGCCAGGCTCATAATAGAAATCAGTCCTGGCGCCATAGGCGCCAGGCTCATAGACTTTACTTACCTCATGCAGACAATGCTGCAAATGAATCCAAGCCAACGTGAGGCCTGGATGGGACTATTTTTCTACAGGGACTATTTTTTACTTGGGTGTGGTTCTAGGGACTTCTTACCTGGAACTACTTTGGAGGCTATTTAAACCGCGCCCGAACAGCAGCACATGCTACGTGTTATTCTGCATCCAGCAGCGTAACGCTCACCGTGCCTGCAGTCAGCATCCAGTCTTCAGCCACGCCCGTCTCGAATCCAGAGCTCCTAGCAATAGAAGAAAGACGAAGGAAAGGTTAGAAAACAGATATTATTTCAATCCTTACCTGAATTCCAGATCCATCACGTCTTCGAACTTGAAAAGGACATTATTCTGCACGCGTCGCATCGCCAGCTGCAGCGCCGCGCCATACTCACCAGTCCTCACAGCATTTTTCGATCCGGCGCAGCCTCCATCATTTTCTCCGCCGAATTCCACCATCTAGGGGACAACAGAAACATAAGGTGAGCCGAGAGAGCCAACAAATACAACCTCTCCACCATAGACTTACCTAATTAACAACCGGAGGCATTATTCTGTAACAAACCGCAACTTCTTACGCTGCACCTGTAAGGAGAGAGAAACCAGCAATTTAAACACACGCATCTTTTGCCGGACAGTGTTGGGTAAAACAGACTCTTACCTCAACACCATCAGCTGCCACAAGACAATCTTCCCTTGGACCCAGCTGCAACACAAGAAAGGAATGTACAAGAGTGAACATCGGACATATTGAACTCTTTGAACTTTATACTTACGGGTTCTCGCCTGGAACCTCGGAGTCAATATTCATCCGGAACTCTTCCAACGCCCTCAAACCAGTGAAGTAACTGGTATCTACGCGCCCCTGCATTCCACGCAGGATGGAGAGCTCATCATTTACAAACATAAGGAGAATATTTCTACGGGTCAAGCAGACAAGATTAGGCGGTCCAGTCCAGTCTGTCATCTCTGCACTACACTTCACGTTGGAGGAGGTCTCAGCTGTCCGGGTCCGATCGACGCCCCTGTGGGAGCCAGGTGAGCGTAACAGCGCCCTTGAAGTGGTCCTGGGTACAACTTCCACCCTTTGTCCCACTTGAGAAACTAAATCTATCAACTCATCTGTCCCAGACAGTTGGTATATGCCTTGTAGGTTGGAATTCTGCCCATTTAGCTTAACATCCATCATATTTTTTTATTTATTTTAGGTGGTTCTGTTTACTGGTGCATTTTATTCCCCTTGCGATCAGCTGTTTTCTGATTGAATCTTTAAGATTCTCTTGATTAGCCGCTAAACCCAGGTTGTCCAGTGGTAATACCGGAAGTTGGATCGAAACCTGTAGTTTTTCCAATCTGGCAGCGGCCTCCAAAAGAACCGAGGGGCTATTAGGTTTGTCAGAGAACAATGAATCATTCAAATCGTCTGTGCTTGATACCTTGACCAATGAAGTGCAGATTATTGCATCCTTAGACTCCATCCCCTCACCTGGATTTTTGGATCGTGCCTGCTGAGTTTTGTCCCATTTGGACAATTGGTCAAAGATTAATGTCACTTTGCGTCCAAATGTATGTTTTTACGTGTGCCCCAGTATAGAGTCTTTAATGAGCCCTGTATCCTCTCTAGGGGGGAACCATCCCCTTGACAAATCCTTCCAGATATGCTGTGCATTTCGTCAATTCATTAAATGCAATCTGCTTCCTTGTTAACGCCCCCCAAATGATCTTGGGTCTCAGCCAAGGTCTTTAATGCGAGATTGGGGCTAATGTGCAAATTTGATAATAAGGAAGATGGGGCTGGAGGACATGATTGCTGTGGAACTGCTGCAACAACAACAACAGGCAGCACAGAAGAGACGCAGGAGGAGAAGGAGGGTGAGGCAGGCCCAGCATGCCCCACCAGTGCAGCCAGTGGTACCATGCAGGCAGCCCCCAATCCCTCGCATCAGAGCCAGTCCATTCAACCTAACCCCTGAGCAGATCCACACCCTGTACCGTCTGGACCGGGACACCATCACCACCATTGTGGACATGATAAATGACGACATTGTGAGCCTGGTAGAAATACACACCGCCATCCCACCCCTACTGAAGGTAGTGTCTGTGCTCCACTTCCTGGCCACAGGCACCTACCAGCACACAGTGGGGCACATGCATGCATATCACAACTATTATTCTCACGTACGCTGAACCAAGTGCTTGATGCTCTCCTGAAGCACAGAGGCGACCACATTTACCTACCACTGACAGCCGAGGAGATCTCCAACACCAAAGTTGGTTTCCATTCACTGGCCGGCATCCCTGATTGCATTGGCGCCATCGACTGCACCCATGTGGAATTGGTGGTCCCACATGCCATGGAGGTAGTGTACCGCAACCATAAGTTATACCACTCCATCAACGTGCAAATGGTATGTGACTCAAACAAGATCATCACACATTGTTGTGCCAGATTCCCCGGATCAACCCATGATTCAATGGTCATGCGGAACTCCACGATACCACGCTACATGGAGCGACATGCAGGGCAGAGATCCTGGCTCCTCGTTGAGTTGCATGTTAGGCTCATGGAAATGTGATGTGGGTAGCTGATTGGGGGGGAGAGATGCATACTTCACCTGGCTGAGATGGGGGTGGGGGAGAGATGCATACTTCACCTGGCTGAGATGGGGGGGGGGGGAGATGCATACTTCACCTGGCTGAGATGGGTGGGGGGGAGAGATGCATACTTCACCTGGCTGAGAGTGCCTGAGAGAATGGACCATGCTCATAACCCAAAGCAGGCCAGACTTGGCCTGACACCTGACTCCAAAATGCAAGACGTAAACTGCCCTACCATGAAATTGATGCAGTGTTACAACCATCCCAGAGCCATCAACATGTGCACTGTACATAATCAGACCGTATCCCCCGCAACACAATGCAGCTACAAGCAATTAGTATGGCCAATGCACAGCACCAAATACCATCAACAGAAAGGACAGTCCTCCATTACTGCGTACAAAGGAGTCACATGAGGGCCAAATACATTAAAACACCACTACACTAACACAGAGGTCCACCAAAACTGCATGTCACCATTTGTCGTGCATAGTGAGAGCATCATGAGGCTGCCATCAACAGTGACAGGATGTAAGCATAGAAATGACTGTACATCAGCCAGATCATAGGAACAACCAGCACCAGCATGTATTGACACAGTGCATGATCACTCACAAGGAATAGGACCCCCCCTGCGCCCACTAGACGATGGCACGCACACCTGTCCATAGGAGGAATACACACATAGCAGTCACATCGTGTGTCTCTATTCATGCATGGATATGTGGTAGCAAACAGGAAATTAATGCATGCTATGGTGTCATTGATACAGGTCCCATATGATGTGATGACTTACACAAATACATTGTTGCCCAAACGCAGGTGATGCAGGCTATCCCTTGAAGAGGTGGCTCCTTACCCCTGTCCGGAACCCGCAGAACAGGCACGATGAGGACTACAATCGTGCATATACACGTACCTGTGTGGTGATTGAGCAGACATTTGGCCTCTTGAAGGCACGGTTTCACTGCCTCAGCAGGTCTGGTGGGGCACTCCTGTACGGCCATGAGAAGATGAGCAAGATCGTCATGGCATGTGTCATGCTACACAATATGTGCATCAGACGGAATGTGCCTCTGCCCCCTGACGCTGAACTGCCAGAACCTGACGATGAGGATGAGGTGGGTGGAGATGGGGCTGCTGTTACGCTCACCTGGTATCCACGGGGACGCCACCCAGCTGTGGGGACTCTGGTATCCTTCTCAGCGGCTCCCAGGTATGATCGGCGGAGAAGTTCTGCCTGGAATACAGGTGGGCAATGTTCAAGACTGGGCAACTGGGGTAAGAGCCTCCCAACACCCCGTATGCCCGCAGCCCTCCCCCCGGACCTTTCCTCACCTTGTTATGGGTTTTGGTGTGCTCTCCGTCCTGCCTTCTTGGCAGGGGCACGTTGTCCTTTGTGGGCGAGTGCGATCTAGTTACTTCACTGATGCCGGCCCTTTTGAGTCTTTCAGGTAGGTCTTATTACTGTTATGCTTGTATGCCTTTCTTTGGTTTAAATAATGTCTTTTCTCTTTCCTTGGGTGCGCGGAAGTTCACTGTGGAACGTTGGCTGAGTTGGGACCCGCCGGTAAATGATGGTGCATCGAGCGCGCCTTGATGCGGTAAGTAGGCGCTATGATGCCTTGCCTTTGCTAACCTGTTGCCTTTTCGTTCCCGTAGATTGCAGTGCTCACCCGGAGCAAGAAATCCCAAGGCGCTGCTGGTCGATGGGCGACTCATGAGGTAAGCTTCCGGCACGATTGTAAAATGTCTAATGACCTGTTTCTCCCTTTTTTGCAGATCCGTCGGTCCGGGAGGCCCGCTGATCCTTGGATGCTGTTTGCAGGAGCTGATGGCAGCTAGCGATGGAATTACAGGTAAGCTGCTGCTATTAACGATGTCCTTTTGTTTTTCAGATGCTGTTCTTCCGAGGTTCGTAGTTACAGCTGAACATGATGAGCGTCACGTTGCAGGATTGCAAAGTAACGCAAAGCGTGTCATTCAAGTCGGTGTGGTTTAAATAGCTTCAGAAAAGTCGTCCAGGAAAAGTAGTTCCTAGGCTACCACACCCAAAACACTATACCGCATAGCTTGGTTCCAGGGGAACCAAGCTATGTGGGTGCCTCCATGTTGGCTGGTACTGGAAACAAAGTAGTCCCAAAAACACAAGTCCTCACGAAGTATGAGCCTGGCGCCAACGGCGCCAGGACTGGCTCCAAGAGGGCTTCAGCAAAGGATGCCTGAGTTTGTTAGAGACCCGATCCAAGGCCCCTCCTGGCCCATGGGCTGGCCAAGGGGGTTTTTGGATACGGGTCGTGACAGCAGGCCCCAAAAGGCCACTCTCAAGGTGTTCCTTGTGTCCGGCCCAGGCTTAGTTGGGAAGTTTCGATGGTATTTTTTTATTAGACGTGGTGCATGAATGTCCCCACAAGGTTCCCAGGACCTATCTTGGGGTCCGAATCCTTTCCAATCAACTAGATAGTAAAGCTTGCCCCTTGAGTACTTGGAATCCAAGATGCTTCTGACTTCGAATTCTGGTTGCCGTCAATAAGTATGGGTTTTGGTGGTGTCCCAATCCGTGTACCAGGCTGCATCTGTTTTAGAAGGGACACGTGGAATACCGGATGGATTTGTAGGTTTAGCTGGTAAATCCAGTTTGACGGCCACCGGATTAATAATTGCTTTGATGGTGTAAGGCCCTAAGTACCTGGGTTGAAAGGTCCGGGTTCCTTTAATGGGTACAAATTTGGCAGCCAGCCAGACCTTGTCTCCTACCTGATAGTCAGGGGCCTTTTTCCAGTGTTGGTCGGCAAATTGCTTTTGTTCTTCTTTGGCGTGAGTAAGATGTTCTTTGGCCTTTTTGAAAGCTTGAGTGATGTTGGTGTGAAGAGTTTTTACTGCTGGCATTTCCAAACTGGTTGGGAGATCCAGTTCTGAGGAACGTGGATGTCTACCATAAAGGGTATAAAAGGGTGTTTGTCCAGTACTAGAATGCAAGGAGTTATTATATGCGTACTTGGCTATCCAAAGTAAATCTTTCCAGTCTCTTAGTTCCTGGTGCAACATGCACCGTAGGTATTGTTCGAGGGTCTGTTTGGTCCTCTCGGTTTGACCGTCCATTTGAGGGTGATGGCTAGTTGATAGCCGGATGTCAATTTGTGCCATTGCGCAACACTTCCTCCAGAAGTTGGAGGCTAACTGGCTACCTCGGTCGGAGATCAGGACTGATGGAAAGCCATGTAGTTTGACAATACCATCCAGGAACACTTTGGCTAGCATAGATGCGTCAGGGAGGCCCTTGAGTGGAATAAAATGTGCCATTTTTGAGAATAAGTCCACGACTACGAGGATGGTGTTAAACCCTTGGCTGGGAGGTAGGTCAGTGATGAAGTTGAGGGAAAGAGTGTGCCATGGGGTGGGAGGAATGTCCAAAGGTTGCAGAAGACCGGATGGCTTTTGTTTTTGCGACTTATTTTGTGCACAGACTCTGCAGGACTGAATATATTGGATGACATCCTTACGCCAGGCAGGCCACCAGAAGTTCTGTTTTACCTTGGCTAGAGTCTTGGTGATTCCAGGGTGCCCTTCGATCAGGGAATCGTGATAACCTGCAATGATTTCTTGTTGTAAGTCCTTGGTGGGTACATACAAACGATCCTTAAAAAAGGGTAAGTGATCTTTAATGGAATATTTTTCTCCTTGCACTTGCCATGCGAGGAAGGCATCTGGGTTCATGGTTCGTTGAATCTTATCTCTCAGTTCTACTTGGGTTAAGGCCGTAGTGAGGCCCAAAAGTTTGTCTTCCAGTATGATGGGGATTGTGTCTGGGGTAGTGTATACCAAGTCATCAGTGCCTGTACGAGAGAGTGCGTCAGCTTTTCCATTCTTGACCCCTGGTCGAAAAGTGATGACATAGTCGTATTCGGCAAAGAAAAGGGCCCACCGCAATTGGCGTGAAGACTGGGCTTTAGCTGTTTTAAGGTATTGCAGGTTTCGGTGGTCCGTGATAACTGTAATGGTGTGTCTGGCCCCCAGAAGGTAGTGCCACCAGGCCTTAAAGGTGGATTCGATCGCTAAGAGGTCTTTGTCTGTGATGGCATAATTCATCTCCGGAGGTGAGAATTTTTTCGACCAAAAGGCTACTGGATGTAGCTGGCCTGTTTCTGGATCTCTTTGGGAGAGGACAGCTCCCATCGCTATACTGGAACCGTCTGTTTCCACAATATAAGGAAGATCTGGGTGAGGATGTCGCAGGATTGGCGCAGAGGTGAATCTTTTCTTGAGTTTCTGAAAAGCTTGTCCTGCTTCTTCTTTGGTCCAGGCAAATTTTTTGTTATTTTTTCGTAGCAATACGGTGATCAGGTGTACGACCTGTGAGAAGTCTGGTATGAACCGGCGATAGAGGTTCGCAAGCCCAACATGCTCTGTACCCCTTTTACTGACGTTGTTGATGGCCATTTCAAAACGGCGTCTACTTTGTACAGGTCCATTCTGATGCCTCCTGGAGTAAGAATAAAACCCAGAAACTCAACTTCGGTGACGTGAAAGAAACACTTCTCCAGCTTTGTATATAAACGATGTTCCCGGAGCTTGGAGAGGACTGAACGGACGTGCTTGATATGATCCTGTTTTGAAGTTGAGTACACCAAGATATCATCTATGTACACTAGGGCGCAGACATCAATTAACTCTCTCAAGACGTCATTCATGAAATACTGAAACGCTGCAGGAGCATTGCATAACCCAAAGGGCATGACTTGATATTCATACAAACCATATTTGGTGCGGAAAGCAGTTTTCCATTCGTCACCACTTCTGACCCGCACCAGGTGGTAAGCTCCTCGAAGGTCCAGTTTGGTGTAAATTTGGGCATCTTTGACCTGGTCCAGCATTTCAGGGATGAGCGGCAAGGGGTAACGGTTCTTCACAGTGATCTGGTTTAATGCGCGGTAGTCAATACAGGTTCTTAAGTCCCCTTCTTTTTTCATTATGAAGAACAAAGGACTAGCTGCAGGGGACTTAGATCGACAGATGAATCCATTTGCGAGGTACTGGTCTAAGTAAGACTTCAGATAAAGGTTCTCGGGTTCCGTGAGAGCATAGATCGTGCCGCAAGGAACTTGAGCATCGGGAACAAGGTCGATCTGGCAGTTATAGGGCCTGTGCGGCGGCAGCGTGTTTGTAAGGTCCTTCTGGAATACATCCTGGAAATCGTGGTATTCCTCGGGTAAGGTTTTAGTCACTCCCAGGGTTGCCACTTCAGGAGTCGTAGAGATACTGAAAGCAGGTTTCTGTTCTTGGTAATAACAGCCTGGGGAGCAGTCGCTGGGGAAGGTTCATTTTCTTGCCCGCCAGTCAATCAAAGAGTTGTGAGCGACTAACCATGGCATCCCTAGTATGAGCCGGAATTGAGGTGCCTTGATGAGATCGAACAAAATAAGTTCCCGATCTCCGTCCTGGCACAGCAAGGTTATCTCAGCTGTGCGCTGGGTCACGGGTCTGGAAGTGATTTCTGTCCCATCCACCGTGGTTACCTTGTCTGTAGTCAGCTTGGAACACAGGGGAAGCCCCATCTCTGCAGCCAGGTCCTGATCTATATAGTTCCCAACTGCTTCGCTGTCGATGTATGTTTCAATGGCATGCATTCTTGATGATCGTTGGTTATTAATTAAGATCACTGGTATTGCAAAGTGTGAGGTCAGTGGCTCTTTCCTCTCACTCGAAAAACTGACCTCTACGTTTGCCGAGCTGGGTAGTTTCCCGACTGACTCCTTCTCTTCATCTTTTTCCGTGGCCCCGACGATCTTCGTCAGAGGTTCACTGGGCAGTCCTTGAGGAAATGCCCTGACTTTCCGCAATACAGACATAGTTGTTGCTGTCTCCTTTTATCTCGCTCTTGTTTTGTTAGTGGGGGTCATACCCCTCCGATTGCATGGGCTCCACAGTATTTTCTTGCACTCGAGTTACACTGTCTCTAGGTCGAACGTACACTGGCCAGGGTCCACTTTAGAATGGTCTGCTTTTCGGTCTTGTAACCGGTGGTCCAGTTGCACAACCAAGTCTATGAATCCTGAACAATCTCTAGGAGGATTTACCACTTGAGCTAGAATGTCTTTTAATTCGCCTCGTAAGGCCCGATGAAACAACGTGGTTCTTTTGTTTTCAGGCCACATAGCTTCAGCAAGCAATCGGTTGAAAGTAGCGATGTACGTTAACAAATCCTGATTCCCCTGTCGGAGGGAAAGAAGTTCATTGTCCACAGCTTGTTCTCGGGTATGGCGAGCAAAAGGTTTTTCCATTTCCCTCTGAAATCCCCCAAAGTCATGTAGTAAAGGATCATCATGGGACACCAATGGTACCAACCAATCTGCGGCGCTGCCACTTAGGTATGATAAAACAAAGGCTACCCGGGCTTGGTCATTTGGGAATGCTCCCGGCCTGTAAAGAAAATGAAGGCGACACTGGTTTATGAAAGCTGCGCATTTTCGTGGATCACCAGCAAACCTCTCCGGTGGTGCCAAAGGAACGGTACCTGGTAACACAACTTGTACCGGAGTAGAGACAGTGGATGACACGGTAGGGTTTTGCATCGGTGGGTTGTTCCCAGGTAGAGGCGTCTGACCCGCTTGTGATTGCAAGACTTGCCTGCTGATATCTTTGGTACGCTCTTTAGTCACCAATAAGTCTCTCCGGAGAGCGTTAGTCTCCTGTCGGGCAGAATGAACCTCGGCACGAAGTTCTCCTAACAATTGGACCAATTGGTCTAATTCTGATGTTTCCATGGTGCCCAGGTGGATTGGTTTGGCAGGCTTCGCGTTCTGTTACACTCACCTGGTATCTACGGGGACGCCACCCTGCTGTGGGGACTCTGGTATCCTTCTCAGCAGCTCCCAGGTATGATCGGCAGAGAAGTTCTGCCTGGAATACAGGTGGGCAATGTTCAAGACTGGGCAACTGGGGTAAGAGCCTCCCAACACCCCGTATGCCCGCAGCCCCGCCCCCGGACCTTTCCTCACCTTGTTATGGGTTTTGGTGTGCTCTCTGTCCTGCCTTCTTGGCAGGTACGTGTTGTCCTTTGTGGGCGAGTGCGATCTAGTTACTTCACTGATGCCGGCCCTTTTGAGTCTTTCAGGTAGGTCTTATTACTGTTATGCTTGTATGCCTTTCTTTGGTTTAAATAATGTCTTTTCTCTTTCCTTAGGTGTGCGGAAGTTCACTGTGGACCGTTGGCTGAGTTGGGACTCGCGGTAAATGATGGTGCATCGAGCGCGCCTTGATGCGGTAAGTAGGCGCTATGCACAGCGCTATGATGCCTTGCCTTTGCTAACCTGTTGCCTTTTCGTTCCCGTAGATTGCAGTGCTCACCCGGAACAAGAAGTCCCAAGGCGCTGCTGGTCGATGGGCGACTCGTGAGGTAAGCTTCAGGCACGATTGTAAAATGTCTAATGTTCCTGTTTCTCCCTTTTTTGCAGATCTGTCTGTCCGGGAGGCACGCTGATCCTTGGATGCTGTTTGCAGGAGCTGAGGGCAGCTAGCGAAGGAAATAAAGGTAAGCTGCTGCTATTAACAATGTCCTTTTGTTTTTCAGATGCTGTTCTTCCGAGGTTCGCAGGTACAGCTGAATACTATGAGCGTCACGTTGCAGGACTGCAAAGTGTTAGGCAGAAACCTGTGCAGTTCCCTCTGGGACCACTGCAAAAGATTTAAGACTACAGGTGTTTGGCAGTAAACCCACTTGGTAGCAGTCTGTACCACACAGATTCACTTGGTAGATGTGGCTGAGCAGTCAGACTTCCCTCAAGAAGAGTTAGGCAGTATACAGAGTATTCACAATAGGTCAAGAGAACACAGTAGAACAAGTAAACACTGTCCAGGGCTTGGTGTAAAAGAGAGATAATTATTTATTTAAAACCACATCTAGAAAAACACACAGGTACTAATAGTAAGCAATTCAAAAACACAGTCACTAAAAGATATACACTCCCTTAAAAGAATATTAGACAAGTCTTAAGTAAAGCTCCACCTATTTCAGACAGCGGTGAGCGCTTAACGTAGATGGCACTCTAATAGTTTGTTTTAAAAAGGGAGAGAAAAGCAGAGAACAAGTTGAAACAGATCCCAACACTTTTACCAGAACATAACAAGAGAGGGAGGCAAAGTAAAACCGTGAAGTTAGAGTTCAAGAGGCCAGACCCACTTTTAGAGGATCCAAACGAAATGTGTCCAAGGTCACACGGTTGCAGTGCACGAAAGTCTTGTAGAGGTTCAAAAAGGAGTTGGACCAAAGAAAAGGACCAGTTAGAGGGTCAAGGCGGCCAGCCCAGTCCAGAAGGTTAAGGAGTTATTATTACCTTGTAGCAATCTTTAGAAAGGGAGGCCTGGCGGACACAGTACCTTAAAGTGGTGAGAACGCTCCAGTGGGGGCAGTTGTTCCTGCCAGCGGATGCAAGTCAGTGCTTCATCCGGGGGAAGAGAGGATCTCGTCGTCGAGGAAGACAGGGGTCCATTGCACTGCCAGGGAATAAACCAGCCGCGGAGTTTCTCAGGTTCAAGGAGTGGTCTGGTGATTCGCAGTTCAGTGGTGAGTGGCTATCCGGCTGACGGGGTGCTTGGCACGGGCAGAATGACCACAAACCGGGCTGGGGTGCGAAGAAAGAAAGGTAAACTGGTTGTGCCCACCAGTCAGGGGAAGAAGCCTCTCCAGTCGGGAGATCTTCTCTGTCGTCGGGAAGTGGTGAGTCGGTTCTGCAGGGCTCCACCGGTGGTGTCGTCGTGGTAGGTCGGCTCAGCTTCTCCCTCGTCGGATTCTCAGGTCCTGTGCCGACTTCTGAAGTTCCAGTCCCCAAAGCCCTGCTTTTATGCAGAAAACCCCCATTCACTCAGCCTAGCTGTCACTCAAACATGCTAAGTGTTGATCCGGCCTGCTCACCACTTGGGCCAATCACACAAGAGTGCGACTTGAGTTACCAAGGTACCCAGACAGAGTGGCACCACTTTTGGAGGCTTCTGTGGAGAAGCCCGCCAAAAAGTGGAACAAAGGGGTCGACTTGGGTTGGAGTCACAGAAGAGAACACAAACGCCATTTTAGAATCGAGTCTTGGCAAAAAATGCCAACCGGAGAATTAATATTAATTAAATAAACCGGCGGTATGTTCGAGGCTATGAGAATTAAATAATTAAAGTTGGTAGCCTCGAACAATGGGAAAATCCCATAGGAAATATTCGCGGTCGAATATAAAAAGTAGTTTCCACTGCCACCAGCCAAAACTCGATCAGGGGGGACGGAGACGTGCCCCCTCGACTAACAGACACCGGGGCAATCGAATTGCCCCGACCAGTACGTCCACAATATGATGGTTTGTACTGGTTTCTGTTAATAATTTGGGACTAGTAAAGCCAATGGTGACTTTACATTCCCTGGGAGACAGTAGTCAGTCCCAGGGTATGGAGTCTATGGTGGAGTGTCACTATGACACACCTGTGTTACTGCACGGAGGGTGCTGTGTAACACACATAAGAAAAACACATGAGACCCTATGGAGTAAAGGACCCCATAGCCCATAAAACACATTACCAGTCAAAGGAATACCATAAATCCGATCCAAGAGTGGGAGAAAAAGAGTCTCACTCTTGGCAGGAGGAAAAAAAACAAACTCCAGAAATCCAGCAAAGCTGCTGGGGGACTCACTAGGATAGGAAATTCAGCCTAAAGAGAGAATTCTCCCTAACACAAAGTAACGCGAAGTGTGTCATTCAAGTCGGGTGTGGTTTAAATAGCTTCAGAAAAGTAGTCCAGGAAAAGTAGTTCCTAGGCTACCACACCCAAAACACTATACCGCATAGCTTGGTTCCAAGGGAACCAAGCTATGTGGGTGCCTCCATGTTGGATGGCACTGGAAACAAAGTAGTCCCAAAAACACAAGTCCTCACGAAGTATGAGCCTGGCGCCAACGGCGCCAGGACTGGCCCCAAGAGTGCTTCAGCAAAGGATGCCTGAGTTTGTTAGAGACCCGATCCAAGGCCCCTCCTGGCCCATGGGCTGGCCAGGTTTTTTTTTGGATATGGGTCGTGACAGCTGCATTTCAGGGAGGCAGTGATGCACAGGAGGGACGTGACATGCGCCTGACTCTGATTAACCAATGTTTCTAGCACACATGGATGGGGGGTGTGACATGGAGGTAGCACTCAGGACACTGGGTGTGTCAGGGACACGTACACTGTAGACTGTTCACCAATAAAGCACACATACACAATAAGCAATGTCCACACATGTGAATTATGATTTTCCAATAGGTGTATTAAATAAACATAACAAAGTGCACAAGGCCTCCACCCCACACACCCTCTCCCCCCTCCCCCCTCAACTCCCCCAAACACCCTCTCCCCCTCAACTTCCCCACACATGGTGTGACCTTGCATGCACCGTAAGTCAACATGAGTTCAGGATGCCTGCCAGAGCCTACACCCCTTCTCCTATTCCGGCATCAGGTGGACCCTTGGCCGACCTGTGCAGGTTCCGTCCAGACCTAAGCACAGGGCTGGTCCTTGTGGAGCAAGCATTCGACGATGTGGCAGGTTATTCGGCCACCTGTGCCGGGGCCATGGCCTGCATTGCTGCCACCATTTGTGAGAGTACCTGCCTCATCACTGCCAATTCGCTACAAATTTCTTTGGAGCTTGTCTCAATAGCAGATCTGATGGAAGAGGCGCATTCCATCATCTCATCCCTTGCATGTCCACATTCTGTGATATGCTGGGTTAACAGCCTTGCCAGCTCACCCTGCCGCTGTTGAATCGCCCTCATCCCCTCTTGGCTGATTGGGACACTGGTGGAGCTATGATGTGCCACTGCCATCGTTGGTTCCTCAGGAAGGCTTTGTGGGGGGCTGAAACTGGCAGCCCATGACTTCCCAGAAGACAGCTCTTGCCTGTTGGTGTTATCAATGCTAGTTGGTGAGAGTTGTGGCGAATGCAGTGGTGCAGTAGCGGCAGTTGTGCCTTGTGTGAGACTTTCAGCCTCATCGTCGGACACGGCTGCTGTGGCAGCTGTCTCCCCAACAATACTGCTGGCACCCGAAACAGTGCCTTCAGCCACTGGCTCGTGGGTGTTGGTGGCTGGTGTGGGTGCTGTGGTGTTGGCAGTAATGGGAATTGGTGGTGGAGGTACTGGGGTTGTCTTGCCCTTGCACAAAACTGCAGCTTGCCCTCTTCCCCTTGATGTAGAGGGGCGGTCTGGTCCCTCCATGCCCCTGGCCTTCTTGTGGGGCTTTGCGGCATCCTCCCTGGTGTCCTGCTCATCAGTGTCTGATTGCGTGCCTGTGGGGGAGCAAGAGAGGGAGGGCATTAGTGATGGGTCAACGTGCATCAGGCATGCATTGGGTTTGCTGTTTCTCTGTGGAATGGCAGGAGATTGCCATTGGGGTATTGACATACGGGTTGTTTGGCTATTGGGTGGGTAATGAATGGGCATCATGCATGTGGACGAGTTGGTGCTGTACACTGCCTGTAGGCAGTTTCGCAAAAATGTGTCTGGTGGACCCTGCCTTCCATCATTGCTCTGTCAGTTCAGGGGGACATCATCGTTTAGATCTTTAGAATGTTTATTTTGTGACACCTACCTGCATCTACCGAAGATTGGGCTCCTCGCTCCATGTCCCCCACTCCTTCTATGGACTCCATCCCTATACTGCTTGCACAGATCTCCTCCCACGGTTGCAACTTGATGGGGGAGTCCGCACCACCACCGGTAGCCATCCCCTGTTTCCGGTTGACCCCGAGGATGTTGCGCACACGTAAGCGCAGGTCGTCTCAGCGATTCCGGACGTCTTTTGGTGTGCACGGGGTGGTGCCAACGGCACTCACCTTCTGCGCCACCTCCGCCCATATGGCCTTCTTGCGTAGTAATGCGGGTCGGGACATGTTTGTAGAGAAAACCACCTCTGCATGTTCCTGCAGCGTCTCGGCGAGCATGTTTAGCTCCTCCTGTGAGAAGCGCTCCTTGCGCAGCCGGTCTGCACTTTTTTTGAGACATTTTGGCATTCTTAGATGCTGCAGGTTATAGTACAGGTGTGGAAGAGATGTGGGCGGGATTGGGGTCCTGGTTACGGAGGATGGCAATGGATTGTGTTTTTAAAGATGGCCGCCGTGCTCTTTCCCGTTCCTGTGCGATGACGCTAGTTCCGGTTCTGCTCATTAGCGAGGACCGCTAATAGTGGTCACCGCTAATACAGATGGATTGGATGGCGGTGGAACTATCTACGCTTCGCGCAATGCCGGTAAGGGTGATTTTTCGGCCTTTACCGGCATGGCGGTAAGGTCATTAACGCCATGGCGCAAAGCTCGTGCCCGCCAAGTCGTAATAGGCCGCTCTTAGTAGTCTATTACCAGCACGGACACAGTATTTGCTCCATGCCGGTAATGACCGGTACTTGCCTCCAACCTCGTAATGACCCCCCATGTCTTGAAGTGGAAAGTCCACAGGGCCCTTAAATAGCAAGCACGCTTCATTTGATGGAGATTTAGGACTTTCCCTATATGGTTCATCCATGGTCCCGGGAAGACCAGTTGTTCCTCCGTTCGTATTTAAAACCCCTTCTTGCCAGTGAGATTGTAGGGAGGAATCCTTACTCCTGTTGTATCGGCTGTGGATGTCGACAGACAGAATGCACGTAACCATACTCTCCTCTATCCTTTTAGAGGTTTCATGATGTTCTTGATCATGCGCAGTGCGGTATGGAGAAGGCATCATCCTGTGACCTTCTGTGCATTTTCAGCAAGAGGGTCTGATCTAATTCCATCTAGGGGATCCCCAGCCCCACTTACCAGGAAGAGTTTGTAGTATCAGGCGCCACTTGATCCGGGCCTCCAAGATGATGCCTGTGCCCTCTAAGTGCACCTGAGTCTTCCTGGATGGAGACAATCTCCAAATCTGTAATGTGTCTCAGGAGGTCCCTATTGCTGATGAAACCAAATGGAAAGAGTCCTCCAAAATCGTACAGTCCTGTCTTGGCCCATTGGTCTCTCTCCCCTCCATCCTCATCAAGGAATGGAAGGACCAATGGGCGAGCAGCACAGGACTGGACCCGGGGCCTCGGAAGTAGGCAAGAACCCCCATTGAGGATTCCCAAATACAAACACCTGTGGGGAACGGGGAGAGGAGTAAGGGGAGGGGCAAGTAGATGGTTTAACGAAATACAAGGGTCCTTTCCCGAGATTGTGTGCTTTGCAATATTCAATGGGTAGTGTCTCATGTCATGATGACCCTGTAGGGAGTGCTGTAGGCGTGAAATCTTACCACCTTCCTAGAAACCATGATCGGGGAGCAGATGTACACTCCTTCGAGCACCCCACCTCCCCTAGCCCTGTCTCCACCCCATTGTCTTGCAAGTCAACAAAGGTTTATTCTGTAATTTTGGTTAAAAGCAACGGTTCGTGAGAGAGCACTATTTTCCCCTTTAGTTGCCACATTGTGGGAATCTCCCACCCTACCCTCCTGATCCCTTTCATCCCTGTCCAGTCCAAAATCACTCCTCAGAATTGGCATTGTCACAGTTCACGCAAGAAATAAAGGCCACTAAAACACTAGGCAATAGGAGCCCTTGCAACCTACACCTCTCGGGTGAGAGTATAGCAGATTTGCCTATGTCAATAGGAAACAAGTCATCAGATTCAGAATCACCAATACAGTCCAACAATTGGTCCAATGAATGGCAGCCTACATCAAGGTTACGATTCTCCACAACCCCATTGATCAGCGCAGGGGCACCTGGTCCCACAATCCCCACTCAAAAAAGAAAAAGAAATCAACAATGGGTCAATGAATCGGTTAATGTGGAGAGTCAAAAGACAAGGGTTGGCTCAAAGGCACAAGTGCCCGCAGTCAGCGCCCAGAGCTGGGTAATGCCAAGCACAACATTGGGACTAGGTCATATAATGCAAGTTGTAAGGTTAAGTGTCGGCTCAAAGGCAAATAAATTACCCACAGTCACCGCCCGGAGCAGGATAGCATCAGGTACAACACCACGAGAAAAAGACAAGTTCGATTGATACAAATTATGCAGAGAATGTTAAAGTATCCGCTCCTCTTCCTAGGTTGGCTCAAAGGCAGAGATGCCCGCAGTCACCGCCCGAAGCCAAATGTTACAAAGCACAAGACATATATCGTAAAATAAAGAGTAAGATGATAGAATTCCACTACTCACACCACCACCCCTCAAATAGGACCCTCTGATAGATTTTCCGGCACTACAAGTCTTGACAACATAGACTGCATGCAACACTTTAACTTTCAAAAAACATATTTTGTTTATTCAAAATCTTTCAAGTAAAACATAAAACACTACCCTCACCTAACACAGTGCAGTTAGTAACACTAAAACCACAGTATCTAAAACTTAGGCCTTAAATTATACACATACCCAAGACACAAACGGTATCACATAACAAAATACAAAAAACCTCAATGTGTCATTAAAAAACATATGATCCCAACATGTTTCTGTTCTTCAAAGCCCTTTTTGGGCAAACGTTCTTCAGGGGATAATTTAAAACATCCACTATTCTCCTCAACACCGTGTTGAATGGGTAGTATCAGGCAAACAAAGCCTGTAAAGGAAAAAACAGAGGACACTAATAAGTTCCAAAGGGGGGGAAATACTACAAAATGTAAATGGGAAGTCGGCTCAAGCCATGATGCCAACCTCACACGGGTTTAGAACAAATGGACCCCTAAGATTTACCTTCAATTGGTGAACCTCCAAAGCACGTCTGTAAGTGACCAGTATGCTAATCTCTCGCAAATCAGAAACCAAAACTTCACAGGGCGTCACAGTCCGCCGAGATATCGCAACACCTAAAAGGACAAACCAACGTTCAGAAACCATGCACTCTATGTCAGCCAAAACTCACTAAAAAACTTCAACTGTAGCACATTCATGCCAAATATAGTGATAATCACCTCCACACAAGTAGAGATGCCCACTGCAGGGAACACAGGAAAAACCTCCCTGGCAGCGCAAAAAGGACCAGATCCACAAAATTCTATGGCATTTCACAGTACCAATCTGTAAAGCAAAAATGAACAACCTATAATGCCTCTATAAGTCAGGTTCTCCACCTTTTTCCAATGCATTAGCAGAAACGGGCGTGCATCATAGTGTATATCACGCTCATACCATGCAGTGAAGATACCGCTAGTCAGCTGTGTACCGTGTCTGTATCGGAGCAGTTTTAGAGGGGCACCACCCAAGTGACCGACCTACTGGTAGCATGCAGCATGAAATGAAGTATAAATCCGGTGTCACTGAAAAACACTCTCATGCCGTACAATAAAAGCAGCCGCTAATCAGCTGTGTCCTGTGTCTATATAGGTGCAATCACACTGAGGCTACACCCCAGTCACAGACCAAATGGTAACATGCAGCGAGAAATGGTGTGTAAATACAATGCGCGTGTCTTCCTGCCACTTACATGCTCCCCTTCAATTGTGCGTGCAAACTTCCTACACGGACCAAGTCGCTGAACGAGTCGTGGAGCAACAGCAAGCCTCAAAAACACAACGGCCGTCTACCGGCAGGTATTTACAAGCGTGGAAGCGCTGTCTGAGTAGCAACGGCTCCCGTCTCGGGAGTGAACACAGAAAAGAGACTAAACTCGTCAGAGAAGCGCTCGCTCATAAAAATAGAGCGGCCATTTTAACACGGACCCTGCATAAGATTACAAGATCGATGTTGAGGAGATTAATGGACCCCAAAAACGACTAATTAGAGCAAAGATGTCACATAGAGCACAATGTTTTGTGATTATAAAACAGCATACAATATGTTAAGGTTACCAAACATACAATATCTTGCCATTATAAAGAAACGAAATGTGAAAGCAGCTTGTTATTTGCTAAAAATGCAACACGCAACAAGTTGTAATTGCAAAAAGTTACAAAAAGTTATGGGTATGCTGAGATTGCAACAATGTAAAAAATACACGAAACTACAATATTTCAAAATATTGTGACAACTATGGCACTTCATGTCTAAATTCACATACTCAATATTTGAAGGCAAGATATGTGCATGTAGTTTGATCGAGCATTACTCTTTATATTTGGCTGACCAAATGCCAATCGATGCTTTTATTAAGCTCCAAAACATTACTTTCCAGTTGGAAAATAATTTTCTGCTCCAAATTCAATAGTCTTTGATCTGTCTCAGCTTTAATATGGCCATGCACCTTCTTCAATATGAGCCAAGTCAAATCATTACACCCATGTTTCATATCAATGAAATGTTTTACTAAAGGAGCTGTAATTACTTGATTTTTGATACAGCTCCGGTGTTCCACCATTCGGACTTTACACTGCCTGTTGGTCTTGCCCACATAATGTAGGCCACACGGACACGTGATTAAATACACAACATTATATGTGTTACAATTGGTCATTTCACTGAACACCCATTTAACATTAGGCAAAATTTGTATGGATCTTATTTCTTTGGTGTGGGTACACATACTGCATTTACCACATGGACAATGTCCTTTTACTTCCGGCTTCTAGACCCGTGTGAGGTTGGCATCATGGCTTGAGCCGACTTCCCATTTACATTTTGTAGTATTTCCCCCCCTTTGGAACTTATTAGTGTTCTCTGTTTTTTCGTTTACAGGCTCTGTTTGCCTGATACTACCCATTCAACACGGTGTTGAGGAGAATAGTGGATGTTTTAAATTATCCCCTGAAGAATGTTTGCCCGAAAAGGGCTTTGAAGAACAGGAACATGTTGGGATCATATGTTTTTTAATGACACATTGAGGTTTTTTGTATTTTGTTATGTGATATTGTTTGTGTCTTGGGCATGTGTATAATTTGAGGCCTAAGTTTTAGATACTGTGGTTTTAGTGTTAGCAACTGCACTGTGTTAGGTGAGGTGAATTTTACTTGAAAATATTTGAATAAACAAAATATGTTTTTTGAAAGTTAAAGTGTTGCATGCAGTCTATGTTGTGAAGATTTGTAGTGCCGGAAAATCTATCAGAGGGTCCTATTTGAGGGATAGGGGTGTGAGTAGTGGAATTCTATCATGTTACTCTTTATTTTACGATATATATCGATATTCCTATTGGTGGAGTAAGATGTGCATATTTGAATAGGGATTCTGTTTTACCTATTTGAATAGATGACAAAGCACAACACAACACTAAAATGGAGGATCAGTTGATAGTTCAATTAGTGTAAATGCTGCCGTTTCCGCACCAGTACCAGGGTCGGCTCAAAGGAATCAGTCCCGCGGTCACCGCCTGAGGAAAACAGCAATTAGAGGGATACTCCAATCTAATAATTTGTCATAAGCCACGGCTCACAGTTCAGGAAACCAAAAGTTACTTTAAGTAACAGTCACTTTAATGGGATGCTGTGTATAGAAAAATAAAGAGCCTTCGAATTAAGTAAACAGTACCAAGGCGTAAAGAGTGGCGCAAATGTTATGATACAATGGCAAACCACCTGGTAATGATTAGAAAAGATTCACACAAAAAAAAATGCTTCTCACTCGCCTCTCGCGCTTGTATAGACAGGCTTTTCAGCGCATGCCCAGAGATAATGTCGTTGAGGGAGTACCTGCCGGCATATGGTGGACTCGGTGAGCATGGACTGCATAAACTGCTGCTTACCAACTCTGCTACGTGGTCCTGGAGGATTTTATATGGGTAGCTCCGCCTTGCGGAAATAGAGGAAATAGAGAAAGCACCGAGGCAGCCGGCTCAGACTGCTGCTTTCCAACTCCTGAAGGCCATAACCCTCTCTGTTTCACGCCCTCTTGGAATTTGTAATGTCAACCTGCTCTGGTGTTTCTCCAAACATTATGATGTTCAAGGTCTGTCCTCTTTTCTCTCTCCTCCACACACTCCTTCACTCTATCTCTCTTCTCCCTATTCTTTCTCTCTCCTAATTTTTCACCTACTCTCTCCACATGTGTCGCTTCCCCACCTATCTCCTCTCTCTCTCACACTCTCAATACTTTCCTCTCTCTCTTTATCTCTCACCCTCTCCTTCTTTGTTCCTATCGTCTGCCTCTATCTCTAGTCCTATTATCACTCCTCTTCATTCTTATCTCTCTCCCTCTACTTCCTCCTCTTCTCCAATTTCCTCTCCCTCCTATTTCCTCCTGATCTTCCTTTCTCTCGTATCTCCCACCGTGGCCCTCATTTCCTCCTTCTCTCTCCTTGTCCCTCCTATGTTTTTTACTGTGTTTATCACTCTTCTCCTTACTCCATCCTATTCTCTAACCTCCCCCCTCTACACCTGTCTCACCTCTGTTTCACCCTCACTTCCACTCTTTCTCTCACTGACTAATTCTCTCCTTTTATTCTCTCTCTGCTCTCCCTCTCATATCTTCCCCTGTGTCAGTCTTGATCACTTGTTCCTGCACTCACTCCCACAATAGTCACTCCACTCTCTTAAACTTGCCATGACTCTCTCTCACACCCACAGTACCTCACCTGCACTCTATTCCCAAGTCTCCAACACATCTTCAGCACTTCACGCCAGCTCCTGACCTCTGCCTGGTCTTTTGGTCCATCTCCCTCATCCTACCTCTGTTGTTGGATCGGCTCTGGCATATACCCTTGTAGGCTGCCTACTGTAAGAGGATTCAATTCAACACTACAGCTAAGTCAATGCCTAGTCTGGGATACTGAATGGAAACCCTTATTGATATATCTTTATGTCCAGTTCATGCGTTCTGGATGACTACCCCTATATAACACCCCTCTCTTGGTATCCCCCTGACCCCACTGAGCCAAGAAGTAGTTCTGTTTTGCAAGTTTAAAAGGTTTTTTTGATAATTTAAACAATAGATATATATATCACACTTTATAATAATTAATAATTGAATATCAGACTTAATCTGAGCAGTAATCAATAATGGATAGTCTGGCACTAGCACACTTGTGAATAGGAACAGAAGAATAAGGTGGTAGAGAATACTTTATATAAGTTTAGATGGATGTAATGTTGAATGAAAATGCAATACAGAAAATACTCAATATGATTTCAACAAAACAATGTAATCACTTTTCTCTGGCAATCCCCTCCCCCCTTTATGCAATGCAAGGAAATGGAAGGAAAACACACAGTTCTCAGAAATGCAATCAAATGTAATTCATTCACCCCAGCAAGCTTAGACTACAGAAGTTTGAAACACAGGCCCAAAATGCTTTTATATGTGCTGGCAATGAAGTGAAAAATATGCTAAAATGCTTTTAATTCCCTATTCCCTCTAGAGGTTCAGGGTGAGTGGTGTCAAGTTAATATT
Organism: Ambystoma mexicanum; assembly: GCF_040938575.1. NCBI lineage: Eukaryota > Metazoa > Chordata > Amphibia > Caudata > Ambystomatidae > Ambystoma > Ambystoma mexicanum. The sequence goes on from NC_090929.1 coordinate 1,294,950,889, forward strand.
AGTCCAGGCTCACTCTAGCAATGATTCAGGGATGGTCCTTAAGAGGCAAACGAATTTTTAGCAAGGAAAGCAAGGAAGCTGCTGTTTTCACACGTGGAGAAATTTGCAAATCGCGGCAAATTCGCGAGTGCGTTTTTCGCGATTGCGGCAAAAGTGTCGGGAGTAGGAATGCGGTTCTAGGTTCGTTGAAAAGCCAAGATTCCCAGCTTTCAGAGGAAAGTTACCGCAAGTCTCTAAGACAAACGGTCACGGAGATATGAGCGATATGGTAAAGGTCGTTTTTCAGATTTCAAATTTTAAAAGTTCAAAGTGACAAGTGACAGCTAGCAGCTAGAAATGACAGGTGACAGTTTTGCAAAATGACAGGTGACAGTTGGGAGGCAGTTCTACTTAGATTAAAATAGATTGAATTATATTATTTTAACTAAGAGATTGGTTCTGCACAGTTCTGCTAGGTACTCACAATATATTTTTGAAATAAATGGGCCTCGCCACGGATCTGGTCAACAGGTTTTCTTCACTCGCCACGGACGGTCTCTGCGCACAGCGTCTGGGTCAGCTCTCTAGTTCTGCGAACAACGGTCTGGGTCAGCTCTGCTCTGCCTCTGGGTACAGCACTGCTTCTGGATCTTTCTGCACAGCTTTCTCTGGACCCAGCGCTGATCTGCACGGCTCCTGGATGCTGCTCTCGCTGTTAGGTTTGCTGGATGCTGAGGCCCACTGAGAAGAGTTCTCAGTTTGTGGGTTTAGGCCCTTGCTTTGAGTTCTGAATCAAGTTCTTTGGAGTTTTAAAGTCTAAGTGTGGAATCTAGTATCTTCTGGATGTTGTGTGGTCCGGCAGAGCGCATTGCAGCAAATGGAATTGACTGTCTCTATCTGTCCTGACTGTCTGCGTTTATGTGTTTTGAAAGTGGGTGGAGAGGCTAGCTTCCTAGGCCCTACCCCTCTCCACTTGTCATTGGCCACTTCATCCTCTTCCCCTTGATTGGGGGAATGAAATGAAGTGTCATCATGATGAGGTCTGTTTATGATACAGAGAACCCACCCCTGTCAAATTACACACAATCTATATTTTGACCCAAAAGACATATTTGCACAGGTACACATTTGTTTAAAATTACATGCACCCATCACATATCACAGGAGGTATACCCTGTCCAAATCTGCTCTTCCTGGGAGCTTGCATTCAGAAATGGCAACATTTGCACTTTTTAACTGGTTTCGTAATATCGGACATTACCCCAAATTTATACACATGTGCGCAAGGAGTATGGACATTACTTGATGAAGTGTCAGATTTTTAACATGCATACATTTTAAGTAATACCCTCTTAACTGCTAGCTTGCCCCCAGATCATACCACCTGTTCTAAAAACCTCTTAAAATGTGGGCAGAAAAATCACAAGAATTATGGTATCATTTAAATAATTTTCACAAGTCCGCTCTATGAATGATCCATCTTTTTAGAGTTATGTTCTGGCCCCAAAGGGGTGTGGTTTCCCCCAGCACAAGGTTGAATTTCTGGTTTTTCCAGTTCTGCCAAGCCAGCTTGCTCTCACAGGCAGTGCTCCTCCCCTTTCCTTCCAGGAGGAAGCCACTTTTACGGCCCCCATAATAAAACATTTCCCTGAGTCAGGACAGGGCTTTGTTCAATTTCCTGCAGAGCCCAGGTAATTCAATCAGAGAAGTGTCATATCCCTTTTGGTGGGAGCAGCAAAAGGCAGCTAGGCCTGGGAACACAGCTGTTGTGCAAGTCTCATCTCCTGTCGGGGGTAGCTGGTGGGCAGAATTCAGTTCCTTAAGCCAGGCCCCAGCTAATGTCACTTTTAGTTACCCAGTTTTCTGCATTCAAATAAAATTAACCATTTTTACATATGCAGCTAGAATGCTGATTCTAAGTTTAAAACTATGACATTTAAACAATTGCAACCTATGTGGCACTCAAAAGTAGGTCACTCATTTCTTTTAAACATTTAGATTTTTAGTGTCTTTCAGTCCAAATTTACTTAAACTGCTGAAATCCACAGCCAGTCTTGTTATAAACCTTCAAGTCACTTCAGAATATAACTTTACATTGTATCCACCCCTCAGTAAGTCTTTCTTTGGCATGCTTTGGGTTCATTTATTCAGTTTTACACAAAAAAAAAAATCTGGTGTTGTTTTAAAACGCTGGCTTTCTGATAGTGGTGAGTACTGGTAATGCAACCATTTTGGGGATTTTTCTTGGATTAATGCATTCCAACAGGAATGGTTCTTACATGGTAGTAAATCCTTGCTTAACATTGTTTTGATGGGGCTCCTTACAGTAAAATGGTTATGTGGAACCCCACAAAAGGGTTGAATCTTTAAAGTGGTCCGGTGAGCCACGATTTCAGCAACGTTTTGACATCAGTAACAGTGGATTTTGTTAACAAAGATCTTTCTTTACACTGGTGGGTGGCAAGTGAGGTAACCATTTTGGTGTGCGCACAAACTGCGTGGTTCTCCTGGATTCTGGCGCACTTGTGGGCTTTTTGGCCATCTTGGATTTTCTAAGCCCACAGCACCAAATGTTGCAGCATGATAGCTCAAACGTGGGTCAGGACACCCAACAGATCCCCCCACGTGACTGCCCTTTGAATTTGAGTCGATGGGGAGTCGGGTGCACAAGGGTTTTGACCCACGCACTGGTCTGTCCGCATAATCTTCTTCCAATAGATGGCAGAGTTCAGCATCTTTTTCTCCATCCGGTACTGATCGATCGGTTCTCCTCGCCGGTCCTGATGAGAATATTGGGCGGTACCCCGGGCCCCTCGGATCGTCCTCCCAGTCTCCGGATCATCCTCCTTGGCCAGTCTACAGGTTTTCTTTCTCCTAGGACTACAAAGGAAGAGCGGCAATACCTATTCATGGACATTTCTCCCCCACCATTGATATAGTGGGGTGGCATATAAGTTTATAGTCAAAACATATGAACATGCACATTTCTTTTTGCATTCAAAAACAAAAACACCCACATTGAGAAACTCAGAATTTGATAGGCGATATGTAGGATATTTTAAGTTAGAACTGAATTAATCTGAGACAGTACCCTCTAGGATTCCAGAGGATTCCTCCAGTTGTTGCAGAGTGTGCCTGGGATGGCAACACATCAACTAGTTAATGTGGACCCACTTGTCTTCCCCCTCTGCCAAACCGCCTTTGGGGATGCGGATCTTGTAGGCCACAGGGGAGATTTTGTCTATAATCTCAAAGGGTCCCTTCCATGTAGGCAAAAATTTTCGCTGCTTGGCCTGGTTCCTTTGGAAATTGTATAGATAGACCCGGTCCCCCACCTGATATTCCTTCCTGGAAGTCTTCAGGTCATAGTGGGTCTTCATGCTATCAGCTGATCTTTCTAGATTCCGCTGAGCATAAGCAAAAGCATGTTGAAGGTGTTTCCTTAAATTCTCCACATACTCATGAGTTGTGGAGGCATTTATCAGTGTCTGCTCTTGGGTCCTGTAGAGCAAATGCTGAGGAAGCACCATCTTGCGCCCAGTCATCAACTCAAATGGTGACATTTTGGTTGCAGATGAAGGGGTAGATCTGATGGCCATTAGGACCAGAGGTAATCGGATATCCCAACTTGGCCCAGAATCTGCCACAAACTTTTTAATATGCTCACAATGGTTCGGTTATATCTCTCTACTGCCCCAGAAGAAGCTGGCCGGTAAGCAATATGCAACTTCCTTTTGACCCCCAGTATCTCCCACATCTTTGTCATTACTTCACTGGTGAAGTGGCTACCCCTGTCTAACTCAATCCTTTGAGGTAGACCGAAACGGAAAAAGATGTGGTTAATCATCAGGGCAGCTGCAGTTTCTGCCTTGCAATTTGGGGCTGGGAGACATTCCACCCACTTGGTAAACAAGCATGTAATGGTCAACATGTACTTGTTTCCTCTAGACGAGCGAATCATAGGGCCTACAAAGTCGATTTGCAAATCTGACCATGGCAGTGTCATCCCCCGCTTTTGGAGAGGCGCGCGGTGTGTGAGGGACGTCGGCTGAAATTGCGCACACACAAGACACCCTTTCAAGTATTGATCAAGGTCCTGCCCCATGTGTGGCCAGTATGCAACCTCTCTTAAGATTTCCAGGGTTGTGTGAAACCCCCTATGACCGGCGGTGGCCGCAACATGGGCGTGACTTAACATCAGGCTTCGGAATGAGGTAGGAACCACCCACTGATCGTGGCCAGCTTTGGATTTCCTTACCAGCAAACCGTCTTGGATTCGGAACATTTCTGGACATTTCATCAACACTCTTAGGTCCTCTTTCCCAATATAATCGGTAGCCGTCAGGGGAAAGTTCTCAGGGTCCTCAAGGTGTTGGTAAAACTTACCAATAATTGGATCCCATCTTCTGAGCGGTAATCAAATCAGCATCAGGGGTCTCCTTACTCCATTGTGCAATTGAAAGGTCGTTGTGAGCATTTGTCTGGGACCTAGTGATAGCAGTGACCTGGATTTCCCCCAACAGGGACTCAATCTCAATTAGATCCCCTTGGATGGCCCCGGTTTTGGCCAGCTGATCAGCTAAGTCATTTCCAGTTTTGTCTGGTCCCTCTACTTTGGAATGACCCTTGATCTTTTTCCAATGGATGGTCATCTCATTCGAGGTGACCAGATCGTCAATGTTTTGGATCAACTTCCCATGTTTCAAGGGTTTGTTGTTAGCACATAACATGGCTCTGGTTTTCCAATTAACCAGGTGCTCCACGAACCCTTTCCGTACATAATCCGAATCTGTGATTATGACCAGTTCGTGGAGTTGATGCTGGACAGCAGTGAGGATGGCCTGATGCACAGCCATCAATTCTGCCACCTGACTACTTCGGGGACCAATTTTGTATCCAGCGGAGGGTTCTGGGGACTCATTCACCCATGCATTCCCTACGCCGGCCACCAGTTCTTTCTCCCCGTCGTTGTCAACATGGTAAGAGCATCCATCCACATACACAGTGGGCATTCCCTCACACTTGTCTTCTTCAAAGACTTTGTGGGGGGACTTAAGGTATGCCTCCATGTTGCCCTTTATTTTTAGACTTTCGTCCTCGAGACAGTTTTCTCTGGCACAATCATGCAAGTCAGCCAGACCTTGCGCGAGGGGGCTCTTCTTGTTTTGGCCATATCTGACCTCCACAGGAAAGCCTTGCATTGACAGAATCCTGGAAGTAATTCGGGAATTACTAACATTTCCGGCCCGGATTCTGTCACTTTGGAGATATTGCAGAGGCTGGTGTGGAGTCTCCACTATGATGTGTTCCCCCTGGATAAACGGGCGGTAATTCTTCAATGCCCACACCGTTGCTAGGAGTGCCTTCTCACAATCGTTGAATTTTTCCTCCACAGAGGATAAAGTTTTGCTCGCATAGGAGATTACTTTATTGACCTTGTCATGCTTTTGGTATAATACTGCTGTCAAGCACGTATTAGAGAACCCCCGTCTCCAGGAAGAACTCCTTGTTTCTGACAGGGTAAGCTAGGCAAGGCGCTTGTGAGAGGCTTCTCTTGAGTTGTTTTACCGCCTCGGCTTGTTCTGGACCCCATTCCCACTTGACCCCCCCCTTCAGGAGATGAATCAGGGGTCTGGTGATCTCTGCGTAGCCCTCAATGAACTTTCTGCTGTAATTAGTCAGTCCGAGGAGGCTCCTTAGTTCCCGCAGAGTTGCGGGGTCTTTCAGTTTCTGAAGTGCTTCCACTTTCTTTTCCTGGGGACAGAGACCCTGAGGAGTAATCTCATGCCCCAAGAAATTAACACGGGTTCTACACCACTGTGCTTTCTGAAAGGAAAGTTTTGCTCCGGCGGCCCTCAACTGTGTCAGAACATAACAGATCTCCGCTATGTGTTCCTCCACAGATGAACCTTTGATGAGGACATCATCTACATAAGACAGGTTACCCCTCGCACCCAGGTCGGGCATGGCCTTATGTAGGAAAATATTGAACTCATTACCGGAGTTAAGGTATCCGAAGTGAGTCCGGGTCCATGTGTACTGCTGGCCCCCAAAGGTAAAAGCCAGTTTGTATTGGTCCTCCCTGCTGACAGGCACGGTCCAGTATCCATTGGTCAGGTCTATTGCAGTGAATACCTGTGACCCCTGGATCTGGGCCAGCCCTTCGTCAATGTAGGGCAGAGGCCATCGGGAAGTATGGACCCGTTTGTTGAGCTCCCTAAGGTCAGCGCAGAGTCTCCACTGGCCGTTTGGCTTCAATATTCCCAGCACCGGATTATTGAAGGTGCTGTGGACTGGACGGATTATTCCCCGGGACTCAAGGTTCTTAATTATTTCAGTAAGGGACTCCATTGATGCGAGAGGCAAGCGATATTGCTTCACAAACACAGGAGTCATGCCAGGGTCCGTGGGGATTGTTGTTGTGTGGATGTCGGTGTGGCCACAGTCATATGAGTCTACCGCAAAGAGATCTTGCAAATCCAAGAAAACTTGTTTCAACTTTTGCTTTTGTTCCAGAGTCACACAGGCATCAGCTAGGTTGACTCTCTCTTCCACCATCTGCCTGAAGCCTGGAAAGACTTCTGGTTTGGCTATTTCAGCTGCCTCCTCCAGCTGGGTGGAGAAGTCCCTGGTCAGAGTGCTGATTTGGACTGGAGGCTTCAGGTGGGAAAGGCAGCCCTCATGGACCTGGAAAATCACCTCATCCCTCCTGAAGTCACAAGTCACATCTTCCTTACCATAAGGGCAAGAAGTGTACACCAGGAAGTTCCCCCCATGCCGGGTAAAAATCCTGTCTGGTGTTGTATTGTCATCACTGTCACTGTCAAAGCAGTCCTTGGGGTTTGGCCCTAACAATTCATTACCTAAATCTATGGAAAAATGTCGGTCATCAACCGCCATTCCAATAATGGTGCCTGCGGCTAGAGTAATACTCTTTAAGTCGCTGTTATCCACCTCTATTGGAATGGTGTCATGTTCTATGTTGACTAATGGAGTTGGGTTTACCCCCAACCCTTGCTGTTGGAGAGAAGCGTTTAGATGTATGTAAGCATCAGGGTTTTGCAGATATTGTCCTCTTTTAACTTTCACTTCCAGGGAGAATTGTCAGGTCCTTTCTGGGATGGTGACTTCCTCTTTGATCTGAATTTCAACTGCATAAGGTAGCAATTGAGCTGACCTAAATGCTTTTTCTGGATCATCAAAGCCCATGGGATTATCCGCTAATCGGGACCAAGCTTTGAAGTTTATTAGGTCCAAACTAATGGCAAAGCGATTGAGAATGTCACTGCCTAAGTTAAAGGCGGCAGTGACGTCTCGCACGACCCAACAATTATGGACTATGCTCTTGTTGCCAATGGAGATTTTGAGCATACACCTGCTTGGCAGGAGATGTTTGGAATTAGGCGCTTCCAGGTCCATTTCCCATTTGTCTATCAGTTTGAATGTGGGAATGGCTGGATCTTTTGGGAGTTGGTGGAACATGGCTTCGCTGATGAAGCTCTTACCGTTGTTCACACACACTCGAGCGAGAACAGAGTCCTTCCCATCATTTAACTGAACAGGGATGAACAACTGCTCTCCAATTTGCTGAATCTCAGCCAGGCTCTGAGCTGATTTCACATCTTTCTGGACTATAGGAGTGGGAGTTTCTGATTGTGGATTAGTAAAGAATTTCAGGGTGTTTCCTTCCAGTGTGGAATACCACCTTAAACTGGAAGGAAGGTTGATTTTCAGAAATAGAGAGGACCCCCCATCACCAGTCTGTTGTCCTACTGCTATTACTGTCACGTCTGGAATTTGGTTGTTCTGGAAGTGAAATTCTACTTGGTCAGATTTTTGTTCAACCATGTGGCAAGTGCCGTTTAAACTGACATGGTTGACACTCTGTTTTAATTTTATTGGTCGGCTAGTCTGGGTCCAGAGGACCTTGTTTACGCAATCTATTAAGGGTGACAACCTCCTCAGGAGGTCATTCCCCAGTAAACAAGGGGTGCCCTCTGGAGTCACAACTATGACCGGGTGTTTCAACTTTTGTCGCCCGATCTTAATGTCCAAGTCTGCAGTCCCCTCAACGGGAATTTTCTTCCCGTCAAAGTTCTGCAGTTGTCCAGGAAGAGAGGTGAGAGGAATTTGGTAATTCTCTCCCCTTCCTGCATTCAGTTCATCAAAGGCCCTTCTGGACAGAAGGGTAGCTTGAGATCCAGTGTCCACCAGTGCCAAAATTGTACCCTGCCCCTGTACTTGTACCGGGGCATAGTATCTTCCCTCCCTCCTCCTCAAGGGGGCACAGATAATGCACATTTTTGGACAACTGGTGGGCTAACTTTCTGGTTTTGGACATCGCTAGCGAAGAGATTTGTGCAGAATTCTGTGGAGAGCCTTGGGAATCTGAAAGAAAAATTTGGCAACTGGAGATCAGAGCCATTGTGGGTTCCCCGGGTTCCGGTTCCGGGCCGCCCCCCCTTTTTGGAGGCAGTCACCAGGATGGGTTTGAACCAGGGGATTTTGGTATTGTGGGTTCTGGGATGAGATGATGGGCGGCGGTAGCTCAGTCTCCATATCTCTCCAGTCTGGATTGGAATCCCTTGGGACCCATTTTTCTTTGGGAGGAGTTCCCCCATCTCTGAAGGAGAAGATCCTTTTCCCAGGATCTTCTGAGGATCCCTCTCCCTCAAATTGGAAGATCTGTACCTCCTCCTCAAACTGAGTCTGTTTGGGTCTTTTGTTTCTCCTACCCCCCCTCTGCTCCTTAGGAGGCAGACTTTCAGGGGGAAGAGATTTTGTTTCCGGTTCCTGGGTTTCCAGGGGCTGTTTACAAGTGAGGAAGGAAGCTTCCTCCAAGGCTTTACACCCCCCTTCCCTTTGTGCCTCCTCCCTGGGAACCGGTGAGTTATCGGGGTGCTGCCCCCGTCATTGTTCTGGGGCACCAGGTCCAGAGTTGGGTGCGTTCTTCGCCGGCATGCCGATCTGAGGGTTCTGCTGAGCCCTCAGTATGTGACCCAGATCCCGTGCCATGTTTTGAACCTGGCGCTCTAACTGGGAAACCCGCTCAGGCTGATACGGGGCCCTGTTTTCTCCCCTGGGCTGATCCCGGGAAGGGTAGCTATCCCTTCTTTGGTAGTACCCCTGGTTGGGAAGATTTGGATACCCCTCCACCCTTGGCCTCCCCTCTCCCGGATTCGGTTGTCTGGGCTCAGGGAATTGGGGAAAGAAGGGTGGAGGATTTTGGGGCTGGAAGTTGGGTGGATACCTGGGGAAGAAGTTCTGCCCAGGGTTTGGTGAGTTTCTGCCCTCCTGTGAGAAGTTGGGAGGGAAGTTCTCTGGGTTAGGTGCTTGGCTGGATCCCCCCCTTGGGCTGGAGGAGTCCACACATAACCCAGGATGGGTCTGTTTCCCTTGTACCGGGGGCTTACATAATCAGGAGAGCGAGGGACCCCATTTGTGGGGCTGCCTCCCTGGCTCCCTGTCTGTGACTGGCCCGAGAACCTTCTGGGCCTAGCATTATTAGGTGCAGGTAGGTTTTTAGGCCCCCCCATCTCCAACTCTAAAACAGGGGTGACCTTTACCTCTGCCACCTTGGCAGCAGCAGGGGTGTTGTTGGCTTTGGGGTTTTTGGGCGCATTATTTTTATTTTCTATTGGCTTCTGCACCTCATAGATCCGGGTCGCCTGTTCAATGACCCAGTCTAAAGATCTTTTCTCGTGAAAATCCCTCACGAGCTGGGTCATTATGTATTTGGGCAAGGCATGGAAAAACGTATTAATAAATTCTCTGCTATCCGTGCGCACCCTTCTTGTGGTCTGTGCAAAAGCACGCTTTAACTCCTGCACAAACTCTTGTGGGGCCTGATCCTCCCCACATTGCAAATTGTAGGCTGCCTTGCGAGCCTCTTGAGGATTTCTATGAGTAGAAAAATGTTTCAAGATGGCCGCCTTATAGGTGGACCATCTTAAATGATTTTGGTCCTCCAGCCCCGCAAAGAAACTGGAGTATTCTGGTGAGAAGGTCCACTTTACATATTGAATACAGCTTTGGCTGTCCTTCAAATGAAAAGTCTCCATCATTTGCTCATAGAGCTCCAAGTGTTCCCAAACAGAATACTTGGCGTTCTTGTGATAAGGCGTGATGACACTCCTTATTGCCTTAATCTGCTTTAAGGGGTCCTTAAGCAAGGCCCTTTTTGTCTTAATGGTCCTTTTGGTCCGGGTAACCCTGGTCCATTCATCTTCTGACTCAGAGGCACTGCTCCCAGAGGTTCCCGTCTGTTCTTCCAGGTTTTCCCGGATTCTGCGAGCCTGGGAATGGCTGGCAGAATGTGGGGACCTGGTCTCCTGTGTCCTGTACCGCTCAGAGGAGTCTTCAGATCCCTCCTTGCTGCCAGGATTTGATGGGTACCCCCCCCCCCACTGACCTAACTGGGCAGAGGTTTTCAGGATGCCCTTAATGGGCCTACTTTCCTGGGGTTCCCCATCAAATTGCACTGTGCTTGGGTGCCCATACCCGGATGCCCGCCCCTCCATTCCTGGGTGGTACTGGCCTATGAGCCCCATGCTTCTGGCTGGATAGTAATCTGCCATCCCTGTGGCCCTGTGCTCATGTGCGCCAGGGGACATGGGGGTGGCAGAGTCCAGGGACTGAGAGAGATAAAGGCCTCTGGTACTAGGGCTCCTGGGGTTATGCTCAGCAGTTTCTCTTTCCCAGCGAACCTCATCTCTATCCGCCCCTGCTCCCTGTTGCAATGCAAGAGCCTGCGCCTTCAGTTCCTCAGTTAAGGCCTTACTAGACTCTATCAGTCTCTCCTGCCTCATTCTCACTCTGTGCCTCCTGATTGGTCCTGGAGCACTGGGCCAGTCTTTGCTGCAGGAGGGTTACCTCCTGAGCTGTGTCCCTATTGGCCTGCTCCTTTCTTGCCAGAGCATCCTCCACTCTCCTGGTGTGTTCTAACAAGTTCTGGCGTTCTTTTCGGAGGTCACCCAGCCCCTGGAGGGCCAAGTGATTTTCTTCTGTTTTTCTTTTTAAATGGCAGACTTCCTGGCCTAAGGCGTCTCTTTCCTGGCTAAGAGCCTGCATTTGTGCCGCCAGGTCGTCCCTCTGCCTTTGCAAGGCACGAGCTTTCTGGCGTTCTTCATCAAACTCTGCCTGGGTATCCAGGTCTTTCAAAATCAGCTTGTTGCTCTCTGCCTTCACTCTATCTAGATGACTTTGCAGGGTGGCTACCTGCTCCGTGCATGCCCTGTTAAAGTCTAATTGTTGCTCCAGCTTTTTCTGGCTCTGCAGTAAGGAGTCCAAACTGTCTTGGTGCTCCTTCTGCAGGGCCAGAAGTCTAGTATCCTGGTCAGCCTTTTCCTGTTGCAGTATATCCATGTCCTCTTTTATTTTAATGATATACTGCCTACTATCATTTTCTGACTCCTGGCTCCTCTGCAGCCTCTGCTCAGAAGAGTCCAGATCAGATTGGGCCTTCTGTAATGCCAGCAGTTGCCTACTCGCCAGATCTTGGCCTTCAGCACATTTGTCCTGCATGGCTCCCATATGTAAATATAAATATGCCGCTACCCTGGCAATCTTGTTGTGCTCATCCTTGGCCTTAGAGGACATATATAGTTCACTCAGGGCCACATGTAAGGGACCCTGGTCTCTCCATATATCTGACCCTGTTTCCGTGATCTGGGGTGCGATTGCTTGCAACCAGACCGTCTGGTCCTGATGAGTCCACTCACCTCTCACAAATAATTTATGTAAGAAGTGCTCTCTGGCTATTTTCATGTCTACTAAGGTCGTCATTCTAGAGATTTGAGTTCCTTCCTGACTTACAGAAGTTTGTATTTTATTTTTGCAAAACAGACCTTTTCCTTAGAGCGTTCCTATGAGGAGTGCTTTACAGCGTAACACAGCGTGGTGATCCGACTGGATATGTGTATCTGGTCAGATGGCACGCTGTATTAATCTGCACAAATGGTAGATCTAACCCAAACGTCCCGCTCGAGCCCCCAATTTGTAAGAGGATGCAATTCAACACTACAGCTAAGTCAATGCCTAGTCTGGGATACTGAATGGAAACCCTTATTGATATATCTTTATGTCCAGTTCATGCGTTCTGGATGACTACCCCTATATAACACCCCTCTCTTGGAATCCCACTGAGCCAAGAAGTAGTTCTGTTTTGCAAGTTTAAAAGGTTTATTTGATAATTTAAACAATAGATATATATATCACACTTTATAATAATTAATAATTGAATATCACACTTAATCTGAGCAGTAATCAATAATGGATAGTCTGGCACTAGCACACTTGTGAATAGGAACAGAAGAATAAGGTGGTAGAGAATACTTTATATAAGTTTAGATGGATGTAATGTTGAATGAAAATGCAATACAGAAAATACTCAATATGATTTCGACAAAACAATGTAATCACTTTTCTCTGGCAATCCCCTCCCCCCTATATGCAATGCAAGGAAATGGAAGGAAAACACACAGTTCTCAGAAATGCAATCAAATGTAATTCATTCACCCCAGCAAGCTTAGACTACAGAAGTTTGAAACACAGGCCCAAAATGCTTTTATATGTGCTGGCAATGAAGTGAAAAATATGCTAAAATGCTTTTAATTCCCTCTAGAGGTTCAGGGTGAGTGGTGTCAAGTTAATATTAGTCCAGGCTCACTCTAGCAATGATTCAGGGATGGTCCTTAAGAGGCAAACGAATTTTTAGCAAGGAAAGCAAGGAAGCTGCTGTTTTGCGATTGCGGCAAAAGTGTCGGGGGTAGGAATGTGGTTCTAGGTTCGTTGAAAAGCCAAGATTCCCAGCTTTCAGAGGAAAGTTACTGCAAGTCTCTAAGACAAACGGTCACGGAGATATGAGCGATATGGTAAAGGTTGTTTTTCAGATTTGAAATTTTAAAAGTTCAAAGTGACAAGTGACAGCTAGCAGCTAGAAATGACAGGTGACAGTTTTGCAAAATGACAGGTGACAGTTAGGAGGCAGTTCTACTTAGATTAAAATAGATTGAATTATATTATTTTAACTAAGAGATTGGTTCTGCACAGTTCTGCTTGGTACTCACAATATATTTTTGAAATAAATGGGCCTCGCCACGGATCTGGTCAACAGGTTTTCTTCACTCGCCACGAACGGTCTCTGCGCAAAGCGTCTGGGTCAGCTCTCTAGTTCTGCGAACAACGGTCTGGGTCAGCTCTGCTCTGCCTCTGGGTACAGCACTGCTTCTGGATCTTTCTGCACAGCTTTCTCTGGACCCAGCGCTGATCTGCACGGCTCCTGGATGCTGCTCTCGCTGTTAGGTTTGCTGGATGCTGAGGCCCACTGAGAAGAGTTCTCAGTTTGTGGGTTTAGGCCCTTGCTTTGAGTTCTGAATCAAGTTCTTTGGAGTTTTAAAGTCTAAGTGTGGAATCTAGTATCTTCTGGATGTTGTGTGGTCCGGCAGAGCGCGTTGCAGCAAATGGAATTGACTGTCTCTATCTGTCCTGACTGTCTGCTTTTATGTGTTTTGAAAGTGGGTGGAGAGGCTAGCTTCCTAGGCCCTACCCCTCTCCACTTGTCATTGGCCACTTCATCCTCTTCCCCTTGATTGGGGGAATGAAATGAAGTGTCATCATGATGAGGTCTGTTTATGATGCAGAGAACCTACCCCTGTCAAATTACACACAATCTATATTTTGACCCAAAAGACATATTTGCACAGGTACACATTTGTTTAAAATTACATGCACCCATCACTTATCACAGGAGGTATACCCTGTCCAAATCTGCTCTTCCTGGGAGCTTGCATTCAGAAATGGCAACATTTGCACTTTTTAACTGGTTTCGTAATATCGGACATTACCCCAAATTTATACACATGTGCGCAAGGAGTATGGACATTACTTGATGAAGTGTCAGATTTTTAACATGCATACATTTTAAGTAATACCCTCTTAACTGCTAGCTTGCCCCCAGATCATACCACCGGTTCTAAAAACCTCTTAAAATGTGGGCAGAAAAATCACAAGAATTATGGTATCATTTAAATAATTTTCACAAGTCCGCTCTATGAATGATCCATCTTTTTAGAGTTATGTTCTGGCCCCAAAGGTTGAATTTCTGTTTTTTCCAGTTCTGCCAAGCCAGCTTGCTCTCACAGGCAGTGTTCCTCCCCTTTCCTTCCAGGAGGAAGCCACTTTTACGGCCCCCATAATAAAACATTTGCCTGAGTTAGGACAGGGCTTTGTTCAATTTCCTGCAGAGCCCAAGTAATTCAATCAGAGATGTGTCATATCCCTTTTGGTGGGAGCAGCAAAAGGCAGCTAGGCCTGGGAACACAGCTGTTGTGCAAGTCTCATCTCCTGTCGGGGGTAGCTGGTGGGCAGAATTCAGTTCCTTAAGCCAGGCCCCAGCTAATGTCACTTTTAGTTACCCAGTTTTCTGCATTCAAATAAAATTAACCATTTTTACATATGCAGCTAGAATGCTGATTCTAAGTTTAAAACTATGACATTTAAACAATTGCAATCTATGTGACACTCAAAAGTAGGTCACTCATTTCTTTTAAACATTTAGATTTTTAGTGTCTTTCAGTCCAAATTTACTTAAACTGCTGAAATCCACAGCTCAGCCAGTCTTGTTATAAACCTTCAAGTCACTTCAGAATATAACTTTACATTGTATCCACCCCTCAGTAAGTCTTTCTTTGGCATGCTTTGGGTTCATTTATTCAGTTTTACACAAAAAAAAAATCTGGTGTTGTTTTAAAACGCCGGCTTTCTGATAGTGGTGAGTACTGGTAATGCAACCATTTTGGGGATTTTTCTTGGATTAATGCATTCCAACAGGAATGGTTCTTACATGGTAGTAAATCCTTGCTTAACATTGTTTTAATGGGGCTCCTTACAGTAAAATGGTTATGTGGAACCCCACAAAAGGGTTGAATCTTTAAATTGGTCCGGTGAGCAACGATTACAGCAACGTTTTGACATCAGTAACAGTGGATTTTGTTAACAAAGATCTTTCTTTACACTGGTGGGTGGCAAGTGAGGTAACCATTTTGGTGTGCGCACAAACTGCGTGGTTCTCCTGGATTCTGGTGCACTTGTGGGCTTTTTGGCCATCTTGGATTTTCTAAGCCCACAGCACCAAATGTTGCAGCATGATAGCTCAAACGTGGGTCAGGACACCCAACACTACCCCAATTTGGCGAGTGGGGGAGGGGGGGCTTGTCCCCCTTGATAGGGTCACATTCCTGACCCAGTCACACTTCTCATCCTTACTTCTTCCCCTCTGGGGGGGGCCCCTCTCATCTGTCCCTCTATTCATCTCAGCTTCTCTGTTACCCGTGCGCCCTACTTGTTATGGCCCATGGTGCGTCCCGTATATACAGTGCTCCATTGCTTCCCAGCTAGGTTTGCACTTTATAAATCCCATTAGGTGGTACTGGCAGTAGAAGAGCAATCCTCCAGTTGAATTACTTCACCAGACCAAGGAAAACAAAGATAGCTAAAGGCATAATGTAAAGGTACACAGTCTGCCACTGTAGACCAACCCCTGTCTAACCTCTAGAGGAGGATCGTTATCTACAAAAAAATGGTATATCTAAAGAAACCTAAGAAATTAAATTCCTGTTTCATAAGTACTTTCCCTTTAGAACACAATGTATGGACATGTTAAGTAAAACAGACATCACCATCAAATTGGGTTTGGCAGGTGTTTCGTGTTTTATTTGTTAAACCTGTGCACCATTGTGATGCTGGAAATGCATCGGAGGGACAGGGCCTCCATATCCTTGTCCTTTACTGCTTTTTATCATGTGTTCTGTCGTGTTTTCCGTGCAGGAGTTCATGTGGGACTCCTGGAGGTGCATCTCTCTCTTTTGGTTTGGTGTACAGACCCATGGGATACGCTTATGGCACCTATGGGTGGGGGTACAATCCTGTGCCCCTAGTGTATGTTTTTGGGCACCTGTGTATGACCCACAGAGCAGGGTACGGGCTGGTGGCAGCTCCGTGCTGAATTGACTGGTGCCCTGAGCGTCCTCCATTTTGAGATGCCCAGGCTCTGTCATTGGAATCGGTAGATTCCTGATGGAGACAAGATGGCCCCCATTAGCCTCTTGCCTTCCATCGCCTGTTAGCTTGATCTTTCCCAAGTCCCAGGAAGCCCTGACTCTGTTCCTTCCCACTAACTGGCTGTTGGGTGGAAGTTCCATATATGTAGTGTGGGGAAGTTCTGACCAGACTGGCTGGAGCCTTCCCAACGACCGTATGTTGTGGGTACACCTGTGGGTGGGACCTAGGTGAATCTACACTTCTTGTTGTGGATGTCTGGTATCTAGTGTTTGACACAATGGGGGTCATTACAAGGTTAGCGGTAAAGGGTTAACGGCGCTGGTAAAGGTGCCAGAGCCATCAACCCCTTACCGCCGCATTACGAGGTCCTTTAGCGGGTCCCGCTAAGGGCGCCTGGTTTTACCAGGTGGCCTTAGCGGGACCCCCTAAAGGACCAGCATGCTAACAATGGGCCCGTTCGAGCCCCCTATGGGGGCTCAAATGGGAATGGGGATGTGTTCCCTGAATGGGGAAATACTGGGTTCTCCAAGGTTGGAATGGCCCGGTATTTCCCCATTCAGGGAACCCGGACCCGGTATGGGGGTACCCATGCCGCAAATAGCGGCATGGCTACCTCCAACCTTGTAATGACCCTCAATGACTGAGACAGCCCTGCCCGAAACTGGAATGAATGCAGTAGGTAGTGTTGAATAGCTTGGTACTGGTCCAAATCCACATTCTGTGTTGTGAGTGTCTGGATGGAGAAGAATGGCCTGAATGTACCGTGTGCCTGATTGGCTGACTGACTGCTGAATGCCCTTCGAAGTAATTGGTTGCTTGAGTGTGACCCAGCAGAATGAATGGGAGATCAACAGTATATCTGGGGACCTCTCACTGCTAGGAATCGTTTTCAGAAGCTGAAGTCCCACCACGAAGAGTAACTGAATTGAAACTGAAGTTTGACTTTGAAACCCTGCTGGAAGAGAAGGATTTCTGTTGCCCTTCTTCATCAATCTGAAAGCTGCGGTGTCTCCAAGGACTGACCCAGAGAGGACCTGGTAAGAAGCCCTCTTCCCGAGCTATGAGGGACAATCGTGCACCAGCTGATCTTTGCCAAAGCTCCCTGGTAGACAGACCCACGAAAGGCTGCCGACCGGAGACGGGGACTGCCGCGGAATACCAAAGAGAAGCACCCAGACTATTGTCCACCACCGTCGACTACCAACGTCGCCGACTGGAGCTACTTTTTGCCCATTGCCTGAGAACGTTTGATTCACAGACATGCTCGTCCGCACGGCCGCCCGCCTTATCCCGCCGGAGAAGGCCAGGCCGTCAAAGCGCAGGTGGGTTTACTGCCACCAAAAGACCACAGAGACGCCGACGACCCGACGTCCTTGGTTGGCCACAGTTCTTCAAACTCTTTGCGGTCCAGAACTATCGACATTGAGGTGCCCCGCATGCCTCTTCCTTGCAGGACGTTTACGCTTCTCTGTCGACAAGCACTGCTAGGAAAGAAGCTGCCACTTCAACACCGTAGTTCACCCTGTTCTTCGCCGGACGTTCGATGACCCGTGACTCCTGCCTTAAAGGTAGGGCACTCAAGAAGGGCCGTTGATTCCCCGACGAGGAACTCTACAATGCCAGGTACTTTGGGGTTGTTGAACTATTGGAAGGACTCTTGTGAACAATATATG
The DNA here is from genome assembly GCF_040938575.1 of Ambystoma mexicanum. NCBI lineage: Eukaryota > Metazoa > Chordata > Amphibia > Caudata > Ambystomatidae > Ambystoma > Ambystoma mexicanum. The sequence goes on from NC_090929.1 coordinate 1,294,968,600, forward strand.
GACTGGGCTTGTGGTATATCTTTATTCTACAGGTTGCCCAGGTGGGAGATCTCCACTCAGAACTGTGTCTAGGTAACGGGGCCAGTATTCTGCCAATTGTTCTCATCAACTGCTTTCCTCTTATATCTACTGTTGGTTTCCTTTACGAACTGATTTGTGTGACATTTAACCGTACAGTTGATGCACTTTAAAGAGATTGAATAGTAATTGTGGTACCACATAGAACTGTATAGATTTGCCATTACAGATAACCGAGTACAAATTGAGTTATTGTGATATTGTACATAACCTTGAATATTAATTATATAAAGACTGTTTTTTAACTAATACAGTGTGCGGACATTCCTTTGTGGGTGCGTGGGGACTACACTGTACTTAAAAACCAGCCTGCATCACTTTCTGAGAAGGTAGGCCTTGATTACTCGTCCATTGCTACCGTAATAGAGAATCTTGGCTGGGGTCCTCTGTGCCTCTCCTCTACCACATAGAGAGCAGAAGTACAGACCCCCTCTCCGGTCTTTACAACCACTAAAGACGTTCTTGTGCAACTACACCACTTCTTGACATCATTAAAGGAATTTGAGGTACTCCAAAATGCTCTGGGAAATAAACATATTACCTAATTGAGCGGAAGCAGTATGGCCAAGCAGAGCGGTCTTGGAAACTAGCTCTGCAAATTACTGCTACAAGATTAATATGTAGATTTCATGCATAAAATCCAAATGAGCCTGGGGCAGAGGAAGTAGACTTCTTTGAGGAAGGGGGGGACTAAGACATATGAGGTCAGCACAGGCTTTGATTGATCCTACATCATCTACACGCAGCACTGGGGGAGACTGCTCTGGTTCTTGTTTGGCGGTTGAAAACAACTGCAAGCAAAAAGGGACTTTAAGTTCCTGATGTCTCGGTGGTCTATGAAGTAGCTGTCTGTTGCGAGACAATTTGCAGATGGATAGCTGCTTGCATTTCTGATTTCGATAAGTCTGAGCTTAAAGTACACCATAAGGAATGTGGTACATTTCTCCGAAATAGCTGAAATAGATATGTAGGTATTTGCCTATAACAGTATAGGTTATTTTTTTTTTCAAAGAAAGAAGAGCACTTGTGGACAGGGGAGACTAGTAACTTTTGACCTGGGGGGTAAGTACAATTTAGTGGCACTTGGCCACGGTGCAATGGCCACAACCCTCCATTCACACTATATAGAGTCTCGGGAGGATAGCTCAGGGGCAACGTGCTTGCTTTGGAAGCAAGACGATGTGGAGCAACACAGGTTTGATCCCCGGGTTCACGATTAGAAACCTCTGGGTATTGTGCGCATTATAAATAACCAATCATATCATTTGCTCAGTATCACGCCATTTTGGTTGTGAGGAGCTAAGATTGTAACCACGAACGTACATACATACAGACACATGCAGACAGACACACACACTCACTTTCACACTCTATAAAGTGCATTTGATTTGAGGATAGGATCAAAATATCTTTCAGCTGTGTGTTTCTTGGAGAACAATGCATATACTTGACTTCCCAAGTGAAGGACCCATGGGTGGGTGAAGAGAATATTCAGCGTGTGTTATGCACTCTATAGAGAGCAATATTTGGAGCATCTCTGTAGTTTATTAACCCATGCAGGAGTGTGACTATAGGTATGGTAGCAAATAACAAAATCCCTTCTAGGGGCTTAGAATTTCAGCTGTACTCAATGAGGTGACAGTAGCCGAGTTGGAAGTCAACACAGCCTCTTCTACCGTAGTGAATATAAATGCGCTCACCTCTCCAAGACAGCGTGAATCTGAGATATCTAGTGATTTTGCTCCTCCCTATAACATGCAGCACTGATGTCTCCTTAGAGAAATCATTCACTTACAATCACCATGATATACATACACCTTTGTATGATTTTGTCACTGTCATTGTTGTACAAAGTACCTGCAGAAAGTTTAATCTGGAATCTGCAGTATGCATTAAAATTTGCTGCATCCCATGGACATCCAGGTAGGAGGCAATGCCGTTGAGCACGTTGAGCCTCATTACAAGTTTGGAAGTATTTCAGAGGAAAATCCTCTGAAATACCAACAAATGGATTTACCGTTAGGGCCACCTGGTCAGGCGGAATGTCCACCTGATTACAAATGGTGGTAGCAGTGTAAATATCCATTTATTTTTGGTCCATTGGACCCAATGGGGATTTTTATTTGCTGAATTATCGATTTTGTTTTTTTTAGTCGTTGAGTGGCACAATTTACCTCCAGGTTTTTGCTGGAGGTAAAACTTCCACTCAAAGTAAAAACTCACAATTTGGAATAGTGGTAAAATTGGAGGTAACTCATTTACCTCCAATTTTACCACTTACCGCCATACTCGTAATGAGGCCCAATATTGTATGAAGACAATACAAATTCTCTCACGCTTTTTCACAGCTTTGCTCTCTTGTTCAATGCGGAAAGGTATGATTACAGCATTAAATGCAGTAGAAAATGACCAAATATTTCAATTTATCTTTTTTATCAGACTAGTAATGTGACTAGCCGTGTGCGCAATGTTGTTGCAATCCTTTTAGGGGAGCAGATTACAGAGGCTTTGCGCTTGCGATGGTGCAAAGGTTTTCTAATATAGCCCTCATGTTTTTTCAACATGTGCTGGTGCTAATACCGTGTACATATGCAATTGTGCAAAGTATCTGTAATCTGGCCCATGGTGCTCTGAAGGCTTTTTTCTTGGGTGCAATATTTCCAGATTAGCAAACCTTCACACATCAGATGGTTGCCTGAAATCGGCAAAACACCAATGTGGTCATAGAAGGGCCAGTCCCGACACGAGGAGCAAAACTCAAGGTCCAGGCCCTAGGATGCATGGTTTCCAAGATATTTGCACTGCAACAAACTGCCACCTGCCAGGATGAGGGGACAGGTGGGGAAAGAGCACAGAAAGTCCCAGTATACAGCAGCACACCAACTCTCACCTCCTTTCAACGTCTGTTCTGGTGGTATGTCAACCAGCCAAACGCACCCAGTCTCAGTGCAGTTTACATCAGGTTGCAAAGCACATCAAGAGATAAGCGAACGGGAACAGCGACCTACAGGATCAGTGTTATCATGTCTGCTTATGGGGAACAGGGACTTCTGCTTGTCAAAATTATATTTAAAATTGAGGGCGGGGGTCTGTTAAAAAAATATTTGTACAAAATGTCTATTTAATTCTACTGAAACATATCATGTTTCCCAAACCCTTATAGATAAAAGTTTGAAGTATTTGAACATTTAAATCTTTCAGAGTTGTAGTGCGTCCATTATGATGGAGGAAATCCTGCTTACAGCTACATCTAATACCAGCAGTTCCCAAATGGCAGCTTTGGTGCACCTTCATCGTCATTTAAAGGAAAAGGGAGACTTCACAAGCAGTATTTTCAAAGGTGTGGAACAGAGACTGACTGCTATTTCAAAGGTAATTTCAATACATATTTCTCTTTTAAGTTGCAGTTTACACTCTTGATGTAATGAATATAAATGAACCTGTTTTAAAGAAAGAGTGGAGAAGAGACTTGACCCGTGTCCCTCTGATAAGCAGTAGCCACTATTCACATTATATTTGATTTAAAAAAGACACGTAGAACAACTGCTTACTATTGGCATCACAGTGATTTCTGTCTCTACCAAATTCCCAGTGAGTGTTAATGAATTTGGGTTCTCTTCATCAAACATTTGATATTTGTCTGTGTAGACTCCTTTTTGGTTTTGGCTTTTACGTGGCGCTAAACGACTGAATTGGCATAAAGCTATGATGGAGATGACATGTTAGGAGGGCATACAGATTTTGAGCATTGTTTGGTTATTTACCAACCCACTAACTGGCCATGGTCATGGTAATCCGCAAAGCCATTCCCACCCAAAACACATCCTCCTGGGATATCTTTAACCTAGGTCTATCAAGCAGTACCTTCAAACTTTGGCATACCTATGTTTTTTCTAAGCAGTCTGCTGAGAATTAGTTCCTTAATTGCATTTGTAAATGTGACTACCAGTGTAATAAGAAAGTGTGCTTTCAACTACTTGATTTATATATGTTGCTTGCACTAAAGCCCTTTTTTAAAATGAGCATTGGCAAAACCATCAGTTTGGACTTGTGAATAGGTACTAGGTATACATTTGCTAGGTACTGCTGTCATAAACCCAGGTAATCGCAGCTGTTTCCATCATATGACCAGGTTACTACCTGGTCATATGATGCACTATGCACTGTGGCAGTGCCTGGCAAATGTCAATGCCATGCATACAAAAAGCCAAAACAGTTGGCTTTGTCAATGATTGTTTACCCTGAATTGTGCGTAGCCAGCAATACGGCAAGGTCGTCCAAAGGACGGTCAGTAGATAGAAAGGGAGTCCTAACGCAACACACCTGAGGGTGATTTCCATTGCCTTCAAGGTTGATCGTAATTTATACTTCACAAACCACGTAGCTGTGAAATCTCACACGTCCTGATGCAAACCATCTCTACTATGAAACATCAAACCCTACTTTCCAGAAGTATTTACAACTGTCCAAGTACTAGTCTCCTGGCACCATGCTGATGAAAGGTCCACCTGGCTGACATCCAACTAAAACCTGACACAACTGAGTGTTCTATATGCAATGGTGCGATTAATCTAAACCCTAGAAATATATAGTCACATTACCACAAACTGGATAACGTTACCGTGGCTCCCTTGTGAGCCTTCTTAACGTTTAAGGCCTACTAAATAATTTCCAAGGCATTTGCATGCAAGCACTTCCATATCTAGCCAACAATCAACCATCTCCCCGGGGACAGAGCTGTAAAAGGATCCTCGATTCAGTGAGACTTCAAACAAAGAACTGCAAAATACAAAGACTTAAAAATAGGCCTTCTCTGGGTACAGTAACAGGTTTTGTGGCCAACATAGGACAAGCACACTCAAGATACTTGGAATAAGGGGCTTTATTGCCAACATGTACACATATTTCACAGTTGCCTCACTGTGCTCTGAACTGGTGAATAATTGTCGTACTTCGTGATGCAGGGAATGGAGTGAGGGATGACCTACAATGGAGGCCGTGGTCCAGTGTTCAAGCAGAGCACCAGGGCTGCGGTGGCAACTGTCTGCCACCCGCGATCAGAGTGCTGCTTCTCGGGCCGCACTCCGCCTTCCGGGTCGCGTCATCTCGCAAGAGGTTGGGAGCGACTTCTCGTGATCATGTAATCTCTACATATACCTCCTTTTGTCGAGCAACGAGGAGTTACTCCATCACATAGTCTGCAAAATGTCTGGGTCTTCTCCTTCTTTGTGGGCAAGTCCTTTCTAACTCACCACTGCATGGTGATTTTTCCATCTCCGCTTTTCTCTCCTGCTGTACTTCACATCTCCTTGGACTGTTCTCTTCTTGTGCTTGGGTGCCTTCTGACTGCGCAATCTCCTGTTTTAGCCGCACTTCAGCTGGCAACTTGTCACCGCAGGAGCTCTTCTCAACGCTATCATGTTCCTGTATCAGAGGACTCTGCGGCTCTATTGTTTTCTTTTCTCATAGTACTACCCATTCCAGGTTCCATATCCTGCATCTTGGGTGCGCACATGATTGGTTTCTCGCTGACATACTCTCAATGATCGGCTAAACTTGGACCCCATCACAGGGTCTCTATGTGACAGTTTTATTTTGATGAGGTCAACTTTTTGGGCGTTACTTCGATGAGGAGCTCTCCTCCTGTCATTCCACAATTTCATGGGATCCTTGCTTTTTCTCAATCGTCAGACTAATTCCGCCATGTCCACAGTGTCATCTTCCCTTATTTTTGACAGCCAGGTGGGACCAAGGTGGACGCTGCTCTGCGTCCTCTAAGAAGGCAGAATAGTGATATATTTGTTGTCCCACTAAGGGTCAGGCAATGGGCTGCCACTGTCTCCTTAACTGTGTTATGAGGGTCTAGTTCCGCTGTGTGGCTAGTTGCACAGCCCCTTTGCTGAACCTGTTTGTGCGTTCCACCAGGCCATTTGCGTGAGGGTGATACAGGGCCGCCTTTACCTGGTGGATATTATTCTCCTTCAGGAACCTTTCCATCTCCCTTGAGACAAGTTGGACCCCATTGTCTGTGACTAGTTCCTTTGGCAACCCTTCTCGTTGGAAGATTTTTTTGAGGAAGCGGATAATGGTGTGTGTAGTTACGTCCGGGACAAACTCTACTTCCACCCACTTAGATAAGTAGTCTACCAGCACAATCTGGTAGATTCTGGTTTTTGGTTCTGGTTTCATTAAGTCTAATGAAAGCATATAAAAAGCAATTTAACTGTAAGTAATTTAGCTATCATTTCTCAATTATATATCAATGCTCATATAGCACAAGTAAGGTATTAAAATACACCTGGTTTTGTCTTAATCCCTAAGGTTACATTTCACTTTCAAGAACTCAAAATTTGCACCTCCTGACGAACCGCCCGACGGAATGGTGGGGAAACACGTGTTGGGAGCAAAAAAATGGGGAGCAAACAAATAGAAACAAAGTGAAAAACAAACTAGCACAATTAAGCAGAACCTATTAAGTCAAGAAGGACATTGTAGAGGAGGTCCCAAGTACAGCCTGCACTTCAACCGTCCATTTTGAAGTACCAGGAACGTTCACGCTGAAATATGGGACATATGATGAGCAAATAAACCAGCAGAGAGCGCAGTGGGGCTCTGTCCAGTACCTATCAGAAGAGCAGCACCTATGATAATACCTATACCTAAGAAACCATGGACAGTAAGGCCCCCATTGAGAAAACCATATCAACAAATGAAACGAAACGAAGATCGTCTGGGTACAGTCCCTGAAGAAACCAAAAAGGTTTTCATGGAAGACGAATGGTGACGTCACAAGAACCTGGACTGATTCCCATATAGAAGATATGACAACCTGAGAATGATAAAAAGAGACGAAACGCCATGAATAAGGGACATCCCGAACCTAAAGTAAAAGGACGATGGCAAATGGAAGAAGCTTATGCCATGAGCATGACGAAGATATTCAATTAGTTTACGCATGCACATATGCTTGGAACCGCAAGAAAGCTAAGAAAATCATGCGGCTTGCTATGCTTAGTAGAAAACTGGGTGCACCCTGCACCTGCCCGACCATTTTGCGTGCTGCTAGACAAAGTGAAAAAGTATGAGTGGGGTTGATGACAACCCAATCATACTGGCCCAAGTAATCTAGGGTCCTATACTTAATAGAACCACTGGGACATCGTACTTCCAGTGATGTCCACAGTAGACATTTTTAGGTGGGGCTTAGATGTCCCACCTGACAGTGTTTACCCAATCCCCTTACTCCGTTACCATATACAGATATAGTACCTATATTAAAGTTACCTTTCTAGAACCAATAGAATTACATGCCAACTTTTAAGCGTTAAACATTAGTGATGACGAGTTTTTAGTATAAATGATGTGTTTTTTGTGAAGTTTGTTAATAATAATTTAATAAATAATAATAATAATTTCGCATTTATATAGCGCTACAAACCGTCGGGTATCTGAGCGCTGCTTATTATTACCCACGGTGTGTGGTGATCATTTATCGACCTCGGAAGGATGAAAGGCTGAGTTTGGCCCTGCCGGGATTTCGAACCTGCGTCAGCAGGCTCTACACAGATGTCAAAGCGAGCACTCCTACTTGCTGTGCTATCAGACCGGCATAAGTTGTTGGAGTTGTGAAGCAAGAGAGAAGATCACGCATCCACTGATATTCATGAGACTCACAGTTTTTTGTACTTGTCATTAAACTGACTCCCTTTGCCCAACCGTTGAGTTGACATTATTGATTTGGTGTTGGAGTATTAATCTGCATCCCCATCCATCTCACGGGTGCTGCTATCTTATCTTAAAAAGCTATTGGGTAAACCCCAGCTCTATGGGCCGGTTGGGGGTCCCAGTGTACAACCTACAAACCACTAACGACATATGACAGTATTGAATGAAGTCAATTCAATAGCCAAGCAGATAGGAAACACAAACCTTATAATTACCAGCACAGTATTGAAAATATATGAATTGAATAAAGAAAATTCAATAGATACATATCTGCTATAACTGTACAACTCCAATTAAACCTTGATAAAAAATACCCAAACAACATATACTGTCATTATTTATTGCAACTGAATATTAAAAAAAGTACAAGTGAAGCGCAACATAATTGGATTCTTTAGCATTTCAGTCAATTAAGTCTAATGGGCCTATGAAATTTAGCCCCAGTTTTTGCCACACCCCTTCTGGTACCTCCGTGGGGTGTAATTGAGCTTGCCTGACCTTGCGTCTTTTGTCGCTGTTAAGGCGTTCATGATACCTTTCCGTCATTGATTTTATGTCCTGTTACATGCTAGGCCACCAATAGGATTCTCTCATGCGTCTCCTTGTCATGTTGCTCCCCAGGTGTCCTGCGTGAGCCCTGCACATTATGGTTCTCCACAGTGTCACTGGTGGGATGGCTTGATCACCCCTCATTAGCATAACCTTGTGTTCGAAAATCTTGTCAGCCACTTTCCAGTATAGTTGCAGGCCTTCAGGGACTGCTTTCTCATCCGGCCAGCCCTTCCTGGCCCATTCTGTAATAATTGTCTTCATGGTATCTTTAGCGGCTTCTTCCTTCCAATGATTCTCACTCATATCAAGGAACTCTTTGCTCCTGAGATCACCCAACGACGCTATCACACATTCAGCTTTGAGGAAGCTGGTCTCTGTCTCTCTGTGTCCGGACATCCTGGACGTGCAGTCTTCCTGTGCATTTTTCTAACCCGCGATATGCACTATCTCATAAGTGTATTCTTGCAATTTTGCTGTGATGCGGGCCAGGTGGGCAGTGGTTGTTCGGGTACCTCCTGGATTCAACATGTGCACCAGAGGCTTGTGGTCCGTTACTAACTGAAACCCTGTGCCCCACACATAAGTTCGAAAGTAGTCCACTGCACAGGCACACACCAGCATTTCCTTCTCTATGGTTGCATAGTTCCTTTCCGCCTGTGAAAGCGCTTTTGATGCAAAAGCCACTATGTGCTCTTCATGGCCTTTCTTCTGGGTTAACGTTGCCCCTAATCCGTATGAACTGGCGCCAGTGGTGATCACTGTTTTCCAGTGTGGGTTAAATGGCTGAAGGCAGGGAGCATGCATGATACCATCCTTTACCTCCTCAAAGGCTTTAACCTGCTCCTCTCTCCATTGATATTCTGTTCCTTTCTTAAGTTTTTCCCTCATGGGGGCTGTAGTTTCTGAAAAGCTTGGCACACATTTTGCATAGTACTCGGAGAGGCCTGGAAACGACCTCCGTTCCTCTTTGCTGTTGGGTGGGGATGCCTTCACGATGGCCTGTAATAGATCCTTTTTCTGGCTGATCCCTGTCCTGCATATCTTATAGCCCAGGTACTCCACTTCCGCAGTCTGACCCTACACACTTGTAGTGTAGCCTAACTCCTGCCTCTTGCAATTTGGCTAACACTTTGCGAAGCGCTTTGTCATGAGTTTCCTGATCCTCAGCATATATCAAGATATCATCCTAGAAGTAGGACACGTTTCCGATGTTTTTTTAACCAAGAGTCCATCATGCGTTGGAACGCCGACGCGGCCCAGGACAGGCCAAATGGCATGCGGGTGAACTGGTATCTACCAGATGGAGTTATGAAGGCTGTGAGAAGTCTTGACTCACGATGCAAACTGATCTGGTGATAAGCGTCTCTCATGTCGAGCTCAGAAAACGCTTTCACCTCTTACATTAACAGAATAAGTTCATTAATGCTGGGTAATGGGTAACTGTCCAAGATTGAAACTATGTAGATCGATGGAAACCCGTTGATTACCTGTTTTTTTTTAATGAGGTCTACTGGGCTAAGCCATTCAGATGACTCTACTGTTTCAATCCTCCCCTCTTTCAGCATCTTGTTGAGCTTCACCTGTAGGGCACCTCTTGCGGTTGCTGGGATGGGTCTCACCTTATGCTTTACTGGAACGGCACCATGCTTAAGTTTGATCTTGTGCACATAGTTCCTGATCTTGCCAGGTGTGTCAGAGAAATGTTCTGGAAATTCCTCTCTAAATGACCAACGCTCCTCCTCTGGCTACGGTCAAGACCTGCCCCTCTACACTGGGATCTGATCTGTAATTTGGCCTGGTCGTCCCATCCCAATACAGCCTGGCCTTTCTCTGAAAAGTATACTTTGGTCTTCGTTACGCTTCCTTTGAAATCCACAGTAGCTCAGATATATCCCAGTAAATCCACTGTGGCACCGCCGAAGACTATGGGGTAGTGCTTTGTCGTGCAGACTTCCATTTCTCTTTAGCGACCATGGTATGATATGGCATTTATAATGCACCTGTACACAAATGCTTCTAGGCGCGACAAGACAATGAAGGGGAAACAAAGGGAGGACAAAACAGTGGTCTGGTGTCAAGTGTTTGGTGTGTTTGGAGGCAGCTCATGTCTTTCTGTGTTCCTAAAGACTTATGCTGCAACAAGAGTTACTGCCCCTTTAACTGGATTACCTGAGTGCAGTGTGCAGACATAAGATTCTCCAACCCTGCGAAGTAGTGATAGTGTTTGGTATGTTTGGTTGGGTTTGTGGGCGGTTTGTTAACTGCAGCGGAGATAGCCTTTTGGTTCCCGCTGCGGCTGCTCCCCCTTCATGACCCCCTCTTGTGCTGAGATGCTGCACGTTACATGGCTCATTGACCCGGCCACTCGACCCATTGGAGGAGCTTGCTGCCGCCTGAGGTGAGGAATTGTGCATGTTCTGAGTGGACATAAGCTGCGGGGTCACGGCTGTGCTGGCTTGACCTCCTTTGTTGTTAATTAAGCTAACCAAGCGGACCTACAAGTGGATACGCAAACCTGTGTGTGTTTTGTCACACTCATAAGGAACAAAGGGACAAAGTTTTGGCTTAGGGTGACTGGCTAATGGTGTTAACGTGACTCTGGGTCGCAATTAGCTTTAAAGGAATCTTCGAAGGGATTGTGTCCTCCGACGTATTCCTTATCTTGATAGATTTACTTCAAGCTTACTGGCCTCGGAACATTTTTTCAGTAGAGGGCGCTGCGCGTCGATGTCCCTCGAGTTGGTGTCCCTCGACAGCCTCCGTATCGGCGCCGACGTCATCATGCGTATAAATAGACTCGCACAGCGTCCGTTGCTCAGTTCCGTTTTTCCGCGCTTCGTGGGCCTCGGAATCGTGTTGCTCAGTTTGTTATTCAAGTAGATTCTACTTATTCCTCGAGCATATCTTACTCTTTTCGATGGCTTCTTCATCTGAACCGTCGACCCCATGGTCCGGCTTCAAAAAGTGTCGAGATTGTGGAAAGAAAATGTCGTTGACGGATCCTCACAGGATCTGTTTGTGGTGCCTGGGATCGGAGAACCATTGTTCAGAATGCGAGGACTGCATGTCCATGACGGCGAAAGCCTTGTAGGAGCATAAGCGGAAGCTCGAAAGAGGTAAGACTGTTAAAACTTTGAAAGTTTCCTCAGCAGAGTCGAGACATTCGTCTCCCCGCCGTCACAGGAAACATTCTCGTTCCAGGTCTCGAAGCAGTTCCCATCACTCTTCGAGATCCAAACATTCGAAAAAGAGGCGTCGAAGATCTCCCTCTTCTTTGTCTTCTTCTGTTTCCCCGAAAGGGTCACCTGCCCCACAAAACACAGCTCTCCAGCTAAGAGGGAGGAATTCCGTAAAAAGATGCTTAGCGTCTTCGAGAAAGCGGCCTCGACCCCCTCGGAGATGGCTAAAGGTGTTACCCTGGGTGAAAGACCCAAAAAATCGAAGCGCCGCGAGTCGTTGCACCCGGCGAAAGAACTGCTCGAAAGCGTCACGAACCCTCGAGCAAAGGCAGTAAGACTGCGTCATCGACACATAGATCGGTCGAATCGACACCGTCCTCGAGGCGGATGTCGACGCCGATAAAAGGATAAACCTACGTCTGTCACTACTTCGCAGTCAGTAGTCATACCGAGGGCTTCCACCATGACCTCGAATGTCGTCGATAACCTCAACGACTCAGAGTAGGATTCCGATCCCCTCGAGTTCTTTGAGGTCGCTTCATACCTTTTCAACGCCTTTTTCGGTTTCTTCAAAGCCATTCACTTCCGTGTCGACAAAGTCGATGTTTTCTCAACCGGTTACTACAAGTTTGGCCCCTTCTGCTTTAGAAATGGGTTTTAAGCCTTTTCCAGGGTCAGATTATTTCAGAGCCTTGTCCTCTATTTATGAAGAAGGTGAGGATTCTGATCATGAAAGACCTTTTGGGTTGCAGAGAACTACAACGCCTGTACCAGAGGAATTTATCTCTGAAGAAAATAGGTTAAAGGACCTTCAAGAGTCCTTGCATGATGCAAGTGGGTTAGATACTTCCCCAGAAGTATAATTTGCCAAACCAGACCCAGGGGAACATGCTGAGACCCCTTATAGAACTTTAATGGCCAGAATAATAGAATTCATGGGTTGGTCTACACCTTCACCTGCTTTTCAACAAGATGATCTTACAGACATCTTAATTAAGGGCCCACAGGAAGATCCTGTGGTTCCATTTCATACTGTATTACAGAGGAAAATATCGGCCAACTGGGAAACTCCTGAGGTTATCCCAGCAGTTAACAAAAAACTATCTGCCAAATATAGGGTATCTGCTTCTGGCCCTGAATATTTGTCCAAACATCCAACTCCAGAGAGTCTGGTTGTTCAAGCAGCAACTTCATCGAACAGTAGATCTGCATACCCTACTGTTCCACAAGACAGGGATGATAAGAGATTTGACGCTATGTCAAAAAAGGTCTTTTCTGCGTGTAGCATGGCACTTAAATCCATTAATGCTACTTGTAAGATTCAGCCATACACTTTGGGAGTGTCCTTCATCAGCGCTGACTGCCTCCCAGAAGGAGAAGAAAGGGACGCTTTTTTGAACATCATTAAAGATGGTAAAGACGCAATGTGCGAATCCCTTCAAACTGGCAATGATTCTGCTGACAGTATCAGCAGGGCCATGGCGGCAAGTACTACAATCTGCAGATTTGCGTGGTTGCGAAAGTCTGGTTTTGCTCCAGATGTACAGGCCAGACTTTTGAATATGCCCTTTGACAGCTCTTCTTTATTTGGTAAGAAGGCTGATGACCGCCTAGAGAAGTTGCAAACATCAAAGGCAGCAGCAAAATCCTTTGGAGCTGCAATCCGTCCAACTCCCTATCGCCCCTCAGGAACCTCTTGGAGAGGTAGGTCCTTTCGTTTTTATTCCGCATTCGGAAAAGGCAGAGGACAGCCGGCTCAAAGAGGCCAAAAGAAATTCACCCGAGGTGGACGGGTTAAAAGTACAAAAGCTGCAGCAGCAGCAGGTGCCTCTTTACCCTCGGCATCTGCATCAGCCACCTCTAAACCACTCTGAGCACTTTCCTCACAAGACACCAGTAGGGGGCAGGCTAACTCAACATCTGACGGAATGGCAGGCTATTACGTCAGATGCTTGGGCATTGGAGACAGTTGCCCAAGGTTACTGCCTGCCTTTTCTACGCACCCCTCAGAGTCATCCACCGGGGAACAACTCTTTGAAGTTTCCAGATCCGCTCCTTTTGCAGGAGATTCTAGACCTGCTGGAGAAAGGTGCCATAGAACCGGTACCTGTATCGGAGAGGAACAAGGGTTGGTATTCCCCCTACTTCCTGATACCGAAGAAGGACGGAGGACTGAGATCCATGTTAGACTTACGAGAATTGAACAAATTCCTCAGGAAGGACAAGTTCAAGATGGTAACTCTCTCTCAGATCCTTCAGCCCCTCCAGCTTCAGGACTGGCTGGTATCTCTAGACCTTCAGGAAGCTTATTTCCATGTGCCAATCCATCTCAAACACAGGAAATAGCTGAGGTTCGCAATTGGCAACTCTCACTATCAATTTCAAGTTCTGCCATTTGGGCTGACCTCTGCCCCGAGGGTCTTCACCAAGCTAATGTCCGTAGTGGCTGCAAGTCTAAGGAGGGAAGGGATCCACGTCTACCCCTACCTAGACGATAGGTTGATCAGAGCAGTATCTTCGGAACAAGCTCAGATCCAACTAGATTATGTCTGCCACTTCCTTCACAAACTGGGCTTCTCCCTCAATTTAAAGAAGTCACAGATGATACCATCACAGAGACTCCAGTTCCTCAGGGCGGTCCTGGACACTTTCCTGGGGAAAGCCTCACCACCAGAGTTGAGGGCTCAAGATATTCTGCAGATGGTCACCAAGTTTCAAAATGCCCAACGTCTCCCAGCCTTTGAATTTTTGAGGTTGCTAGGCCTCATGGCATCCTGCATCTTCCTTGTGCCAGTGGCTCGCCTGAGAGTAAGATCTCTCCAGTGGGCACTAAGAACTCAGTGGTCGCAATTCTCAGGAAAAATGACAGATCTCCTTCAGGTTCCGGACAAAGTGGCTCGAGACCTTCAGTGGTGGGCCTGTCGCGAGAACATTTTGAAAGGAGAACTGTTTTGGCAACCATGGCCGGAGATAACATTAGTCACGGATGCCTCACTCACGGGGTGGGGAGCCCATGCCAACGACTTGACCATCAGCAGTCGTTGGTCTCCATCGGAGTCCAGACTACATATCAACCTGTTGGAGCTAAGAGCTATCAGACTAGCGCTGAAGGCTTTTCTGCCTTCTGTACAAGGGAAAAATGTCCTAATAATGACAGACAATACAGTGGCCATGCACTACCTCAACAAAAGAGGAGGCGTAGGATCACTGCCACTGTGCAGAGAGGCGATGTAGCTCTGGTTTTGGGCAATTCAAGAAGGAATCTCTCTATCGGCAGTTCACTTAGCTGGAGAGAAGAACTTGACAGCGGATGCTCTGAGCAGGCAGAGCACAGTCTCTCACGAGTGGGAGATAGCTCAGGAAGTCATCCAAGAGATCTTCGCCCTTTGGTTTGAGGTTGAGAAGATTCCGGAAGACTATGATTCTAATTGACCCAGACTGGGCCAGGAGAACGTGGTACCCAGACCTTCTGGACATGTCCATCTGCCCTCTGATTCGTCTTCCACACAGGGAGGATCTTCTCTCACAGAAGGGAGGTCAGGTTCTCCATCAAGACATCAGAACACTCAACCTTCACGCTTGGTTTCTGAAAGGTTGAGATACAAGTATTGGGACCTCCCAGATGACGTCATGGAGGTGTTGCTTTCAGCCAGAAGGCCAGCAAAAAAGACTTTATACCGCTGCCGTTGGAACAAATTTTACAGCTGGTGTAGAGAAAATAATATTGAACCCTTTTCACTTTTCATGTGGTACACCAATGGTGTTATCCTTTCTACTCTATTTGGCGAATTCAGGTCTTCAAGTTGGTACGATCAAGGGCTACCTCGCAGCGCTATCGATCATCAAGCGCACTGCAGAGGAGCCATCATATTTCAAATTACCCTTAGTAATACAATTTCTGAAGGGGTTAACTAATGTCTATCCCCGAGACCGTTCCAAGTTCCCTTATGGGACTTCAATTTAGTCTTACATTTCCTGATGGGTACTCCTTTTGAACCACTCCACTCTTGTTCGTTAAGATTTCTCACCCTTAAAACTGTATTATTAGTGGCTTTGACATCTGCCAGGAGAGTGAGCAAATTACAAGCCCTATCTTGTAAACCCCCTCATACAATTTTTCACAAAGACAAAGTTGTCCTGCAAGTGAAGCCTAATTTCCTCCCAAAGGTGGTTTCTGAATTCCACATCACTCAGAAGATAACCTTTCCCTCATTCTATCCTCCTCCCCATCCAGGGAAAGATGAAGAGAGGCTACATAGGCTAGATCCAAGGGGAGCCTTGGGTTTTTATATCGGCAGACTTGCTAGGATTAGGCAAGCAGACCAACTGTTCATAGGTTACACAGGGCACAAATTAGGATTGCCAATCACAAAACAGACCATTTCCAGATGGATTATTTTAGCCGTTCTAGAATGTTACAAACTGGCAGGGAAAGAGCCCCCTCAAAATCATAGGGCTCATTCAACCAGGGGTATCGCAGCCTCTTCGGCCCTCCAAAGAGGGGGACCGATTCGAGACATATGTGCGGCTGCCACATGGTCATCCGCATATACCTTTACAAAATTCTACAATCTGGATTCCTCCTCTAGCCAAGAGACTAGATTTGGCAAAGCTGTGTTACACTCTGTTCACTCTTAAAGGGGAATATGACAATTTTACACCCACCTCCGTTTACACACCACTGCTATGGGAGTCTGTCAAGATAAGGAATATGTCAGAGGACACAATCCCTTCGAAGAATAAGTTACTTCTTACCTGGTAATGTTCTTTTGATGGGATGTTCCTCCGACGTATTCCTTATCGTCCCTCCCATCCATCCCCTCAGTAAAACTTCCTTTTTGGTTACAGCTTACGCTCCTTCAAGGTCAATAACCAATTCATGCACAGCTACTCTTACGCTTCAAAACGGAACTGAGCAACGGACGCTGCGCAAGTCTATTTATATGCATGATGACGTTAGCGCCGATATGTAGGCTGTCGAGGGACACCAACTCGAGGGACGTCGACACGCTCTACTGAAAAGATTTTCCAAGGCCAGCAAGCTGGAAGTAAATCTATCAAGATAAGGAATACGTCGGAGGAACATCCCATCGAAAGAACGTTACCAGGTAAGAAGTAACTTGTTCTTCCCGGTGTTAGCCACGGTTGGGAGAGCAGTGACTGTGGGTTTCACCTTTGAGACCCTTCTCACCGGTCCAGGCGGCAGAGAGTGTTCTTTACTTGGCTCCCCATATTCAATTAGTGGGGTTGGAAGCGCTGCCTTTTGTTTTAAGTGCCTTGTGGGCCGGGGCTTTGAAGAGTGGTGTTTGGGTTTTTTTTTTCTTTTTTTGCGATTTCTCACTTGTGGTGGGAGTGGTGACTGTGGGCTTAGGCCTTTGAGCCGCTACCCACCTTTTCTTTTCTTATGCACACTGCACTTTCACGACCACTGCCACTGGATTTTGTATGACATTTGTATTTTGCTTTATAATGTATATTCAATATATATTATAAGTAATCTTTGAATGATCAGCCAAACTCGTTTGTAAATATTGAATCCCGTTCTAGTCTATTTCATTAGGACGGTTTTATTTCTACTTTATTCTGCTTTGAAAGCCAGTTTTTACGACTTACGCCTAATTCATTTGAGTGTGATACTGCGACGTAATGTTAACCGTGTACATTAACAGTGTATGTTAGCTGAGCACACTATCTGGGCCGCTCAAACTGGTCAGCTCCACCCACCAGGAGCTGCCTTTGAACCTGGAGCATGTTGTTTTAAATCACTCTAAGGTCCTGGCTATGCTGTGGGAATCACAGGCCCTAGCAGATTCAACATCAAGGTACATTACCAGGGTTGAATTCTGGAATCGGTTTAACAGGTCATACTTCATTGTGCTTCCAATATGGTCCTTAATCAGGTGTTGGCCCAAGCAGACGTGATTAGAGCCTGGAGTTATGACCTCTACAAATTTCATAATAAGAACAGGGTTAAACCAGTGGAAACTAGAGTGCATTGGGTGGATGTTATGAACGCCGACCCAGCATCGGAAAAGGCAACCCTAACTATAAGAACTTTGGGTGCCGGTTCCAATGGGAATTTGTAATGTGCTCTGACAGTTCAAGTCACCCGGTAAGGGATGAAGACTGGTCCAGGGTGGCGGCCACATTAAATGCGAGGCCAGGTGGCACTCTTTAACAAGGATCTTATACATGACTTTTAGACTCAGGTAGCCTTGGTCTCATGGAATTGTAGGGGTTTCTCTCGTCTGTTCCAGCTGCATAGTGTGGACCTGGTTAATACCAATTTGTTCCTCCTACAAGAGTGTTGGCTGTGGGAGGCTCCTGCAATCAATGGGTATTCCGTAGTTCTTAACCCGGCCATTAGAAGTGATAGGGGCCGTCTGGCGGCGGGCTTGTTGATAGGTGCGTCAAAGATTTGGACCGAGGTAGTACATTTCGCCAACCCTAACCCCTATGTTCAGGTACTTAAGCTCACTTGGAATAAAGAAACATTTCCAAGTTGACTGGATGCTCTGCTGATCAACATCTACTGGAGCAACGCAAACATCTCACAAGATCTGTTGGGCTCTGTTGGAGAGACCGTGTTTAATGGGGTGGATAAAATCTAGTCTCCACTATAATATGTGGAGACTTCAATAGTAGGTGTGTGGACTGGCCAGTGGGTAAAGTCATTTCCAGATCAAGAAAAGTAGGGGTAGAGGCCAGGCTTGGGGGATCTCACTGCGGAATGGGGGCTACTGATATTGAATGGGAACATCAAGGGAGACGAGGCGCCACACCATACTTGGACGAGAGGTGCTCAAGCTACTCAAGCTAATATATCAGATTAAGTGTACGTCTCAGAAGACATTTATCCTGAGATTGTGTCATTGTCTATGTCGGAAACTGCGATGAGTGACCATCTGTCCGCTGACAGTTGCTTGGAAAATACCCTTTTGAAACCACGTGTCAAGTGCCTATGCTTTTGATTTAAATGTAAATATATGTGGAAACAAAATAAGCTGGAATGAGCATGACATGGTGCTCTTCACGGAAGGAATTTAAGTCCTACTTTGCACAAGGATTGAAGGGAAAGGGCATTAGAGAAATTTGTGAACACATTTATAATCATTTACCAAAAAGGAAAAGAGAAAAAGTCATAAATGGTCATAAATTTGACCGGGCATCCAGCTCAAACAGAGAGACGTACAGCGCAGCGTTAAGGAGACCCCACAAGAGGATCAGACAGCTAGGAAGCGTCTGAGGGCAGTATATAAGGTCTGGCTACGCAATTACCGCCATCAGTTGATCCTGAGGGATGCTCACAAGATGCTGGAAGTTATGGCAAGCAATAATTTACATACATTCTGAAATCTAATAAAAGATAATGAGAAGGCTCAAATGGGGGTACAACTAAACTCAATATCGAAAGAGTCTTGGAAGACCCACTTTGGTGAGATTTACAAACTAGAGGGGGGTATTGGAATGGCTTGAGGACATGGGAAAAACGACAGCATGGGGCTAAACTGGCTCTTTGATGACCTCCTTCAAATAATCTCAAGGAGTAAAAACTCGATAGCCCTGGGACCAGATGGCCTGGTGATGTGTGTCCTCAAAAATAACCCTGAAATTTGTGCAGGTGTACTTGACAGTATGTTTAGAACCCTACCTAGGGAAAAAGCTGTGCCAGAGTCTTGGCTAACAGCAATTGTTGTGTCAGTATTTAAAAAGGGTTACTTCCAACTGTAGGCCGATATCCCGGTTTGAACTGCCCAGCTAAGATCTTAGTCCGAAGAGATCTGCGAAATTGGGCTAAAGCGAATAGAAGGCTGGACTACTTCAAAACAGGGTTCACCCAGGGCGTAGGGACCGAAATTAAAGGATTTGTGCTGGAACTATTAAAAAAGTGGGCAATAACAAAATATAAACCTCTCTACGTTGCCTTTATAGATTTTTCCATGGCCTTCAATAGAGTACCAAGAAATATGCTATGGGCAAAACTGCACAAATGGGGTTGTCCTCCTGCCCTACTGGTCATCCTGATTGCATTACACACGGGCACTTATATGTCCGTGCGCTTGGACAGAGAAGGTAGTTTAACCGCTCTGATTAAGGTTGTCTACTGGCACTGCTTCTATTCATTCTCTTTTTGTCCGACTTGGGTGATGCCTTCTTGGATAAGAATTTCTTTCCACTGAAATTAAACACCATAATGATCAATTATTTATTATACGCGGATGATTTGATCCTAATCGAAAATTCTCATCTTGCAAAAGAGCCCAGGGAGGGCAGGAGGAGGCTTCAAGTGGACGGTGGGCAAGGAACGTCTTGAAAAGGTGGACCATTTTCTATACACTGACTCAGCAGGGAGAGACAATCTGGCAGCTCTAAGTGATGCTGCAATCCAGCGCGGCCACCAGCAACTTGCACACGGCGAGCCTTGTGAGCCGCCTCCGACGTTCAGGAGTGAACATTATATATTTTTCCACTCACGGGGTACAATGAGAGCCACCTTCGGCGCCTCGAAGTGAGCTTTATTTATTATTTTTTGCCCACTAGCCGGTTCCGTCTCTGGACGACCAGCTCCAAACCCTGCCCACAAGCATCAGAGCTGCCCCGGCTTACGCGAGCTACATTCTCACGGAAATCATTCCGGATCAAGACACATCCGGACTCCCTTCCCCAGATGACCAGCCCCCTGTGCTCGGGGTATTGTCGGCCTTGAACATTTGGCGTACACAATTCCTGGCCAAGACAACAATCGCCATACAGTTTGTCTGGACCTCAACACAAGTGAGCGGACCCAGGAAATAGTGACGCACGCACCCCGGAGCCCATTTCCATCCATGTCATGGGACAATCCGGCCTGGCACACAGATGTGACCTGGGATGATTACAACCCTCCAAACACAAAGAACTTGATCATTGCCCTGATGAAGGCGGAATACTTCACTTTTTCAATAACTTTTTGGCTCCATACCGCCGAAACGCACCAAATGTGAGGAGAGTGTGCGTGGTCCAGATTCACCCACACACAGATTGCTTTTCCTTTTTTCACCTTCTGAACTCATTCCCCCACTGTGTTGGCAAACTCAAGCCTCGGAGGAAGAAGCCACGTCCGAGGAAGAAGAAAATGCCATCAGGATTTCTTTCCGGCACTTTCAACCCAAACCTCTAACGGGAGCAACAAAGTGACACTCCCAAACCTAATCTGAACAAATTATTGTTTAGCCTAATGATTTGCTCGTAGCACTATGTTAGGACAGGAATGATTCTGTCCCACTCCTGCTGCTATCACGACTTTATGTTTTTTCCTTTTTTCAATTTCCTTCTATGCATGCTTCCCCTTCAACCCCACACCACCGCCCTAATTTGAAACCTACATGTCGTATAATTAAGGAATATGAATGTATAAAAAGGTGTGTGTCTTTTCCTCTTTTGCTTTTCATTTTTTAGGCCTTTAATGATTACAAACATTTTTCTGTTTTGATGCTTTTATGTTGCTAATACAGAACTAATTTGTACTTTTCTACATAGACTGTGTGAATTTTTCTTTTTTCTTAACACCAGGTATCCCACTTGTTTAGTCAATAGGACTAGAGGGGACATTAATCGAAGCATTGATTGCAACAATGTTGGGTTAACTAAGGGTAGGACATGGAATAATATTTACCCACCCGTTTTCCCAAAATACAAACCTATGGCACAGCAACACTCTCTATTCTATGATTTATACTCCTACCCGACTGGTCATCCTGATTGCATTACACACGGGCACTTCTATGTCCGTGCGCTTGGACAGAGAAGGTAGATTAACCGCTCTGATTAAGGTTGTCTACTGGCACTGCTTCTATTTATTCTCTTTTTGTCCGACTTGGGTGATGCCGTCTTGGATAAGAATTTCTTTCCACTGAAATTAAACACCATAATGATCAATTATTTACTATACGCGGATGATTTGATCCTAATGGATCAAACTCCTGTTGGGCTCCAGCGCCAATTAAATACGTTGGAAGCATATACTCAGAAGAAGAATGTATTGATCAGCGTCCCCAAGTTGAAAATTCTCATCTTGCAAAAGAGCCCAGGGAGGGCAGGAGGAGGCTTCAAGTGGACGGTGGGCAAGGAACGTCTTGAAAAGGTGGACCATTTTCTATAATTGGGCTTCTTAATTTTTCCTAACTATGGCAACGCCCGACGGTTTAACGTAAAGAAACAAAAGATTACAGCACTGGCGGCACAGGCAGTTCGGTTAAATAAAAAATATGGGGGTTTTTCGGTCATTTCGGTCCGTGAATTCTAGGGTATGAAGATGGTCCTGGTGATGACTTATGGTGCTGAGACATCATTCTTTTCGCTTAGAGGGTAATGGGCCAAGCTCGAAGGTGTATTCTGGGGGAGAACCTTAAAGTTGCCAGTATGTGTGCCAGTACCAGTCCTAAGGTACGAACTGGATTTGATATCATTGGAGGCTTCAATTAAATGGAAAAACCTAGGTTTCCTGCGAAAGATCTATCTGATGGAAGAGGGGTCGATGTGGAGAATCTTAAAATGTGGTTTAGAGTGTAAGTCTCCTGTCGGTCTAGTAGAATGAATTCAACAGTGTCTAGAAAGTTTAGAGGATATTGACTCCTCATTGGAGTTTCTTCTAATGAATCCTCTGAAAGTTAAAGGGCCTCATTACACGGAAGGCGGTAAGGGTTTACCGGTACCGGTAAGGGCACCGGTACCGGTAAACCCTTACCGCCTTACTACGAGGTCCCTTTGCGGGTCCTCCCTTAACGCCTGGTTTTTACAGGCGTTAAGTACGGGACCCGCAAAGGGACCTTGGTGCTAATTACGGTACCGCAATTTGCGGTACCGTAATTAGCACCTTCACCATTAACATGGAGCCCTATGGGGCTGACTGGCAATGGTGAAGGGGCAATGGTGGATGGCGGAATTAGCGCCCCCACACACCTTGGAATATGGCGCTAATTCCGCCATCCACCAAGGCGGACCCGGTAAGGTACCGGCGGCAGCCATAGCGCTAATAGCGCCATGGCTTACCGCCCTCCGTGTAATGAGGCCCAAAGAGTCTGGGAGGCCGTCTGGATTGAGACAATCACCCAAGTAAGGAAATATCACCTATTTTCAGGTCTATTGCTCGATGATAGACCCCTCAATATGCTCCCGTCCTATCTGACAAAATGTCTGGGTTCTTATTGGTGTGGGCAGGCCCTGCGACTTCGGTTGAATTTGTTCTCAACTAATGAAATTTTGGGTGCCTGTGGTGAAATTCTTCGACGTGAAAGGTGTTGTAGATCTTGTAAAATGGCAAATGTGGTTGGAACAACATACCATTTGTTGCTTATTTGCCCTGAACTGATTATGCAACGCCAGACCCATTTTTCGCAACTTTTGAAGGATTTTATGGAGGCTCACTCAGGTTGATTGTGGCAAGGCATTTTCACTGATAAATCCTTCAAATGGTTGCTGGCGGCAATACGCCTAGTAAAGGAAGTTTTAATGCTCTGTTAGAATTTGGTCTGGGTTTGTGATTAACAAAATTACAGGACTGGAGTTCATCAAAACGCTCCTCACGACAAAGTTTTACTTAAGAAATGTAGTGTTGACCATGTGATGGATTTTGAGAAGGGGTTAGCAGGTTTCTCTCTTATGTATTTGGTTTTAGGGTTTTAAATGGAGTAAAATAGAGTTGTAATGAAATATAATGTAATGCAATTTACGTAATTTATGATTCTTTTTGAAGCATGTTGGAGTGTTTGTTTATGTGATATGCTTCCTTTTATTCTTTTTGTGTGCGCCTCTTGCTTTTTTACTATTGTGATGTTTAATATGTGTTTAACGTGTTGGCTGATCTTATATGTGGAAAGTTCTTTGTGAACTAAAACACAATAAATACATAAAAAATAAAATACAATGATCTTACTAGTCCTTGTGTCATTCAGATTGTGCAAGTGTGGAGAAGAGGGAAGGAGAGAAGAGCCCGGGGGAGGGGACCTGGGGGAGAAGTGTAGGTAAATCATGAAGTACAGCCAGCGGGTGGCTCATAAGTGCAGGGAGAAGGTACTGTAGGGTTGCAGGTACAGACCCTTAAGTGCTGGGGTGCCCAGAGGCAGTGTGTGGGCAACTGGACATGCAGGCGCCTGGGCCCGAGTTCAGAGGGTATCCAAGTGACCACTGCACGGAGCAGTCTGGTACGTCAGCAGGGGAGAGGAAGAGCGGAATCGGAAAGGAACCAGAGGCGGTTCTGCTCAAGTTTGAGAGAGACATGGATGCTGTTACAGAGGGCGGCCCCAGCCGAGGAGTGAGATCTGCCCCTGACTCTCTGCTTGGAGAAGCATCTGACCCTCAGAGAGTTGGAGTTGGATGAGGGGAGAGCTCGAGAAGGAAGATGTTTTGGAATAGAAAGTTGGGGGTAGAGCTATCCCAGGCCTCAGAAAGCCTTGTGGACAATGTAGAGGGTCTTGAACTTGATCCTTGCATCTACAGGGAGCAAGTGAAGAGATTTCAGGCCTGGAGAGATGCAATCCCTGGACTTGAGGCCAAGGACAAGTCCCGCGGGCCCTTTACTGGATAGGTTGTAAAGGTCAAAGAGTAGAGGCAGTCAGATTTAGAAAGAGGCTGTTGCAGTAGTCCAGCCTACATAGGACCAGAGCTCTGGAGACAGTGAACTTTTGGGGGAAATTGAGAGAAGGAAGAATACCTCTGAGGGGGTGCAGCTGATAGTTTGACTTCTTAGAGACATCGGAGATGTGAGGAGAGAAGGAGAGGGTAGAGTTGAAGATGACACCAAGGTTCTTAGCCTCAGTAGCAGGAAGAGGGCCCACAGTGGGTGGCCAGAGGGAGGGGAAAGGAGGGAGCAGGTGTCCCAATGAGGAGGATCTCAGTCTTACCTAGCATTAAGGCAGAGATCATTGATGGCAAGCTATTCCTGAATTGCTTCCAGATAGCCTGGTATGAGAGAAGGAGCAGAGGTGGCTGAGGGGAGCCTGAAACAGAGCTGGGTGTCATCTGCATTACACTGAAAACTGGAACAGAAATTAGCGATGCAGTGGGAAAGAGGTGCTAGGTAGTGGTTGAAAAGCCTGGGAGAAAGTTAAGACCCCTGGGGAACACCACAAGTAGAGAGAGGGATAGATGAGAGGAAAGACACAGTTGGACCTGAGTGTGTCGGTCGGTGAGAAAGGAGGTCAACCAGGCCAGGGCCTGATCAGTGATACCCAGGTTGTCACGGAGTCAATTGAGCAGGATGGCATGGTTGACCGTGTCAAAAGCAGACGATAGATCGAGGAGAATGAGGACAGAGGAGAGATTAGAGAGCAGGTCTTCACGGGTGTTCAGGAGAGCAGTTTCCATGCTTCTGGCAGCTGGTCGTGGAGACAAACAACAGATTCAGTATGCCGATTAAGCTAGGAGATGGCCAGCTTTTCCAGGAGTTTGCTCTGGAAAGGAGTGATGGAGATCGGGTGATAGCTGGAGCTGAAGGATCGGCAGAGGGCTTCTTTAGAAGGGGTGCACAAGGGAGTGCTTGAGGAGGGAGGGGAAGTTCCAGTGGCAAAGGAGTGATTACAGAAATTGGTCAAGGCTGGAGTAAGGGTGTTAATGTGGCCCTTGATTGTTCTGGAAGAGCAGGGGAGAAACTGCTTTGACCAGACTTTCATAGACCATGCCTTTGTACGTGTCTAACGGCAATATGGGGAGGTCTGAGCGGAAATCTGCGATTACTCTCGTCTCATGCCCGTCCACCTTGATGGTACAGTGGGGCTTCACTCTGCGAGCTGTGACACTGTTGACCATAACGACTGTGGGACATGCCTCTTCTTCTGACAAGGCTTCATCTCTGACCTCTTCACTCTGCACTGATGTCACCATTTTTTTACCTCTCCATGTGCAACATAGGCAAAATGTCCAAACCTCCTGCATTTAGAACATTCGCCAAGTGGGTGGTGCTGGCACATCTATGGCACCTGAGTGGCTTGCGTCTCCCCACTGTTCCCTCCTTGGCTTTTTGCTGCAATCTATCTCTCCTCCCTTTGTAGTGTACTACTTGGACCTCTGGTACTGAAACACTACCAGCCCGCTCCTTGAGCATGCAGGACGTTTCCTCCACTGCTCTCGCAATATGGATAGCCTTGTCCAGTTGAAGTTCTGTTTCTGGGATGAACTTATCCTGGGCCTTGCGATTGTTGGTGTGCACAATGAGCATGTCGCAAATTCTTTCTTCAGACTTGTCACCAAATGCGCACATCGCTGCCAATTCTCTCAGCTTAACTATTTAGTCATCGAATGGTTCCGCTGGCTCCTGCTTTCTGCCATAAAACCTGATCCTATGCAGGACTATGTTCTCATTGGACGCAAACCTCTTTTCTATCCTCCTCACTGCTTCTTTATACGCATCATCATCTTCCCCCTCCTCAGGTTCAGGCTTCAGCCCCCCCCGAAGGTTCTGTGGCCTTTGACCACCAGTGGATTGAGCAGCATGGCCGCATTCCACGCTCCTGTGTAATCAGATCCACCCACCGCCTCCAAATAAGTTTGAAACAGCGGCTCCCACTGAAGCCATGGAACGATAGGCCTGCCTGGGGCCTGCAAGAAGGGTGGTGTCGCTCCCTGCATCCTGGTGATTGTGGGAAATCCATGAATCCTCGTCGCCAATTATGTTGTGGCCAACATAGGACAAGCACATTCAGGATACTTCGAATAAGGGGCGCTATTGCCAACAGGTACACAACATATGTCACAGTTGCCTGACTGTTTCTGGATTGATTCCGGGTTGCATCATCTTGCGAGAGGTTGGGAGCGACTTCTCGCGAGCATATAATCTCTACAACAGGATCTGCAACAGCCCTCCACCACACATCTGACTACCCATCTCTTCAAGTGACACTTTCGTCAACAAAGATAAATACCACTCCCCACTGGCAGACAACCATTTCATCTGGACCTCCTAAAATTACCATGGTGTGCATTCTTGGCATTTTTTGGCACTCGGATTGTGCACTGCCTTCAGTGCATCGCTGTTCACCCCTCCAGTTATACACATGCATACACTCTGCTGCAGTCCTGTGCAATTAGTTTTCCTCTGAGTGTTGTGCCTGCACTGGTCTAATCAATAGTTTTCCTCTGCAGATTATTTATCTTGAGACCAGCAGCCACACCGGCACCTCAGAACTATATTGTGTCACTTCACTGTGGAGAGTGCGGATCATCTACCTATATCCCCAATGGCCGTGTAGGCGTTGCCTAAAACTGACCATATGTTTTGGCATTTAACAGTATTAAAGTCTCTTCCTGCTCATGTCCAAGAGTTCTTTTCCAGTGAATATAACAATGATTGTTTGAAACAGTTGCACAAGTCTAAATTCTTTTAATTTTGTTTACATTTTCCTTTCAAAATGAGAAAAAGTCGTCTGGGTTCAAGCCTTTTGACAGATGCCTTTTGACATATGATGACTGCATATGGTCTTTGGGTTCCTGTCATGGCAGTAAAAAACAAAATGATGTGCTTGGCCCTTTCATGCCATTACGTGCTAAATAATTAATATGAGAATTAACACATATTATGTCACTACATGACACATTATGGTTCTTGCAAGGCATATAATGGCAATAGATGGAGAATGTTGTATTTTTTGTAATTTATTTGTCACTTAAGCATATATATATATATATATCAGCCAAAACTATTAGCTTTGTCAATGCTTGTTGCTTTGTACAGAGGGGTTTTTAGAACTCTGACAAAGAGCCCTGCCTGTCCACTTTGGTGAATGGTGATATCACCAATGGGGCCAGGTGCCACAAGTGACATGTGCTGAGCCCAGGCTCGGAATGGGGGATCCCAAGGCTAACTCCACTGTGCCACCCTAGATGTTAGGAGCACTAATAAGATAACTGTAGTTACTCTGTCCCCTCTAAGAAAATCAAGAAGCATCATTCCCACAAAACCAGCAGGGCCAGTAGGCTCAGTTCCCCTCATGCAGGTGCTGAGACCAATCCTGGATCCATTGGAAGTGAGGGGGACATGAGCTAGACCAAGGGATCCCAGAGACAATCACCCATTACCTATGTCAGAGACATAAAGGGAAAGGGGGACTTGCAATTCCAATATGGTGGGTGTGATACTAAAATCTGCAATCCAAACCCATCCAGGCCCAGAGAACTGTCATTCCTAAGTTCCCACACACATCTACCACACCTGATTCCCAATCCACCAGAGTGAGAGGTGAAGAAGAGGCCATCGCCATATGAAGCCTCTGGCTGAGGGAGGAAGAGAAGAAGATGGAGAAGGAGCTTGTCAAGCTGAATGGAGCACTGGTGTGTACCTGATCTTAAGGTCTGCTGAGTGGGGTCCGCAACAATGGTCTTTGACACTGGAACCGTGGAAGGCAGTGTAGAAGCACCACCTTGTAACGGCCTACCCAGACAAATACATACGAGGTAAGATATAGGCAAGATACAGGGTAAGTCTTCTTGCACCACAAAAAAGATTTCCCGAGATTAACGTGATGCAAAAATAGTGCAAGGCACTGATCAGGGAAATCCCAATGGTAATACCACAAAAAGAAGGCAAGAAGTCATTAGAAGAAGGAACAGGGCAAGGCACTTAGAGCTAAGGAGGCAGAAGAGGTAACTCACTTAGAGCAAGGAGTGCAGGCAAGAGTTGGCAAGGAAAGAGACAAGGTCAAGGAGCAAGCTGAGAAACACCCAGCAAGGATGTACAGAGAAGAGGAGAGCAGGAAACAGGAGCGGGGACAACAAGGCTGTTGAGACAAGCATAGCTGTGTCTTTTCCCTGTTTTTATGCCCATTGTTAGAAGTTGCTAGGCAACGCTGTGCAGAACGTGAGCATGCGTAGAACATTAAATCGGCTTTCTCTGCAGCAAGAGGTGTGCAGAGAAGGTTCACAAAACCGAGAAGGGGAAGGAATGCACAAACAACTCTGCCTGAGTGCTTTGGTGCCTGCTTTCACATCCTCCCAGAAAACCTTTTAACTTTGCACCTCAACATCCAGATCCAGTAGAAGAAAGAATCTCGAGGTTCTTCAATGCATGGGAGGACATTGCTTTCGATGCCTTGGTCTTTGAGGTGGTTTCTTCCGAGTAATGTCTCCCATTAATCCAAAAACCTCCACTTCTTCCCCCTCCAGGGAGAGTGTAATCCGCAGACCTGGTTCTGATAGAGGAGTTCAGATCCTGCTTTGAAAGACAGCAATAGAAACGGTTCTGTCAATGGAGCAAAGACAGGGTTGGTACTCTCCCTGTTTTTTTGGTGGCAAGGTCCTTAGACCTTTAGGATGCTTAGTTCCATGTGCCTATCCATCGGAGTAGCAGGTTTCTGAGGTTCGTGATTGGCAAGACCCATTGTCAATTTTGCGTTCTCTCTTTCAGGCTTGCCTCCACCTTGAGGGTCTGCACCAAGCTGATGTCGCTGGTGTGGACCAAGGTCAGGAGAGAAGATTCCCATCTTCCCCTATCTGGACACCTGGCTCATCAAGGCCAGACATCCTGAACAAACAGTTTTCCCATCTACACTGCATGTGCCACCTCCTTGGTTTCTCCCTCAACTTCAAGAAGTCTCAGGTAACACTTTCCCAGGCTCTTCTTTTCATGAATGGAAGATAGCACAGGGGAAATGCGCTGGTCTTGGAAGCAAGACCACACAGAGCAACAGAGGTTCGGATCCCGGATCCGCGCTTAGATACTGAACCCAGGTATGGTATTAGGCACATTATAAAAAAAAACAATTAAATGAATAAAAACAAATCAGACTCATGTTGAATTCTCACTAGAGAAGGTTACGCCCCTCCCCCCGAGGACAGGGTACAGAATATCATGCAGATGATCAAACAATTGCAGGATTCTGAGTATTTGGTAGGCCTAGCCTTGCTGTGCCTTCTGGGCCTGATGGCTTCCTGCCTGTGTTTGCTCAAGACCTCAATGGTCCGAATTCTCAGGAAATATGGCCCAGAACAAATCCTGGTGGTCTCTGACAGAAGTTAAAGACAGGACAACCTTTCTGTCAACTGTGGAATGAGGAACAGTTGTGATGGATGTTTCCTTGGAATGCTGGGGCCGCCACCTAAGGTATCTCAGAGTGAGTGGGACGTGGTAATTGGCAGAATCCAGTTTACACATCAACCCAATGAAGCTGCAGGTAATCTGATCTGCTTTGAAGGCTTTTCTTCCTTCTCTAAAGGGGAAAAGTGTTCTGATAGTGGCCATGCATTACCTCAACAAGAATGGTGTTTTTAGGCATCACTGGCTATTGCAGGGAAGTGATGCATCCATGGCTCTCGGTGTTGGAGAGTCAGATCTTCTTGTTAGCAGCTAATCAAGCCAGGGAGGAGAATGTGGTGGATGCTCTGAGCAGGTAGAGTTCAGTCTGCCATGAGTGAGAGTTGAGCCAAGAGATTCTTGAGGAAATCTTTGAACTTTCAGGAACCCCTAAGGTGGACCTGTTTCCCACCAGTGTTAACAACAAGTGCAAACAGTTCCACGCCAGAGAATTTACTCTGAGAGGGGCAGTGAGGGATGCGTTATTAATATTAGGGTATTGAGAGCAGACCTAGCTTCAAGAAGCAAATGAGCCATTTACAACCATAGAGAGAACAACATGGTGAGGGGAGCAGAGAATCAAGGGAGTGGGGAGCTAAAAGGGGAGAGGGAAAGGGAGCAATTGTCAGGAAATTATTGACAATTACATACCTGGAGGAATGATCTTTCTGATGGATGGTTCCTCCCACTGATTACTCATCACCATCCCAATGATGCCGACAATAAGAGAGGTTAAGCTTAGTGATTTTGAGGGAGAGAAATTTTAAGCCTAAAAAATATCTGATATTTGCTCCAATAGTTCCTTTGGCTGCTCAGCACGGGTGGAAATGGGGTAGAACTGAGGTCAAGGGCGTTGTGTGCTCTATTTATACTGTCGCAGTCACTTCTGGAGTTGAGGAATAGACCATCGGACGAGACTGATGCTGAGGTGCGCAACCCCCACTGCTGGAGGAAAAAGTATCTGATGCCACATGTGACACCTAGTAAATATTTAAAGATGAGAAACCCGTAGGAGGAGCCACCCTTCACAAAGAACATT
Source organism: Ambystoma mexicanum (assembly GCF_040938575.1). Taxonomy (NCBI): domain Eukaryota; kingdom Metazoa; phylum Chordata; class Amphibia; order Caudata; family Ambystomatidae; genus Ambystoma; species Ambystoma mexicanum. The sequence goes on from NC_090929.1 coordinate 1,294,999,213, forward strand.
ACCCCAGCTACGTAATCTGCTCTTCTGTGGGAGGAAGGACTAATTTATCAGAAAGAACATTAGCGTAGGCGAGTAATTTTCCTATTAGCATGTTCTAGGTTACCCAATTTTGTAAGTTCTACAGATTTACTTTTGGAAATAAATACGTTACAACTATTCTCTTTTTTCACAGGCCTGGGAAAATCTCCTTATTCAGTCACAACACATGAACATTGTGAACGAATTGCCACCAAACTTTAATGTAATTATAATGCAGCATTCAGAAGACAGGTACGTTGAGTGTTGTAGTCCATAACATAACAGGTGTTTTGTGCATCTATAGTCTATTTTTTTTGTCTAACTGAATGCCTGTTGCGCAGTGGAAATGTGCATATCTGCAGGATGCTGGAGTGTAGTCTGCAGGTGGTTATGTCTTGCCATGATATTGAAATAGTTTGGATATGTTTAACTGAGCAATATATCAACTCATGTACATAAATGAGATTTACATGGGTCCTTTGAGTCTGTTTTAATAAAACATTGCAAAGTGATAAACACTTTTTGTTGTACATTTTGATATACGTGAAGCTGAACAATTCTTCATTAAAAGACCGGATATGGTTGTGAAAGGAAAAGAGGAGGCTTTAACAGGTGTTATCAGCTGAAACCGAATTTATGAGCCCGAGACAAAGCAAGGGTTACTTACAAGGGTATAGGACATTAGCACCTGTTACAGCCACCCCCTCTGGCCTGAAATGCCATTACAATATGGAAAATCCCATCACAGATTAAAAGCTAGCTAGAAACAAAATGAAGTAGTTTGATGAAGGGCTCAAAACAATGCAGTGTGCATTGTCCTCATGGAATGTTTGCTAAGAACATTGCACATGGAGGCATACGTTTGGAAGAGAAATATCAAACTTTGAAACAGTGGTTATGGCTCTCTACAGATCCATTGTTCACATGGCCAAAGCAACATTCCAATGTTATAATTAAGCTATATAGTTCCGGTATGAGTGCCATGCTGGACCTTATGAGCCTTTAATACACAGTTAAACGCCAGAGCACAGTGAGGGCATTGAACAAGCTTTATGGGCCCATAACACGTGGGTCAGCCCGAGAATGCACTGTATAAAATTCTCATGACCTTTGTCGCTCTTGATACTACATAGCAGTGTTACTCATTATTTGGCACACTAGATATTTTGGACTTCAACTCCCATGATACATTTCAGAATAGTCAACAGTGAAGGATACTGGGAGTTGCTATCGAAATATTTGGACTGGAGAGTGACATATACATATAGGCCGATTCATGGAATTAATGTGCGCCGAAAATTCCGGCGCAGAGGTGCCAAAACGTGCGATTCGCAGTAAAAGTGCGAAAATCGCAGTGCAACTGCGAAAATCGCAGGGAAACCAGCGCACGTCGATTCATGGAAGTCTGTGCACGAGAAAAATATTGGATGTGTGCTGAAAAAGTGCTCGGCGCACGCCGGCGCACAGGTCATCCAACGGCGTGCGCCACGGCCGCTGCGAAATCGCACATAGCGCGGCGCACATTACAAAAGTAGGCGGAACACGGGGCGTAACACTCGGAATGGGGAACAACGCGTGAAAATATGGGCGTCACGGGGGAAGTACAGGAGGCAAGTGCGCGGAACGCCCACACGCTCGCCTACAACTCGTATTCATGGAATTGAATAGGGCAAACCAGCGCACGGTCAAAGACGCGCACAGGGCCAAACAAGTACGCCACAAGAAAGCAGGCGGTAGCGTCCCTGCGCCTGAAATAAATGTGCGCCAAAATGTGCGCTAACAAAAAGCACCCATATACAGCTATGATGAATGGTCCATACAGTGGCCCTCTAGGACAAATGAGGTGCAAAGGGGTACCGATAAACACGGACACCCGCTGTGTGAAAAATATCGTGTGCCTGTATTACGAGGTTCGCGGGAAGTTCCACACGCAATTGGCCTGGGCATGTGTATTCACACGCAAATTTGCAAGGTACGTGTATTTCGGTGTGCGCGTGAAGTTCCACACGCAATTTCAGCAGGGTACGTGTACTCCGGGTGCGCAGGAAATTCCACATGCGAATCCAGCAGCCTACGTGTATTTTGGGGGTGCCGGGGAGTCCCACACGTGAATTGCCCGTGTGGGTCCTCCCAGCTGTTCCCTCTACACCCTCCACGGCCCTTGCAGGCGGCCCACACCACAGGGGACTACCCTGCACCCCTGCACATGTCCCGCAGGCAGCCCATCCACCATGGCCATGCCCCCCAGCCAACCCACATGTCACCTTGCACCACTGCCCACCAACGCAAGTCTCCCAGCACCCCCACCCCCCAGCATCCAGGGGCACCCTCCACCAGGCCCCCACTCATGTCCCCCTGCACCCCCACCCCCCTGCATCCAGGGGCACCCTCCACCAGGCCCCCACTCCTGTCTCCCAGCACCCACACCTCCCAGCACTGTAGGGCACCTTCCACCAGGCCCCCACTCCTGTCCCCCTGCACCCCCAGCCCCCTGCATCCAGGGGCACCCTCCACCATGCCCCCACTCATGTCCAACTCATGTCCCCCTGCACCCCCACCCCAGCACTGTAGGGCACCCTCCACCAGGCCCCTACTCCTGTCTCCCTGCACCCCCACCCCCCAGCAGTGCGATTTGCCTGGGTACGTGTATTCCAGGGGTGCGCGGGTAGTCTTACACGTGATTTCATCAGGGTACGTGTATTATGGGTCCGCGTGAACTTCCACACGCGATATCAGCAGGGTACGTGTATTTCGGTGTGCGCGTGAAGTTCCACACGCGACTGGGCCTGTGAGAGTGGGGTACATGTATTCCAGGGGTGGGCGGGAATATTTACTCGCGACTGTGCCTGGGAGAGCGTGTTACGTGTATTCCTGGGGTGGGCGGGAAGATTTACACGGTCGCCTACAACGCGCCAAAATAAAAGGTCCAATCCGGAAACACGTACGCCAGCATGCAGCAGGCGCACGTCCCGCGCAGCATAAAAGAGTGCGCAAACAACAAACAAGCTCAGACGCCAGGATGAATATACCGTTCCTAGCAGCAGTGGCCGTGGGATACCGCAGGAGGAGGAGAAGGATAGTCAGGGCCAGAATCTTCACACCCAGAACCAGCCTATTTGGTATGCCTGATGACCAGGTGTATGGGAGGTACAGGTTTCCACCACACAAAATACTCGATGTGGTCAGTGAGTGGGAGGATGACCTCACATCACCCACCCTGTGCTCCCAAGCACTCAGCCCCCTGGAGAAGGTCCTCAATGTACTGCACTTCTTGGCTACCGGATCATTTCAGCGGACAAGTGCCATAGTGGGGGGGGTGTCACAGGCCACGCAGTCATGGTGCCTACACCAGGTGTTGGCCATCATCACTGCACGCCCATCAGTCCGCAGGCACATATACCTGCCCAGAACACTTGCAGAAAGGCAGGCTGTCAGCCAGGATTTCTAATGGGTGGCACAATTCCCCAAAGTGCTAGGTGCCATTGATTGCACCCATGTGGCTCTACGTCCCCCCAGGGCATCTGAGCACATCTATAGAAACCGCAAGCACTGGCATTCCATCAACGTCTAGGTAGTATGTGATGCCAAGGGAATCATCACCTCAGTATATGCCAACTATCCAGGGTCCACCCACGACAGCTTCATTTACAGGATGTCAACCCTAAACCGGGACATGGAAGCTGGGCGGCATGGCGATGCATGGCTGCTTGGTGAGTATAAATGCCACACCACACGCATGCATGACAGATACAGAGTAATGTCAATACCCCACTAATGATCCCCATCACCACCTCCCCAGTGGACAGTGCCTACCCTCTGAGCACCCACATGATGACGCCAATTCGGAACCCCACCACGCCTCCCGAGGTAAGATACAACACAGCCCATATTGCAACACAGGGCATAGTGGAGCGCACATTCGGAGTGCTCAAGTCACGCTTTCGCTCCCTTGACCGTTCTGGCGGGCAGCTGTTATACGCTCACCCAGTAGTGTGCAGGATCATAGTGGCAGCATGTGTCCTGCACAATGTTGCAACACGCCGGGGCCTGGCTGTGGACATGGTGGTGCCCCCACATCCCCAACCACATGCACGCCCGCTGCGCATGGGAGGGTTAAGGGCACGGGGTGAGGCAGCCCGTGCAGCTGGTGGCTAATTACTTCACATAGAAATCACACCCCTGTGGAGTGCACACAGCCCTGGCACATAACATCTGACAATCAATGATGACTCAATCTGACAATTATGATGAATTAAGGGACAGTCAACTGTCAGAACCATAGCAGCCTGAGATTGTTCATCTGGAAGTGTCACAATGTGTGCATCCCTACCTACACAAACACCACCAATGCAGTGTCATCAAAAGACACACTTCCATGCAGCAAAAATGAATACCCACTTGCAAAATACAACATGAGAACAGTGCCATGTCACCCAACCCCTCCCCGGTATGGCCACACAACACACCATGGCATGTCATGCTATGTGAGAGCAAACAAATTAATCCCCACAACATGACCCAAGTGTCACAAACTACAGTGTCCCTAATGGAAACTGGACACACATGAAATGCTCACAGTAATGCAGGACCAACAACACACATTACCAAATACTTTCCAATAATACTAATCAACTACACAACCTCCAACCTACCATAAACATGACAGTACGGACTTAAAAAATTGGTAGCCTCACTACCTGATAATGCCAGCACTTCGAACACTTCCAACTGTACAGTGTTAGCACCACGTAAAAGTGTAGGTGCACTGCTTACAACATGGACTCCATTTCCAAAGTAGACCGCCTTGTGAAGACATGACAAATGGACCTGCAAATTAGGAGGATGAGATGGATGCAGAGGCACATATCAATACACCATGCAGTGTACAATACAACAACAATATGCACTAGGAATGTATACACAGTATTGACTACAGACTGCCCACACATCAAATGGGAGTCCAACGTCACCGTGTAAGTCAATGTCACTTGGGCACACGCTTTGCAAGCCCATGGAAACGGGAAGCAGGAGGGGTGTGTGTCACACAAACCCAAGCATCTGACCCAAATTCAGGACAAGCCTGCATGTGCCCAGCCACAATACAGCGTATGCCCACGGGAGCCACACAAGGCAACACACTGTCCAAAAAATCAAATATCAAATATCAAAAAACAAAAATCAAAAATGTCCATGAATGGGCCCGGGGGGTGGTGGAGGCCACCCAGGAGGTCCAAGGACAGGGTGCACACCAAATCCCACCTGTGTGGATCTTGCAAAAAAAAAAACACCTCCATGGGCTCATGGCCTGCACGGCTACCCTATTGTGGGAGAATCGCTGCTGTCGCTCTCCTCACCCTCTGCAGCTGCATCAGGAGGTGGTGGCACTATGGGAGGCAGCCCACGCAAAGCCCTAGTCTGGTCCTCCATGGCAGCAAGCATGCAGGTGTGGAAGGTCTGGTTCTGGAGGATAATTGTGCGGAGGTCCCCATGCAACAACTCACGGGATGCCCGGATCTCCTCCCTAGTTGCCTGCATCTCAGCTGAGAGCGTACATGTGAGCCGCTCCAGCTGCTGTTCTGTCCTCATGTTAGCTGAAGCCTCAAGCTCAACCAGAGTTACCCTGAGCTGACGGAGTTCCACCCTCAGGGCTTCACTGTGGCCCTGGGACTCAATAGAAATGGCTTCCCGCAGAGTCTCCAGTGCCGCCCGCCTGTCCCTGTTGGACGCCAACATGTCCTCCCTGTGTGACTGGCTAATGGAGTCTGTTGCCTGCTGTAGTTGTTCAATCAGCCTTTCTTGGGGGACAATGGAAGTGGCCACCCTATCCATGGCCTGAGCCATCATCTCAGTTGATGCTGCCTGTTGGTTTGCCATACCGTATATGGATTGCTCCCATGCGGGATTGCCAGGTGGCGTACGGCCACCGCGTCGGCGGGCACCACACCTGTCTGGGGCAAGGCAAACTGCGCCTTGCTGTGCTGGCACTGCCTGAGGCTGCAGAACTGCATTCCCCCTCTGATCTGCTGGCCCAGGAACAGGATCAGATGTAGAGGAGTGTGACCCTGCATCCGTAACCACCAAAGGCGGACCTAACCTACCAACACTGACATCCCCATTGAGGGTTCTACCCCTGGTGCAGGTGGGTTGGACAGTACAGAATCCCTCCCAGAAACACTTACCTGCGACGGCACATAGGTCTCATCATCCAAATCGACACCTGAATAGAGCTCGGGGGAGGTGCACCCAGAGACACCCCTTGAGATGATGGTCTGCAGCAAGTGTGGGTTCTCACCCACCACCACACCACGTCCCTCACTGGTGCCCGGTCCGGCCTGAGACCCCTCCTGGGTCTGCACCATCTCCACAACCCCAGCAGTATCAAGTGTGTCAACCCCTGCAAAGACATGAAAGAAAAGAAATGGGAACAGGCATTAGTACCATGGCACACAATTGGGGCTGAGAAGCAACAGAAACAGTACTTCATTGAAACATGTCCCACATGACTATAACCCTCCCATGCATGCACTGTCACTGCGTATGAAGGGGAGGCAAATGGCACACATTGATGACACCAAGATGGAAGACCAACACATTTGATGCATGCTGGCTAGCAGTGCCCTCACACATTGGCCTGTGATTGGCATGTCCAATACACATACATGACACATGCCATCACGCAGATGGCATGTACCCTAGCCATGTCACCAATGTGACAATAGGACTGAGAAATGCCTAGTGAAAGTGGTGGAATGCAGACAATCAGCCTGAATGAACACAGAATAATATGCAACTATGTTGTGGCAAGATGACACTTCAAGGGCAACTGGCGTGAGGTTGGGCTGAATGTCTACTGTTGCCAGAAGGGATACTGCAACACCCAAATCCTGGTGCGCAGAATGTATTGGATGAAGCACATGGGTGACCCAAACCACTCGGGCACACACCCCCTCACCTGGCACTCAATCAGAAGCACTCACACACACACCATGCACATGGATGACACACACATGCATGTGCACTCACCGGACAATGCCTCGTAATCTGGCAGGTCTCCCACGCCTTGGATCTGTTCCTCCGTGACGTAGGTCCCAGCAACATACTCATGTGGAGTGAGTTCTATGTCCTCTGCTGGAGACCCACCTCCAGTCACTAGAGTTGCGGCATGACTTGAGGCCAGCTTTTTCTTTGCCCTGGGCTTCAGGTCATTCCAGCGCTTGTAGCAATCATTAGCTGTGCGCCTCACGAATCCAAGGGCACTTATGAGTTCCGCGATGGTCTGCCAGTGTGCCTGACGTTGTGCAGGTGTGGTCTTGCATCCTGCAGTAATCACCATTTCGCGGTCATGTGCGGACACATACTCCACAAGTGCATCAAGTTCGGCCTGATTGAAGCTGGGCTTCCTTGGTGGGCCGGACTGGGTAGCCGTGTCTGGGGCATCAGCCTGTACTGGACGAGCACTCTTCCTCTTCCACTTGGAAGGTGGTGGTGATACTGAGTGTCCTACGCCGCTCTGGACACTAGGGGCAGGAGCCCCGGTGGACTGTGGACTAGGAGTGTGGGAATGAACACTCACCATGGGACTTGGTGCAGGCATTAGCTGAAGTGTGATGTAGTCAGGGGGAACGTCAGCAGGATGGACTAGGACCGACACTGTCCTGGCTGGGACACTCAGAGCTGGGGTGGATGGAGCCGCAGCTGCCCCTGCAGCCTCCCCACCCTGCCTACTCGGGGCAGCAGATGACATAGCTGCCCCTGATCCACGTGGGCTGGTGACACCAACGTGCACCGCCACATGTGGCCTAGACCTGCTGACCTGGAAGTCATCCATGGAGTCACCCTGTGCCAGGTCTGGTGCCACAGTGGGCTGGTCCAACAAGGGCTGAGCAGGGATGGTGTCAGCCACGTTACCCTCAACCAGGGGGGGGGGGCATGGGTGTCCCCGAATGGTCACCCACACATGGGGGGCTAGGGGCACCCTGCAAGTCCCGGCCACGTCCCCTACCGTATCCACCACGGCCACCTCTTGTGGCTCGCCCACCTTTGCCACCCTACTGCGTGCTCGCCTCCCAACCATGGCACTGATGTTGTTGTGCGTATGGGAGTTGCAGTAAACTATTGTCCTGGGCAATTGGGGGTCAAAGGGGTAGGGTACTAGATGGAATTCGTACCCTAGTGCTCTAGCAAGGCTGTATGTGACCCCTGGGGGACGTTGACGGGTCACGCAATGCACAGGCACCCTGAAAAAGGGAGATAATGTGCACACAACCCCTCCTAGACCACGTGCGTGGAAAAATAAACCTGCACCTACTCAAAAATGAACGTATGCGTGTCACACACAGCCTAGACTGACCTCTGAAGGGGTAGGCAACACACGGGGCAAGCACAGATGTCAAATACATGCGCGACTCGCCGTCTGCCAGGAAATATCGCGTGAAAAATACGCGCGTGTGCGCGTTGGCAACACCCCCGCCAAAAGAAGAATTGTACGCTGTCTGAGGAGACAGGACAACAGGAGAAGTGAACGGTGTTTGAGGAAACAGGCCCAGGAAAAAGACAAAAAGAGAAAAAGCTGTCAGAGGTAACAGGGAGTACGAACTTGGAACGCCGTGAAGTAAATCGCGTGTGAACCGACAAGAAGTACAGATTTCACCCACTCGCTCTCCACGAAAAGCACGTACAAAGAAATGGCGTTCTACACGTACCTTTTAAACATGCCCACACGTCCAGCGTCACAAGGCCCTATCCTCCAATTACACGAGCTGACACTCTGACGTGCAGTCATAGGGAAACGCCCGCGCACGCACGTCACAGATGCGCAGATTTCCACCAATTGCACGCTATGACACTTACGTGCTTATTTTTTTTCTACGCGCCATGGAAAACGCACGTGCGCGTAACGTCATAGACGCGCCTACACGCTGGGGTCCTTTGGGCCAATGAATTTGCGTACGTGTGCTGACGCGCTTACGCGCTGAGGCCCTTTCCTCGAATTACACGCAGAGGTGCTTGATTTTCACGTGCCAAATCACTCCGTATCAAGCTGGCCACGCGTAAGCACACGGAAGACCACGCTCCTGCCCAGAAGGCCGAATTACTGCCCCCCAGAGCCCCGAGCACGCTCCAACCTGCCATCTGCTGCTGCCTGATTGCCTACTGCCCACGTGCCCTGCCATTTGCTGCCTGCACATCAGCCAGGGGTGCTGTTGCTGTGACCACCCCTGCTGGAACCGAAGACTCCCGACTGGGATTCCATCGCTCCACAGACCAGCCCCAGGACCCAGTTGCCCACCCACTCCTGCCTCTGGGGTTGTCATGTCGGGCACTGCAACATCTGACACCACTGGCAACCCCCAGCCAGAGAGGCAGAGGGCCACCAGCTTCACTGCCACCGAAGTTGGTGTCCTGGTGGAGCAAGTCCTGGGGCAGTATGATGCTCTCTTCGGAAGTTTGCGCGCCGACAAGGAAGGACGGACTCGGATCTGGACGGACATCGTGACTGCCATCAACGTGGAGGGGGTGGCAGTCCGACTATTCCATCGTATCACGAAGCGCTGGGAGGACTTCAGGTCCAGGACCCCCAACAAGGCCCGGCGCCTCTTGAAGGCAGCGGATGCTAAGGGGCGCCGGGGCCACTTGTCGGAAGATCAGATGAGGGTCCTGGTACGCATATCCCCAGCGCTCCACGTCCAGGTCCTTGAGAGGCAGACCCGTCTGGAGTCGAGCGGTAAGTGGCCAAGCATTGCTGTGTGAGACAGGGCATGTTGCAGTGTGCTGGTTGTCTGATACTTGCCTGTATGTGTGACATAGGCCATGTACGCGTATGTGTGTGTGCAGGGACATCATGGTCATGCATTTGAGAACAGTAATGTGTGAAGCACACGGTTGGTGTATGTGTTTAAATGCAACATGGGGAGCCCTAGGCGGAATGGACACATGAGAGCATGCCAGTCTCTGTTCCTGGACATGGGTGGGGGTGAGGGATGGGTGCTGATGCCATGTGCATGTATGGTGTCCATGTCTGTGTGTCTGACCTGAGTGTCTGTGACTTGTGAATGCCATGGATGCATGACACATGTCTGTGACAATGTTCAGAATCACTGATGCAGCCTAGTTATCCTTGCATCCACTGTGTCTGGGGTGTACGAGTCTAGATGGATGAAAGTACGATGAAGTGTGTGCATGTGATAGGCATGACCCATGATGCATGTGAGTTCATAAACAACATTGTATGTTTCAAGAGTCCCTTGGACATGTTTGCTAATGTCCATAGCATGCGCCAATGCCTGTTACTGCATGTGTTTTGCCTGCACTGACCCATGTGTTGTGGAGGGACATGATGGAAGGGATCTTTGACAGTGCCACTCATTTGCTATTGCTTCCTGGCTAGGGGACCATTGTACAGTACCCTGATGCTTGTGTTCTATGTCTCCCTCTACACAGCGCAAAGTGAAGAAGAGGGCGGAGACGGTGCTGTGGAGCAAAGCGGCGGGGATGCCCCCATGGCTGCAGCGGAAGGGGTGGGTGAGCCCCCACAGGGGCTTGCAACAGCGGAAGACGGGGTGGAGCCATCCAGGTTGGTGTTTTCCACAGAGGAGGAGGAGGCCGCTACTGAGCCGCACTGGTAGGGGCATCCCTGCTGGTGCAAGTGGTGCAGTCCAGGGCCAGGGACAGGAGGCAGCACAGGTCGCCGTGGAGGTGCCTGTGCATGTCACTGTCCCTGACACTGTGACTGCACCACCATGCACCAGCAGGGATGCCCCGTCCCAGGCCCGTCCGCAGGTAGGGGGGATGTCCATGTCATCTGACTCCCCTCCACCTGCGGACAAGGGGACCCCTGGCCGTATGGAGAAGGTCCTGATTGGTGTCGCGTTGCGCACGGGTGTCATTCGTGATGCGGTGCGTGCTTCCCGGGGGGAGCACGCACGTCATCACGAAGAGCACCGTGCCAACGTGGCCCAGTTGGGAGTGGCCATGGTCGGGGATTTCATACATGTGTCGGGCACTCTGGAAACCCTCTCTTCCTCTGTGGAGGCTATGCGCCAGTCGTTCTCCATGCCGTCTTCCGGCCCAGATGCCACCAGGGCCCCCTGTGGACCTGCCCCGACCAACGCAGCCAACTCGGTGGGGATCCCATCCCTGCCACAGTCGGGAGTCGGAGGTCCAGCAGGGGTGGACACACCAGCAACTGGACCCCAGCAGATGGAGGATGTGACGGCATCATCGGGCAGGGCACGTGCACGACGGCGTCGGTGGATTCCATCAGCCTGGATGCCGTCGTGCTGGCACAGGCAGTTGCGTCGGAGGCAGCGGCAGGCTCGACGTGGGAGGCATCATGGCTCGGGCCATCAACATCAGGGATGCAGGCATCGGCCGGAGGGCAGGAGAACCCTGGAATGGGAGTGTCTTCCGTGTGGGAGTGGTTGGGCTAGCAGATAGGTGCAGAGCGGCAGCGGGCAGAGGAGGAACGGCTCACAATGGTCAGGCCGGAGAACTCCATGCGGAGGGTGCTGAGGCGGGCTGAGTGCCTCGAGGGTATTCGCAGGGAGTTGGAGCTGGACACTACATTATCCCTGCGAGACCTCAGGGCCAGGGAACATGCCCGCCTCCAAGCCATTGAACAGGAGTTTGATGATGCCCTGGCCCATGACAACAACCATTGAGCCGTCTGACTAGCCCGCTGTAACGCTCACCTGACTCCCACGGAGGCGCTGGCCTGTTTCGCGCTGCAATGACCTCTTCTAAGGTGATGCGCAGGGTTCGGAAGACGGACTGGGCCGGGCCCCCAAATCTGGCTTGTCTGGCTCACAGACGTATCCTTCTGTAGGCGAAAATAGGGGATTAACTGTCTGCGGGGTAATGCAATCAGCCTCCCACTTTCCCCTCTCACCCTCCTCGAAACCCTTCTGTGATTCCTCGTAGCGTCTCACCTTAGGGTCTGGAAGGACAAGCTCTCCATCCTGCTTCTGATGCAGGGGCGCGTTGGTATCCAGTTACTTCACTGGATTTTCGGATTGGTAAGAACCAAACTTGCTTGGCTTCGAGGTAAGTTTTTTGATAAGAGGTTCCCCTTGTGTCCATGCATTAAAGGTACTAATGCTAGTGTCTTTTTCCCCATAGGGGCCGGGGTACGGAATGCCGGGGAACAGGCACCGACCCGAGATGAGAGGTGAAATCCTTGTAGAAATCAGGTAAGTCTTTAATGAGCGTTTTTTGGTAATGTCTTTTCATTCGCTCATTAACGCTGATGTCTCTTTTTCCCCTTAGGGGCCAGGGTCCGGAAATGCCAGGATGCGGCGCGGACCCGAAATGAAGAGTGAATGAATCAACAGGTAAGTCTTAACATGGAGATTTAGCTTTCCTTATTCCCTTCTCTCTCTCACCTTTTGTTCTGGTCTTTTTCTCCCTAGGCGCTGGGGCGACTGCGAATCCGGATGATCGCTGCTGAACATGGAGGCGCCCTGTAAAGGTGAGTGGAATGCGGCGCTGAAGCGATCGACGCGATGAGCTTTTAAATAAAAGTCTTCCTTTTCAGGATTGTCGGCAAGATGTCTCCGGGATGCGGATTTAGCAGGTAAGGACTTTTCCTTCTTCTGTTCTCTTCTTCTCTTCCTTTGCAGGTGATCCAGGATGCTGGCAGGCGTGGCAGAAGTCAGGATGCAGGAGCAGACACGGTGAGCGTCCAGCTGCTAGATGCAGAACAACGCGAAGCACGTGTGGCTGTTCGGGTGGGGTTTAAATAGCCTTGGAAGAAGTTCCAGGTATGTATCCTTCCTCCAATCGGGTATGTATCCTTCCCCGACCACGCCCGGATGGTAAATTAGTCCCACAGGTAAAGTAGTTCCTTTCAGGCCTCAAGGAGGCCGGGATCCTGCAGCCTGGTCTGCATCAGGTAAGTGCACCCAAGCACTTCCATAATGAGCCTGGCGCCTATGGCACCAGGACTGATGTCTTTTATGAGCCTGGCGCCATAGGCGCCAGGACACTGTCCAAAGGGCCCCTATATGGGGTTGCTGGGTCCTTCCTTGGGGACTGGATGTCCGCTTACGGGGACGCAGGGCTTGAACCGGCTCCCCGGGAGCGGGCATCATGACACCCGCTGCCCTTGTAAATAGTTATGTAGTTGTTGTTAGGTTTCCTTTGCTTTTTATTTTTTTTTTTGACCTTTTCGACAATGGACCGCATTTTTGTATATAGTTTTTTTATTAGGTATTATTATTAGATAGTTTCTTCTGTTGGGATCATGGACCCTGGATTGTTTATCTGTATATAGTTGAGCGTGGAATTTTATTTTTTTATTTGGAATTTACCCATGGAGCAATGGTTTTCGGTTTGGATTTTCCATTGGATTTACTTTTTTGACCTGTGACTTTGGACACCTTTCCTTTGGATTATGATTTGTGGTTTTAATTTATTTTACAGACATGCTGCTTTTGGTTTTTAATTCCCATTGTCGTTTGTTTTTTTTATTCCATTTATGTTGCTTTTAATACATTTTCTTCATCAAACTTCAATGTGTAGTATCTCATTGGTTTCATGCATATCATGATATGTGTTTTGACAGTCACTGACACCCATTGTGTGTATGTGAGAGACATGTGTTCATTTACATACTTGCCATTGGGGTTGTATCATGTAATTGCCATTTCTAAGTGGGTGGATGCAATACTTGGGTGGGTGTTTGGCATGTGGAGGCAGCCCATAAGGGCCAGGGATCTAGATTGTGATGACGTGTTGGCTGGGGCACATGAGTCGGGGCCTGGTGGAGGGTGCCCCTGGATGCTGGGGGGTGGGGGTGCAGGGGGACATGAGTTTGACATGAGTGGGGGCCTCGTGGAGGGTTCCCCTGACTGCTGGGGGGTGGGGGTGCAGGGGGACATGAGTGGGGGCCTGGTGGAGGGTGCCCCTGCACTGCTGGGGGGTGGGGGTGCTGGGAGACATGAGTTAGACATGAGTGGGGGCCTGGTGGAGGGTGCCCCTGACTGCTGGGGGGTGGGAGACATGAGTGGGGGCCTGCTGGGGGGTGTCCCTGGATGCTGGGGGGTGGGGGTGCAGGGGGACATGTGTGGGGGCATGGTGGAGGGTGCCCTGCACTGCTGGGGGGTGGGGGTGCTGGGAGACATGTGTGGGGGCATGGTGGAGGGTGCTCTGCGCTGCTGGGGGGTGGCGGTGCTGGGAGACATGAGTTGGACATGAGTGGGGGCCTGGTGGAGGGTGCCCCTGACTGCTGGGGTGTGGGGGTGCAGGGGGACATGAGTTGGACATAAGTGGGGGCCTGGTGGAGGGTGCCCCTGACTGCTGGGGGGTGGGGGTGCAGGGGGACATGAGTGGGGGCCTGGTGGAGGGTGCCCCTGCACTGCTTGGGGGTGGGGGTGCTGGGAGACATGAGTTGGACATGAGTGGGGGCCTGGTGGAGGGTGCCCCTGACTGCTGGGGGGTGGGAGACATGAGTGGGGGCCTGGTGGGGGGTGCCCCTGGATGCTGGGGGTGGGGGTGCAGGGGGACATGTGTGGGGGCATGGTGGAGGGTGCTCTGCACTGCTGGGGGGTGTCGGTGCTGGGAGACATGAGTTGGACATGAGTGGGGGCCTGGTGGAGGGTGCCCCTGACTGCTGGGGGGTGGGGGTGCAGGGGGACATGAGTGGGGGCCTGGTGGAGGGTGCCCCTGCACTGCTGGGGGGTGGGGGTGCTGGGAGACATGAGTTGGACATGAGTGGGGGCCTGGTGGAGGGTGCCCCTGACTGCTGGGGGGTGGGGGTGCAGAGGGACATGAGTGGGGGCCTGGTGGAGGGTGCCCCTGGATGCTGGGGGTGGGGGTGCTGGGAGACATGTGTGGGGGCATGGTGGAGGGTGCCCTGCACACTGGGGGGTGGGGGTGCTGGGAGACATGAGTGGGGGCCTGGTGGAGGGTGCCCTGCACTGCTGGGGGGTGGGGGTGCTGGGAGACATGTGTGGGGGCATGGTGGAGGGTGCCCTGCACTGCTGGGGGGTGGGGGTGCAGGGAGACATGAGTTGGACATGAGTGGGGGCCTGGTGGAGGGTGCCCCTGACTGCTGGGGGGTGGGGGTGCAGGGGGACATGTGTGGGGGCATGGTGGAGGGTGCCCTGCACTGCTGGGGGGTGGGGGTGCTGGGAGACATGTGTGGGGGCATGGTGGAGGGTGCTCTGCACTACTGGGGGTGGCGGTGCTGGGAGACATGAGTTGGACATGAGTGGGGGCCTGGTGGAGGGTGTCCCTGACTGCTGGGGGGTGGGGGTGCAGAGGGACATGAGTAGGGGCCTGGTGGAGGGTGCCCCTGGATGCTGGGGGTGGGGGTGCTGGGAGACATGTGTGGGGACATGGTGGGGGGTGCCCTGCACACTGGGGGGTGGGGGCGCTGGGAGACATGAGTGGGGGCCTGGTGGAGGGTGCCCCTGGATGATGGGGGGTGGGGGTGCTGGGAGACATGAGTGGGGGCCTGGTGGAGGGTGCCCCTGGATGCTGGGGGGTTGGGGTGCAGGGAGACATGAGTGGGGGCCTGGTGGGGTGTGCCCCTGGATGCTGGGGGTGGGGGTGCTGTGAGACATGTGTGGGGGCATGGTGGAGGGTGCCCTGCACTGCTGGGGGGTGGGGGTGCTGAGAGACATGAGTGGGGGCCTGGTGGAGGGTGCCCCTGGATGCTGGGGGTGCTGGGAGACATGAGTGGGGGCCTGGTGGAGGGTGCCCCTGGATGCTGGGGGGTGGGGGTGCAGGGAGACATGAGTGGGGGCCTGGTGGAGTGTGCCCCTGGATGCTGGGGGGGTGGGGGTGCTGTGAGACATGTGTGGGGGCATGGTGGAGGGTGCCCTGCACTGCTGGGGGGTGGGGGTGCTGGGAGACATGTGTGGGGGCATGGTGGAGGGTGCCCTGCACTGCTGGGGGGTGGCGGTGCTGGGAGACATGTGTGGGGGCCTGGTTGAGGGTGCCCCTGAATGCTGGGGGGTGGGGGTGCAGGGGAACATGAGTTGGACATGAGTGGGGGCCTGCTAGCAGGTACCCCACAGTGCTGGGGGGTGGGGGTGCTGGGAGACATGCGTTGTTGATCAGTAGTGCAAGGTGACATGTGGCTTGGCTGGGGGGCATGCTCATGGTGGATGGGCTGCCTGCGGGACATGAGCAGGGGTGCAGGGTAGTCCCCTGTGGTGTGGGCTGCCTGCAGGGGCCGTGGAGGGTGTAGAGGGAACACCTGGGAGGACCCACAGTGTGGGACTCCCCGCACACCCCTGAAAAACACGTACCCTGCTGAATTCGCGTGTGAGACTTCCTGCGCACCCCTGGAACACACGTACCCAGGACAATCGCGTGTGGAACTTCCCGCGCACCCCTGAAAGACACGTACCCTGCTGGATTCGCGTGTGAAACTTCCCGCGCACCCCAGTAATACACGTACCCCGCTCGCACAGGGCCAATCGCGTGTGAGACTTCCTGCGCACCATAGTAATACACGTGACCCGCTCGCACAGGGCCAATCGCTGTGAAACTTCCCGCGCACCCCAGTAATACACGTACCCCGCTCGCACAAGGGCCAAACGCGTGTGAAACTTCACGTGCACCCCAGTAATACACGTGCCCCGCTCGCACAGGGCCAATCATGTGTGAAACTTCCCGCGCACCACAGTAATACACGTCCCCTGCTGGAATCGCGTGTGAAACTTCCCGCGCACCCCAGTAATACACGTACCCCGCTGGCACAAGGGCCAATCGCGTGTGAAACTTCCCGCGCACCACAGTAATACACGTACCCTGCTGGAATCACGTGTGAAACTTCCCGCGCACCCCAGTAATACACGTACCCTGCTGAAGTCGCGTGTGAAACTTCCCGCGCTCCCCAGTTATACACGTACCCTGCTCGCACAGGGCCAATCGCGTGTGAAACTTCCCGCGCAGCCCAGTAATACACGGACCCCGCTTGGCGTTTGCTGTTTGGCAGCCCTGTAAACTGGTCCAGGGTTAGCGCAGACATTTGCGATGATTTGGGGATTTTGATGGATTTTCCTTGCGCGAGGGCGTTCTTGGGGGCGTAACTGGCGCTGCTGCAGGGTCGCTGCGCCACTCTGCGCCACGGCTGGTTTTGGGGGCTAAAATCCATGAATACGCTGTGCGATGAAATGGATTTTATCGCATGCGGCTGGCGCAGTGTATCGCACGGGGACACTGTGCGCCAGCCGCGTGCGCCAATTTTGTGCGAAATTCTATGAATTACCCTGATAGTTTATTCAAGGAAAAAACTTTAGTTGCAGGGACATTAAGGTGAGCAATAGATTTTAATGAAACCTATGAAATTCAAGGAAAAAATCTTTAGTTGTAGGGATGTTAACGTGAGAACTTAACGCAACAAAACTCCTAAAATTCAGCTAAAGCCACCTTTACTTTGCGCCCTCTGTTGCGCAGCCTATGACCACAATGATGAAATCAGTTTACAATGGCCCCTTATTGTGTTAAAATATACAGAGGGCATGGCCAAACGTTGTTGCCATTGTCCATGGCCGGTTAGTATTGTAATGTAATCAGTGTTTCCATCAGTGATATCATCAGGAATGTCAACTGGGATGTCATTGTGGTCATACTGTGGTTACATCACTAATACTATCATGTATGACTCTACTGATAACATCACTGATGGTGTCACTGGTGAAACCACTGGTACCATCACATGACAATAGAGGACAATCCAAGTCCCACAGCAGGGGCAGAAGCAGGGCATGGCAAGAAGCATAGAGTCCAGCATAGAGATAGCACCGGCTGTCCAAGGTCAGGGTCTGTGATTGAAGGACCATCCATAAATCGGAAGAAAACTGTGTCAATGTGCCAGAGTTCTACTCTCGCCACTGGTAAGTGGACAGCTGATGTCAACAGTGTTGTTATTAGTGATGTCATCTGTGATGTCATCATTGTGGTCATAGGCTGCTCAACAGGGGGAATGAAGTTAAGGTGGCTTTAGCTGAATTTCAGGGGTTTTGTTGCGTTAAGTTCTCACCTTAACATCCCTGCAACTAAAGTTTTTTTCCTTGAATTTCGAAGGGTTTGTTATACCATAGGTTTTTTTACACACCACTGGCCGTGGCCTTTGGCTGTGTTTGCTGTCCGTTTTAGAACACTACAAGACCACTGGCCATGGCCTTCGGCCGTGCCCATTGTCCATTTTAGAACACTACCAGACCACTACACATGGCCTCTAGCCCTGGCCAGTGGGCCTTTGGGCCGTGTCCACTCTATATTTTGAAATACTTGCGCGTTCCCATTGATCTCCCCTATAATAATGTATCCCCCATGGTGCCATTTTCTATGGCATTGTGAATCCCTTCTCTTCTAATCAGTATGTCCTCTTGGGCTTTGCAAAGGGAGTTAAGCCGGTCCTGAGTCCCCCATTGCGCTGAATTTCAGGGGTTATGTTGCAATACGTGTCTTAGCTTAGCTGATCATTAACTAACGTTTTTTCATTGAATTTCACGAGTTTTTGTTGTTCCATAGATTTTTTCCACACCACTGACCATGGCCTTCACCCATGTCCATAGGCCACAGCCTTCGGCGTGCCCACTGTTTATTTTCCAACACGAACAGCCCACTAGCCATGGCCTTTGGCCAGTGGGCAAGACCTCTAGCTGTGCCCCCTTTCTTTTTTAACTCACTCCATGGTCACTAGCCATGGCCTTTGGCCTTGCCAAATGTCTATTTTAGAACACTACCAGTATTTTTTAAATCACTACCTGGCCGTACACACTGTTTATTTTCCAACACTAGCAGACCACTAGCGATGGCCTTCAGTCATGTCCAGTGGGCACAGCATCTGGCCATGTCCACTGTATTTTTAAAATCACTACCTTATCACTTTAAATCACTATCGTATCACTGGCCATTGCCGATTTTTCACCCTAAATGTCACTGCAGCTATAAACATCTCTATTTTTGTTCCTAACTTTTTTCTATTGCCACGGGTACCATTTTAATGAACTACCGATCCCCTTGGTTATTTGTGATCATTATAGCCAAGGTTATCAGAAAAAATGGAGAAAAAAAAATCTTCCCCTACCTTCACAAAGTGCCCCCTCATGTGTGCCTGCTCCCCCCACTCCTCTGATAGCATCCTCACTTCCCCTGCCTTCATCAATTTCCATCACAGCATTTGCTGTTTCTGTGACGTAGTTTACTCTGAAATGTCGGTTATTCCTGGCTATATGCAAATAACAAGGGGGGTCCTGGGAGACTCTCTGCCAGACATGAGTCCTGGTTACAAGAGCCTTACCCAGAGTCTTTAGCTTACTATCTTCCACAGAGAAGAAATATCCCAAACATATCAGTCTTTGTCCTGCCCTGGGGCAGTCCAGCACCGAAATGATAGGCAATTCTCCTCTGAACAAGAGTACCAACAGCAACCCCAGACACGTGTTTCGGTCTGGTTGAACCTCATCAGTAGGGTGTAGCTGTGTCTCTCTAAGAATAGTGAGCAAGGGGTCCACGTCTGGATTCCCCTAGTAACTTTGGGTGAAACCCAAAGTTACTTGAAATATGCAAATAACAAGGGGGGTCCTGGGAGACTCTCTGCCAGACATGAGTGCTGGTTACAAGAGCCTTACCCAGAGTCTTTAGCTCACTATCTTTCTTTTCCTGGCTATTCTGTCTGTTACCCGAGGTTACAGAAAAGTTTTGTGTTGCAAACTCAGTCCCTAGCCCCTCTCCAATTCCCAAACTTCACATGGTGTCCTATTGCCTCCCGACTCCCAACCTCTGCCCTGAAGGCAGTGCCCTGCTTTTTGACCTCCAAATGCCATTTCTCTACTTTTGCTTTTTTGGTTATTCGTGTGTATTGCTGCGGCTACCTCTCGCATTGAGAAGAAAAAGAGGGCAGCTGTTTAATTTATAAACTTCTGGTTTCTTGGCAATATACCCGAGATAAAGCTATCTATTTTGGAAAAGGGGGCACACTTTTCTGTCAAATATTATAAAAACTACTGGACAGAATAACCCCAAACCACAAAAGTGCTGCTATGCCGAAGTTGTTTTGCTCCTGGTCCAAATCCCTCAAGCAGTTGGGGCTGTGAGGTCCGGCAAAAATTGACCCTTTGTCTATAGGAAAATGAATGGGATCAAGGCCGCAACTTTATTGTTTATTTGTTTATTTTTTTGTTGTTCAGTTTTTCAAATCATTCCCAAAATATGCAGTCTGGTGTGGGGGGAGGAGGGCAGGGTGGCATACCTAGTTCACAATTTTGACCAAATTAGTTACATGAGTCAAAGGTTATTAGCAACAGGGGGTGTTGCTAGGTCTGGAAAAGACTTGGGGCTATGCTAATGTTGGGACTGCTAGGACTCGGGGCTAGCTAGCCTTTTGGTTGTAGCCCCTGAGCTTCTATCCGGAGCTACAACCAAAAGCCCCATCGCCCCCCCCCCCCCCCCAGCAACGCCTCTGATTTGCGATTCATTTTTTCAGGTTTCCTATGGGAGTCCGACTCACCTTAACTGTAGGGTGGTGACCGCCACCCTATAATATTACAAAATATATATGCAAAGGTTTGAGCAGTCTGCAGTGTTTGCAACAGATTCCT
Organism: Ambystoma mexicanum; assembly: GCF_040938575.1. Classification (NCBI taxonomy): domain Eukaryota; kingdom Metazoa; phylum Chordata; class Amphibia; order Caudata; family Ambystomatidae; genus Ambystoma; species Ambystoma mexicanum. Next base: position 1,295,019,789 of record NC_090929.1, read on the forward strand.
GCAGTGTTTGCAGCAAATTCTCATGGTGTGCCAGAGCTGCTACTATGACCGTTTGAACTCTTGGAGGCTCCACCTCCTGTTGTACTTAATCGCCTTCATGTCCACGAAGCGGCTGCAAAGGCGTGAGCAAAGGCATTTGCAGACTGCAGGAAATGGTGGACTATTTACTCGGCACGAGTGGTGAGCATACAGGTCTATCTTCATATTGGTTGAACAAATATTACTGACTTTTCACAAACCCGGATGAAACTGTTGTATTTATTTGTTGCCCATCTGCTGCCTTATCACTTTAGTAACTAAGCATACTTTGCATCGAGCAAGGTAAAATTTACAATGGCACAAAACTCGAACTTCCCCAAATAAAGATTTATGATTTATTTAGTGAGGCCTCGGCAGCCATGACTTTGGCTATTGAAACTCTTTCGCTAATCTCTCAGTTGAAGTGGAACGGTCCTGTATTGTGCTAACGGCTGCCTCTAGTGAAAAAGTTGCTGTTATCGAGACTGGTCAAAAGACTAAGACTCAGATACCAAAATCAACCGCCACCTACTTTACAACCATACAAAGGAATTGTGTTAACGGCTGCCTCTAGTGAAAACGTTGCTGTTATCGAGACTGGTCAAAAGACTAAGGGCCTCATTACACGGAATGCGGTAATGGTTAACGGCCACCGTTAATGGTAACGGTGACCATTAACCATTACCTCCTTACTACGAGGTCCCTTAGCAGGTTGGTGCTTTAACGCCTGCTTTTTGCAGGCGTTAAAAACCAACCCGCTAAGGGACCTCGGAGCTAATTACGGCACCGCAATTTTGCGGTGCCGTAATTAGCGCCTTCCCCATTCCCATAGAGCCCTATGGGGCAGAAATGGGAATGGGGAAGGGCAATGGCGGAAGGGGGATTTACCGCCCCACCAACCTTGGAATGGGGCGGTAAATCCCCTTTCCGCCAAGGCGGTGCCGGTATTTTACCGGCATGAGCCATGGCGCTAATAGCGCCATGGCTCACTGCCTTCCGTGTAATGAGGCCCTAAGACTCAGATACCAAAGTCAATCACCACCTACTTTACAACCATATGCTTATAAACCAGCTCCTGATAAACCAAATTGCTTGTCCCCTATGATTAAACAAATTGATCAGTGGAGTGTGGGAGCACAAGAGCCAGTTTTGATAGAACTGAACCAAGTACTTTGTGCTTTGCTGGTGCTTGTTGAAAGTTTACACAAATTCAGCCTTACTTGACCGTATATGGGATAAACTTAATACTGCACATGTGAATCCGCGAGGATCTTCACCTAGTGTTGGTCCCAGTACGAACAACCCTCCAACTGAAAACACCTGTATGGTTATTAATGTGGTGAAAAGTGCCTTGAATAAGGACCAGTGTGTGGTGACAGGTGTGCCACAGATGGAAAAAAGAGGGGGAAATTCTTATAGTGGGACATAATAAAGGACTGGTGACTATAGAAAATAAGCAGCAAACCTGTTGATAAAAGTGCATGCAAAAAACAAAGGGTAAGCAGCTAAATGAGACCAAACATAAGAGGTTATTGAAAACATTGAACGCAAGGTCTTTCTTTAACTCTTTGACTATACCTGCTAAAGATCTCCTGACTAATAAAAAGACCATGGAAAGTGGTCCGCCTCGGGTTGCTATCTTAGGGGCCACCGGTTATGAAATTCCCCAATCTGGGGATGAAGTAGAAAGATAATGGGAAATAGATCTTAAGTACAAGCCGACGGCAGAAAAAAAAACTTGGCACCACAAACTGATTCATTTTGGGATAAGCCGCCTCAATGCAACTTTTTGGTTCTCAGCAAGCAGGGATTCAGAGAAACAAAGAGGTTGTGAAGGCTGTAATGCGGGAGGTGGGTGTAACTTGGCCACTGTGAAAACTGTGCAGTGGGGCCCCCAAGTGACCACCCTTCCCAATAGGCCTCAAGCGTTTGCAGATGTGTTTTAAAGCAAAAGGAGAATGTGTATAACATTAAGTGTGATGCTGAATTAACGGGGAATCCACACCTGCCAGGGTTGGGGTAAAGAAATCTTCTGCTCTCTCTCTGGACAAACAAGACATGAAGGAAGACTCCTGTTGGGGACACATTACCAGCAATGTAGTCAGGTTGTATCTTGCTTGCTGAGGGGCTGCTAGGGGCCCAGATCTCTGGGCGAGGGAAATTAATGTTACCGGAGGGAATGCTCCCATGGTCAAAGGGCTGGTGGTGGGATTTAAAAAAACACTTCTGAGTCACAGAAATAACAAGAGTGGTGGGAATCTTAAGGTGGTATGCCTATTGCCAGAGAATAGATCCAGAGTAATTAATAGAGCGGGGATACTCTCCCTTTTGAGGGAAATTCCCTCATTAAGAGCTCTTTCCACAAAAGTTTTGGAGTGAATAGACTTTTTCTATCCTACAAGAACAGATGTTGCTATTGTGACTTGTTTTTCAAAAATTGTGTTTGCGCTGATTTTGAAAGTGTTTCCCCCTTTACCTCAATATGGATAGGACATTTCGCCTTTGGATCAAAGTGTTGTATTTGGTCCCGCTGGGGAGTAGGATAATAAGGGGGATATAAGGAATGAGTTGAAGAGGCTTCTGAGTAGGGGAATCTAATGAGCACTGTGTATCCAAGTAAGTTGAGGCTAGACAGGTGAATGAGGTAAAGGATTGGTAGCCCACTCTCTTAATGGGTAGCGTTCTAATCCCTATCTTTAGTGGTCAAACTTTCTTACGAGTCCTTTCGTGGAATAGCTGTGGTAACTCACACCTTTTTTACTAGTTAAGTATTGGGAAAATTATTGGGAGAGTACCCAACTATTTTTATCCAGGAAATCTGGCTCACCGAAGCTCTGGTCTTTGATAGGTATGTCACATCATTTCCGATTGGGGTTAGGGTGAGGTCATTGGGTGGTCTGGTTACTTTGATTAATAACACATCAGGAATCGAGATTGACCAACAACATCAGGTAAGAAAAGGAATTTTAGCTCCTTCCGGCTTACATCGGGTTGAATGGAGTAAGAATGAAAATGTTGATATTGAATCTTTACTGGCACCAGCTACTTTGCAGCCTTGAGTATATTCTGTAACAGAATAGTGTGTAATTATTTTGGGTGGGGATCTAAATTCAAACTGTTTGGCCCAAACAAGTGCTGGTAAAAGTTTGACGGGAGGGAATAACGCAATGAAAAGTAAGCAATGAGCTAAGTGGCAAAATTGTCTGGAGTCTCTGGGTCGTATATAGACTAAATGGAACCATCAGTGGAGATACGCCCAGTCAGCCAACGGGGTCGAGAAGGCAGAGATGGTCCACCCTGTAGTGTATGTTTGTGTTACGCTCACCTGGTCTCTCCGGGGGCGTTGGGGCACGGTTGTAGCCCTCCCGGGAAGTAGATCCCCTCTGTTAACCTTCTTCCTCTGCACATGGGCTGTGGGCTGCGGTGAATGGTAGCATTGCTCCTCCGTAGATATGAGAGGACGTGAGTTGGCCAGCTTGTGACTGATTCCCCTCTCAAACCCTTCTTCCCATAGCGTCGTGAGCATGCATCGACCCATTAAGTCTCACCTGCTGATTCTTAATGGTGAGCTCTCTGTCCTGCTACTTCTGGCAGGGGCGCTTTTATGATGAGGACCGAGTTCCTTCACTGGCCCTTCGCACGTGGTTGTCCAGTCCAGCTGTGACTATTCTACGCCTCTGGTAAGTGTCTTTCAGTTTTCTCTTTGTCTCCCCTTTCTCGTTACTCTTCTCTTGTCGTGAAGTGTTGGTATTGTTCATTCACAACCCGTTGTCCGCTCGTTGTTAATGTCTATCTCTGCTTTCTCCCAAATAGGTGTGATTGCGGCCCAGCAGAGCTACGGAACACGAGGCAGCGCCGGATGAGATGGGAATGCTCCCGCGGTAGTCGGGCAGCAGGTAAGTAGGTGTTTAAGGATGAGCGCGGAGAATTGTGCAAGCGTGATCTTAAACTGAATGTTTGTTATGTCTAACCTTGCCTTTTGTCCTTTTACAGGGTCTACCTTCGGAGATGCAGAATGCGTCGTGCTGCAGTGTCAAGAGCAGGTTTCCTGCGTTCCGGAGGGCGAAGATGATGGAAGAATAGACCGCAGGTTCAGCGAGTGCAGAATGCAGGTGAACGCTTAGGGAGAAGACTGGATTCCCAAGGTAAGTCTGTTTGCCCTACACGGCGGTGAGCGTTTCGCTGCATGTGAATGCAGATTAACGCGAAGCGCTAGCCTTTGGATGGGAGCGGCTTATATAGCAGAGTTTGTGAGGCCACGCCCATCGGGCCGGGCTTGACTGCCACACCTTGTCACTCCCTGAGTTAGCACGTGCACAGCAACTCAGGGAGGCCACACCCGAACAATGTGCACGTGGAGCTGCTTCAGCAAATGAAGTTCCAGAGTAAAAGCATTCTTACACAAAATAAAGTGTTCCCGTTTACTGACTTTCATGAGCCTGGCGCCAAAGGCACCAGGACTGTGTCCACCCGGGCCACCTGTGATTGTGACCCTTTGCCCTCTTCCCCTGATGGCACAATGTCAATGTCCTTGGGCCCATTGGGCCAGTGACCATGACAGTTTGTGAATGATTTTATGTATCAAGGTTGTAGATCGTTCAGGGTGGTTTTGTGCGAATAGCATGACCACAAGATGATCTCGGCTGTATTTGATTTCCTAGTGATAAAAATGAGGGATAAGGTTGTAACAAGGATAATTGTTGCCCTGGGTGGTAACTGGGTCATTTGGAATAAGCCTAAAGCTACCATGCTAAATGAAAAAGTTGCAGTAGTGATGGCCTCTACTTCACTAGAATGGAAGTTGACTACTTTTAATATGAACAGGAATGAGTACTTCCTTGATGACATAACTTAAGGTGGTAGAGACACTTCAACTCTTTCCCATTATAAATCGCCATCAGTATAATGAGGGTGAAAGTAGAAACGTTTTTTTTAAGGGCTAAGATTCAGACAATAAATATTAGATTTTGGGATGAGCAAAGCACTAGATGGAAAGTAATCAGAAAGTTAAGACAAGCATATCGTAATTGGAGTCGTTTGCATCGTGCCTATTTGCTGCAAAATGATGCAGAAATTATGTTGGGCACCCTATGTAAAAGCAGCACTGCATCAGTTTGGTCTATCATTAATGATCTTGGTAGAGTGATGAATCAGAGATGATTCCCCCAGTAACCTCGACCTGGAAGCGTCTCATGTGGCCAGGTAAATTATCCTGACCCTGGTGGTGGTGGTCTGCAGGAGGATCACTTGGGAATCACCACATGGAGGGGGAGCAGGTCGGGAAGAGTGGAAAACGTCCCCAGAGACCATACCCTTCGGATGGCATATTGTAAAATCGAAGCGGTGGAGTAGTTGTGGTTTCTCCACGTTGCAGCAGAAGCAGAATTTGGAGGAGAGCACAGAGGCCTGGACCACTTTCGTGTGCTGAGCAGTTGCCGGTCCTGATAGGGTCTCTTCCTCTAGAGAGCTTGACTGCAGAGGTCACGCAGCGGGAAGTCGTTGGATTGGAAACTTTCCCCCTGGAGACCTGAATTGCAGAGGTCACATGGCAGGAAGTGTAAACTTTGAAAGCTTTCGACGAAGTAAGGCGGCCTCCAGTGACAGACGAGCACCTGGGAGCCTCTGGAGCAGAGAACACTTCTTGTTCGAGTGGCAAAGACCGCAGGGAACCAGAGGGAAGCAGGTTCCCAGGCCGCACAAAGCAGCCGAAGCAGAAGACCTGGAGGCACCAGAGCGAGAGGATGCGCACAGCAGACCCGGTGAGTTCACTATTGTACCATGACCCTGGAGCGCTCCATAATCACCTGCTGGTCAAGCCGCGGTGCCCTAAGTATGGAACTAATATAAAGAAAGTGAAGGGGCAAAACAAAACTTATTTTGAATACCAAACTAATGTAAAGCTGAATAATGATCCAGTGGAAAACCTGAAGTTGGCAGCATAAGAACTTGATAAACAGCCTGAAAGATGTGGTTGTAATTATGTGGGTCAGAATAAATGCCAGCAACAAGAGAGGGCAATTTTTCAAGAAACCAATACAAACAACTGTTGCCAAAAGAGAATCATACCAAGGCAAGTTCAAAAGAACCAACATTGCCAAAGCCAAATGGAGGCAATTAAGAATCCAAGTGTTTGTAAAACATATTGCCCATATGTAAAGGAGGTCATAAGATAAGCTGGCTTAAACCCACATTGCCAAAGCCGAGAAGTGTAAGTGTGAGAGAGAACTAGTGTCAGCATTTGGTTAATGTGGAAGTGGGAAAACGAGTGGCAGTGTAATATGCCAGCAGACTGGGGGGCTCACATCAATGATATCACAAGTCAGCAGAGTATCTAAGGCCCATCAAAACCTCCCCTGGTCATAACAGAAGTTTCAGCAAAGTATTCTGTCTTTATTCTCCAATAGACAGGGATCATACAGGAAATCACAAATCCCCAGCAATCACAGCTCCTCAGCTGGTGTCACTAGGTTTTGTGCCCCAGTGACATCACAAACATCAACTCCATCCCAAAAAAACTAATGTATGTGATGACTGCGCCGATGAAAAAGTCAACACCAATTACGGCGTGGCACAGTGATCAAATAGATCACTTTCCCCACATATCCCACCTCACATACCCCTACGAGACCCCCCACTTACCTTTATGGTGGCACACTTCTGTGTGCACCGCCGTCTCCCCTCTATCCCTGTGGCATTGGTTCCTCCCACTTGCGTGGGTCGGAGCTGAAGCTGCCAGGTGCTTTTTTTTTTTTTTTTTTACTTTCTTGTCCCCACTTACACAATGGTAAGGGGGACATCCCTGCAAACCCCGCTCTGCTTGGTCATAGTAATTGGAGTCAGGAGTTTTTGCGCCCACAAAGTCACAGTGACTGTGGGGACACACAAATAAGGGTGACATTTTTGTCTATTTCCAAAAAACCTAATGGGTATCCAAAATTGGTCAGCTCGAGAAAAACCCTTGGCTTCTACCTAGACTCCACTCTCACATTTAAAAAACGAGTTAATGCTATGGCATCCGCCACATCTTATTCATGCAAACTCATCAGAGCAGCCAAACCTTTTCTCTCCCCGTCTAACTGTATCACCCTAGCCAGGGCTCTGATCCTGTCCAAGCTGGACTATTGCAACGCACTTTATGTAGGATGCAACAAATATATTACGAACAAAATTCAGATTTTCCAAAATAACGCCCTTAGAGCGGCCCTCAGTATCCCAAAGGGAGTCCACATCTCTGATTCTAGAAGGTCTGTCAACTGGCTTTCTACCAAAGACAAAATATTCCTCAAATCGGTTTCCCTGACCCACAAATGCCTCCACCAAGCAGCCCCTCAATACCTTATCACTAGATTCACCAGACCTACCTCCTCTCGCCCCTCTAGAATGGCCAACTCCAATCTCCTCCTGGTGCCCAGGTTTAAACGTTCTATGTCGGGTGAGAACAGCTTTCCTGTTAAAGCAGCACAATACTGGAACTCCCTTCCACCACCTTGCAGGGAGGACCTCCCCTACCGCCTATTCAGAACTAAGACCATCCATTGGCTCAAGACACACGACACATAACAACCTCTTGCTCTCTTGCCACCCTAATGCTCCACCACTATGATTGTAAATATGTACATGTCAACTGTTCGCTGTAGATACCTTTTCACGAGACAACCGATTTATTTTATATAGTATTACCTATATTGTATATTTCTGTAACCCATCCCTCATCGGCGTGCATTGTTTCGTTTTACGCATCCAGCACTGTAACCACGGTTGGACTTCATTCCTTGTATGTAACCAACCTTTGCAATCCTCTTGTTGCCTCTGCGCCTTGCTACCTAGGGGTTAGGTGCGCAATATAAATAAATAAAATACTAAAAATATTAAATACAATTACCTATATATTACCTATAGAGCCAGTATACATTTTCATTCTCATTGGTGTAGCATGTCAGGTGGCTTCGCCTGAGACTTCCCCAAAAACCATCTATTACATTGTTTTGGGTTGCACGAAGACCATTGGCCTGTACAGCATTCTACACCACCCCATGATCAGAGCATCTGGATCGCTAAAGTGGGTCCTCCCAGGCCTGGGACCATGTTCTGTTCTCTGCGCTCTGTGTACCTTTTCAAGGTGCTGGGAAGACCTATGTGTCCCCATTGTTGCCACTGGTCTGATCACCTAGCCTGAGAGAGTGCCTTCAGGTTGCAGGTTTTGGTAGGCAACACATTTATCAGTCTTTTCTGCTTAGCTGGGAACTGCTTCTCTGCTCACCACGAGTAAATAGCCATTGTTCGGGTCTGCTGGGTCACGTGTGCAAAGCTCTCCTGTCTGCAATTATGAGGATTTTATTCTGAATTCTTGCATGTGGCTCACTGCCTCAGGAATCGGATATTTTCCACCCGCCCTTGTCCTTGGCTGCAAACACCATCTCTGCACTTTGTGCTGCAGACCCTGTATCTCTCCCTCCATGTTTTTGAGGTCTGTGATTGTATTCAATACAATAATTCTATGGATTCACCCTGTGTTTTAATATCTCCTTATATGTTACTCGCGATAGAGCCCGATAGGTTCCTTATATGTTCCCGTAGCTCCTTGTGATTAGTTGCAATAAAGCAGTTGCAAGCTTGGTCCACAAATGTTTGGCTTTCTTGCATTTCAGCAGTTGACTAAAGAAAAAGAAAAGCTTTTGGCAGCATGCAAATGTATCTGTCCTCTATCTACGGGAGGTATAAGTGTCCTCTAAATGTATGCTTGTGTGTCTGCTTATCTTCATGCAGGAGTGCAAATTTGCTTCATGACTAATGCTGCTATGTCGTGTTGTCACTGTGACGTCATCACGGTTGGACCTTGCCGTCAGTCAACTTGATCCATTGATGGGACACTTGTCTCCTCAAAGCTGTCAATTGGATATGGTTTGAAAGGTCGTCTGAGAGAATATCTCTTTGGATATGTAGGATACACTGGTGCAGTTGAGGCTGAACCCAACAGCGAGTTTCATCTTTCATTCTTCATTCTGAGGGTTGACATTTGCACAGGGGACATAAGGGCCATTCCAGGGACCCTCACTTCAGTAGGAGGGCTGTCCTTCTGACAGGAGATATTGAGTAGGAGTTGCGCATAGCCTGCATTGCATGTGGCAATTACAATGGTGTAGCAAACAGCATCAGTCTGTCTCTTGCATTCCTAGAAGGAATACTTAATCTTCATGTTGTGAAGCAAAATATATTGCTAACTTGTTGGAAGCTAATCTTTACCACAGAACTACTTGTAGTTAGTAGTTTTATTCTCTCCTGGCAGGAGAGTACACCAGGGCAGAGGACCTTGTAGTAGTAGGCCTGGCAGAGGAGTGGACCAGTTGGAAGTCATTGAAGTACTGTGGTGTGTTTAAAAGGCATGAAGAAGAAGTGGCAGAACCACTAAAGTGTTTTTGTGAACTGTTATAAAATCATCCTGACAAATTAATATTGCTGATGCAAGTGTGTGAACTGCTACAGAATCATCTAACATTGTTAAAACAAGTGTTTTGTGAACTGTTGCTGAATTATCCTGACAAAGAAATGTTTGTTGATCCTAAGGAACTATTGAAGTATGGTTTGAGATGTAGTTGCTTCATGCCTTTTGTCACAAGTGGAGAGAGGAAAACCTTGTTGAACAATTTTGAACTCTTGGTTGAATTCAAGTTGGAACAAACAGAACTACATTGTAACTTTTGTTGTTAAGTTGGAACCAAAAGAACTGAATTGGAACTTTATTACAAGACAGGATTTCCTTATGCTTTTGGAACTGTTGAATAGAATCCTACTTGAATCTGGGGAAACAGGAATTCACCCAGATTATAAGGAGAGACAGTTATCAGATTTTGAACATAACTGTTATATTTGTTATATTTGAACTGCCATACATTACCTTGTTGAGTTGTATGTACAAGGGTGAGGGACAGAAACATTTTGTTAGAGTCTTTGCTTTTGTTTATTTTAGGCACGAAATCCTCATCAGGCTAGGGATAGTGAGGCATTTATTCAACCTTTTGAGCTAATAAATGGCATCTTTTGAAAAATCTTCACAAAGTTGTCTGCCTCACATTTCTGACCTCTCACAGTAAGGCACCAAGCTGATAAGCAATTAAAACTGATAGGGGAAGACCAATGTGTTGGTTATTTCTAATCAGTTTTTGATGATCAGCATGAGGTGGAAAAGACTATCACGGTAGGGGATAATGAAGATGATGATTGGCATCTGGATATTAGTGAGGAGATTATTCTTGCTATCATTCGGGATATAAGTAGTTCCAGGGCACCTGGGCCCAATGAGTTGGCCAACATAGTCTTTAAGAGTGATCCCGCTACCTGGGCATCGATTCTTGCAATATGTTTCAAGCAAATTGTAGACTGTTGCAGTGTGCCTGTCTCTTGGCACATTGCCTTTCATATCCCCATATTTAGGAAGGGGAGTCGTAACGACCCTAAAAATTACCAGCCGATATACATCCTAGATGCTGACAGCAAGATCTTTGCGGCCTTGCTGTTACGGCATCTACAGGCCTGGGCGGTGGGGTCAGGACGTATTCAAAAGTGGCAAACCGGGTTTCGGAAAAAAACAGCACTAACTTGAATGGTCTGTTAATAGAGATTGTTCAGAGGTTTGTATGGAGTGGTAGGGTTAATGCTAATTATGTAGCAACTATCGATTTAACCGCAGCATTCAATAAAGTTAATAGGAATCCATTATGGCAAAAATTGGCTAGATGGAACATTCCCGTAGGTTTTCTGAGGTTAATACATAGTGTATTCTACTGTGATTTATGCTGTTTTTGGGAATTTCGAATCTAGGTGAAACACTGCCCCAGACTCATTTTACATAGTGTATTCTACTGTGATTTATGCTTTTTTGGGGGAATTTCGAATCTAGACAGACCCTGTTGCCATAACTGTTGCCAGAATGTTGTATAGTAGACCAGTAGCCACCTACCCTCTATCTAACTACTGCATTTGATTACTGCACTTTTCACCTAGCTGCTCTGCTTCTGAATTCCACTCAGGTCATCTAAGATGCACCTAGTAGCTAGTAACTAGTACCTAGTAGCTACCTGCAACCTGCCTGCTGCACCTCACCTACATCCAACAGAATGTACCTACCGGGCATCTACTCAGCACTGCCGAGAGTCATTCTCTACCTCATCCACTCATCCAGCTATCTTAGCCCTACCTCCAGCCCTGTCCCCAAAGGCACCACCTCCCCACTCATCATGCACCTCTCTACGCCATGAAGCCTCTCCGCCAGAAACGCCAAATTACGTGCCAGACTACCCAAACTATATGAGCCTCGAGCCAGGGACACCATCCAGTCTAAACTGACCAACCGGACCCCGCCTATGCACGCGGTCCCCCCCTACCAACCGCCCCACAGATATTCCCAAGCATAGCCTAACTAATACTACGACTAAGCATAAGGTTCACAACTTAACCACCATACCTACAGGCACCAGAACTATCACCTCGCCCATAAGAGGCCCGTTAATTAATGCGCGATCTGTAGTAGCCCATGCCACCGATATAGCAGATCTCATTCTGACAGAAGAATTAGATTTCCTAGCCATCACTGAGTCCTGGCTCCATGTAGCTGCTGGCCCAGCTCTCTCGCTAGCCATCCCTGATGACTACACTATCCTACGAGCGGAAAGAATAGAATCCAGAGGCAGAGGCCTCGCCATAGTTGCCAAAATACACCTCAACATCAGACTTGACACCACAAACCACATCTCATCATGTGAATCACTCACAGCTAAGCTTCCCACTGCCAACTCCCAAACCATTACCATCCACTTACTCTACAGACCTCCTGGATCCCTAGGCTCCTTCGAGGAAGACCTCACTTCCATCCTCTGCAACAACCTAAAAAATACCTCCCAGGGCTTACTCTTAGGAGATTTTAACATTGGCCTAAAAGACTCCAAAGACCCCCAGGCTACCGTCATCAACAATACACTGTTAGAATTAGGCTTCACCCAAAGAGTGTCCACCCCTACCCACAACAAACGGAGAACCCTTGACTGGATAGCAGACCACAACTGTGTGGCCTCCATCACCGCTATCACTCCGCAACCATGGTCCAACCACCACCTCCTCACCTTCACACTTGAAGCCTCAAGCCCCATCTCCAATAACTTATTAGCCACAGCTATCCCTACGAGAAGCAAGAAAAACATAGCAGTGGAAAAACTCATCCCCCCTCATACTCCCAACCTTGAACCAACTCTCTGCTAACTCCAACCCCCACTATCTTGTAGAAAGCTACAACAATAGTATGCGATCAGCCTTAGACGCCATCGCACCACTAAAACTGAGAAAATGTAAGCCGAAAAAACACTTGAACAACTGGTTCTCTGCCCACCTAAAAGCTCTCAGACTAGAGAAACACAAAAAGGAACAAGCCTGGAGACAATCCCCCACAGACATCAACAAGCTGATCGTCAACAAAATAGTTTCTACCTACAAAAAAGAAATCATTATCGCTAAACAAGAATCTTATAACCAGAGAATATTACAAGCCAAATCCAGCGCTAAAGAACTGTTCACTATCATCAAAGAGCTGAAAGCACCTGTCTTAGTCCCAGACACTGGTGTGAAAGATAAACAATGGTGCACCAGTGTCCAAAACGCCCTATCCAATAAAGTCGGAGGCCTTCAAATCAAAATCAACAACAAGAAAGACTCACTAACTAACTCCACCAACACTCCCCTACACCCCATTCATCAGAACCCTACACCGAACCCACCCACCTGCTTCAGCTTCTCCAAAGTCTCTGCGCTAGAAGTAGAAAAGATCATACTCGACCTTAAACCGTCAAACGGCCAGGGCGACCCTTGCCCCTCACAAATCATCAAAGATGCGGCAAGAGACCTCTCACCATTCATTACCATACTCATTAACGCCACCTTCTCGTCAAGTACCATCCCCAATAACCTCAAAGAATCCTGCGTCCTCCCTCTGCTCAAAAAACCCTCCCTAGACCCTTCTATACCTACTAACTACAGACCCATCACCACCGCCCCCTTCCTGCTCAAAATTCTAGATAAAACAGCCTATCAACAAATACAAAAATACGTCGAACAAAACCATCTCCTAGGAATCCGGCAATCAGGCTTCAGACCCCAACATGGGACAGAAACTGCTCTCATCGATCTTAAGGCCCAAATCGACACTCTGAGAGATAATGGGAAAACTGCTTTACTGCTTCTCCTAGATCTCTCAGCAGCATTCGATCTTGTTGATCACAACATTCTATGCAACCTCTTAGACTCGGCTGCCCACTTCTCCCAAGAAGCCATCGGTTGGATTGAGTCATTCCTGAGCAACAGATCTATGCACATCTTTTCCACCTCGGCCTCCGCTGACCCCATCCCATGTGGGGTCCCTCAGGGCTCATGTGTCTCCCCCACACTGTACAACTTGTTCACAAAGCCCCTGTTTGATGATCTTGATGGTCTGGGTATCACCTACACTAATTATGCCGATGATACGCAGATCCTCATCCCGTTGACGGGAGATTACAACAAGGATTTGGCCTTGGTGAACAAGGTGTGCCTCATCATCCAGGCATGGATGGCCTCCCACAGTCTATGCCTGAATGATGACAAGACTGAACCCATCATCCTCGGATCCACCCCAAATCTAAACAAACTGGACCACAACTACATCAGTTTCATTATAGACTGCAATCCCATCAAGATAGCCATGGAAGTGAAAACTCTTGCTATCTACCTTGACTCCGCCCTCTCCTTCCATAAACAGGTTAGCTGCTTGGCCTCCACCACAGCCTACACATGTAAGCTTATAAGAGCAGCCAAACCCTTCCTATCCACTCAGAACTGCATTACTCTAGCCAGAGCCATTGTACTATCTAAACTGGATTATTTTAATGCCCTTTATGTAGGAGCCAACAAACAGGTTACCAATAAAATCCAGACCCTACAAAATTATGCTCTCAGAGCAGCGCTTAGCTTCCCTAAGAGAGAACACATCTCTAACGTTAGGAGAACCCAAAACTGGCTCACTACCACCGAGAAAATCCTGCTCAAAGTAGCCTCCTTAACACACAAATGCCTCAATATCGCAGCCCACCGCTACCTAGCCGACAGAATAATAAGATACACCCCCAATAGGCCCACTAGGACTAGCAATTCTAACTTGCTCACAGTTCCCAGGTTCAAACGTACCAAAATGGGCGGCAACAGCTTCCAGATGAAAGCAGCCCAACATTGGAACTCCTTACGACCCTCCTTAAGGACACCGCAAACCTACCCACACTTTAGACGTAATTACATTCAGTAGTTAAAGAACAAGGACCAATAACTGACGTAGCCTTTGCAAATGCTGTAAATATGTATATATTGTAAACTGTATCTTACTGTATCCATCGTAACTGTATTAACATATGTACACACTGTAAATTAATGTACAGCACTGTAACTAAGCTGAGAATAACCTTGCTGTTCCTGAGCCCTCATACCTTTGGGTGTGGCGCGCAATATAAATGAATAAACAAACAAACAAACAATAAGTGCCCTTCACTCCGAATCGAATATCCAGGCTACTTTATTTTATTATTGGACATTTGTATGGTGCCTATACACAAGTGTTTCAAGGCGAATGAATCACAATGGAAAGTTGTCAGGAAAAATTCCAACATTAACAGGAGTTAGACAGGGATGCGTCCTTGCTCCCTGTCTTTTTAATTTATATGTCTCTGATGTGGGGAAGTCACTAGTCAAATCGGCCTTTGCATCGACTAAACTGAATCAACAGATGCTTACATGGCTCTCCTAGTGGGTTGACTTCCTGTTGTTTGACTTGACACCTCTGGGGCTACAAAGACTAATTAATGCTTTTGGGACCTATGCTATTAACACTGATAAAATGAAGATGATCCAGTGTCAAAGAAGACGTTTAAATAATCGGTGTGATGGAGTGGAGCACAAAAATTGGATACAGTGAATCATTTCGTTTTTTAGTTTTTAATAAAGTCGACATTAGAGAGTATCTTTTAAATAAAACCTACGGATTGGCAAACCAGATTAGCAAGGTGGATGAAAAGTACTGCTGGCCCTTACATTTTATGAAGGCAAGATTGTACCCAAATGAATTTATGATATAGAACCACATGATTTATCAATCTTAAATCTCTGTAATTGATGCACAAATCTGGAGAAGAGTGCTTAAACTGCCAGTATTGTTTCCCCTTGCTGCTTTTAGATTTGAATTGGGGATTAGCTTTTTAAGAAGTAGGGGATATGGAATTTTTTGAATCTACTACGTAAAATCAATAATGCAGAATTTGATACTCTATGTCCGATGAAATCCTTTAGTATCCTCTGTGATGGTTTGTATGAGAAATCAGTTCCAGACGAGAAGAGCTTCAGTTTAGACAAGACAGCACTAAAAAGCACCTGGGAATATGGGACTAGATTTCAACCACCCAAAGAAACGCATAGCTATTCTTCCTTATCTCATCTTGCAGGATCTCATAAGAAAATGGGAATTTTAGCTCCCTTTTTGTCTATTTATCCTAGTCGGTTGGCAAGGAGAGATTTTCACAGATTCTGGCGGAATTTAATTTTAACTAAAGTAATCCTCTTTAGGTACAACCTAAAGGAATTGGTGAGTCTAATTGTAGATTCTGCAGAGTTGAGAATATGCTGGAAACAACCAAATCTGTGGTGCTTGAATTTCCCATGCTTCAATCCAGTTGACTAAACGATTTTAAGCACTTTTTTCATAGTTTGGACCTCATTGATTTGGAATACTTGTGGGACAGATTTGGAATACTTGTGGGACAGATGCTTAGGAGGGGTTGTAACCTCTGACATGATCGCTGTGGTAGGATCTCTGAGGTCAATTAATCTGAATGGGTTTGTGAATAGTAAAGGAATATTTTCCTAGTTAACTGATTTGTTTTAACTGCTTTGTAATAACTGAAATATTTTACTAATGAAATTATGAGCTGTTTTATGTTCATTAATTGTTGAATTGATGTTTTAATATGAATTTTACATGCGATTGGATGATTTGTTTACAATTCATCCAATCTCATGTAAAATTCATATTAAAACCTCAGTAGAGGCTAAATTGGCTTTTGGTTGTTCACACGATACCTTGGTAACATGTCATTAAGAAAAGTGAAGCTACTGTTTTCTATAAATGCCAATAAAAAGTGTTATTGAAAAAATACATTGTATTACGTTTTTGAAGAAAATTTGGATTTCTAATATTGTAAAATGTATATTTACTATGTTGATTGTTAAAGGTTAATTTCATTAAGCATATAACAATAAATAAAAACAATTATATAGAAATTGTGAGCACATAAATTCACATGGGTGGTCAAAGGGCTTTAGCTTAGGGTACGCCTTGGCTATGGGTAGTCTTAGAATGCAGTGTTCTGAAAAATCTGCAGGGACTGTGGACCAATCTGCAGGTCATACGAGTTTATATAGCCAACAGATTGCTCAATGAAAATTCTCTTAGTACATTAAGGACATAATGATCATTAAAAAGTTTACATTTTAAATCTGAGAATTATTTGGCCAAAATCCACTTATGAAAGATTGTGCATTTTGTACCACCTTCATCATCAAAGCCCTTTTACAGTCGGTTTGTGTCTGTTGCCAGAGAGCTACTACTATCCCTTTAAAATTAGAAATGATTATTGCCCCTTAGGTTCCCCTTTTGCAATATTTTACCTGTCTCCTATCAAGGACAAGCTCTTTAGTACACACACTAGCGAGCAGACCAGGCCTGGAGTTGGACCCCTGGACTAGACTATCTAATATTTGTAGTAGGGCAGAAAATGTGGGCAACTGCGCTTATCACCGGTTTTGCTGCTTAGATAATACTTGATGGAGCAAATAGGTTTTGTACTAATACATATTATCTAAAAATGTTACCACTTGATCAAAAGTAAATCATGCTTTTGTTTTCATTATATTTGCTTTGCAAAATAAAATAAAATCTATACATCACATTTCTTTTTATTTTATGCGGCAAACATAGTCCCAAAATCAGCATTTATGTTTTGCCTTAATGAAAAGATTTTTCGATAATACATATTTGGGCAAAACCAGTTTGCTCTATTCTGTATTATTTATGTAGTAAAATGGTTGCTAAATTAGTTTGCTCCATTTTTTGCACAGGGGCAACATTTCGATAATCTGGCACCAGGGTGACATTATGAGGTGGCTGGGATCATGCTTTCTGAAGATTGTTCAAGGAGCACATCCTCTTGGTATCATCTGCATATTGGTGAATGAAGCACAATACTGCTTTGAATTGGTCTCTGCTTCCTAAGGAACTGAAGGACGAACCTAAATGTTAAAGCAACAGTTGTAAAAACATGCAAATATGATCGGCAGAAAAGTAATAGTTACAAAATGTGTACTAGTCACAGGAGGCATTTAGAATTCGACGCACCCGTTGTAAACTGACAGAGGTGGGGTGGGGGACGTCGACAGCTAAAATTAAATAGGAAAATTGGCAACTTAGATGATCCTATTATTTTTGTGACTGTCTCTTTCTATAAATCGATTTATAATTGGGAGGGCATGTGCATGTGAGTGTACCAATATATAAAGCCCTGACTCCCTCCCCAAACTTAATGTATAAAGGAAACACATTTCTGTGATGGTCTACCTATTCTGAATTCTGTTCTTGTTTTTATGGCTTCAAGAGCTCTAAAGTAACTAAAAGAGGGCTTCATCCGATGGAATGGGCTGTTTGATGTTTCAGTGAATGAGTGCTCTTGCTTTCTTTGTAATGTAATGTACGTACCAATCACTCTGTGCATAACTTGCCTCATCCCAATTTTAATATTTAAGTGTGAGAAGAGAAACTCACAAACATTCCACTTAAAAGGTACTATTGACAAACATCCAAAAACAAGTTGAAAAAGAGAATGCTACGATTTGAGGGACCATAATGCCCGATTCAGCCCACTCAATGGCCCTTGAACAATTTTCATAATGTGGTTCTGGCCAATCGTATCCCATTACCAAACATCTAGAATTAGGAGCAATTTTGCAGCTCCTGAACCAGTGAAGTTAGCAAATGTGCGGATCTCTCATTAGCAGCGTAATTAGCACATTTAATCTGGCTGAAAATAGTATTGTTTCTGTTCGAATGAGCTAATGCAATATACAGGATACCTACAGACTAATTCTTCCAGTTATGAATTAAGTCACATCAATCACACTGGTAGACTATATTTAATAGGAATTTCAATCATGCTCAGTGCCATAAGTGGCACAGGAATATGAGTCGGGGCTCATCAAGGGGGCATGGTTTTATGGTGGGGGGTCGTCTGCTTGCTTGTTAGGCCACGCCCCCTTGACAAGCCCCAGCTTAATGGGCTAAATGCACCCCTGCCAGGCAGCCCTTCGTAGAGATGAGAGCCTCTCCCATTAGGAGAGAGGCTGCTGCTATCTGATTTATTACCTACAGCGATGCCTGGCGGGGTACAGCGCCACACGTTTACAGCCTTAATGGTTGTGCTGCCCCTTGCCAGGAATTCCTTTAGTTAAGGGATGATCCCTGCATCTCTTAGAGAAAGGGATCCCTGGTGAGGGGCAGAAGGACCATTAAGGCTGAAAAGATGGTGCTGCTGGAAGCCAAGGCCTTTTTTCCTAAAGCCTGAAGCTCCTGTGAATGAGCGGGAGCTTCAGGCTTTAGAAAAAAAAATGCCTTGACTTCCAGTGGCCTCACCTTTTCTTCTGTAATGGTAGCAGCACCCACCGGGCATCTCTTGATTAAAGGGTTGTCTCGCAGGTGCCAGCGCCACCATTATGGAGAAAAGGCATTTTTTCCTGAAGCCTGAAGCTCTCGCATATGAGTGAGAGCTTCGGGCTTTAAGAAAATGCCTTGTCCTCTTACGGCCGGGGCTGCCAGGACACATTAGTGACCCCTGGTAGGGCCCCGCCTCAGAACCATATTTCAAATGGATTGTGTCCTCCTATGTATTCCTTATTTTATGATATTTCTAATATCCAGCTTAGCTGCGTAGGAGTTTTCTTTTCAGCAGAGGGCACTGCACATCGATGCTTGTCGATTCGATGTCCCTCGGAGTCCTCCATCTCAATGTCAATGTCACGAAAGGTAAATATAGCGAACGCAGCGTCCGTTGGCTTCAGTTCCGTTTTTCCATGCTAATGCTTCGGATACGGTACACTTTGTTCCTTTGAGAAATTAATCTTTGAGAAATCTTCAAAAATGTCTTCATCATCGGCGTATTCTACTCCGAAGTGGGCTTTCAAAAAATGCTGTTACTGTGGTTCGAAGATGTCCGTTATGGACCCACACAGAATATGCTTGTGGTGTCTGGGATCTGCTCATCCTTTATCGGAGTGTGAGGACTGCCTGTCCATGACGTGGAAAGCCCTGAGAGAACGCAGAGGGAAACTTGCGGCAGTTAGGACCCATAAATCCCCATCGACTCTGTCGGAAAGAACTTTGGACAAGTCGAGAACTGTTTCTACTCGCCGTAAGAAAAATAAGTGATCCCAATCACCAAGTGGTTCCCACCATTCGTCATCGTCAAGACATTTGAAGAAACTACGCCACAGGTCACCATCTTCAACATCTTAGAGTTCCTCTCCGGAATGGGTCGTATGCCCAACTAAAACAGCCTCACCAGCTGAGTGGGAAGAGTTTCAAAATGATGAACGTGTTCAGGAATGCGGCCTTGACCCCCTCGAGTACTGTCAAAAGCCATGCTCTGGTCGAAAGACCTGATATGCATATGACCTGTGTGCCTTCGGGCCTGGCAGGCAAAACTCCTCGAGAGCAGTCTAAAGGTTCCCTCAAGTCAAGGGAAAGTCCCTTTGAGGACTGAGTCATCGATGTCATCGGCACCGAAAGACGCGTCATTGCTGCCAAAAACCCATGAAAAGCCATTGACACATCGAGCTTCAAGCTCCTCTATGCTACAGGCATCGAAGTCGTTGACTCAGACATCGAAGCAGTCGACGTCGACAGTATCGACAATTTCAGCACCTTGGTTGACAAATATTATGACACCATTGGGTACTATGGAGAAAACATATACCCCTTCACCTAGGGCTGACTTTTTCAAGTCTCTTTTCTCCATTTATGAGGACACAGAGCCATCATCAGATGTATCTAAAACTTTTGGCCTCCAATATGGTATGCCATCAGTCCCTGAGGCCCTAATTTCTCAAGAATCCAGAATTAAGGATCTTCAAGAGTGCCTACATGATGCCAGTGGTTTGGACACCTCACCATAAGTAGAGTTTCGCCAATCAGATCCATTTGATCATCCAGAGGTTACCTATAGGCAGTTGATGTCAAGGGTAGTTGAGTATATGGGAGGGACCAGGCCAAGTCCAGTTTTCGAACAAGATGATGTGACTGACATTCTGGACAGGGGACCTCAGGAAGACCCAATTGTTCCATTCCATGCAGCTTTGCAAAAGCGTATAGCTACCAATTGGGAAGCACCAGAGTTAAATCCGGCTGTGTACAAGAAACTAACTTCTAAATACAGGGTGTCAAGCATTGATCCCTATTATTTGTCAAAACACCCAATCCGGAAATCTGGTGGTAGAAGCTGCCACCTCAACCACTAGACAAAATGCCTACCCTACTATCCCTCCTGATTGGGATGATAAGCGTTATGACGCTCTTGCCAAAAAAGTTTTTCAGCTGGAAGTATGGCCCTGAAGTCAGCAAATGCCACATGCATGTTGGCTAGGTTCACTCATACCCTTTGGGAGTGTATATCCATGGTGGCTGACCATATCCCCGAAGAGGAAGAACGAGACCAGTTTCTAAGCATAGTCTAGGATAGAAAGGGTGCTATGTGTGAAGCCCTCCAGTCTAGTCTCGACTCCGCTGACGGTATCAGCAGAGCAATGGTATCTAGTACAGTAATGCGCAGGTTTGCCTGGTTGAGGAAGTCAGGATTTGCTCCAGATGTACAATCCGTACTGCTCGTGACCACAAAAGTGTTGGGTGGATGGTTTCAAATGAATCTGAACCACTGGCATTGCTCTGGGCAACCTTCCACAACACCGTTTTTTAGCCCGTCTGCGCCATTGCAAAAGGAGTCCAGCCAAATGCAAATCAGTCAGCTGCCGCCACCAATGGTAGCAGCCCAGAACGAACAGCTAGGCCAGGTCCCCTCTGCACAGAAACACAAGCAACCCGGACATGTTTCGGCCTTGTTGGAACTCCTCAGTGAGGTGCAGCTTGGTTCCCTATGGCGCAGCGAGCAAGGGACCCACGTCTGGGCATACCCTCTCACGCATGGTGAGACAAACTGTGACCACAAAAGTGATGGGTGGAAGGCTTCGAATGAATCTGAACCACTGGCATTGCTCTGGGCAACCTTCCACACCACCGTTTTTTAGCCCGTCTGCACCATTGCAAAAGGGGTCCAGCCATATGTTTCGGCTTTGTTGGACCTCTTCAGTGAGGTGCAGCTTGGTTCCCTATGGGCTGCTCAATATGCTCTTTGACGGCACACATTTGTTTGGTAGCAAGGCTGATGAAAGCTTGGAGAAACTGCAAACTTCGAAGGCAGCAGCCAGATCCCTTGGTGCTGCGATCAGACAACCTCCAAATCACCACACTGGTACGCCCCCTGGAGCGGTAGGTCCTTTCATGACTACTACACATTTGGCAGAGGACAATCAGTTCAAAGAGGCCAAAGAAGATTCCCCCTGTGGTAGATGGGGTGGTGGATGGAATTTGGACATGGTCAATGATATGGAGTTTGAGTAACGATTTAAAGTAATGTTTTGTTGTAGTATGTTGCATCACATGTACATTATATGTTTCAATCAGAAGTAGGCTGTGTTGCTACTTTTGTCTGATTCAATTATTTAAATTTATCTCAGACCAATTGTGACGCATGCCCTTGTTTTATTAAGTTTATTTATTTGCTCTTATTTTTTCCTAACTAATTTAAATGCAATCATGGTGATCTACTTTTCCTTGTCTCTTTCTCTCTCTTATCTCTTGTTTTCTGCAACTTAAGTTTTAGTGTTTATTATTCATGTTTTTCGCAACATAACTATTTCTTTTTCACAAAGTTTTTTTTATGTATCATTGATTCTGTTATTTGTAAATTCTTAAGTATGTACATTTAAAATTGTTTTTGAAAAAGTTGAGTTTACTCAGCTGAATTCAAATAAAAATAAAAATAAAAATAAAAAAAAATAAAAAAAGAAAGGAGAACTTTTTGGCAACAATGGGCAGAGATAACAGTAGTGATGGACGCCTCACTCGCGAGGTAGGGAGCTCACGGCAATGATCTGACATTCAGCGGTCGTTGGTCTCCATTGGAGTCCAAACTACACATCAACCTTTTGGAGCTGAGGGCAATCAGACTAGCGCTGAAAGCCTTTCTGCCCTCTGTACAGGGAAAGAATACTCTGATAATGACATTCAACACCGTGGCCATGTACTACCTCAACAAAAGAGGTGGTGTAGGGTCACTACCACTGTGCAGAGAGGTAATGCAGCTCTGGTACTGTGCAATCAGAGAAGGAATCTCCCTATCAGCAGTTCACTTAGCCGGAGAGGAGTAAATGATGGCAGATGCTCTGAGCAGGCAGAACACAGTCTCCCACGAGTGGGAACTAGCTCAGGAAGTCCTTCGAGAGATTTTCACCCTTTCCGGAACCCCTCTGTGAATTTTTTCACGGCCAGTGTCAACCGGAAGTGCGAACTGTTCTGCTCCAGGGAATTTTCCCCAAGAGGAGCTCTAGGAAATGCGTTCATGGTGGACTGGGAATTTCCACTCCTGTACGCTTTTTCTCCAGTCCTCAACATTCCTTAAGTCATCAGGAGGTTGAGAAAGTTTGAGAAATCCATGATCCTAATTTCTCCAGATTGGGCCAGGAGGAAGTGGTACCCCAGACCTTCTGGACAAGTCTATCTGCCCTCCAATACGCCTTCCACAAAGAGAGGACCGTCTCTCGCAAGAGGAGGGTAGGGTTGGGTTTTCCATTGAGAGATCAAGACACTCATCCTTCACGCATGGTTTCTGAGAGGCTGAGATACAAGGATTGGGACCTCTTGGATGACATTATGGAGATTTTGCTTTCGTCCAGAAGGCCAGCAACTAAGTCTTTGTACCTCTGCTGTTGGAACAAATTCTGCAGCTGCTGTAGGGATAAGAAAGCTGATCAATTTGCTTGTAATACACCTATGGTGTTATCATTTCTGTTACACTTAGATAATCCGGGGCTCCAGATTGGTACGATTAAAGGATATCTTGCAGTGCTTTCTATATGTAAGCACACTTCGGAGGAGGTATCTTATTTAAAAATTCCTCTAATAATACATTTCCTAAAAGGATTAACAAAGTTTTACCTCTGATCCCTTTTCAAGTCCCGGTTTGGGATTTCAACTTGGTGTTGAAATTCATGTGTGCTCCTTTCGAGCTTACACACTCCTGTTCTTTGAGGCTGCTAACCTTAAAAACCATCTTCTTAGTAGCCATTACATCTGGCCGAAGGGTGAGTGAACTTCAGGCTTTATCCTGCAAGCCTCCATACACTCCTTTTTATAAGGTCAAGGTGGTCCTTAAGGTGAAACCCACCTTTTTATCCAAAATTGTATCTGAATTCCATATGACTCTGAAAATAACATTCCCATCATTTTACCCTCCTCACAGGCTTGATCCTAAACGTGCACTAAGCTTCTATATCACCAGAATGGCAAAAATAAGACAAGATGCCCAACTGTTTGTTGGCCATTCAGGCCAAAAGTTGGGTATGGCGATCACTAGACAGACATTATCCAGATGGATAATACTGGTAATATCTGAATGCTACAGATTGGTGGGAAAAATCCTCCAGAAGGCCTTTGGGCTCATGCGACCAGAGGCATGGCGACTTCCTCTGCATTACAGAGGGCAGTACCAGTAAAAGAAATGTGTGCTGCTGTCACATGGTCGTCCGTACATACTTTCACCAAACATTACAGTGTGGACTCTTCTTCAGGCAGGGAAGGCTTATTTGGTAAAGCAGTGTTGAATTCTAAGCACACAGACCCATAAGAACTACTAAATTGTCATACAAATTCTAACTCCCTCATCCAGAAATACTGAAACTGCTTTGGGAGCCTATCATAAGATGAGGAATACATGGGAGGACACAATCCATTCGAAGAACAAGTTACTTACCCCTGGTAATATTCTTTCGACTGGATGTTCCTGGATGTTCCTCCCATGTATTCCTTATCGACTTTCCCAACCTACACTGCAGTAGAATTTCCTTTGCTATTGCAGTTTGCGCTCTCTTTCAGGAGTAGTTAACTGTCAGGTATGGGATGGATCCTACATTCATAAAAACGGAACCGAAGCCAATGGATGCTGCACGCGCTATATATACCTTCAGTGACATCAACATCGAGACGGAGGCCTCCGAGGGACATCGAGTCGACAGGCATTGATGCACAGCGCCCTCTGCTGAAAGAAAATTCCAAAGCAGCTGAGCTGGATATTGGAAATATCATAAGATAAGGAATACATGGGAGGAACATCCAGTCGAACAAAAGCTACCAGAGGTAAGTAACTTGTTCTTCTGAGCCTGCCAGGGCATGGCCACAGCTAGCCCCGGCCCACTTAAAGCCCTGATAGTGCTGCTCTATGTGTATTAATACAATGTGACATCTGTGGAAGGCAGAAACTTACTAGGGAGGGACACCCCAAAAAAAACAGGTACATGAAAACATAAGGAAATTCAGTCTAGGTTGTTTGTCCAGAATATTGGGTGAGACATGTTTCTTTTCTTCTGAGTGCAACCATGGGTATCACCCCAAAATACAGAGAAAAAAAATGAATATACGTTTACTGTGCATTCGCAGTAAATTAAAATGCTGAATCCCGGTTATACCACACAAGGGGATCAGGGGTTGTGGGGGCGTCCCCCACTTCCCTTGTGCAGTATGAGGGGTTCAGGGGTTTGCAGGGGTGTCCCCCCCAGTCAGAAGGACGGGATTGTGTCAATGCACAATGGTTGTGACATCTATGTGATCACCGCTAGCCTGCATTTTTGCAATCGGAATTTCTGTTTGCAAAATTTTCGGGTGCGCAGTGATCACATAGATCCCAACCATGTAAGACCAAAAGCGCTAGCTAAAGCCTCATGCTGCAATATTCTGAATATTTATAAACAAGAGATGAAGGATATACCTCCATAGAATGGCCAGAGGGGAATTAAGTGTCTATGCACTTTCAATCCTCCACTTCTCTTCTGAGATGATACTTAGTACTGGTACTAACATATCAAAAGTATAAAAGCTACGCCGAGAAGTGTCAGTATTGACCCAACAGGTTTGTTGTGGCAAAGTGCCATGCTTCGTCATTAGTCTTATTAATAGTAGTCTTGCTGATAAGTGATGTATCGGGAGGATAACTCAGCGGCAACGTGCTTGCCTTGGAAGCAAGATGACACGGAGCAACACAGGTTCGATCCCCGGGTCCGCGCTTAGAAACCTCTGGGTATTAAGCGCGTTATAAATAACCTATCATATCATGTATAATGCCTATAGAATTAAAGCAATGCAGCTGAATATTGTTGCACTGTCTCATTAAAAGTATATCCGCTGTGCTTTGGAACACAATCCTGTCCTATTAATAATAATACAGCCATCCTGCTCAGTAAATGTGGGCCTTGCTCTTTTTAATATACTACAGCTCTTCTGAAATATGCCTTTATCATGCTATGAAGTGGCTGTGAACTGACATTGAGTGCAGTATACAAATTGTTTGTGGTTAAAGTACATCAACCTGCTAAGAAGAGTTCAACCTTCTCAACATGGGTGTTATACTCAAATTAAGCTCAGTTAGTTTATATTCAGCACTCAATACCAGTTCAGTCTCTTGATAGTGTTGTACATACCCTTCTTGAACTCACAATACAAATACATCAGCTCCTCTGAGAAGTATTAGCAGTGTCCCACTTTCATCTCTGTTGAGTAGTGGAATGCTGAGTCAGCAGAGCTGTTATTTAAGATGTCAGAAATGAAGAGTACACAGATACCACCCCAGCATGCACATTAACCCACTCAGTCTGAAACCTGGGGAATGTCTCATCTATATTGCCCAGTAGGCCGGTGCTTTTTCAAGGCCCGTGCTTGCCGAGTCAGTGTTGAGTCAGTGTTGGTCACATCTCAGGCATACTGACTTTTGAGTGTCTTTGCCCCACTCTGACACCATCTGCAAAGATAGGAGCTTTTCAAACAGGCTTGCAACGTAAGGTTGATAGATATAGGACAATGCAAATCGAGTATCTAACATGTCAGAAGATCAAGTCTGAAGAAGTGTTGGATTTGGAGCACTATATATTATATCCCTATACTACAATGGAATTTTCTAACACTGCCTATCACCTGCAGCCACAACACCCCCAGTTATCCTGGCTAAGGAGTGTGGGAAGGGATTTCAGACACTATACCCATTCAACCCTTGGGCTTTCTACTCAGACTACAAACAAGTGTAGGCATTATGCCATTGAAGGAGTAACAATTATTTTGAGAATGATATGGTCTGTACCATTAACAGCATTTGGGATTCATGCGAGAAAGGCTAGTACTGTGCCATTGCAAGCATAACAACCCTTTTAAATGCTGCTCTTTCTTTCCCATTAACACTATACCAGACCTGCTGAGGCCTGCTAAAAGCACTCACACTTTTCGAGGTTTGGAAACAGCCTCTTGTTTAGAAGTAGGTGCATTGGTCCTATTATCTTCAATTCAATCTGGAACCTAGGGTAATACATACTTCAGAAGCTATCACATTTACTTAACAATCGTTCTCCAGGTCTGAAACCCCAGACATAAAGGTTACATTAATGAAAGGATTGTTCACTGACCAATAGTGTGCACCATGCCTGCTCATGAGGTTAAAAGGGGTGTTCAAACAATATGGCCATTCAATCCCTGGGATTCCCGTCACGATTACCATTTCTGCTGAAACTGTGCCAATGATGGTAAAGAAGCCCTCTTATTGCAGGTCCCCTCCCAATTAGAAGGTATGGTAGAGCTGCTGGTACTGCACTGTTACAATTAAGGCTACAGTGATGAGGAGTTTTACCACTGTCCTGCTAAAGAAAGTATGTCAGCCTTGCTGAGAAATGTGGATACTGTGCGGATTAGAATTACAGTATCTCTGTTGGGAACTGCATGTACTATCCCACGTAAAATGTAACAGCTGGTAGGTTATGTTTTATGAAAATAAGGTTACCCATATTAAATATATTGCAACCCTCCTCAGAAGGGCTGGTGGTCTCTCACCCTGCACACTAAAGCACAATCTGCACAGAAGGGTAAAAAGGGATTTTCAGTGCACATCCAGCCAGTAACTCGCCTCTCTCCTGAGACTGTCAACATCTCCTGTACCCTTCTTCACAGTCAATCTTCAAAAACGTTAGCCAGAGCATTTATCACCAAGATGCCTCCTTGGATGGGAATGCTGCAGTGCACGTCGTGCTACCAGTCATGGTCAGCACACATGTTTTATTTAGGTAAAACATTATTAACTTTCTCAATGCAAACTGCATCTGGCTGTGCTGAGAAAACTTTAAAAACAAGAACCGTTTTCCAGCCAAAGCACAATATCAATGATGTAATACGCATTATACATCATCAACTTGAGAACTCAATCACAGTACTTATTTAAAGAAATGGACAGAAATTGAGAAAATAATGATAGGTTACCAAACCTTTATATCTTCATTCATTCCATGCGCCCATACTTTCCCAAACAATGCATATTATAGGGTCTGTGGTAGCGACCCTGTAGTTATGGTTAAGTTGCTCTTCCCATAGGTAGAGCAGTTTTTGGGTGCCTTATTTCTTTGCTGCCGTTTGACAAATCCTCACGGAAACCGCGCAAAAAAAGTATACAGCTAACTCTGAATTCTTTTGAGAAGTTACGTGCAATTTCATGAAGGTTGGCAGGAAGCTACAGGGGGGGGGGTCACAAAACGTTTGAAATCCGGATAGATATAAATGCAAATCAATTTTTCTTGTGCTGCATCCCAAGCCGCTGGACGGATTTGCACAAAATTGCGCGAGGAGTGGCGGCCTCATCCTGAAAGCATGCTTTTGCAAATTTGGTGTTAATCTGTCCAGTAGATCTTTTAAAAATGCCCCCAAAATAGTTTTAAAATAATATGTGCTATCTCCATCTGGTCTGAGACGTACTTCCTGGTCCGGTGTACGTGGATGCCTCTGGATGAATCAGAGAGCTGCATAACATCTGCAGACATCAGACGTGGCCATTGATTGGCCAATTGAGAAATGAGAGTTGCGTCAAAATGTTTAAATTGGACGCCATGTTGGATTCGGGACATGTGCCCGTAATCCGCGAACATAACAGTAAAAACATATTCAGAAAGACATTACACTTGTCAAACACTTGAAACAATCTCTGAGGACATAAGGGTTGATGAGGATGGGATGTGTTCAGAAAAAATCAAAAAAATCCAATGTTTTTTCTTCAGATGTTCAGGGACATTGCTGTGTTGATAGCGACCTTGACAAATGTTCGAGGACATCCATGCATATGCGTGTATTACAGAGTCGGTGAAGAGCAGTTATTAGCCGACATAACTTTGGCACCGTTCAACGGAACTGCAGGAAATGTTGCAATACAAATATAGATCCAGCCCTGAATGTTGTTGCTACGTTTGGTGCCGTTTCGTCAAGAGGGCGCAAAATTAAAGGTGGGATCCCAACATTTTTGGATGGCTTATAACTTTGGTGCCATCTGACAAATATGCATGAATGTTTGCAAACAGATTATATACCAAACGTTGAATGTTTGTGCAAGGTATGAAGGGATTTTGTCAAAAAGGGACACAATTGTAGAGGGGTCCCAAAATGCTGGAATTGCTGGACGGATTTGCAGCAAACTTGTGCTAGGAGCATTGGCAAGGAAAACATGCTTTTGCAAATCTGTCCTCTGTTTTATTTTTTGAAAAGTGTCAAACTGTAGGTACAAAAATAGTGATATAGCTGCCCTGGACCATCTGACCACTGCCATGGCCACCAGTGACCGGCTATGTGGTTAAAGTGGGCAGTGGGCCTGTCCCTTGGCAAGGACAGTTGCAAAAAAATAGTGATATAACTTTGGTGCTTGAGGCATAGCCTGTGGCCAAGGATGGCCATGCCCCAGACAATCTGGCCACTGGCCAGGGCCACCAGGGATGGGCAATGGGGTTAAAGTGGGCATGGCCACCAGGGACCATCCATGTGGTAAAATCTTCGAAATCAGGATAGACTTGAATGGGAAAACCAATTCTGCTTGTGGCTACAGCCTGAAGTGCTGGACAGGTTTGCAGCAAATCTGTGCGGGGAGCTGTACTGGCTTTTATTTTTTACTAAGTGTAAAAATGTAGGTACAAAAAATTGCGATATATCTTTGGTACCTGGGCAATGGGCCTGCCCCCTGGTAAGGGCAAATGTCTACTCTGATTTGCTTATTGAAGACTATGGCATGGTCAAAGCCCATGACACATGGATTGTGGATACTGGCCATGGCTGCAAGCCATGAACACTGGCAATTGGTCAAGTTATTGTGGGCACTGGATCAGGATGCAGGCTAGGTGTAGTGGATAATGGGGGTGGTTTGGTGGGGCCGGGCCATGGTTGAACCTCATGCCCTAAGCAATTCAATCATGACTTGCAACCTCAACATGTGCTGTTGAAAATGCCACACATCAGTATGCGCTGCAAAAAATAACTTTGTTAAAGGAGGTTTATAGTCCTTTCATATGTTAAGGGAAATTATTAATAACTTATATACAGTGCTGTAATATTCCGAAACATGTTAACTTATAAAAGCAATTGAAATTCAGTGAAAGAAATTTGTTAAAAGGGATGTTATGGTTGCAAGGCAAAATCGAAAAACCTGAGAAATTCTCCAGCTATGGTAAGCAATGCAACCATAATTCGCACCACCGCCATGAACTGCTAAGACTACCACCCAGGATATCAAAGATGACATCATTGATGACATGACTGATGGCATCACCTATGACATCAATCCCGATGGAAAGTCCCTACAAGGGGTACTGTTTAGAGTGTTGCTAGCAGCATATTAAGGCTGACTGGGAGGCCTCTCATGAACTCCTCAGTGTCTCACAAAATGTACTTATTGAAACAGAAACGTTCTACTGAAGTGTTGTTAATACAGTAATCTAATAATAAATGCACATATGCAATGGCTGCAGCCTGGAACATAGAAGTAGAGTATTTTTAGTATGTTTGGCCAGTAGAATCTTAAGTCCACGCCTTTCAGAATCGTGACTATTGTCAAACTTGGAGTTAACAGCTAACAATACAAGAATTACTACAGACATGTGTTAGTACACAAAATATACATGGAGAGTATCAATGCATACAAATCTGAGGCACAAATAGGGAAACTAGGAAGGAGTAAACTAATACCATGACAGGAAAATGACACTAAGATTAGAGTTCATCATCATGTACACAAATTGTATTGTGTTTCTGGGCCTGCTTATTGTTCCATGTATGTTAACCATGAGCCCAGGCCAACCATTACAGACAGTACCTTTAGAACATAGTACAAGAAGGTCTACGTATACAGCACCTTTAGAGTTTGTGTATTATGTTTTCAATGCAGTATGACCAGATCAGGTCCTATCCTTAAAATGTGTAATGTCACTAAACAAAAACAGCTACCCCGGATATGTGTTGTCATCGATGATGCCATTTGTGATGTCATTTGTTATGTCATCAGTGTTAGTTTTAGCAGTGTATGGCAGTGCCGCGAGTTATGGGTGCATAGCTTACCATAACTGGCAAATTTCTTTGGGTTTTCGATTTTACATTGCAAACTTAACAGCCGTTTTAACAACGCATTTTTCAATGAAAATATAGACTGCAAACTTTGGGGAAGATTAGTTAAAAAAATGTTTATTAAGAAAACATAAAAACTAAAAATGTTGCAGCCTAGTCCCCATTCATTTTCCCATAGACAAAAAAGGTCAATTTTTCCCAGACTGCACAGCCCAAACCGCTGGATGAATTTGGACTAGGTGTGAAACAACTTGGTCATGAAGCGTTGACTGTAGGCCTTATCATGGTTTGGGGTTATTACACCCAGTAGTTTTCTAAATATTTGATGAATAAAGGGGTACCCCCTTCTCCAAACTAGATAGCTATATCTCGGGTAAATTGCCAAGAAACCGGGTGTTTATCAATGAAGCAACCAGCATCTTTTTTTTTCCCTCAATACGAGGGATAGCCGTAGCTATAGCTGACGCTATCGGAAAATGAAGCGCAGAAAGAAAGCCATTTGCAGGTCAAAAACATTCAAATGACATCAGGCTAGACGTGTGGGGAGTCAAGAGGACACCAAGTGAAATTTGGAAGTTAGAGTGGGTCTAGGGACTGAGTTTGCAGCACAAAGCATTTCTGTAACCTCTGCTATCGGAAGAATAGTCACGAATAGCTGACATTTCATAGAAAACTGCGTCACAGAAACAGCAAGAGTTGTGGGGGGAATGGGAGAGGGCAAGGGAGGTGAGGAGACCTTCAGCGGAGTGAGGGGAGCTGGAACACAAGGGTGGGGGCACTTGGTGACGGCCTGAGGGGGTCAAGGAAGCATTTTTGGGTTTTGCTGTTTTTCCCGATAACTGTGGCTATAAGGACTATAGATAACTGAGGGTTTATGTAGTTCTGTACCTGTGGCTATAGAAAAAAACCTTAAGACAAAAATATATATTTTTGCAGTGATGTCGGGGGAGAGGGGGCGGTAAGGGAGGTTGCAAACTCACTGGCCAGGACCAACTCTGCTTAGCTTCAAAGCAAGGAAGGTGCTGGCCCCCTCAGGCCATGTTGTCTAAGGTCGGCCCCTTCTTCTCTTTGAAGCTAAGCAGGGTCGGTCCAGGTTACTGCATGTTTATGTTTATGTTTAACATTTGTATAGCGCAACCGGGTACCCTAAGGCTTAAGGGCGCTGTGAAACGTAAAACAATAAAACAGAACAATGACAGAAGACAAGGCCAAATCCATGAATTGGCTGAGAGCGGGAGTCGTACAATGACAGGGTCAGGTGTAAGGCAGGGACGATTTATGCAAAAAGTGCAGTTTTCAACCCCTTCTTAAAAATGTCCGTAGATGAGGTGGTCCTCAATATAGGTGCAAGAGAGTTCCATTTGAAGGGGGCTGCCGAAATGAATGCTGAGTCCCTGGATTTTTTTGTTTTCAGGCGTGGCATCGCCAGGGTATTAGCATTATCCGATCGAAGGGATCTAATGTTGTTTTTTACAATGACTAAATATTTCAAATAAAGGGGCATAACTCCATGTACACATTTGTGTGTAATAAGGAGAATCCTTATTGGATGGAAGACACTCCACAGTCCCGGATGCTGTGTGTTTCCTTAGTTTTTAATATCTCATAACATACTAAGAAAGCACACAGCATCCACATTATTTTTCAAACCGTGCTACTGTCAGTCCTTTAAAGTATTGCACTTAGAGACAATTTTGGACCTTTTGCTGAATTGCATTCTGAAATATGTAGTCTCACAGTCAAGATGGGGGGAATGATTCCACAATGGTACACCTTTAGCCTAACATAGTTCTATAGGGATTTATATATTTGAATGATACTATGATAGGGGTACATTTCAAGTTATCTTTATAAAGCAGAGTATTGTTGAAAACCAGACATGGGGGTGAGGAGGGGGAAAAGACGAGAAGGCAAGTAAGTCATGAGTATTTGCCCAGGATGTGGCAAGGGAGGTTGCAATCCTGGACACTCATGCAGTTATTTTTTCACCTGATTGTGGCTGATTTTCAGGGCACAAGTAAAGGACACATGTGGGTGGGCAGCAGAACTTTGTTTTTCTCCAGAGGGTAGACGCAACGCCTTGGGCTTTTTTGTGGTTGCCAAGCTTGCTCAAGTATTTCACTGCCAGGATTCCTTTCAGGTTGTTATGTTCCCAATGCAGACACCCACAAGCACTTGTTTTGTATTAGGATTTTGTTTTCCAGGGAATATTTCACTACAGATTGCTGGGTTTAAAAGGTGAGCACCTTTTATACTTTGCCAGCATATTTATTGGAACATTTCCTCTCTCAGGTTATTTTTGTGGTGTTTATTACTTTTTTCAAAAAGTCCAATGCTATTTTGCCTTGTGCACTTTCATCTAAGGGGAAGGTCAATTTAACTACTTTTGTATATTTCACTTTCAGATATATGTTCACTTACTGTGTGTATATCCATAGGCGCCAGCTTTTGATTTTCGCTATGGGGGCAAAATTACCTGGGTATATGTTATTCTTGCAGCCAGTGATTTTACCTTTTCCATGCTGCTTAAATGCAGGTAGTTGGGGTTGTGCAATGTATCACAACAGTCATCAAGAAACCGGCCATACAACTAGGGGCTTGTGGCATGCTGCTTAAACAAAGTGTGAGGTCCATGGCAAATAATGTAATCTCACTCACATTGCCTAAAAGCATTGTGAGCTCTCAAAGCCTGCCATGTTTTATACATAACAATACCACTGTCAAAACAGGTCAAACTCAGTCAGTGATTGTTAAACTTGTTTGAGCAGTGGGTTGCAAGTGTTTTAAAATATAGAGTGGGGCATGGCTAGTGGTCTGGTAGTGTTTTAAAATGGACAGTGGGCACGGCTAGGGCTCTGACAGTGTTCTAAAATGGAATAAAAAGGGCAGAGCTTACTGGCCATGGCCAAAGACCATGGCTAGGGGGCTGGTAGTGTTCTAAAATACACAGTTGGAGCAGACTTTGGCTATGCCCGCTGCCCATGGCCAAAGGCCATGGCTTTTGGTCTGGTAGTGTTTTAAAATGGACAGTGGCCAAAGGCCATGGCTAGTCTGGTAGTGTTTGGCCATGGCCAGTGAGGTGGAAAAAATCTATGGAATACCAAAACCCTTGAAATTCAAGGAAAACACATGAGTGGCAGTGACGTTAGGGTGGGAACTACATGCAACAAAACCACTGAAATTCAGCTAAAGCCACCTTAACTTTGCACCACACATTGTGCAGCCTATGACCACAATGATGACATCACTGATGGAATCACTGCTGACATCACTGTTTGCATGAAATATAATACCACTGATTACATCTGTGATGGCATCAGACATTGTTATGTTATGTTGTTAAATGTATAGAGCACACGTTCACCGGAGGCATCTTGGCGCTAAGTAGCTCATTAAAGATAGGACACTGGAACACTAAAACAAGAACGTTTTCACTGCTCGCATAAATGCAAGACGGTTTTTTAAAACTCTAACCTCGCGTGTCATAGAGTTCCACAGCTTGGAGGTTGCTACTGAAAAAGTGCGGCTGCCAGTTCTAATGAGCTTAAAGCGTGGGACAACAAGTGAGAAACCATCTTGCGAGTGGAGTGCGCCGGGTAGGGACATACACCTGAAATTTGGCACAGAGAAATTCCGCTCCTTCGCTATATACAGCCCGATGAACCATACATTGTGATTTGAACTCCATACGTTGCTTCACAGGGAGCAAATGGATGGCCCGCAGAATTGGTGAAATATGTGTGCCATAGGGGGAAGCAGTGGCAACTCTAGCTGCCAGATTTTGAAGTTGCTGGAGGCGTTGAATTAGATACAGAGGCTGGGCTAAATATAATGAGTTACAATAATCAAGGTGGCTTACTACCAGTGCAGAAACCACCTGGCATGGAGATGCTTGGGAAGAAAAGGAAGAACCTTCCTCAATATAGCTTAAAAAGCATGCCTGGCAGGAGGCCACCACCTGGGCCACCATAGAAAGAGAGGAAGAAAGTTTCACTCCTAGGTCCCTAACAATAGTTACTGGGATAGGGAAAGGTCCAAGTGTAGAAGGCCAAAATGAGGGGGTCTACAGGGCAGTGGCTGACAGAGGGCCAGCCACAAGGGCCTCCATCTTATCCCGATTCAAGCATAGCCAGTTCGCAGCCATCCAACACCACAGGGCCTCCAGACAACTTCTAAATCGAGATGTGTCAGCATGCAAGAGGTTTAGCTGGACAAGAACCTGTGTGTCATCTGCACATGCGTAACATTGGAAGCCATGTGAGAGCATGAGGCCCACTAAAGGTTGCATGTAAACATTAAAAAGAATGGGAGATAAAGCCGAGCCCTGCAGGACCCCACATGACTAAGAGACAGGAACAGAATGGAAAGGAAAAAGAGAAAGTACTTGTGTCCTGCCTGACAGAAAATAAGAAAACCATGTCACCACTGTGCAGGCAATACCCGCTTGGGCTAGCCGTTCCAGTAGGATGGAGTGGTCCACAGTATCCAAATGCTGCAGATAGATCTAAAAGGACCAGTGCCGCCGCTCCACCATGATCAGCCAGCCGCACCAGTTCATCCAGAGCAAAGACAAGCACACTCTCATTGGCCTTGCCTGGACGGAAGCCAGTTTTTTAACGAGCTGAAAAACAGTGTTTTCCAAGAACTGACTAAGCAAAGGGGATATTACAGACTCAAGGAGTTTCATAAGAAAGGACCAAAGAGAAATAGGGTGGAAATTAGCAGGGATGGCAGTGTCCAAAGAAGGTTTTTTGAGAACCGGCACCACCAGCACTTGTTTCAATTTCACAGGGATCAAGCAGGAAGCACAGGAACCATTAACCACCCTGATAACCCATGTAGCAACAAAAGGCAGGACTTCCTTCCAAATGTTCAAAGGAAAAGGGTCCAGGGGGATGCTGACTTAAGTTTCATGGTTGCTTGAAGAATGTCTTGTTCATAAAAGACAGGAAGGGAGGAACAGGAATGAATAGCCGTCACGTGAGGAGAGACATTCTCGGTGCGTGTCATGGCAGATATACTCGCCCGAATATCAATAATTTTCTGTACAAAAAAGATAAAGAATCACAGAGAGCCTGCGAAGGTACTACAGTAGAGGAAGAGTTATCAGAAGAAGAAAGAGAACGTACCAAGGAGAATACTTCCTTAGGTTGATTTAAGGCACCAGCCTCCTTCTCTTCATAGTAAGCACATTTGGCCTCCCGGGTGGCATTATGGTAGGTGGAAGATGCAGCGTAGAACAGTAACCTATCAATTGGACAATAGCGCAAGCGCACTGACACTCGGCTTATCTACACTTGAGCCGCAGAGTCCTTAGATCATCTCACAACCGTGGCTGTGACTGCTGTTTATGAGATTTAACCAGACGAATCAGGACCATCTCATCGGCACAAGAGGTAGCTGCTTGAACAAGTGCAGACAGGTCAGCTGTAGGAGCCGATTCTACTATCACAAGAAACAGGGCAGCCAAACAAGCATTATGAACTGCACGCCAATTACGCCAGGGAATTTGCACTGAGACAGCTGCTGGACGAGTCTCCTCAATGGTAAAAGGGACAACATGATGCTCTGACCAGATAATTAGAAATCTAGGATATATCAACACTAACGAAGGATAAGAAAAGATGAGGTTAAGAATATTACCCAATTGATGGGTAAATAGGATTGTGGACAAATTGGACGTAGCCCAAGTCCTCCATATTTTCAGAGAAATGGGTCAGAGATAGCTCTGTCTGTTTAGCGCCAAGGTTAAAGTCACCAACAATCACCAAACTGATGCAATCAGATCCAAGAATAAAGATCCAAAAAGAGAGTCATATTGCGGAGGGCGATAGACCACTAATATGTATAACACAATCTTAGTTGGAGGTATACACTGGACAAGCAAAGCTTCCATTTTTATTGTATGTGACAATGGGAGAACAGTCAGTTCAATATGAGACTTATGGATAATAGCCACCCCACCCCCTGGATGGGTGGCAATACAATCCACATGAACAATGCAGAAGTTATCTGGGAGAAGACGTACTATATCTGGCCCTGAGGAGTCTGTAAATCAACTTTCTGTTGCAAATAGCAAATCTGGATGGTGATCCACAATGAGATCATGACATGAGGCAGCATGGGCGAACCAAGGAACATGCATTAATAAGGAAAAAGCATAGATAATCTCCAAGAGGACATGAAGTAAGTACTGTTGGGACAGGAAGCTGACATGGCTATCACATGAGTATAAGCTTACCCCATGATTACATGTAGACCCGCCAATGGTTGCAGACCATGTCCCACCCTTCGCCCAAACACGCCCTCTGCGCTGTCTCATCTGCTGGCACATTTATGCCGGTGAAAGGTCACGTGTCTGTCCTCTACAAAAAAGTGAGGAAAGACTCTGTGACCTAACAACAAATGAAGCACTGAACACAAATGAAAATACAATAGCCCTAAAATAAGGTAAAGATATTTTGGGAAAGAGGCGGATACAGTTCATAAAAAACAATTATCAGGCAGCAACAAGTGACACCAGCTTCTAAAATAACATTTATGATGTAGCTAAACAAAGCTTTGATTAACTAAATAACATTTTAGGCTGTGGACTTTGCCATTGCCAAGGCTGTGGGCACAGTGCATGGCCAAAGGCCATGGCTAGTGGCTGGTTAGTGTTGTACAGTATGCAGTGGGCACGGCCAAAGGCCGTAGCAACTGGCCATGGCTGAAGGCCATAGATAGTGGCCCCTTAATGTGGTACAATACACACTGAGCACAGCCGAAGGCTAGGACCGTTGCCTGTGGACGAATGGTTATTGCTAGTGGCCGATGAGTGTTGTAAAAATGTAGTGAGCATGACCCAAGTCCATGGACGTTGGTCATGGCTGGAGGCCATGGCTACTGCCCCTTAATGTGTTATAATATACAGGGGGGATGGCCAAAGGGTATGGCCACTGGCCATGCAGGAA
This sequence comes from Ambystoma mexicanum, assembly GCF_040938575.1. Taxonomy (NCBI): domain Eukaryota; kingdom Metazoa; phylum Chordata; class Amphibia; order Caudata; family Ambystomatidae; genus Ambystoma; species Ambystoma mexicanum. The sequence goes on from NC_090929.1 coordinate 1,295,057,595, forward strand.
GGCCGTGGCTAGTGGCCCCTTAATGTGGTAAATTATACAGTGGGCATGGCCAAAGGCTGTGGGCACTAGCCATAGCCGGTTAGTGTTGTAATCTAATCAGAGATTCCATCAGTGATGTCCTAGATGATGTGATTAGTGATGTCACCAGTGATGTCATCAGGGATGTAATCTGTGATGTCATCATTGTGGTCGTAGGCTGCACAACAGGGGGCACAGAGTTAAGGTGGCCTTAGCTGAATTTTAGGGGTTTTGTTGCATTAAGTTTCCACCTTACCGTCCCTGCAACTAACGTTTTTACGTAGAAAAAAAATATATCTACTAGCTGTTCCCGGCATAACATATGACATTCTAGCATATCTTGAACGTCAAAATCGGTCAGTAATTCATAAGGTCGCTTCTGCACATCATCTTAAATATCAGAATTACCATGGATCGCTTCCAGGAAGGGGGTGTAGGTCCCTGTGACTTATTAATGCTCATTGAAAAGGCTAAACGTACAGGTAACTGACTTCTTTTGAATTTAAAAGGCATGTTTGTATCAGATGGAATGAGAGGTATGCGCGGTATAAGAACAGTTTCTAAGTTGAATCCATCGATTACACGGGCAACTATGAGGTGTCTTTGTAGATGAATAATTGTCAACCTTGTTTCCATGCAGAGTCCCTGTGTTGGCATAAGATTGCGTACTAGCATATTTACAGCACCTACTTTCAGATTTAGCTCGTGAGGAGGCATTCGTTTTACAGTGTTTTGCTCTCTTTAGAGATTGAAATGTTGATCCGGTAATTAACTGTTAAATGACACTCAAACCACCGTACCCTGTTTGAAGAGAAGTGGGGGTGGAAAGAAGTAACTTAAAATTATTCTGAATGTTTGCGAAGGGAAAGGTGATCATGTAGAACCATGCTCATTCTGTTTATTAAAATGATAGCTGTTGTTGAAGTGGAAGGGCACACAGAGGTGCACTTTGCCACTTGGACAGCAGAGGGCAACCTAACACTGATGAATTGCATTTGTTAAAATGATAGCTGTAGTTGAAGTGGAACCTAACACTGAAGAACTGCATCAGATGAGTACAGAAACATACCTAAACGATGTATGATGACAAAAAAGTTATAGTGGATTTAAAAAGGTTTGAAACAAACCCTTTCACCTGAAATGTGAAAGGAGGAAAGTCCATTTGAGCCAAAGCTGGCAGGAAAAGTCAGTGATCCACAGCGCTTGCACTCTTAAAGAATTAAGGAAGGAGCCCAAGGCTGCAGGTGTCTGGGGGGGGTGGTTATACTGCCAGTATACTACCACTGAGAAAGTACAATTCAAACAACAGCAGGTCCCAGTCACACTGCGCCAAGAAGGTATGCAAAATAAGAATTGAAGTCCAAAATGTATTAGGGAAAGGGACAGCCTGACACGTGTTTCGAGCCTGAAATAGCTGTTCATCTGAGGCTTGACTTCAAAATTGCAAAAAAAAACTCTAATTGCAGAGTGGGGGCCAGAGCCAAGAGAGAATCCCTAATGTTTCGCAATTGTGGTAAGGCTGTACGGACGGAGGCAGTTTCAGCGGGCCAAGGCACGCTGAAGCTCTGTTATTACTATTGACGTCCGTACAGCCTTACCGCAATTGCGAAGCATTAGAGATTCTCTCTTGGCACTAGCCCAATTAGAGTTTTTTTTGCAATTCTGAAGTCAAGCCTCAGATAAAGAGCTGTTTCAGGCTCGAAACACATGTCAGGCTGTCCCTTTCCCTAATAAATTTTGGACTTCAATTCTTATTTTACATACCTTCTTGGCGCAGTGTGACTGGGACCTGCTGTTGTTTGAATTGTTTATTTGAGCCAAGTCACCCATTCCACAACGCCACTTAGTAGCTATCGCAGGAAGTTCACCTCCAGTTCTGAGCACAACAGCAAGGCATTGTGGGTATGCAAATTAGCTCAAGTGCAAACCTTTTTCTCCAGGATATTGCTTTGTCTAAGAGGGCAGTGCTATTTTATACATAGCTTAATCAACCCAAGACAGACAGTTGCAAGGCTGCCAGGACAACTACATACCTGGTTTCACCCTTATTAGGGATCATCAGTAGGTAGAGCAATGCAAATGTCTGTCTTGGGTTGATTAATCTATGTATAAAGTAGCACTAACCTTTTAGACAAAGACAATGTCCTGGAGAAAAAGGTTTCCACTTGAGCTAATTTGCATACCCACAATGCCTTGCTGTTGTGCCTCAGAACTGGAGGTGAACTTCCAGCGATGGGTACTAGGTGGCATTGTGGATATTACAGGGCCTGCGGTAGTGGCCCTGTAGTTTTGGTTATCTTGCTCAAACTAAAGGAAGAACACTTTTTGCGCAGCTTACAACTTCAGCCCCCCTGAATGAATCCTCACAAAACTTTTCAAAAGTATATGGCCCCATCAGATTGATCTTGCAAAGTTTGGTGAGGTTTTGTCGGGGGGGGGGGGCAAAGTTATAGGGTGGCCCAAAATGTGTGGTTTTCCCCATAGACGCAATGGAGAAAGAAATGTTGATCACTCCTACAGCTCTAACTGCTGTACGGATTTTCACCAAATTTGCAGCAGGAGCGGTGGCTTGATCCCAAAAGCGTGCTTTTATAAATTTGGTGTAAATCCATCCAGTAGTTTTTTTGGAAACTACCAAAAAGTAGGAGGAAAACAATTAGTGATATCTGGGTTCGGTCCGTGGACGGGTCTCCAATTGGCCCAGAGGGCGTTTTGAGGTCTGCGGACATCGGACTTGCCCACTGATTGGATGGTGACAAACGTAAGGTGTGTAAGATTTTTGGAAACGCCCACCATGTTGCATTCCAGGACATCCGCTGGTGTCCACAAACATCGCAGTAAAACACAACATTGAGCTTGTCAAACTTATTAAACAATCTTTGGGGAGGTGAGGGGTGATGAGTATGGGATGGGATATGGCCTTTAAAAGCCAAAAAGCTGGCAAATTTCTTCTCCTAAATCCGCAAACAGTTTGCGGGTCATTCCTGTGATGTTCGCGAACATCTCAGATGTCCAGGGGCATCTATGCTTATTTGTGCATTACAGGGGTGGTGAAAAGCAGTTTTTGGATGGCTTTTAACTTTGACGGCAGTCAATGAAACTGTATGACATTTTTGAATTGTATTCTAGACATGATTCTGAATGGTTCTGCAAAGTGTGGTGCTGTTTTGTTAAGAGGGAACAAAATTAGAGGGGGGGGGTTACAAAATATTGTAAAGGCTTATAAATGTGGTGCCATTTCAGGAATCTGCACAAAAGTTTGCAAACAGATTTTAGATCTAGATAGAAATGTTTTTGCAAAGTTTGGTGGAATTTTGTCAAGAGGTGGCTAAATTATAGGAGGAGCCTCCAACTCCCTCAGGGTCAATCGCTTCTCTAAGCAACGAGTTGGTGGGAGATCTCTTTCCTCAGCTAGGGCCTCCCTCTGGAACAGCCTCCCTGAAACCTGAGGAGAATCATCTCCGGTTCCGGAAGCACCTCAAAACCTTTCTCTTTGCTTCTGCTTTTTCTCCTCCTCTCCCCTGCTGACCCCCTGGCTGAAACTGCAATGGTTATCTGGCCACCCTCTGAACTCAGTGCCCAGGTCCCCTCCCCTGCAAGTCGCACACCTGCACGGCCTTCCTGGCAACCCCACACTTGGGCACTGTTTTCTGTATCCCTACAGTCCCTCTACCAGCACTTGACACCTGATGCCTGCACTTACCCCTGCACTTGCCACCTGCTGGCCTTACTGTTACTTATTGTTATTTATTCTTTTTTGCCCCATGTGCTGCACTGTCCCCTCCCCCTTCCCACGCACTTGCGCGATCTGAATAACGCCTGGCCTAGTAGGATCATTGTCTGTCCTCCCTCTGTTCCCCCTCCCTTGCCTTGTCGCGCCTTGTAACACTTGTGTATAGGTGCGTTATAAATGCCATATCATATCATATCATTTATAACTTTGTTGCTGTTTGACGAATGTTGACAAAAGTTTTAGAGACCCAACTTTGGATGTTTGTGCAAAGTCCGAATGGATATTGTCAAGTGGGGGCTAAGTTCTATGACTATTGTATGTACGTACACGTTGACACTTTTGAAATATAAAACATGGGCTGATTTCCAGCAAACTCATGTAAGGAGTATTGGCAAGGACCTGAACGCAAGGTTTTGCAAATGTGTGCGTGTTTTATTTTTTGACAAGCATCATAATGTAGGTAGAAAAAATAGTGATATACCTTTGGTGACTGAGGTATAGCCTGTGGCCAGATTGTCCGGGTCGTGACATAATGTCATGACTGGGACAACCTGGCTAGTGGCCATGACCACGAGGGACGACCAATGGGAATAAAGTGGCCTTGTCAACCAGGGACTGTCTATGTGGTAACTTTTTTTAAAATTGGGATAGATTTGAAAGGGGAAAAAAAATGAGCTTGTGGTAATATGGTCATAGGGTTCTCTCTTTGCATTCTGCAGGCCGCCATGGGAAAGGGAAGAGGGGCTCTGTACGGAGCCCCGTCTTCCCTTTCCATGGTGGCCATCTTGGAAAAGGTTTTTCCTTCCTGCACTGGGAAGCCACGTGCATCCCGGTGTAGGAAGGAAAACCCCCCCTTTTTTTTTTTAGCAGCCTTGGGTACCACTTTGGCAACCCCGGGTGCTAATGGCCTTCATCCCCCATTGCAGTGGCTGGAACGGGGGATAACGGTCCGCAGCCCTGGTTATCCGCCCCCTCTTTGCTTGGCCCGATAATTTGGGCTGGCGGGCCGTTATCCCATGTTCCATTCCCTGGAATGGGGGATGAACACCACATTATTCTCATTAGCATAACACAAAATGCTAATGTAAATGTTGGAAAATCTTATTTAGTCTATGTACTTTGCTAAGAAATGTAAAGTAGATGGAGTCTATACGATTTTTTTCAGTTCTATTTTTTAACTGTGAAAGGTGCTTCCTAAAGGAACCTTTTCTTTTTTTTGCAGGGGAGCTTAGAACGTAAGGTGGGGAGGGAAATGAGGGAAGAGGCAGCCAGCACTAATATGGAGGGGCAGGTGGACAGGGGAAGATGTTGCACATGTGTTACATCTTAGGTAGGGCGCAGTGTTTTCCATGCTCCTTGATTTCAGCTTCAAAAGCTCTTAGAAATTGCTCCCCCCTGTAGAGTGATGTGTTGCAGTATATACCGATGACTGTTGTCCTCGAAAGATATGGATCAACAGGCTCTTTTATTGCTTGCAAGATTTTGTGTCCCACAGAAGTAGGCTGTGTGGTTACTGTTGTGTCTATTTGATGTATCTTTTTGGGTGCAGTGTGAATCAGTAAAGGAAGATGTGTTATATCGTGCCTGAGTGTGTTTGTAATGTTTATCAGTAAAGGAAGGAGATGTGTTGTGATGTGCATGTGAAAGCTGGTGATGTCATGTGGAGTGTTGCCTTGTGAATGTCGGAATGTTTACCCAAGGATTCCACACCCAGCCAGTTAGAGTTCCCCAGCCTGGGTGATGGGAGCCAGTGTTAGGTCCTGTCCACTTATGTAGATAACTTCATGTAACTGTGACTTAAGTACTTGTAATAAACATATAAGTAATCCCAAGAAGCCTGGAAGTCACTTTACAACATTGGCGACGAGGTGGTCTTAAAAAGAAGAACATGCGAGCAAGAAACTGAAGAAAGTGGAAGAAGCCTGCTGCTGGGGGTGCAGGAAGAATTTGGAAAAGAAGGACAACACTGCCCCAAAACACAAGTAAGACCCATCACCCAGGGCACCAAAAGGGAGGAAGGAAGCTCTATATAGGAAGGATAAGATACCCATAAGGTGGAGGGAGAGCTGGGTCCTGGGGCTGAAGAGAGGAGCATGGCCTTTAAGGGAAGCTCAAGAAGGGAGCTAGGCCTTTAAGATTGAGAAATCTGTGTGAAGAAGTCAAGCCTGTTAAAGTAAAACCAGCAGTGTTGTCTGTTAAGTGAAGATAAAAGGAAGCTTAAAATGATACCTGGGCCCTTAAACTGAAGAAGGAATCCCACCCCATTAGTTTAAGAAACCTGTAGATTAAACAAAGCTCGTAGTGAAGATGACTCCCATGAGAGAGGGAGGAGCTAAGGAGCTGCGGGCAAGAGAAGACAGCTGATGCCATGACCAGCAGCATCTCTTTGTGGTAGGAAGGTGTTCCTGGGGTATGGCGTGCTGGGTGAAGCTGTCGCCTGTCAGAGGTTGCATTGCAAGTGTGAAGTACTGAGGGGTGAAGACGAAAGCTCTGTAGTGATGTTTCCATTCACCAGTCAAAGTATCATTCCCCAGTCATGCAGCGCAGGGATGTGATGCTGTTTACCCTCATATGAAACCGAAAGTAAGATTTGGGGAAAGTATGAAGCCCAGTAAGCATTCTCCCGTGTAGGAGTGTAAGTCTGCTTTGAGTTCATAAGTGGGACTTGGAGAAGGATGTGAGACTGCGGACAGTGAGCTGAGGAGTTCCCCAACGAGCCACTACAATGTTAGGGAAGATTTTGAAGTGACAGTCTGGAGTGAGCAGCGAGTACTGGCTCTGCATGTCCCAAGCGCAATGTGAACTAAAGGTTAGACCCAGGCAGCGCTAGTCTGGTAGCGTATGCTCAGGGAAAGGGATGCAGGGAAAACTGCCTGTGTGCCACTTTGCTTTCAAGGATCAAAAGCGGATCGTGTTTTGGATGAAGTGAACCGTTTTAAAATATTGAAGTTGAAGCGTGACATGCACTAGGTCGAGGTACGTGGTATGAGTGACGTTTGGCTTATGAAGATCAGCATTGCCCCGAAGCAGAAGTGTGACTGGTGACATCACAGCTGGTTTAAGGGAGTTGGCGATGCCATAGAACGCCAGATTCAAGCATTATGTTCATATTAGAATGCACTCACCATGACAGATTCCAGCCGGTAGCCAAAGTCATTAACCGAGGCAGGATGAAGAATAAAAAAAATGATGTTATGAGGAAAGAACCCAGCGACATGCATTGCTGTGCACAGGAAGAGGAGAGCTGAAGGCATTGGGCCGTAAGATAAGTGAATAAGCCTAAGTGCGTTGTGGGGTGAGAGGAGAGGCCCCCTTACGAATCATCTTCACAGTGTGCCTACGATTTTATGGGTATTATCCAGCTGAAAGATGTAGAGCGCTGCTGAGCACGTCGGTGAGTCAGAAAATCAGACAGGAATAAAAGCGCAGTAGGAAATCCGAATTCCACTATAGGATTTATCAAGGATGTCATTATTGTCATCATGAGTGTCGTTCCTGGTGAAGGGAATGCGACAAATTTGGGTTATGGTGCATCAAGGTGCTGTGACTGCAGAGGAGGCACAAGGACTGCATTTGAAGTAATGGCTGCAGTGTATCATTTTATGTTTCAGTGATTATGATGGTCACAAATCTGGTCTTTCAGAAGATAACGTTGGACATTCAGGAGCAGCAACGTGTATCCTTTAACTGTTTTTGCATTAAGTTTGTTTTACCAACCTAGTTTTGTAACAGATTAAGGATTGACAAGCATGGGAGGTGCACGAGAAGTTTGTGTGTGGATATATGCATGCAGGAATTGAGGTTCAAATCTAAAATGTATTGGATTTAACACATTTGAGGAATTTTAGGTTCAAACGGACTCATTTGGACATTCTGAACATGCACAATATGCGTATGCATTAAGTTTGTGGTACCAACAGAGTTTTGTAACAGATTAAGGATTGACAAGCATGGGAGGGGCATGAGAAGTTTTTGTGTGGATATATGCGTGCAGGAAATGAGGTTAAAAGTTACATTTATTAGATTTAACACATTTGAGGAATTTCAGGTTCAAAAGGACTCATTTGGACATTCTGAACATGCACAATATGCGTAGATGTGAGCAAATCAGTAGCAGGGTGGGAGAGAGGTTGGAGAAACCATTGAGGGATTGCAGGGTAGGCTGCAGCCAACATGGACATGTAGGAATAAATGCGCATAATTTCTTGGTTACGCCATAAGGGCTGTGTACGGAAATGTCACTATGAATTTGAGTTGTTAGGCAGTGTAGACACAAGTGTTTGTGGGTGTGTGCCACGAGGTGCAAGAACATAGTTTATCAGAGTGATTGTGGGTGAGTGCCACAAAGATGCAGGGTGGTACATAAACTTGCCAAGGATTTTAGGAAATGTAATTATATAGTTTACTATTGCTTTAATGGTGAGAAAAGAAGTATATATATTGTGCAACATGGATTATTAGGATGGTAATTTTTGCAAAATGGTAATGCAAAATGTTGTTTTATGTGACTCATGTATGAAATGGGTGCACATGGGTAAAACATGTGTTTTGCTAAGAGTCAAAGAGGTTGAGTGTTGGGTAGCACCCAGAATATGTTTTGTATGTGGGTGAAAGTGCCACACAGGTTTGGAGGTAGCGGCTCCAGTGCATATGTAAGTATGAGTGTGGTTGAGTGAAACCACAGCTGTATGGGTGGTAGCGCCGCCATTAATCTAGAAAAATGTGGTGAGTGTGCCACAGCGGTCTGGACGGTAGTACATCCAGTTGTGCAGGGTAAAGGTGGTGAGCCTGCGTGCCCATTTGGTTATGTTAGAGGTGTGTGTGGTTAGGAATACTACAGGAGTTGTGGAATACCACAGGTGTTGCTGGGAGGTAGCGCCTCCAAGCATACTCTACTTCCCTTTCAAGCATTGTAGTGAGAATGTATGTGAGTTGGGAGGTAACATTTACAAGCATAACAGTGAGGATTTATGTGAGTTTTCATCGCTCCATAATAAGATGCATTCATGTTCCCTCATTGTTCCAGTGTGGCTTTATGTGTGTAGATTAGGAGATTAATGCGGAGTACCACTCTCCATTAAAAGGCAGGTTTTAGAGAGATGCAAGGTTTGGGATGTTATGAAATAGTGTAATGGGTGAAGTGAGGTGAGAGCAAGAGTGAGTCAGAGAAGATGTGAAATGGGGCAGCACCCATAGTGTGTGTAGCCTGTGGATGTGCTACAATGAAGTGAGGAGGTAGCGCCTCCGTGACTATAGTGGAGGTAGCACTTCCGTGAGTACAGTGGAGGTAGCGCCTCCCACATGAGGAGCATGAAAGTATTTTTGGAGGTAGTGCCTCCGCCAGAGTATTTGGAGGTAGTGCCTCCACCAGTGAAGTTGGAGGTGGAGCCTCTGCCAGTGTATTTGGAGGCAGCGCCTCCTCCAGTGTAATAGGAGGTAGCACCTCCACCAGAGTAGTTGAAGGTAGCACTTCCGCCAGTGTGATAGGAGGTAGCGTCTCCGCCAGAGTATTTGGAGGGAGCGCCTCCGCCAGTGTCATTGGAGGTGGCGCCTCCGCCTGAGTATTTGGAGGTAGCTCCTTCACCAGTGTGATTAGAGGTAGCGCCTCTACCAGTGTATTTGGAGGTAGCGCCTCCGCCAGTGTAATTGGAAGTAGCGCCTCCGCCAGAGTATTTGGAGGTAGCGCCTCCGCCAGTGTAATTGGAAGTAACGCCTCCGCCAGAGTATTTGGAGGTAGCGCCTCCGCCAGTGTAATTGGGTAGCGCCCCGCCAGGGCCCCAGTGTAGTTGGAGGTAGCACATCCGCCTGAGTAATTGAAGGTAGCGCCTCCGCCTGTGTAATTGGGGGGTAGGACCCCGCCAGAGTATGTGTAGGTAGCGCTTCTGCTTGTGTCATTTGGTAGCGCCCTGCCAGAGTATTTGGAGGTAGCGCCTCTGCCTGAGTAATTGGAGGTAGCGCCTCTGCCAGTGTGATTGGAGGTAGCGCCTCCGCAAGTGTATTTTTAGGTAGCGTGTAGCGAATCTGCTAGAGTATTTGGAGGTAGCATATCCACCAGTGCGATTGGAGATATCACCCCAGATGCTTGAAGGTGTAGGTGGGTGTGTAGGGTTAGTGGCCTACAGAAGTAGGGAGAGTGTCCCTAAGAATTGATATTCCCCATGCTGGTGATGGCTGTGGAAAGGAGGGGAATATGCTGTGGTGTGCTTGTCTTTGTGTGTTGACGTTTGAGAAGAAAGGAGATATGTTGTGTCTATTTGATGTATCTTTTTGGGTGCAGTGTGAATCAGTAAAGGAAGATGTGTTATATCGTGCCTGAGTGTGTTTGTAATGTTTATCAGTAAAGGAAGGAGATTTGTTGTGATGTGCATGTGAAAGCTGGTGATGTCATGTGGAGTGTTGCCTTGTGAATGTCGGAATGTTTACCCAAGGATTCCACACCCAGCCAGTTAGAGTTCCCCAGCCTGGGTGATGGGAGCCAGTGTTAGGTCCTGTCCACTTATGTATATAACTTCATGTAACTGTGACTTAAGTACTTGTAATAAACATATAAGTAATCCCAAGAAGCCTGGAAGTCACTTTACAACAGTTACTGTATTGGTTGAGCAAGATGAGGTGGAGGAAGACAACCTACTACTTGCTAAGAAAGGAACAACCCTTCTAAGAGCATTGCGGTGGTTGGATTGTGTGGCAGCGCATGGAGGTGGTCCTGCAGGAGTACTATCCAGGTAGTCCGCGAGTGCATTTCACTTTGGTAGCTTTAGCCTTTCGTACATTCCCAACTGTAGTAAAGAACTGCCACACCCATGATTCTCTCTTAGGCACTTCCTCTACCTCATGTTCTTGGTCCTCTTCATTGTGTTTGGAAGTACTGCACTTTTATTGTTGTGTAGGTCCTCCAGCTGGTGGTGTTGGTGGCTCTTGGGGAAGAGGGATGGCAATAGTTGATGCCATTTTTAAGATAAATAGCAGTTTTGCTAATATTCTTCCAAATATGTGCCCTGTACTAGATCGTTAATGTATAATGAGTAAGAATATGTGTAGGAGCTGTGCAAGAGGAACATTTTGAGCTTGAAAGTTCGTAGATCAGTAAAGAGGTGCAGTTCCAAACTGTCCGTGAAGCACGGACCCGATCGCTAAGTGCCGACGCGTTCACGAACACGTCATCATGCCACGCATGCGATCACGTGCCACTGTCCAAAAAGTCTGTTTTGCGAACGTCAACAAACACAAAAACAGTGGAAAAAAGTTGAAAAGTGTATAGGAGTGCTAGAAATTATGCTAGAAGGTCGGAAATTGAGTTTTAAGGTGACACTTTGTAATTGGACAAAAATATTGATATATTGGGGTAAGTATGATATTAGTAAGTTGTAGGAAATTAGCATGCACTGGTAAAAACCCATGAAATTCACTAAAAAAACATTGCTAAAGGGTTGTTATGGTTAATGGGCGCTAATAAAAACCTATGAAATTCATTTGAAAAACTTTGTTAAAATGATGTTATGGTTAAGTTGCACTAATAAAAACCTATGAAATTCAATGAAAAAACTTGTCATTCATGACATCTCAGATGTTCGGGGGCATCCATTGATAGTTCTAAAATTTTGTTGCCGTTTGATGAATCGGCAGAAAAGTTAGCAGAAAGAATATATACTCAACCTTTAATGTTTGTGGAAAGTGTGAATTGATTTTGTCAAGATATGGCGACGTTATATGACTATTTTTGTACGTACATTTTGATACCTTTCAAAAAACTAGAACATGGATGGATTTGCAGAAAACCTGTTGGAGGAGGATTGGCAAGTACTTGAAAGCATGGTTTCACAAATATGCCTGTGTTTTATTTTTTTTAAACTGTTATAACATAGGTACAAACAATAGTGATAAACTATTGTTGACTCTAGGCATAGCCTGTGGTGGCCATGACCCAGACAATCTGGCTAGTGGCCATGACCATGAGGGAGTGGCTATAGGGTTCGAGTGGGCATGGCCACCAGAGACCGGCTATGTGGGAACGTTTTTCAAAATCGGGATATGTTTGAAAAGGAAAAAAAATTCTGCTTGTGGCTATAGGCTGAAGTGGTGGATGGGATTGTAGCAAATATTCACTAGGAGCATCAGCAAGCATGGTTTTGCAGATTTGTCCTGTGTTTTTTTTGTAACTGTCAAAATGTAAGTACACAACCCAGTGATATAACTGTGGTGCCTGGGCAATGGGTCTGGCCCTCAGCAAGGATAAATTTGTACTGTAATTTGCTTATTGGGGAATGCGCCATGGCCGAAACCGTAGGTTTGGATGGGAGAAAATAGTTTGCTTGTGGTTACAGCCTGAAGTGCTGGACTGGATTACAACGAACATGTGCGACAAGCATCAGCAAGGATCTGAAAGCATGTTTTTGCAAATTTGTCTTGTGTTTTATTTTTCAAAAGTGTGAGAATGTAAGTGGAAAAACTAGTGATACAAATTTGGTGTCTCAGCAGTGGGCCTGGCACTTCGCAAACGTGCACTCTGATTTGCTTATTGGGGAATGTGGCATGGCGGAAGCTCATGCCCCATGGATTTGAAAACTGCCCATAACACCAGAGAAACAGCTATTTTTTCCGAATTGGGAAGCAGCCCTTGTTCTGCAAAATAGGTTTTCGCAAGAAATGTGCCAAAAAAGTAAGTAATTTGTGTCTGATCCAAGACACTATACAACCAAAAAGAATCTACTTGTGTCTATAATCAATACAATTCTGGAATAAACAATTTAGGAACAAGATAAATGGGTTGATGAATAAACAAGATTTTTGTTAAACAAATACATGTTACAAAAAAATACAAGACGACACAAATCCGAATTCGGGAAAAAAGAAAATACTGCTTAATTCACAGTGGAGCAAAACAGACGATTTGGGTAATCTTGGCCCTGATTCTCAGATTGCTTCTGCAAATGGCAACATAAAAGTCCTCCTGCTAGATCTGCTTCTAAGGGCAATGTTTACTACCATTTTGATATTACAACAAGTTAATAATATGATATTGCTGTACACTTGTTTCAGTACTTTTGTCCATGTTTCCTTGTAGATCCTTCTTGTATGGGGCTGTGCTTGAAAAATCTAAGTCAAATATTGTCCAGAAAGGCAAATTGAGCCAACAATGCAGTGAGTACCTTAACTGAACTCTTGCTCAACCAGTGGACATGAAAATTAAAAAAATTGTTCCTTTTTTCCTCTAATCAAAACTGTATTTATTTTACGCTGCATATTTTTTAAAATATATATATATATATATATGCTTTGCACTGGATCCTGCGTAGCAAGTACAAATGTTGGCTTATAATACATAATAGTATCACATTTTTTATGGTGCTTCATACACAATTTTTCAAACTTTTTCCACAAATATCCTTTTATTACATTTCTCAAAACAATATATACATTCCTGACATGTAACAGCAGTGAGAAGTAGAGTACCTTTTCACCTCTTGTGTACAGAGCATGGTGTTAATCTCTCCAACAGGTAGAATTGTATACATCTTAATGAAACAAAAGCAACAAACAACCCCTTCCCACCTCTCTCACCCCATTCCGAGCGTAGCCTTGATTTCCTCTCCAAGACTGACGTCCTTCTATACCAGGTATCATTTACAAGTGCTCTCCCCAAGCGTATCACCAAATTCTCAGACCCTGCCAGTCATATATTTTGACATAAAAGGGAGCCATTCCTGATGAATATTATGACTGGTTTCATCAATCATGTGTTTAAAAGATTCTTTGTAAAAAAAGGTTGTTGCTTGATTAATACATTCTTATTTCTTTGGAGCCTTTTCTCTCCTCCCTAAGTTAACCCTGGTCGCCAACAGCAAGTATCATATGACTCAGCAGAGTCAGTTGTCCCTCCTCCTTATCCAAGACAAAAAGAACCAGAAGAGGTTTCAGGCGTCTGCTCACACCATTCAGTTCATGCATCTAGGATAAAACTTCTCTCCAATGAGTGGGGATATGGGAGCAGGACCACCACATTGCCAGTATGCGGCGTGGGAGCCACGGCCTCTCCAACAATATGAGCAAGTTCTGGGTACATCTTGGCCAGCCTTTCCACTGAGAACTAACACCTATGCAAGAGTTTTAAAACATTGAGTTTGTATTGGGGTGTTATGGAGTCCTGTTTGACTGATCTTCCTTGACCATAGTTCCTCTCCCATATCTCTACCTAAGTCTCTGCCTCACTGCATCCTACTCTGAGGGTTCAAACAATTCTGAAGATAAGATTGCCTAGTAAGGCCTTGAGCTCAAATCTTTTCCATTGTTCTGGCTAATGAGGATCCTCTCAAGGTGCGAGGTGCCTCGCTAGATTATTCTCCCCTGCTTATCACTATTGGCCCCTTTTAACAGAAGGTATAAGAATACTGATAGAGGACCAATATTTAGGAGGTCCTGCAGTTGCTGAATAAGTCTGAACTTGCCCTCCTCCCATGGGTAGGCTGCCCTCTCCAGTCCTCCCTTGTACTAGTGTTGGAATCTATTAGTGTCTGAGAACAGGTCTCTTATCGGTGAAGCCCAGACAGCACTTCATGGGGAAGACCATGTTGACAACCACCTTGTGTCACTCCGTTACCTCCATAAATCCCAGATGACCTTCAGGACAGGGTGTAGTAAAATCCTTTTTGGTATCCTATTCCTGGGGACCTATAACCATTCACTCAAGGAGACTGGTGAACACACTGTTTTCTATCAGGACACATTGTTTAGTGATGTGAGAGTCAAGGTGGTCAATAATGACCCTCAATTGTAAAACCCTGACATATGCATGAAGGTCTGGTAAAACGATCTGTCCACTTTCCCTAGGAAGAATATGAGTGCTATGTGCAATTCTGGGTCTAGCCCCAGCACATCGGAACTCTGTCAGTGGCTTTTATGAGTTCTAAAATAGGCTATGGGAATTTGAGTGGGGAGCATGTGAAACGGGTATAACAATCTAGGGTGTATGTTCATCTTGATAACATTAAGTCAGGCCATCCATGACAGGACCAGTTTGCTCCGTCTTTCTTCAACACTACCAGTTCTGGTTGGGACATTTCTTGGTAGATATTGCCAATTGGGTTGGTTAGCATTACACCCAGGTATTTGATATTGTACATGACATATAGAAAGTGGGAGCCAGAAATAAATTCTGAAGCTAGAGCTGAAATCTCCCCATAGGGAATACAAATGACTTAAAGAAATTGAAATTGAAGCCCCACTGTAACTATATTGGTTTAGTTCTTCTGTTATTACAAGTATTGTTGCAGGAAGGTCTTGGAAATATAACAGGAGGCCATCTACGAATAGGCCATCTAGGTTGTAATGAGTAATTTACGACTTGAATATAATTCATCCCTCCTCAATTTTGCTGCCAGAGACTCCATCACTAGCACATAAAGAAGCGGGGAAAGAGGTTGGTCCTGATGAGGCGTAATCAGACATGGTCAGTCTCTGCAGGGGTATGGTCTCTGATTCGGTTTCGTTCACTACAATTTTAGCTACAGTTGTAGAATATAGTTTATAAAACCAGTGTAACCAATCTTTCCCAAAGGGGTCGCAACTGTGACCCCTGAGATCTCCCTCGCTACCCCTGTGGTCTCCCTTGCTACCCCTAAAAATAAATAACAAAAAAAAACATATTCTTTTTTTTCTTCTTTTCCTTTTTTCTTTTTTTTTTTTTGTTTAATGCAATCTCCTGGGCTGTGTTCAGCGCCATGTGGTTCTTTGCTTCTGGAGTGGCTAGCTTTCAAAATAAATAAATAAAAAAATAATCATAAAAAATAATCATAAAAAAATAACTGGGGTTCCACAAGTCTAACACTGTCAACAGTGACCCTAAATAAGAAAGAATAGAAATACCAAATAATGTGTCTTTCTGGAATTTTACACAGTAATTGCTAAACTCATTAAAGGTTTATTTCAGGCACACTTCAGGGGGTGAGTCACTGATTTAGTCTTTTCTTAAACACCTCAACTCAACCTTTCATCCTACTGAGGTCGATAAATGAGTACCAACACAGGTTGGGTGATATTGCATGTATATTTTTTTCTATATAAAGCGCTTAAGCATAAGTGCTATATAATAACACATCATTATCATTTGGCCATGGACGTCTTCTTGCATTCAGTTATTTGGTATATGGGCCTATAAACAATGATCTAAATGATACATATGGCGAACTATTCTTGTATGAAATGTATATCACATTATAATGATATGGTAACCATATTTTTCATAGTGTACTTAGGAACCATGCTATGTGATGCCACTTCCTGTTTTGTCAAGGGGTGAAAAGGTTGTGTTCCCTCGCTTCCCGTGATATCACTTTGGGGTGGGGTCAAATAACATCACTTCCTGTGATGTCATCAGAGGTCAAGGGTCGTGTGATGTCACTTCCGCTACCCCTGGCATTTTGGTGAAATGACGTCCTTGCTTAGTACTGAGACGAGGAGGAAGTGCAGAGCAATACCGAATAGTCATTGGAACCACTTTTACCAGTCTAGTGGTTAGTGAAAATTGATTGGAAGAAACAAGATAAAAACCGAAGAACTTGACAGCTTGTCGCGAGAGCCAGGACTATCTCGACATGTAGTCGGGTGCTGACTGGGATGGTGAGAATAGGGAGAGAGAGTCTGAGGCCGGTCCAGGATGCATGGACCGCACAACCCGGAGACGGACTAAGACTCCAGGTGCCCCAGAGAGCCGGGAAGCATGAGAGTGTGAGACCAAGCTACCTCAGAAAGAAGGAAAACTGCAGAGCCACCACAGTGTAAGGGAATCTCCGGGAAGATACTGGAGACCCGCAAATGAGTCCAGCTACTTCAAGGGAGCCAGTACTCGCGCAAACCCCAAAACAAGGTACGCAGGTCACTTTGAAAGCACTGAAAGCTCAATGAAGTGGATGTAGGGTCCAGAAGGCTGGGAAAGGAGGATCCGGGACCCTAACACAGTGGAAAGGAAACAAATAGGTACATGTATGTGTACTAACGCTTGTCAGGGGAGTAAACCAAACCCACTGAAAGGAAAACTAAAGCTTGAATTGCAAGTCTGGGACTCACACCCAAATAAAGAGAACTGGAAGTTGTTGGACAGTTCAAACAGTACTTGGAAGGTTAGTGAACCAAGTCTGAATGATTCAATACAGCCTGAGAAATGTTGGGAATGAGGGACGATCGCCCCAGACCCCCAACCGCTTTCCGATGAGGCTGAAACCTGAAATTGATCACTAGGGTCTCAGGGAGGTTACAAGGGGAGGCAGGTGTCGGCAGGGACCATAATGTGGGGAGAGTGGTGCATGCTTCGGCTTCAGGGTACATTGGGAAATCAAACAGCATCTTGGATAATAGCAGCCATATTGAAATCAAGGCCTAGCTTTGTGCAGCAGCCAGGGCCGCAGGCCTGAGCCACACACATGGAAATAAGTGTATGCATGCAGTAATACGTTGTAACTTGGCCACTGGTGAGAAAGGACAGAGCAGCAGTGTTTCATAGGCCCGAAATTGTCTCATGTTTTATTTATTTATAAGGTGCTTATACAGCAATATAGTGTTTCAAAGCACAACCAGGCAAAAGGGAAGGGAACAAGGGAGCAAATAAACTATTGAAATGACAAAGAATAAATAAGAGAATAACAACAAATGGTCCTACTAGGCATTGTGATATTTGGAACATGCAAATGCAGAGAAAAAAGGCGTTGGAGTGGTATGTGGTAAAGAGCCCCCCAGGGGAGCAGGGGTGCCAGAGGTGCCTGTTGGAGAGGCAACAGTTAAGTGCATGGGTGGAGGTTTCCCAAGCAAAAACATGGAGCTCTAACGCCCATCAGGTAAGTGAAAGGCTGAGAAAAACCACCCAACTATAGCAGGTGTGGGCCAAGAGGGCAGAACGGGAGGGGGCGGATGCTGGTGTTGAATGGGCAATGACTGTGGGGGTGGTTATCACAGGAGGGAGAAAGATAAGGAGGATGTGAAGACAAAGGTCTTGAGTTGTTTGCGGAATTTGAGGTGATCTGGTTCAAGACGGAGAGAGAGAGGGAGACTGTTCCAGCGGAGGGAGGCAGCCAAAAAGAGAGATATGCCCCCAGCTCCCTGTTCAGGGAAGCATCTGACCAGCAGAGAGTTGGAGCCAGAAGATCGAAGGGATCTGGAAGTAGAGTACTTAGTGAGAAAGAGTTGCAGATTGCGTTGTCGCAGGCCCAAGACTGCCTTATGGGTGATGCAGGGGTATTGAATTTGATCCTTGTGATGCGGCAATGTGTGACCAGTGGGACCGATCAGTTCTCTTTTCTATTTTGTTATTTAGAGAGGATTACCTAAGGAAGGTCAGAAAGTGCTCAATAAGATAGTGGGCATAGTGTCGAAGGGGTGGGCCGAGATTCAGACTATAATTATAAACCACTGTAAAAGGATTAAAGAACGAGAAAAGGAAACAGCTGAAAGGTTGCAGGCGGAGGAAGCAAAACTGGTACAGAAAACATTTGCTAAAATAGCAGTGGAGGGGGCGCTGACGCCACGTACCGAGACAGACTCAGCAGAGCAGGCTGCAGCGTGCGCAAATGTGGGGATAGCAGCATTTGGGCCAGGAGGAGGACAGGGTCAGTGGGGCTGCAGACCTTGGCATCAGTATTCCGAATGGGAGCAAGGAAGTCTGCAGCGAGGAAGTGGGGATTACAAAAGGGGTAGAGGGGGAAAAGGGGTGTTCGGTGGGATGGAACCCAGGGGTGGTTCGTGTTGGAGCTATGGGAAGTAGGGACATTTTGCAAGAGTGTAGAAGCAGGCAGGGAGTGGGGTACAGTGCATACAAACCACCATGCACCACCACAGCCCTGTACCTTGAAAGACCTAATTAGAAATGTTCGAGGGAGAAAAGACAGAAGATTATCTTTTCGAAATAATCTTCGGTCTTTTCTCCCCTGAACATTACTGACTTGCCCAAACCCCTACCCACACCCTCAACACACCCCTACCTACACCCGAACCCCCTACTTACCTTACATTCCATCTCGCTGTGTCCCTGCAACGCCTGTTCCCTTTCACTTCCATGATCGGGAACCGGCACCGCAGGGTCCTTTTAATTTTTTTTTTCTTTTTTCGGGACAGCTGCAGGGTTGTGCCCCGCAACCCCCACTCACAATAAAGTGAGCAAGGGGGCGGGGGACACCCCCGCAGACTTTCATTTTTTTGGGATGGCTGCATGTTAGGCAGAATTGCATGCAGTACCCTCTGGGACCACCACACACACTTAGGACTACAGGTGTAAGCAAGACCAACCTTTGGTATAAGTCTGTACCACACAGTTTGTTGGTAGCGAGCTGAGCAGCCAAGCTTTTCTGAAGAGTGAATGTGAGCAGTACATGTAGTTAGTTACACAGAGGACTTTCAATCATAGTGGTTCAAGTAGACACTTATACTCAAGGTTTCTTGGTAAAACACTTATTAATTTATTTACACAATCATTTATAAAACATTTCGATAGAAGAAGGCAACTTAATATTATAGACCAATACACTTCAATTCCAAACTCTATGTTTTTGAGACAGTTCGAGCTCCCCTGAAAAAGGAGCCAAATGGCAGTTCAGTTAATAAGCAGAGAGCAAAAAGGACAAAAGTCAGTAGAATAGATTATTTATACTTTCTAGGCAGTGCAAATAGTTTCATTTCACCAGAATAGTTCAATTCAAGTCAATAGGTCAGGCCAAAATCAATGGGCTAGTGTTCTGGATAGGAAAGAGCAGTTCTGGTATCAAACGGTAAAGTCTTTGCAAAAGTTCTCAGAAGTAGTTTAGGCGAAAAAGAATCATTTGTGGGGTCACAAGCTGATTAGGCATGCAAGTTGGGAAAGTTTCACAAGCTTTCTCCAGGAGAGTGGCGTTCTCTCAATCAGGTTGACACAGTACGAAGATATGAACAGTATGAAGAAAGCAAATGTTGCCGTAGTCGTGGTTCCTGGCAGTTCCTGCAGATCTCGCTGTTCCTGAGCCTCAGTCGTGGGGACAAGAGGGAGGATGTCGGGGGACTCCTGCGCTGCACTGGATCATTGAAAAGAGCAAACAAAATGGAGTCACTTCAGTTCCAGTAGCTGTAGATTCAAACAAACTGGTGTCCCTCACCCTGGTTAAACCTAACCAGCCTTGAGAATGGTATCTAGGTGTCTTATCAGTTGATTGGTCCCACCAACTCAAAGGAAGAAGCCGTCCTTGAAGGAGCTTCTCTGTCAAATGGAGTTTGGCAATTCGGACCTGCAGTAGGGCTTCACCGGGCAAACCAATGGCCGAGTGGTTGCAGCAGCCGTCCTCTTCCAACTTGTCTTCGGTTCTTTTGTTCCAGTGGTCGACTCTGCCTTCCACTCCACAAGACTTGCCATTTAAACAGTTTTCTCCCTTTCATTCCAGCCTAGCTGTCACTCACCCAGCAGGGTGGCTGTCCATGCCGGACAGTCAGCCAGCTAATCACGCCAGAGTGCATTTGGGTCTCCTAGGAGACTAAGCACAGGGAGTTTCGGGCACCTCCCTTACTTCCTGCCCACCCCAGATACTGAGACGCAAAGGGCGAACTTCAGTCCTGAAGCCTGCCAAAGGCACACGAACAAAGGCACCAAATCTGGTTTGGCATGCAGAGACAAACACTAGAAGAACCTTTCCAAAAGGAAATGGCGAAAAAAGAAGACCGGGACCTGTTTGAATAAAGGGGCTTAAGGCGCCATCTTGAAAAACATGGCTCCTGTGATTTTTAGCTACCGGTGTTTGCGGTCGGGAAAAATTATGGTAGTTTGTTGTAAAACCACTGCACCTTTTCAATAGGAAAGGGTAGAATTTGACTGCTACATGAGTGTTTAGACACAGGGGATACTATGTAACCCCTCCAGCACTCCATTGTAAGATGATGTGCACTGGGTCTATGAATTTGGAAAAGACTAGTAAAGTCAATTTCACTTTACATTCTCTGGGAAACAGTAGTTTATCCCAGAGAAGGTATTTAAACCTTTGGGAAGTCTAAAAGACATCCCTGGGTCACTGCACTGAGGGTGCTGTGTAACACACATGAAAAGATGATGCCTATGGAGTTATCTAAAACTCCATAATCAGAGGACACAAATGTAAAACACAAATCTAAACACATGAAAGAGTGGGGATAAAAGGCTCTCAATCTTTCCAGGTAAACATCAAGTCCTCAAAATCCAGCAAGGTTACTGGAGGTCTCTAATGTGAAGAGAATTAGCACATTTCTGAGAATTCTCCCTAACACTCGTCCCCGCCCAGACTAAGAGACAGGAGGATGTAATCTACCCCTGAATGAATCTCCTTACTTTAGTCGGTCAAACATTCTGGAGAGACCATCAGCATTTTGGTGATTACACCCTGACCTACGTTCATTGATAAAATCAACCCCATGTAGGCTGATTGACCATCTTAACAATTTAGGATCCCCCCAATTCGTCTGCATTAACCATCTCAAGGGTTGGTGGTCAGTCTGAATCACAAAAGTAGATCCATATAAGTATGGTCTAAACTTCTTCAGTGACCACACAATAGCAAAACATTCTCTTTCACTGGCTGCCCATCTTGTTTCTGGTTCCTTCTGCTTTCTGCTGATGAAGCAGATGGGTTGCTCCCTACCTTTCTCATCCAGCTGACTCAGAACTGCACCTATGTATGTATTGGAAGCATCTGTTTGCACAATGAAGGTTTGGTTGTAGTCAGGAGCTCTTAAGACTGGAGGTGACAAAGGGCTTTCTTAAGTCCTTCAAATGCCTTAGAGCACTCTTCATTCCACCTGACCTTTTTAGGAAATTTGGGTGAGGAGACCACATTTAAGGGAGACGCTATGGACCCATAGTTCTTAATGAAGTTCCTATAATATCCAGTGAGACCTAAGAAGGCTCTCACCTGGGTTTGAGTAGTAGGGGTGGCCCATTCTTGTACAGCTTGTACTTTGCTAGGCAATGGTCTTATTTCACCTCCTCCTACCTCATGTCCAAGGTAGACCACTTTGCTCTGACCAATTTGACGTTTGCTTGCCTTTATGGTCAGATGGGCCTGCTCAAGAGCCTGCAAGACATATCCTAAGTGGTCAACATGTTCTTTCCAAGTAGGGCTGAACACTGCTATGTCATCCAAGTATGCAATGTGTAAGTCCTCCATCCCATTCAGAACTTGATTAGCCATCCTTTGTAATGTTGCAGGTGCATTCTTTAATCCAAAAGGCATTACGTTAAATTGGTAGAGGCCTGCTGGGGTTGAAAATGCATATTTTCTCCTTGACATGGTCTGTCAGGGCTATTTGCCAATAGCCTGACGTTAGGTCACATGCACTGAGGTACTTGGCTGAACCAAGTTTGTCCACCAGATCATCGGTTCTAGGTAAAGGATGGGCATCAGTCTTTGTGACTGCATTTAAAGTTCTATAGTCCACACAGACTCTCAACTCCTTGGATCCTGCCTTTGGCACTAGCACAACTGGACTAGCCCATGGGCTAATAGAGGGTTGTTTTACCCCGAGATCAAGCATCTTGTTCACCTCCTCCTTTATGTGGGTTCTGCCATTATCTGACATTCTGAAACCTCTGCTTTTAACAGGTAAACAGTCACCAGTGAGAATATCATGTTGGCCCCAAGGGCCAAGCCTGGTGATAGTGAAAACAAGGAGGCAAACTGTTTTAACAGAAATTGGCACTCCTCCTGTTGTTCCAGTGTCAGGTTAGAAGAGAGATTAACTCCTTCTATTTTCTCATCTAAAGGCTGTCCCCTGAGGAGATCAGGTATAGGTCCACTCTCTTCCTCCTCTTGAGCTGAAGCTAGAAGCAAAGCTCCCACTTCTGGTCTGGTGACATAAGCTTTTAGACTGTTGGCGTGAAAGACCCTGGGGGCTCCTTTGGATTGCCTAAGTCCACCAGATAGTTGACCTCTCCAAGTTTTCCCTCAACCTTGCAGGATTCTATCCATTTGTCCTGTAAGGCCCTCTGCCTTGTAGGTACCATAACTAAAACCTGCTGGTCTTGAGTAAACTCATGTCATGCATAGACCACTGCGCGATGGTTCACGCATTTTTAGTCCAGCAAATGCAGTAAGAAAACACTCAACTCGAAGCGCGGCTCGCCACAGTGAATGGAGGTTGCCATGGAAACTACGTGATACGTTGCTAAGGAAGCGCAACGTTCGTTTGGGATCACGGCATTGAACAGGTGACCTGGACTATTTAAACCACGCCTCCACGTTTGTTCAGTGCTTCTGATCGAGCATTTTTTGGCGTTCGGTTTCTGGCCTTTTTTCTTGTTCTGATTACGTACACCTTCTTGACCCGGCTTTTGACTCGACTACTCTTTTGGATCATCCTTGCCTGCTTTGTAAACTTTTGTCCTCTTGGTAACGAACTCTTGCTTTTGTCCCTCGATTACGTCTGGCTTTTCTCCTTTTGTTCCTGTTCTTGCCCGCTTGGATTTGCGACCCGGTTTGTACTTGGCAACTCTCTGGTTTTCCTTCTGTTGTTTGCACTCGGTAAAGACAGTATCTCATCTCCGCGTTTTAGAGACGAATCTAACCGTGGGACAGCTTCTGCTGCACCGTGGGACAGCCGCTGCAGCACCGTGGAACAGCCTCCGCTGTGCCGAGGAAGAAGATCTTACCTGGTAAACTTTCTCCATTTTAATAAGGACGTCCCATCGTTTTTGCCTTACAGAGAAAGGTCTGGAACATCTAATGGATTTCCTTTAAACCGTTGTGTTAGACATTCCAAGTCTCTAAACATTAGTCAGCTACGAGGTCTCGATGGGAATCCAATCTTCCAGTCAATAGATTGCTTTGTATGTTTATTTGTGCATTCAAAGTGATATATTAGCAGGAAGAATTCTTCTTCTACACTACAGGGTCAAGTCCAAGAGGAAGAATTCTGACATAATCAGAAGCCCCATTAATGGATCCCAACGAGACCCTGGCTAATCTTCTTCAATTAGTGGCAGATCTAAGAACCGACATGGCTAATGCGCATGCCACCTTTCAACAACAGATCTTAGAACCACAAACCGCCATACAACCTTTACCCCAAGTAGCACCAGTGATGCCTAATGCTCCAGCTATTGAACCTGCACAGGCGGAAGCCGGCCCGGTGTATATTACATCCCAGTTCCCTCTGGCCCTGCCAGAAAGATTTCATGGAGATCCAAGACAATTTAGTACCTTTTTGAATCAGTGTCGCCTCCATTATTTATGCCGACCCGGTTCATTTCCTGATTCTGCCACTAAAGCTGCGTTTTTGTTGTCGCACCTTGGTGGTACTGCCGCAGCATGGGCTAATCCTCTTTTGGAGGCAGGTAGTCCTTTATTGTTTGATTGCGATGCATTAATTGAGGCCATGGGCAAGGTGTTTGACACCCGATACAAGACTCAGGTTGTGGAACTAGAATTGTTGAATCTACAACAAGGTGATTTGACGCTTCTGGCCTACTTAGCCAAATTTAATCAATTGGCTGCTGAGACGGGGTGGCCTGATGATAAAAAGGCATCACTCTTCTACAAGGCATTATCCGATTCTTTGAAAGACACACTGGCTATGGTACCAGTGGTTCCAGTGACCTTTCCGGAACTACTTGAGCTAGTTCTGTAGATTGATGCTCGTAAAGCTGCTAGAAAAGGGGAGAAGCGGGGTATTGCTCCTGATCTTCAACCTGTTCCTACCCCAGTTACGACTGTGCCTGAACCAATGCAGTTAGGAGCAGCTACACGGGGTCCTCTTTCTCAAGAAGAGAGAGAACATAGGAAGAAAAACAACTTGTGTTTTTATTGTGGGTCTTCAGAACACCTACTAAAAGCATGTACCAAGAAACCTACCAAGAAACAGGGAAACTTGAGAGCTCGGCAATGAGAGGAGTCCGATTGCCGAGCATTTATGTTTCTACGGACTCTACAATCAATCAACCAGTAGCCGCTCAGGTGATATTCCGGTTGCCTCAAGGGCGGATCGTTCATGCCACCGCCATTCTGGATTCTGGTGCTACCGGAAACTATATTGATACCTCTTATGCGGCAAACTTGGGGTTATCCGTTCTTAAGAAAGAGAACCCTGTAATGGTCAATGCTGTTGATGGTTCTACCTTGATATCGGGTATGGTGGTTCAGCAAACCGAAGATCTGATTATGGAAACTAGTCACGGACATTCCGAAAACATATATTTTGATCTAATCACTGCTCCGCAGTTCAGGCTTATTTTAGGAATACCATGGCTTCGACTGCATAATCCATCCATTTGCTGGCACGCAGGCACTATTGAGTTCTTGTCAGAATACTGTGAGACCTAGTGTCTTGATAGGAAGACTCTTATAAATAATCCTTGCCTTCCATTGATGGATACAGCCACTACTATTGGAGCTGTAGTGTCAGGGGATTTACCCATGGAATATTTCGGCTTTCAGGATGTGTTCGATGAAGGGGGTGGTACTGTTTTACCCCCTCACAGACCATATGATTGCCCCATTGATTTGGTTCCTGGGGCTAAGATCCCATCAGGAAGAATCTACTCCCTAACCCACAAGGAAGATGTCATTCTTAAAGAATATATTGATCAGGCTCTTAAATCAGGTTTCATTTGTCCTTCACGTTCACCTGCACCCTCCCCATTATTTTTTGTACCCAAGAAGGAGGGAGACCTCCGCCCATGTATAGATTATAGGGCCCTTAACGCCATCACGGTGCGCAATCAGTATCCCATACCACTTATTTCTGTACTCTTGGATCAATTGGGATCATCCGTAATCTTTACAAAATTGGATCTCCGTGGGGCTTACAATTTAGTAAGAATACGTAGCGGAGACGAATGGAAAACAGCCTTCAAAACCAAGTACGGCTTATTTGAATATAGAGTCATGCCATTTGGGCTCTCTAATGCACACGCTACTTTTCAATACTTCATTAACGATGTCTTCCATGACATGATGGACCAATTTTTAGTGGTTTACCTGGATGATATCTTAATCTATTCTGCATCCTATGATCTCCACGTGGTTCATGTTACTCGTGTCCTTCAGAGGCTGCGTGATAACTGTTTGTATGCGAAATTAGAGAAATGTATCTTTCATGTTACAGAAGTCGAGTTCTTGGGGTATGAGATATCCGGTAAAGGTGTACAAATGAGTACCTCTAAGGTCAAGGTAGTTTTGGACTGGCCAGTACCCACAACGTTGAAGGCATTACAGTCATTTTTAGGCTTCGTTAATTTTTACAGGAGATTCATCAAAGATTTCTCATCCTTGGTTGCTCCGCTGACCGCATTGACTAGCAGCAAAGTAGCATTCCTTTGGGATAAAGTTTGTGATCAAGCTTTTCAAAGTCTTAAATCAGCGTTTACCAGCGCACCGGTACTCCAACACCCAAATCCTAAATTACCATTTGTGGTGGAAGCTGATGCATCTAACATCGCTCTTGGTGCCATTCTGTCTCAAGTATGTCCGGAAACTGGAGGATTGCATCCAGTGGCCTTCCATTCAAGAAAACTTACCCCTTATGAAAGAAATTATACAATCACAGAAAGGGAGTTGCTAGCAGTACGTGACTCGTTTTTGACTTGGCGACATCATTTACTGGGGTCAGCCTTTCGAATTCAGGTATTCACTGATCATAAAAATCTGGTGGCCTTAGAATCCGTAAAGTGCTCCACGGCCCGACATGCTAGGTGGCATGAATTATTTTCCATGTTTGATTTCACCATTACATATCGGCCCGGTTCCTTGCACACTAAAGCGGATGCACTCTCACGTATACATGGGGATTCATCTCCCCCTAGATCAGACGGTCCACTTCTCTTACCACATCAGGTGATTTGTGGGTGTACTCTCCAGTCTTCTCTTTGTAATGAGTTACGTGAATGGGTAAAGAACCACCCCACAGACATTACGGAACTTAATCTCAACATAGTAGAGGGTTTACCCCATATCAACGGTTTATTGTTCCTTCCGGATGAGGATAGCAGGAAGAAAGCTATCCAATGGTGTCATGATGCCAAGGTGGGTGCTCACCCGGGTAACAAAAAGACCGTTGATCTTCTACAACGTTGGTGCTGGTGGCCCTCTGTGTTAAAAGATGTGGCCGTTCATATTGCTCATTGCTATGTATGCGCCCAGTGCAAGACCTCAAATTCCAAACCTGTTGGACTTCTACAGACCATGCCGATTCCAGATTATCCTTGGTACATGATGTCAATGGATTCTGTGGTAGAATTGCCTCTGGTCTGTGGTTATGACACCATATGGGTGGTCATCGACTATTTCACCAAGATGGCACTTTTTGTACCTTGTCGAGGTGTTCCTTCTGCCCCACAGTTGGCAGATCTGTTTCTCAGGAAGGTTTTTCGTCGTTTTGGGCTACCATCTGTTATCATCACGGAAAGAGGTTCTCAATTCACTTCTTCTTTCTGGAAGTCGCTCACTGCCTCTTTTGGCATCAATGATAGATATTCCACTGCTTACCATCCTCAAACAGACGGGCAGACGGAACATCTGAACTCCACCATGGAACAGTATCTCCGTTGCCTTACGCACCAGTATCAAGACAACTGGTTGTCATTACTCCCTATGGCGGAATTCGCGTATAACAACTCTTTGCATACATCTACGCATTCTTCCCCATTTTTTGCTATGTTCGGCAGACACCCTAAATCGTTGCCTGCTTCTCCTGTCCTGCCCGCACGCCATCCGGCGGCATCGTCCTGCATTCAACACATGTGTTTAGTGCATCGACGGGGGAAGGAACATTTGGAGACGGCACAGATTAACATTAAGAGGTTCGCAGATGCCCATCGTTCTCCGGCTCCCGCTTACTTAGTAGGGTAAAAGGTCTGGTTATCCACCAAGAATCTGCGGATACCTGGAGGGAGGAAATTTCTTCCACGTTTTATAGGACCATATGTTGTTACGGCGGTGATTAATCCTGTGGTGGTGCGTTTGTCTTTACCTGCAAAGTGGAAAGTGCATCCTGTGTTTCATGTTTCCCTTGTCAAACCTTTTTTACCGGATACTGCCCTTCCTTCTCGTCCTCCTCCAGTCATGGTGCAAGGGGAAGAGGAGTATGAGGTTCGTAGGGTTTTGGACACCAAGGTTTCCAAAGGGGTCAGGATGTATTATGTGGATTGGGAGGGTTATGGTCCGGAAGAGAGGACCTGGGAGCCTGTCCAGAACATACATGCTCCCCGTTTGGTCTCCGATTTTTGGGCCTCAAGGAGACGGGGTCATTCATTAGGGAAGGGTACTGTCATGCATAGACCACTGCGCGATGGTTCACACATTTTTAGTCCAGCAAATGCAGTAAGAAAACACTCAACTCGAAGCGCGGCTCGCCACAGTGAATGGAGGTTGCCATGGAAACTACGTGATACGTTGCTAAGGAAGCGCAACGTTCGTTTGGGATCACGGCATTGAACAGGTGACCTGGACTATTTAAACCACGCCTCCACGTTTGTTCAGTGCTTCTGATCGAGCATTTTTTGGCGTTCGGTTTCAAGCCTTTTTTCTTGTTCTGATTACATACACCTTCTTGACCCGGATTTTGACTCGACTACTCTTTTGGGTCATCCTTGCCTGCTTTGTAAACTTTTGTCCTCTTGGTAACGAACTCTTGCTTTTGTCCCTCGATTACATCTGGCTTTTCTCCTTCTGTTCCTGTTCTTGCCCGCTTGGATTTGCGACCCGGTTTGTACTTGGCAACTCTCTGGTTTTCCTTCTGTTGTTTGCACTCGGTAAAGACAGTATCTCATCTCCGAGTTTTAGAGACAAATCTAACCGTGGGACAGCTTCTGCTGCACCGTGGGACAGCCGCCACTGCACCGTGGGACAGCCGCCGCTGCACCGTGGGACAGCCTCCGCTGCACCGTGGGACAGCCGCTGCAGCACCGTGGAACAGCCTCCGCTGTGCCGAGGAAGAAGATCTTACCTGGTAAACTTTCTCCATTTTAATAAGGACGTCCCATCGTTTTTGCCTTACAGAGAAAGGTCTGGAACATCTATTGGATTTCCTTTAAACCGTTGTGTTAGACATTCCAAGTCTCTAAACATTAGTCAGCCAAGAGGTCTCGATGGGAATCCAATCTTCCAGTCAATAGATTGCTTTGTATGTTTATTTGTGCATTCAAAGTGATATATTAGCAGGAAGAATTCTTCTTCTACACTACAGGGTCAAGTCCAAGAGGAAGAATTCTGACAACTCAACCATGTTGGCCTTCTGGTCATGCCAGTGCTTTACCAGAGCCTGACCCGCTTTTAAGTTATCAGAGGCTTCTGTCATCATGTGTGTCATTCTCCTCCAGAGACCTAACACATAGTGAGTACTCTCACTGGCTTTGAAGAAGGAACACTCTCCAACCCCTCCTTAATTAGGGCCAATGGACCTCTAACTGGATGACCATATAGACGCTAAAAGGGAGTAAATCCAACTCCCTCCTGAGAGACGTATCTACAAGCAAATAGAAGGCATGGCAGTAGAAGGTCCCACTTTCTTCTAAGGAGTTCCTCTAAAGCACCTATCATGCTCTTCATAGTACAGTTAAAACTCTGTACCAATCCGTTTGTCTGTGGTAGGCAGTTGAGAACTTGTAGGTCACTCCACAGTTCTTCCTCATGGCCTGCAGGTAGTGGGACATAAAGTTTGATCCCCTGTCAGAGATGACTTCCTTAGGAAAACCTATGCTAGTAAAAATACCAAGTAGGGCCTTAGCAACAGCCTGAGTTGTAACAGTCCTAATAGGTATGGCTTCAGGATACCTAGTAGGATGGTCTACTACAACCAATATAAATCAATTGCCTGAAGAGGTTGGAGGGTCTAAGGGACCAACAATGTCGATTCCTACCCTCTCAAAAGGGACGTCCACCACTGGGAGGGGCAGCAAAAGTGCCACATTCTTGGCTCCACTCTTGCCAGATGTCTGACAAGTGTGACATCTCCTACATAATGTATCTACATCAGGCCCCAATTTAGGCCAGTAGAAATACAGAGAAAACCTTTCCTTGGTCTTCTTGAAGCTCATGTGACCAGCCAAAGGAATCTCATGGGCTAACTGCAGGAACTGGTGTCTTGTCTCTAGAGGCACTACAAGTCTTCTATAGTCCCCTCGGATAGACTCAGTTGGTTCACTGTAGAAGAGGCCATCTTCCCAGTACAACCTATGCTTCCCTGCCTCTTGCCCATCCAGCTGGGAAGATGCCTGTTGGCGACGACCCCCAAGAGTAGGACACTCTCTGGCCTCTGCTGAAGTCTGCCCTGCAGGAGCCACCTTCTGCCAGTAAAGACTGCAGCTCAGGTTGGTCTTTAGGATCCAGATCTCCAATAGGTGTCAGGTCTTCTATCAGCTCTGAATCTTCAGCAGCTGATTCGGCCTGTCCTGGTTGTTCCTCACACTCAGCCTCAGCTGGTGGAGTAGTCACAAGTGTGACTTTGGACAGTCCTCTCTGGGATGTCCTTCTTGGTAGCACAGGAGTGCTTTCTGGCTTTGTCTTGGAGATCTTGGGTTTTCCCTTTGTCTCATTCTTCTTTGAAATAGCAGTCAGTAGCTCCTGTGGGCTAGGTGTTATAGATTCTTCTGTAACATCCTCTGGAGAGTCATCTAAGGTACTCTCCCTGGTCCTCCTTGTCTGCTCCTGTTTCCTTTTGCTGGGAGACCTGGGGATGCTGGATAGATCTCCAAGAGTGTTTAAGGCATTCCCTAACAGGACTTTCCCAGGCACTTAGCACACTAACAGGTATCTTAATAGTCATGTTGTTGCACTGGATGTGAGCTGGTAGTCTAGGAAACTTTTGGACAGGGCCTCCAGCAAGCTTAGTGAGGCTTTTGGGTGCCTTAGCAACATCCTCAGCCTTGTAAAATGATTTATCCACTACAGTAATGCTAGCCCCAGTGTCTCTAATGGCAGGCGTCTCCTGACCATTCACAAGTACACTGTCATTGTAATATTCTTTTGTGTTATCTGGAATCGAATTATAGACATCTAAATGCTGCTGTTCCCACAGACCCAGGGACACTAAAGAAACACTGGCAGAGACTCCAACGGGGTCCTCAGCCACTACTTGAAAGTTACCACTTGTCACATGTACTTCTTCCTCTGGGGACAAGGCTAAGGAGACAGCGTGGATCTCTTAAGGTTTCCCTTTAAATCTGGGATCCCCTTTCACATGGTCAGTAGACCCACAAGCATAACATTTTCCAAATGTTTTGACAAATGGGGGGTCTCTGCTGACCTCCCTCTGGTTTGGCACCAGAGGTTTCACTAGCCTGATTCGGTTTCCCATGTGGCTTACCCTTCTTATGTTTGGGGCCCTCTTTTGGATTGGAGGTATTGGAATTCTCTTGCCCATCTTTCTTTTGCTGCTTCCCATCATCCTTCTTCTGAGGTGCCCCAGAATCATTGTGAGTAGCCACAATCCACAAGTCAGCAGCCTTTGCTAATTTCTTTGGATCAAGTTCCTTAGAGTCAGACAAGTGCTGTCTCAGCTCAGGAGAACAGGCATCAAAAATAGATTCCAACAAAAATAGGTTTCTCATTCCTTCAAAAGGGTTAACTCTGCAACCCTTTACCCAACCATCTAAGTTTTTCAAACATTCACACACCCAGATAGCCCAAGGGGTACCATCATGCTTTTTGAGGGTCCTAAACCTCTTAAGGTACTGGGAAGGTGTTTTCCCAAATCTAGCTATCAAGGCTAGCTTCACATTTTCATACTCCAATCTTTCAAGTTCCCCCACCTCCATTACAGCATCAGTTGCAACCTGGGGGCCCTAGACAAAAGACAAGGAATCAACTGATTCCCTGTGAAACCCTGAATCCCATAGTTATACTCAAAGGCAGCCAACCAATCTAAAATATCAAGTCCCACCTCATACGTACTCACAGCTTCTTTAGGCATGCGAGGCCTCTTAGGACTGGAAGACTTAGAAGACTCTGGGAGAGAACCATTTAAAAGAGACAATTTCTTCATTTCAAGTGCATGATTCAATTCCATTTTTCTGAGCCTGAGTTCTTGATGTTTGCTTTAAGTTTGCATTTGGAGCCTTTTACATTCTAACTCAAGTCTCAACTTTTCAAGAGAGACACATTTTGGACTCAGTACTGGACCTGGTAGGGTCGCTGTGGCTATAGGTTGATGGCCTAGAGCTGGTTGAGGTAAAGGGCCTCATCACGACTTGGGCGTTACCGCCGGCGGTATTAGCCCTACCGCCTAACTCCCCGGCGCTAATAGCGCCGGATCACGAGTTAGGCGGTAATGTTAATCCCCATTCCCCATTGAGCCCATTCGGGAATGCCCATTCCCCATTGGGCTCAATGGGGAATTTTCGCGCTCTTACCGCCGGCGGATTTCCCGCTGGTGGTAATAACGCACATTTTTGGCGGATTTCCCCCCAGCTCAGAGCTGGGGCGAAATCCGCCGAAGCCCTGATTTGATGGACCCTTAAATCCGGTGGTAATAGCGCGACCGCCAGATTTAAGGGTTACCGCCAAAGTCGTGATGAGGCCCAAAGAGGGCCTCTCTTCCTGAGACTCCTCTGACTCTTCTAAGTCATCAATAACATATGAGCCTAACTCAGAAACATGATCATCCTCATCAACATTATCCACATTTGTTGGGCGCTAGGGGTTATAGCTCTACCTCCCAGTCTTTGATGATTCAACAATTTCTCAATCAATTTGTTTTTCTTCCCTTTAACAGACCTGACTTTACACATCTTTCAGTTGATCTACTGTTAGAATGATCAGGGCTTCTTGTTTGAAGTTATCCATATTTGGCATTATAAGACAATTGTTTTTCTAATGATGCTTAGCCTTGTGAAGATTATTTGAACAAAAGTGATAGCAGTACTCTCAATGTAATAACTATACTTCATCCTCACTGCTGTACACTAGTGTTAGGCAGAATTGCATGCAGTACCCTCTGGGACCACCACACACAATTAGGACTACAGTTGTAAGCAAGATCAACCTTTGGTATAAGTCTGTACCACACAGTTTGTTGGTAGCAGCTGAGCAGCCAGGCTTATCTCAAGCGTGAATGTGAGCAGTACATGTATTTACACAGAGGACTTTCAATCACAGTGGTTCAAGTAGACACTTATACTCAAGGCTGCTTGGTAAAACACTTATTAATTCATTTACACAATCATTTATAAAACATTTCACTAGAAGAAGGCAACTTAATATTATAGACCAATATACTTCAATACCAAATAAGTTTTTGAGACCGTTTGAGCTCCCCTGAAAAAAGGAGCCAAATGGAAGTTCAGTTACAGTGAGCAAAAAGTATAAAACTAAGTAGAATAGATTATATATATTTTCTAGGCAGTGCAAATAGTGTCAGTTCACAGAATAGCTCAATTAAAGTCAATAGGCCAGGCCAAAGTCAATGGGCTAGTGCTCTGGATAGGAAAGAGCAGTTCTGGTATCAAACAGTAAAGTCTTTGCAAAAGTTCTCAGAAGTAGTTTAGGCAAAAAAATAATCATGTGTGGGGTCACAAGCTGATTTGGTCTGCAAGTAAGGAAAGTTTTACAAACTTTCTCAGCGAGCGTGGTGTTCTCTCAATCGGGTTGACACAGTACCTTTGTATGAAGAAAACAAATGTTGCTGAAGTCGTGGTTCCTGCAAATCTCGCTGTTCCTGAGCCTCAGTCGTGGGGACAAGAGGGAGGACGTCGGGGGACTCCTGCGCTGCACGGGATCATTGAAAAGATCATTGAAAAGAGCAAACAAAACGGAGTCACTTCAGTTCCAGTAGCTGTAGATTCAAGAACACGAACTGGTGTCCCTCTCCCTGGTTAAACCTAACCAGCCTTCAGAATGGTATCCAGGTGTTTTATGAGTTGATTGGTCCCACCAACTCAAAGGAAGAAGCCGTCCTTAAAGGAGCTTCTCTGTCGAATGGAGTTTGGCAATTCAGACCTGCAGCAGGGCTTCACCGGGCAAACCAACGGTCCAGTGGTTGCAGCAGCCGTCCTCTTCCAGCTCATTTTTGGTTATTTCGTTCCAGTGGTCGACTCCGCCTTCCAGTCCGCAAGACACTCCTTTTAAACAGTTTCTCCCTTTCATTCCAGCCTAGCTGTCACTCACCCAGCAGGGTGCTGTCCTTGCCGGACAGTCAGCGAGCCAATCATGCCAAAGTACATTTGGGTCTCCTAGGAGACTAAGCACAGGGAGTTTCAGGCACCTCCCTCACTTCCTGCCCACCCCAGATACTCAGATGTCAAGGGCGGACTTCAGTCCTGAAGCCCGCCAAAGGCACACAAACAAAGGGACCAAACCTGGTTTGGCGCGCACAGACATACACTAGAAGGACCTTTCCAATAAGAAATGGCGAAAAAAAGAAGACCAGGACCCGTTTAAACAAAGGGGCTTAAGACGCCATCTTGAAAAACATGGCTCCTGTGATTTTTAGCTGCCGGTGTTCGCGGTCGGGATAAATCATGGTAGTTCATTGTGAAACCACTGCTGCTAGCCTTTTCAATAGGAAAGGGTAGAATTTGACTGCTACATGAGTTTCTAGACACAGGGTATACTATGTAACCCCTCCAGCACTCCATTGTAAGATGGTGTGTGCTGGGTCTATCAATTTGGAAAAGACTAGTCAATTTCACTTTACATTCTCTGGGAAACAGTAGTTTATCCCAGAGAAGGTATTTAAACCTTTGGGAAGTCTAAAAGACATCCCTGTGTCACTGCACTGAGGGTGCTGTGTAACACACATGAAAAGATGATGCCTATGGAGTTATCTAAAACTCCACAATCAGCTAACGCAAATGTAAAACACATATCAAAACACATGAAAGAGTGGGGAAAAAAAGACTCGCACTCTTTCCAGGTAAACACTCAAGTCCTCAAAATCCAGCAAAGTTGCTGGGAGTCTCTAAGGTGAAGGGAATTAGCACATTTCTGAGAATTCTCCCTAACACTGCAGGGGACACCCCCTGCAACCTACGTACACAATATATTGAGCAATCGTGCGGGGGACACCCCCCATCACCGAATGAATGATTTGGTTGAACTTTTCAGCCGTCAGATTTTACGAACGCCGGAAATTCGGCCATATCACGCATTCAGTATTTTGTATTCTGTCATTTTGGGTGAAACCGTTCACCTCCATACCCTAAGAGATACATCAGGCCTACACCCAGTTACCACCTAGACCCCTGCAGATGCAGGCACAAGCACCGCCTAATGCACAGCCACAAGCGGCCCAGCAGAACACCCAGGTACAGAAGACAAATGCCTACCTCCAATGCAGTACCAAATGGAACAGTAGCACCTTACCGAGGGGTTGGCATCATGGGAGTAAATCCTTTCATGTTCCCAGGTACCAGTACGTACCCTGATTAGGACAGCCCATCGAAAGCTCCTGCATGCTCAGTTCTGTCCGTGACTAACACCCTGACGAGGAACCTAGGTAGGCGCTGAGAAAGGTAATAAGCAATTCATCTTTATGGTTCACACAGGTGCCACTAAATCATGCATCAGTGAGGTAAACTTCCCAGTATCAGGTGAAACGTTTGTCACACAAGGATTCTTTGGGGCGGTCACCACGGTTCCCCCGATAGAAGAGGTAGCAATCAAAATAGGAGGAAAAGTGGTGCATGAACATCTATTGTACTCAAAGTCTTCCCCAATAAATTGGTTGCGCTTGGATTTGTTGAGTAAACTGAACATGAATACCTCCTTCACAGATCATGGGGTGATTTGTGTCACCCCAGGCATGTGCCCCTTAAGGGCGATGGTTCTAATACAGGCCCGCGGTAGAGAGATGGTGGTTCGCGTCATCCCTGTCGATCCAGATACGTTTATGTATGGGATCATGGTTTTACTTTATGCAGTGCTCCATATTGGTAAGGCATGTTGGCGGGTGCCATCAGATTTAATCTTTCGACCCATGGTGACAACAGAGTTTGTGGCAGGAACGATACTATTGTTAAATTTACAGGACATGGTTGTGTCACATGAAAGGATTGTTGTGTTGGGCACAGACTCTGACAGGTACGAGTGGCGTACTGTATTGTGCATTGACTCAACGGTGCCCTGCAAAGAAGTGACAGATGCAGAATTGTTTGAAGATCAAGTTGACGATGGAGAGATTGTGTTAGCAATTTGTATCCCCTGTGACATTATGGTGCAATAACGAAAGGTGCAGTGTTCCCTAATGGCCCTTGTCATCCTGACCCCCTCACTGACAGTGACTTAGAGCAGGTCCCAGAAAGGTTAAGGACAACCAATGCTCATGATGTAGGGATCTTGCAGGGGGTGGCACTGGCCCGAATAACACTCAAACCAGGCGCAGTATTACCCCAATCTAAAGAATACCCATTGTCCAAAAAGGCAGAAGAGGGCAATGGAACACCATTGTGGCACGTCTGAATCCGGAAATAATAGTGCCATCTACCTCCCCATGCAACACGGCTATCTATCCGATCAAAAAGGCAAAAGGGGGAAGTTGGAGGATAATACAGGACCATCGTCCTCTAAAAGATATTGGCCAGGCAGAATTTCCTGAAGTTACGAACCCTGCAATGATACCGTGCAGCATCCTTAAAGAGGTGACCCATTTCACTGTGGTGGACCTTAAAAACACATTCGGCATACCACTGCACCCCGATTCGCAGTGCCTCACTCGCATGGGGGGATGCATTTAGAGCACACAAGATTGCCTCAGGGGTACTCTGAGTTCCCTAGCATCTTCAACAGGATATTACATGCTGAATTAGGGAACATCCAAGTGCCCAGTACCATCATTCAGGAGGTTGACGATTTGCTGCAGTGACAGCGAGCAGCAGTGCCGGAAGGACTCTTGTCATCCTCCTCCAGCTACTGGCATACAAGGGGTACAAGGTAGATAAGGCAAAATTGCAATATTGCCGTCAAGAAGTGCTCTTTCTGGGCCTATTGATATCTTTCCACTGGAAGAAGATTATACCCAATCACTCTGCCTCTGTGTGCAGGACTCACCAGCCTAAAGCTGTGAAAGAAATGCAGAAATTCCTAGGGTTATGTAACTACTGCTGAGCATGGATTTTAGAGTACGCTGCATACACAAGGCCCTTGTTGCAGGGCCTCAAGGAGGCTCAGAAAATAGACCATAAGCATACATGCACAGAAGACAAGGAGGTTATTTCCGCTGCCCCAGTGCTAGCTACACCTGACTAACCCAAGAGTTGTATCTGTTTTCCCATTCCAATGGCCAACTGATGACTGAAGTACTTACGTAAAAGAGCACGATGGGCCACAAGTCATTGGCCTACTACATCGGAGTGCTAGATTCTGTGATGCAGGGTCAGTTCCCATGCGAACAAGCATTTGCGATTGAGAGAAGCTCAACAGTTGTTATGGTGTGCCCTGTAACACTGTATGTGGAACATCTTGGAGCGTTCCAAATCAACTTTGACTACACAGCAGGCATCCACGTATGAGATCATCTTGTCCATCCCAAACATTCACAGAGTGAGGTGTAAAACAGTGAATCCTGTCACGTTTCTAACAGAATCATGCACAGACGAGGACCTTGCAAGTCACGACTGTGTAACATTTGAGGGGGAGAAAGACGACATCCCAAAAACGAGAGACAGCCCACTCGAATCGGCGGGGGAAGGGATTTTGGTTAAAAGGTCAGCAACTATTGACGAATGAACAGGTTTGAGGCCTACTGGAGTGCCAGTCGTCCACCTATTAGACGGGGTCTATGAGGTATTGCTGCAAAAAGACTACCCATGCATTACTCGGCCCAGGCGGCAGAGGTCATAGTGCTCATTGAGGCACTTCTGCTGTCTCAAAGATCCTGCATCACCATATATTCTGATTCAGCCTACGTCACCACTACAGGCTTGCACGTTGGAAGAAGAGAGGGTTTAGTAGGGCTGACGGGTCCCGGGTACAGCATGCAGCACTGTTGGATAAATTAATTGATGCACTGTCCCAACCCTCCTTGACAACGGTGGTGAAATGCACCACCCATACTATCGACAAAGATGAGGTCTCACTCAGAAACGCTGCCACCGACATGGCGGCCAAACAACCAGCGTACTTACCAGTGCCAAGTGCTTCCGAGTACCCAGTAATAGCACAGAGCAGAGAACAGCTGCCAGACTCCTACAATTCCTTACCAATTGCACAACTGATTGAGTTGCAGGGACAGGCCCCACAGGAAGAGAAGGAACTGTGGGTGAAGAGGGGATGTAAACAATCCCCTACAGATTTACTGTGGCGACAAGAGACATCGGGCAAAGCAGTAATGCTCCACAAATTGCTGTTGGTCGCATTTGACCCAGCTACATTATCCATCCTAAGTGCCAAAACAGCATATTGCTGCAGATGTTCAGTAGGACTGGTTTGTCCACAATCTGCAGGAGGCAATAAGTAAAAGGGTTATTAACTGTACTACTTGTCAGACATACAGCACTGGTCTCACCTGGAGGACAATCTGAGGTACACTGCCACGCCCTATTGGGCCATTCCGTGAGTTGCATATTGACTATGTAGATATGGGCGAAAGGTGTAATGGGTCTCGCTACCCAATAGTAGTTGTGTGACCCTTCCCATGGTTTATCATGGTGTATCTTCAGTGGGGCGGGTGCAAAGTATTATGGTCTGACAACGGCATTCATGTTTTCAGTGAGCTTTTCAAAGAGATCATAGCATTGTTGGGCATTAAGCATCGAATATGTACAATATATCACTGCTAGGCCAACGGGGTTGTAGGGGAGGATAAATGGTCTTCTAAAAAGCAAATTATCCAAGCTTTGCACCACGTTAAAAAAAAGAACTTGGTGCACTGCTTACACTTCGCTCTGTTTAGCATGCGCACACAACCCTGTAAGGATCACCACTTATCGCCCCACAAGGTGGTAACAGGGCAGCATAAGCACACACCCCTATCTCCAATCAGGAGAGCATCAGATGCTCACAGGGCTGCATCTATTCCAGGGGACGAATTTCAAAGCTACTTGTGTGCCTTAAAAAAAGCCATAACATGTATCTCTCAACAGATCGTGCCACAGAAGACTGAAGAGAAGACTAGCGCTGTATCTGATTCTCCACCTAAATCGCCTGCTCTCCAGCTCTTCCCTGGTGACCGTGTCTTTGTTAAGACCTTTGTCCGCTGGTAGTGCAAGCCTAGATATAATGGCCCCTTTGAAGTCATCTATGCTTGCGGTGAACGTTTTCGATTTACGGTATTGGGTGTATTTGTCTGATGTTCGCAAAGCACTGCAGGCCACACCACCCACCCATGTTCGGTAAAAATGCTACCAATGCAAGCTGAGTGCTGCACTCTGACCCTCTCCTCCTAGTAGTAGTACTGACAATATATGTGTAAATACATTTTCACTGCTGCTTCCTTCCCATGGTGTTCTTAATTTTATTTTTTGAAGGTCCTACAACCGACCTACCTCTGTGATACACAAAAATCACTTCTATGTACTATACACGGGAATGCGTACCAAAGGAAGGGTCGCCTCCAGATTTGGGAGCTGAAAAATTGAAATAGGAATAATGATAAAGAGGGACGAGAAGCACACTTGGGAATGTGTTAATGTAGTATTAACGAAAGTGGGGAATGTTGGGAAGGAGGGATGATCGTCCCAGACCCTCAACCGCTTTCGGATGAGGCAAAGGCCTGGAAGTGTGCAGTAGGGGATTGGGGAGGTTACAGGTGGCAGGGTGGTATTGGCAAGAGCCATAGTACGGGGAGGGTGGTGCATGCTTCGGTGTCAGGGTACATTGGGAATCAATCACCATCTTAGATAATAGCAGCCATATTCAAATCGAGGCCTAGCTTTGCGCTGCAGCCAGGGCGGCAGACCTGAGCCACATACATGGGAATAAGTGTATGCATGCAGGAATAGGTTGTTGCTTGGGCACCGGTGAGAAAGGCCAGAGCAGCAGAGATTCATACGCCCTTCATTGTCTCATGATGCCAACTTTCTTATCCTAGAAGGAATGCGCCTTAAAAGGCCACAAGGGGTTTGAGAGCTCTCTGCGAAAAGCAACCCCATGAGACAGAGGGCACACGCCTTTGACCTTCCCTGTCCCAGCTCTGAGTAATAGCCCCCAGATGTCCCCGCCCGAAGACACCCAGCATTCCAAGGTACCAATCAGTCCCAGACCGCCAACCATAAAACTGTTGGACCCCAATCGATCAGAAAAGTTCAGAAAGCAGGGATCAGTTGCCTTCACCATAGGTCACGTGATTTGTGCTGCATCGTGCTGGGAGGGGCAACACAAAAAATCTAAATTGAGGGTGGAGAGCTTTGGATGGACACAGACGTGTCTGGAATCAAGCTTTGGTCTGTTACATACAATGACCTCAAAGTATCCTATTAGCCCTTCTCTGCAGTACCAGGTGCACATTAGGTTACAAATAGACCATGTATAATTTTTCTTCACCTAATAAGCAATTAATTGTAGCTTCATGCCCGATGACGCCCAAAGAGGAGCCCACGTGGAAGAAGATGGATAGAAGGGGCTAGAACCAATGGCCTGGCATCGCTTATGGAGCAGGTAGCCTATGTACAGGGTCTCGCTAACCAGCCATATGGATTTGTACATTATGTAATTTATGTCTCTGATGACTGTGTGCCTTCATAATATGTTGCTCGTTTTGATTTTGGCAGAATGTTCTGCGGCAACAGAGTGCTTTGCTGGTGCATTTCTATTTCTGTGGAAAAAAAAACTTCTTCTCCTTGCAAGAGGTGAGCTGGGTCTTTTTCCCTATTAGGTTGCATTTTTTCTGGTGTGAGCGTTAAGGGGTTTCTCTACAGCAGTGCAACCAGACTATTATTCTTCGTCACAGTACCTGGTGAGATGGAACCAGGAGCACCCCATGGTCAGGGACCCACTACAGCTTGGGAAGTGTATCCAGGCTATTCTTCTTTATCGCAGTACCTGGTGAGAGATAACCAGGTTTGCACACCAGGGTCACACCCACTACAATTTGAGGAGTGCATGGAGGCTGTTCTTGTTAAGTGCAGTATATGGCAAGAGGAAGCCAAAGCTGCCAACCAGGCTCGGGGACTCCAAAGAACTATGTTGTAAGCATTGGGGAAGGTGGGGAAGCGAGACACTTGCCCAACAGCTAAGGAGTGGCTGAAATCACATTGGGAAAATCTTACCAAGTCAAGAACTGCCTTTTGTCCAAAGGAGAGGAATCATTCCTGTGGGCCAAGAAGACATTTCCGTTGATTTAGTTAGCTTGGTATGTAAGGGACCGCGTTAGGACTTTGAAAGTAGACATTGAGACTTTTGCTTTGGACATTCTGACGCTAGCTATTTCAGTTGCGGCAGGGAAATCTCTCGAAGAGGTAGGGTGAGATAGAGTTTTCTTTTCCTTTTTACCTTTGAATAAAGGTTTATAGCAAACACTATGACCCCCTCTGTGTCAGAGTCTTACTTCTGCACCCTTACAATTCTGCAATCCAATTTGACCATACCGATGTCCTGGATAAAGGGTCCTCCAAAGGAACTTGTGTACCCTTCATGCAGCCCTGAAAGATCCATTATTGGAATTGTGGAAGAAACCAGAGTTTGCATCCACAAGGATTTGGTGAGGAAATACAGACCCTCTTCTATAGATCCAGAGTTGTTGTCAAAACATCAGACTCCAGAAAGTATTGGGGTTTAGGCAGTAACCTCAACATCCATGGCTTCTGCGTACCCTTCCAAGCCACTGGATAGGATTACAAACCATATGACGCCCTAACAAGAAAAGTCTTTTCTGCGTGAAGTATGGACTTAAAGCAATCAACGCCTCTGGCGCTCTGGCAACGTATTCTTATCCTCTTTGCACCATTATAGCAGGGGTAGCAGAGAACATAACTCAAGGTGAGATGAGGGATGGTTTCCCTAATCTCAATGATGGAAAGGAACCTTCATTCCAATCCCTTCAGTTGGGTTTGGATGCAGCCGACTGCGTGGGTCGGTCCATGGGATCCAGTGCTGTCATTAGGCATTTTGCATTGTTAAGAAAATCCAGTGTTACAACTGATGTTGAGGTTATTCTTTTAGATATGCCATTTGACAGAGCAAATTCTTTTGGCACCAAAGCGGATGACAGCTTGGATAAACTTCAAGCTTCCAAGGCCTCTGCTAAGTCCCTAGGAGTGGTGATTATCCAACAGCAACAATAGGCTACGTCACAGGGTTCAAAAGAGCAGCCTTTTCATTACTGTCACGACCCTCGCCCAAAACCCCCTCTGGCAAACCCACAAACCCATTGGCCAGGTGGAGTCAGGACTCGGGCCTCTAGAGCCTGGCATCCTCTTCAAAAGCCCTCATACGGCCAGTCCTGGCACCTATGGCACCAGGCTCATACACCATGAAAAACAATGTGCTTGTGAACTACTTTATTGTATTGTCAGCCAACATGGAGGCATCCACATGGCATGGTTCCTAAGAACCAAGCTATGCGGTCTAGTGTTTTGGGTGTGGCAGCCTAGGGACTACTTTACCTGGACTATTTTGTTGTGGCTATTTAAACCACACCCGAGCAACACAACACGCTTCGCGTTACTTTGCAGCTTGCAACGTGACGCTCACCGTGTCCAGCTATTCCCTCGAACCTCGGAGAAGCAAAACCTGCAAGGAGACAAAAGGAACATCATTAGCAGCAGCATCTTACCTGCAGTCTTCATCTTTAAACACTCGCAGCTACTCAGAACAGCTTCCTCGAATCTGCACGCTTCCCGGACAGAACGACCTGAAAGAGGAAGATAGAGGCAACATTAAAGAAAGCAGTAGAGACATTTACAAATTACAAACTGCTCAAAAGGCTTACCTGGCTGGTCGCCTCTCGGCTGGCACCACTCCGGACATTCCACTTGCGCTGAAGAACACCGCGACCTACAAGGAAGGAAAACACAGGTTAGCAAAGGCAAGACTTTGCAGCGATGCGCATAGCACTTACTTACCTCATCACAGCGCTCTTAATGCGCCATCATTTACCAGCGGGGCTCAACCAAGCCAGTTCACCGCGCTGAAGCTCCACATACCTAAGGGAGAAAAAAGACATTTTAAACAAAGAAAGGCATGCAGGATAGCAACAAAACTAAAGAACAGCCATAAGACCTACCTGAACAATATCAAACAGGCCGGCATCAGTGAAGTAACTGGACCGCACTCGCCCATGAAAGACAACGAACCCCTGCAAAGAAGGCAGGACGGAGAGCACACCTAATTCTACCACAAGGTGAGGAGAGGGCGCCAGAGGGACTGAAATCATACAGGGGTGGAGGGAGGATACTTACCCCAGTCGGTCAGTCTTCAACACAGTCCTCCTGTATTTTCAGGCAGAACCTTCCCCACAGACCACATCAGGGCAAAGCTGAGCAGCATACCAGCGAGTAACCCGGCTGGGTGGCGTCCCTGTGGATACCAGGTGAGTGTAACAATTACTTCTCTTCCACCAACCAAAGGAGTAGAGAAGAGGCCACCCAAATGCAGGGGAAAAGGTTATTCCCCCATCCTTATTGAGGATGTGGTGGTAAAGCTGCCCAAGCAACTGTTCCCTCTTTGTCCTCAGCTGCACCCGGAGCCCCAGAACCCCTCTGAACGCTTTATCCACGAAACTCCACTTGGAGGAAGGTTATCCCAGCATTTGGAAGAATGGTTCGCCATTACTTTGGATCCATGGGGTCTCCTGGTATCCTGCATCTTCCTGGTACTAGAGCCCCTATAAGTATGAGGTCACTTCAGTGGGCTCTCAGGTCTCAATGGTCACAGTTCTCAGGCAGATGGCAGACCTGCTTCAAGTCCCACGCAGAGTAGAACTAGACCTTATGTGGTGGGCCCACAAAGAGAACCTGATGGCTGGTGAACCTTTCTGGCTGCCTAGGCTGGAGACCACAGTAGTCACGGACACCTCCCTCAAGGGCTGGGGCGCACAACTGAGCAATCTGTCAATGAGCGAACTATGGTCCTCAACAGAAACAAGACTACATATAAACCTGTTAGAGCTTAGGGCGATCAGACCGACGCCGATGGGTTTCCTGCCTTTCATCCAGGGAAAGAACGCCCTGATAATGGCCTCAATAAGAGAGGGGGTCTGGGGTCATTACCACTGTGCAAAGAAGCAATGTAGTTCTAGTTTTGGGCTGTGCAAAACGGGAACTCCCTGTTCGCAATTTATGTATGACCTCCCACAAGTGGAAGTTGGTTGAGGGAGTCCTTCTAGAGATCTTTGCCCTCTGGGTAACCCCTCAAGTGGATCTGTTTGAGTCCAGTTCCAACAGGAAATGTGATCTGTTCTGCTTCAGGGAATTCCCTCAGAGAGGAGCACTGAGGGTTGCGTTCATAGTGGATTGAAATTTCCCACTCTTCTATG
The DNA here is from genome assembly GCF_040938575.1 of Ambystoma mexicanum. Classification (NCBI taxonomy): domain Eukaryota; kingdom Metazoa; phylum Chordata; class Amphibia; order Caudata; family Ambystomatidae; genus Ambystoma; species Ambystoma mexicanum. The sequence goes on from NC_090929.1 coordinate 1,295,101,657, forward strand.
TGTCCCACTAGTCCCCATCATTCCCTAAGTTCTCAGAAGGTTGAGGAGGTTCAGATAAATCATGCTCCGAAGTGCTCTGTATTGGGCACTTTGTCTTCCCCAGAGAGTGAACCTACTCTCGCAGAGGGGGTCTCCTTCTCCATCCAGGGATCAGAATGGTGAAACTTCACACCTGGTTTCTGAAAGGCTGAGGTACAAAGATTGGGATTTTCCAGAAGCCATTATGGAGGTATTGCTTTTGTCCAGAAGGCCAGCAACAAAGGCTGTACACCACTGCCATTGGAATAGATTTTGCAGCTAGCGTAAGATATAGATCTTTTCTCATGTAACATGGCCATGTGGTATCAGAATTTCCCTGGTCACAAAAATGTTCCTTACCAGCATTCTACCTCAACCTCATCCATCAAAGGAAGAGGAATGATTGCACAGACTGGACCCAAATAAGTAGTGCACAGGAAGAATTATAATCTTGCCACCTACAATTTGGCGCTCTCTGTCAAATAATTCAACATCAAAATCCACCAGTATGCTGTTAACATGCAGCGATACCTGATGGTCAACTACCTTGATGACATTCATCAATTGAATCATTGCCAGTCCATCATTCCACTGTCTTCCTCTTGGACACCACCAAACACACCCAAGTTCAAAATTGACTGACACAGATGGATCTCAACTGCTTTTCCCACAAATCTAGTGCAATGTCACTCGGCTTCACCATCCATTGCGAACTAGCCTTCAAAGCACATTGCCAAGTGCTGCATCAAATGCTTCTCCAGCATGGGGTCTGGCATGGATTCACATGCTCATGAATATTCCCCGTCGTCAGGCTGGGAATCCTCGGTAAAGAAAAAACCAGTATCAGTTTCCTTTCTGATCTGTCTTTCGTAGTAATAACCAATCACTGGTCTCTGCGTCATACTGACCACAGCCAATGACTGCCCTCTACCTAAGCCCCGCCTCTGGCAGCCATCTTCAGATTTTTACCGCACGTTCATGTGTTGGGACCCTCGTGCTATTGCTCTCGAGCGTTAGTGCTATTTTTTCACGTTTTTTCTCAAAAACTTTGTTTTTTTCGGTCAAAAGAGCCTCAAGCTCCACCGACTCTCCATCCGATCAACGGGGACCCGTGTCGGATTCGTCTGCGCCCCTCAAGGGTGAAGATTTCATCGAGCTACGCTTTTGGAGGACTCCAGAAGTTTCTCAGGCCCGTCCCGGACATGGCCCAGGAGAAGGGAAGCTCGACGCCCGGAAAGCTGTTCAGGGTCTGCCCTGGATGCCAGCTGCAGAACGTCTTTAAGGAGGACGAACACTCCTTTTGTCTTTACTGCTTACATGAGGACAAAACGCACGTGGAGAAGGACTGTGCGTTTTGCGGCAACATGTCGGAGCGGACCATGAAGGAGCGCCATCAACGTCTCGCCAACTGGCTGGAAGGGAAGAGCCCGTCCGGCGAGAAGAAGAAGAAGAAATCCGAGCGGTCTTCTAAGACCTTTGAGGACGCCCCGGCGACGGGGGTCCAACATAAGGCCAAGCACCGTGAGTCCGCTGGCACCGGGAGCGCCGAACGGTCGGGCTCTACGGGCGCCAGGCAGGGCGCACCCTCCCCGGTACCATCAACCACGAGCCAACGCTCTGGGTCGGGTAAGAGGAAGGCCAAGCACCCGGCGAAGCTCCTGGAGAGGCCCCGGTCGAGCTCGAAGGCCCCATCGGAGGGGGAGCGAGGCAGTGTCCCCCCCCCCTCAAGGATAAGGCGGTGAGCGCACCTAGGGTGGTGAAGGCCTTAATCCATCCGCCCAAGGCCTGTATCGAGACTGTCGCGGCCGCCCTGGCTCAGACTGTGGAGGCTGCGCCAGTGGTGGCGACCTCGGGGCCCAGAGTCTCCCTGCCACCTCGGAGGGAGTCCTCCTTTATGCCCATCGATAGGACCCCCGTGAAACCTCCGGTGGAGAAGAAAAGGGGGGGGGGGGCAGGATGTCGTCGTAGACTCGGCTTCAACCTCGGAGGAAGAGCTGATCGAGGTCTTAAGCCACGGCCTCGGCGTGGAAGAAGACCGACCCGTCGGGATGGATCCCGACGCAGGTGACGACGACATCGTCGAGGGCGCCGACGGGGCCCCTGATCGCCCGTCGGATTCCCCTCTGCCAGCACCGCAAGACAACTCGGCAGCCATTTTGTTGGCTATACAGTCCTTGTGCTCGGAGATAAGGACGAGACTACCGTTGCCAACGGAGGAACCACTCCCGTCGGGGGACCCAGAACCGGGACCTTCTGGCGTTCCTCCTCCCAAGAAAAGAAGGATTCACCCTCCACCTCCTTTTCAGCCGTCGCGCCCCGTCCAGCCCTCCTCCCCGTCCACGACTCGAGGGGATGATACGGGGACTGACACGGCCGCGACGGGTACGGACGACGAGGTCTACGACGAGGATCTTCCGTCGTCACCTCCCACCAGGGCTTCTCCGCCCGACGAGATTGGATCGTTCCACTCCATGATCGCCAGGGCATCCGAACTTTTCCAACTCTGCCCTGAGGAGAAGAAAAAGGAAGGATTCCTTTATCAACGGCGCGAGGCCAAGAGGAAGACGGTCCTCGCGGTGCCTCTACTGGACGACATTTGGGATGAGGGCCTCGCCCTCCTCAAGAACCCTTCCACGACGCCAGCTAGAAGAGACAGGTACGAAAAGAAGTACCGGGTCCCGGACGCGGCCCCCCTGTGCCTCTGGGCGCAGCCTACCCCGGACTCCGTCGTCTCCGCGGCGGCCAGGAAGAAAGCGGGGGGGGTGCGGCCTCCACATCGACTTCCCCGCCGGACGGCGAGGGAAAGAAATTGGACTCTATGGGACGCAGGGTCATCTCGTCTGCAGCGACGACTATTAAGGCGGCTAACGCCTTGGCTATCGTGGCCCGCTACGACAGGGAGCTATGGTACAAACTGGCTCCCCTGCTGGACTTCCTACCGGACGACAAGAGGGCGGATGCCCTAGAGATCCTACAGGAAGGTGAGGTGGCGTCGGACCACGCCATCACTATTGCGACGGACATCGCCGATACGGGATTCCGCCAGTTGGGCAATGGCGTGTGCCTTAGGCGGCGTGGATGGCTCAAGGCTACAGACTTCCGTCAAGATGTACAGACCAGAGTCCTGGACATGCCGTTCGATGGGAACAACCTGTTTGGGAAAACAGTGGACGATTCACTTCAGGCCATTAAAGCGGACACGGAGACGGCCCGGACCCTTGGGGTTCTGCAACAACGATGGCCGCCCTTTCGGAGCAGCGGAGGCAAGGGCGCCTCCAAAGGTTCCGGCGGCGGGTTCTCCACCTACCGTCAAGCGGCCCGCTCGTCGTCTCAGGAGGCCTATAGGGGACGAGGCAAGTCGGGCGGACCCTGCCGTCGTCGCCAAGGAGGTCAAGGCGGCAAAGCCTCGTCGAAACAGGATTGAACCGGCCGTGGTGTCGGGCCCCCACCGAAGCACCCCGGTGGGAGGCCGGCTGGCGAGCTTCATCAGCGTGTGGGAGTCCATCTCCACCGACCGTTGGGTGCTGGACGCCTTAGCCCGGGGCCACGCGCTCGAGTTTCAAAGAAGGTGCCCGCGCGTTCCCCCCATGGCCAGGAAAGAGCTTCACGTCCCGCAGCTTCTCCTGGAGGTAAAGGCGATGCTCAGGAAGGGCGCCATCGAACTCGTCCCAAAGAGGCTTCGGGGCTCCGGAGTTTACTCGAGATACTTCCTCGTGAAGAAGAAGACGGGAGGATGGCGCCCCATCCTAGACCTGCGACGTCTGAACAAGTTCATCAAGGCTCAGAAGTTCCGGATGGTCACCCTCCAGCACGTCCTGGGTCAGCTGGAGGAAGGGGACTTCCTGTCGTCGTTGGATTTGGTGGATGCCTACTTCCATATTCCCATCCTAAGGGGACACCGAAAATTTCTCAGGTTCGTGGTCCAAGGGCGTCACTACCAGTTCAAAGCCCTACCCTTCGGACTACGGTCGGCACCCAGGGTTTTCACCAAGTGCCTTGCACCGGTGGCGGCGCAGCTGCGCCGAGAGGGGATCCACGTCTACCCCTACCTGGACGACTGGCTCATCCGAGCCAAGACGAAGGAGCTCGCCGTGGACCACACGGCAAGGACCGTCCAGCTTCTCACGGACCTGGGATTCTCCGTGAACTACGCCAAATCCCACCTGGTACACGCGCAAGACGCACTGTTTCTGGGAGCGAGGCTCGACACAGTGTCCCTTCTGGCCTCCCCGTCGGAGGAGAGGACCAGGGCCATCCTGGGCAAGGTACAACGGATGTTGGTGGCTGACGCGGCCAAGGTGAGGTCCATCAAGTCCCTCCTCGGAATGATGTCTTCCTGCATTTACCTCATTCCCCTGTGCAGGCTCCGGATGCGCCCGTTGCAGGAGTTCCTGGACGCGCGCTGGATCCAAACGACGGGCAGCTTCGAGGAAAGGATCACACTCGACGAGAGTTTCCGACGAGCGATCCGGTGGTGGGGCACCCGCGCGCATCTGACGGCGGGCATGGACTTCCAGACCCCAGCCCACCAGGAGACAGTGACCACGGATGCCTCCCTGGAAGGGTGGGGAGCGCACACCGAAAATCTGCACGCAAGAGGCCTTTGGCTCCCGACGGAGAAATCACTACATATCAACGTCCTGGAGCTCCGTGCAGTATTCTGGGCCCTCAGGTCCTTCCTTCCGTCCCTCAAGGGCAAGGTGGTGAGGATCTTCACCGACAACACCACCACCATGTTTTACATCAGGAAACAGGGCGGAACCAGGTCCCCAGCACTGTCCAAGGAGGCGCAGGACCTGTGGCATTGGGCCGTCGCCCAAAGGATATTTCTGGTGCCGTTTCATCTGGCAGGGATAAAAAACACCATCGCCGACTCACTCAGCAGGGAGCTGCGCTCGTGCCACGAGTGGGAACTACGGCAGGATCTAGTGGATCGCCTCTTCCGACGGTGGGGCACACCCCAGATCGACCTGTTCGCGACGGCGACGAACTCCAAGTGCCGGAGGTTCGCCAGCAGGTTTCCCCAGGCGAGAAGCATGGGCGATGCTTTCTCGTTCCCCTGGGAGGGCCTGTTCCTTTACGCGTTCCCTCCATTGCCACTGCTGATCCGGCTCATCAACCAGCTCAAGAGGTCACGGTGCAGGATGATCCTCGTCACACCTGCATGGCCGAGGCAGATATGGTTCCCGGACCTTCTGGACTTGTCAGCGTCCCCGTCAATCAAGCTGCCGGGGGACGCGGACCTACTCTCCAGGGAAGGAGGCGCCATCCTCCACCACGACCCGAAGTCGCTGAACTTGCAGGCCTGGCTCCTGCAGCGCTAGAGTTTGGAGGATACGACATACCGGCCGACTGCAGAGAGGTTCTTGCAAAGGCCAGGGCGTCCCCGACTCTGAAATGCTACGGACACAAATGGAAGAGGTTCTCTGTCTGGTGCCACGCACAGAAGATTAACCCTCTACGGATTACGGCTCCCCAAGTACTGCCGTACCTGCTGACGCTGGCCAAAGCTGGACTGGCACACGCGTCCATCAAGATTCATCTTGCTGCGGTCTCCCGATACACCAGAACCACGGGGCGGACGTCCTTGTGGTCTCATCGTCTGGTGAAAGAGTTCATGAAGGGACTGTTCAGATCGTTCCCGCCGGTGAAGGCTCCGGCCCCGGCGTGGGAGCTCAACGTGGTGCTGACCAAGCTCATGGGACCTCCGTTCGAGCCTCTGCACTCGGCCCCGTTGAAGTTTTTGTCGTGGAAAACAGCGTTTCTTGTGGCCATCACCTCCGCACGACGAGTGGGAGAGATCCAGGCCCTTTCCTGCAAGGCCCCATACTTGACTTTTCACGACACGAGGGTAGTGCTCAGGACGCACCCCTCCTTCATGCCCAAGGTGCCGTCGGACTTCCACCTCAACGAAACCTTGGTGTTGCCTGTGTTCTTCCCGTCGCCTTCGTCGCCGGCTGAGAGGACTTTGCACTCGCTGGATGTGGCTAGAGCGCTAAAGTTCTACGTGGACCGCACAAAGTGTTTTCGGAAGACGTCACAACTCTTTGTGAATTTTGGACCTGTTAATCAGGGGAAGGCACTCTCGAAGGCTTCCATTTCCAGATGGCTCTCCGGCTGTATCATGTACTGTCATCGGTTGGCAAACCGACCGCTGCCTGGCCGTCCGAGAGCCCATTCCACCAGAGCGATCGCAGCTACCACGGCGTTCCTTTCTGGTGTGCCCCTGCTGGACATATGCAGGGCTGCTACGTGGAGGTCGACGCACACCTTCACGAAGTTCTACTGCGTCGATCGGGACTCCAGGGAGGAGTCCAGGGTCGGCCAAGCAGTGCTGCGCATCCTGTTCGCCTGAGGTGAGCCTGGTGAGGAGGTAAGATGCTTAATGTTGAGTTTGATGTAATGCTTAATGTTGAGCCTTTGCCACCTCCCGTGGTTGTGCATGTGTGTACTGCTATGTATTCTTTATTCATGAGCATGTGAATCCATGCCAGACCCCATGCTGGAGAAGGAACAAGTTACTTACCTGTAACTGTTGTTCTCCAGCATGGGTCTGGCATGGATTCACATGCGAACCCTCCCGCCTACCCCTCTGCGGCTCTTCACTTGGTCATACTGCCACTTCACGTGCTTCCAAATCTGAAGATGGCTGCCAGAGGCGGGGCTTAGGTAGAGGGCAGTCATTGGCTGTGGTCAGTATGACGCAGAGACCAGTGATTGGTTATTACTACGAAAGACAGATCAGAAACGAAACTGATACTGGTTTTTTCTTTACCGAGGATTCCCAGCCTGACGACGGGGAATATTCATGAGCATGTGAATCCATGCCAGACCCATGCTGGAGAACAACAGTTACAGGTAAGTAACTTGTTCCTTTATCCTGAGTCAGACTTCAGATACGTCTTCCAGGCCTGTCTGCTGTCCTGCCTAGGTCTTTCACAGCACTCTCCTGGCAAATGTCCCAACAACTACTATGCCACCTCTGAAAGCTGTCCAGCTTGCTGCAGCATGCCTCTTCACAGGACTGAAGAAATCTGATCACCTTGCCTTTCTCTCAAGGAACTAAACTGGCTCCCTCTCCAAGCTAGCATCACCTTCAACAGACTACATCACTTATAAATCTCTAACGTTTGAGACACCAACAAACGCAGCTGAAAATATCATCTCAGGAGGTCGCCGCAACAACAGGAGCAAAGATATTGTCAGTCTGGAATCCAAAAAGTGCAAGAAGGAAAAGGCCAGAAAACAAGCATTCTCGTGCTTTTCTCCCATTTTCTGGAACATTGCTGCTAACATCAGATTGCCTTCCCCCTACTGAGATTCAGGAAAGATCTGAAGAAACTTCTCCCCAAAGAACACTCACTGACATTATGTTCCACTCCCTTTACTGTACAGAGCTCCTTTGATTTCTAGATAGGTTTGTGCTATTTAAATCACCTGCATACATACATTCAGTGTAAAAGTCACATCAGGTTTCAGCATCTGTAATTCTGAGGCTAGAATAACATAACCTTTCAGTAGAAATGCCATTGTGTGTAAGATGTGTTATCAGTAAACATCAAGTTCCCTTTTCATCATGAGCTTCACAGTAGCTGAAGGCAGCTACCAAATCTACTCCTTCAAATAGGGGGTGCATTGATTATGTCATATACCTTGGTCTGTACTTTACTTTCTGCATGACATCAGTTCAATCTCTGATATCTTTCTCTTAGTCTGCAAAATACAAATGAATGTACATCGTATAGCTTCAGGTCACTCATTTGAGAAGCCTATTGCATTGGATTGTTTCAATATTTAGTCCCTAGCAATTCAAGGGGTAGTAATATGAGAGAGTGTAGGTGGTGCTGACTTAGTCATGTTAGGAGTAATTGAAGAAAACATTGTATGATAGTTTTCATCACAGACCCAGTTGTGAAAGGCTTGACATTCTATGGGTACTTGTCCGACAGTATACTCTGTTGCATCAGGGAGATACTCTAAATAATAATGTATTACCCAATGCCATGAGGCTGCCCCACAGATACCCACTTGTCAGTTAACAACTCTCCATTTTCTCCACCGCAGCCAGTTCCTTATATTTGCTGTTGTGACTCTGTTTGTAGTTTGGTGATGTCTTTTAAAGGTGGGTCTTTGCACCTTGTGTCATTGTTTTAAAACATTCACTTAAATTACAGTGCCCATTCACCTCCCCATGTCCAGTAATGATGGTCAGTAAAAGACGGCATATTTTTAAGAGTGTTAGTTCTTTTCAAATGTAATGGGTGTTTTCATAGTGAAGTGGTGTGGGAAGAGAAGTAACACAAAAGGCTGGAGTTAAGGGAGATGAAACATCAAAGTGGATGGATGATTGGTGGGAGGAGTAAGATGTAGAAAGTGGAATAAGAATAGAAGAGGTGTGGCATGAACGTCCTAGCCTGAATCCAACAGAGTAAGTGCAGGGGACCTTCTCCAATTCCCTATTGGAACACTAACAACTGGATAGAGTAGGAAGTCCATGAGGGCGATTTTAGATACTCAGCATCTTAGGGTGACACTTCTAGCTAAAGACAGACATTAGAAAGTAGGGGTTACCATTTGGTAGTACTAACCGGGGAGAGAGAGACTCTTTGAGATTTGGAGTAGTTTGTGGGCCATCTGTGACAGAAGGCTGAGGTTTTTAAGGGAAAGGCAGAGAAAGAGAAAAAACAGAGTTAGAATAGTTGCCTGGGCATTAACCCAGGGAGAAGACAATCCAGAGTGGCCTGATCACTAAGCCTGGAAGAAAATAATTGTAATGTCAAGTCTATTTGACAGAGTAGAGAACACATTAGAAACATAGAGATACTGACAAAAATCTGGACAAATCAAGTAAACCATGTACATGTCACTTGTAATGCTATGCTAAACCTTTAAAATGTCTGGGAGGCACAGCCTAGGGGTGAGCAGGCTCATGCAGTAGAAAGATTGTACAAAGCCCTTAATGGAAGACAAGATGCGCTTGCCACATCAGTACCTGTGGATCATTCTTGTCTTGCCAAAGAAAAGGCTGAGGTAGCTGAAGGTACTGACGCTGCCAACCAGAAGGATCTGGCAGAGCCGCCAGTACCTGCTTGTGGAGGGAAGACCAATCATGTACAGTTATGTAAAGGGCAGAGAGATTATCCAACTCTGAAGGACCTGCCTCCACAAATCCTATCCGAGTGTAAAGGGAAAAAGGCATTGACAGGGAACCATGTGAGGGCAAATTGCTGAGAAGCTTGCTCTTTTGGCAGGGAAGCTGACCCGTACCCACAAGAGAGAATGCCCAGTGTGACTGCAACTCAATGACTAGACTTAGAACCTGCTAGTAAACCGTATTTTGTGAGAGAAGAGGCTTTTTCAGAGAGTACTTGATCAGGCACAAAAGGCCAAGAAGAGTGTCCCCCCCCCCCCTTTTGAGGACATGTCGGATAGATCATGTTTCATTTTAAAGGGGAAATAAGGGAAAACCTCAAGCCCACTCTGGACCTTCTGATATTGAGATGTTAGAGGTAGTCCCAGGCCGGATCCATACTGTGACATCTTGGTCCCCTGAACTCTAGAAGCAGCCAGCTGAGGAGGGACCGCCTGCAGCAGATGACCTGCCCTAAGTCCATATTAGAAAGGGAGGGTTTACCTGCTACCTGCTAGCTCATATAACAGCCTTCAGAATGTCCTGATCTTGTGAGTGGAAAATCTGAGATGCCTAACGTGTCTGACCCCCACAGACCGTCCCAAGCTGCAAGGGACACTTGCAGAACGAAGACCAGAATGTGCAGACATCAGCAAAAGACTGCTATTTGTTCAATGCATTACTTTCTATGTACCCCGTGCCTTAATCATGGCATCCAGTCACAACTCATAATTTGATGTAATTTCTAAAGTATTAAGTATTTAAAGTGTTGCATGCGATTACAGTCATAACCACACTCATAATGAGACCATTATTTTGAAATCAATTGAGAAAAGATGCAAACTATGTGTTTCAAATAAGCATTTTTTCACTCACTTAACTAGATGTTTTTGTTTTAATAGTGAGGCCAAAAGTAATACGCTGTGCTGTGGACTCAAATCTGCTTTTCGATTTGCTGAAAAAAATGCATCAATACAAGCTGGATGTGGCTCAAGCTCTACTGAAGAAGGAATATCAGCAAAGTATACATTTGCAGAGGACTGGGTTTGAAAACATGCAAGCGGCGGCACCAAATAATATTTTGGTAAGGGATGTTTACATTCTTCCAGGATTGTATGTTTGAAAGTGCCTATAAATAACATAAATCTGATTGTCTCTTTGAGGAATGATGCAGGGATTTTATTTGAAAAACTACACATTTATTCACAATGAAAGATTTTCTGGTACTAGGTTTTATATACTGGCAAGTTATTTGAAATGTAACTTCTATATTTTTCCTTTCAAATGTTGAATGCAATTTGTAGTAATTTTCTGCTGAACATTTTATGTGGGCCTTTAAAAACAGTCAAGCAAATTGGTTGCAGCAGCATTCAGACTAACAAAGAACTAAACAACACAACTAGAGCGAAACAGTTGAGTATAGTCTAAGGGTGTCAATGAAGGATGCTGACAGAAGGATGGCATGGGTTTGGTTATAGACTTATTTCTTTTTAGGTAAAGAAAAATCCTTACTATCCCTAACTTCTAAGAGAGGTTTCCCTGCTTAAAAATAATACTAAAGGGGTCTGTCAGAACGTTTGTCAAATGAAAATTCCACCATCTTGTGTCATAACCTGTCCCTCAGACTACAACAAAAAAGGGAAACTAACAGAAAATTCCTTCTTTAAGGAGAATGGCTCCCTTCCCCTACTTCTTTTATGGCTTCAACAAAAATGTCCCCTCAAAACAAATATAGCAGGGGGAATGACTCCCTTATGCTGGCTTGCGTGTTTCCGTCAGTCTTTACACAATGTTCCCTCCAGGAGAATGCCACCCTTCTTGTTGTGTGGCTCTGTACAATTTCCAATAAAACCAGGGGGAATTACTCCCTTCCTCTGGTGTGGCTTGCTACAATTCACAACAAGGCCAGGAGGAATGACTCCATTCCCCTGGCTTCTCCACTTCAACTCTCAGTTCAGGACCAGGAGTATGGACCTCATTACATGTTTGCTGGCCCGGAAACAAGGGCGCCGGTAAGCTCACCAACACCCTTGTTTCCGGATCAGTCAACTCAGAGTCTGCCTGCCAGAGCCGCTGTGCAGCTGCCACAGTAGGCATACCGGTCACGGAAGCACCAGCATCATTAGCACCGGTGCCAGTGCTTCAGTGTCCCCACTCCCATAGAATCCTATGGAACTCTATGGGAATGGGAACTTACATTTTACCGGCACCCGACTTCCCGGGCCTCTGGAGTTGTAATCTCCCAGCGGCCCGGGAAGTCAGGCGCCGGTAAAATATTACGGGTCCAGCGGTAACACGATGGTAGCATCAGAATGAGGCCCAATGTCTCCCTTCTCTTGGTATGTTTTGGCACAGTTCAACGCAAGGCCAGGCAAATGACTCCCTTCTCCTGGTATTACTTGTTACAGTTCTTTCTCACGTCTTCCAGCTTGACACACACTTTGCCATTTTGACTTGTTTTCAACAATGTCCCAAAACATGTTAGGATACCAGACCCTTCTCTGGGCTCTAGTGGTCTCCTCTTGACCACTCTGACGAGGAAGAGTCTCTCGAGAGTTATGTTCATTCACGTTGGGGGTCGCAGACCCTTCTCTTGTAACTAGTGGATTTATCTCTGCCACTATAATGAGTAAGACTTTGCCTATGCTTTGGTTAACTTCGATTGGGGTCCCAGACCCTTCTTGTATGGCCAGTGGTCTCCTTTTCCCACTGTTATGGTGGACAGGGGCCCAGACCCTTTCCTGGTGGTCAGTGGGCCTCCCTTCCCCACTGTGATGGCGGACAGATTCCCAGACCCTTATCTGGCAGCCTGTGGGTTTCTCTTCCCCAGTGATATGAGGAGGGGGTTGGATACAATCTTAACCCTGTGGGAGTTTGTGTGCGGTATACCTAGTACGAAGCCAGGTAAGAATTGCTGCACGCCTCCTTCCTTTAGTCCCTGTGTATCCTCTGGGTATCTCATAGCACCATTTACCTGCTTTTGGGTTTCGGTACATCACCAGGTCACCCAGGAATGGCAGTTAGTCTTCTCAGCTGGCTCGGCTTTCACTGTCAGCTTCTGCAGATCTGAGGCATGTCCAGCTGCTGGGCCACCAGACTCCTCTTGCCCTTGGTATCGTACTCAGGTTTGCTCCTGCAGAACTCTGTGAGGACTCAAGCGACTGACCACCAGCGTCCTGAATTCCTCTTCTCCTCTGGTCGACGACCAAATGTTGGATTTCCCTTGCCAAAAGCTCTATGTGTCTGTTGCTTCTCCCAGCAGGCGCTGTTGCTGTGCTCTGTGCTTGGTTCGACCAACACTGTTGTCCTTTGTTTGTTTTTATACATTGTAGCCTGTTCTTGAGGTGTGGGCTATCAAAGTCTCTTGTTACATTTGACAAGTTGATCTCTATGGCTCCTTGGGGGCCACCTCATATTAGTACTTGTATTGGGAGCAGTATTTGTGTTTTCTTCCTCGTCTTGGTTTTTTCGAGGCCATTTGTTTCTTTTGCATATGGTTCTGCTTTCAACAAGAAGGTTGGGGATGGAAGGATGGGCCAGAAAATGTGGAGATGTTTTATTATTCGCTGGGCTAACCCCAAGATGGACGTCGCAACTTCCTTGTCCCCAAGGAGGGAGTTCCTCTCAATGGGGTCCTCCTGCATTAAACCACCCCTTGGGGACTTTGGGGTAGCAGCTTGACCTCCCTAGCCTCATGAGGAGGGGCTCCCCCTTGCGGTGAATTTATGAGAGCTTGTGAATCACAGTACTCAGAGAAAAGTAAAAGCGTACATTACATAATAACAAAAAAAGGCATTATGTAATAAGTGACAAAGATTGCTTCAAGAATTCAGTTCAAATATTGTGTCTGATTTCACAACTTGGCTGATGAGGGACTGCAGAAAGGTCAGACTAAGGGAATCCCTGGCCTAATACTTAACTTCCTGTGTTCTCCCTGCACACTAGCCCAGGCTTCCCTACTCTCCCCTTGATATCTGCATATTTCAAGTAACTTTGGGTCTCACCCTAAGTTACTAGGGGAATGCAGACGTGGACCCCTTGCTCACTATTCTTAGAGAGGCACAGCTACACCCTACTGATGAGGTTCAAGCAGACCGAAACACGTGTCTGGGGTTGCTGCTGGCTCTTGTTCAGAGGAGAATTGCCTAGCATTTCGGTGCTGGACTGCCCCAGGGCATGACAAAGACTGATATGTTTGGGATATTTCTTCTCTGTGAAAGATAGTGAGCTAAAGACTCTGGGTAAGGCTCTTGTAACCAGGACTCATGTCTGGTAGAGAGTCTCCCAGGACCCCTCTTATATTCCCTACTCCCCAGCCGGTCATAAGGCAGCCCTGGCATAGGTAACTCTTACTATATTTTCATGTGCTGCACTTCAAATGAGGGCCTACAGCACACACCCTTATATCACTCGCTACCTCCAGGAGTTCTTTTTCTCTCTTTCTCTCTCTCTCTTCTTCTCTCGCTCTTCTCTCCTCTCCCCCCCCCTCCTTCTGGTCTCTCGGTCCACCAACTTTCCTCCTGCCCACACCCAAACACCCTTCAGCTTTGATTTTGAACCCAGGCATATTATGTCCACTTCCTCTTTCGTGTCTGTCCCCCTACTAGTACCTGACCGACCGCACTTGGCAGACCCCCTTTTCGCTCACTGTAGCGTGTTTTGGTTCTGCAGCCCGGTCTCAATGACGTCCGCTGTGCGAAACTCTTTCCTGCAGTTTTGGAAGTTGATTTTCCTGATTGTACTTTGCATGGTGCCTGTTTCCTCTTGTGGTGTTCACCGATGCTGGCAATTTGGGTACCAGAGCCTGTGGACCTGTAAGTAAAAGAAACTAATTCTTGCTAGAAAAGAGGATGGAAGGCATGGTGCAACAGAGAGTGGTACCAACGTTAAAGGCATTCAAGGCACATCCAAGGGGTTCAGGGACTGGGGTTCCCCCATATTCCTCACTCTGCCTCTTTGGTAGGACTGGCTCTAGAATATGCCCTGATAGGCCGCCTACCGCAAGTTGGGAGGGGTCCCCGTTTCCCCCCTGCCACGTCAAGCCCCATGACTTTGTCACATAAAACACTCTTTAAAAAGTAAAAAGCTAATATTAAATAATAACTAAAAATAATTATCTAAGAAGTAAAACTTATTTAAAAAGTAAAAGTTTACATAGCCTAATACCTAATAGGAGAAATGCACTTGAAACAAGATAGGAAACAATGTTTTAAAGACAATTAGATTGACTACATATATGGCAGATAACCAAACAAAGGATAGTGTCTTGAAAATTCTGAAAAATATTCTCGAACTTAAATGATGTAGGTGAAAATAATTCTCCAAAATGTGTTTAATTCTTCCTACCAGTCCATCAGTCTGTGGTTTGCATTAAGATTCTTTAATTATTTAAAGATGTGATCTGTCTGAATTCTCATTTATTAGAAGGATATGTTGTCATACTTCATTGTCCTTTAAATTTTAATCTCAATAGTGTCAATCTCTTGTGCACTGCTAACCTGATTGACCCATCTTGAGGGACTCAGTGATACAGTTTAGACTCATTTTATGAACAGTTTCTTTTGTGCCTAAGAAGGCAAGAAAATATAGTAGAGCTAGATTCACCTTTAAATGAATCCTATCTGTCCAAGTGTATTTGGTGGATTGTTTTATATAAAACTATATAAGGATGTTTTGGAAGTTTGGATCCACCTCTTTTACATTTATAAGGAAATTGGTGGAAAATGGGTCATTTTTAAATTCATTGTGCCAAAACAATCTATAATAATTGTATCGGGATTAATGGGATTCTAGAAAGGGCTTCAGCTTGGTGTTTTGATTTTAATTGGTAGACATCAAAGTGGGACTCCTTGGGACTCCATAATCTGTTTTAGTGACCACCAATACCTCTGCCACAACTCAAGAATGGCAACTCAAGTACAGTCTTGTGTTCACCCTCAGATTTAGTGGCAATGCCCACTCAATGGCCCAGTTTGCCTCTTATCTTTACCAAATAGCCTCAAAACAGCACAATGTTCCCACCCAGACCGAGTATTATCCCATAATTGCTCTTTAACCTCAACAGACTACAACAGCTCCAAAAGTGTGCACATAATTACACAGCAATAATCACGCTTAATTGTTGCTAAAACCCTTCCCTTGAGTTTACATACAACAGCAAAAACCCACATAATGCATATTAAATATACTCTGATAAAACAATACACATAAAATCTCATTCAATAATTCTTTAACAAACGCAAAATAAAAACACGATATTCAACATATAGCTCCCATTCCCATTACAGTCCAGAGTAAAATACACTGCGTTATTCACCTTGTAACCTCAGTATACCATTTCTGAAGTACGTTGCTCTTTGCTCTTTTCCGGAAAGAGAGTAGGGCCCAAGCGGCCAAAACAGAGTCAGCGCTCAGAAGGAACAAAATGGCAGCTCTATATTGAGGAATGTTAGCCTCCCTCAGCACTGATAATAACGTTACTCTTCGCAACCCTTCATACCCAGGGCAAAACAGTAACAAGTGGGTCAGATCTTCCTTGTGCCCGCACACTGGGCACCCAGCCGAATCCGAGTAGCCCTTCCAGTGCACTGTGTTATCCCTCAGGAGAAGACAGTCAAACCTTGCCCTTGTGATTCGCCATTGGTCTTTTTTTTACTGGTACCCCAAATTAGGTACAGTTGGATCTCATACGGCCAGCTAATCACAGCATGCACTGTATCAGAATTTCTCTTATGCTCAGCGAGTAGTCTCTTCATAGCAAACGCTTCTCCCAGAACACGTTTATACCTACCCGACTCTCTTTTGGTCAAAAGAGCCACTGGTCGAGAAAGGGTGCTTAGGTTTGCTGCTCCTAGGGCTTTGTCAATATAGTTGAGCCACAGGATTCTTCTCCAGCCCACCCTGGCCATTATTATTTTTTAATAACAGATTTTATAGTTTTTTTCTTTTTTTTCCTTCAAAACAACATGTAACATACAAACATAAATTCCATTCATTCATACAGCAAAGGCGTAGAGACCAGTTAGTTAATTATCAGATCACAATATTTGCTACGGGACGGTGCCTGGGATGTCTCCAAGTTGTACAGTAGTACGATGGGCGCTATGCCGCAGGGTCACACAAGGTGTCTTTGTTCATCACATGGATTGTTCCCATTACTGCCAAATTTCACTGGCTTTCCCAGGGCAGCCTCTGGCTGTGTAGACGCACTGTTCCATTGCTATGCAAGCATCCACGTCCGCCACCCACTGGGCATATGGAGGGGTGCTTCTGAGCCCCATAGTTGTGCAATGTTTCTTTTGGCCAGTCCTGTGGTTGTTGAAAGCAAAGGTTTTTCAAAGCGGGTCATTTCTCCCTCTTCCTCAATCCCTAGTAGCAATAGCTTTGGGTCCATTCGGATCGTCCGCCCCAATGCCCGTGTCAATCTGTCACTGCATTTTTGCCAAAAATATTGTATACACAGGCATTGCCACAAGATGTGAAACAACGTGCCCTCTTCTTGTTTACAGCGTAGACAGTTGGTTTTTGTGGTCCTGCCCCAGCCATACAGTGTTGTTCTTGGGTAATATATTCTATGTAGCACTTTCAGTTGGATTAGTCTGATTCTAGCCGATATTGCCGTCTCTCTAGGGTACATTAGGTTCATGGTCCATTCTTCTGGTGGCAACGGACCCTCATCTCTTTCCCATTTTGCTTTCAAATTGAGATTACATTGTACATAATTGACGTGGTTTTAGCATGCACACTTTCCAGCACTATGTTTCTCTCAATCGGTGTACATTCTGGGAGGTCAACGGCATGTTTTTGGTAAGTGCATGGGACAGTTGTGCATGATGGTAATGTTCAGTGGGTTGAAGATTATATGTGGCTGATAGTTCAGTGAATGATATGATTCTACCGTCTCTTATCACCTGTTGGATTGTGTTTATCCCCGCCGTTTTCCAGATTGGCCATTTGGGTAGTTTGCGGAGCTCTGGGAGATAGGCATTGTTCCAGAGGGGTTGTATCGGGGTGATTTTGTTCTCCCATCCTATATGTTTGTGTTTCGATCCAAATATAGGAGGTGTGGGCAGTTATTGTGCGGGGGGTGGCGATTTACCACCTTATACAGGGTTTCGACTGGAGGTTCATCATGTCTCGCTGATATTTCTGCTCGTATATGCAGCAATTCTGGATTGCCGTGTAGTATGTCATTTACAGCCGCATTTGGCTTGCCCAGTAATATATTTGCATGTGTGGGAGCCCAATACCTCCCTCACATACCGATTGTTGAAGTGTGGTGAGCGCTATCCTTGAGTGTTTCCCTCCACAAAGTAGTTTCCGCAGTGCCTAGTCTATTTTGCAGAACTTAGTTGCAGGGATATGTAGAGGGGCGTTCTGCTGAATATATAAGAAGCGGGTAAGGCTAGCATTTTAAAAGAGTGCCGCTCTTCCTAGTAGGGTCAGCGGCAGTGTCACCCAGTGTTTTTCGTCTTGTGTAAAGCGTTTTACGATTGGGTATAGGTTATCAGTCACATAGTCCTCCAGTCTATTAGTAATTGTGATCCCGAGGTAATGGAAGTGTTTCTTCTCTACTCTGTAGGGGGATCCTTCGGGAGGTACACAGTCTATTCCTTTAACCCTGGAACAGTATTGATTTGTTAGAGTTCACTCTCAAGCTGCTGAAATTGCCATACTGTAACAGTATTCTTGTGACTATGGGACAGGAGATTGCCGGGTCACCCAGATAAATCAGCAGGTCATCGGTGTAGAGCGAGATTCTGTCTTCCCAGGATGGGCCCCATCGGAACCCTGACTATGTCGGTGCATTCCTCAGCATTATAGCAAGTGGCTCTATAATTAGGTTGAATAACATCGCTGATAGTGGGCATCGCTGTCTGGTGCCCTTCCCCAATCGGAAACTACGTGAGGGCCATCCGTTCACTCTCACTTCCACTGTTGGGGCGTTATACAGGAGTTGGACCCATTGTATGTAATGTTCCCCAAAATTAATTTTCCTCATAATTGCCCATAGCGCCTCCCAGTACACTGTATCGAAGGCTTTTTCGAAATCGATAGCCACTAGCACCAGTGATTGTTGCAGGGTAGGCGCTCTCTCCAACGCTAGATGTAATCTACGGATGTTCATCCTTGTGGAGCGCTGCGGCATAAAACCACATTGGTCCGGATGGATCAAAGAAGAGATTACCTTTTGGAGTCTATTGGCGAGTACTTTTGCCAGTATCTTAGCCTCGCTATTTATCAGGGAAATGGGCCTATAGGAGCTGCATTCGTCCGGGGGCTTGCCCTCTTTTGGTATTACAATTATGGTGGCCTTGCGAAGGTCTGCTGGGAGTATTGCTTCCTTTCTCGAAGATTCAAACATATTAAGCAAGTGCAGAACAATATTTTCCCGGTTCCATTTTTTCCAAATGTCTATCGGAAAACCATTCAGGCCTGGGGTTTTGCCTGACTGGAATTGAGATATGGCTTCAGATATCTCTTCTTCTGAGATATTGCCTTCAAGAATGTCAGCCTGTTCGGTAGTTAGTGAGGCGAGAGCGACTGCATCTAATAATGAACTTACGCTCGGGTATTGGGGGGGCTGTAAAGCTCCTTATAGTAGGCCGCAAAGCGTTCGGCTATTTCGCTATCGGTTGTGGCTAGTATTGCATTTGCAGTTTTAATTTGACTTGCTTTTGTCCCTTGTCTCGTTTTTCCAGCCAGGTTAGCAGTTTACCT
Source organism: Ambystoma mexicanum (assembly GCF_040938575.1). Classification (NCBI taxonomy): domain Eukaryota; kingdom Metazoa; phylum Chordata; class Amphibia; order Caudata; family Ambystomatidae; genus Ambystoma; species Ambystoma mexicanum. Next base: position 1,295,120,525 of record NC_090929.1, read on the forward strand.
GCTTTCTCACCTGTTTCATACAACCTTGCCCTCATGGCCTTGTGTTCCTTTTTAGCACTGTCTAATGACAAATTGTGTAGTTTTTTCTGTGCCAGTATCAGTGCTCTATTCGATTCTGGTGTATTGTTATCAATATGTTGTGTTTCCCTGTGAGCTTCTTCTGTTTCTGCTTCTACTAATTTTTCTCGGTGCGCTCTTTTATGTGCTGCTGTCCATGTGAGGATTTCTCCTCTGAGCACTGATTTATAGGCTTCCCATAGTGTTCCAGGGTCGTCTACCGTGCCCATGTTCAGTTAAAAGTAAGTGGATGTAGTGTTTTCTATTCTTTCCAACAGGTCTGGGAATCCGAGGAAATAATTATTAAGTCCCCATGTGGGCGGGGAGCGCAGTCTCTCGGTTTCGAATTCCATCATTAGTGGGGAGTGGTCAGAAATTCCACGGGGGAGTAGGGATGCATTGCATGCTTTATGGATATTGTGGGTTGGTAGAAAGAGGTAATCTATTCTGGACAGTGAGGCGTGCGCGCCAGAGTGGTGGGCGTATTCCCGTGTATCCCCATGCAGATCGCGCCATACATTTCTCAAGCCCAGTGCGGAGGCAAAGGTTGCTAGTTTAGTATTGGCTGTGGGACTTCTTCCCCGTATGTGTGTACAATCCAACGTTTTGTCCATGACTTCATTGAAGCACCCAGATATCTGCTGTGTTTGAAGCCAGAATGGGTGTAATTTCTGTAAGTAGTGTGGATAAGAGTGCCGGTAGGGAGTACACTGCCATGATCGCTAGGGTTTGGTTCCACAGTGTGGCTTGAACTTGTACATATCTTCCCCCTGTATCGTGCGTTATCTTGGATATCTTTAGTGGTAGTCTTTTGTGAACTAGAATCAGGACTCCCCTGGCTCCCATAGAGAAGCCAGCATGCACTGCGGTGCGATAATTAGATCTTTTGAAGAAAGTGCATATTGTCCCAGCCAGGTGAGTTTCTGTTAGGAGTACTATGTCCGGTGTGTGCCTGTTTATGTATTGGAGCACCAGACGCCTTTTGATACCAGACCCCAGTCCGTTGTAATGCCAAGTCAAAAATGTCAAGTGCTTGTTAGTTATTGCGTTCGGTAGCGCCATTGGCTATATAGACTTTGTAGGTTATTAGTGTGCATTGTTGGGGCAGTCAGTTTTACAGGTGACATCATCTGCACCGCCACCGTTGTGCTCGTGGACGTTGTGGTCTCAGTACCTTTTCCATGAACAACTATGAACAAAGAACTCATTTCCAACTGCGCCCTCCCTATACTTCGTCCCCAATTGATGCATCTGTCACCCTACTCTAAATTTACAAACTACTAATAATTCACGCTCATCTCTCAGTTCTCATACATGTTGGTATGTAACTGCTGAATTACTAACAACAACGGTGGGGTTACGTGGCTGGGCCGCCAGTTATACAGTTATCGGGATCACAGTTTGTCTGATGCGTACGTGTTGTCGGGGCAAGATGTCGATTTGTTGGTGCTCTGTGTTATGGGTAGGTGCCACATTTTCCATCCTAGTCATTGTCTCTGATTGGCTGCGCTTGCGGCTCCTGTTGCGGGCGCTCAGGAGGTGCTCTCTCATGTCTCGGTCGGTTCCTGTTGTTATTTTGCCGCCTGTTTGGCCTCCAATCGCCCTCCAGATGGTTTTCTGCCCATTTCCATGCTTCAGCTGGGTCCGTGAAATGCACAGTAGTTCTGTTGAAGTATATTTTCAGTTGTGCTGGGAATAGGAGTCCATATTTTATGTTGAGGGTTTGCAGGCGTTTTTTCATTGGGGCGAAGGATTGCCTTGCTTTTTCCACCTCTCTGGTAAAATCTGGAAAAAAGGCTATATTTGAGCCATTTAATGTTATTGAACCCTTAGTTCTGGCCATTTGTTGTATTGCGTCCCGATCTCTATAATTCAGGAGTTTCACTATTATTGTGCGGGGGGGAGCGCCCGAGACCTGTCTGCCAGTCAGCATGCGATGGACCCGTTCAATTGAAAAGAAGTTTGATAGGGTCTTGGGGGCGAAGAGGTCTGCAAGCCACTGTTCTAGGAACAGTTCCATGTTTGTGCTTTCCGCTTTTTCAGGCAGGCTGAGGATCCGGATGTTGTTTTGTCTTGCTCTGCCTTCTCCCTCTTCCACCCTTTCTTCCAGCACCTTGAGGTGCGCTAACGCTCCTGTAATCTGCTGGTTCACTGTCCTCAGGTTGTCTTCTGTTTCAGATATTCGTCCTTCGGCTTCTCCCGTGCGGGCTGTGAGCTTTTGCAGGTCATGACGTAGTAGCGACACTTCTGTGCTGATGCCGTCCATTTTCTTTTCCAAGAAGGTCCTTGAATTTGCAATGGCATTCATAACATCTTTTAGCAAAATGTTTTCTTATGTGTCTGGTGTTTCACCAGTTTTGGCCTGCTCTTGTGGGCGGGGTTTGTGTGGGGGTTGTGTACTGTTCCATTTTACTCTGCATTGTCACAGCTTTTGCTCTATCTTTCCCCATAGCGTACAGTAGTTGATGGTTTGTGGGGGGGGGCAGCTCCACTTAGCCGTATTTTATCAGGTAGGTTTTTTTATCTCTAGGGCTCGTGTGCCGGTTGCTTCTTCTTTGTGGGGGGCGGGGGTTTCTCAATTTCCACAGGCGTTCTCAGGTCTGTGTGGAGGTTGGGGGAACGTGGGACCTTGTTCTAGGGAACCTGGGAGATGTTATCACCCATCGATTGCTGGGTGGGCTTTGTCGTGTGTTAGGGGGCTTACCACCTCCTTTGTTGATCGCGGCGTTGCTCGCTACATACTCCTCTGGTCTGTATGTTGTGGTCAGATTATTTCATACAGTGTTCCCAGTTTCCCGGATCCTCCGCGGGCCCACTACAATGTCCGTTGCAGCTTTATGCACTTGAGTGTCCCTGTTTTGGCTCTAGGCTATAGTGAGTGTCCAGGATGGTCTATGGTGCATTTACCAAGTGCCCGCTTTCAGTTTCGCTCTGTGTTGCTGGTCCACTGCTCCCCAGGCCCACTGGCCAGCTAAATCCCTGCTTTGCGTGTTATATGTTTGTGCCAGTTGCTTGTTCTGCGCTCCAAATCATGCGCCTCAGCTATCGTGGGTTATGTTGGCTTTCCCTGGTGCCTCGCTGTGCCCACCGCATATGGAAGCTCCCCGCATGCCGGATTGAGGAGATGTGTGTCTCACGGATTGTGTTTGGCCATGATCGTTCAGGGATTATCGCGGCCAGGATTTTGTGTGGGGCCCTCACTCCCCCCGGGCCGGCCATGACCCAGCCGGCTCCAGACCACCGCTGCTGTCACGCAAGGCCAGGGTGTGGATCCAGAGCCTCCCTCCCGGCCACAGCAGCGCTCACGCTGGGGTCTTGGGGTATGCTGCAGCTGTGAGGGCATGCCAGCGGGGCCCGGGCGGGTGTTTGTCGCTGCTCGCTGCTCGCCGGAGTTCAGCGGCATCCTCTGGCAGGTCTCTCCCTCCGTGGCACCGGACCGCCGGAGAAGGGCTGCGCCTACCTCTATCGGTTCAGTCTGCTCCGGTGTGTGCGTTCGGCTCCGTCTGGGGGCGATCTTCCGATATGGACCCTGTACCTGGTCTCCTCCGTATCCTCAGCAGTTCATGCAGGGTGTCAGAGGGGCCGGCTGTTTATGTCCCTGAGGCTGGATCCATGTTTTGCGGTCTTTCCCAATCTGCCGCTCCGGCGGCCATCTTGCCTGTCTGTCGCGGTTCGCCGCCTCCAATTTCCACAATCGATTATGTCCGGATGATGCTGCGGTTCGGCCCAGCAATACAGCGGTACAGTCCACGATGGTTCTGCTGCGTGTGGATGTGGTTTTGTGCTCTATGGTACCGAATTAGCAGGATATTTTCAGCATTTGGCTGGCGGCCTCAGGAGCCCTGAGGAATCACGTCCTCATCTCGCGCTCGCTGGCCACGCCCCCCCTACTCTGGCCATTATTGACCTTATTATAGTATGGCACAGGGAGGCACATTTGTTCTCCCATATTCGGACCCAAAAAGTTATCGGGGCCAAAGCCCACTGGTCCTCTAAACATTCCAAGCCCAATTCCCTATGACTGGATAAGCAGGGGGGAGCAGCTTGGGAGCCCCAATAATCTCCTAAGAAACTGGTTCTCCTTTATTTGTATCTCATCTGCCCTCTGCAAGCCCCATAATTGTGCACCATACAGATTAACAGCCTTCGATTGAGCCACATAGATTTTAACCACAGGATCCAGCGTTTGGCCCTTACAGCGCGACATAAAGTGAAAGATTCCCTCCATTTGCTGAGTCACTTTTGCAGATTGTTTGTTTAGGTGCATCTTCCCGGTGAGTGTTTCTGAAAATCGGATCCCCAGATAGTCGAACACCTTCACCCTTGGGATTACTTCTCCGGCACAGAATATAGGTCGCATATTTACTGGCCGTTTTCTTCCCACACAGGCCATTACAGCCGATTTCTTCATATCGATTTTGCATAGGCATCAATAAGTATCTGGAGTGCTCTTGGGGTCCTGGCCAGCAATACGGTGTTGTCCGCATAAGCCAACAAAGGGTAGGCCCGGCCACCTAAAACCAAAAGATCAGCCATTGTTTTAAGCAAGTCCTTTGGAAGCCCATTGATATATAAACAAAAACAAATTGGAGCCACGACACAACCCTGCCAAACGCTGCAACCAACCAACCTTAAAACATGCCTTGCAATAAACCCCTCTGCCCACTGCGCACGCAGGCCTCATTGTCTGTGTGTAATTCCACCAGAACCTTCAAGACATCCCCTGGGCAACCCAAGGACCCGAGCACGACCCAAAGTTTCCTTCTATCTACCTTATCAAAGGCTGTGCTCAGGTCCATAAACACCAGATACACCCCCCTGCCCCTGAAAAAGATTGAATTAGCCACCAGGAGATATAGGTTAAGATTCTGTTCCATTGTCCCAACCCCAGGGCGAAAACCAAACTGTATATCAGACAAGACTGACTCCTCCGAGAGCCAAGTTTTTATGTGACCCAATGACACTCTCCCAAAAATCTTGAAGGAGGTGTCCAGGAGCGAAATTGGCCTATAAGAGAGTGGGCTTGCATGGTCCCCCTTTTTAAGAATAGGGAAAATAATGGCCTTCTTCCAGCACAGGGGGTAGCTACCCGTTTTCATGCATGCATTAAACACCACCGTTAAAAGTGATGCCCACAAATCCAAGGGGTCCTTGAACATGTCGGAGGGGATTATGCGCCTGCTGGCTGATAGCTCTAGACACATCCTCCAGCCTGAACTTAAGGCAGGAGGTACTTGGACCAGTCTTTCCCTTATATTCCCTCCACTAAACAGACTCCCAAAATGTTCCAACCAGGCTGCCTCCTCCACATTAGTACCGCTAGCCCCGTCAGCCATAAAACCAAAGGGACCCCTCTTCACAAACTCCCAAAAAAACCCTCTGGTTCTTACGTTTAGCCGCGTCCAGAAAGTCCTCCCATGCTGCCCCTTCGATCTCTCGTTTCCTTCTATTGATCTCTGTCTGATATTGGGATCTGGCAAGTGCAATCTCCCTCCTACCAGAGGCCGGTGCTTTCCGAATCTTCAGCAATGTTATGTTATCAATGTGTATGAAAGCCGCAGACAGTACAAAGCCATTGCACATGCAGGCACCAAATCAATGAAATAATATCCCTGTATCAGCAAATTATAGCTCTATCTTCATAACTCTCTTCAGCATGAAGTGGTTGTTTCCACAGTGTCACTGAACTGCATGTCTTTACCCAGTTTCTACTAGGAACCACTAATGTTCATATTTACTCAGTCACTAGTCATACAAGAGTGCAAGGACAATTCCTTTCTTTACCTACAGTTAGAGGTGTATGGAAGCGTGGTGCGTGACGATGCGGATAGGTCCTTTCCTTGAATCCACGTTGGCACAAACTATGCTAGCTTCCCTGGGAATCATGGGCACCTACAAAAGAATAACATGAATTGAGAGACTAATATTCTTGCAACAGTCGTATTGTACAGACCTGAAATCCTGGCCTTGTTCGATATCAATCTGATTGCTGGCTACTTCCTGTTATTTTGATATTTCATTTTTGGCTAACTTGATTTTGCTTCATTAGGCAAACCCAGTTGTAGTTATAAGACAGCCTTCTGTGTGCCTCATGGCAACTCATAGAGCACTGCTTACACTGTGGGGTTACTGGGTACCCTGGTAAGACCCCTGTTCCCCCTTATGAAGTAATTATCCTTTTTTCAGTCACCCAAAATCTCCTTTTTAATCTGTTATTGTTTCTCCTCATCCAGCTTCTTAGTTGCATTTCATCATTCCAGTGGGTGTGTCCCCCATGGCACTCCTGCCTTGGGGGAACTGTTTCATCACATTGTCCACGTCCTGACAAGAAACTCTATCTTATTCCAGTTTATATCAGCCTTGCAGGGAACAGTAGGCCAGTTGGCAAAAACACAATCCCCTCTCAGGAGGCCTTGGGGAAACAGGCACAGGTTCTGGTTCTGTAACCAGAACATTGTAGTGTTCTGATTCATGTCCTCTCCTCACTGTGGCCACCTTACATGCCCCTGGACCTGTATCTAGCATTCCTTCCCCTATGATCCCACCCAAATATGGAGGCGATCCCAAAGACTTAAAACCCTTCATGACTCAATACAGCATTCATTATTTAAATAGGCCACAACTTTATGCCTCAGACCAAACCAAAGTCTCCCTTATTTTATTCAGTTTGGAGAAAACAGCCTTATCCTGGGCCACTCCCTACATTAAACTAACAGGGATTTTGCTCAAATGCACATTACCTCTAACGACGGGTATGCGTCCTTTCTGTTATCAGAAATACACTGTAACACACAAAACAGAGTAAGGAACAAAAGCTTCACCGAAGCTGTTTATTTTATTGTGCTATTAATGCAACCCTAACTCTTTCCCTACATGGGGCACACTATTCTAACCCTGCATGATGTTTCTGACCCTAGGAAGCGCTGATGCGCCGACTGCAGCCAGGGAATACATGGGGACTGCTCTCGCCCTATATCAAGCAAAGGAAAAATGTTCCACAATAACATTCCACAATACATTTTATACATACAAATTTCATACAGCTATGGGTAGTTAGCCCAAACAGTTAAAACCAAAGCAGTTACGGGAAAACCATTTCCCGACTGCACCCTTGGATGAAACAGGCAGGTTACGTGGGACTCTGCGTCAGAGAATCTGACAATTTAATTGCCCTCCGTGAGGTGTGTCTGGTTGATCCAGGAGTCATTTCTAAAACATTTTTCAAGGGTATAAGTGTCGCACAAGTTCTCGTCACAACATGCACTCAATACTGAGCTCTTTTTTTGGGGGGTGCATAGACCATTCTCCTGTGCGAGAATACATGACACATCTATAATAGAAAACATAAATTCTGTAACATTAATTCAAACAATTTTTGTCTAAAAATGCATAAATCCACTTGTGTCACTCTAAATGAGGTGACATCTATATGTCTGGTCGACCGGTTTCAATGATGTCTTGCGTGTATCATATTCTTCAGGACCCATTATTGCTCCTTTTGACCCAATCAGCAAGCCCCTCAGGGGCGGGATTGCGACATATTCTGTGAATAAAATGGGGGAACGTCAGAATGACTTCTCTCATATATGGGAAAAAGCGTGTGGCATTTCTTACTGACTCTTATCTGTAGAGTGGAATAATTTTACTTTCCAATGTACTAAACAAGTCAACTTGTGACATTAAAAAAGAGGCTATCTTCACCCTACCCCATCACCATTAAGTGCATGACATTATGTCTAAAATTGACAAGATCATACCTGTCCGTCTGTTTGTATATACGGAGAAGAGGCACATTCAATTTCGGCAGTGTTGCCACTTTCAAATGGTCAAGTTGGGGCGCCTAAGATGGTACTTAGTCTGCAACATAAGAAAACTTATGTTATATTATCTGTTTGTGTGTTCCCAAAGTACCACATCACCTTGTCCAAGGATATGTTCTCCCCACGTTTGTAAACCTATTTACTTCGCCGCTCATCAATCTCCCTTTGATGAAGTGAGCTTCTTGTGATCTCGCAATTTTGTTCGTAATGCTTTTTCGTAATGCTTTTGAAGGAATCCTGCAAGAGGGGGAATTGCAGAGCCTCAGTCGCAATAAATATTTTCAGTGATGTTTTGTATTATCTATTGCCTTTGTTACAAAGGTTGTACCCATATTACGGGTGCATCCACCAAGTGATAACCAATCGCTTATAACTCCTGATAGTTATGCCCCCGAGAACCCCATTATGTGCACTTGTTCGACCTGACTTCTCACGCCGCACCCAGTGGTGCAATCTTGTTTTATATTTTGAACAGGATTACTACAAGGGCTGGAAACCCATTTATGCTTCCTAGAAAGCATAAACATGCACCTATTCAAATTTGCGTGTGCCCGGGTGGACCCCATTACGTGCACTTGTTCGATCTAACTTATCAAACCGCACCCATTGGAACAGTCTGATTGTATATTTCTAAAGAGATTAGTACGGGGGCTGGGAACCCGTTTCCATTTACTCTATAACAAAAACATGCACATAGTCTGATTCGCATGTACCAATCGTTCTTACTTGTTATTGCCTCGTTTCCCCTACGCAACTTCTTCCGTTTCGTTTGTAATGGGACATTCCTCACGGTAGACGCTGGTTGAATCCTCCGCGTCTTGTACATCCAATGACAGCGGCCAATAGCAACCCACAGCGGGGTCACATGTCCCGGCAGCCATTTTAAGTTGGGCAAACAGTGCATGTTCCCGCGGCCATATTTAACTAGTTAAATAGCGCGTAAAGGAACAGCCAGTTATCATTGAATTTCTCGCATGGACATAATGGCAACCATGCTGCCCTGAAGTAACGGACATCACAAACAATATGAAACACATTAGTTCTCCCTACACATATTGTTTGAATTGTGGCTTGCAACCGCTACCATAATCGGAAGATTTTTTTGGGAAGAACTTTTCTGTTAGGGCGACAATTGTATGGCCCCCAAATTTATGCTAACCGTGTGGAACCACATCTAATGCAAAAATGGGACCATTTACAAAGGAAGGTGGGGGGGGGAGACAAAGTGAATGAAAAGTGGATGCCCAAAATTCGGTTTTGGCGGCAATTATATGGACCCCAAATTTTTGCTCACCGTGTAGAGACACATCAAGTGAAAAAAGGGGACCATATACAAAGGAAGGAAGGAGGGGGAGAGGCAAGGTGAGTGAAAGTGGATGCCTAAAATTGGAGAATGATCCTTGTATTCGATCTACTTCATCAAGGCCAATGTGTTCCATTGAATTTCTTCATTTAGCCCATATCGGACTGTATCCAGGCGGAAAATCCACTGTTGTTCCTTCTTTAGAAGTATGTCATGGAAATTGCCTCCTCTACGGGGTGGCCATATTTTCTCGAGGATTGTCCATTTGAAGTCATCATCTGTGTGATGTTCTGCATTGAAGTGGACCACAAGTGGTGCAGTGATTTTTTTGGTCCTTATGCAGGACTTATGTTCGATTAGGCGTGTTTTAATTGGGCGAGTTGTCATCCCAATGTATTTCAAATTGCACGGGCAGCTAATCCGATAAATGACGCCTTGAATGTTGCAATTTGTTAGGTGCCTCTGCATCCACGGTGTCTTCCACCCTATGTCAATAGATACACTTCTTGTCGTCTGTTTGCACATACTGCACATCCCACATGGGGTATGTCCCACTGCAGTGGGTATATTCCAGAGAGTATTGACATTTGCACCACGCTTGGGGTCTGTCAGGGTGGGAACCAGACTGTCCCGGATGTTCCTTCTCCGTTTTATCGCAAAAGTGGGCAGTGTCAATTCCAGTTTACCGGTGTTAAGAATAGGCCACAACCTCTTAATTTCTCTTTTCAAAGTGTTGAAAATTGGGGAGTAGCTTAAAACTGCCACAATAGACGTCCCTTGGGCGGGTTTTCCGTGTTGTTGTAGGGTAGTAGTCTGTGGTACATTCCTTGCCCGTTTTTGGGTATCTTTGACAATTTTCTTGGGATATCCTCTCCCTAGGAGTTGTGATTTTAGCTCTCCCGATTGTTGTTGGTAATCGGCAACTCTCGTACAGGTCCGCCTGTAGCGTAAAAATTGCCCAAATGGCAAATTGTCCCGTAAAGCACGTGGGTGGTAACTTCCATAATTTAATAGTGCATTACGGTCAGTAGATTTTTTGTAGACCTTGGAGATTAAACCGCCATCTTCTGCTACCACATGGAGGTCCAAAAAGTGTGTCTCCGTTTTGCTACAGTCCAAAGTGAACTTCAAGAAGGGGTTTTGTTCATTAATCCATTGATGGAACTCGTGTAGTGTCGTCTCGTCACCCTCAAAGATGATAAAAATATCATCAATATACCTCCGCCACACTTTGATGTTATTCAGAAATGGATTGGTGGCGGGGTAGATGATTTCTTTCTCGAAGTGATCTACATAAAGATTCGCCAAACTGGGGGCAAATGTAGCCCCCATTGCTGTTCCAGAAATTTGTTGATAGAATTACTCATTACAGAGGAAGACATTTTTGGTTAATGCTATTTCTGTGAGGGCCGTAATGAATTCAACATGGCCCCTCCTGAGGTCGCCTTTCTGTGAAAGATACCGTCTAACCATTTCAGTAGTCTCCAATTGAGGTATACTAGTATACAAGGATTCCACATCCATGGTTACTAGCCACTGGTTGGTGCTGTTGAAAGGCAAGTTGTCAATAAGGACAAGCATTGCTGTGGAATCCTTGACATACAAGGTCATCTTCGGTATGTCATCCCGCAGAAACCAGTCCACATATTGTGACAGAGGTTCCAAAATCGATAGTATTCCTGACACAATGGGTCTCCCAGGAATTGGGGAGATACCCTTGTGAACCTTAGGTAAGGCATAAAAAGCGGGGATTCTTGGGTGTGGCTGTGTGAGAAAAGCAGCTTCTTTACTGGTCACTTATTCTTCTGCTAGTGCTTCTTCGACCAGAGGAGCAATTAGATTACAAATGGCTTGCGTAGGGTCTCCTGGCAATTTGCGATAACTTCTGCCATCTTTCAAAAGGTTGTCAACCATGATCCCATAGTCTTCCTGGTTCATTATCACCGCCCCTCCACCCTTATCAGCCGGTTTTATTATGATGGCGTCATTCTTGACCAGATCATTCAATGCTAGCAATTGCTCCTTTGTACAGTTGTTATTAATGAATGGCAGACTTTGTTCTAGTACTTCTAATTTTTTCATTAGAGCTTGCTCAAAGGTTATTGACTCGGGTGTATTACTATATGACGGTGGAATGAACTTCGACGGTGGTCGGAGTCCAGTATCTTCAGCTAACTGATTCTTCGTGATCTGTAAAAAATTGTTTCAACCGGATTTTCCGCATGAGCTGTGTTAGCTCTATGTGAGTCTGGAACGGGTCATACCTGGCCGTTGGAATAAATGATAAACCCTTCTGTAGTATTTGTTCTTCGGCATCAGTTAGTTGGTGTCGTGAGAAATTCATAATTAAGGAAATGCTGGCTGTGGGAAGTTCTGCTCCCTGTTGCTCTGCGTCACCCTCGGTGAGAACATCTGCCACTTGTGCCTGCCTCTGTTGCCCCCGCGCGGGCCTAAAAAATGGGGTGCTTGTTGTTGTGGTTGCATGAAACCACCTCCATATTTTCCCTGGAAACCTTGTGGGTTGAAGTGTACCTGCTGTCTTGGTCGGCCTTGGCCTCTGTTGCCCTATCCCTGGGCACCGTTGTTAGACCCATTGCTAGAATTGTTAGAGGAGGCAGAGCTGTTGTTTCTCTGATTCCTATATCCGCCTGGTGGATTAGCTAGATAGGCATTCCGTCTCACCAATTTTGCCTCCAGTGTATAGTACTCCTCAGTTGTGTAGGGATATACTTTTGGATGTTCAAATGCTGAAAGATCTTTTTTCAGTTTGAGGATTTTTCTTGCCATATTCATTTATTTAAATTCTTTAAGGGTGGCATCTAGTGCAGCCAGCCTACTCTTGAAGGCCTCAATGTCAATCAAATCTTTGATTGCGGAAAGTTTAGTTTCCAATTCTTTTACCAGATTGTCTGCGATAGATTTTGCAGTATTAATTATCAAGATAAGCCAATCACGCGTGCATTTATAGGCCACAACTTTATGCCTCAGACCAAACCAAAGTCTCCCTTATTTTGTTCAGTTTGGAGAAAACAGCCTTATCCTGGGCCACTCCCTACATTGACAGTAATAGTCTGTTATTGCAAGATTATATAGGTTTCCTAGAGGCTTTCCAGATAGATAGCGCACAATGCAATCCATACGCAACAAATTGCTAGAAATTACACAAATTGAGACTTGCTCACTTACATTGTCCATTTACGGGGATTAGTGATCCAAACTGCCTGACAGGCAGACACTCACCTAACCATCTTTTATGAAGGTTTGAAGGAAAACTTAAAATACACCCTTAGTCAAGTAGTGGCATCTCTCTGAATATATTGCCTTTGTGATTAGAGTGGATCAAAGGGCCAGTGAGATAAAAAGTGAAGGGAGGAGACTAGAATTTTGCGGAACCACTCTCTGGTGGGAGAAGGATGTTACCCCCTTCAAAGGATTAGAACACATACAACTGGGCAGTACAGAAGGGCTGATAACACCTGGTGAAAGGTAACATAGACAACATCTTAACCGTTTGTGGTGATTCAGGCCATTCAGTTTGAGGTTGCTGCAAGCACACACTTGCTCCTTCGACAAACACTGTTGCACACCCCCAATGGCGAATGCTACAGAATACTATAGATTCCCTCACTAGCCTAAGTCCAGTCATGCCTAGCCAGTCGGCGCACCCTTTTATTTTGGTTAATTTATTTGCTGAAACACAGAAATGGGAGAGAGTCCTTGTGCTTATAGACAGTGGAACAACAAGAAACTTCATAGATATTTCAGTTGCAAATCAAAATAATATCTCCTTGAGGTCAAACCATTTTATCTTTAGATGGTTCTCCTCTCGTTTCTGGGTCAATATCCTTACAGATCAATTCCTTGACTATGATTTGTGCCCAGTACCCGCAAAAAAACAGAGGTTTTGATGCCATTGCGGCCCTGCTTTTTCAACTAATTCGAGGCACTCCATAGTTAAAACATCATAACCTCTCTATAGATTGAAGAACATACAAAAAAAAGCTCAGATTTCATGGCTCTCAATGTTCATCCACTTGCTCCAAATTCCTGTGCATAGTTATCGAGAAACCCCAGCAGAGTCCTTGGCCATTTCTAGAATTCTTCAAAGGGCCTTGGTCACTCAAGACCGCTAGAATGCTCAGAATACATAGATTGATCCCAAGGAAGCAAACAAACTCCCAATTCATAGGGATTATGACTGTTGTATCAAATTACTTCCAGGGGCAAGCATCCCATTTGGTCGAACCTATGCTCTCTCTGAGAAGGAAAATGTGATACTAAAACATTATATCAACGAAAATCTTGAAAAAGGATTCATACAACACTCAAGCTCTCCTCCCAGTGCTACCATCTTTTTCATAACCAAGAAGGATGATTCAGAACTCCGTCCCTGTGTGGACTATAAACAACTGAATGCGATTACAATCAGAAATCACTATCCCTTACCCCTAATTCAAGCTCTTGTGAATCAAGCAAGAGATAGTCACATTTACACCAAGTGAGTTCTGAAGAGCGCACACAACTTGATAAGAATGACCAAAGGGGAAGAGTGGAAAACAACTTTCAGAACTACATATGGACACTTCAAGTATTTAGTCATGCCCTTTGGCTTATGCAATGCCCCTGTCATCTTCCAGTACTTTTTGAAATGACCTCTTTAAATACATTCTCGATGTATATGTCTTAATATAGGTCAACAATATACTTATCTACTCCCTGTCCTTTTTAGTCATGTAAAAAAGTCCTTAAATGCGTAAAGTGCATCATTTGTATACTACACCCTCAAAATATGATTTTCATAAAACATTTATTGCGTATCTAGGATATATATTTTTCCCTGATGACATAGAGATGGATTCTCTGAAGATCACTGCTGTGGTGGAACGGCCAGGTCCTCGGTACATCAAGGCACTAAAATGTTTTCATGGGATTGCCTAATTTTTATAGATGGTTAGTTATGGAATATTCCCAGATTCATTGACCCGTAACATGTCTCCTCAAAAATAAAGTCTCTGATAAATGGAATCTAGAAACGGAAAACGCTTTCAAGAAACTAAAGAAGTAATTTACCCCGGCTCCCATCCTCTGTATTCCTGATCCCAACTTGCTCTATTTTTTTGGAGACAGATGCGTCTAATCACACATTAGGCGCCTTATAACTCCAAAAGGATCCTTCATCGAAAGAACCCCATCTGTTTGCCTATTATTTCCGTACCTTTACCTCAGCTAAAAGGAATTACACAATTTTTTAAAAGGAACTTCTCACTATAAAAGAGGCATTAATTACATGGAGACATCTGCTAGAGAGGGCGTGACACTAACGATATTCATGGACAATCATAACTTGGGGTTCCTCAAAACAGCCCAGTCAATGAATCAACTACAGAACAGATGGATCCATTTATTTTCTAGATTCAGTTTTATAGTCCCATTCAAACCAGGCAACCAGAACACAAAAGCAGACCCATTTTCTCATGCATACAAGGGTGTAATAGAAGAGACTGAAGGGATTCCATGTGTCCCACCTGAAAAGATCATTTCAGCTGGATCTCCATACTCTCTTATGAAGATCTTCTATGAAAAACCTATACTCCTCAATTCAAGAAAGAGTTCATGCAAAAGAATACAGCCAAAAGCAAAGAACAAGGGCTGTTATTGGACGACTGTAAACTTTGGTTATCCACACAAGAATGTCAGCATATTTGTTTGTGTTGATGTCACAATTTCCCTGGAATTGGACATATTGGGGTCCCTTGAACACGGAAAATGTCTGATGATACGCCTAATGGGGAAACAAGAGGAACGATACAGCTGACTATATCTTAGGATGTGGAGTGTGTGCCAGAGCTAAATCCCTGTGACAAAGACCACTGCAGCTCCTACACCATATACTCCCCACTGACGTACCTTGCAAGTTTGTTCCATGGATTTGATCATGCTAGATTCCTTCACCAAAATAGAACATTTTGTGGCATTGAAAGTGGTACCTTCAGCACCTGTCTGTACCCTTTGTCTTATCCAGCATGTATTTCGTGTCCATGGACTCCGAAAATCTAGCATCATGTATAGAGCTTCCCAATTCGGATCATCATTTTGGAAAGTTGTTAGTAGATAGGGGGATTCAAATTGAACTTTTCCACTGCTTATGACACTCAAAGCGACAGCCAGAGTGAAAGGGCCACTGAAACGATTGGTTAGTACCTTCTATGTTATGTCGCAGAATAGGAAAAGGGATCGACACAATTTCTGCCACTGGCCAAATTTTCATACGATTCATACTATTCTTCTATTAAAGACAATCAGTTTCATCTATCACAAGGCCTACTCTCCTCTTCCATTCCAGTACAAACACCAATAAACTGTAAGGATCATGCTGTGACGGTTTTCCTAGATCTAATCAAAAAGGGTTTCAAACAGTTTGGACCCACCTGCAAAGAGCACAAGACCAAACCCATCAGTATGTGGACAAAAAGAGGAGGCCTGTTCGCCTATACAAGGTTCGCCACTACACATATCAAACTCTGAGCATGTAGTAACAAAATCAAACCCTATTATATATGGGTACTTTTAAATTCTCCCGCTTTATAAACCCTGTGGCTATGGAGTTGAGACTACCTGCCTGATACAGAAACCCCCTGTATTTCACGATTCCCTCCATAAAACTGCCCATAATTCATCATTGTACCCTAAAATATTGTCACAGAACCTCTTTGGAGTGGGACCCCAAAAAAATGAGGTCTAATTATTATTATTATTAAATGTGTTAATAGCGCATCACGCCCATAGGCCCAAGTGCGACAACAAGTAACAAACGAAAGTGTGGTGTCATTCAGGGGAAGACCCAAGTTATCATGCATGGAGGGCAACAGAGTAGGTTTCACCCTAATCCTTGGAATGAAACAGGAGTTTTTTTTTAGCTCTTTTGAACCCTGATAGGGGGTTCAAATAATTGATTAATGTTTCCTTAGACGTTCATGTGTTCTGATTAACTACAAGTGGTACAGGTTGGAAGAAAGATCAGGGGTTCCTGATAAACATCTTATGGCACTTAAGGCCTCATTTCAAGTTTGGTGGTATTTCGGTATCACAAACCGGTGTTTGACTAGCATGCACTGTACCCTCTTCACCAGCCTCCTACTCCTCACCTGTAGTTTCTGAATGATTGTCTGAAGATTATTCTGTGTAAATGTCCCTTCTTTTTCTGCAGGCGCTTTCTCACTTCTTTCCTTTCTTCTGTTTGGAGATTTTGGGATGGGCTCCACCGGAAACCACCTTGCCTAATAGCTATGTGTCCGGCAGCAGGGCCTCCGGGGAGCCCACCCCACCACCAGGGAAAAGCAATGCTGAAAAATCCTGGATTCGATGTGATGTCCGGAGGGGAGGTGATGAAAGATGAATACAGCAAGGTCTTTAGAAGAAATCCAGGAAATCCGGTGAGTCTGAAGAATCCTTAGAGATCCGTGCGGATGGTAAGCAAACAGCAAACTACAACACCCAGAAGGCACTGGGAGATGTAGTCTGTGAAGGAGGGAGTTCCGTTAAAGTCTGTAAGGCGGTAGGCAAAACTATACCGAGAGAGGTGCGAGATCACTGTGAACAAACAGAATCCACCGGAGCGGGCCGGTTACCCAATGTGGAAGTAAGAGGAGCTGCGAGGAACACGGAAATGTAGGAAGTGACCGTGAAGGTGCAGTAAAGCAAATACAAAGCGGGAAAGCAGCAGTAGGATGAGGAATGAAAGAGGAACGCTTAAGCAGGAAAGCGAACAACAGCGTGATAACCCACGATAGCAGGGTTGCAACACACCAATGCTTTCTTCCGGCACATTGATATACACGTCAGGATCCTCTGCAGAAACACTAGACTGCTGCTTTCGGTATGAACTGGGAAGCGTAATGGATCAGCGTCTCCTCCATTGATCCCATACCTTCCATGGTCTGTGGATCATGACAGTATGACCCCTTCTCAAAGGCACCCCTCCTGGCTTACCGGGGCAGAGTCTATGGAACTGGCGCAGGAGTCTGGGTGCCCTGAGGTTCCGTAGTGGTTCCCAAGATCTTTCCATCCAAGGATAGCCTTTCCAGAGGATCAGATATTGTAAGACCCCGTTCCTGTACCTGGAGTCCAGTATGCAGGACACTTCATACTCCTTCGTACCATTTGAGATGTGCAGTCTCTTCTTGACCTGTCTAGTATGAGGATAAGGCTTGTATTCCTTTAGCAGGGAAGTGTGGCAAACTGGATGTACTCTGCGTAGATGATATGGTAATGACAACCTGAAAGCCACTGGATTGATTTGAGTCTCGATGGCAAACGGACCAATAAATTGTGCAGCAAGCTTGCCCGGATGTACCCACCTAGGTAGGTATTTTGTAGACATCCATACCTTATCTCCTGCCTGCCAGACGGGATTCAGCCGTCTTCCTCGATCAGCCCATCTCTTATAACCTTGACGGCTTGATTGTAGGGTTTCCTGTGAGTATTATTTAGAGTGTCCAACATCTGGTCTATTGTAGGTAGCTTTGTGGGCAGGATACCCGATATGGATATGATCCAATGCATCTTCACCTGGGTACACTTGAATCGACTCATTCCAATGGCAGAGTGATTGACATTGTTGTAAGAGTATTCTGCCATCGGCAACAGATGGTACCAATTGTACTGGATTTGATTGCAAAAACATCTGAGGTATTGCTCCAGGGTGGCGGTCAGGCTTTCTGTCTGACCGTTACTCTCAAGGTGAAACCCTGAAGAAAGGTCTCTGTGGATTTGCAACTGTTTACAGAGAGAGGTCCAAAACCTGGAAGTGAATTGTGTGCCTCTATTTATTTATTTTATTTATTTATTTTAATTTTTGTAATGCGCCAACATGCCCGCGGGCCTCAGGGCGCACACAAAACAGAACAAGGATGAAGACAAACAAGCATAAGAGGCAGAAGGGGTGAAAAGTCATAGAATTATTCCAAGTTGAAGAAGTGAGTCTTTATAGCACGTTTGAACACGGTATAGCTTTGGATCTGCCGTATCCTAGCTGGAAGTGTGTTCCAAAGAAGGGGACCCTGAGCATCAAGGGTGGTACCTCCAAATTTGGATGTCCTAAATTTAGGATGTTTGAGAATGATAGCCGAGGAAGAGCGAAGGTTCCTCATATTGGGTTTGGTGCTAATACGAGATGACAGATAGGTGGGACTACTAAGACTGAGGCATTTGTGGGTCGTGGTAACCATCTTATGTGTTATGCGGTGTTTGACGGGAAGCCAGTGGAGTTTTTTCCTGAAGGTAGAAATCTGTGTGCGGCGAGACTGATTAAAACTGTTAACGCACGGCATTATTCTGCGCCACTTGTAGAGATTGAATATTAGAGGCTGAGGTGCCCACCAAGAGACTGTTACAATAGTCTAATCTTGAATTGACCAGTGCAGTAGACAAAAGAGCACAGTTCTCTTCTGAGATGAATAGTCGAATATATCTTATTCTCTTGTTTATAAGACCACAGCTGGATTTTATGCAGGAAACGTGGGATTTCATGGAGAGTTCTTCATCAAGAACTACTCCTAATGTCTTAACTTTCTTTTGAATGATAATGGTGTTATTGGCTATATGGAAACTGGCATAGTTGGAATCAAGTTTTGCCCCAGTGTTTTTAGATGCCACGATAAGGAGTTTGGTCTTTTTATCGTTCAAGGCAAGAGAATTGCAGGCCATCCAATCTTGTATGGCTTTATATATTTTGTTGATGGTTTCCGTGTCACTGCTGTATGAGCCACTCAGCTGCATAACAACCTGAGTGTCATTGGCGTAATTTGTATATTGCACTCCTAATTTGTTCAAAAGGTCAAGAAGGGTCCGGATGTAGAAATTGAAAAGCAGTGGCGACAGACAGGAGCCCTGAGGAACTCCGCAAGTCTGAGAGATTGGAGAAGATTATCACCAACGCAAACCCTTACCATTCTGGGACCCAGAAAGGAAGCAATCCATTTGGATGCGATTACAGAGCAGTTGGTGACCTCTCCGAGCCTTGACACCAGTAAGATGTGATCAACTGGGTGAAAGGCTGCGGAGAGGTCCAATAGCATGAGCAGAGCCGCTTGGTTTTGGTCGGCTATGCTAGCTAATGTTGATTTGAGATCCAGCATTGCTGTCTCAGTCCCGTGATGAGCTCTATATCCCGACTGACGGGTACCCAAGATGTTGTATTTTTCACCATGGGCCTGTAGCTCTAAGTAGGCAAGTTTGTCAAGTATCTTGAGGACATAGGGCACGTTAGTTATGGGCCTGTAATTGTCGTTAGCTGGGTCCAGGTTTTCCTTTTTCAGTAGAGGAGTGATCCATGCCGATTTTAGCATGTCCGGCACCAGACCTTCATCAAAGGAGAGGTTAACCAGTTTGGTGATCCATGGAACCAGGGAATCTAAGGACTCCTTAAGGATGCTAGTGGGGCAGTCGTCAGCAGGACAAGACGTGTTTTTGAGGTCCTGTATGATTTTGGATACTTCATCCTCAGTGTAGTGCGTGAATGAAAATTGAGGGATAATGTTTTCATGGGAGTTCAGTGACGTGGTGTTGGTGAGAGATTGTGTGGAAGTTACGTTGCCTAAGACTTTACTGATATTTTCTTTATGAGAATCAATCTTAAGAAGAAAGGCATCATGAATGCCCTGACACCACTTAGTATACTTGATGATGTTGTTAGTGGGTGGAGGCTGATTTTGAAATTCTGCTAGGATTTTGAATAACTCCCCAGTGTTGGATTGAGCATTCACTATTCTTTCATTATAGTGTGTAGCCTTAGCTTCTATGATGAGTTTTTTGTAGTTGAGAATGGATTTTTTATATTTTGTTAGGGTGTTTTTACGGTCTTTCCACCAGGCTCTTTCAGGAGCTCTATTTTCTTGTCTAGCAGTAAGAATTTCGTTATTGAACCAAGTGTTCTTTGTGGTTTCGGTCTTAATTGTCTTCATTTTCAATGGAGCGAGGTATTAACTGCTTCTTTGATATTAGTTGACAGATGGTTAATAAGTTTAGAGGAATCAGCAAAGTTGTCTGGGGGTTGGAGCTTAGTTGACAGTAGTGCGGCAAGTTTAGGGGCAGTAAGATTCTTTAGGTTGCGGGACAGTTTTTGAATACAGGGGATAGTGTTGAGTTTGGGAGGAGGAGGTGGTAATGAGATCTTGGCTTGAATGAAAAAATGGTCAGACCAGATACATGGCGTGACCTGGATGTCAGAGATGTTGGTGTTTTGGGACAGAAGCCAGTCTAGAGTATGACCCTTACTGTGCGTGGGAGACTCCATCCACTGGGTAAGGCCAAAGGAGGTGATGGCGTTCATAAGGTTGGTACCTGCTTTGTCCTGTTGGTTGTTGGCCCAGTAGTTGAAATCATTCATAACAATAACGGGGCTCTTAGTGGTGCAGATCTGGGCCAGTAGATCACTAGACTGTTCTTCAAAGAGGGGCATGATTTTAGGTGGACGATAAATCGTGAGTGTATTTCATGTGGTGTGTGGGGAAGTTTTTACTTTCACCCATAAACTCTCACAGCCTTCCGGAGAAGTGTGGGGAATTTCATAACATTCAAGACTTGACTTGCACATCATTGCCACTCCACCACCTTTGCCTAACAAATGATCTGCTCTGAAGAGAGTGTAGTCGTCGGGCAAGGAGAGTATGGCCTGGGTGGGAAGATCGGGGTTGAGCCAGGTTTCAGTTATGCCGAAAAAGTCAGGCTTGAGATCGTTGGTAAGGTCAGAAATTTCCACACCATGCTTATATAGCGAGCGTGTGTTAAGAAGGGAGAGAGATAAAACTAGCAATGGCACAATATTGGGTCCGTTCATATTGGACTGGCTTTGTGTTTTCTTTAAACACATGATGAAGCAAAGGCAAGAAGCATATGTAATTTACTTTAAAGGGGAGACACAGCGCGAGTATCTATCCGATACTATGGTGTGTGGTAATCCATGAAGCCAAACCACCTCCTTAAGGAATACCTCAGCTGTGATTGAGGCAGATGGCATACCTTTCAGAGGAGTAAAATGGGCTACTTGCTGAAGCAGTCCACAGTGACCATTATAGCTGAATACTCGTGAGACTCCGGGAGTTGAACTATGAAATCTATAGATCTATGTTGCCATGGGCCTGCTGGAGGTGCCTCTTGCTGGAGGAGTCCCAGGGGTTTGGCAGTGGTGTGTTTACTCTGAGCACAAGTAGGGCACATGGAGACATTCTCCGTAGTATCCTTTGCCATGGTTGCCCACCAAAAGTGACGTCTTGTCAATTCCAGTGTGGCAGACTGACCATTATGTCCTGCCGTTGGTAGATCATGACACCACGATAGGGCACTTGTCTGTAGTGACTTTGTCGGTAAAAAAAGTAGATTGTCTTTGAACAAAAGATCTCCCTTACGTATCGGTGAAGGATTGTGTTGACGATCTGCTGGATAAAGGAATTGATGGTGCCTACACATTTTCTCCCAGTCAACAACAACACATGTCCTGAGTACTTTCCTGATTCTTCGCCATAACTACGGGAAAGAGCGTCAGCTAGTTGGTTTTCCTTTCCGAGTAAATAGGTAAGTTCAAAATCAAATTGTGAAAAGAAATATGCCCATCTGGCATGTCAGGGATTCCTACATTCCATCTGTTGTAAGATACTGAGATTTCTGTGATCGGTGCGGTCCTGATAAGGATGTATGGCTCCCTGCAGTAGATGCCTCCACTCCTCACAGGCCTGACAAATAGCTAGCAGTTATTTGTCCAACACTGAGTAGTTCCTTTCACTAGTATTTAGAGTTGTCTGCCTCTTGATTCCAAATGAACTTTACCCCTTTCTTTAGCAAGTCAGTGATTGGTAACACAGTCGGAAAATCGCGGAATGAATTTTCAGTAAAAATTCAATAGACCCAGGAATCTCTGCATGTCCTTCACCGAGCCAGGAGTGGGCCATTGGGTGATTGCTGAAGTCTTGTTGGGATCCATTCTTAACTGGTCTGCTGAAAGTATGAAGCCTAAATAGGGAATCGTGGAGGCCTCAAATATGCATTTTTCGGGTTTGGCTAAAAGGTGATGTAGCCGAAGTCTCTGAAGCACTTCCTTCACGAATTGGTGATGTTCCTCGAGAGTGCAAGAGTAGATCAGATGTCGTCCAAATAGACCACCACTGAGGAGAAGAGTAGGTCCGCAAATATTTTATCCGTAAAACGCTGGAATTGGGCAGGCACGTTTACCAGACTGAAGGGCATTACTCTATATTCAAAATGGCTTAAGGGAGTTCTAAAGGACGTTTTCCATTCATCCCCTTCTTGTATACTTAAGAGATGGTACACTCCTCTAAGGTCTAGCTTGGTAAACCACTTTGCTCCCTTAACGGCCTCCATTATGTCCTTCATAAGAGGCATGGGATATTGATCCCTGATGGTCAAACTATTGAGACCTCGGAAGTCTATGCAGGGACTGAGCTCAGTTGTTCCCTTCTTTGAAATAAAGAATAACGAGGCTCCTTCAGATGATGTTGATTCCCGGGTGAGACCATTCTGGAGATTGGTTGCAAGATACTCGCGTAATGCTTCTTTTTCAGGTATCGACAAAGGGGAACATTCACCCGAATGGAACAGTATCTCTGGGTTGTAACTCTATCTTGCAGTCTTCCTATCTGTGAGGTGGTAGCTGTCGGGTTTGAACGTCAGCAAAGACATCTTCAAAATCCTTGTAGGTTAGTGGAATAGAGTTGATGCTGTGCACAGAAAGCGGGACTCTATCTCCATTGTGCGTCTTTCTTTTCTCCTGACACAGACAGGATTGCAAACAATGTTTAGAATGGAATTCTACTGTGTTGGCCCCCCAGTCAATGCTCGGGTTGTGTTTCGTAAGGCGTACCATCTACACCCGCCACCGGAACAGGTTGGTCTTTCTCTCTTCTCGGAATGGAATGCTCCTTGGCCCCTTGGTCATCAATGAAATTTACGAGCATTGCCAGGCATTCAGCAGAACACCCTTCCTTCCATTCTAGTACCACCTTAGAGGCCATTAAATGACAAGAGAGGTCAGTTGATACAGGTGGAGCAATAACGCAGGGATTGGCAGTAGAAACCCCTTCCTTGTCCCTGATCAGGGTCGGGGTTTGTCGTTTTCCGACCTCCTGGGAGGCACCTCGGGACAATCACGCAAAAGGTGCTTATCAGAGCCACAGTACATACAAAGGCTCAAGTATTTGCGTCTCTTTCTTTCTGTGGCGGTAAGTGGACCTCTGGCCATTTCAATTTGCATATGTTCATCGGAATGTACACCGGATGGTGCCTTCTCAGGTAAGATAGGGAAGCTAGGAGGAAACGGGGTAAGATGTTGTGGTTTCTTTCTTTCTGCTCGTTGCTCCAAAAGGCGGTACTCATTCTGTAAGGCTAGGGAAACCAGGTCCTGGAAGGTAGAAGGTCTCGCTGTTCTAGCCAACTCGTCCTTTATCTCATCATGCAGACGGCTTCCAAAAAGCGTTTGTTTAGCTGAGTCCGGCCATCCGGTCTCTAGAGCAACCCTTTGGAAACTTGACACAAGTTTGTACATCCGTGGAGCCTTGTGGGATTTCTTGTAGGTCTCATATGTTGAATACAATACTTCAGGTCTTTCAAACCTGGAGCGGAAGTGCTGTACGAAGAACCCTTAGTCATTAAGGGATGGGTCGGAGTTTGTTACCAATGGGGTAGCCCAAGCAAGGGCATTTCCCACTAAATTAGAAATGAGAAACCCGACCTTAGCACGATCTGACTCATATGCCTTAGGACGAAAGGTGTAATAAACTACACAGGCATCTAGGAATTCCTTTAGTTTTCTGGGATTGCCATCATATTTGCCACAGGGAAAAAGAAAATGGGGGAAGGTCCCCTCGATGTTCATCTCTCTGGTGTATTTGTTGTCTTAGAGCTGTATTATCAGCCCTCAATGTCTGTACTTCTGCTGTAATTGCTTGTAAGGCTGGGCCTCATTACGAGTTTGGAGGTAGCCATGGTGCTATTAGCGCCATGGCTGCCTCCAAACCCGGTCCGGGTCCAGGTTCCTTGAATGAGGAATTGCCGGGCCATTCCAAACTTGGAGGACCCGGTAATTTTTCATTCAAACTACCCATTCCCATCCCATTCCCTTTCACAAATGTACCCCCTCTCAGCTTCAACAATTTCCCAATGGCTGTCGTCTCGCCCCCTGGCTGCTGAGCCTGAATGGGAAAAGTGGGAGAGGGAGCTAGGGGCGGACATTTTTGAAAAAGATTGACTGAATGTAAGTCTATTATTCATACGAGAGTGGATCTTGCATTTCTATCTACTCAACAAAGGATTATTCGCCATTTATATTGGATACCGTTGAGAATGAAAGAATGCAAACTCTTATCATTAACCTATGCTGGATGTTTCATATAAACGTTGATTTGATTTTGATTTGATTTCATTATTATGAAGCGCTACTAACCCATAGGCCTGAGAGTGCTACACAAAAACAAAAACTTACAAACAACATAAGAGAATAAATAACAAAATAAATACATAGGAACAAACCAGAAAAAGAGCATCAGGGGAATATGTAAATGAAAAAGCATTTGGGGAGAGATTTAAAATAGCGCACTACAAATCATAAAAAGGAGAAATTAAGAGACCCATTAGACCGAGGCACATCAAGTTACTGCTAAGAGTTAGAAAAACAATACATTAAACAATAAGCTCAAGATTCGTAGAGCCCATAGGCAAATATTTACAACGTTTTAGATACATGGGCAGGGTACCAGCTCCACATCCCACCAAAATACAGTCACTATTCCCTACGGAACACCAGTTGGCCAAGTCAATATTGCGCAAGAGTTTCAAATCAGAAGAACGCACTACGCCAGGCCCCGTCCTTGCACGTAGCCAGGCAAGGATTTTATTACGGAGTGCGTCCTTAGGTCCGTTCTTAGCTGGTCTAGGGACATTAGAAATAATAAAGTTCCGATTGTCCAACACAAGGGCCTTAATATCTTAAATCTCCAGAGATGGCATATTAGATTTCCTAAGGCGCACAGACCTTAGGTTTGTCCTGTTTGGCTTCTGCAACTCCTGATATCCAGCTAAACATGCTGGCACAGGTGCAATGGAGGGTTCCGGCACAACTATTCTCGGATTCTGTGGTGATTTATTCACTAAAGGAGAAAGGGAGGATGATGCATCCTTACGAAGGGGGCACAGGTCAACCCCGACACCAATAAATGGAGCCCTTGTCGGGGGAGCGGAATTACTGACTTCTTTATAAAGAGGATATGTCTGAGTAGAGCAGGTTACTTTAACCGTGGGCCACATACTCATGAATGGAGTATTATCTGCTATCAGCCGATCAGTTTGAGAGGAGCAGGACACTTTAATATTGGACGACACAGTTGTAGATGGAACATTGGCTGCATGCGCGTTTTTGAAGAAAAACTGATGATGTTTTGCTGCAGAAATATCTAAAGACACGAGCCACGCGTCAAAGTCCTCAGAGGTGTTACAATTATTCAGCTCAGATATGAGAGTCTCTTTCCAGAGGCTCCAATGCTCAGACACAGCCGTCATATCAGTGTTCTTCACTGAGACAAAGGGCAAAGATGAGATGGGGGTAAGATTGTTCACACTCCCCCCTGGGGAGAAGGGAGCCACAATGGTGCAGGGTAGCTGATCCCCATTAGTTTCAGAGATAAAGGATGGCACTTGGGAAATCTTGTTGATGTTGTCTTCACGACTGAGTATTCCCGGAGTGGTCAGAGTAGATGGGCCGGGGTTATTAACCTGCCAAATAGAGCTGTTAACACTGACTGCCCCATGGGTTGAGTAACTTTTGTTGGATATGCCCATAGTTACTGGGCTCCTTGAAAGAGGGGCCAGACCAGTATCAGAAATAATGGAAGGATCCTCAGGAGGGCCCAAGGAGTCTGGCAATAGCTTAACATGCTTGTCGCGAATGCGCTCTCTTCTGCGACAGCTATAAGCTAAGACTTCAGCAAGACGATCTTTTTTATGGGCCAGCATGGAAACCGGAGAATCAGCCATAGGTTAAGTTGAAATATCATACAGCAGACTGCAGCTACTAGTCAAGCACTGTGTGCTTTTAAAAGTAAAAGAAAAAAGAAAATGCTGTTTAAAAAGCAAAACAGCAACTGACTATAGAGCAATGAAAGTATACCTGCAGGCAGTGGGGAAGCCGGCCATAGACTGCCGTAGGCTCAGAGCACCAGACCAAAACTTTGGGTGCAACAGGGCAAGGCAGGACACAGCAAAACGAAGCACAGGAACAGTCCCCCCTCCAGGAGGAAGGAGCCTGAGGCACTGCACGCCGGAATGCCAACAAACGAAGCACAAGAGCAGTCCGCCTCCAAGAGGAAAGAGCCCGAGGCACCGTGCGCCGGGTTGCCAGCCAGGAGCAGTTAGAAGAAGGGACCTAGAAACACACTAATGCCGTCAAGCCGCGCTGCCGTAAGAAACGAATGCAGCTTCCGACAGCTAGGGAGACTTCAGTAAGGGACAAAGAGAATATCCAACTCTGGAAGGTCTTCGCCACCAGGCAGCTTCAATAATTCAGAATCGGTTGCTAATACTACTGTGATGTACTGCAATGCATAGAAATGGTAACCAATTATGAAGTGCCACGTACACTAGTGTTTTGTGTTTTGGAATTCTTTCCATTGGATATTTATTTAATGAGAAAATGTATTGGACATTTGGGGCGTAATTAGTTGCTAAGAAGCTAATTCTAAAATAAATGGAAGAGTAGTGACAAACATAGATATGAAGAAAAGAAAAGTATATTTTATGAAAAACCAGTCCCTAGAAGAATGTTCCTCAATTTGGAGACCCATCAATGAATGATATGTATGATAACACCAAAGATCGATGGCCAAACTATTGAACTCAATAGAGGAATCTTTCAGACCAAAAGAGACAGGATCCTACTCCTCAGGACTACTCACCCAACATGTGTTCTGGCTGCATCAAGCACTCAACAGCTCCATTCAATTCTGCCCATTGGTGTTGAGCATATGTTGGCATATGGCTCTGACCATTGGCACCAGAGTCACGGTACCAGGCAATACCCAAAAACATTGAGGAAGAAAAGACGGAATCCCTAAAGACCGAATATGGGATGCTCAATTTGACCGTGGGTGAGGGAAATGTTAATAAACGATGATGAGGGATAAGGGATGGAGGCTGTGGGGGGGTCAACGTGGGAGAAACAAAAAAAAGAAATTGTCTTTTGGCATTTGTTTTTTTTCTCCAGACAATTGATGGTAAACCACTGTACCCATTAACTGGTTCCTGTCTAGCGCTGGACTTTGTTTCAGCATCTAGATAACAATATTAACACATAATAGAACATATTTTTGATGAGGAGTGGGATCTGTGTCTTTTGGCCACTATTGAGTTCAAAACTGGTTTCCTCAAAGAATTCTGTCTGAAGGAAACGAATATCTCTGCTTTGGCCATCAATCTTTGGGACGCCAGCAGCTACCTGAAGTTGGGTGTTAATACAGGCCACACCTTGTGTTCAGTCCGAGCATGCCACCAACAGGAAAACGGTCTCCAAAGTGGTTTAAACCCTGAGGCTTTCTGCATCTCTTCAATCAGTCACTTAGTGTGCCCTCACAGACTTATTTGACAATGGTCCTCTTAAAGAGATGCTTCTAACTTTTAATCTGGACATAGCAGATCCTGTTAAAGTGCTTTGGTTAAAACAAACCTCACTTTTGGCAGTTGATAAAGATTTGCCGAGGAAGCATCATTCAGCTCCAGCTGACTCTTGTTTTCTTTCTACTCACCACACCAGAATGTCTGATGGCGCAAGCCACTGCATCAAATCTTCAGACATCTGCCTTTCCTTCCTTCACCTGCACAGGGAAAGCAAAAATCTGGATGCAATGGGCAGAAATATTTTTACATTCTGCAGTTTCTCCCTTAGGATGGTTAATACTATTTGCACTGTAGCCACATATTTATACGTTTTTTGCAGTGTGTTTGCATAAGTGACAGAAACCTTGCTAGAAGGAGATATGAGGTACTGATTCAACTCCCTTTTGCAGGATGGTAAAAGAGACTGCCCATCCAATGTTGCAATTGGGCCTTTATACAGGTGACTGTGCAGCTAGGTCTTTGGGCATATGCTGTGTGATTAGAAAGTATTGCGGTTACATAGATCAGACTTTGCTCAAGTTATTCCGGCAAAATTATTGGATAAGCTTTGTGATTGAGACAACCTTTTGGGGGCTAACAGAGATGAATCATTGAAAGAGGCCAAAGCAGCAGACAACTCTTTTGGCCCAGCAGTTCAGTAAGATTCTGCATCTTCTTGGTCTCCACAACCTCATTCACTAAAAGGGGTTATTTTTGCCATTGTACATTTTATTCACCCTGGGGTCGGACCAGACCACATCGGCCAAACAGATACATAGGTGCTTCCCCTGCTAGAACAGACGGAGAGGCAGCCAAAGAAGTCAGGCTGCCACTACCGCTGTCCTTGTAGCCTGTCCTGCTACATTCTGGTTTCATTATCACCGTCTTGTGGCCAATGCTGGATTTTATTTTTATGGACTTCATTGATACATGCATATACATGCCCAATTTTTGATTTTTACTTCACATTTGGGCCTCCTACATCGAGTGAGAGCAAGGAGAAGGGCTAAAATGGCAGGGCCTGCCTAGCCCAGTTTTTTTCTTCTTCTGTCCTTCAGCCAATTTTTGGAACATTTACACCACTGGTGTTGCTGCAGTGGAGGGGCACTGTGCTTCTTCATCCTCTTCATCATCAGGCTGCTGTGGCCTCTTCATCATCAGGGCCGAGTACTGCAGTGGTGGATCCTCAAGTGGGCAGTCATCTTTTCTAATTCATCAAAGCCGAAGGCAAGATTCCACCATACCTTCCCCAGGTTGGAATGTCGCTGTGCCTGTGGAAGGGGCATCCAGGTGCGTGGTGGTGGTGGGTGACTGAGTTGCGGCCCCCAGGTCCTAGTGTGGGGGTGCCTGTGCGCTCAGGCCCATGAGTGGCGCTGGTGGGCAAGACAGTGGGCACCTTGCAGCCGCACCACCTCCCCAAGACGGTGGCCAAGCGGGAGGTCAACAACAAGCTCCTCAGGCTCCAGTGATTCCAGCTCTACAGCCAATGGCCGCTCCACAGCTACCCCCTCAACCCCAAGTAGGCGGTCTAGCTCCTGCGCCTCAGGGGCCACCGGTCGTGCAGCCAGTTGCCCAGCCAGGACCTCCCATCATGGCCCAAGCGTGAGCTCATGCAGCCCTGCAGCCCATCCCAGAATTTGATGCGTCGGGCCCGCCGTCCAGCATGGAGCCTAGGTGGAGGAGGTGGGTCAGTCGTCTCGACATGTACTTCCGGGCCGCCCAGGTGATGGATGACGACAGCAGGGTGGCCACGATGCTGTACTCCGCTGGGCCGTCGGTCCAGGAAATTTTCGAGTCGCTTCCTGCGGGCGATGGCAGGTATGACGCAGCCAAGGCGGCACTCCTGGCCCACATCCTGCCCCTTGCCAACGTGGACTATGAGAGGTTTGTCATGCTGTCGGCCAAGCAAAAGGACGATGAAACATTGGACACTTTTTATGGACGCCTGCGTCGCCTCTCCCAGGGCTCTGCGTGGGGAGACGCGGAGGACATGATTTGCACAATGCTAATTCAGGCGTGCTCCTCAGGCAAACTCAGGAGGCAGGTCCTGAGAGAGCCGGGTATCACTCTGCCCCGCATCCTGGAACTGGGCCGCTGCCATGAGGTGGCAGAAGCTCGAACAACTAAGATGGAGGCGGGATCCCGCTCAGTAAAGTCTGAGGAGGTGTGTGCTATGTGGCATGGTGGAAGAGGAGTGAGAAGACCTGGGGTGGGACCCCGGGACAGAGCAGGGAGAGCGGGGGAATCGTGCCAGAAGTGCGGATACGACCTCCCTCACCCGACAGAGTGTCCGGCAGCTGGAAAGACATGTGGTAGTTGTGGCCTGCCTGACCATTTTCCGAGAGTATGCAGGGCTGCCCTGCCCGTGTTGGTACCAAGAGGACAGGCTCGAGTTTGGGTCCCGCGCCAGAACCGCCCACCGAATGTGGCCCAGGTGGACCAGGGCGGCGAGGATGCCCAGGAGGAGGAGGCAGAGGAGGATGAAGAGAACATTTTCTTTGTCTCCAGTGTGGAGGTCCTAAAAGGAAAGAACAGAAGGCAGCCGAGGTGTGTGGTTGAGATCAATCATTCGCCTGTCCCGGTGCTGGTGGACACGGGAGCCTCGGTCAATGTGATGGGCAGGGGGCACTATGATACCCTTGAACCCCCCCCAAAGCTGCTCACACCGAGGGCCCGCATATTTGCGTTTGGAGGACTGGAACCGATACCACTGGACGGTGCCTTCGTAGCGAAGGTGGAGCATCAGGGCTCGCAGATCAAAGCCCGGTTCTACGTGACGCCCGTGAGCAACAACACTCTGCTAAACTGTGCGGCTGCGGAGGCCCTCGGAATTGTCAGCTTTGCGTACTCTGTGTATCTCGAAGACATCAATGACTTACTCGATAAATATGCCGCCCTCTTCAAGGGCATTGGAAGGATGACTGGTGACCCGGTGCGGTTACACATCGACAAGTCTGTACAGCCCGTTGCCCTGAAACACCGGAGGGTACCGTTCCATCTCAGGGAACAGGTAGATAAGGAGCTGGACAACCTGGTGAATTTGGACATTATTGAAAAGGTGGAGGGCCCCACTCCTTGGGTCTCCCCGATTGTCGTGGCTAGGAAGACCAAGCAACCTGACTCTGTCCGCATTTTTGTAGATATGAGGCTCCCCAACCATGGCCATTAAGGGGGAGCGGCATCTCACCCCCACCATCGATGACATTATTGGGGAAGTGCAAGGGGCTTGGTTCTTCTCCAAATTAGATCTCCGAGCTGGATATCACCAGGTCGTTCCCCATCCGGAGTCTCGGTATATCACCACCTTTACCACTCACCGGGGGCTCTACCGATACAAGAGACTCAGCTTCGGAGTATCATCGGCTGCGGAGGTTTTTCAGAATATTATTCGAGGTGCCCTCGCAGATCTGGAGGGCGTCTTAAACATCAGCGATGATATTCTGGTGTTCGCAAAGACCGAGGTGGACCATCTGAGAAAGCTGCGGAAGACCTTTGAGAGACTGCAATCGCTAGGTCTCACCCTTCACAGGGACAAGTGTGAGTTCCGGCACCCTTCCATCGAATTCTTCGGATTTGTTTTTAAAGAAGGGGGTGTGTCACCAGACCCGAGGAAGGTCCAGGACATTAAGAAGGCGCAGCCTCCAGAGTCGGCGTCGGACATTAGGAGTTTCCTTGGCATGGTGACATACTATGGGTGCTTCATCCAGAACCTTGCCTCAAGGTCAGAACCGCTCAGGGCTCTGACGAAAAAAGAGTCAGCCTGGCACTGGGGCCCGCTTGAGCAGGCGGCCTTTGCAGACATCAAAAGCGCCCTGACAGCGGAGGACACCATGGCGTTTTTCGATCCGGCGCTAACATCGGAGATCGTTGTGGACTCCAGTCCATTTGGTCTAGGGGCCGTCTTAACTCAGGTGGGCCGGGACGGGAGCATC
The DNA here is from genome assembly GCF_040938575.1 of Ambystoma mexicanum. Taxonomy (NCBI): domain Eukaryota; kingdom Metazoa; phylum Chordata; class Amphibia; order Caudata; family Ambystomatidae; genus Ambystoma; species Ambystoma mexicanum. The sequence goes on from NC_090929.1 coordinate 1,295,152,288, forward strand.
CGGCCAGTGGTCTACGCCAGAAAAGCGCTCTCCGAAACTGAACAAAGATACTCGCAGATTGAGCGTGAGGCTCTGGCGGTCCTCTGGGGCTGCAGACACTTTCGCCTCTACGTCTTGGGGCGTCCAGTGACGGTGGTGACGGACCAAAAGCCCCTGCTGCCCATTCTGGCAGGGTCATCCTCCAAGCCACCGGCCAGAATCGAGAAGTGGATGCTCGCCCTTCTCGAATACGGAGTGACACTGGTGTACCGGCCAGGGGCCAACAACGCAGCGGACTATCTCTCACGACATCCGGGAGTGCGTGGGGGAGAGGGTACGACACCTGCGAGGAGGAAGCCGACGATCACGTCCGGATGGTGGTGGAGGCAGCCACGGCAAACGCAATGCCTCTCTCAGAGCTGGAAGCGGCAGCTGGCGAGGACGAGTGCTCCAGCACTCCATGCAGCACGGCTCCTGGAAGTCTGTCCTAGAATCCCTGGCGGGGCAGACCCAGGAGGCCAAGACAGCACTCGAGCAGCTGTGGAAGGTTAAGGAAGAACTCTCATTCTCGGCGTCTGGCCTGCTGCTGCGAGGTGACCGGATCGTGGTCCCCCAGTCCAAGGTACAAGACGTGATCGCTCTGGCTCACCATGGGCACCAGGGCGCCGCCAAGACTAAGGCCAGGCTGCGTCCGAAGGTCTGGTTTCCTGAACTGGAGCGCAAGGTTGACGACTTTGTGGCGGCCTGCATATGGTGCCAGGCGGCGTCTCCCTTACAGCGAGAGCCCGCAATTGAAGCAATGCCCCGGGGCACGCGGCCATGGGAGGTCGTCCATGCGGACTTTGGGTCGACATCTGTGGGCACCCACTTTCTGGCAATCGTGGAGGAATATTCCCGATATCCGGAGGTGGAGTTTGTTGAGTCAGTGGCCTTCGAGCATGTGGTCGTGGCTGTGGAGAAGGTGTTCGCAGCTCATGGGTTTCCCCACACCTTGTGCTCGGACAACGGATCGCCGTTCCAGAGTGAGCGTTTTGCAGAACTCATGGAGAGCTGTGGGGTCCAGCACCGGAAGGTATCCCCATTGTGTCCCAGGGCAAACGGAGATGCTGAGAGACTGATGCGGACGCTCAACAAGACTTTCAGGATTGCCCAGGGACAAGGACAGTCACTACAGCGAGCCCTGTATCAGTTTCTTAGGGTGTACCGCAACACCCCCCATGCATCCACCGGGGTCGCTCCGGCAGAGGCCCAGTTCAAGCGGTGCCCCCAGGGACTACTACCCGAGGTCAGAGAGAAGGAACCCGGGGTGATTGACAGTCAACAGGTCGAGGCAGACCGGCAGGTGAGGACTGAGCAGGAAAACCTGCGAAGAGGGCTCCGCCCCCAGCGGCTGGAACCGGGGGACGAAGTCCTCATCCGTAATCGACACCCCCACGGAAAGCTGTCGCTCCCCTACGAGCCGGAGCCGTTGGATGTAGTGGTCATAAAGGGATCCATGGTAACGGCATCCGACGGAAGGTCTGCTATCACCCGGAATGTCAGCTTCTTCAAGAAACTGGGTGACTCAAGAACTGAACCGCTGCTGGAGCCGGACGTGGGGGAGATACCGGAGGACGGAGGAGGTCCCTCCGGCACCCCTGCGTCCCCTGCCAGGGAGATGCCTGCTGAAAGACTTCACGTGCCGGAGGTGAGCGGGAGGTACCCCCAGAGGGCTGGGCGAGGGAAACCCGCTTACCTCAGCGATTATGTTTTGGGACTGTTGGTTAACCAACCTGAGTAAGGGGATCCGGGTGGTTGACAATAAAGGGGTTTTGGGCAAGTTGTGTTATTAAGTGAAGCAGTTTGTGTTTGTGTGGCTTGTAGTGTTTGTTTAAAGTAGTTTTGTGTTCTCCCGGAAAAAGGAGGAGTGTGGCGCTGCCCCGTGATGTAACTCGCACACGGCGGCGTGACGTTGCACGCCGCCGTGTGCTGCATAAATAAACGGGGCGTTCCCGGCCGCAACAGAGCGACCGGGAAGCCCGAACTGGCAAGACGTGTGTGTCTGTCGAGTGCGGGGGCTTACGGGACCGCATGGGGGCCCCGACCGACCCCCAACAGTCAGGAAGGCTCAGCTTCCGCAGGCCAGGCAAGGGCAGAAGGGTTTCTCACGCCCCGGAAGGGCCAAGGGGGCTTGCAGAGGCTAACAAGCAGCAGCAGGGGCGCCTCCGCCCTCTTAGCCGCTTTGATTTTCCCCTCCCAAAACTTGCCGGTTGGTGGACGGCTGTCAGAGCAGTGGCCCCAATGGCAGGAGATTACCTCCGATGCCTGGGCCCTGGAGCTTGTGCAGTGGGGTTATTGTCTGCCCTTCTTAAGGAAACCTCTGTACAAACCCCCACCACCCCCATGCCAACCTGGACAGGAGCTCCAGGAAGAACTGAGAGCCCTGTTGTTGAAGGGTGCCGTGGAAGAGGTACCGCCAGAGAGGATCAGGCTGGTATTCCCAGTATTTCCTAGTGCCCAAGAGGAGAGGAGATGTCCGTCCCATTTTGGACCTCTGTGCCTTGAATAAGTTCCTGAGAAAAGACAAGTTCAAGATGGTGACGTTGACAGAAATTCTCCATACTCTTGAATTGCAGGACTGGCTGGTGTCTATAGATCTGCAGGCCGCTTATTTCCATGTGCCGATACATCGAAAGCACAGGGAGTTCCTGAGGTTCCTCATAGGGGCCAAGAACTATCAGTTCAAGGTGCTTCCCTTTAGGTTGACCTCCGCGCCAAGGGTCTTCACCAAGCTCATGGCAGTAGTCGCATCTCACCTCTGGAGATCCGGAATCCATGTATTCCTGTACCTGGATGACTGGCTGATAGTGGGGGAAGTCGGAGGAGCGGGTTTTGTCTCACCTGGAGGACACCTGCTCACTACTCCACAGGCTGGGCTTCTCCCTGTACTTGAAGAAGTTCCATGTGATGCCAGTCCAGAGGCTCCAGTTCATTGGGGCAGTCCCAGACACTCGGTGGGGAAGGCCTCCCCCCCCCCCCGAGGAAAGAGTCAACAGCATTGCGCAGATGGTGAACCAGTTCCGGAACCACGCTGCCTTGCCAGCAGCTTCCTTCCTCCACCTTTGAGGCCTCATAGCCTCCTGTATCTTTCTAGTGCCAGAGGTCAGGCTGCGCATGACATCTCTTTAATGGCTCCTCCGAGGCCAGTGGTACCAGTCCCTTGGAGCACTCAAGGTATCCAGGGCAGTGGTCGACGATCTTGGTTGGTGGGATGACAGCAGCAACCTTGTGGCTGTAGGCCCAAGTGGCCACGGATGTGTCTCTGAATGGTTGGGGTGCTCACTGCGAGAGCTTGCAGGTGAACGGACTCTGGTCAGTGATGGAAGCCAGGTGGCATACCAACAGGCTGGAGTTGTGAGCTATTGGGTTAGCCCTGAGAGCGTTCACTCCGTCTCTGGAGGGGAAGCATGTCCTGATTCTGACCGACAATACAGTGACCATCCACTACCTAAATGAACAGGGTGGTGTGCACTCCCTCCCCCTCTGCAATGAGGCGATGCAGCTGTGGTTCTGTCTATTGGAGAACCGGATCTCTGTCTCTGCAGATCATTTGGTGGGGACAGAGAACAGTTTGTCTGATGCCCTGAGCTGGCAGAGCATGGTCTCACGTGAGTGGGATGTGTGCCAGAAAGTCCTAGAGGAGGTCTTCTATCACTGGGGTACCCCATCAGTGGATTGTTTGCCACAGAGTCCAACAGGAAGTGCAGACAGTTTTGCTCGAGGGAATTTCCATGGAACGATGCGCTAGGGGATGTGTTTCTTGTGTATTGGACCTTCCTTTTCCATTATGCCTTCCCTCCGATTCCTGTCATTCCTTGGGTTCTTAGGAGCTTCAAGAGGTTTTGAGCATCCATGATCCTGATCACCCCAGACTGGGCGAGGAGGATGTCGTACTCGGACCTTCTGGATCTGACCACCTGCCCACCTCTCTGGTTGCCTCGGCGCCTGGATCTTCTTACCCAGTCGGAAGGCCAGGTGCTTCACCCAAACCCAGAATCCCTCAACCTACATGCATGGCTCTTGAGGGGATGAGATATGATGACTAGGACCTCGGCAAGGAGGTACTTGAGGTGTTGCTTGCTGCACGCAGATCATCTACAAGATCTCTGTACGCATGCAGGTGGAGAAGATTTGAGGTGTGGTGCATGGAACACGAGATTGACCCCATCTCTTGTCCCAACACTACAGTGATGGAGTTCCTTCTGTCACTGGCCTTAGCAGGCCTTCAGGTCACCTTGTCTGTGTTCAAGAGGTCCCCGGATCAAGGTTCATATTTTAAGATATTCCTGAAGGGCCTTTTGAATACGTTTCTGCCAACTCCCTTTGTTGTCCCAGATTGGCATCTTAATCTGATTATAACTTTCTTAATGGGTGGCTCCCTTTGGGGCCATGCATACCTGTTCTTTCTGGCTGTTCGCTTTCAAGACAGCTTTCTTAGTGGCCATGACATCTGCCAGGCGAGTTAGTGAATTACAGGCCCTTTGCTGGAAACCACCCTTTTTGCGGTTCTTTTGAGAGAAGGTCCCACTTAAAGTAAGGTTTGGATTTCTGCTGAAGGTGGTATCAGAGTTTCATCTGTCACAGGCCATAGACCTGCCTTTCTTTTACCCACTTCTGCACCCTTTTATAGAAAAGGAGCGTTTCCATCGGCTGGATCCCAAAAAGGCCCTGCATTTCTATGTCGCAAGGACTTCTGAATTTCAAAAATCTGATCAACTTTTCGTGGCCTATTCTGTAGCCTGTAAAGGTCTAGTGGTAACAAAGCAAACACTGTCCCAGTGTATGATTTTGTGCATAGTGGAGTGCTACCAGTCTGCAGGCAGGGAGCTGCCTTCTGGCATCAGGGCACACTTGACAAGAGGGGGGTCTCTGTTTCGACTGTCTTACAAAGGGTGGGTCCCGGTTAAGGATATTTGTCATGTGGCAATATGATCCTCACTTCACACGTTCACTAGACACTACAGTCTGGATGTTGCCCGTGGGGCTGATGCACGGTTTGGCAGGTGCCGTGCTGCACAATCTGTTATAATTTTCTGCCTGCCTCCTTTGCCTCACTGCTTGGGAGTCTATCAGATGAGTAATCTGCGGGAGAAAGGCAATCCATTGAAGGAGAAATGACTTACTGTAATGTTCTTCCTATGGATTCTTCTTCTGCAGATTCCTCATCTCCCCACCCATCCATCCCCGTTCAGAAGGTTTCGTGGTTTGGTGGTTGGTGCGCATCTCTCTTTTAGTGGGTTGACACCTGGTGATGGTCCTAGGATGACTATTTTCCATCATTCATGCCACATGTTTTCTCTCTCTATCTCAAAAATAAATTATTATAATTTTCTGATACTACAGTTTGTGGTATCCTTTGCAAGGCTTTTTCTTCACTTAGGAAGCTTATGGTTGTTTTAACCTCTTATGGGCTGGTTAGCCTTTTATCTCTCTGTTTTCCTATGCAGCGGTTGAGCGTGGGAAAAAAGGGAAAATATATATATATATATATATAAATTACATGGACGCGGTAGCGTCCATGTAGTTATGGTTAAGTTGGTGTTTCCATAGGAAGAGTATTTTTTAGGTGTCTTATACCTTCGCTCCCTCTGGACGAATCCTCACCAAACTTTGCAAGAAAAGTATATGGCCCACTCTGAATTTCTTTGCAAAGTTTGGAGAGGTTTGGTCCAGGGGGGGCAAAGTTATAGGGGGGTCCCAAAACTTTTGTTTTTTCCCATAGACATAATGGGAAAAAACTTTGCACACGCCTACAGCCCAAACCGCTGGACAGATTTACACCAAATTTGCGGCAGGAGCGGGGGCTTGGCCCCGAAAGCGTGCTTTTGCAAATTTGGTGTAAATCCGTCCAGTAGTTTTTTTTAAAATGACCAAAATGTAAGGCAAATAAATTAGTGATATCTCTGTTCGCTCCGCTGACGGACTTCCCGGACATGCGACGTGTTCGCTGATTGGACGGCGTGGTGCGTGAAGCGCGTCAGATTTTCTGTGGCGCCTGCCATCTTGCATTCGCGGACGACCGCGGACAGCGCAGTGAAACTTGGATTAAAAATTGTAGTTAGTGGAGTGTGTTGGTGTATAAGAGTGTTTGGGGAGGGTGGGGGAGTATGAGATAGGTTAAATGTTCTGTTTTTTTTATGTGCTAGACACTTTTGTTGTGTTCGATTTTTCTGCGGACAACACGGCTGTTCTGAAATGTTCGTAAATAAAAAGAATGGATTCAGTGTCAAGTTGAAAGTGTTCTAAGAACAATCGCGGTGTCCTGAAATGTTCGTACATAAAGAAAATGGGGGTGTTCTGAGGACGTTCTCTGTATTTTGTGCCTGCTTAGCTGTATCCAATGAGGGAATGGGACAGAGAATGAAGTGGAAATGGTAGAAGGGCTGTCTAAGAGTTATCCGGTCTGCGGACAGGGCGTGCTACATCCGGGGTTTTCCAGCAAATCCAGCATGGAAAGAAGACTGTAGGGATCAGCCAATCAGATGTTGAGGTTGTGGATTTGTGTTCAAAGAGACTGTGTGTAGTGAAGATGGCAGGAGTGGAGAAAGTCAGGGTGTTGGTGCTTGGAGATATGTTTGTGCATGGTTTACAACAGTATGCTCAATGCAGGCATGTTGCAAAGAATTTTGATGTTAAAGGAGTGGAGGTGGTGTGGAGCACTGTGCCTGATTGCAATGTACAGGGAATTGAACAGGTTTGTGAAGATATGGGCAGGATGAACAGTCCCCATGTGGTAGTTTTGCACTATGGTGCTTTCCATTTGGGCTATGTCAGTGCCCCTACTTTGTTGGCAGATTTGGAACACTTGGTTCAAGCAGTAATTAACATCCTTCCAAATGCCAAAGTAATTTTTTCTGGATTAGTACCTAGGGCAATATGGGACAATAGTTCAGTTTTTTTTCCTCAGCAAAACAGTGCTAGGTGTGTAATCAACCGAGGCATGTGTGCCTTCATGCTTAGAGCTGGTATGTTCTTCTGTAATAATGAGAATATTGATTCCAGTAATGCTGTTTATTTTAAAGAAGATGGCATTTCCTTATCTTTTATGGGAAATGCCATTCTGTTTTGGAATGTAAGGGTTGCTTTGGAGAAGTTTATGTGAAGATTTTAGGAGTAAAGAAAAATAAAAAAAGAAATACAAAATAACAGGTGTCTGTCAAGCATCTGCAAAAAACCCCCAAAAAAACGGCTCTTTTCAGAGCCAACCTCAAAGGGGAAATGGGGCACACTATTTAAATTTACATTCACCACGCTCAGATTTTCGATATGTCGACATGGCGGTAGTCCGCGGACATCGAAATCACTAACTAGGGGTTCAGTATGTTCTATATTACATGTATATAAAGTCAGGGATATTATGGTTAAGTTGCGCTACTAAAAACCTATGAAATTCAGTTAAAAAACGTTGTTAACGGGACGTTATGGTTAAGTTGTGCTACTAAAAACCTATGAAATTCAGTAAAAAAACTTTGTTAACTTTGCACCAGAGGAATTTACCTCTGAGGAAGGTAGGTTGAAAGACCTCCATGAATCCCTACAGGAAGCAAGTGGGTTGGACACTTGCCCAGAAGTGGAATTTGCCACACCAGACCCAGGGGAACATGCTGAAACCCCTTATAGAACCTTGATGGCAAGGATAGTAGAGTTTATGGGGTGGTCCACACCCTCACCTGCTTTTCAGCAAGACGACCTCACAGACATCTTGGTCAAAGGTCCACAGGAGGATCCTGTGGTGCCATTTCATGCGGCATTACAAAGGAGAATATTGGCAAACTGGGAAACACCTGAGGTAATCCCGGCGGTTAACAAAAAATTATCAGCTAAATATAGGGTGTCTTCTGCTGACCTTGAATATTTATCCAAACACCCAACTCCGGAGAGTCTGGTTGTTCAGGCAGCTACTTCAGCAGGTAGTAAACGGCTTACCCTACTGTTCCACAGGACAGGGATGATAAGAGATATGACTCTATGGCCAAAAAAGTATTTTCCGCATGTAGCATGGCTTTGAAATCCATAAATGCTACTTGTACGCTCGCAAGGTTCAGCCACACACTTTGGGAGTGTGCTTCATCAGCGGCTGACTGCCTCCCGGAGGGAGTAGAAAGGTAAGCGTTCCTAAACCTCGTCAAGGATGGTAAAGACGCTATGTGCAAATCCCTTCAAACTGGCATCGATTCCGCTGACAGCATCAGCAGGGCCATGGCGGCAAGTACAACAACCCGGAGATTTGCTTGGTTGCGAAAGTCTGGTTTTGCTCCAGATGTGCAAAGCAGACTCTTGAATATGCCCTTTGACGGCTCTTCTTTGTTTGGTAAGAAGGCGGATGACAGTTTAGAAAAACTACAAACATCAAAGGCAGCAGCAAAATCGCTAGGAGCACCATATCGCCCCTCAGGAATCTCTTGGAGAGGTAAATCCTTTTGCTTCTATTCCGTATTCGGAAAAGGCAGAGGACAGCGGGTTCAAAGGGGTCAGAAAAAATTCACCCGAGGTGGACGGGATAAAAATACAAAAGCCGCAGCAGCAGCAGGTGCCTCTTTACCCTCGGCATCTACATCAGCCGCCTCCAAACCGCTCTGAGGACTCTCTTCACAAAACACCAGTAGGGGGCAGGTTAACTCAACTTCTGACGGAATGGCAGGCTATTATGTCAGATGCTTGGGCATTGGAGACAGTTGCCCAAGGTTACTGCCTGCCTTTTCTACGCATCCCTCAGAGTCATCCACCGGGGAACAGTTCTCTGAAAGTTCCATATCCGCTCCTCTTGCAGGAAATTGTAGACCTGCTAGAGAAAGGTGCCAAAGAACCGGTACCTGTAGCGGAGAAGAACAAGGGCTGGTACTCCCCCTACTTTCTCATACCGAAGAAAGACTGAGGACTGAGACCTATCTTGGACTTACAAGAATTGAACAAGTTCCTCAGGAAGGACAAGTTCAAGATGGTAACTCTCTCTCAGATCCTTCAGGCCCTCCAGCTCCAGGACTGGCTGGTATCTCTGGACCTCCAGGATGCTTCTTTCCATTTGCCAATCCATCTCAAGCACAGGAAATACCTGAGGTTCGCAATTGGCGGCTCTCATTATCAATTTCGAGTTCTGCCATTTGGGCTGACCTCCGCCCGAGGGTCTTCACCAAGCTAATGTCAGTAGTGGCTGCAAGTCTAAGGAGGGAAGGGATCCACGTCTACCCCTACCTGGACGCTTGGCTGATCAGAGCTGTATCTTCGGAACAAGCTCAGATCCAGCTAGATTATGTCTGCCACTTCCTTCACAAACTGGGCTTCTCCCTCAATTTAAAGAAGTCACAGATGATACCATCACAGAGACTCCAGTTCCTTGGAGCGGCCCTGGACACTTCCCTGGGAAAAGCCTCGCCATCAGAGGTGAGGGCTCAAGATATTCTGCAGATGGTCACCAAGTTTCAAAATGCCCAACGTCTCCCAGCCTTCGACTTTTTGAGGTTGCTAGGCCTCATGGCATCCTGCATCTTCCTTGTGCCAGAGGCTCGCCTGAGAATGAGATCTCTTCAGTGGGCACTGAGAACTCAGTGGTCGCAATTCTCAGGGAAAATGACAGACCTCCTTCAAATTCCGTACAAGGTGGCTCGAGACCTTCAGTGGTGGGCCTGCCAGAAAAACATCTTGAGGGGGGAACTGTTTTGGCAACCATGGCCGGAGATAACAGTAGTCACAGATGCCTCACTCACGGGGTGGGGAGCCCATACCAACGACTTGACCATCAGCGGTCGTTGGTCTCCATCCGAGTCCAGACTACATATCAACCTGTTAGAGCTGAGAGCAATCAGACTAGCGCTGAAAGCTTTTTCTGCCATCTGTACAGGGGAAAAATGTCCTGATAATGATGGACAACACAGTGGCCATGCACTACCTCAAAAAAAGAGGAGGCGTAGGATCACTGCCACTGTGCAGAGAGGTAATGCAGCTCTGGTTTTGGGCAATTCAAGAGGGAATCTCTCTATCGGCAGTTCACCTAGCCGGAGAGAAGAACTTGACGGCGGACGCTCTGAGCAGGCAGGGCACAGTCTCCCACGAGTGGTAACTAGCTCAGGAAGTCCTTCAGGAGATCTTCACCCTTTGGGGAACCCCTCAAGTGGATCTGTTTGCCACCAGTACCAACAGAAAGTGCGATCTGTTTTGTCCAAGGGAATTTTCCCCGAGAGGAGCTCTAGGGGACGCGTTCGTAGTGGACTGGGAGTTTCCACTCCTGTACGCGTTTCCACCAGTCCCTGTCATTCCTCAAATGATCAGGAGGTTGAGAAGATTCCGGAGAACCATGATCCTAATTGCCCCAGACTGGGCCAGGAGAACGTGGTACCCGGACCTTCTGGACATGTCCATCTGCCCTCCAATTCGTCTTCCACTCAAGGAGAATCTTCTCTCACAGAAGGGAGGTCAGGTTCCCCATCCAGACATCAGAACCCTCAACCTTCACGCCTGGCTTCTGAAAGGTTGAGATACAAAGATTGGGACCTCCCTGATGACGTCATGGAAGTGTTGCTTTCAGCCAGAAGGCCAGCAACAAAGTCTTTATACCGCTGCCGTTGGAACAAATTTTGCAGCTGGTGTAGAGAAGAGAATATCAACCCCTTCTCATGTGGTACACCAACGGTGTTATCCTTGCTACTCTACTTGGCAAATTCAGGCCTTCAAGTTGGCACTATCAAGGGCTATCTCGCAGCGGTATCGATCTTCAAGCGCACTGCAGAGGAGCCTTTGTATTTCAAATTACCCTTAGTAATACAATTTCTAAAGGGATTAACTAATGTCTACCCTCCAAGACCTTTCCAGGTTCCTTTATGGGACTTAAATTTTGTCTTAAATTTCCTGATGGGTACTCCTTTCGAACCACTCCACTCTTGTTCGCTAAGATTTCTCACCCTTAAAACTGTCTTATTAGTGATGGTTTTAACATCTGCTAGAAGGGTGAGCGAATTACAAGCTCTATCTTGTAAACCCCCTCATACAATTTTTCATAAAGACAAAGTTGTCCTACAGGTGAAGCCTAATTTCCTCCCAAAGATGGTTTCTGAATTCCACATCACTCAGAAAATTACCTTACCTTCATTCTATCCGCCTCCCCATCCGGGGAAAGAGGAAGAAAGGCTACATAGGCTGATACCAAAGTGGGCTTTGAGCTTTTACATCAGCAGACTTGCTAGGATTAGGCAAGCAGACTACCTGTTCGTAGGTTACTCAGGGCACAAATTAGGACTACCGATAACAAAACAAACCATTTCCAGATGGATTATTTTGGCCATCCTGGAATGTTACAAACTAGCAGGGAAAGAGCCTCCTCAAAATCTTAGGGCTCATTCAACCAGGGGTATTGCAGCCTCCTCGGCCCTTCAAAGAGGGGTTCCGGTTCGTGACATATGTGCGGCTGCCACATGGTTGTCCGCAAATACCTTCAAAAGATTTTACAACCTGGATTCCTCCTCTAGTCAAGAGACTAGGTTTGGCAAAGCCGTATTACATTCGGTTCATTCCTTAAAGGAAACATGGCGTTTTACTCCCACCTCCAATTACACACCACTGCTATGGGAGTCTATCAAAGATAAGGAATACGTCGGAGGACACAATCCCTTCGAAGAACAAGTTTCTTCTTACCTTGTAACGTTCTTTCGATGGGATGTTCCTCCGACGTATTCCTTATCGCCCCTCCCATCCATCCCCACAGTAATACTTCCCTTGTGGTTGCAGCTTACGCTCCTTCAAGGTCAATAACCAATTCATGTAAAACAACTGTTAACGTCAAAACGGAACTGAGCAACGGATGCTGCGCGAGTCTATTTATACGCGTGATGACGTCGACGCCGATACAGAGGCCGTCGAGGGACATCGGCTCGAGGGACGTAGACGCGCAGCGCCCTCTACTGAAATAAAAATTCAGAGCCCAGCAAGCTGGGAGATGATCTATCAAAGATAAAAGATAAGGAATACGTCGGAGGAACATCCCATAGAAAGAACTTTACAAGGTAAGAAGTAACTTGTTCTTCTCCCTCAGACTCTGAAACCCTTGCTGCCCTTCATGACCTTGCCTACACCTTCACCCACTCTCCCCGCCCAACTGGTAGATGTGATGATGTACTACTGTTTGCATCATCCTAACATCCTATCTCTCCTACTCCCCTATCTCCTGCTAGTTCTCCCCATTTCCAAAACACTATCTCTACAATCACTGTTCCCCATGACATTCATATTATACCTCTCTATTGACTACCTGGTATCAGTTCTCAATTTATTGACCACCTCTCCTTACTAATTGACTCCCTTCCTCCCCATCATCAAGCCACTGTCACTGGTGTCTTTAACCTCCTCTCTCTCCACTCCTCTATCCACTGACCTTAGCTCTCTTTTCTTTAACCACTCGCTCTCTTCTGTCTACTCTCTGCCACCCATTCAAATGGTAACTTCCTTGACCTTATTTGCATCTCAACTCAAATCCCAGCCGCTAATATTTCCACTGCTTCTTCTCCCTCTCACCATTCCATCATTTTTGCCTCAATCTCCACTCCTACTTCCACCCCACTCCCTCCATCTACCACTTCCATTACCAAGCAGAGCTTTCCCTCCTCCAAATTCCTTATCTACCCCTCTGACCCACACCAGTCTATCACATTCAATGCAAAATTCACTGTTCTATCCACTGATCAAGCCTTCACTAACTTTACCACTGCTCTTAACGCACCCTTCTCCTCTCACTTACCTCTTCTACATTCAATCCTAAACCCTCCCGTCCATGGCCTTGGATTACACCTACAATCCACACCCTGAAAACAATGAGGAAAAACCTTCACACTTGGCAAAGATGTAGACACTCCTCGAATCTCCAACTCTACCTGAGAGCTCTTCAAAACTACTCCTCTTCTCTTGAATCTGCCAAATGTCACTTCTATCTCTTTCTCATTTCATCTCAATCATTTCAAACTAGGTGCCTCCAAAAATATCTTAACTCAATTCTCTCACTGCCTAAAACCTCCTCCATCTCCTCTACTCTTTCTGCTTACAATCTAGCTCTCTACTTTGCATAAATAATTTCCAACATTCAAAATACCCTTGCAGATTACCTTCTATTCCCTCACCTGCTCACCACCACCTCCTCTACCCTCCTCTCCTGCGACAATGTCTTCTCCCCCCCCCCACTAACCGTGATGAGATTTTTGGTCTTTTCCTGACGGCTAACACTTCATGTGCTCCCATTAACCCCCTAACCCCCCACTCATAGTGAAACTCGTAGCTCCATATCTTAGTCCCCACTTCAACTAATTTCTTATACTGCCACTTTTCCATCGTTCTACATTTCGTCTACTGCCATCCCTCTCCTTAAGAAACCTGGCCTAGATCCTAACTGTCCTTCCAACTTTTGTCCTTTCTCTCTTCTTCCTCACTATTCAAAAATCCTAGAGTGTGAAGTGTTCAACCGACTCACTGAGTTCCTTCACACACACACAACCTCTGAGATCCTCTTCAGTCTGGTATTCAAACTCTGCACTCTACTGAGTCTTCTCTCCTCAATGTTAAAAACTAAATCTCTTCTGTTAGTCATGCTAACCATTCCTCTATTCTTATTCTTCTTAACCTCTCTGCTTCCATCGATATTGCCAACAATTCTGACCATCTCTCAATACTATTTCTCCTAGGCATCAAGGACAAGTCGCCCGCTTGGTTTGCTTCACATCTCACCCGAAAGACAATTCCAGGTGTCCTGCAACAGCCTTACCTCCTCACTCACGCCCTTACTGTTGGTGTTCCCCAAGGTGTCAGTCCTGAATCCATTTCTCTTCACTCGCTATACCTTTATCTCCTCCTATGCCTTATCCTACCTTTGCTGATAACACTCAGATCTTATTTTATCCCTTCTTAGCTGACAAGCTATGGTAAAAAATGTCTGTCCCTCCACCACCAAATACTGGATGGCATCTCACTCGCTCATGCTAATCTCGACTAAGACTGAAGTTCTCTACATCCCATCCAAACAGGCTATCTCTTCCTCTCTCCCTCTTCTATTCTTCTCTCCTGACTACCTTCCCTACTCTGCTTCTGCTCACAACCTTGGTGTCATTTTCGACCCATCTAGCAACTTCTCGCTCTTCATCTCCAAATCTGCGACTGCGGCCAGACTTAATCTCCTCAACATCAGAAAAATAAGACATCTTCTTCCCTTCAAAACTGCTAAGCACCAAATCTACTCTTTAGTACTCTCTCAATCTGACTACTGCACCGGTCTACTCTACGGCCTCCCCAACTATTCTTTTTCACCTTTTGACAAAGTCCTCACGTTTGCTGTCCGTACAGTCTTCATCCTTCCCGCTTCACCTCACCAGATCTTCATCAGTTAGGCTGGTTATCTATGAGACAGAGGGCACAGTATTAACTAATTCTCATGATCTTCACATACTTGCCCCACCCTACCTATCAGCCCATATCGCTCCCTACTCTCCCCCTTGCTCCCTATGTTCATCCTCGTCTCACCTCCTTGCCACCTCTTGTACCCCTTGCTCTCTCTCATTACCAGTCTCTTCCTCTCCTCACTCCTTTACTCTGGAATGCTCTTCCTCTTCCTCTCTGCACTACTCCCACTCTATCTGCATTTAAATCCAACCTCCTAGCTCTCCTCCTTTCTGAAGAACCACTTGGATACAATTCTGCGCCACCAAAAACATTCTGTTCTCCTCTCCCCCAAACTCTCTATGACATCCCTACAGCACTTATGCCTCACTTCTTCATCCTAAATCTTAGCACCTCCTCCACTATCCCAATCTTATATCATGCACTACTGTCCTTGTTCCTGGTTCATGTTTCTACCTCCCCAGCATCATCTGGTCTTATATCAACATCCTCCCACCAATTGTTAAGGACACTGATCTTCCGTTCTCTAAATCAATGTTAAAAGGTTTTGTAAGCCTTTTTTGTGCCACAAATGCATTGCTTTCACTGTAGTTTTTTTTAAATAAATAACAACAGGAATGGCTGTGGTACACAGAGTAGGTTTCAGCATGTAACAACTTTGTCACATTTCTTATAAGTACCCCAAAACAATGGTTCAGATATCTGACCTACATTTTTCTGAATCGTTCCATTAAGTTTGAAAACACGAATGCACAATTGTGTGGGAGAGGCGAAGACATGATTTAACGCTAAGTCAGTGGTCCCACCCAATCAAAGGATTGGTTCCTAACAAAGTATCCTACCTATTCTAACAGTATGCATAATTATTTAGAAAGTGTACTTTTTGAGTAAAAACCACATAGAACACTATTGATTTCTCAGCCATAGTGTAACTTTATTTCATTTGAATCGATATTCCCCTTTGTAACAGCTGTCTCATCTGTGATCATATTAGCATGTAATGCTACTCCTTTTATTGTGGTAGTGTTTATTGACATACCCTTTATGCTTGTAGGCAGTTTCTCATAGTTTAATGTTGGATCCACTTTAACATTTCCATCATAGATGTATCTTCTTGTATTGTTCTATAATGCCTTTTTGGCAACATTACTAACTCTACAGTTTGGATCTGACACTTCAGTTGACAGAGAACACAGAAGATGAAGATCAGAAAAGGCTTTCTTCATATTTCTGTGAAGTCGTTGAAGCCATGGAGGCCTATCTGAAGCCACTATTGGAACAGTTGAACTTTTCGTGTTTTAGGTGAGTTACTGTTCTTCAACTCAAGTCATTTAGGTATGCTCAAAGTGTGTACTCTACAGTGAATGTCATAAGTTCAGATTTAGAAATATGCTTAAATACAAATGATATGTGAAGCAACACAGAACAAAATACACCTGGATGTACTTTTTCTTTTTTTTTTTTTATATATTTGTATGAATTTTTCCTGGTTGGAGCAACAAACTTTGCAAAACAGATCAACAGTCTCTACAAACGAACATACTGAAAGTCGGCAGTGAGCACCATCGACCTCTCCCCATGTGACAAAAAACTTTATTCCATACATTTCATGTTCCCCCCGCCTCCTGCCTCCACTGTTCCACACTTGTATAACACAAAACATTCCGCTCTCCCTAGCCCCTTTCACCCGGGGCCAGATAAAGTCTCGCCAAACGTGACTTGAATGTCAGGGCCGGGAATTCGAGATCAGAATCCAGCAGGGGTTGACCAGATAGCTTGAAACTGGTTGAGCTTTTCCTCTTTTGCGGCCGATACCCTTTCTGCCACCAGACTATCCCAAATCTTGGTCCACCATCGCCCCAGATCTGGGCCGTCTGCCGATTTCGAACAACGGGGCGGTGGTAATCCGTTCCACCAGCAAGATGTGGGTTAGCAGCTTTGCTCAGGCTCCCGATTTTTGGTATATCCCCTCGCATGGAGACCCTAGTAGCAGGATTTTCAGGCACATCGGGAGTTGGCTGCCTGTGATCTCATGTATGGTTTGCACAATGTTCTCCCAGAAGGAACGTGTCTGGGGGCAGTCCCACCACCTGTGAAAATATGAACCATGAGCTCCACAGTTCTGCCAACAGACAGGGGGGATCACCACCTGGAAATGATGATTTTGGGCCGTAGGGTAATACCAACGGAATAATAATTTGAACGCACATTCATTGTTTGTCACGCAACTGGATGAGGAACGTGCGCTAGCCCAGATCTCGGATCAAGACACATCATCTATCTTATGGCCCAAATCTGTTTCCCAGCGAGTCATGTAGTCTGGGCGGTGAGGGCCAGGAGATCCTCCCAAAGTAATCTGTAAAGCTTTGAGATCCCGTCCTTATCCAAGCCCTCCCAGATGGTCAATCCCAGTAGACTTAACATCTGAGTGGCTCTCAATCTAATTTCGGGGTTAGTGATCCAATGACGGATCTGGATATATGAGAACCTGTCCAGTTCTGAGAGGTGAAATTCTTTCTTGCAATCCTCAAAAGAGCGAGGCTGACTCTCAGTAAACAACTGACCCAACATAAGCAATCCTCCCTCCTTCCAACATCTAAATGCCCCAGGATGGAGGCCTGGAGTAAAGGCAGGGTTACTGAGGACCGGGGAAAGCGGGCCTGTACCTCTAATGATCTTTTTCCTACTCAAAACCTCATCCGACACCTTTAAGGTCGCTTTCATCGAGGAGAGGAGATGTGGCCATTGCTTGCTCAACGTATAGGGCGTGAAGGCAAAAATTGGAGGGGGAGGGAGCATTTAGATTGCTTGATCTCCATCCACCTGGGTGCGGGATCCCCACATGTCCATGGCGAAAGGTGAGCGAGCTGTGCCACCTCCGAATACCTCAGTAAATTGTGAACTCCCAGGCCCCCCAGACCAGCGCCCCCCATCATAAGCCTCTTAGGAATACTAGATTTTTTCCCCCGCCATATGAAGCCCAAAAGTATACGCTGAAGCCTTTCCAGAATGGTTTTCGGAACTAACACTGGGAGGGAGGAGCTCCTGGGGAGGAGATTCATTTTGACTGCCGTGATGCAGCCCATCAAAGAGATTTCTTGCCCCGTCCATCTCTCCAGGTCCTATTCCAAGGTCTTAACCAGGGGGAGGGGAAGTTAGCACCATACAGATCTTTTAGGGATGCCTTGAGTCGAAGTTGAAGTATGCAATAAAGGACGTATCACAGCAAATAGGGCATACAGCTTGGAGAAAGGAGATCTCCTGGGGTGAGAGTCCCACCCCCAGCACCACTGATTTCCCAAAGTTAATCTCGAATCCAGCTCCCCGACCAAAAGCCTGCAGCTCCTGTAGAGCCGACTGCAGGGAAGAGGCGACGTTAGTAATAGTTAAGAGAATATCATCAGCATATATGGATACCTTATGTAGGGAGCCCGATATTAGTGGTCCACGGATTGTGTTACTCTTACTTATATGCTGGGCCAAAGGCTCCATAATGTGCGCAAACAAAAGGGGAGAAAAGGGGCATCCCTGCCGTCTACCGCAGGTCAGTGGGATCGGGGACGAGCGCTCACGATTAACTTGGATCGAGGTGTTCGGGCAGGAATACTTGTTGGCTATCGCTTTCCTAAATTGGGGGCCAAAAGCTAAAGCTTCCAATGTCATATGCATAAACGACCAGTCCACCTTATCAAATGATTTTTTTAGCATCAAAAGCTAAGAGGGACAGTTTACCCTTACTCTCTGAAATAGACTCAATTAGGTTCACCGCCCGCCGGATATTATCCCCTGTTTTTATACCCTAAATAAACCCCGTCTGGTCAGCATGAATCAGATTTGGAAGGAAAGGAGCTAGGCGTTTGCCAACACTTTCGAGTAAATGTTGGCATCGATGTTCAAAAGTGAAATTGGCCTATATGAGGCACATTCTTTAGGATCCTTACTATGCTTCCAGACCAATATCGTGGTGGAGCTTTGCATTGAAGGGGTTATTCTTCCTGCTTCATGAAACGAGTTGAAGAGGGCCGTCAAGGGAGCATGAAGCTGAGCATGTAACAGTTTGTAAAATTTTGGGGAGAAACCATCTGGCCTTGGAGCCCGAGTCTGCAAGGAATTGATCACTGTTTCTACTTCTTCCTGCTGGATAGGTGCTTCCAGAGCCTCCCTATCCTCTCGGGCCAGACAGGGCAGGGCGGCTTCTGTGATATATTGTCACTGAACTTCCACTGACCTACCTGAATCGCCCATGGACTCAAGCAAGTGCGCTTGCACTAACCGCAACTTGGCCTGTTCTTCATAACGTTTAGCCCTGTGTTGGTCTCAGAGACCTATGATGAAGTTAGGTTTTCTGGTTTTTGCCAATTTCTGTGCCAGAAGATGGTTGGCCTTATTACTCTTGGCGTAGTATACCTGCTTGACTGAGAGCAGGGTTTGCGCTGTAGCCTCAGCATATAGGGCCTCCAACTTGTTGCGAACCACGCTGAGGGCTGTATTGACCTTAGGAGACACCCTTTCTCTTTGAATTTGTCTTCTATGTCTGAAATTTCTTGTTCCAGGAGGGTTCTGGACAACTACTTCCATTTGTGGTAAGCTGCCGTATGTGCAATCAGGGTCCCCCGGACAACCGCCTTCATGGCATCTCATGTAGTCGCTTGAGAGGTCAACTCTGTGGGATTTTCATTGAAGTCATTCTTGATTACAGTTGCTGCATCGTCCCTCAAAGCCATATCGTTGAAGATTGGGTCATAAAGATGCCAATTTGGTCTGGACCCAGGCGGTGAGTTCCAAGATCTAATTTGTAGCAGCACTGGAGCATGGTCTGTGAGAACCATTGGGGCGATGCACACTTTGTTCATGAAAGTGAGAAGCTGGGGTGAGGCCAAGATCATATCAATGCGTGAGAAGGAACGATGGACATGTGAAAAAAAGGTGGTCCCTTTCTTCTTGGTGAAGCTCTATCCATGTGTTTACGACCCCCAGTGATCTAAACAGGTGGAGGATGCTCAATGCTATTTTGTAATCTTTGGGGGACGGAGAGTGGAATTTGTCCTTATCCGGGTCAGAGACCCCATTGAAGTCCCCCCTATGACCAGCTGGCCCTCTAGGAAGGGGAGAAGGGCTGTTTCCAAGTCTGCTAGAAAACGTTCCTGGCCCTCTTTCGGAGCATAGACCGAAATCAGCGAGTGCAATTGACCACAGTGCATCCCCTTCACTCCCAAAAAGCATCCGCCCGGGTCTGTGAGCATGTCCAACTCCTCAAAATGAATATCCCTAGCCATCAAGATTGCTGTTCCCCCTCACCCCCTTTTTGGTGCCATCGGAGGACAGGAACTGCATTGGATAATCTCTATTCTGGAGGCGAGCATAGTCTGCCGGGAGAAGATGGGTATCTTGGAGAAACATCACAGCCCCCTCCAGGTCTTTCAATAGTTTCTATACGGTTTTCCATTTTCACCAGAGAATTAGGGCCCTTGACGTTTAGGGAGATAATGTTCACACTCCAATTTAAAATCTCTGGGCTCACTTCTGCTGGTGGCATGGGGGACGGGCATTGGGGGTTCAGGCGTATGGGTGCCACCCTTCGAGACCTGGTAATTCTTGCCTGCGTGCTCCAGCCAAACCTTTAACCAAAAAAGAACCACTCAACTTTGAACTGAGCCGAACCATGGGCTCCAAGCTCTTGAGCTACCCAAAACCATTCATAGCACACTCCAAGGATCCTCTGGTGTCATCCTCCCAGGATTCAGGCTCGGACCGTGCCGAGCCCCTCATAGTTATCCTTGCGTCCCCGGTTCCTGTTATGTCCAAATGAGCGGGGTGCTGTGTTTCAGAAGGTTTAGAGAGCTTACAGTCAGTTGTCTCCCCCAGATCAGGAGAGTGGGGACATTTTACTTGAATTTGCAGCCCCTCTGAACTTTCGACCATGTCGCTCGTCTGGCTTTCGGGGGAAGATCTTCTGTTCCAGTGGGAGATGGATAGATGGATTACCCTTTTTGTCTGGCGAGGGGGGTTCAGAATCGTCTCTGCGTCCTTCAGACATGAGATAGTACGGGAGGCCCCGTTGTAAGAGAACTGGATGGCCGTAGGGAACAGCCAGCGATATTTAATCTTCTGATCATGCAGGAACAGTGTCAGCGCGGTCTGAGCGCTCTGTGTTTCTGTATCGTTACAGTTGCGAGATCCTGGAAGATCTGCAGAGGAGACCCCTGAAAGGTCAACTCATCCCTGGTACGACCTATCGCCATGATTGCCTCCTTTGTCGTATAGAAGTGGACTTGGGTGATCACATCCGGGGGAAATTCCGACTCCAGCCCCTTACGAGTGCGCAGTCTATGGGTGCGGTCCAACAGTAGCTGGGGTTTCTCGACCTGTGGCAGGAGAGACTGAGACAGGTCTGTTAGGCAGAATTATATGCAGTAACCTTTGGGAACACCACACACAATTAAGACTACAATTGACAGTACAATTTCACCTTTGGTACAAGCCTATACTACACAGTTAAAGTGGTAGCAGTAGCAGAGCAGCCAGACTTATCTCAAGAGTAAGTGAGCAGTATCAAAATAGTTACACAAAGGACAGCAGTTACTATGATTCAGGCAAACACTGACTCAAGGTTTCTAAGTAAAATAATATATATTTATTTACTCAACAGTTGTATAACATTTCACTATTATAAGCAAGTTAAAGAATCACAATCATAAATACGCCACACCACTTCCCTTAAATTCCAGACAAGTTAAGCTCACAAAATGAATTGGGAGCAAAATGGCACTCCAGCAAATTAAAAGGGAGGGAAAGTCAAAGTTATTAGAAATTAAATCAAACCAACAGCTAAGTACTCAGGGCAATTGAACAAGAGGAACTTCAGTGAGCAGATCAGCTAGAAAAGGCTTAAGGCCAAAGTCAATGGGTCAAAAGTCTTTTGCTCAAGATCACACAGTTCAGGGTAGTTCGCCGTAAATTTTGTGGCACAGATTCCGGACGAGGTTGGTTGATAGAAAAGTTAGTTCAAAGAGAAGAGAAGGACAAGCCCTCGGATTGGATAAAGATTTCAAACACTTTCACCGCGGTTGAACGAAACGGACAACCGGCTTTGCACAGTACCTTAAAACGGAGAGGGAGCTGTAGCTGAGCCGGACGTTCCTGACAGTTCCTGCAGGCTCACGGTTCCTGAAGCGACTGTCAGACTGACACAAAGTAGGAAGACTGGAGGGTCCTGCGCCACCCAGGGAAGAAGCCAGCAGCAGAGCAAAACAACGAATAAAAGGTGCGCTCCTTAAAACCCAAGCAGGGTCCGACCTTCCTGGCTATCCGGCCCACTGTAGCTCTGTACAGCGAATTCGACCAGAAGAGGGGTCATGGCTTGCAGTTTGGGCAAACTGGTTGGTCCCACCAGCTCAAGGGAAGAAGTTTCCTGGAGGATCTTCTCTGTCGTCGGATTCTGAAGATTCGGACCTGCAGCAGGGCTTCACCGGGCAGTTCAGTCGTTGTAGGGGTCCTCTTCTATCTGCTCCTCATTGATTATTGCGTTCCAGTGGCGACTCTGCCTTTCCAGTCCCTGCTTTTTATGCAGTTTTCCCCCATTCATACAGCCTGGCTGTCAATCACACAGCAGGGTGGCTGTCCTGGAAAGGACAGTCCCCTCAGCCAATCAAACAGGAGTGCGACTTGGGTTACCAAGGGAACTCATGGCAGGGGTCCGAAGATCCCTCCCTCACATCCTGCCTACCTAGACTTTCAGGTGCCTTAAGGAGGGCTTCTGTGTGGAAGCCTGCGAAAAGACAGCGAACAAAGGAATCATCCCCGGTTTGGCGCGCAGAGAAAAACACGAGAAAGACTTTAACAAAAAGAAATGGCGAATAAACCCAGCCGGAGCCAAAATAAATTGTATTTGGTCAAGCGGGTTTATGTTTGAGGCTAATATGATAGCCTAAAACAGTACCACATTTATATTAAGATAATCGCGGTAGAAAAGTTAGGGTAGATACCACTGCCACCAGCCAAGTCTTGATGTAAAGGGAGCGAAACAAGGCTCCAAGAGACACTGACGAAAAGGGATAAGAATTAACCCTTTCCAGTACTCCATGTAAGATGGGGTGTACTGGTTCTGTAGTTTAAAGTGACTAAAGTAAAGTTAATGGCAACTTTACCTTTTCTGGGGGACAGTAGTCAGCTCCAGAAAAATGGAGTCAGTGGGAAATCTAAAAGACATCCCTGTGTCACTGCACTGAAGGTGCTGTGTAACACACATGAAAATATGAGGCCATGGAGTAGGTGAGGCTCCAGTGCTCAAGATCACACAAAGTGAAATCACACACAGCAAAACACATGTAAGAGTGGGAAAAAGGCTCACACTCTTACCAGGTGAAAAAAATAAATCCTAGAAATCCAGCGAAGCTGCTGAGGTAAGGGAAATTAGCCATTTATGAGAAATCTCCCTAACAATGTCCCCTATATATTCCATCAGATCCTGGTCCGAAACAGAGGAGGGCACTCCTCTGATTCGTAGATTGTTTCTTCTGGCCCTGTTTTCTAAATCTTCCTGTTTGTACTCCAGGAGCTCGCTTCTGTTTGCTAGGGCCTGGAGCCTCTGTTGTACCTCGAATAATGAGGCTGCTTGGGCCCGGATTTGGTCTTCCATCTGCCCCAGTCTCTGAATCATTTCCATCATCTTTGGGCTGTGTGTTCCAATTTTGTGGCGAGCTCCGTCAAGCAGCTGCAGAATTCAGATTTAATGTCCAGCATGAACGCCCCAATGTCTTTGTTGGTGGCAAGTTGACCCCCCAGACCCAGCGAGGAGTGGGTGAGGATTTGGGGGTATCGGGCTTTCTCCCCTTTTCTGCTGTAAGCAACATGGTGGAAATGTCCCCACTCTTCTGGGTTTTTGAGTTTTTAGATATGGTGGCGGGTTTCTGGATCCTTGGTGGAAAAGTGTGTAGGCAACTCTGGGGGGGGGGGGGGTGAGGCTCTCGTTCCCTGTGTCCCAGGGCCCCCGGCCCAGCGATCCACAGTGAATAATCTGCAGTCAGGATGTTTCAGGAGTTTGTTACTTGGGGAGAGCCCGACCCAGCGATCCACAGTGAATAATCTGCAGTCAGGATATTTCAGGAGTTTATTGTTACTTGGGGAGAGCCCAGCCTAGCGATCTACAGTGAATAATCTGCAGTCAGGATGTTTCAGGAGTTTATTGTTACTTGAGGAGTGCCCAGCCTCGCGATCCACAGTGAATAATCTGCAGTCAGGATGTTTCAGGAGCTTATTGTTACTTGGGGAGTGCCTCCTAGAGGACCTGCATTGCAGCTACGGTTGGTTTATGGTCACAGGTGAGCCGTGAAGTCCACTAACATCTCCACTGCCCCCAGCGCAATGAGGCTACACCCAAGAAGGCCAGCCGCCAGGGCGCCCTAGGATCTGTCAGTCTGGGGCAGGGAAGGGGGAGGGGAGATGGAAGGGGATCCAGCAATGTGCTCCTTCACTTATACTGTGTGACCGGCTTAGTAGCATGGTGGTGCCTGGAGACTGCAGCACGTGTCTTTGTGTTTCTTCATATTGGGAGTAGAGGAGAGCAGATGGGCAATGTCCAAATCTAGAGGGGTGTGGGTTACCTCAGTGGCTGCTCCACTTTGTAAACGTGCACCACGCTGCAGCTTATGAAGAGTGAGAGGAGCTTTCCCGGGTTAGATGATGCAGGGGCTCGCCTCATATTCCAAAGTCACTAGGTTTCCACCTGATCCGCTGCGCAGCGGTCAGCCCAGATGAGGAGACGTTCCAACCTTTCACCAGTCACATGAGATGTCGGGCCGGAGGCTTGCTGATCCGGGTGATGTGTGTGATGGGTGACCCTCCCATGTGCCTGGCCCCTTTAAGGGGATGTGTCCCTCCCACGTGTATTGCCCCTTTAAGATGGGCCATGACTGTGTCATGGCCCAAGCTAATAAAAGGAGCTCCTGCAGGCACGTGAGGAGGAACGGCTGCAGACTCACAAAGGGGAAGACTGAGTCCGTGTCTCATTATTGATGTAGGCCGCAGGCCTACACGTGGAGGCACAGACGTGCATGCCCTGATTCCGTGGGACCCGCATGCCAGGATGGCAGCCGAGGTCCGCACGGTCAGGGGCCTGACAGGCTGTGACCCCACCTCATGGTGCTGATGTCCCATAGCACCAGGGGTCCTGCCGGATGTCCATGGCAGGCCCCGACACCCACAGGTACTGGTCCTGTCGGGTGCTGAATATCACAGCACCCAGGGGCGCCTGCCGGATGTCCATGGCAGGCGACCCCCAACAATGGCGACAAGGACAATGAGTCCATGTGCCCGCCCCTGCTGCCAGTGAGTGGTGGGGGGGGGGAAGAAGAGCGTCCGACCCCACCGCGGGTCCAGTTTGGCCTGCGCCTCACCGCCGCAGCGTGGGCGATGTGGGCCCGGGCCACCCCGTGGTGAAGCGCACACACCCCCGCGGCGTTCCACCGCAAAGACAAGGTTGGTGCGGCCCCGAAAGGGGAGGATCCAGTGCACATCCCGCCCCGCGGCATGATGCCGCACCGAAAACAACAGCCGACGGAGCCCCTGCGGCATCTCGCCAAAAAACGATCGGTTGTGCTGCCCTGGCCCTGTGCGGAGAGAAGAAGAGGAGACCTCTGGAGAGAAATCGGCAGTTGGGTCCTCCCTGGCCGCAGCCCTCTGGGAGGAGGGTGCTCGTGCGGCCAGGGAGGGAGCCATCCTGCCCCTGTGGCATCTGGCATGCTGATGGGGAGGGAGCCAGTCCAACCGCTGCGGCGCCCGCCGCCACAAAAAGGAAATGCCCGGCGGCTGCCGCGAGGAAGAGGGGACATCCAAGCCCTGCCGTGCTGCGGAGAGGGAGGGCCTGCAAGACCCAGGCCGCGACAGTGGCAATCTTCCGCGGGGGAGAAGAAGGGCCCGACACGGTGGGTGAGCTGCGCCGGCAGCCCTCATCGAGGTCCCGGGCTGCCGGGCAGCAGGATCGCCTGCTCTCGCCTAGGGCTAATGCCGGATGGGTCTCCACCCTGCGGGCGGCAGTTCTGCCTCGTGTGGTGCAGCCGCCGGACCCCCACAAGAATCCCGGGCCCGGCGGTCGCATTAAAAAGAAAAAAAAAAAAAGTGCTCCTGTCGGGAGCATTGCTGCGGTGCTCCGAGAAGAAGCGGCGGCCATTTGACCTGCAGCCCTCTGGGCGAAACACCAAGTACTCCTCGTCGGAGCGAGGAAATGAGGAGGAGCTTGCCCCCGCCCTCCACGCTGTGCTGGGTCACCCACGGCCATTGCACAACAAGAAACTGGTGACTGCTGGAAAGTTGTTTGCCTCACCTGATAAGCAATCCAAGACACCAGTAATGGTGAGAGGCGCAGGGGTGTCACATCCTGAGGCCAGCAGTGTGGATATTGTTCCTGCATGAGAGAGCTGAATAACAGACATGTGTCTGCCGACACCACTCCCAGCGCCACACTACCAGCACTGCCCTATTACAAGTGACTCACTACCATGGGTGCGCACTCTTGCCTGGAGAAGAGAAGGTGCAGTGTCATTTTGCCCCATGTCAGAGTATCAATGACGGTGTGCAGGGCCCTCTACAAATCCTGGGCCTGGCGGTGAACTGTACGAGGCGCTCCGTTTGGAAGCAGAATTTGGGAGGTGAGTTCCCCGGCTCACGGTGACACTGTCAGGTGACGTGACACCACCGAAGCTCCCCGGCACCATCCCGGGGCCTATAGCAGTGCAGAAGGCAAGCTCCGACAACCAGGCTGCAACCGGCACCGCAGGAAGCTCAAGAGGACCCAGGCCTGGAGGCGGTGACTCGCAGAAGCGCCCCAGCGCCGGAGCCCTGGAAAATAAAAGGCCCCTTTTAATGAGCCCAGCCTAGTGGAGCCAACAAGGAAGTGCTCCATGCCTCCATGCGAGAGGAGCTGAACAATAAACATGTGGCTGCCCACTCCACTCTCAGCGCCTCATTACCAGCATCCCCCTGTCACAAGTGTCCCACTACCACGGGCGCGTGCCCCTGCCTGAACGAGGGATAGCCGCGGCGCACAAGAGGTATCAGTTTGGTGATCGGGGGCGGAATTGCACCAGCACCAACAATAGCCATGTTGTGTTCAACACAGGACTTCCACCCTCATACTCATCAGAACCCCTAACCGGAACATTTCAGCATCCTACGCCCTGTGCACTGTACACCTGAATAACACTGCCATCGAGAAACAGGACACCCCCAAAAGAGAAGACTCCTTGCCGGCCCTGCAGGTGGCCTCGACGCCCTGCCACGAAGGTCCCCTACCAGACCATCTGAGGACCATGGAGTTGGTGGCCGTGCCTGCCTGCCAACATCACCCGGCGTGCCATCAAGCCAAAGGACCAGGCCAACGTGGGCTTGGGGAGATACCCACCGACCCCCTTGAGTCCAACCACCATGGGGTCTGACCAGCGAACTTGGGTGACCCTGACATTCCCATGAAGAAGCGGTGCACTGGGCAGTTCGGGATGAGCCCATTCAATGCAGAGGAATGGGAGTGATCACATACGCCATGTCGACACTGGCTGCAGGGCAGAATTGACCCACCAGCGCCAACTCTGAGGAGGGGGCGCTGGGTGCTGTCAGATGATCCAGGAGGGTGGCTTCCACCACCCACCAGTGATGCCAATCCAGCCCAGCCTTGCCAGCCAGACAAGGACGGGACCCAGAGCAGTTTCGAGAGCGTCATCTGGGCCGTGTAGAAAGAATGCACGCTGT
This sequence comes from Ambystoma mexicanum, assembly GCF_040938575.1. Taxonomy (NCBI): domain Eukaryota; kingdom Metazoa; phylum Chordata; class Amphibia; order Caudata; family Ambystomatidae; genus Ambystoma; species Ambystoma mexicanum. The sequence continues at coordinate 1,295,179,414 of NC_090929.1, forward strand.
CAACCCGCCGCAAGAGATTCCGCGCACCTTCTGACGGCTCTTGCCAAGATCTCGCCTTTCAGGAACCGGCAGGGATGCTAATTTACTTAGAAAACATCGGGCTGAGCATGGATGCCGTTAGTAGAGCAGTCACATCGGTAGCGCTGCAGGCCATGCCCTGATTAACTTTTTCTTAAAAACCTTTGCCAAAGAAGCAGCTAAATGTTTCCATGTGTTGCCAATGTGTTTGCGGAGTGTTGTACTTTTCCGTTTCTGGGCATAGCATGTTGAACAAAGAATATGACTATATGTTGCTTGTTTATCCATCATTATGAGCACACGTGTTCGTATAGTTGGTGTAAATCAGTGGAAAGTAGGTACACATTTACGGACATGTTAACCTTATTTCTGCCCAAAAAGTGTATTTTCAGAGAATACTTGAGAATCCGCCGAAGCAGTGGGGATACTTGTGCATTTCTATTACATGATTTGGAAAAGCAACTGAAAGGGCACTGGGTAGGGCGTCAGGTAAGGTTGCTGCTTTGTGAAGGAGCTTCTTCAACCAGCTAATATGTTTAAATGATTGACCCACTTGTATGTGCTTCTCAAGACAACTGAAGTGGTGGTTAACATGCAGCTACATCGGTGCAAATTGTAGATGTATATCCTGCATTTCCAAGAAGTGAGCAGCTGGCAGAACGTGGTGTCTGGAGGACCATGGGTGCCTGATGAAAGCAGCGATGAGTGTTGGAGGAGAACTATCAGTCTGAATCAGTCCAATTGCAGCAATGGGGGGGTCGTGGGGTTCTTTCAAGACGGCTGGTATAGCACTGAGATCGGAGAAGCCCAATATCAACGCCAGAGTCTACAGCATGAGGCAGAGAAGGGGTAGGGAGGTTCTGCAGCCCCAAGCACAATGGCATAGCAATTTGGGACGTTTTTCTTCCAGGCCTAACAGTGAGGCGAACATGTTGTACACATGGCAGCAGCCTTCTGCCATTTTGTGCCATCTTTCAGTTTTTTAAATCAGTACCTGCTCTGCTCGCAGGCTTGTAAAGAACACACATGGTTACTGAGGGCAGGCCTGCTCTCCGAGCAATTTTGCACCACTAATATCTGGTAATTCTGTGTACATCAGGAGCAGGTCTACCCTGTGTCTGTGGCGGTGTTGTAACCTTGAAGCAACAGAGTTCTCCTTTTTGTGAGTGAGGGGTCTACACACACCTATGATGTGATTCAGGCACACTGGTATTACCCCAATAATTTTATACAGATCTCTGGGAACTGGGTCTAATTGTCTACAGTTCTCTGCTGCACCATGTTTTGTTAATGTGGGGTGCTGTTTAACCCCTGTGTCCTCCCATGGCACCAAGGACATTGCTACTGGACTGGGTACTACACTGAAGGGACTACGGAGTGACTCTGCTAACCCCACTGGAGAATGTCATGGAAACTTTACATGTGGAGGTTAAGTCATTAAAGCGTTCCATGACATTGAAAAAACCCAAAGCTGAAGTAATAGAACAATAGGTGGGCAGCATACAAGAGCTGGTTGGTAGAGGTGGAGACCAGGATCAGCAATGCAGAGGATGGCACCAACGAAATGGCAACACTAGGAAAGGAATTTGAGGCCCTCCAGAGGCACAGTTAAGACTTAGTAACACGCACAACAATGAAGAGTGATGGCTAGAAAGTTTGAATATATTAAAAACCACTTGTAATTCTCTGGTAAACCCTCCAGACCATTGTTTGTCAGCCTGCCTTGCCATTACAAATGGGTAAAGATCATCTGAAAATCAGACTGTGCCCCACCCTAAAGGGGGCAGCTCAGCGCAGTTTGTTCACAGCAGGTGGAAAACTAAAACCGGCATAACAACCTTCACCTGCCTGGCCTGCTGTTGGTTGCCAAAATCACAGACCCCAGGAAAATCCTGCAGACCTGCTTGGCCAAACTACTGGGCTTTCCTGTGGAGTGCAGGCTTAACATACTACACACCTGTCATGTAGTTTACCTCGACAGGTGGAAACACATTCAGATGATAAGAGCATTATCACAATCCGTGTAGTCATTTTAATGCTTTTAATAGTACTCACAAACTAACACAGACACATTTTGAGATACACAGTACTGTCATTGGAATCTCGAGTCCTCTTGAAAATACTTGGTTCATAGTTTCATTGTGGGAATTCATTGCTGAGTATTTGTTGAGCAGTCTAAGCATTAAACGCATACTTGAGAAGGACTGCTTTCAGTGCCCTTTCTAAACTTCAGGTGGTCAGGGTCCTATTTAAGTAGTTGTTCTACACCTGTGGGCCTATGTGGTCATGCTCCAATCACCATGGCTTAGTTTTCTATTAATGGAAATGCAAAAGTTCATTTTTATAGATGTCTTTAGCTGTCTTTTTGGTTTATATTTGGAAAACATGTGAAGCATGGTATGCTCGGCTATTTTTTCATATGTCTTGGTGCATCATACATTATGTCTTGAAGGATATTTTCTGTTGGATGGACACTCAGTTAAGCTATTTGAGGATTGGTGTAATGTGGTCTTCAATTTTGTATGCAAAGGATCATATGTGAAGAACTATTTTGGCATAGTTGTAGCTGCGATATCTTTTCTAGGTCGGCCTGCATACAGACTATTGTAGTTGTCTAGATAGGACAGTATGAGTGTGTTGATTATTGTCATGTTGCGGTTTAGGATACAAAACAGTAAGTATACATTTTACTATGTATAATTCATGATGGGATTTCTTGGTTGGTGTGTATCTGAGAGCGGAAAAATAGGTTTGAGTGAAATATGATAACTATGTTCCTGACAGTGTTTATTATGTGCTGTGGGTCATATGAAGGGTAGGTTCTCCAGTATTGATGGGCCTATGAGCAGAATTTTGGCTTCTTATGGATTCCTTTACTCGGATAGATTCCTCATCTTAGATATACTTTCTTCAGCACCAGCTGTCTACAGAAACCTTTACAGCCACCACTGGGTGCAGCACGGCTCCTTGTTGGCTGCTCTTAGTGTTGTTGCATGCCCACACACTGCACGTGATATCAGCCAGTAAAAATGCAATTATCATACCCCAAGTACTTAGTTCCTTTTTTCCATGCACTTTGTACACTTTTGTACACCACCAAGCTTTCCTAGCTTTTCCTCAAAGGCCTCAGGCATGAATCCCTGCTTGGACTGAAGGAGGCAAATCTCTTTGTCAGACAAGGTGTCCCTCCCCTGCCTTGGGGTAGACAAAAACATTAATTATTTTGGATCCTGCAAATCAATGCATTCCAAGGCCCTTAGGGAGCATGCCACAAAACTCTTCACTTATTTCCTCAAGGGTAGAAAGAGAACGCCTTTCAAGTTCCAGTGTGGAGCCCAAGAAAGCCATTGTTGATCAACCAGCCAGTGGAGGACCGTTCTTTGGGTCAGGAGGAAAATGAGCAACATCAAAGGAAGACGTCCCATTCACCTAGTGACCCTTCCAGACACTCTTCTCTGTCCTTCAGGAAGCTGAGTCATCACTAAAACTACAGAGATACCCGCAAGGGATCACCACCTGCTGTGAAGGAAACATTCCTCACTAAATCCTCAAATCTAGAGAAGTGGGATGCTTTCCAGCAGCAGATGCTTGACATCTTTGCCAAGTCTCGTGGAGGAACCAGGTCCACCACTCTTGGTGAAGCCGACAAAGGCACCTCTGTGGACTATAATCACATGCCTGCTTGCTTAGTTCTGGCTACAGTCGTGGAAACCCCATCCCCCCAGTGCCATGCACCACTGCCTTCAGGCATCGAAGACTTGGTGCTGACTCACCTCCCTCAGTGATGTTGGCCCCCCAGAATATGACCCCTCCAAGGGGCAGATTTCTCTAAAACATGACTGAATTCTTAGATGAGGATCGGGATGCGATCCCTTGTCACCTTGATCTACTTTACTCAGTGAATCATGGCGTTCTATGGTGAGGGTTTGAATCTGCTGGATTTAGTTGCGAACCTCCAGGAAGCCAGTGGTTTGAATACATCCTTGCAGCCGGATTTTGTTCCAACACTAATCTTGGGAAAATGTCACTGCCCTTTCCAAAGGGACATTCATAAGGTTGGGGATACTGTAATGTTGTCCACCCCCATTAAGCCAAAGGTTCAGTGTGATCTGACAGATATCTTGAATGAGGGCTCTGCATGGGAGACACTGCTACCATTCAACCCAGTCGGTTTGGCCTCTTGGAAAAAAACACATTTGGTTCCTGTGGCAGACTGTGACCTTGCAAGAAACATTGTTCATTTTCATCGGATCTGGGTTTTTGTCCATGCACCGCTTGCCGGAAAGCTTGGCGAGGCAGGCTGCCGCAGCCTGTTTGAAATCTACATCCTTCCTCTCTTTTACCCATGACAAAGGGAGCAAGAAACTGGATGCCATGGGGCACTATGTCTTCACATCAGGCAGCTTTGCCCTAAGAGCTGTCAATGCTACCTGTGAACTGGACAAATACTCATACTCTCTTTGGACTGTGATCTCCAACAACTTGACAACTGAGGAGATGGAGGATTTCAAACCTCTGGTGATGGATGGTATGGGAACCATGTGCAAAATCTGTCTTTATGATTAACTGCTGCATTTTCCTCCCAAATGGCAACTTTTCCAAATGTATTTTCGACGATTTTGCCGATTTTCTTTTTTCTCACAAACATCAGGGGGTGGGGGATCCCCTGCACACTACTTCCTACCCCCACACCCTCTTTATATACCTTACCCCAACTTACTATATGCCGGTTTGTGGTAAAATAAATTGGCAAAGGAAATGCAAAAACAAAGTTGCCATTTAGGAAAGTGAGCTAGACCCAGAATCTGAGGAGTGGAAGGCAGAACAGGCAGTTACACTAGGGATGCATAGCATCGGCCTTGATGATGGGCCTCACAGTGAACTGAAGGAGGATCACATTCTTTCTGCAGGCTTATAACATCTTTCCCCCAATCATCAAATGAGTGGCAGGCAGAAATGGCAGTTGCCACAGAAGAACTCAGCACCAGCCTGCCTATTGGGCCTGGAGGTGGGTCACATTCACAGTGCATACTTATAATGCATTTTCCCCAAATGCCAGCAGAGCAGCAAGCAGAACAGGCAGTTGACTCAGTTTCGGTGTTCCCCATAGTTGTTTTTTTTAATTTGTTTTATTGTTTTTGTGTCAACCACCCCCAACAACCCTCCCTCCCCGTCCCCTCCCTGGCCTTTAAACAGTGTTCCATATAGGCAGCAGATCCAATTATCTGGCATCAATATAGTCTGTTACATCTGAGCTGAGTCCATATAAGTGGTCTGGCTAAACATTATTACAGTAAGGGTTATCCATTGCATAAGGTCAGGTCCCGGCCCAATTTTTGCTCCCTTATCGCCTTCTTCCACACTCCTGTTTCAACAATTGACCATTTTCTCAAGTCTTCCCATCACCTGTTCACATTTGGGGCAACCTTCGCTTTCCATGTCATGGCAATACTCCTTTTAGCTAAGGCGTAAATAAGGTCTTTGATCTTACACATTGCTTTTTGTTTCATACCTCTTTTAAACTGCCCCAATATGCATGCACCGGGCGACTGCACGTCCAAGACTACACCCCCGCACGCCACTTTGGTAACTATATTATTCCAGAATTCCTGTATAGCAGCGCATTCCCAAAACAAATGTGTCATGCCTGTGTTTTCTGCATTACACTTAGGGCACTGGGCACTTCAGCCTACCTGCTCTTTTAAATTTAGCTATCACCTCGGGTGTAAGGTATGCACTCTGGGTTACGTAAATTGTAGCATCTGAAGCCTAGCGTTTCTCGAGACCTTTTTATGCTATACTATAATATTGTACCACTCCTAGCTCTCTCTCCCACCCCCTCTGCATCTCATTTCTTCCTTCGAGGTGGCCCCAATAAGGATCTCCTACAACTTAGAAATAGCATGGCCTCCATCCAAAACGTTTAGCATGGCTTCCATGTCTTCATTAATTAATTGGGTTCTGTCTACCTCTGGCCACCTTTTACTAATTGTTTTTAAAATTGTCATGTGCATCAGGAATTGGCTGCTATGTATGCCCGTGGATGTCTGCAGCTCCGTAAGAGCCACCTGAGTGTCTCCCTCCCATAGGTCCCCCATTGTCGCTATCCCACAGGGTTCCCAGTATGTCCTGACCCACACCTGCAATCCCCTTTTGTCAGCCATTACAGCAGCTAGTGGCGTCTGTGGCGAGATCAGATCCTTGATCCCCATGACTCTGCATGCCTTGCGCCAAATTTTTATACCCAGGGTCACTAACAGTGGGTGCTCCTGGGGCTCAGCGCTGACACCCACACCAGATCCCTCAGATACAGCCTACCCAGCGCAGGCTGTAGGAGGGCGGTGTCGACTGTAGGTCATCCGCCATCCAATGTACCACATATTGCAACTGGGCCGCCAGGTAATATAATTCAAAGTTGGGTATCCTCAACCCTCCCATCTCATAGGGTCTCTGCAGCGTGTGCAGTGCCACCTTGTGCCTGCCCCCCTGGCATAAGAAACTCCTACAATCTATGTCCAACTCTAGGAAAAACTTCCTGGGTATATCATACGGAACATTCCCTAAACAGTCCATTAGTCTTGGGACGGCTACCATCTTAAGACGGCTTCCATGTCTTCATTAATTAATTGAGTTCTGTCTACCTCTGGCCACCTTTTACTAATTGTTTTTAAAATTGTCATGTGCATCAGGAATTGGCTGCTATGTATGCCCGTGGATGTCTGCAGCTCCGTAAGAGCCACCTGAGTGTCTCCCTCCCATAGGTCCCCCATTGTCGCTATCCCACAGGGTTCCCAGTATGTCCTGACCCACACCTGCAATCCCCTTTTGTCAGCCATTGTACCACATATTGCATAGGTCCCCCATTGTCGCTATCCCACAGGGTTCCCAGTATGTCCTGACCCACACCTGCAATCCCCTTTTGTCAGCCATTGTACCACATATTGCAACTGGGCCGCCAGGTAATATAATTCAAAGTTGGGTATCCTCAACCCTCCCATCTCATAGGGTCTCTGCAGCGTGTGCAGTGCCACCCGGTGCCTGCCCCCCTGGCATAAGAAACTCCTACAATCTATGTCCAACTCTAGGAAAAACTTCCTGGGTATATCATACTGAACATTCCCTAAACAGTCCATTAGTCTTGGGACGGCTACCATCTTAAGAAGGGCAGTTCTACCCATCATTGAGAGGGGCGGCTTGCTCCAGAACTGCTTGGACTTACACAGGCCTTCTTTAGCTCGAATAGTGTTTTGTTCGTGCTCCTGCTTGGGGTCATGGTATACCTCAAGTCCTAAGTATCTAAAGTGGGACTCGCTCCACGGCAAAGGAAGTGTAGGCAATCCTGTGGTTCCCATCCTAGACAACTCGGCCAGGGGAAATAGGGTGGATTTGGTCTTATTGATCCTAATCCATGTCAATGTGCCAAAGCCATCCAGTACCTCCAACACGTACTCCATGTTAACCACTGGGTCTCTGGGGTATATAAACATGTCATCCGCGAACATAGGTACTATGTGTACAACCCAGTTTATTTCTATTCCTATATCTTTATATTGCTGCCGGATCTATGTGGCTATTGGTTTGACTGCAATGATGTATAACATTGGGGATAGTGGAAATCCCTGCCTAGTGCCTTTCTAAAGCACCCATCTTTCCAAAGAGGACATTCCTGTCCTGATCCTAGCCATTGGTTCAGTGTGTATCAACCACATCCACTTCACATAGTTAGGGCCAAACCCCATTTTTACCATTGTGGCGTATAACTAGTCACAGTGGACCGAGTCAAAAGCCTTGGTCACATCTAGGGACGCTACAACGTAGTGTTCTCGTCTGTCCCTGGTACGATCTATTACATGATGTAGCCGTCTCAAATTCCAGGATATATTTCTGGCAGGGACGTAACACGTCTGGTCCGGATGTATTAGCTTGTGTATCACTCTTCTTAGTAGGCCTGCTAGCACGGCCGTGAGGATCTTACTGTCTTGGTTCAGTAATGACAAGAGTCTATAAGATCCGCAATCCACAGCCCTTTTACCTGGCTTCAGCAGTGGAATTATTAGGGACTCTCTCATGCTGTCTGGGAGAAGTCCAGCATCAAAGGCTTCATTATATACCTTGGCTTGGGTAGGTGCTGGGATGCTTGTATATTCTTTGTAATATTCGCCTGGCAGGCCGTCCGTTCCGGGTTATTTGCCCGTAGGTATGGATCTTATTGTGGCAAGAATTTCCTCCTCAGTGATGGGCTCCTCAAGGCCCGCTTTCTGTACCTCATCTAGCGTAGGGAGGTTTGTTTTGTTTGTTTGTTTATTTATTTATCGTGCGCAGCGGACCCTGAGGTAGCAGGGCGCATGTTGGAAGAGGGCTTACAGCTTGGTTACAGAGGTTACAAATATACAGAGCATGGTAAAAACAATTAGCTCCGCAGGGTGAAGGTAAGGCAGTAGAGTACATATAAGAAGCAGTGAGTAGACAGCAAGTCTTCATATAGCTGACATTTACATAATAGTAGATCTATATCAGGTACAGTGCATACAGTAGGCGCATGGGGAGAATGTGGGTTACATAGCATTCTCAGTGAGCCATTTTATTGTGTTCTTTCTGAAGTTGTAGAACGTTTGGTCAGATCTAAGCGCGTGAGGTAGGGAGTTCCACAGTTGAGCTGCTCTGACTGGGAAGCTGGACCCTCCAATAGTGGTCAGTTTAAATCTGGGCACTAACAGGCAGTTGGGACTGACTGTTCTTGTTGATCTAGTGGGGTTTTTTCTAGTAAAGCGTTCTGTTAGGTAACAAGGGGCTTTGTTATTTAGACATTTGTGGATGAAGGAGGCAGATTTGAGGTTGATTTTTTCTTGGGTAGAGAGCCATTTGTGTTTCCGTCTTATTTCAGAAATATGTGCTCTTCTGGGAATACTTAGGGCCACTCTGAGTGCATTATTTTGGAGCACACTTGTATTCTGTTAATGGTTTGTTTAGTTGCCCCTATGTAGAGGGAATTACAAAAATCTAATTTTGATAGGATAAGGGCTCTGGATAGGATTAGGCAGCTGTCATCTGACAGAAATTGTTTCCCGGCTCGTATTAATTTACATGTATAGGCCGTGGATGAGGCCAGAGAGTTTACCTGTTTGGTGAGGGATAAGGTCGAGTCGAGGTAGAAACCTAACATTTTTACTTCTCTGGCGACCTTGATAGTGTTCCCATCGATGATGAATGCTGAGTAATTTGGGTTGAGTTTAGAAACGCGAGCAGCGGTGCCCATGATGAGGAGCTCCGTTTTGTCATCGTTCAGGCATAGGCCATGGTTGGCCATCCATGCCTAAACGATGCTATAGACTCTGTTCATCAGAGCCAGATCTTCACCATAATCCTTGGTAAGTGGTAGGAGAATCTGGGTATCGTCTGCGCAATTGGTATAGGTATATTTCATCTAATGTGTCCTGAATGGCCTTGTCATTGCAAGGGTGTCCCCCCGCATACAACAATTTGTAGTATTCTTCAAATGCAAAGTTCACACCTGCTTGTGTATTTACCTCCATGCCCACCTCTGTTTGTATGGAGTATATCAGGGCCCTTCTATCAGTGCTCTTATATAACCAGGCAAGCATTCGGTTGGGTTTATCCGCTAATGCATGAGCTCTTTCGACATATTTAGCATAACTGAACTTGCCCAACCTGTCCCGATGTGCCATACATGCCTGTCTAAAGCCTATCTCGTCTTCCAGATGCTCCCCTTCTCTGCTGTTCCTCCTCTCCAACTGAGCTATTTCTTTCTCTGTCCTTTCCAGATTAGAGATGATAGATTTCCTGACACCTCCTGCCATAGCGATCGTCTCTCCCCTTATCACCACTTTATACACTTCCCAAACCGTACGCATTTGTGCCACACTGCCTTCGTTATTTTCAATAAACTTGGTTCTGCACTGTCGAACATGTTCCCGAAATGAGATGTCTAGCAGAGCTTCGCTCCTGAGTCTCCAGTTGGGTATCGGAGGTCTCAGTGGCACTATCTGTTATGCTTTTATTCAGTATTTTGTCCAAGATCAGGTAAATCAGCGGAAATCACCCACCTCTGTCTCTTGGGTGCTGGTTTTCTGGGCTGGAGTCCTCTTACAGGATGATTTTGGAATCTACTTGGTTGTCCCTCTGCGCCCCAGCCCAAGGCTTGGATGCAGAGAGACCCCCAGGGAAACCCCAAAGAGAAAAAACCCTGAGCAGGGCTGCTAGGGTGCGTGGATCCGTGAGATGGTTCCCTTTAAGCTGGAAGCTCCGTACATCCGTCTGTTGGTTATAAGGATTATGTCTTCACTATAGCAGACAAAAAAATTCAATGATTAGGACCGAGTCTGGGTGATTAACCAGCCCTCTTTCCCTTAGTAAATAACTCCCCCTCCTTCTCCCTTCTTACCCCTGCCACTGCATAGATGGTTCGGTTACAAAGGGGAATGCAGTCTAGCAAAGGTGTTTACTTGGACAGAATATCTAAGGAAGGAAAGAAAGAAAGGAGTAAAGCACCCAGTCCTTGCTGCTACAATGTTCAATGGTAAAAAAGATAAGACCTTCCTATTCTTACCGCGAAGAAAAGGGTACACTCCTATCCCATCTATGCTGTCCGATAGAAGAGAGGGGGCTAAGGCTCCGAGTAGACAAGATGCGTCTAAGGAAGGATAGAGCGAAAGGATACTGTTAACGGGAACGCAGCGAAATGCCAAGTCCCGAATGGGATTAGAAAAGAGGACCTACCGCAAGGCGAGGGAGGCACTTGCAACCAGGAAGACGAGCCGATCCGAAAAGCAGTGTTTGGAACGTCTTACAGAGCACAAATCAATGGAAATCTAAATGGAATCGAAATGATAAAGAAAGGATTAGTAAGAAAGAAAGAGGTTTAGTTCGGACATGCTTTCTAAAAAAAGAAACGTGATCCCACTCTATGCGAACTCAGAGCGTTGCGGGACTCCTTGAGAGTAGCAACGCGAAGTGCTACAGAGCCATCCCCCGGATATACTATTCCATAAATGGGCGTTTCCCATTGCATGTTCTTCCCAGCTGGCTCTAGTCCGCATACAGGGACAAACCAGGGCACCATCTTGGAAGTACCTACCCTTTGGTAAGTGATCGTATTCGGAATGGGAATGCAACACGTAATGTTCATCACATTATCGCCCATTCAAGCCAGAGTGGCCCATGATCTGAGAGTGTCCTGGGTAAATATGCTCTCTTTACAATTTCGGCTATGCGCTCCATGGAGACAAACAAGTGATCTAACATGGTATATACCCTGTGTGGGGCCGAGTAATGAGAATATTCCCTGTCATCTACATACAGGGTCCTCCACACATCCACCAATTGGAATTGTGACAGCAGAGTGCTCAGGATTTTGGCTGGGGGGCGGGTCTCTTAAATTTGTTGTCATGTCTGTTGTGGGGTTTAGAGTGCAATTAAAATCTCCCCCCAGTTCTCCATATCCCGATTCCCTCTCAATATGGGGCTAGCCTTGTATAAAGGGATTTAAAGAATATAGTGGCATCATGATTGTGCGTGTAAGTGTTTACTATATTCACCATCTTGTTTTCCAGCAGGCCTTGAATGATCACCATTCTGCATCATTATCAGATTTAGAGTGTAATACTTTAAAAGGGATGGTTGGGGCTATCCATGTCAGGACACCTCTCGCGTATGTAAGTAATTAGAGCCCACCACGACCCCCACCCCATTTACTGGTCACCTTTGACAATTTCTGCTCCGTTAAATGTGTCTCTTGTAGCATAGCTCTTATGCCTTCTTAAGTATGTGATTACCCTCTGCCTTTTGATATAGTTATTAAGGCCCCTCACATTCCAGGTCAATACGTGGGAAGTGTACAAAAATGTTGCCTCCAAAAGTACGACATACACAAATTTGCGTTTTTTCCATGTGCCAAAATGACGACTTACTGAGACTACTGCGACGTTCACTCTGTTTGCTTCCCGACTTCCTGAGTTTGAAAGCAAATGAAGCAGGGGAAATGCGTGAAGAGAGGTCCGTTTGTTTCCATGTTTCTCTGTGCTATTCATTGGGGTCGGGAAAATTGGTTTTATGTACAATGCGGTCGGTTTGGCTATTATATATTTATAACGTCTTTATTATTGAACGTCTTTATTATTTAAATGTGTGTGCTTTCATAAGTAATCACTGCACTCTGCATACATTTCCCCTGCTTCATTTGTTTTCAAACTCAGTGCGGTCTGTTTGTTTCCATGTTTTTTTTGCTATTTAGCTCGGATCTTCAGGGCAAATTGTTTTTATGTACAATGCGGTCGGTTTGGCTGTATTATATAGTTATCTATTGCATGTTTTCAAACAACGTCTTTATTATTTAATTTATATCTATTGTGAGCAATTACAAAACGAATTGTGAGCATTACTGAAACGGCTAATATTTTGTTAAACAATACAAATCTGACAACATTCTTAAAAAGAAGCAAACACTTTTGCAAATGTATTTTGCTATGCCAACTGTTTTTTCACATTTTTGCATTGAACTCAGACTATGTATACTTTTAATTATTGAATGAAAAATGCCACATTAAATGTGACACTTGTAATGTAGTCTTGTAAATTCATTTTGGCAAACTTTAGGCCTATTTCTTTTAGATTTTGGTTCTGTTTTACTGTTTTTATTAATGCATCGCTACAGCCAGGACACTTATGTGCTGCAATATCTGTATTTCTTGGATGCTTTCTTCAATTTGCAATGAGTGTAAACATTTCCGTAATGTTGGTTTGCCTCTTGCAATTGCCACATTCAGGCTGTGATGCCAACCTTCTAGTTTATTATTTGTTTTGGATGCCTCTGTGATTATTGCTTCATAGCAATTCCAGTATTCCACTGAGATTCTTGGATGTCGTCTACCATAGCGTGTTTGTTTACCCAACCATGTCTCTTCATAGTAATTCAAAATTGTGCAAGTAATTCATCATTTTCTCTACAGTTTTCACTTGTTACTATTTCTTCGTAGCCTTTGATTACAGATTCTTTTGGCACATATGCTAATGCACACAACTTTTTAATCTCAAATTGAAATTCACTGACAGATGCATATTTTGTTTGCAAACCATGTCTCTGAATATTCTTCCATATATTTTGGCTGTAATGAAAGAAGCACCCCTGGATCTGAATATTTGGTAAAACTTGCTGTATTGCTTTCATAGCCGCCAATTCATGGTCCATTCCACTTCGGATGGTATGCAAAATCTGTTTTGGTAGTTTTTCTTTAATTGTTTAGAACATTTTAATGTATGTTTTTTTTTATCATTAGAATATATACCACAGGGAAGAAGTCATTACTAATTTTTGCATGTATACTATAAAGTTGTGAGAACGGTCTAGGACAACTTTTGAAAGTTCCATCCATTAGCCAGTGTTCGCTTTCTACCATTCTTTCTAGATTTTTATTTGTTGCAAATATGTAAACATCTCTTTCCTCTTCATTACCATCCTCTACTAAAAATGTCTCTTTCTTACTTGTGACTGTATACTGTGATGGTATTTCAACTTCTTCACTACATTTGGGTAGTTTTGGTAGAATTTTCTATTTTGAATGTTTGTACAAAAGCCTTCTTTTAAGTGCTTTGCTATTTGGCATCTCTCCCGCAAGATGATATGGCACCTCACTTAGCACCTGTCTCACTACTTCACCACTTGTCATATGTTCATGGGCACATTTATTTTTCATTTTGTGTGTCTTCTCCCGTACATATATCCCACTAATGTTTGGTTTGTAGCTATGTTTTCCGCTATATTTGATTGTTTCAGATTCATTATAAGTGCATGCTCGTCCAAAGCAATTATTGATGGCATACTGAGTAAATTTCCACAGCGTTACAGCACTTTTAACTTTTTCCTTTGAATACATATATCCTTGTAGACTCAGCTGTTTATTTCCCTTATTTGAATAAATGTACTGAGCTTTATCCATTGCGCTACCTTCACCTATTATAACAAAAATTACAATTAAAAGCAAATTATAAATCTTATTTCTGAATTGTCGTTATTACTTTTTTCCCCTCCATAATTTTCAAAAGGACTTACCATTTTCATCCTTAGACATTCTTTATTATCACTAAAATCTGCTCTTCTGTCCTTTGCAATGTTCACTTAACGTTCCTCTTATCATCTCAAACGGACCGTTATGTCATTGTCTTTGTTTTTATTAAAAATGATTCATCTACCTTTAATATCATGGTTCACAAAAACGCTTAACCTTTGTTTTTTACCTTGCAATATCCATGCACATCGCTGTTTCCATTTTTTATGCGTGCGGGCATGTGAAACCAAAAAAATAAATAATAAACCCATTTGTTACGGCTTCTTTAGAGGACGAAAACGCTTGCAGTCCTTCGCATCTGCTAAGATCCCTTTGTATCTACTAACAATGTACATTTTTTGTCACTCCTTTCAGTAAATATTAAAATGATCATCACTCCTTACAATTGTCTACATCCTGCCTATTGTGAGGTATGTTTTCTTCATCTGTATTCCTCATGCATAACATCTATGTTGTTACTGCATCGCCGTGAATGTCCTCGGCATTTTAAAAGACGACATTTTCAGCGTCGCAGTAACAACATAGATCCATAACGTGGACGTCTCCAGCCATTGTATCCGTGGCAAATTGAGTTCAATAGACGCCCTGTACCAGACCATCGTAATCCTTAGCCATGTACCCATTCGTCTACTGTATCCGCTAGGCCCCCCGTCCCTGCTCTATCCCCAACTCCCCCCTCTCCCATAACCCCAACACACCCAACTTCAAACCGTCCATGCATGTTAGACTTAGCCGGCTTCTGCTCCACAAACTCCTGGCAGCAAGACTCCCGGTGCCCAACGGGTGGGTACGATCATGTACCCTCAAATATGATTTTGGGGAAGCAGCTGGCCCACCCCCAGTGAGTCTCGCTGTGCGTCTTCCGAAGTTGAGCCAAGATGCTCCTGTGATAATCTATGTTTCGTATTGCTGCTACTCTGTTTCTGAAAGGAAGGGCGTATTACAAGTCTCATCTTTCTTGTTCTGGGGCCGCTATCTGAACACTGTCCATCCAGTCCTGGGCTTCCATCGGTGATTCAAAGAACAAGGCTCTCCCGTTGTGCAGTACCTTGAGTCTGACTGGGTAGATCAGCATATATTTGAACCCAGCCTTGCGCAGCCTCTCTTTTGCCGTAATGAATTGAGTCTTCTTCTTCTGTGTTTGAAACATGTAGTCTGGGAAGAAAGCCACCTTGGAAGAGGCCCGTTGGACATTGCCACCATTCTGGGAGAACGCCAGAATTTTCTCCTTGTCCTTATAATGAAGTACTTTGCTATGATGGGTCTAGGCGGGGCCCCAGGCGGCGGTTTCCTAACCAGAGAATGGTGCGCCCTCTCAGGGGTGAAGCCCTGAGTCAGGTTTCCTGGTTTCATTTCCAGAAGCAGTAGGTTCTCGACATAGTTGGTTGGGTCCAACCCTTCCGTTCCTTCGGGCAAGCCGACAATTCTTTTTTTTTTTTTAACACGTTTATTTTAAACCAGTTGCAAAAGTAAAACATTACAAGCATATGTTAGACACAGAATGATTTTACAGTCCAATCCAGCATAATCGAGTGGGCGCAGGCCGGACACTCCAAAAAGCAACACTCTCCCCCCCCCCCCCTCCCCATCACCCCCTCCTTCTCCCATCCAAGTTCCCTCCAGGCCCAGCTAGGCGGGTTAGTCTGCGGTTCACGCTGTGCTTGCTCCTAGCGCCCATTGCGCCGATCGGGGTTCATGGGTCACTGCCGGAAAGTCCCGATCATAGCCTAGAAGTGGGGGCCAGATGTCCGCAAAGCTGTTGTAGGGGGCCCACTTGGCCGCTGTGACTTTCTCAGCGACGCAAATATCCCAGAGTTTGATCCACGAAAGGATTAATGATGGGCCCTCGGTTGTCTTCCATGTGCACCCAATTGTGATTTTCCCCGCCAGTAAAAACTGAGTGAGTAGATTAGCTGTCTTCCCTGATCTTGGGTAGGCCCCTGATGTTGGGGCCCCAAGCAGAATAGTCTCCGGGACCCTCGGGAGCACCACGTGGGTATTATCTTCAATAACAGAGATGCATTGGGTCCAGAAGGATTGCACGGTTGGGCATGACCACCACATATGAAAATATTAACCTCGCTGTCCACATTTATGCTAGCACTGGGGGTCAAGGGCTCGATTAAAGCGATGGAGGCGGGGAGGAGGGTAGTACCATTGCAGAAGCAGTTTGTGGGCACATTCCCGATTAGTGATGCAAAAGGAGGAGAAGTGAGTCCTAGACCATATGTTCACCCACTTCTGGTCTTCCAGGAGGTGGCCCAGATCTGCCTCCTATTGTGCCATATAGGGGGTCTCTAGTGGTAAGTTTATCCTCCTGTAACAGGGTGTAGAGTGTGGAGATTTTCCCCTGCTGCGGCAGATCCAGTAGGGTGAGTTCAATGGGGGCGGTGGCCCGCGTGGCTGCCTGTCGAGTCTGGGGATGGGAACTTTACATTGTTCAAAGGACCAAGGCTGGCCTTCCTCAAATAGTTGTGCCAGGGATTCCAGCCCTCCAATAGTCCCGATTTTGAAGTTTAGTGGGTGAAAGCCCAGAGAAAAGGCTGGATTGTGAGGAGTGAAAGATTGGGGAGGGCGAACCCAAGCTACGGTCAAGGCCTTTGTATTTCAGCGCCCAATCCATGTTTAAGGGTGTGTTTAGTGTTAGATAAAATCCAACCCCAGGTCCGCTGCAGTAGAGGCGGGATGATTGGAAGGAATCGAAGGGGGAGTGTGAGGCAGGACTGCTCCAGCTCTACCCACTTTGGACGCCCAGAGACTATAGCCCACACCCAAACATGTGAAAGTTGTGCCGCCACTTGGTATTTGTGTAGGTCGGGAACACCCAAACCCCCCAGCCTAGACCTGCCTGTCATGGTCTTCTGTGAGATTCTTCCAAATGAAGGCAAGCATTTTCCTCTGCATACGCAGGAGAGGGGGTAGTGGGATCGAAACGTGAAGGGAGGAGCAGGCATAAGGAAACCGTGGGAGGAGGTTCATCTTGCAGGCAGTGATCCGCCCAATAAGGGAGATCTCCTGTGATGTACAACGTTCCAGATCTGTCTCTAATTCTTTAAAAAGCAGGGGTAAATTTCATAGATTCATGTCTCTGGACCGGGAAGAGATTTGGACGCCGAGGTAGGGAATAGATTTCTCACTCCATTAGACGGGGCATAAAGGTTCTAGGGTCGCTTGCTCCCCTGAGTCCAGGCCTATTCCCAAAGCCACCGATTTCCAAAGTTAATCTCGAAGCCCGCCACACTCCCGAATCTACAGAGCTATTCAATGGCCACAGTTAGGGAGGGACAAATGTCTTTTATAGAAAGCAGCACATCATCCGCATAAAGGGAAATCTTGTGCTGGGAGGCGCCAACGGGAAGGCCCTTGATGCTTTGGTCTATCCAAACCCTCTGAGCCAGGGGCTCCATCACCAGGGCAGAGAGAAGAGGGGACAAAGGGCATCCCTGCCTGGTTCCACAAGTTAAGAAAATCGGATCCGATAAGTTGTGGTTGACTCGGAGGAGGGTTTTAGGGGATCGGTAATTTGCTAGGACCAGTTTGCGAAAACTTGGACCAAAGCGAAAGGCCTCCAAGGTGAGCTGTAGGAAGGACAAGTCCACCTTATCGAAGGCTTTAGTAGCATCCAAGGCCAGCAATGTCAGTTTATGAGAGTCTTGGGAAGTGATATCCACCACATTTAGAGCCCTCCGGATATTGTCCCTGTTGGCCCTCTTTCAGGCCGTATTATGTGCTCCAAATAACTACATGGGAGCCAGATCTCCTACATTTTTTCTTTATTCCTTCTAACTAACGTCCCTCTTCCTTTGCCCCTCCCCTTCCTCCCGCTCCCTCCCACTGTCCTGTGTCCTCTTCTCCTTAAAGGGACTCTGTCCTTATTCCCTCGCAACACCCCCCCACTTAACATGAGATTTCCCCGGCTACATCTGCTCAATCAGCCGTTGGGGTCTCCTTATGGTTCGATGAGGCCTGCTTGGTGGCTCGTGGGTGTCGCCCACATTTCCTCGTTGCAGTCCCTTGTATGTCTCTTCGCTCTCTGCTCTTTCCATCTCAGTCGTTGCCTCTTTCGTTGGTTCAGGTTCCTCCATGTATAACTCGTGGAGGAGGGAGGCCTTTGGCGTCATTTTGCTGTGGTTCGTTATCTTGGGTATCATTGGTTCTTTGTCCCCTGTG
The DNA here is from genome assembly GCF_040938575.1 of Ambystoma mexicanum. NCBI lineage: Eukaryota > Metazoa > Chordata > Amphibia > Caudata > Ambystomatidae > Ambystoma > Ambystoma mexicanum. Next base: position 1,295,197,683 of record NC_090929.1, read on the forward strand.
ACTAGGATGGGATCTGTACGATATGTCCTTTCTTTGGCTTTCCTTGTCTCTCCCGTATCTTGCTCCAGCGTATGGTCCTTCACCTGGGTGACATTGAACGATCTATAGTGGATATTGATGAGGGCGCTCTGTAGTGCCATCCGATGGCTGAGACGGCTGTGCCCTATGGCGGGACTCGGTACCATGTGGATGGCGGTGGGTACTCTGTGATCTTCTTGGGTTGGATCGCAGGGTGACTGTCCATTTGGCTGTACCAGCTGTACTGTTCCCCTCTGGAATATGTGGGCTTGGGACTTGCCCAGGGGTTGTGCTGTTTTTCAGGTTTGATAACATAGCTCATTCCTGACGTTGACTGTGGCTTCTGCGTTCCCCTCGCCCCCCGTTCCGGCATCTCGTAAGGCCCTGGGTGTCCGTGAGACTCGCGATTGTCTTGCGGTACAGGTGGGGAGGGTATGTTCTGTACTCCTGCTCCGGTCCATACCTCCTTGGGCGACTTAGTTCTGGGTTGAGTGGGTGCTCATACCTGTGTGATCTGGTTGGGTTGGTGACATTGGCCTCGGTGGTCCTCATGAAATCTGGCCGTACCACCAGTGGTGTTAGGCACCTCTCTTGGGGTGGTGGTACCTGGATCCTTTTGTGGATTGGCTGGTCGTTGTGTTCGGGCCATCTGGTCAGGCTTGGTGGTGGTGCAGGTTGGCATGCAGGGTTTGTAGGCACTCTCACTCTGCACATCACCTGGAAGTGGTTGTCTTGGTCACGTCGACAGCATTTCCGTCCGATGGCCGGGCATGGTTGTCTGCGTGGAGCCTCAAATCCACACCTGTAGCGTCGCGTGTTGCTCTGGGTTTGGTGCCGGGGGCTTCTGAGTCCTCGTGTCCTCCAGGGTCCTGTAGGCCTAGAGTATTCCAGCTGTTCTACTGTGAGGGCCGCGATGGAGTCACATATGTTTTTGTTTTCAGTGGCGGCTGTCTGTGCTTCTACCCGCTCGTACATACTTGATAGGTTGAGTATTTTATGTAGTGACAGGCTTTTTGGGGAGGTGTTTCCTGAGCATGGACGAGGAGTAGCCTTCTATGATCCTTAGCCGTATTGCCTCTTCATCAATAAATAATAAATACAAATAAAACATTGAAGTTGGCGAAGTCGCAGCACTTAATGATCTTCTGGAGGCGGATGACAAACTCTCCTATGGACTCGTGTGGAAGCTGCGCATGTTGATTGAACACGTAGCGTTCATAGTCTTTGTTGTGGGGCATTATCAGCTTGTCATTGACTGCAGGGAGGAGGCATTGGTATGTGTTTCTTTCTTGCGTGGGGATCGATTTCATTATGCCTTTTATTTCTTTACGTGCCAGATTGATGAAAATGTTCATTTTGTTGGGTGAGTCTCAACCCCAAATTGCATCTAGGAAGTCCTCGAACGCCTCGACCCATTCTACCCATCTTTGTCCTTGGTCATGGTGTGGGTTCAGGGTAAATGGGTTGGGCCGTCTCATGAGGGTGGCATGCAATGCGAGTCCTGGATCCACTAGGGCTCGTGCTCCTACGTCTGCAGCCACCTACGATTGGTCGACCATGATGGTGGGGTGTTGTGGCAGGAGTCCTTGCAGTAACGTTGTCTGGCGTCACGACTTGCTGGCCTCCTATGGTGTGGCTGTGGTGTAAGTGTTGGTGGGTTGTGGTGGATGTTCACTTTGTGCGTTTGGTCTGTGCACAGTGTTGCAGATCTCACTCTGCCCTGGTTTGTTGCTGCTCTCGCACATTTCTGCCTGTGCATATTGTGGCCTGTGGGGTTAATCCAGTGGGCTTGTAAGTTTGTGGCCATTGGGCCTGGCCTTGTGGTGGTGCAGGCTTTAGCACACGTGTGTTTCGTGGGCCTTTGTTGGGGTTTGCTGGCAGTGTTCAAAGTGCACAGCCTTATGTGGCCGTGTCGGGTCAGCCTGTGTCGTGGTTGCAGGTGGTGTGTTAAGGCTGGGGTGGTCCGAGTTGCTTGACGGCTTCCCCTTTCGGCACATTCTGCCGTATTTGGTAGAGTGTTGCCAGAGCTTATCTGCGCCCACTTCTTGGCTTGCACTGCGGCCGGTGGGTGGTGCTCACTGTCACTCGCAACTCTTTTGGGAATGAGGCACGTGCCAGAGCCATGTGGCCTGGCTCTGTGTTGCTCCTCTGTGCTGCACCTCTTTACCTTGTGTGCTGAGTAAGGGATCAGTGCTACTCAGAAAACCTCCCTCAGGTTGGGTGCCCTGGTGAGATAGGATGCAGGTGTTACTGTTAGTTTCCAGGGCCCCTCTCCCCTCGTGTCAGGCAGTGTATGGCAGATGTGGTATTTATATATACTTTGCTTTTTTGTGGCAGCTTGCATCAGCGCTGTGTTCTCAGGACTCCACTTACCAGCTGCCCTTCCGCTGCGGCACGTGCTGTTGGGCTCTTCACGCCCCCTTTGTGGTCCAATGTTGTCGCAGCGGACGGGTTGTCCCTGCTGGGCTCCGTTTGCCAGCTACTCCTCTTCCTCAGTGCGGACTTCTGTCTGTGGTGTGCTCTCGTCTCCTGCGCAGCTCCTCCTTCGCTGGGCTTCTGTTCCCGTCTCGGGGCTGCTGGCCCCTCCACGGCGCACCTTCACTTCGGCGTGTCCCGCCGGGCTTCCTTCTGCGGGCTCAACTCCTCTGCCCTGCTGACCACTGCACCATTGGGTCCACTTCCAGGACGCCGTCCTGCTGGGCTGCTCCTCTTCTGTCCTTACCGCTGCTGGCCACTTTACTTGTTACTGGGCACACCGGTCCTCCCCCGGCGGGGATTTGTTCCCCTTCACTGCTGGGCTGGGTCTCTGCTGGGCACGCTCGGCCCGTCACCTTGGTGCTGGACAAGTCCGTCCCGCCTCACTACTGCTGGGCTGGGCCCGTCAGCCGTTCTTTGCCCTCCTCCCCGGCTCCCTTTCACGCTGCACCACCTACGCACCATCTCTCCCTGGGCTGGAGCCCCCGGTCCTCTTCTGGGCTCTTCCCGCTTTCAGCTGCAGGGCTCGTCTTTCATGATACTGCTGGTGCTCATTTCCCCTTGTCGCCAGTTGTTGGCCCTCTTTCAGGCCGTATTATGTGCTCCAAATAACTACACAGGAGCCAGATCTCCTACATCTTTTCTTTATTCCTTCTTCCTCCTAACTAACTTCCCTTTTCCTTTGCTCCTCCCGCTTCCCACTCCCTCCCACTGTCCTGTGTCCTCTTCTCCTTAAAGGGACTCTGCCCTAATTCCCTCGCAACAGTCCCCAGTAGACCTATGCATTATGAAGCCCGTTTGGGCTGGATCTATAAGGTTGGGCAGGACGCTCGCCAAACGATTTGCCAGGAATTTCGAATAGATGTTTGCATCGATGTTCAATAGGGAAATGGGCCTATATGAGATATTTTCCTTGGAGTCTTTGCCGGGTATGAGCAGGAGCACCGTTATGGATTCTTGCATAGTTGGGCTGATGGATCCGAGACACCAAATGAATTAAAGAGGGGCGTTAGTGGGGCCACCAGTTGGGGCGGAATACTAGAATCTTGTGGTGAAACCACCTGGGCCTGATGCTGTCGGTTTCAGGGACTTAATGGCTGCCTCCACCTCCTCACCTGTGATCGGAGTATCCAGTTCCTCTCTGTTCGGCTCTTCGAGGTGCAGGAGGGTGGCACTCTGCAAGTATTGCTGTTGTTCTGCTGTGTCCCAGGAGTTGCCGACATTGTGACTGAAAGATGGGTCGCTGCTATTCGTAGCTTGTCTTGGTCTTCGTATTGGGTCTTGCCTTGGGGATCGCGGAGGCCCACTATCATGTGTATTCTCTGTGCGGAATGCTGCCCCATGTGCAATTAGTTCACACCGCACCACTGCCTTCATTGCGTCCCACATACTAGCCATGGAGGTATGTTCCATTGGATTTTCCCGGAAAAAGTTTTTGATCACCGAGGCTATGGAGTCTCTCAGCGACATGTCGTTCAAGACAGGGTTGTATAGGTTCCAACGGCATCGAGGAGGCGGATCAGGATTGTGGGCCCAGAGGGTCAACGTGATCGGGCATGGTCGGAAAGAATCTTTTGATCCTATGCTCCCTTTGTTGACGAAGGCAAGGATTTGAGGGGAGGTCAGTATAAGATCAATGCGGCAGAAAGTTCGATGTGCATGCAAGAAGAAGTATTTTTCGCCAGGGTGAAGCACTCTCCATGAATCCACCACCCCCAGAGTTCGAAGCAATTGGAGTAGGCTTATAGGAAGTTTAAAGTCTTTGGGGGCCGGCAGATGCGATCTATCCCAGACGGGGTCTGGGATCCCATTGAAATCTCCTCCTATGATAATGTGGCCTTCCAGAAAGGGGAGGAGGGTCTTACCCAATGCCTCATAAAATGCCTCATTAGGAGCATAAACCGATACTAACTAGTACAGCTGTCCATATATTAGGCCCTTGACCGTCATATAACGTCCCTCCGGGCATCGCAGGGTTCCTAATATTTTGGGTCAGGTGGCCCTGGTGAACAGGATGGCCATACCCCTTTTTTGGTTCCATTAGAAGCCAGATATTGGAATGGGACATTTCTGTCGCGAAGGCGTGTAAAATCCGAGGGCAGCAGGTGAGTTTCTTGCAAGAAGACCACTACGCCTTCCATTTCTTGAAGCCGCTTCAGTGTCGATTTTCATTTAGAGGGGGAATTCAGGCTTTTAGAGATATGAGGTTTAGTTTCTGGTGTGGCAGGGGCGTTACTGGGGCCGGGATTGCGGAGGCCTCAGTCACCATCAAGGACTCTAGCCATCCTGTCATAGTACCACTGGGGATTTAACGTGAGCTTCAAACGTGAAGCTATTACATCAACTTTGTGGGAAGCCGAATTTTTCCAGTCGGCCTTTCCCTTAGCCAACAGGGCTAACCCAGTTTGCGATGTACTTCAAGGGTTCCCAGATGACATTCACCTCAGAGTCAGGCATGGGCTGTGAGAAGCCCGCTGCAGATGAGCGATTCTTCTGTCTCTCCACGCATGTCATCGTTCTCAGGACTTGCCAAATAAGGGCTTGCTATTTAAAAAGGTGGTAAACCGGGCATTGGTCGCTGCTCAAGTTGCGGCCCACTAGTTCCCCAGAGGGTCATCGCACATTCCGCCCCTTCTGGACCTTTGCCCAGGTCGAACGCTTTGGTTTTGTGGGGAGCTCTTACGGGCCACTCACTGGCGAGTCAAGGGAGGATCCATTTTTCTTTTCAGGTGATCTAGGACGCAGGATCGAGTCAGCATCTTCCAAGTGGCTAATCATTCGGCGGACCCCTTTATAAGAGAACTGGAGAGCGGTGGGGAACAACCAACGGTATCTAACGTGCTGGTCCCAGACGAATAATGTCAAGGGCCTCAGGGCTCTCTGCTTCTGGATAGTCGCCATAGCTAGATCTGGGTAGATTTGAAGGGGGAACCCTGAAAGTTCAGGTCGTCCTGAGAGCGACCTATTGCCATGATGGCTTCCTTAGTTGTGTAGAAATGGACCCGGGTGATGACATCAGGGAGCGGAGGTCAGAGTCCAACCCCCGCCGGGGTCGGAGTCTGTGGGTTCGGTCCAATATGTGTTGGGACTTATCCAAGTAAGGCAAAAGAGATTGAAAAAGGTCACCCACATACTCTGCCAGCTTCTGGTCCGGCACCGAAGAGGGGACTCCCCGAATTACTGAGGTTGTTCCGCCGAGCTCTGTTTTCCAAATCTTCCAGCTTGTGTTCTAGGTTCTCATTTTTGTTGAGTAGGGCTTGCATCGTGTGTTGTATTTCCAGGAGCGTGGCTGAATGTTCTTGGGTCAAGTCTTCTACTCCCCCACTCTCTGTTCCACCTCTACGACCCCCTGCTCCATTTGTTCCACTTTAGTGGTGAGTTCCGCCAGGATTGAAATTCAGATTTGATGTCCAGCATAAAGCCCTGGATGTCGCCCTTGGTTGCCAGTTGACTTGTGCCATCCGAGGAAGCTTGTGGCGGGTACTTTGGTGTTGCCGTCTTTTTCCCCTTGTCGGATGGGAGCAGCATGGTGGCAATATCCGCACTCTTTGCAGTTTTGAGGTGTTTGGCCATCTCTGCCTGAATCTAGGGAGTACTGCAGTATCCTCTTCAGAGATTGGTAGATGAGGGAGAGTGAAGGTGTCTTCGAGGAAGGGGCTCGTTGGCTCTCTTGAGGTCCACGAGGCAGGCTCCCAAGGACAAGTCCCAAACTGTGCATAGGTGGGTGCTAGCATCCCAGCACCGTCGGATCTTTGTCTGAAGTGAAGGAGATTTCTATGTCCGCTGGCCGCCAAAGGTGATGGGGTTAGCTAATGTCTTGCCGTTAATACGGGCCCCAATACCTGGTGGGTCCCCCTCATTCATGGTGGGTCTGGATCCCACTGCAATAGCTAGCATTGCCTCTGTCATGATCTGTCATGATTTTCACCCCAGGGCGTGGGCCGTGATATGTTCCTCGATGCAAAGGCGGTTACAGCCTCCCGCGGAGCTCCGAAGCAGAGGATCCGGCTACGGGCTGCGGACCTCTCAGGCCACGGGATCAAGGCTCTGCAGCAGGTCTGCCGGCAGTAGGGTACCGAGAAAGGCACCAGCCCGCTCCTGGGCCGAAATGGTTGGAGGATCGGAGAGGGCTCTCAGGGGAAGCAAGGTGCGTTGGTCGGATCAGGCACCTCTGGCAAGTAGACAATCACCTTCTCTGACAAGGTCCGCTGTGATGCACCTTCCTTCCTGCTCAATATAGCCCCGGCTGCAGCCAGCAGGGCATTTCACAGGTGGAAAGCAGGGGTCCCCCTGGGCCTCCTCCAGACTGGGACGGCTGGGCTGTAAGTCGAGTCTCCCCTGTTCTCCATCTCGCGACGCATCTCTGCCATTTTGGATATGCTAGAGAGGGAGGGGAGCTGGAAATCCGCTGCAATCTGGCGACCAGGAGTGAGCCGGAGTCTCAGACCACCATCATCTAAGCCTTAAATGTTGCGGTTCCCAGGATCTCTCTTTACCAGAATTCTCTGCGTGGGAACAGAGTCATTGCAGATAAAATAGCGGGCTTCGAACGGAGGCCATTAATGGAGCAGCCTCATCAACGGCGCCGCAGGCCACGCCCCCCCAAGCCGACAATTCTCATGTTGTGGCGTCTCGCTCTTCCCTCTGTGTCCTCTGCCCTATCCTCCAGTCATTTGATTTTCTGCTGTAGCACATTCACATTGGCTGCTATTTGCACCCTTACTGCAGTGTTTTCCTTCACCTGTGTTTCCAACTTGCTGGTACGTTCAATGAGGCCACGCACATCCTGCCTCAATAGACCCATATCCACCCTGACTTCTACAATCTTAGCTTCTAGTGTCACTTGCAGGGTAGCGATGGCGTTCAATATTTGCTGATTTGCTTGACTTGTTGCGTCAAGTTGGTCGGCTGTCTCGCTGCAACCTCCTTACCCTTCTTGTCCTTCCGCGATCCCTCGTGGCTTGTTGCAAAGGACTCCATGGTGGTTTGCTTGCCTTTACCTTTATTGTGCCTGGCCGCCATTCCTTTAGGGTAAGTTGCTTGTTCCTGCTCCCGCCTCTATTGTCCCCAACCCAGTCCGTTGTGGCGAGTTGTGAAAAGCTTGACCCAGGGTCCAGTGCCTCACTTGACTATGTCTATTTCAGACAGCATGGGGCCTCAATCAGTGGGTGACCCCTCATTCGGGGTCCACTGGCTGGGCTTCTTCCACCAGTCTTGTCAGACCATCCCCTGCCAACCGTTATCTTCAGTCCCTAGTGGTGGCCTGTGTAGTTAGGTCACTGCCCCCCAACCCCTCCAGGAATGATCAAATCTGCGTCCTCGTCTTCAGATGGGACCTGGCCCATCTGGTGCCAGATGCTCCTTACTGATGAGCCCCGAGCCAGAGGAGCGGAGGCTGGCCTATTCCCTGCTCCTCTGACTGGTCCCCAACCAGGTGTGAGACTGGGGTAAACATAATCTCGACCCCCGTTTGCGCATGTACCTCTAGGTGCATCTGCCACTGCACTCAGGCCTCCCAGCTTGATTGAGGCCTGCCTGCAGCTTGGGGGCCCCCACCGCTTCTGCAAAGCTGAATAAAGCTGTTCTATGGGAGTGTATGGGCACCTTTCGTTGCGGTCCCAGGCTCCGTCCAATTGCTTCTCGCTAAGTGTCTATTCTTGTCCTCTACGCTCTGCTGGGCTTCCACAGTGGTGCTCCACGCTCGGAGTTTCTTGACCTTTGTCTCACCCCTGGCTGCGGCCTCGCTCAACGTTGTATGAGGCCAATCCATTGACTATCCTGCCGTTGAGGCCCAATGCTAATAGTAGCTTCTTTCCATGGCCCAGCTTGGTTCACCAGTGTATGTGTTAGGTGCACACCGGATCCCCTCTCAATGCTGATCTGTGGTCTTGGCAATTACTCTCTGCAGCGCACTGAGAACGTGTCTGTGATTGCTCTTCATCTCTGGCCACATGCCGCGTAAACTGTGCAGGACAAGTTCGGTACAGCTCTTGTTCATCAGGCTCCCATATGTTGCTGTCCCCCGCTCTATGGGCCCGCCAGGGGTGCCTCAGTGCTAACATTCGCTTTTCTGCAGGCTGTTGCGCAGGACTCAATGGTCTGTGGCTGCCCCCTCTCCTTACCGCTGCCAGAGTACGTGTGCCTGTAGCCATGTCCAATCTTGCATCTCGCCAGTGGCCGGCTCCCGATTTTGTCAGTCAGCCCTCTTATCCAGCTGTATCTTGATGGTGAAGTTGCAGCACGATCGCCCGGATCTCCTAGTCCGCCCGCTAGCTCTGCCCCCTGCCCGCCACCTGGGTCTTCAGGGCTAACTGGGATCCACCTCTGCTGCACACTATATCCCTGTGTGGTGTCGCCACTCCGGCTGCTTGTACTCACGCCTGGGGTGCGCATTGCGGGGTCACTGCAACAATGGTCTATATCAGAGTGGGGCTTACACAGTCAGTCCTCTGATCTTGATGTACTGCAGGATGGCCCACTCGGAGGCCGGGCCTGTCCTCAGGCAGTTCGCTCTACGCTTCGCTGGCTACGTAGTCTCATAGGCTCCTCCGTCTTTCACCGCATCGTCTGCCATTTTGTTCCTGATCAGGGTCTGCCTGCTCCAATCCACGGCTCCAATCTCGCCTGCGTTGCACTTCCATGCCCAGTTATAGCCTCTGCTAGATTGCGGCGAGGTTCATACGTCCTTATTCTTGAGTTTTGTAGCACTTAAGCAGCAAACAAACGGATCAGTAGGTGGATCTGAAGGAGCTCACTGCGGCCACATCTACCTCACATGGCTGATGGCCACGCCCCCCTGTGTTCCCCATAGTTACCTGGAGTAGTTTCCTGGAGTTATGGCGTACACACAGGCCGTGAAGCCTGTCAGCCTAGACCTGAAACTGGATCTTGTGTGTAGAGCTGAAGAAAACAGTGATGCTATGATAGCCCATAAATATGTGTAGCACTGAGACACAGATGACATATTCCCTCCAGTACTGGGAGAGCCATTGCTAACATTTGGGATCTGTTAAGGAAAAAATCCTATTTTGGGGGATTCTGGTGCCACTTTCTTGGGCCCTTCAACATGCTGCTTTTTCGCCTCTATTTTTAATGAATCATTGACATAATTTTGAAATCTAGAGGATCTTCTCCTATCTCCCCGTGCCATTGCAACACTTTTTGCCTTAATTAAGGTATATTCTATTGGTTTGCCCCTAAGAAGCCCAACCCAGGGATCCCTGGCTGCAATCCCATGTTTACCCTAGAGTGATTTTATCACCCTGCGTTGGGTTTAGGGAGTAGGTTGTTGGCAGATGCACTTTTGTTTTGTCCAGGGGGACCTTTTCAGTATCCATATTGGGAACCAAAGTGTTGTTTTCAATCCTGCTCTTGATCAATTTGTATTTTATGACTCCCTCTGTTTAGGGCAATTGTGAGGTAGGCTCAAAATAGCATTTTTTACTACATACGGTATTTGACAGCCTACATGGCAACATCGTTATTGGTTCTAACTGGTTTAGGTCCATGGACCCACCAGTATAGGTCCCTGGACATTCCCCTCTCACTTCCTGTTGGGGGGAGACTAGGCTGAGTGGGGGTCCTAGAACCAACCATTGTGGTTGGTCTTCTGGCCCTTTGTCTCCATCTGCGTCTAGTTAACAATGCCCTTTTTTGCTGTGAATCTTACAGCTCTGACTGGTCCCTGCTCTCTCTTGGCTCTTTGTTCCATAACTTGGAAGAAGCATGTCTGCTAACCAGCTGAAGGAGTTTTCCCACCAATTCCTGTCGTTTTTTGACATGTTTAATCCTCAACTGGCCATACTGGCAATGTGTGGTTGTTTGATTCAAAACAAAATACTCTAAGGTAAATACATTAAATCAATATAATTTATATTGCAGTGCAATCAAAGTCACAATAGGAATCAATAAAAGAGGTCCGTGGAAAGGTCTGGACATACTGTGGTGAAGGAGTAAACAGATTCAATGCAAGTATAAACATATACAACTATTTAGCATTTCATCAATCTAGCACAATACATTGATTTAATTTATTTACCTTAGCGTATCTCGGTTTCAAATGAGTATTACCCCTGATACTTGGGTATATATTGGTGACTTCCTATCCTTTTAGTCTACTAGGTGTAGTTATTTGGGCATATCTTGGTTGGGTGTTCTTCTCTGGGAGGTTCAATCCAGTCTTCCGGTTGCCTCTTTTTGTGCACTGAGTCAAGCCTTACACGATGGCACTGTTTTATGGGCCTTGACAAAGGTCTGATGCCTTTGTTGCTGAAAGCTTCTGCCACCTGGATGATGGCTGTAACACTAACATCCCACCTCATCTGCTTCTTGTGGTGTCCTAGAGTTACGCCAGCCGTTATCCTCTTTTTGTGATTTTCTGCTAGGCTATCACCTTTCTTTGTCCATCGAGCTGCTGGCGTCCATCTTCACGGGATCCTTTGTCTTCCCAGAGCCATCCTCGCCAGATTCTTCACCCCTGTCTTGAAGGTTGTCATCGTGGGAAGGCCATTTATTCTTCTTTTCTGTCATGGTGGTCTTTGTTGGTTCAGGGTTCAAGCTTCCTGTGCACTCCATCCTGTAAAATACAGCCAAGAAAGAGTCCTGTACTGTTATGAAAGATTTCTCTTGACTGCACCTTTCCTCCCATTTTAATGGACCCTCAAACCTTTTGATTTTGTTTTTGATCCTGACCTGAACGTTTTACAGTTTAGTGAAGCCTTACACTGTCTTTTGCTCATCTGTTATGGGGAAACTGACATGTCTTTCTGGCTATCAGTACCGGGAAACATGGTTTCTCTTAGTCTTGTTACTTAGTTAGTTAATACTGTTTAGTAACTTGTTATCACTTGTGGTAACTTTTATTATTGTACAATGCATCTTACAATGCAGTACAATGGGGTACACTTTTGTTTTTGCCCTAGACTAACACTCAGAGGCTTTGTGGTTACTCTAGGTGAGCTAAATGGACAAGCTGGTGGCAGCAGTGACCTTTTACAATTTTGTGGTGATTTTCGTTTTAGCCTTACCGCGTTTAACGCGTTTGGCTACTGACTGTGGCAAGTGATCAAGCAGGGCCATGCCTCAAGGTTTTTCTCTTGTGCTTTGGCCATCTTGTCTTTTAGCCTTTTTCCTGGCTGGTGAGGCCAGGAAAATCCTCTTCCAGTGCCCGGGAAAGAAGAGGCTTTTGGCAGGCTACTGGAGGGCTATGCGTGTTTGTGCCAGGATGTGGACTGGGACTGTCTGGTCCCAATCCACAAACTGGTTTCAGTGTGTCTAGTGTTATGCAAGAGTGTCCCCGCCAGTGGTCCTGATTGGACCACTGCTGGGGTGTGTGTGTGTGGGGCTAGTTCTGCTATTGGCTAGTGGAAGTTTCTGCTCTTAGCTGTCTTTTGGGATAAGAAGAGAGCCCCTGCACCCACTCTAGAGAGATCCTGGAGTAACCTAAAGGAGCCAAGTCTTCTCTCCAGCTGTGAAAACCGTGAGGAGACCAGAGACCCATCTGAAGGAGGCCTGGCAACTAACTTTTGCTGCTGTCCTGTAAGAGTCATGTCTTGCTGTCGATCCTCAGCAGTCCTGCGAAGGAGCTGCGACCTGTGAAGTTGAGGGTTCATCCATACCTGATGTCTGCTCGGTACCCTATGAAGAAGATCCTTAGGAAGTGCCCCAGGACTGCCCTGTGGCTGAACAGTTCTGGGTTTGTCGACGTTCTGCATTGAGGCCTGGAACCTGGGGAGGGACAAGACTTATCTCAGCGAAATTCTGAATTCCTAGAATCAAAGGGACCCGAGGTAGGAGGGAAAGTCCGACCGCGACAAGTGAGTCCTAAGTGAGTCCCTTTGTGTCGCTGTGCTGCGGTGACCACCATCCAAAACAGATTACCTCAATTGAGTCCAGTCCTGAGAGGGGTCCTGCATCGTGTTTTTCTGCATTCTGCCACCGAGAGTCCTTGCACCAGCCAAAGACACTGACCGGCGAGCTGCTTGAACCTGCAACCCCTGCGAATCAAGGCCTGAGGCTGACGGCAGGAAAAGCGACCTCCTTCCATTGACCTGGCAAGTCCTGTGAAGAATTGGAGGATGTGGGGTTCAGTTACAGTGGTTCTTACCTGCCCCTAAACTCCCTTTCGAAAGTATTGCTAACTTTTCCAAAACCTTTACAATACTTTGGCTTTGTCAGTGCTTCCTTGCGCAAGCCTTCCGAAAGTTGGGAACACTTTCCTTGTCTTCTAACCCATGCAATTGTTCACTGGACCCCAGAGACCCTACCTTAATTTTTTCCAGCGTAACTATAACTTTTCCTGAACTTTTGGGCCTAAAGCCCCAGGCAACTTAGAGAAGGACTTTTGAAGCTAGGGCTAATTTCTCTGTGGTCCTATAATGCATAAACTAATTTATACTTTCCTTCACAAGGGTTGATCTGTATTATGCCCTAATCTAGTGACTGTATATATGTGTTTTATGATTAGTGTTGTGTGATACTTCTACCTGTTAGTAGTCATTATTCATAGTGTTGTTTCACCATAAATAACTGTATTTTTATACTTACTGTCTAAGTGTAATTTGTGACTCCCATTGTGTGTACTCATTGTGGACCCTTTACAAGCTCACCACCTCTTGAAACCTTAGCCTAGAACTCTTGTCACTGTTACCTTGTGCTGCTTTGGCTACAGCTCCTGGAGTTGTCCCTGCCACAATATAGGTTGGCCTTCTATACATCTGACCCCCAGGCCAGAGCATAGAAAATCAGTCCCAACATACCTACCTGGATTGTTTCACCATGCTAGAGCCATTTTTGCCAAAACTGCCACATTTAGTCTTCATATCCGTGTCCTTCGGTGGGTGAATATTCTAGAAACTAACACTCGGCTCCTTCTAGTGTGGGGTCAAGATTCGTTGGATGTGAGTCTCCACTACATTTCCCAATGACTTACATTGGGGGTACTCCTCCTTTCCTGACATTTCTTCTGGGCTTCTGGTTGTTCTACCGCCTCTGGATCTCTTCATTGATATCTCCTTTGCTCCTCCCTGGGGTTGTTTGCAGCATAATCAGCACCTGTGGCGTAAAATACCTGCCTTTTACCAAACAAGGAGATGGCCAATTAATGTTGTCCCTTCTGCACTTTATACCTATGCTTGAACTTTCCTAAAGTGACCTTGGGGTACGCATCTGTCCCTGGAAATGTTTTGTTGGCTCACCCTCGGTTGAGGGAGTTCTATGCCAAAACTGGATTTTTAGTAATTATGGTTTTGGATGTATTTTTAAAGTTCTACTCTTTTCTCCTGTAAAAGTGAATACTTGCTACACTGGAACAGATGTTTGTAACTGACTATTTTTTGGGGAAATTAAGCGTAGTACCGGGCGAAACAAAACCGGCGAAATCCGCATTGGTAGTTTATTTGTATAGCGCAGCCTAACCCTGGGGTAACTGGGTGCAATCATCTTTTAGAGCAGCATGGGTTACAGAAGGTTGCACAACAGAGGATGATACAATAAAATAAATAGCATGTGAGACCAGATTACAGTATGGTCCAAGACAATAGGTAAGCACAAAGTTGACAGTAAGGACTAGATTGCAGAATGGTCTGCCGATGTAGATGATACAGTATTAAGGAGTGAAAGAGTATGCTGAGGGCAACCAGCCCACTATTGCTGGGTTAAGAACAACTCTTTCACTTTATCTCTGAACGACCAAAACGAGGTATCAGCTCTGATTATCATAGGAAGAGCATTACAGTATTTGCTGCGAGTACAGGGAAGCTAGATCCCCCAGCTGTTTTGAGGTTGAAATTCGGGATGTCAAGTTGGTGTAGATATGGGGATCTGGTTGGTCTGGAGAAGCTGTGTCCAGAGAATTTATCTGATAGGTAGCAAGAAGCTGTCAAAGCGAGGCACTTATGAGTACTGACTAGTGTGCTTAGTTTGATTCTGTCACGGATAGGGAGCCAGTGAACCTTCTTTCTGATTGTAGAGATGTGGGCCTTACGGGGAGGTTAAGCGCGCATCTCAGGGCGTTGTTCTGTAGCATCTGTAGTCTGTTCAAGTTGTGGTTAGTCGAGCCTATGAAGAGTGTTGCATTAGTCCAGTCTGGATAGTACCAAGGCCCAGGCCAAAGTAAGGCAACTACCTGTCGATAAAAACGGTTTACAAGCATTGATAAGTTTATTTGTGTAAGCCGTGGATGAGATGGTGGCATTTATTTGTTTTTTGAGCGAGAATGTGGAGTCAAGATACACACCCAGCGTTTTAACTTCTTTTGAGACTTTTATGATGTTGCCATCAATGGTGAATGATTGGTACCCGGGGTCAGGTTTGTTAAGGCGGGTCTGGGAGCCAATGATGAGCAGTTCCACCTTGTCGTCATTTAAGCAGAGGTTGAGGGTAGCCATCCATGCTTGGATTTCAAGGTAGATCTCGTTTAATTTTACAACATCTTCCTCATAGTTCCCAGTGAGCATAATGAGGACCTGAGTGTCGTCAGCATAGTTAGTATTTGTGACACCCAGGTCCTCGAGGCGGTCAAAGAGGAGCTTAGTAAAGATATTGCAAAGCGTGGGTGAGATACAGGATCCTTGAGGGCCTCCGCATTGGATTGGGATAGGGTTAGCTGCCGCTGAGGGGGCAAAGACCCTGGTCGTTCTATCGGATAGGAAGGAACAAATCCAATTGGTGGCATTCTGAGAGAATGCAGCAGCAGCGGAGAGGTGTTTGGTCAGAATTTGATGGTCGACTAGGTTGAAGGCTGCAGACAGATCCAAAAAGAGCAGGATGGCCAGGTTGCCCTTGCTTTAGCTTCATCCATTTGGATTTTTAGGTCCAGGAGGGCTGTTTCGGTCCCATGCCTGGGTCTAAAGCCAGATTGTCGCAGGCCTAAAAGATTGTTGTCTTCCAAGGGGCGTTGTATTTGGATATATGCCAATCTGTCCAGTATTTTCAGGAGAAAGGGGACAGTCGTGATGGGCCTTTAGTTAGTCGGTATATTGGGGTCTAAGTTGGGTTTTTTGAGCAAAGGTAGGACCCATGCCTCTTTAAGATTGTTGGGCATGGATGAGTTCTTAAAGGAGGAGTTGATCAGAGTAGCGATGAATGGTGCTGGGTCTTTAGCCCCATCCTTGATAACTGTGGCAGGGCACAAGTCGCCTTGACAATTAGAGGGTTTGAGGCTGGCAATTATGTTAATTACTTCATCCTCTGTGACAGGGGAGAAGTGGAAAGGGGGAATTTGGGTTGGGAAGAGCTGAGTTTATTACTAGCGTGGTCTTTGGAAGCGAGGTTGGCTTTATTAGATTCTATCTTAGCTTGTAGGAGAGCTATTTTGTTTGAGAGAGCTTGTTGGATGTTGTTGCACCAGGCTTTGTCCTTGATGCAGTCATCAGTAGAGTGCAGTGGCGTTTCCAATTCTCTTAGAATGGAGAATAGCTTTTTCGTGCCAGATTTGGCATTGTGGTTTCTAGTGTTGAATGTTAGGGAGAATTCTCTGTTTAGGCTGAATTTCCTAACCTAGTGAGTGCCCCAGCAGCTTTGTTGGATTTTTGGGGTTTATTTTTTTCTCCTGCCAAGAGTGAGACTCTTTTTACCCTCACTCTTGGACATGATTTGAGTGTGTTCCTTTGACTCTAGATGTGTTTAATGGGCTATGGGGTCTTTTACTCCATAGGGCTTCATGTGTTTTTGTGATGTGTGTTACACAGCACCCTCAGTGCAGTAACACAGGGGTGTCATAGTGACCCCCCAGTATAGACTCCATACCCTGGGACTGACTACTGTCTCCCAGGGCATGTAAAGTCACCATTGACTTTACTAGTCTTGAATTCTGAACAGAACCAGTACAAACCATCATATTGTGGACGTACTGGCTGGGGCAATTCGATTGCCCCGGGGTCTGTTAGTCGAGGAGGCACATCTCCGTCCACCCTGATTGAGTTTTGGCTGGTGGCAGTGGATACTACTTTTTATATTCAACCGCGAATATTTCTCTATGGGATTTTCCCATTGTTCGAGGCTACCATCTTTATTTATTTAATTACGATAGCCTCAAACATACCGCTGGTTTATTTATTTATTATTAATTCTCCGGTTGGTATTTTTTGCCAAAACTCGGTTCTAAAATGGCGTTTGTGTTCTCTTCTGTGACTCCAACCCAAGTTGAGCCCTTTGTTCCACTTTTTTGGCGAGCTTCTCCACAGAAGCCCTCCAAAGTGGTGCCACTCTGTCTGGGGTACTGCGGAGGGGGATTTAGGCACAGTGGACTGAGTTGCTTAGGCAACTCAAGTCGCACTCCGTCCTGATTGGCCCAAGTGGTGAGCCGGCCGACTCACCACTTAGCATGTTTGAGAGACAGCTAGGCTGAGTGAATGGGGGTTTTCTGCATAAAAGCAGGGCTTTGGGGACTGGAACTTCAGAAGTCGCCACAGGACCTAATAATCCGACGAGGGAGAAGCTGAGCCGACCTGCCACGACGACACCACCGGTGGAGCCCTGCTGGACCGCCTCACCACTTTTCCCAACGACAGAGGAGATCTCCCGCCGGAGAGTCTTCTTCCTTTGACTGGTGGGGATAACCAGTTTCACCGTCTTTTCGCCTTCCCGATGCATCTCGTGGCCGCCTTGCCTGTGCCAAGCACCACGGCAACCGGAATACCATGTTTTACCACGGCTGCGAAATAAAGGGTAATACCTTTAACCGGAAAACTCTGCGGCTGGTTTCTTCCCTGGCAGTGCAACGACCTTCATCTTTCCTCCAAGTCGAGAACTTCTCTTCCTCTGGACGACGCCGAGACTTGCACCCGCTGCCAGGAACAACTGCCACCGCTGGAGGATCCTTCCCACTTAAGGTACCGTGTTCCGCCTGGCTTCCCTTGCCACCGACTGTACGGGGTAGATTTAGCCCCCGGCTTTCCAACCTGGGTTAGCCTGGGACACCCTGTATAAACTTTTCGGAGCCTCTCTAAACTCTTTTCGAACTCTCTGCAAGACTTTCAAAGCCTAGTGTAACTGTGTGATCGTGGGCGCATTTGTGCTCTGCTCTCTCTAAGAGTGGGCCTAGCCTATGGACTTTGGCTCACCAGTGACTTTTGCTCTTCTGCCTTGCTAAAAGTGTTCCTAAATCTTAGAGTGGGGTATCTTCACATATTCTGTTTTTTTCCCTCCCTTTTACATGAACTTATTGGAGTGCCATCTATAGTTAAGCGCTCACCTCTGTCTGGAAATAAGTGGTGTTAACTAAGACTTGTCTGATAAGGAATAAGGGTTGTATATATCATAATAGTAACTGTGTTTAGAGTGTTTTACAATAAGAGTGCTGGAGTGTTTCAAACAGTGTGTTTTTAAATAAATAATTATATACTTTGATACCAAAGCTCTGGTCAGTGTTTGCTTGTGCTATTGTGTCTGAGTGCCTATTGTGTATACTTTGCATACTGCCTAACTCTTCTTGAGGGAAGTCTGACTGGTCAGCTACAGCTACCAGGTAAATCTGGGTGGTACAGACTGCTACCAAGTGGGTTTACTGCTAACACCTGTAGTCCTAAATCTTTTGCAGTGTTCCCAAAGGGAACTGCACAGGTTTCTGCCTAACATTGAAAATCTCTTTTTTAGGTTTGTGATTGCAGTTTTGTAAGTGGTTGCTGCAGAGGAGAATCTGTCTTTAGTGGCGAGAGAGGAGGCTTTTCTCCAGCTGGTTTCAGCTAACCTTTTGATGTTGCGAAGTGCTTTTAATTCTGCGGGGAACCATTTGTTCATGTGGGCAGTGGGTTTGGTCTTTCTTAGTTTGAGTGGAGCTATTTGGTTCAAAGCTTGCTCTAGTGTATTATTATAGAGTTCGACTAGGGATGTTGGATTAGCGTTATTGATCACATGGGCACTGTTGATGATCGGAAGTATTAAAGGTGTAAGGTTCTCTACAGTGATGTTACGTTTGTTCCTCGCCAGGGTTTGTAGTACTGTGGTTGTCGGTACACTTTTTTTGGTGTCTCTAGGTATGGAAAAGGTGATCAGATGGTGGTCTGTCCAGGCGCAAGGTGTAATGTCATTTAAGGAAATGTTACAGTTGGCGTCAGCAAGCCAGTCCAAGGTTCTACCGTTGACATGTGTGGGCGTATTAATACATTGTGTAAGACCTAATTGAATGATAGTGTCATTGAGCAGGGACGCGTTTATGTCATTGGGGTCGTGAAGGCCAAGGTTAAAGTCACCCATTAGGATCATTTGTGAGCCTAGTTTTGAGTTAGCTGTCAGTAGGTGAGAGTTGTCCTCCTCAAAGGAAGAGATGGTGCCTGGAGGTCTGTAGATGAGATGTAGTATAGTGCGGGAGTTCTATAATGGGAGTTTAAAGGAGAGAAGTTCGGCAGAGGGTAGGCCAAGGTTGGTCACTAATCTGATGTTGAAGTTGAATTTGGCAATGACTGCCACGCCACCCCGGATACCCGATTTTCGATCCGCTCGGATGATGGCGTAGTTCTCTGCTTCTGCGCATTCTGCAACATTACCAACTCAGTTAGGCCGTCTCTGGAATTTCGTGCACAAAGCGGCCTTATTCCGTCATGGTTTTGCACAAGTTTTCATGAATAAGGTGTGCCGTTGCCCAAGTTTGCACACACAGTCGTATGTTTAGCAAACCAGGGCGTTTTGCACCCGAGTTCCGTGAATTTTGCATGCCATTAGCAGATTTCGTGCATGTGAACCATTCGGTGGCGCAGCGGCAGGTTTCATGACCCGAAATGTGCAGTGGTGTGCTGAATGATGGAACATTTCAGTCTTGTTCCGTTGAAATGCGAAACTTCACGATGCAAAGCGATCACGAAATGTACATCCTGCATAGCCGAAATTGAAATGGACCAATGTGTGCTTGCGAGCTAAAGAGAATCGTGTGTCAGTCACGTGAAATATACGAAGTACAGGACAGTCAAAAAACACATCGAAACGAAAGCAAAATGCAGTTTGCAAGCAAATCCGTCGAAGCGAAGCTTGTGCTTTGCTTTGGCAGGTTTCGCTGTAAGGGAATAAGTGAAGCCTTGTGGTGGACTGATGGCAGCAAATATTTTGCATTTCACAACCCGACGGATGAGTGTGAACATTTTGGGCAAATCTGGGGGCCTGGAGGAACGGCAGAAACAGGCGAAGGGGATCGAAATCTGAAAGATTTCGTTTGCGCGGCTAGTAGAGCAGAATTTAGCAATTTTGCGCAGCCCTGATGAAGTGTACTGGTAATTGTCTCAATTTCTTGGAGGCATTGTGCTATGCGTAGAAATTAGTGTTCACCCTTTTGCACTATGAATCATAGTGTGTGCATTTGTATCATCCTGATATTATGCCTTAGAGAGCCGGAATTAATGTGGAGTGTTGATGTTAGCCTTCAGATTTTTAGACTCTTTTTTTTCCCTTGAGTTCCAGTGTCTGGTTCCCTTTTCTTGCTGCCTTCTGTCTCTGTGTTGGGTGCTGACCACCTGATCTAGGACCCAAGATATATAACGGGTGGGTTGTGTCTTTAGGATTTTCTACTAATATGTGGTGCAGGGTTTAGGGGTTTTTACATATTTTGTTATGCTGTCTTGTACCCTTGTTCTCTTCCTCCTCTGATTATTTTATTTTGGGTGCCTATCTATGATAGTGGGTTCACAAAAACATATTGGGGTGAGTAGAGTCCTAGAATACATTTACTGTTTATATAACGTACTGTGGCCTCATTACAAGTTGACCGGTAAGTGGAAAAAGTGGTGGTGATGAAATTACTGCAACTTTTACCACTCAGCTGAAGTAGGGGCTGCCGAAAATGGCCACTAATTCCACCCGCGGAAGTACGGATGGTGGAATTACCACCAACAATCGATATAAACCGCACCGGCAGCGATTCCATCTGTGAAATTGCATCCAAAAATCAAAATGGTAATTGTGACACACTAAAATGGAAATACCACTGAAATATTGCCAAAAATGGGCAGTATGTCTGCCACAAATACAGTGAAATTAACTCCACCTTATTTTATCCACAACAGAAATTCTTATACATGCACAATTGAGGCATTACATCTCAGAAGACTGGTTACAAATAACACTAGCAGACCCTACACAACAGAAATGTTGATGTTTCTACATTATAGAAGTAGCTAGAAACCAAGGAATATATATTTTACAATTTCCCAATGGTACATACAAGATGACATGTGTTGAAGGTGTCTTTGACATATCTGACAATTGTGCATGTGACTGCATGTTATTCAGCGTGCATGGGTTGTGTCTGGTTAGTACAGCAGAGCCCTCAAATGTAGACCGTTGCCCTAGGAGTTGATAGACTTTTTACAATACCCATTCCCTCTCTTGTGCTGAAACCCATAGAATAGAGTCCTGTGAATAGTTCCGTTCGCTGTCACATATTGGGTGACATAGCAGTCATCTCTGTGCCTGAGCACAATGCTCTCAGTGAATTCTATGATGTTTTAAACTAGTCAACTCTGCTATTAATTGAATAGTCCCCTAATTCTTATTAATATTTGGATTCAATGTAATGCTCTTTTTATTTTCATGCTGATTTTCGGAAGCGCCTTCCAACCTACAGCGCTTCGAAGCCATACCAATGGCAGTAGGCGCAATAAAAATAGCATAACATAGCATAACAATGGCAGTTTCATCATTCCAGAAATTCTTGCTAATAAACTCTCTTGTCTTAAAGACATTGGAACTACTAGCGCAATTGATAAACCTCATTCTGGAAGAACAAATCATAACATGCTTTGTAGGACTCAAGAAATCAAAGATGTCTACCTATGGCTTTCTGAGGCACACACAGGTTATATCTTTAGGCAGCCAAAAATCCGCTCAAAATACCAGTATAATATTGCTTTTTATGATCAGGTTGAAACAAGCATCCAGGCCACTTGAAGTGTTTGATTTAGTTATCAATGGAAACATCATCATAGAGACTTAAATGCAGTTTGTATGGTTAATATCCAAAATGCAGCCAAGACCACTGAAAGGAGGCTTTTGAATTGGATAAGTGAAGTTAGGAAATGTTATTCGGTAATCCGTGATGACATTGTCACAGTCTCAAGACATGCTGACCCCATAGATTCAAGTCATGATTACATCAAACTAGGATTGAAAAATAACTACTGTGACAGGTTGGATGACCCCTCTCAGCCTCAGGCAAGAAGCCTGCCATGGTGTTTGCCAGAGCCAATCCTATCCCAGAGCCTGGGGCCTCAGCGTCTCTCCCCTCCACATGTCCCTGATTACAATTGCAGAGTACCATTTACAACCACCCCATATTTGCCATACAATATGCTGGCTAGTGTTTTCTATCTTCCCTTGCAGAACTATTGCATCCAAACATCCTTACGTTGCAGGATGGAACATATAACCCACCAATAGAGATGAGGCAGCAAACACAAACATATCGCAATGGTCCTTGTGGCAGACCGGCAATCAGTATGCTCATCTGCCATGAAACATGAACTCTGAAATTGTATTTTGGTGTAGCATGCCGTAAAAGCAAAACACTGGTGGACCTGTGTTCAGAAATGGGGCATGTTTTAAGGGGTGCTTTATGTTTTCCCATCACTGTAACACTGCCCCTGGGGGAGAGTAAGGCCAGGGGAACCAGCTGAGCCTGAGAGACAATGGAAGAGCAGCAATAGGATAAAATGGTACAGGAAGAACGGGTGAGTGTGGGTTATTTGGGTGGATTGAGTGACCAGGCAGAGGAAGGACAGTGGAGCATGGAAGAGAATTACAGAGAGTGTGTGCAAGGTGAGGTATTGGTTACTGAGAGAAAGTGATGCTTGGGTGTCGGAGTCATGTATGGTGAGTAAGGTGAGTGTGTGAGACGAACTGTGAGTGTCAAGGAGTAAATGAGGCTGAGTGAGAGAGGGAGGGGTAGAGTGCAGTGGCGAGTGGGAAAGTAGTGGGGAGTGGAAAGTAGAGAGTAGTACAGATTAGTGGAATTGGAGAGTAGTGAAGAGCAGAGGGAGTGGAGAGTAGTAGTAGTGGTGAGGGAGAGTAGTAGTAGACATGAGGTGGAAAGAAATCAGAGGGACAGAAAGAGAACTAGAGAGGGAAAAAAAGAAGAGAATGGGAGGAAGGGAAGGGAAAGGAAAGAAAGAACATCAGGGTGAGGCATAAAGAGGCGTAAGAGGAAAAAGGCTGAGTATGGCATGGGCTGTTGAAAAGGCCTCAGCTACTTTGATCATTCTTCTTGTGGGACCCCAGATTATGAATCACCTAGAAGACTATGGAGGGAGTAAGAAAGATAAGGTGGCTGCCTTTAGGCTCTCACCAATAGCAGGTCAGGTTGTAAACAGTAATGGCTGCTGATCTCTCTGACCCTCTTGGGGTTTAGAGAAGTCTGGGCTAGGGTGAAGGAAGACCCGGAGAAGATGAGAGGGAGAGGGGCGGCCCTTAGTTGGATCCTATTTAAATTCTCAATAAAAACCCTTGAACCTTCTTTGAGAGTTGGTGTGTTCTTGAGTAGTCCATCTGTGCCTCTGCCTCTGTTGGTGGAATACAGAGCCTTTACTAAAAAGTCTGTCAATATCCTGATAAAACCATTTTTACAAATGAGTCAGCCAACTGAATCTATCGGTGCTACTCTACACAAAAAAACACCATCAGTACCTAGACCCTAAGCCAGAAGAGAACTTTATATATGCAGGATATATTGCCACAGAAGTTGACAATGAAGCCCATAATTTGAGCCTCATAGTCTGACTTCTTTCTTCCCTCTCTATAGAACACCATTTGATACAACAAAATGAGCTGAGCAGTATGATTGATATCATCAACTGGAATATTGCAGATCTAGCACATACATTAAGCCGTAACAACTGGCTACATTTTTTAAACACAGTCTGACATGCTCTTTAGGGAACC
Organism: Ambystoma mexicanum; assembly: GCF_040938575.1. Taxonomy (NCBI): domain Eukaryota; kingdom Metazoa; phylum Chordata; class Amphibia; order Caudata; family Ambystomatidae; genus Ambystoma; species Ambystoma mexicanum. The sequence goes on from NC_090929.1 coordinate 1,295,221,035, forward strand.
CTGGTGACTCAATCCAATTTAATGTTAAGGATTGGCATGCTTTTTCTATTGCTGCGAAAGAAAAGGTCCTAGTGGTAGGCATAGTGGCGGGCTAACTCTTTAGGTCAAACAAAACCTGTTTTGCTCCAGCAAGATTGTTGAAATAGACCCTTCAGACATCTAAGTAATTGTGTTCGAACTGACTATTCAATCATTCTTTATTGATTATTATTCATTTCTAGAATAGGACATAGATATCGGCAAGTATGGAAACCCTGACTAGATTTGAAGAAAAACTAGACCAGTGTTTAGCTTCTCTCTGCAAAAGAGGAAGGCCACTGTGTATTATCTTGGGAGATCTGAACCTACAGTTTGAATCTTTGGATTCTATTTCAAATATATTCGAGGAGTAAGATTCATTTTGAATATTCTGAAGTTAAATGTCATCCTTCTGTGAGAAACCAGAAGGTGTCTCCCTGACTAGTCCCCAGGGATCTGTCATCCAGGTGGCCAGGACACGGCCATCGCTATTGGATCCAGTTCCTGGGGGTGGACAAGTGAGGGAGGATCACCTGGATGAGTGGTCTTCGGGGAGTGGAAACGGGACACCGACAGGTGAGATGCGTTATCCCCCTTCTTATAACACCTTTTCCCCAGCCTACCAACTAGAATACTCATACACTCTACCCACCTTTTCCGACACAAACATGTTGTTACACCATGAAAGATAACAAACTAACACTAGAGCCGTTTTCCTGACGTGTCCCAACACAAGGGTCAAGCAGAGTCAGGAAATTGACCAGAACCACACACACACCGGACTGCCCTTTACCTTCCCCACAGGGATAAAAGGTGGTGCACAAGAGCACACGACGAGCAAGGCAGACTGCATGACGAGACAGCTATCCAAGCACGGCTGTTCAAGATGAGGAGGAAGGCGGAGGGAACCGAAAGGGTGCAGCAAGGAGAGAACCCACCTTACCCTTTCTGACCCAGACCCACGAAGCCTCCGTGGAAGGAATCGTAAGACCGTGAACAGTAGCCACCATGTGTTGCAGCAGTTGCCAACGGTACATGGAGCATGCCTACACTGATAATCAGAACAGGGAGAGACGCATGCTACCATGGTACCGGCCTTGACTCCAGAGACAGGAAATGCCAAGCGGTTCATTGCAGCAGGTGAGTCGAGGGGAGAACCGATAAGAAACTGAACTGTGTTGAGCTAGAGTTGCAAATGGCAAATTAAGGAAAGTTCAAAGAACTGTTAACATTACGTGACAACCAGCTGCAGAGGGATCCGGCACCACGTTAGTGCTAATTCGAGAGACTTTGGTTAATCCCACGTTTGTTGAAACTACTGATACCAGAAGGCCCTAGGAGAGCCTGAAGGAAAAGGTCAAAGTGGTCATTCAGGGGTCTAGCAAAAACCCCTGTACAGTTGAAAGTCTTTGACCTATGCGTAATTGAAAAGCTAAGGGAGGTGAATCCTGCATAGTGAGAACAGAGAAAGAACTGTATGATTGGCAAGAGTTGTCAAGAGTGAACCCGATGGAGGGATGCCGAAGGAAAGGGGCGAAGTCCCAATTACCAGTGTGTTGACAGGAGTGAACCCGACAGAGGGATGTCCACAGTGAACTGTTTGAAAAGACAGTAAGGCTTTTGAATGCCACAGGTGAAATTGTTTTTAGAAAAAAACGTAGTTAACCCAATGGAGCAAGACTGATATTCGAGAGGGGCCTGAGCCCAGAAGATGCGGACCCAGGGGTGAAAAGTCATCACCCAACGTACATTTGGAAATAACATTTTGGTTTGTTATTTTGAACACATCAGGTCCGTGGAGGAAAGAAACATTTTGTAGAAAAAAGACTTAACCACCACCGAAAGTCCTGATAGCTGAAAACAGAACTGTTGTCTCGTGCTGGGAAAGCTCGAGAGTGTGCTGTGCTCAGGAGTCCCGCCTTGTCCCGTGCTCAAAATGTGGGGAAGGGAGAACCCTGATTACCACATGCTGACTTATTATTTATGAACACTTTCTTTCTTGTGAATCTTATCCCACACTCTTTTTGTATTTAGTTGTAAGGATTGGCAATAGTATGTTTTTAGTATAGGCCCTTTTATTTGACAGGCCACCACTAGGACAGCCTTATTAATATTTGATGGTCGTAGCTTGCTCCCATATTAGATTTAAGTTTAGATTATGCGTTTTTCCAACCTGCACATACAGTTTAATAAACGCCCTTGAACTGTGATCACTTGTGCCTGTCTTTACTGTTGCCACCGTGAGTTCCTTACACTTCCCAGAACCAAACACCAATTAGCGACAGAAGTAGTACATCTATGGGATAGACTAGATTTTAGTAACTGTTTGCAACAAAATGATTCCCCATCAAAATTTAGATTAAAGGGAAATTAAAAACCGAGCCACATAGATTAGGTTTTAGTGAAATTGGATAACATGTTTTAGTGCAATACCTTGTAGTATAACCAACATTTGAAAGTGTTCAGCTCCCACTATTACTTGCATGAACATCTGCTGACAGCAACCTCCTCAGGAAATGTACAATGTTTTGAATATAAATAGTTCAAACAATAGAAGATGCATCAATTGGGAAATCTTAAATCTGGAGAAAGTATAACCATCGTTGTACAAGGAACCATTACTCCTTTTCAAGCATGTATGAAGCCTCAAGAAGTAAGTGATTCTTACCAAATGGTTACCAAGAGGTTACATTTGCTAGGGACCTACCGGTCCAACTCATTGTAGCAAGATTACCCATGGTTTTATGCTGATGGCAAGAAGAGTAAAATGCATTAATTTCATTTTCTCAATGCACCAAGGACAAAAGCCTGTGAGATAGTTAAAAAAAAAAGCTTAGCAAGATTACAAGGCATTGCTGGAAAATAAGAGAAGAGATCATGTATCTCATAATTGGAAAACAATTATATCTGCCCTAGAGTTCAACAACTTGATAGAATTCTGGAGAATTATCTTCATCGATCAAGATGGCCATGGGTAATTAATGGTGTGTATAACCAATGAAGCATGGCTAACACATTTTAGCACCCTATACAAAAGTACTGATTCTGAGCTCTTTGTAAAATAGGAAAAGTGTCATCTGATGAGAGAATGACATTTTTTTTATTTGGTCTTCATTCCGCGCCTCTATATGTAGATACAGAATATGGTGCAAATAACAAAAGTGTTGTTAATCACAGAATCACGCTATTCTTATTTTATAAGGAGCGCAGGATCAGTCACCAATTCTTGGCCCCCATCGATAAGACCAATTTAAACTCTTAAAAAAGCTCTGGTTCCAGCATCTCCTCTTTCATCTATGGCAGATGAATTAGAAATGACCTCAAATTCCTAATGGCCAAGAAAGCACCCTGAACTGGACAAATTTGCCTTGATTTCTTCAGAAATTAACCTGTAACCTCGACACATTACTTAACCTAAATTTTCAATTTGTTTCTCAAACTAGTTTTGATTCACTATTCCTGGCAACAGAGGGAAATTATTCCAATCTGTAAAAAAAATGCATTTGCCAAGTATTGATCGACCTATTTTACTTTTGGATTCCATGGGAAAAACCTTTGGAAAAAAAAGCCTGTTCTATACTGGTTAAGCCTTTGGTCAAATTTACATTTAAAACCTTATAGAAATGCTGTTAAAAACCTGGTGACCCAGGAAGGAATTGCTGAACTCCCATGGTTCTGTGACATCAGAAACATCTTGAAGCAAATTCAGTTATCCTACTATTGGTATTCTCGTAATAAACTCAGTAAATTGGGTACAATTTCTGATCCGAGGTGGTGCCAATATATGTCAATTGGCCAGATCAGTAACCCCATGTTTAAGACCTATATATGTCCCAACATATTTGCACATTTGAAATAGTACTATTTGCCCTATTTTAAACAAATATGGCCTCAAAGATATTAATTTAGCAGGAAAACGATGTCTATTTTCCAGCAACGATGTGATGTCTTACATGCACTACAAGACTTATTAGCAAAGTCTTGGCGCGGTAGAAACAACACTCTGAAATAAAATGAACCCAGTGCATATATTTTTATTATATTGTTTTACATATTCAAGTATGACAGACATTTTAAATAAAGTGGTAAATTTTATTGGTGATGGTCTTATATGAAAAATACATCTGTGCTGTGTTTTTATGACAAAGGACGGAATAAAGCGTGTTGATGAAATCTTGAAGTGTGCCTTTGATACGGACGACTTTGTGGTCAGTGCGATGGGCACAGAGTCTGTCCTGTGGAGACACCCCTGGATAAGGATGTCGGAGTTCACCCCCGATTTCCAGATTAAGGATTTGGACATGCTGTTCAAAAGAGTCATTGTAGAAATTCCAAGCCACCAAGACCACATCTAAGTCCTTGGATCTCACAATTCCGCTGCCATCTACCTCTTCTTTAAGGAGTTTTTCTTTTTGGCCCTTCCCCTCTTTTGTTCAATGCGGCAGGGGTCATGCGCCCTCATGTAGTCACATGTAGGCAGCATCCAGTCCAAACCCACTGTGAATTGGACTTTGGTCATTCAACGCTAGTGGGAAAGAGGTTGTCCCTGTTCATCAAAAATTGGTAGCACATTACCTCACATGCTTGGGTCTGTCAGGTTGAGGCTAAGGGTTACTGCCTCCCTTTTCTCCATCACCTATAGGATCACCCTCCTTCCTGTCCCTCTTATCCTTCAGATTTGCTTGTGCTGGGGAGGGACGTGTTTTTGTCGGCAACCCATCTTAGCTGGACAGGGGACATTGTAGTGGATTTTTTCAGCAGACAGATGCCAGGCTCCGATGAGTTGGAGGTCTGCCAGGAATTTCCAGAAGTACTCATTGTTTTTCTCCAGAGAATGTCCTCAACAGCGAACTGAGGGGGATGCATTGATTGTCAAAATGCAACTTCCGTCGGTATAAAGGGCAATCTACAGACGCTGTTTGCTGCTGTTGTGAATCCTGCTGCTCTCGCTGAGCCTCTGCTATTCTGTGCCCATGAACACTTTCAAGTGATTGCCTGTCACGCTCCGATTCGCGTCAGACTGCGGCTGGAGCCGTAGCAGTTTGAAGCGAGCGTGCCCAACAACCAAAGTGCATCACGTGGTAGTAACAAGCCACGCCCCCGGAAGCACGGACAAAAAGAGGAACCGACTGCCCTTGCGGCGTTAAGCCCGTCGGTGTAAAGGGCAATCTACAGACGCTGTTTGCTGCTGTTGTGAATCCTGCTGCTCTGGCTGAGCCTCTGCTGTTCTGTGCCCCTGAACACTTTCAAGTGATTGCCTGTCACGCTCTGATTCGCGTCAGACTGCGGCCAGAGCCGTAGCAGTTTGAAGCCAGCGTGCCCAACAACCAAAGTGCATCACGTGGTAGTAACAAGCCACCCCCCGGAAGCACGGACAAAAAGAGGAACCGACTGCCCTTGCGGCGTTAAGCCCGTCGGTGTAAAGGGCAATCTACAGACGCTGTTTGCTGCTGTTTACGGCTGGTGACGCGGTAAGCACAATAACTTTTTCTTTCAATCCAACTGTATACTTTTGATCTTACTGCGAGATAGAGATAATGGACTCCACTAAACCCCGCACTAGATTACAGGAAAAATTGGAAGAGACATTAGCTAATGAGCCAAAAAAAACCCATTCCTACCGATTTAGTTACAAGTCCCAGTCAAGGTCAACTTAGCATCCTTGCTAATACAATAAACAAGACTGCCCAACCGCCTATTGCTGAGTCAAAGACAGAAGATAAGGTATCCACAGCACTTACACACAATTCTACAGGAAAGGACGAACAATTTTATCTAAAACCTGCAATGAAGCAAGAAAAAAATAAAATTAAACAAACCGCCTTAGCAACTGTAAACAGCGAGTCTCTTTCACATATCGCGACATCTACACAAGCTGACAAAAATCGCACAAAGACAAACCTAGATTTACCCTGTACCCCATCTTTACAGCAAAGAGCGTGAAATGCAAAACAACAATGGCAAACATCTTATTATCTGTTAGACTCCCCCCAACGAAACACAAATAAACAACTAGAAAACCGCGTGGCCCGCCTTTCTCTTGACATCACGGAAATAGATGCAATTATGGACTCACAGGAAAGAAGAAAATAAATCTTCGGAGAACCAAAGACCAAAAAACAATGGCAACAAATAACACATCCACGCCAATTGACAACAAAATCAAATCCAAGCACATTAAAACCTCCCCCCCCCATACCTCTGCATCACAATTCTTACCAATGGACAACAATCAACCTGTAATAGACGAGATTACAATGAACATTCCTATGGAGACTCCAGAAAGAATTCCAACCACAATGCTGGATCTCCAAAACACGCTAGTGGCTGTTCTCTCATTAGCCATGGTACCTTTCCTTAAGATCCAAGAAGCAATGGTAGATTCTACAAAAGATCAAGCGACCCTACTGGCCATGATCTTAACAAAACAAATCAACATGGAAGCCTTCATAGGCACGGTACAAGAACGCCTCAACTTTGAGGCAGAAGCTTCCAGGACCTGGCAAAGGCGATTAGCAGAAATCGCAAGAATTGATTGGGTAGATAAACAAAATCTAACAGATACCCTGACAATGATTACAAAGAAAATGCTGGATGGCAAACCAAAAAAACACCTTGGTACGGACAATAAACCAGATCACTCCTTAAAACAAGAAAAAAGCTACACCTGATGTCAAAATAAACCAACCTACTCAATATGAAACTCAAGTACACTCTATAAATCCACCTATAAGTATGGCAAATACTGAACCTTCATCATGCACTCCTTTTTTAGTTCAACTCAATTGGCAGATTATTTTCAACCGAATTTATAATTGCTGGTGACTTGAACATCCATCTCTAGAGCCCAGAAGGCTTGAGATTAAATTCCTCCAATTTATCCGCAAGAGCAAAAAAATGGTCCGAAGAAATTTGTATCAGAAACCTAACACTGGCCGAGCAACCACGAAATGATCAAGATAAACCTCCTGCAACATGGACCCGTGAAAAATCCAATTCAATTATAGATTATATCTTTATTTCAGAAAAGATTCTAAACAACTTAACATCAACTGCAAACCATCCACAAATAAATAGCGATCACCACCAAATTCTAATAACATGTACTGCTGCTCAAACTCAAATTTCATGATTAAATCTCCCAGAGCTGGAACTAAACAATGGCTTAAACAAGATTCGAATAAACCAACATCAAATGCCCGAACTGCTGACAAACTTTGAATCTTCAAATTTACCGACCACTCAAAACTCAACTACGAATGGATTCTGCACAAATATCAGCAACCTAAAAAAATAAGTGGAATCTATCAAAGTAAGCATAAACATCAGTTTAACCACAACATCAAATCAATGAAAAAGAACTTATATAAAAAAATTTGACAACTCAAAAAACAGAAGACAATATCCTCTGCGCTTGAAATAAAAAAAGAAAAACAAAAATATTCAAACTTCATAAAATCGCATAAAACTATAATGTGACAATCAGATGCAGAAGCGATTCTGGCGGCTTTAAAACAGAAAAACACCAGACAGCTGTGGTCGCTTCTAAACGATAAATCCAACGGATCAACCATGATACAAGAGGTAGCAGCTGAAGAATGGTCACAACATTTCAAACATCTCTACAAAGCAAAAACAGATAGTTCACCAGCAAGAAGCTCGAATAACCAAGAAGCCTGGGACCTACAATGGGATAAAGATGAGATCAGAAAAACTATCATCTCCTTAAATCCATCGCGAGCACCTGGCCTGGACGGGCTCTCCTACGCCAACTTAAAATCTGCCCCTGAAGAATGGGCTATCTTTTTTTCAAAACTCCTTAAATTAGTAGAGAAAACTAAACAAATTCCTCGCAGCTGGACCCTGGTGATACTGATTCCGATCTATAAAGCTGGTGACAGGAAAAAGCCAACAAACTACAGACCTATAGCCCTTCTTGATCCACTGGGAAAACTCTTTGGGGGATTTCTAATGAAAAAAATCAACTTATGGGCAACAGAAAATGGTTTTCAAGAGAAAAGACAGACTGGTTTCGCTAATAAAATCGGCACAAACGCCAATCTGCTACTGCTGAATATGATTAAATATGAAGTGACAATAAAGAAACAACAAGTTTATGCTGTGTTTATAGACCTAAAAACAGCATTTGATTCGGTGAATGGAGAAAAATTATGGTCGAAGCTAACAGCATGGGGTTGTCTCCAGTTATTCTCAATCCGATTAAACAACTCAACTCTAATACATCAATCAGAGTAAGATTGACAAAAGACGGTGCAGTAACAGATGAAATTACTACCTGGAACGGCCTGAAACAAGGGTGCCCCCTTGCTGCCTGTCTATACAACCTATACACTTTTGGCTTCGTACAAGCGATTCATGATCCACTCTCGAACCCACCGAAGATCAATAACGAACCGCTAAAGACCTTAATGTACACAGACGACATCATTGTCATGGACAAAACGCAATCTGGTCTACAAAAAACATTAAATAAAGTGGGCTCTTTCATGAAAGAGAACAACCTTCAAATTAATATTCCTAAAACCAAGCTAATGAGATTAACATCCTTACATAGCACCAGACGAAAAAGTGTGAAATTACAACTAGAAGATAAAAAGATCGAAGAAACCAAAACACTCAAATATCTTGGCGCCTTGATAAATCCGTAACCAGTTGAGCAAGAATGGAAAGACCACATTGAGAGAAAAGCAAGATCCCTAGCTTGATTGGGACGCTATTTTCTTTGCAAATTTTGAACCTTTTCAATAAAATCAACAATCCTACTGTATAGACAAAAAGTGGTCCCCATCCAAACTTATGCTGGAGAAACAATAATCAACCAAGACACAATGAAATGGCAACAATATGAGGCCATATTCGGAGAAAATCTCTCGGCTTACCTAATTCATTTCCAATCCCAAGAATTTGTTTTGAACTGGCACTACAATCCCTTGAATCTATCATTACCTGGAAAAAATTGGATCTCTATAGGAAAATAATTTGCCAGGATAAAATTCCATCTTTAGAGATACTCAAGAAAAAAAGAACCCTGTATGTGTAACAGCACTTCAATACTGATCCAACGAGATAAAAAAGAAAATGAAGGCTGAAGATATCAGTGAAGATATGCTAATATATAGACCATAATATGCTAAAAGAAGAGTGCAACAAAATGACTGGATCAAAACAATAGAGGAACAATCAAAATATAAACGAGCGATGATCTGTCCAATAGAAGCAAAAGCTCTTAACGAATTACCTCCATATTTAGCATGTTTTCCAGAACAATCAATACGAGATCTTTTCCTACGATTCCGCCTAAACATATTACCAACTCGCGATTACCTATTTAACATTAAACATCCAACAACGATGACCACAGATTGCCGGTTCTGCAAGATTGACGATACCAGAGAGACTCTCTTTCATGTAATCATGGAGTGTGATGCTTTGACGGATAAAAGAAACTTGTTCAAGGACTTCTTTAAAATTTCCCAGAAGCAGATGAAAACCGAGAAACGATGGGCACATCTCTTAAAAGGACATGACAAGAACCTAATTCTAACAGTAATTAAAATTTGGACTGTGATTTTGAACAACAGCTCGTCGTAAGAACCAGAAACATAAATGTCAATCCAATCTTTCTTTTTTTCTTGTTTTGTTTTTGCTTTCTTTTGTATCTTGTAAATTATATAATGAAAAGTTTGTATTACCAAACAAAATATTTAAAAAAAAAATGCAAATTCAAACAGAAAATCACAGAGAGAAGCTTACGTGTTTAGGGTATACTCAGAACTCTCTAGCCCTCACAAAACCATGTATGATCTAACCTAGCGCAGCAACAAACAATTAAACTGGCCTCCTCCCTTAAGAATAAGTTCAATGGATTGCATCCTCCCATAGATTTCTCATGTGGACAAATATCTCCAGCACAGCTGTTCTCAGAAAATCTTTATGGGGGTACAGTGTGCCTCCACAAAACCTTCCCCAGCACCCATGCTCCTCGACTCTGGTGGAAGAGAGGCAGGCTTGAGAAGCTCTCTGCTGGCCCTTTGGTAAGGGCGCATCGAGCATCTGAGGAGAACCCCCTCATCACAGTGGCAAAAATAAGTTCACTGCCTACCAGAGAAGGGAGGGAGTTGAGGATAGAGGGGGTGATAAGTCATTAGACCAGAACTTGTTTTTTGAAGATAATTTCCACCATATGGCCAGTTATGTGATGTGGGTGGGTCTCTGATTCTATTGCCAGAATCATTGCTGAGCATATTGATATCTAGGTGCCGGGCTGGTTTTTCCTTAAGATATACTCCGAACTCTATGCCTCCAATTAATAATCTTTCTGCAAGCTTACATTTTAATGGGTTTCATGAAACCGGGATATGGTAAACATATTGTATCATCATAGAAATCAAAAAAGCATGTACTTTAACCTTAAGGCATGTTGTTATCTTTTTCAGCCAACCAACATTGTCTCCTTTAGTAGTGGAATCACCGAAAATAAAGGCACAGTCACCGAAAATGAAGGCAAAGGAAAAAGATGACAAATCTACAACTGAACCAGTTAAAGGAAAACCCAAAGAAAAGGAGGATAAACCCATGACTGCACAAGGCATGTATTCTTTTCAAAGAATCCTATTTGGGAATCCTGTCAATAGTTTTTGGGAATGAGAAAAAGGTTTGCATGTGCCATCTCATGAAAGAGAATAAACATGCGATTTCTTATTGACACTACATTTTTGCAACATCTGTAAAATGAGCTCAAGTACCAGCCAGATAGAAATTAATGCTTGACACAATAATTTCTAATGTTATTTAATGCTACTTTAATGGTTTTAGGAGAGTGCATACTGTTGCCACTGAAGTACCGTCTTGTCACTAAAAGTAAGGTAAGATTGGTGTCAGCGGGTTAGAGAGTGAGCAAAGTGGGATCACATGTATGGGACTGAGGTAAGTTACCAGGAATATCTGCTGAGCCTACACCTGGGAACACAAGCAAGCATACCCGAGGAAGTGAGAAAAGATGGAAAGCTATTCTGAAAGTCTCTGTGGGACCTACCGATGACCTTAAAAACACCTCTTAGAATCCACTGAAAGGGGAGTTCTGTGGCATCAGAATCCAGACTGGGAAAGAAGCTCAACTCATCATGGCCATGCGCATTAATCCTTTGAGTCCTGTTAACTTGTCATGAATTGGCTTGGCAGAACCGGGCTCTCCTCATACGAGGGTGACTTTCCTCCTGTGTTAATTGCCCCTGTACTGTGTGTGTACACACAGGGGCAAGAAATGCAGATGGATAGGCAGGCAAGCACCGCCTGGTCGGTCAAAGCTGAAAGGAAAAAAGAAACGGACAATACATTAGAACCACATACCTGCACCACCACCCCTCACTCTTATCCCTCAGATATGAGCTCCCATCTGAAAGTAGATGAGTTGTATCGAAGAACCTAATAGGTATCTTCTACAGCCTCTTCTATAGTCCATAGGTCAGGATACCAACCAGTGATCGTTGCCTAGATGCACAGTCCAAGAACAATGTTTGCAAAAGACCTGACCCAGGCGGAACTAGGACGCAAAAAAGGGAGATGAATCCAAAGAAAGAAATCCAACAATCCAATAAATGAAGAAGAAACAAAAAAATCCAGGGTGCCAAATCCAGGGAACGAAACACAGGAGAGCCAAGAAGCAAACAATCCAAAAGATCCAAGCCCACTGGAGTTACAAGAACAGAAAAAAAAGAAAAGAAAAAATCTCAGTGAAGAGGAAGCAACCAAGCCAGAAGGGAAACCCAAAAGGAGTCCAGGAGGAAAAGAGTTGAAGTAAAGAGGACTGAACCAACCTAAGTGCAAGCAGACTAGACAAAGATTAACGTAGCCAAATGCTACAGTGTCAGAAACCTTGAGTGACCCCAGTTCAAGGGCCAATCCTAAACTGTACCAGCAAAAAAGGGTTTCTGTTTCTATATAATAGAATTGCAAGTCAATAAATCATTATCAACGCATACAATCAATTACCAATATTGAATGTATAAGACATAATAGACTCTCAGTATTCAAATAAACACAATCTAGGAAACTAGATATAAATAATGTAATTCATACAACATTTTTTGAAACAAGAACATAGCGGACATGTATTTCGACCAATGGGTCGTCCTCGGGGCAAACATGTGCTAGTCAAAATTGAGTCCTCAAAGAGAACTGAATCAAATAAGCTCCTGAAGTAATAAAAACTCAATAACCTCTCACATATGTTTCATGTAACTCGATTTGGAGACAGGTTTTCCAAACAAAATGGTTAATGAGGTTAATTTGTATGTAGATATCATTAGCGCGACTCTGTAAGAGCACACAGACTCAGTGGGCAGATTGCAGCATTTTGGGAAGAGTCTTAAAAGAGGAGGAAAAGAGTCACGAAACCGTATGTATCCAAGAAAGCAATCACAAGGATCCACTCAACAGTGAGGAAAAATCAGGAACACAAATGGTTGAGAAGTAGTGCTCTTTCCCTGCTCTGCCATATATGTAGCAGGTACTCCGTCGTCCACGAGGAATTTTCGAGTGGCGTGAGCATGAGTGATGGCATCATTGCATGCTATGTGACAACATCATCCCAGTTACGCTGCAGGGACCTGCAACCTTGGCAACTCAATGCTGCCATAGACGTTAGGGAAGGAGCCTACCCAATCACTGTGCTTGCCTTCCCGCAGCTTGAGCGCGAACCTTGATATAACTGCTGTTGACCACTTTTTGTATATAGTCGCTCTGATGTTTTAATGAGTTTTAGACTTGGATTTGTGTTTGTCATTTGATGTGCTATTCACTGGTGGCCATCTATTGACATTGTTGTGTGGGATATTCTATGCTGGGGTAAGCTGTGCTGTCTCATTCCAAAGGCTTCACCCCTCCCTCTGTTAATTTTTCCTTGGCACATAGTGCATTTTGATTTGTTAGTTAACCTTAGGGTTAAGTGACTGAGCCCTGAACTGCCTTCTACAGATGCCAGTTGTCCTGCGGTGCATTGTGCTCCTTTTGGGGTGGTCGGAGGCACAGCCAGAAGTCAAGTATATGGCTTTCAATCCACTCTGGGCTCTGTGATTATAATGGCATAATGGCAGGGAAAGTGGTTTGTTTGTTGACCCTCTGGCAATGCAAGTAGGAAGAGGATTGTTGGCAACATAGGAATGGGTCATGGGTATGTAATAGGCACAAGCATTCTAATGAGAGAAGACCTATTTCTGTATCCTTTGGAGTGCTGTTTAATGCCTTGTGGCTTTTCCCACTGTTCCCCACTATTCATGGGTAGTACTTGTCCGCCCCACCCCCCGACATGGGTGTAGTAGTTACATGGCGTGTGATGACAGTCGATGTGTTCCATGAATAGTCACCATGCGCACAGGAGACAGTTATTGAGACGTTTGCTTGCTCTGCATGTTGACAGCAGCAGCTGGATCACTTTGCATTGGAATAAACTTCCCTGATTAACTAAAGACAGCTTAGTTATTACCACATAAATTAGAGATGAGGTGGGGAAGGAGAAGTGACTTAAGCTGTGTGCCACAATCCTCAGAGAATGATGGGCGGAAAAGGTGGAACTTGACATATACCGGTGAGAGGCTGCAAGCGAGGAACAACGAATCCTAAAATACACAGAGGAAGGTACCGGCAAGTGCAGTGAATCATCGAGTGCACAGAGACGTGCCCTGAGGTCACGATGAAATATAACAGCATCCATATTAGAGTCAGCAAGAACACTGATGTTTGCATCTCGAGGGGCACAATGGCAGCCGTATTTGGGCCAGGTGGTCGTCGACGATCATATAAACTTTATCAAACTGATCGAATTTCTTTAATGCAAGCAAGGAACAGTGAATACTAAGTTACACAGAAGCAGCAGATACCAGCAGTGAGGTATCGGAAAGCGCAATGAGTTGAGTGCATTTAGACTACTGCATATAACAGAGCCCCAATTATAGCCATGCATATCACTGTTGTGTGTATATCGTGGGGCATAGCAGCAGCCATAACTAGGCCAGGCAGTCCACGATGAACATATAAAACCTTTTTTGAACTGATGGAAGTTCTTTAGGACAAAGTGCCCAATAGAGGATTGAATCATACAGGAACAGCCAGGATACATAAGAATACTGTTTGGATCATGGTAGTGGCAGGAGTTTGGAAGCATTAGACTGCAGAGGGACGGATGGACTGGTTCGAGGCGAGGCATTGGACAACAAATAGTGAAGACTCTGTAGTTAGGGGTACATAATATACATTTAAACTATATTGTTATGTATGAAAACCACAGTAGAGTGATATAAAAGGGAACATTTATAATTTGGAACAGCCACTAACATTTCTGTCAACTCCGGGTAAACCACCTGTACTGTGGGAAGATTGGAAAGATTTGTTCTTGTTTTACTTTGTAGGAGAAAGATTTTCAGATGAAAGAACATTATCTACTTTGATGTGTTGTTTTGGGGCCGAAGCGGTGAGGATAGTGAAGAATTTGCACGATGTTGAAGAGGGTAACGAAAGAGGGGATGATGGAAGGGGTACAGAACGGTGCTATACAACAAAGCTATAAAAAATGGATGCACAATTTGGCAAGAGGACAGACATATTATTAGAAAGGTACAAGTTCTTTACTAGGAGGTAACTTTTTGGTAAAATGGTTGATGTGTTTATAGCTGATTGGAGAGGGTTCCTGGCATCATGTGAATTTACTGGAAAAGAGGATGAGTATATACCAGACCAGTTGATGATGTACACAAATAACCCCAAGATACAAGAAAATGTATGGCAGGCTGAGAATCCATTCACTACAAGAGGCTTTGACTTTAGCAAAAGGGATGGAATTCACCAGTAAATATCTTAAGGAAGTCAATGCCAGAATAGGTAAACATTATATTCAGATTGTGAGTGAGGGACAGAACAAGCACAAAGTACAAATTGGGGAGCAAAAGATACATGTTGTAAAGAGAGAAAATTAAAAAGGGAAGTTTCAAATATCACAGGGCAATGCAATAGATGTGGGTTTGAGAAACGCGCAATTAATGCAAAGAAATGTCAATGAGAGTAACGTGTAGGAAATGTGGGAGAATGGGGCATTTTGTAAGGTTATGCAAAACGAATAAACCAGGTGAAAAAGAAGGAGGAGTAAAATATGTCAGTGAGGAGAAGGATGATTGGTGTAACAAAGTTGCAAATATTATGAGCATGGTGAATGATGAAGAGAAGGGGGACTAGTAGCCTCCCTAGGTGGGAATTAAGCTGGCGGTTAAGTGGTAAAGAAGTTGGCAGAACCTGGTTAGTGATACATGATAAATATCAGAGAGACAGTACAAAGAGTGATATATAAGGCCGAAAACATATGGTGGTGGTAGGATCGAGGTAATAGGGTTTGTAAAGGACACCTTTAGGTATAGTGAGACGACAGTCAAGGGGAAAATGGATGTGTCAACTAAAGGCAATTGTCTTCTGGCTTAGAGCATTAGGGAGATTAGGTATGGAATTACATCCGGGAAAGAAGGAACAGGTGAGAACATTAAAAGAAATTCAATTGGATGCATTTACAAAAGATATTGGACAGGAATTTAAGATCGTTTTTGCCAAAGGTATTGGGAAATTGATAGGATATTGTCACCAAATATAATTGAGAACAGGAGCAAAACCATGTGTGCACAAAGTAAGATCTATGCCCTTTTTAGGCTTATTCCAGGCAGGTAAAATAGAGCCAATTGAAAGTAGTGAATGGTTATCGCCAATTGTAGTTTTCAAGCGGCCGGATGGTTAAATAAGATTGTGTGTCGATCTAAGAAACCTTAAAAAGAATATATGGGTGGATAGCTATCCATTGCCCAAGATGAATGAGATGTTGATGACCATGGCTGAGGCAGGATGGTATAGTATGTTAGATTTGGCATATCACCAAGTAGATTTGCACCCAACGTCATGTTCTTTAACTGCATTTATCATGCCAATGGGTGACATTTGGATTGGCATCCGCATCTACGGTATTTCAAAGGGTGATGGAAGATTGTTCGGAGAGGTTCCATGTGTGAAGTGTTTTCAGGATGACATCTTAGTGGGAGCCAAGAGTGAGGAGGAACATGACAAAAGAATGTATGAAGCGTTACGTATACTAGAAGGGGCTGGCTTAACAGTAAAAAAAGAGAAAAGCATCAATTTAAGGTCAAACAGGTTTTGCATTTAGGACATCTGTTAACAAACGAAGGGCTCAAATCACAGTCAGAGATGGTGGAAGCAATCCAGTGGGTGTAGCCTCCAAAGAATAAGGATGAGCTGAGATATTTTCTTGGTATGATTATTATGACACATTTGTGGGGAATTTTGCAAATAAGTGCTCAATTTCACAGGCAGTGTTAAAGGTAAAGAAGGAATTTGTGTGGGAAGAGAGAGAAGAGGAGGCATTTAAAAACATGAAAGAAGAAGTGGCCATTACATCCATGTTGTACAGTTTGACCCACAAACGAACACAATTGTAGTAGTTGATGATTATATGCAAGGGCTTGGAGCAGTGTTAAACTGGATCAGATGTGGAATAGAGCTGCAGATAGTGTTTGCATCAAGGGCTTTACAGTAGTCTGAAGCAAAGTATTCCACCATAGAAAAACAAGTACTGGTGTGCTATTGGGCATCAAAACACTTTAGGACATTCGTGTGGGAAATAGCATAGAAGTGACCACAAACCACTTGTTCATTTATTCACAACAAGGATCTGGGCTGGCGACTCAGAGAATAGCGAGATGGATGGCAGTGATGCAGGAGTACAATTTTAAAGTGGAACATATCTCAGGAATATATAACCTGGTGGCTGACTGTTTATCCGGATTGCCAGGAGAGGGGAATGTGACAGAGGAGATGATAGTGATGAATGGGTTGCAAGTGTAGAGTGTAAGAGACCGTTTCTAGTGTGATGCAACGGTCGGTTTAGCTGCAGGTGGTAGAACCTGATCCAGAAAAAGCAGGTACTATGATGCATCTTAAGCAAGGGTGGAGGACGGAAGAGGTGAAAAAGTTGCCATATTACAAATAAAGGGAGGAGTTGAGCGATTCAGGGTTTGGACTTGCGAGGGGAAAGAGACTTGTGTCTCCATCGATGGTGAGGAAGGAGCTGATACAGCTGGTGCACAATGGCCACATTGGAAAATGTTTGACTTATATAAGACTCAGAGCTAAATTCTTGCGTGGATAAAATGGTGGAAGAAGAGATGGGGACATGCATTCTGTATGCCACGAGTGACAAATCGTTGAAAACACAGTGCCAAGAAGCGAGCAAAGTTGAGGTACCTATTGCAGTATGGGAGAAGGTGGCAATAGATTTTATAGGACTGATGTGAATGCTAGGGTAAGAGAGCAGATTTTAAATTGTACTGGTGGACTATATATCCAAGCGGTTTGAAGTTTTGTTTGTTGACAATATAACAACAAGGAAAGTCTTTGAATGTATAGAAATGGTGTTCATGATGGAGGGGGTATCCCAAGATTATTGTGCCAGAAAATGGGGTGCAGCTGGTTTCGAATGATATGCAGAAATATTTGAGAGAGCATGGTATAGAGAACCATAGGACAGCACTTTACAATGTGAAGGCTAGTGGATTGGTAGAGCGCATTGATGGACCAATCAAAGAACCAATACAATTGGAGTACGCTAATGGGATGAATTGGAAATTGAAAGTGAGCAAAATAGTAGTGGCATATAGGGACACACCCCATGTTACCACAGAAGTGACCCCATTTAGGAAATGAGAAGAAGAAAAATGCATTCCAGTGTATACCCAAATTGGATGACAATGGAAAATATGAGCGGGACAGAGGAAAGATGCTGGAGAGATGAGAGGTGTAGTACGAATAAAAGAAGGAAGAGTGGCTGAGAACCTGTGAAGGTAGGCAACATTGTAACGGTGAAGAAATCGTTCAGAGTACCAGAAGTGTGTTCAAGATACTTTCATCCTATTGCTTTAAATGGAGCAGGTAAAAGTCTTGTGGTTAACAATAAAAGGAAACGTTGGGCACCACGGTATTCAAAATCCAATTTTAATTATAGGCTATGGACTGTACTAAACTGTGTAGTTCAATTTAATAGGAGCAGACTGAGAAAAGTCCAGAGACACCTGGACCCAAAAACTGCAACAAGGAAAAAACTGAGTGGAGAATACTCAGACAGTCGCTCACTTACTGTACCCCATAAGGGGTTACTGTTAAATTCTATGCAAGAATAAATATTTAGACAGTTTTCCTTGCTCTGTTGGGACTGATATTGTCCTTCAAAGTCCTTATTCCAGGAATCTCGCAAAGTAGCATTTGAAGATAAAAGTGTGGCATAAGTAAGTTTGTATGCAATTGAAAGCAACATAAACCTGTAGAATTATATATCATTAATGATAGTTCCAGATCAGAGAAAAAAGTGGAAGGCAGACATGCAGACCTTCAAAAAAGCACCTATGTACAGCTTAAACAAGAGAATTGTAATGTGATAGTTCATCCACTGTAAAATCAAATTTGGTGCATATTTGAAAGCAAAAATAAAACCTTGGTATATATATCACTTAAATAATACATTCCTGAATTGCCTTTGTATTGGCATAGGACACCATATCAAAATAGGATAAAGTAATTATGGTATCATTAATTACAGGGAGTATAACTTGTTGGGCATTATTTTTCATGGAGCGTAGTGCAGGAAAAGGAAAAGGAGTTACCAGTAATCTTTCAAATATAAACCAAGCTGGTGACGTCTTATTCTCAATATTCAGGAACCAGAAAACACCCTTTCTAATAAGAAAAGCCTTTCCTCTGAACCAAAAGTCAAAATATTCATCCCGCGCAGGGCTATTTCAGCTTTTAGCATAGAGAAAGAAAGAAGAGTATACATTCATGCACATATGTGCTATGGGGATGAGCTCCTCGTCGCTCCCACCTAGTCACTGTTAAGGCACAGGACAGTCACCTTGGGCTATTTAAGGATGTGACACCTTAAGCTAGAAAGCTTGCTCGCTGTGGACTCACCCTATTCCCAAAGATAACCTCTTTATATATTCCTGCAGTATGGGAGTTTAAAAAACCAGCCCTTTGAAGAGAAATTAACACTGTGGGTAGTCTAAGGCTGGCATCATGAAGGAGACGCATACAACAAAGGATTCAAGTTTTACAACTTTTATTAACTCAAATGTCAGGATTGTAAAACGCCTAATTTGCCCTATGCTAGGCTGGGATTTCAATACCTAAACTAAACTAAGTATAGTCTGAGTCTAAAAGTCCAAAACCAAGTACCTGTCTGTGTCCAAACCTATGCTCCCCCTTACAATACACTAAGCAAAAATGTGCAGCGATGTTGCTCTTAACAACATAGTGCTCAAACTTCATTCCAAAGTTCAACTTCCTTCTCCAAGCAGTTCCACACAAAGGAATTCCAAACAGTTTATCAAAACAGAAAACGTTTGTTCTCATTGGGGTTTCCTTTCCCCTTGTTTCAAATATAGTTCATGTAGGAAATGTAGTTCCCTTCTTAAATGGTTCCCAAAACAAATGTATTTCTCTTCTTGAACAGTCCACACGTTCTTGACTTTCTTATATTCAATGCAGTACTCACAATCGTTTCTGTGTCACTTTTATACTTATACTTTTATGCTTTTAACTACAGATTGCATAAGGCGTCGCTTCTCTGGCAGTGCTGGATTCATATTCAAACTAATTGACGTTTGATTGCATGTTCCATACGTCTTTTCAACAAAAGGATATTGAGGTTCCCTTCCCCATGATCATAAGCAGCTTAAACAAAAGAAAGGCACTAGGGTTCCCTTCCCTCACACTTTTTTAAATTAATATTTATTTGTATTATGTTCAACAAAATACAATACAAACCAAACCCCCCCTCCATTGTAAGATATAGTCACTCTGTAGATACGTCAATACCGTACCTCAGTCCTGTTTGAAGGCGAATTGAGACCCCTAAATCGTATATCTTACCCATTCCAGTGAGACAAAAGGCCATATTTTCTGATGCCAGTTTTGGTTTGTGGGGATCTGTCATTGTCTCGACAGTTGAGCTATCACCAACTATGCAGCTATTAAAAGGGTCATGAAGCCCCTCTTCTGGTTCTTTGAGTAAGTTCTGAAAGATGGATCCCACAGGCCACACATCCACACCCTTTTGTCCACCTGTTCAATCCCCTGAAACATCCCTCGCATCTGCGATTTCACTTTCTCCCAGAAAGGATGCAAGACCGGATAATCCCACCAAGTATGTGCCCAGTCTCCTGTGGTCTCACAGCCTCTCCAGCATTGATCTGATACGATACTGAGGAATACATTGCATGTAGTCTTTCAGGCGTGTAGTTCCACTGAATTATGACTTTATACCACATCTTCCTCAATTGCACAGAGCGTGTTAGGTTTGGGACTGCTCCCAACAGGTAAGCCCAATGTTCTTAAGACATGGTGTTCCCTAATATTTATTCCCATTTCCTCATGTATTGCCATCGGACTTGGGATCTGTGGTCATTGAGAAACCCATACAGTGTAGATACCAGTTTCTTCGGTCCTGTACGGGTTATGAGATATACTTTGAAAGGGGTCAGCTGTCACATAGCGCTGCTTTGATACATGGGTCAGTTAGCCAATGCTTCATTTGATTGTACTTAATTATATCCTCTTCCTTCATCCCAATATCCGGAATGCATTCTTCAAATGCCCATAGGGTGTGTCCCAGAAACTTTTGTGCCTGATCTTCTGGCATCCCGCCACCTTCATCACTTTAAAATCTCCTTTTCCCATTCATGACAGAAAATCCAGATTCACAAACTTTGGAAGGAATGGAGAGGGGGTCGCTGAATGGTCCCACGTTCCACTGTAGAGTCCCATACTTCCGCCCCCACTATTTCACTGACATTCGGGTATCTATGCTTTTTTACTTAGCCACAAGAGCACAGAGAGGGGTGATCCTACCACTTCCCTGTCCTGCCTGGTGTCATGACCACGGGCCCCAGAACACAAAAACCACACCATCTAGTGATGGGGGCAATGGGTCACTTGACTCACTTATGTCCCTTTGGGACTCATAAACAAAGGGACCCTGGCTGGACTCAGTCCTGGCGCCTTTTGCAGCAAGCTCATATAGAGATGTGAGCAGGAACACTTTATTTCAGTGCAGGAGTGCTTTTATTTTACTTCAGTGCTGGAGTGCTTTTATTTTACAAGAACTTTCCAGGTGCTGAAAGCCTTTATTCCAGAGAACATCCCTGTGTGCTGACTCATCGGGCGTGGCTCCCTAGGCCTGGTCTTCAGGTGCTGACTCATCGGGTGTGGCAGGGCGTGGCAGCAGGCAGGCCAGGGCTACTGGGCATGGCCAGGAACAAGACTATATAAACCCACCGATCCCTCAAGCAACGTGGCGCTCACCGCCGCCTGGACCAGCTACTTAACTCGTGATCCTGCAACAACAGCATCCTTACCTGTACCCTGGCTCGCATCTCACGGCAACACTCCATCTTCTTGGCAGATCCCGAATCGATGCTGAAGCAACTGCGCACTCTGTCCCATGAAGTCCTGAAACGAGAAAAGAAGACCAGACAAGGTTAGAACTCCCGAAAAAAACCCAACCCAGGGTCGCACCTCATTTAAAAACCCAACGCGCACCGTAAGGCACCATTAAAGGCTACTTAACAGCTGTCAGACCATCTCAGCCCCGCTCCTCCGTATCACCGGCTCTGCTTCTTCTTCCGCAGCTACCCGCCGGCACTGCTACACCACCTGCAAGGGGAGAGAGCAGAGAAAAGAGACATTACATACAAAGGACCGAGAACAAACTTTACAAATATAATTGCAACAGTCGAAGAACAGCGGGCAAGTGGAAACAAGGGAAACACTTACCTACAAGAGAAGTGGACTAGTCGCAGCTAACCTGGACTTCCACGACAAGGGGCCAGTGAAGGAACTCGGTTCCCTTCAACAAGCGCCCCTGCCAGAAGCAGCAGGATGGAGAGCTCATCATCATCATTCAGCAGGTGAGCCTCAAGAGTAGTGCAACCCCAGGGAAGCCATATCCAGGGAGAAGAGGTCTGGAGAAGGGGTCAGGGACCACAGGCTGCATACTCATATGACCCCCCTTAAATTCACGCAGGAACCGCACTGCTCATCACCGCAGTTTCCCACACAGATGCAGAGGGAGGAACAGACAAGAGGAGTCCATCACTGGGAGGGCTACGACCGTACCCCAACACCTCCGCAGAGACCAGGTGAGCGTAACACCTGCCCCATATTTTCTGTTGGTTATCAGTAAACCATTCCCTCAGAACCTGTAGCTGTGCTGCTTCATAGTACCAGTCGATATGGGGAAGTGCCAAGCCCCCCTCTTTCTTGGAGCCGTCAAAGTAGACATTGCTACCCTGGGGAGTTTATTTCACCAAATATATGAAGATAAGAGTTTTGTGAGAGAGCTAAAGAATGTCCTTGGAACCCGGATAGGAAGCACTTGAAAATAGTATGAGAGCCTAGGTATTATTACCATCTTTGTCGTCATCCTCCCTAACCAGGAGTTTGCAAGAGTGCACCAGTTTATTAGATCAGCCTTAACCTTGATGAGTAATGGAAGATAGTTTACCCTGTACAATTGTCCTAGTGTTCATGTAAGGGTAATTCCCAGATACAAGATTCCTTTTTCTGTGATCTTCAGGTGTGTTTGGGAACTCAGCCTATTTAATGTGTTGGGCTGGGTTGACAAGTTCTGAATCTCCGATTTCTGCCTGTTAATTTTTAGTTTCGTCCTGACACTGCCCAAACCCCCTCTAGTTCTTCCATCAAGCCTAGCACAGAGTTACCCGGATCAGAAAACGCAATCATCATGTCGTCTGCAAATGCTATTGCCTTGTGCTCCTTCCCCGCCATTTCGATCCCCTTTATTTGTTCAGTGTCGCGGATCCTCGCTAGAAGTGGTTCTAAATACATAGTGTACAATAAGGGAGACAAAGGGCATCCTTGCTTGGTTCCCCGTCCAATTGTTATCTTGTTAGACAGTGTCCCATTAACTGCTAGCCGAATCGTAGGAGACCTATAGTTTTAATTATTTATTTATTGTGCATTTGTTAGGCACCTATACAGTAAGTCAATTCTGTTTCAAAGCGCCCACAACGCAGCAGGTAGGGAACATGGCAGTGAAAAACAACAAAAAAAATGGAAGATAAAGACAAGCCTACTATGCTTTGTGATGATTCAGAACGTGCAAGTACAGCGAGAAGAGGGGAAGTGGCGTCATGGGGGTAAGTGCTGGAATGTCCTTGCTCGTGGGTGAGCAGCAGATGACGTGCATAGTAAGGTAAGTGCTATGCAGCCTGGGGCCTCATTGGGTAGAAAGTGCAAGTCTACAGGATTGAGGCCGGTGGGTGCCGAGGCAAGTGCTGAGAGGTAGACAGAGGCTGGGGCGATTGGGAATGGGAGGCCAGGTCCCAGAAGGCTACATAAGGGCCCTGGCCACGAATCACAGCGACTGTGAGATTATCAGAGGAGAGATGAAGGAAAGGAGGAAGTGAAGAGGGTAGTTTTGAGGAGCTTCCATAATTTGAGCAAGTCCTGCTCAAGACGGAGGAGGGGAGGATGTTCCATAAGAGGGAGCAAGCTGAAGAAAGTGATCGGCCTCTCCCCCCCGGGTTTAGCGAAAAGCTTTACACACCGAGAGTTGGTACCAGAGGACCGCAGAGTTCTAGATGGAGAGTATTTAGTAAGAGAATGTTGCAGATAGCATGGTCCCGGTCCCCAGACAGCCTTGTGGATGATGCAGAGAGATTTGAAGTTAGTATGTGCCGCAACTGGGAGCCAGGGAAGAGATTTTAGGGCAGGAGAGATGCGGTTCCTGGGGTTAGGGCCAAGGATCAGTCTCACTGCCCTATTCTGGATTAGCTGGTGAGGTCGTAGGTAGATTCAGGAGAAGGCTTTTGCAGTAGTCAAGCCTATAGAGAACAAGGGCTCGGGTATCATTGAGCTTCTGTGGGAAAGTGGTAAAAGGGAGAATTCCTTTGAGAAGGAAGAGTTGAATGTGGGACTTCTTGGAAATGTCCTGAGTGAGAGAGGAAGGAGAGAGAGGAGCCGAAGAGGCTCAGAAGGAGGAGTGGGGGAGAGCCCATACAGGATGGCCAGAGTGAGGGGAAAAAAGAGGGAGCAGGGGTCCCAATGGGAATGATCTCAGTCTTGCTGGCATTGAGGCAGAGATCGTTGAAAGTACACCAGGATCGGATTGCAGATAGGCAGTCAGGGATGATGGAAGGTCAAGAGGGTCAGCCGGGAGTTTGAAAAAGAGTTGTGTGTCATCTGCAGCACACTGGAAGTTGGCAGAGAAGGAGGAAAGGAGGGGTGCTAGCTAAGCAAGGTAAGTGTTGAAGAGCCAAGAGAGAGGCTTGAGCCCTGGGGGACACCACAGGTGGAGAAGGAAGTAGGTGAGAAAGTGCCCAAAATGACCTGGGATGAACGGTCAGTTAGGAAGGAGGTACGCCAGTCCAGTGCTGTTTCAGAGATGCCAAGGTTATCATGGAGCCGTTTTATGCGGATGAAATGGTTAACTGTATCGAAGGCAGAGGAGAGAACGAGTAGGATGAGGACAGCTGGAGAGTTAGAGTGCAGAGATGCGAGCAGTTCTTCAGGGGTGTTCAGAAGAGCCGAACCACATGTGCTTCCTTGTGCAAAATAAAAAGGACCATTCGACTCTATTGAATGCTTTTTCAGCATTGAGGGAAACAGGCATTGCCAGCTTCTAAGTCTTGGTCGTTTTCTCAATCAGATGGCATATTCTGTGAGTATTGACGTGTGTCTGTTCCTTATGTATAAACCCCGATTGATCTCGATGTATTAATATTGGCAACAGCAGCGACAGCCTGCCTGCCAGAATTTTGGTATATAGTTTAGCATCAAGGTTAATCAGCACTATTGGTCTATATGGTCTAGCGGATGAAGGGTCCTTTCACTGCTTAAGCAACAACACCATTTTGGCTTCATTCATAGATGGCGTGATGGAGCCCCTTGATTTAAATGTGTTAAATAGTTTTGTGAGCTGAATGGCTAACATGTTTTGGTACTGTGTATAGAAGCACGGCAGTTAGCCATCCAGGCCCCGGGGCTTGTTCCTTGGCAATGATCTGACTGCCATTTTTACCTCTTGCTCCTGTCTGTCCTTCCCTAGATATTCACTTTCTGCCTCTGAGATTCGTGGTAGTGGGACCCTCACCAGGATCTCTTCCTGCTTGTTGCCCGAGAGTTAATCCGTAGTGTACAAAGACTGATTGTACTCCTGAAATATTTCCCCAATCACCTTGTTTGTTGTCTGTACCTCTCCCATTTTATTTAGCAGTTTTATGATTATTTGAGAATGTACTTTGTCCTTCAATTGTGGCCTTCACACAGTAACAATTCTTAGTGTATAATAGGGCTTTCTCTGCCCGTTTCATGCAGAGTGTTTCTAAGTGGACTTGGGTATGTTTCAAAGCCCTCTGCAGCTTTTTTATTCTGGCCCTTAGATAGTTCTCCTTGTATGTCTCTTAGATCCCCCTCTAATTCCACCTCCCACATCCGCTTTTGTGTATCTCTTGTGCTTTAATGGCTATTAGCTGGACCCTCAGCACCGCATTAAATGCATCCCAAACCGTTTTTGGTGTTTTGTCTGGAGTCTCATTCTCCGCAATAAGATCTATCTAGTCTCTAATTGACTCAACCAAAATCCGATCCTGTAATACTTCTGGTAGGACCTTCCAAATCCAGGTATCTCCCACCCCCTAGGCATTACCCAGTGATAATGACATCGACAACGAGGCATGATCCAATAAGAAGATGGACCCCAATTCAACGCTGTTAACTTTCCCTACCAAGCGAGTAGAGACCCAGACGTGGTCAGTCCTTGAGAGGGTGGAGTGCACATGTGAATAACCCTGCCCCTTTAGTGCTCGCTACACATTGTGGAGGTCCAACATGGTAATTTTCATTTTAAGAGCCTTAGATAGAGCCTTTACTTGTTGTGTTGCCCGTGAGCTTCTGTCTAGCTGGTCGACTCATGCCATGTTGAAATCTCCCACCAGGATTATGTCCCCTCTGTCAAAGCCTTCCAGTCTCAATATCACCACCTCAGAAACCCATCCTGGCCTGTGTTGGGAGCATGCAAGGTGGCTAGGGTATATTTGTACGAGTCTATGATAACATTCAAAAAGTGGGACCTCGCTTCTGGGTCTGAACAAGACCCGAAGACCTGTGCCCCCAACCTGTCATATAGTGCAATGAGCACCCCCACAGTTTTATTCCCCCGCATTTGCCTGATAATGTTGTGAAAACCCCCTGATCCTCAGGTTACCTTTCTCCTGTTTTCCTATGTGGGTTTCCTTATACATAACGATATCTGTTTTTTCTACCCTCAGGAGCCCTTCTAATTTCTTCCTCTTGATGGGGGTATTCAATCCCCGTACATTATATGTCAATACCTTGCGTGCTTTCATCATAACCATGATCCCGGGATGCTCCCAATAGGGAGTCAGAGAGGTCACGGAAGAGTACAGAGGAGGAACAAGGAGAGTCTGAATGGATATTGAGGTCACCGAGGAAGAGGAGTTGAGTGGTAGATGCACAGTGAGTAAAAGCAGTGGCTGCGAACTCTCAAGTGGTTAATAACCACTGAACAGGTTATCATGTCTGTTCTTGCGAGAGAGGGGCGCCCGCTACCTTTATAAAACTATTTGTTAAGGAACCTGGGATTGGTAACCCTAGGTCTCCTGGGGGCAACCAGACGTGGTCTCCCTCTCACTGTGCTTAGAGAGGCATCAGCTTCACCTCACTGATGATCCCCAACAAGGGTGAAACACGTGTATGGGGTTGCTGGTGGTACTCTCGTTCAGATTGGAGTTGCCATTGTATTTCGGTGCTGGACTGCCCCTGGGCAGGACAAAGACTGATATGCAAATGGATATTTCCCATCTGTGAAAGGCACAGTGAGTAAAAGCAGTGGCTGCGAACTCTCAAGTGGTTAATAACCACTGAACAGGTTATCATGTCTGTTCTTGCGAGAGAGGGGCGCCCGCTACCTTTATAAAACTATTTGTTAAGGAACCTGGGATTGGTAACCCTAGGTCTCCTGGGGGCAACCAGACGTGGTCTCCCTCTCACTGTGCTTAGAGAGGCATCAGCTTCACCTCACTGATGATCCCCAACAAGGGTGAAACACGTGTATGGGGTTGCTGGTGGTACTCTCGTTCAGATTGGAGTTGCCATTGTATTTCGGTGCTGGACTGCCCCTGGGCAGGACAAAGACTGATATGCAAATGGATATTTCCCATCTGTGAAAGGCACAGTGAGTAAAAGCAGTGGCTGCGAACTCTCAAGTGGTTAATAACCACTGAACAGGTTATCATGTCTGTTCTTGCGAGAGAGGGGCGCCCGCTACCTTTATAAAACTATTTGTTAAGGAACCTGGGATTGGTAACCCTAGGTCTCCTGGGGGCAACCAGACGTGGTCTCCCTCTCACTGTGCTTAGAGAGGCATCAGCTTCACCTCACTGATGATCCCCAACAAGGGTGAAACACGTGTATGGGGTTGCTGGTGGTACTCTCGTTCAGATTGGAGTTGCCATTGTATTTCGGTGCTGGACTGCCCCTGGGCAGGACAAAGACTGATATGCAAATGGATATTTCCCATCTGTGAAAGGCACAGTGAGTAAAAGCAGTGGCTGCGAACTCTCAAGTGGTTAATAACCACTGAACAGGTTATCATGTCTGTTCTTGCGAGAGAGGGGCGCCCGCTACCTTTATAAAACTATTTGTTAAGGAACCTGGGATTGGTAACCCTAGGTCTCCTGGGGGCAACCAGACGTGGTCTCCCTCTCACTGTGCTTAGAGAGGCATCAGCTTCACCTCACTGATGATCCCCAACAAGGGTGAAACACGTGTATGGGGTTGCTGGTGGTACTCTCGTTCAGATTGGAGTTGCCATTGTATTTCGGTGCTGGACTGCCCCTGGGCAGGACAAAGACTGATATGCAAATGGATATTTCCCATCTGTGAAAGGCACAGTGAGTAAAAGCAGTGGCTGCGAACTCTCAAGTGGTTAATAACCACTGAACAGGTTATCATGTCTGTTCTTGCGAGAGAGGGGCGCCCGCTACCTTTATAAAACTATTTGTTAAGGAACCTGGGATTGGTAACCCTAGGTCTCCTGGGGGCAACCAGACGTGGTCTCCCTCTCACTGTGCTTAGAGAGGCATCAGCTTCACCTCACTGATGATCCCCAACAAGGGTGAAACACGTGTATGGGGTTGCTGGTGGTACTCTCGTTCAGATTGGAGTTGCCATTGTATTTCGGTGCTGGACTGCCCCTGGGCAGGACAAAGACTGATATGCAAATGGATATTTCCCATCTGTGAAAGGCACAGTGAGTAAAATCAGTGGCTGCGAACTCTCAAGTGGTTAATAACCACTGAACAGGTTATCATGTCTGTTCTTGCGAGAGAGGGGCGCCCGCTACCTTTATAAAACTATTTGTTAAGGAACCTGGGATTGGTAACCCTAGGTCTCCTGGGGGCAACCAGACGTGGTCTCCCTCTCACTGTGCTTAGAGAGGCATCAGCTTCACCTCACTGATGATCCCCAACAAGGGTGAAACACGTGTATGGGGTTGCTGGTGGTACTCTCGTTCAGATTGGAGTTGCCATTGTATTTCGGTGCTGGACTGCCCCTGGGCAGGACAAAGACTGATATGCAAATGGATATTTCCCATCTGTGAAAGGCACAGTGAGTAAAAGCAGTGGCTGCGAACTCTCAAGTGGTTAATAACCACTGAACAGGTTATCATGTCTGTTCTTGCGAGAGAGGGGCGCCCGCTACCTTTATAAAACTATTTGTTAAGGAACCTGGGATTGGTAACCCTAGGTCTCCTGGGGGCAACCAGACGTGGTCTCCCTCTCACTGTGCTTAGAGAGGCATCAGCTTCACCTCACTGATGATCCCCAACAAGGGTGAAACACGTGTATGGGGTTGCTGGTGGTACTCTCGTTCAGATTGGAGTTGCCATTGTATTTCGGTGCTGGACTGCCCCTGGGCAGGACAAAGACTGATATGCAAATGGATATTTCCCATCTGTGAAAGGCACAGTGAGTAAAAGCAGTGGCTGCGAACTCTCAAGTGGTTAATAACCACTGAACAGGTTATCATGTCTGTTCTTGCGAGAGAGGGGCGCCCGCTACCTTTATAAAACTATTTGTTAAGGAACCTGGGATTGGTAACCCTAGGTCTCCTGGGGGCAACCAGACGTGGTCTCCCTCTCACTGTGCTTAGAGAGGCATCAGCTTCACCTCACTGATGATCCCCAACAAGGGTGAAACACGTGTATGGGGTTGCTGGTGGTACTCTCGTTCAGATTGGAGTTGCCATTGTATTTCGGTGCTGGACTGCCCCTGGGCAGGACAAAGACTGATATGCAAATGGATATTTCCCATCTGTGAAAGGCACAGTGAGTAAAAGCAGTGACTGCGAACTCTCAAGTGGTTAATAACCACTGAACAGGTTATCATGTCTGTTCTTGCGAGAGAGGGGCGCCCGCTACCTTTATAAAACTACATTCTAGGACATCCATCCCATGACGTCTGTGTCAGTTGAGGCTTTCGCTGCCACCTTCTCTCCCCCACCCTCCACCTCTGGCTGTTTCACATCCTGAAACAGTCCTGTCTCTGCTCTACTCTTCAATTTCTGATACTATTGATGCTCTTGCCCATGTCATGAGGATCCGTTTGAAGTCCAAAGCCAAGTGCAATTCCTGGTATGTCTCCAACCTAGCTACACTTAAACGTAAGTGTAGGGCAGCTGAGAGAAAATGGAGGGCTTCTTGTTCATCCTCTGACAAACTGGCATGTCGCCTGCTCCAAAGGCAATACCGACTATCTGTCCTCTCCAAGAAGAGAGTCCACATTTAAGCTCGTGTCTCTGCGGCATCTAACAACTCGGCCGAAGTTGACCAACCCTGCTGCAGTCTCTACCCCTTCTGTTGCCTGCCTGGCTCTTTGCAATGCCCTTGCCTCTCACTTTATCTCAAAAGCCCAGGACATCCTGTACGCCCTCTCCACCTCTCCCCCTCCCCTCCCCTCTCCGTCTGTGCTTGCTGACCCTCCTTCAGCAACCCCCCACCCTCCTTCTCGTCCTTTCCTCTTTTCTCCCCTGATGAGGTCGCTAGACAAGTCCGATCTATGAAATCCTCGTCAAAACAGGTTCATCCCTGTTCCTCTAAAACCATCAAGGGCCACATTGACACCTTCGCTCCGGCCTTTGCAGATTTTTGCAACCACTCCTTTGCCTCAGGATCCTTCCCCTCCCCTCTGAAGCACTCCTTTGTGCATCCTCTTCTCAAGAAATCCACCGCCGATCCTTCATGTCCGGCGAACTATTGCCCAATTTCCATTACTCCCTTTCTGAGCAAACTCCTGGAAAAGCTGGCCATCTCTCAGCTTAACCTTCATTCCAATTGTGTTGGCTGTCTCCATGACCACCAGTCTGGCTTCAGAGCTGCCAGAAGCACGGAAACTGCTCTCCTGAACATCCGTGAAGATCTGCTCTCCAACCTTGACTCTAACAGTCCCCCTGTCCTCATCCTCCTCGATCTCTCTTCTGCTTTCGACGCGATCAACCATACCATCCTGCTCAACCATCTCTGTGATAACCTGGGTATCACTGATCAGGCTCTGGCCTGGCTGACCTCTTTCCTCTTTGATCGACCCTCCCAGGTCGAACTTGGTTCCTTCCTATCATCTATCTTCCTTTCTACCTGTGGTGTTCCCCAGGGGTCTAATCTCTCGCCCTGGCTTTTAAACCAATACGTGGCAACTCTCGCCCACTGCATTGCCATTTTCTGCTCAAATTTCCAGTGGTACGCTGATGACACTCAAATCATTTTCAGGCTGCCCTCGGCCACCTCCTCTCCCTCTCTCATCTCTGATTGCCTAACTGCCAGCAAGACAGAGATCCTTCTCATTGGCACACCTTCACCATCCTTTCCCCTCACTCTCTGGCCGGCCTCCCTTGGCCCTCCTCCTACCACCACCTGCGAGGCTAAGAACCTCAGGGTCATCTTTGACTCCATATGTTCCTTCTCCGCCCACATCTCTGATGTCTCTAAAAAGTCAAACTTCCTACTGCACCTCCTCAGAGGTACTCTGCCTTTCCTCTCCTTCCCCCAGAAGCTCATGGTCTCCAATGCTCTGGTTCTCTCTAGGTTGGACTATTGTAACAGCCTCTTTCTAAATCTACCTGCCTCTACTCTCCGCCCTCTGCAACTAATCCAGAACAGGACTGCGAGACTTGTCCTTGGCCTCAAGCCCTGGGATCGTATCTCTCCAGCTCTAAAGTCTCTCCATTGGCTCCCAGTGGATGCAAGGCTTACATTCAAAACCCTCTGCATTGTCCACAAGGCTTTCTGGGGCCTGGGTCCAAAATACCTTCAGCTATCCCTCTGCAAATACCTCCCCACTCGAGCTCTTCGCTCCTCTACCTCTAACTCCCTCTGGGTCAGTCGTTTTTCAAAGAAACGAGCTGGGGGTAGATCTCTGTCTTCGTCTGGGGCCTCCCTCTGGAACAGCCTCCCTGCCACTCTAAAACCTGTGGAGAACCATCTCTGGTTCCCGGAAGCACCTCAAGACCTTCCTCTTTGCTTCTGCCTTCGCTCCCCCTCTCCCCTGCTGATCTGTTCTCTCTTGGCACCGTGCACCTGGCCACCCTCTGTCCTTTGGGCCCAGGTACCTACTCACCCTACCACCCTAATGCACTGCCTGCGGGCCATCCCTTGCACTGGTGTCTGTATCGGTACCCATACAGCGCCCCCTTTTTTCTTCCTGCACCTATCAGACTTACCCTGTCTGCTGCCTTAAATCCAGCACTTGCCAATTGCTGGCTGCACTACCACTGTTTGTTGCCTTTATTATTTATTTATTTATTTATTATTTATTTCTCTGTTTCTCCTTTGCTCCGCACACTCCACTTCTCCCCTCTTCCATGCACTTTTATCCCTCCCCCTCTCCCATGCACTTGCGCATTCTCAATGTCAATGGGCCTAATAAGATCGTTGTTTTGTTCTCCCCGTTACCCCTCCCTTGCCTTGTCATGCTCTGAAACACTTGTGTACGAGCAAGATAGAAATAAAATAGCAATATCAATATTAGCAAAAACTCCAAGAGGTGTACAGATCGCCCTCTCCAAACTCGAAACATATATGGCAACAAACCAGCTGAAAATAAATGCCCAAAAAACAAAAGTTATGTCCCTTTCCCGACAAACTGCGAGAAAACAGAATGCTCAAGCATTCTTCCTTCAAAATCAAAAACTTGTGCAAGTCAAAACAAAGAAAGACTGGGTGCAGCAGCTAAAATCAAAGGCACTCTCACTAGCTCGACAAGGGCGAATACTACATCATAAATATGGGAAATTCTCAGTACAACCATTGATCACGTTTTACAGCAGAAGGCTGCAGCTATTCTCACCTATGGCAGAGAAACTTTGATTGACATGGATCACACAATATGGAAACAACTCGAGGGGAGGACAGCATTATCTCTCCCTACATCCCTCCCGATGCCACGCCTACGTTTTGGGCTGGCTTTCCAGTCTCTTGAATCGATCATCACGTGGAAACAGCTTGACCTACACAGGAAAATAATCACAGAGAAGCACATGCCAGCGCTAGAAATCCTCCGTAACAAAACCACCACTACCAACACTACAACTCTAGTCGCATGGAAAAGATATGTGTAAAGCAAAAGAATAGCAGCTGAGATCTCAATGGAAATGTTACTGCAACGTCCTCAAAAAGCAAAAAAGAAAATCGCTCTCAATGACTATCAGGACGATAGAACTGAAATCTCACTATCAGCTGATTCTACATTGTGAATCTGACAGGAGGCCTCTAAACACTCTTCCAAACTACTTAAAGATCTTTCCAGTACGGCAAATTAGAGACACCTTCATGCTACTACGATTGAACCTACTGCCAACACGATAAATCCTGGCAAAAAGAAGATTGATTGCGAATGATCTGCGGCATTGCCGCTTTTGCACACAAGGCGACACAATTGAAACAATACATCATATAATAATGACTTGCCCAGCCTTGTCAGAAAAGAGAAGCCTCTTTAGAGACATGTATATTAAATCATCAATACAAATAGACCCGCCAGAGAGATGGGCTGAAATTCTGCTGGGCGATGACAAAACATGAGTCTTCACCATTGTCCAACATCATAGAAGACCCGGAAAAAGCCTGCTGTCAACTGCAAACATCTTAACAGAATATGCAGAACAGCGAACCACGAACATATCAGTCTACTTACTTATATCCCAGCAAGACACCCCAAACAGAGCATTGATGATGAGATCGATAGATGAAAGGTTTATGAAAAAAAAAACATACCATCTAAAAAAGAAATAAAAAAAAATAAAAAATCTCTTTTGGGTAAACTTCAAGACCACTGTTTTCATCTGTTCGCAATCTTTGGTGTTAGTTTAAGAAACTTTGTTTAAGTATTCATTATCAAAACATTCTTTAATTCATAGTAAAAACTTATTCTGCAGCCCTTTCTGTATGTGTCCTCATTTCACTGAGGTGCACAACCACTGTAGCATCATTCTCGGGTATAATGGAAAGTTTAAGGGTTTGGAGACTTTCGACAACATGTTTCTTATAACACAGCAAATACGCGACTACTCCGTTACTTGGTATCTTATAAATAATTGAAAGTTGCATTGAGGATGCAGAGACTTTTTACAATGTATCTCTTGTAAATCATACTAATATGTGACCACTCCGCTACTTTGTATTTCAGGATTTCACAGTTCAACAATGGAATAGCCTCAGGGAAAGCTTGCGGTCAGATTTATATTGGGGATTGACTTTCAGTACACTCACCAGGCTCCCTTGTAGGCTTCTTCAGATCTTGCTCGCCAACAATCCGGCTTCTGGCAATCAGCGGTTTCTCTCCTTCCCTATGACACTTCCGCACCTCGGCAGTGCTGCAGGAGAACGAGCAATCACTGAATTTATAAAGGGGACGGCTCCTTCTCTTGCCGCCCTTCTCCCTCGGGCACCAGCTCCACAGAGATCCTGTTTCTCCTTTGCCAAACCCTCTGGGACTTTCAACATTCACAGTCCTCGGTCTCTGAGCTTCTTGCAGGCTGCCCCCTTAAGCATCTGGACACCAACTCCAGGCTCTCTCCAGATTCAGGTATCCCTGTTGCTCTCTGTCTTGTTTTTCCCCTCTTCCTTTTATACACCTGTAACCCACATAGAGGTTGCAGGTGTGCTTTCTTGATTAGCCCTTCCTGATCCTGATTAAGGACCTATGCCTGACCTTCACACCTTGCAGGCATCTTCTTCGTCCCAGTACCAAAGTGGTGAAAGTGTGGGGTGTTCTTTACTCTCCGTTGTCACTTCCTCATCCCAGTACTGTCGAGTGTTCCAAGAGCTGACTTGCAATAACCTATAAAGGTTGTGGGAGGGTTAGGTTGGTTGTTACTAGGGAAAGGGGATTCCATGTCTCACCTAAGGACACCCCACTCCCAGTCCTTTGCCTCCTCCTTCTAGTATGTCTGGGTTGATAATATCTCCTGTCATTTTCTTGTTCAGTGCGACACGTGAAACAATATCCCATAAACGCATCTAGGATAGGTGTTCCTTTCTGAAAGGAAAATGTGAAATACTGCGCCTCGCCTGAGCATATCCCACTTCCAATTCCTAGGACCCTCTGCTGCTTCTCCACCCCCAGAATCAGGATCCAAAAGTGATGGCCTTCACGTGGCCACTTGCACAGAGGATCCAAGGGGAGTAGGAGTGAGAATACCCTCAGGTTTCTCACATATCCTTTACCAATCGCGGTTGGACCAGGGCGCTTGCCCTTGACCTCTCTGGGCTTGCATTGGGGATTAATCAGGGGAACTGTCCAAAACACCCTGCATACCGCTTAGACTTTTTACTTTCAGCTGAGGTATTAGGTTTTTTTCCAAAAAACAATATTCTCTTCACCACTCATTCTTTTCTTAATCCTGGGGAACTGTAGTTTCTTTGAAGGAAAAAATTCAGTTTCAATAGCTTTCATTTTTATCTGTCCTATCTGGGAAACCTATTGATCAAACTGGGTTAACTCTGTTCCCAGAAAGAATTGGGTTTTTAAATCTGGAATTACGGACACTATCATATATACTTCTTTACTCAGGGTGGTAAAGGGTATTTCAACTTGTGGGTAGGTTTCAATATGTCCTTGCACACAGCCCACTCTTTGCTCACCCTCTTCCCTCCATTTACATGGAGCAGTTCTGCTCCTAAGGCACATTTCCTACTCCCACTATTTAATTGGGCCCACAGGGTTTTCCCTTCCAAGATGGCAGGAACTCGATAGGAGGTTTTATATCTTGTATATAGGAATTTATCAGGTGGTTTCCTGCTTCCCTTCTTTTTATAGTGTCTTCATTTCTGGTTGGTTTCCATTATACTAAATTGAGTGTATTATACATCATCTGATGGTTCAATTATGTTATCTCTTTGAATTTGGGTGGATGGTCATACTGATAGTGAATGGTAAATTTCGATGTCATTCAATGTATAGTGTCTTGCAACATGTCCATACCCCTTACAGGACTAACACTGTTTGTAGGGGTCGAGAAGTGGTTCCTTACTATAGGATACCTTTTCCCCTTTTCCTCTTCTCTTAGGGACTTGCCCTTCCGTTCTATCGTTGTTGTGATCAGGGGAAGATGGATAGACATTAGTCCTGTCGGGGTAGATACAGGGCTAGATGATGGTTCAGTCGCACTGCCTGGAGTAAGTCTAGATACCTTCCCCTGGGTGCTTTCTCTCACTATCCTATGGGCAAAATGTTACCCCAGGTTTTCGTACCTTAAACTGCCCACCAATTGGCCCTGCTTAATTTCTATGGGGGTCGTCGGTAACATTAAAAAAAACACGCTTCAATTAATCTCCCCAGGAGAGAACAAGAGATTTCCTTAATTCTCTCTCTTCCGGGTTAGCATATACAAACCTATGCCTGGAGGAAAGCTTAATTGTAACTCTAGAGAGATTATTACTTTGTCTCTTCCTGGCACTCGATAATCGTGTGGGCAAAATATATCAAAATCATTTTCCTCTACAGTTTCCCTAATGGAGAGGATGGCTTGGGAGTTCATAAACTTACATTTTACCCCTAAAGAATGGTTGACATACTTGGGAAGGTTAAAGCTTCACCCCGAAACATCACTTTGTTAGTTGAAGTCACGTGTTATTGTTTTCATTTGCTATCTGAGCCCTTAGGTTTACACTTTCTGAATCAAAGGGTTTAAGTTTTTTAATATATTGGAATCTTGATGGAGTCGATGTAGGCAAGGTTGGTGGGTTAGGTTGTGTCCTGTTTCTCTGTTTATTGTTTTCTTTAATTGGTCTAGTCAGATGCTCATAGCAACTGTGTGTGGGTGGATTCTTCATGAGGTCTCTGGATGTGAATGTCGTTTGGGGTCTTCTGACGTGTTGAAGTTGGATACCTCTAGTGTGTTCATTTGGCTGGTTTAAAGGTGGTGCTAAGCCGCTGTCGTCATTGTACTTCTAATTTCTTAATTTCTGATTCTAGTGACCTTAGGCTTAATTTCAAATACATTGGTGTGGGAAAAAAGCAGTGGCAACGCAGTGGTGACTCTGTTACCGCTGTATTACTGCTGAATTACAGCACTGCCCTACTACAACCCTACTACAACTTTGGTGGTAAGGTGGAGGATTTTTCAGCAGCAAAATGCTGGAGGTAAATCCTCCACCTTGCTGCCAAAAAAACGACAGAATCAATAGAATTACCATTGGTTATTCCGCTGAAATCCCCATGGACTCATGGAATCCTCTATGGACTCAACAAAAACGGTGACTTCCACCACTTGCAATCCTGAAGTAAATCCACAGGACCAAGTGGCGGTAATGATAATTCTGTTTAATAGTATTTTGGCACTTTTACCACCGAAATACTGCCAAACTTGTAATGAGGCCTTTTTGTAATATCTGGGCATTGTGATGAATCTGATGGCGCCATCACTCCTTTTCCTTTGGTAGCCTCTCCCCATGTGACCAGGGGACGGCATCTGCCACATGGGGGGAGGTGACCCTCAAGGGGATAACATGGCATCATTGGATGAAGGCGCGTACCCTTTTTCCCCTTTAGGGATTTTCCGTCTGTATCCCAAGCTTTTATGGTTTTATGGTATAAAGGTTTCCTCCCACAGCCCACACAACCTGATAGAGTACTCTTCCAGTTTCATTTAGAAAGAAAACCTAGAAAAGGCCAACATTTCCACATATATACGAATTCTGAGACATGGTGGCTGCAGGGAGCAATGCAGGTCCATGATGCCAAGAACTACAGAACGCAGTGCCGGGAGATTTAAAAGCTGGAGCCTGAATGAACACAGTGAGGGCTACCTGGGGAAGCCCGTCCACTCGAGGTCGATCGAGGGACTGCTTAGCTGCTGTGGAGGAGTCCGTGGAACCAGCTGGCTCAAGACAGAATAAGGAAGGCTGCAGCAATTGGTTTGCCGCGCTGAGACCGTACCAAAGGAAGAAGGCAAGTATGGTCAGCAGCGGTGGGAACCCGATAACATTGCCTTAGCCATAGGAACACGGAGAGAGACTCAATCAACAGGCGGGAGCCGGGAAGGACATGGAAGTGGGCAAGTGGGGACTGTGGAACCACAAACTGGAGGCAGAGCACTGACACGCCACTCCCTACTTACCGTGAGGGAACTGAAGAGCTCTTCAGAAAGCCGGTGAGTCCTGGAGAGATAGAATGTGACACCGGGGCGCTTCAGCAATGATACTGAAGAATGCTAAATAATTGTACATGGAATGAAAGAAAATCATATTGGGAGGCAATGTCCAAGAGAGGTCAAGGGGGGGGGCTCAGAAAACCCACCACCTTGTGAACTTTTTCAAAACCATAACAGTTACAAGTCTAGGACCCGTGTAGAAGGGGAGCAAAGCCAGGGAGGGGTTAAGGGGAGAGAAAGATTAATTTTTGCAAAACCACAAGTCTGCAAGTGTGTGTAAAGTGAACGACGTTGATAGCCCTGGCAGGAGAATACCAGGCAAACCCAAGTCTGCAAGTGTGTTTAAAGTGAAGCACGTTAAAAGCCCTGGCAGAAGAGTAAACCAGGCCAAAGGTGAAGTTTGCAATTGTAGAGAAAGACCACCCAAAGAAGTCCTGGCACAGAAATATGCCAGGTAAACCCAAGACAGTGAATGAAGTGAATTAAAGTGGAAAAGAACCTGACAGGTGAGTACACCAGGTATCCTTTATAGTTCACAAATATATCTAAAACTATTTTGTAATACAAAGTGTTTTGCTATTAACCAAGAAACCTCCAAGGATGTTTTGTGCCTTTTGGAGTCATGAGAAATCTTGAACAGCAACCTGGGAAAGGGTGCCATCGAACTGTGAACCTTATGCATTGGGTACTTTTGTGTTGGGGTGCATTTATATTTCTTTTGAACTTGAACATTTGTGCACCTTTCAAGACTAGAGACATTACCCCTATGCACATTAGAGGTACTTTAGAATGTGAGGGCAAGGATAGGATTTCGGACATATGACAGTTTTTATTTGTACATTTTTGTTGGGGGTTTGGACATCTTGACCTTGGACATACCCTTAGTTTTAGTTGTGGTAGGGAAATACCTTTTAGAAGTAGGGACAGTGAGGCATTTTCCAACCCCTTATCCTTTAATAGAAGTATGTAACCACAAATCTGGCTTATCTGTGTCCGTGTCTCATTCCTGGCTCCTCATAGCATGTTGTTTCAGACTTAGAAAACTGCAGGATTTGATGGTGCAATTCTAGTCAGGATAGGGCAGTTATAGTAAGGAAGAAGGTAAGGAAGTAAATGCAGTGATGCTTACCGTTATGTTCCTTTTTATGGGACATAGGCTGTGAACAGTTTAATTAGCGCACTAGTCTTTGAGTTGATCACTGTGATACATTCAGGAGTTTCAATTAATGGCAGCCGTCCCGGGTTAAGACTGTTGTTTCCCCTATTTGATTGATCTAGCTATGACATGGAATAAATAGTAGCACAATGATTGGAACACTTAATTCAACTGGTTGTGCTGTGAATTCACTGTGAGCAGAGTGGGCCATAACAAGTATGCAATGTATTTGTTAGGGAGAATTCTCCAAAATGGCTAATTTCCCTTACCTACTGAGTCCCTCAGCAGCTTTGCTGGATTTCTAGGATTTATTTTTTTCACTTGGTAAGATTGTGAGCCTTTTATTCCACTCTTAAATTTGTTTTGCTGTGTGTTTTACCTTTTTTTGTGATCTTGGGCTATGGAGCCTCACCTACTCCATAGGCATCATCTTTTTAATGTGTGTTACACAGCACCTTCAGTGCAGTGACACAGGGTTGTCTTTCAGACTTCCCACTGAATCCATTTTTCTGGGACTGACTACTGTCCCCCAGAAACATGTAAAGTTACCATTAACTTTATGTAGTATCTTTAAACCACAGACCCAGTACACCCTAACTTCCATGGAATATTGGAAAGGGTTCATTCTTATCCCTTTTTGTCTGTTTCTCTTGGAGCACCGTTTTGCTCCCTTTCCATTAAGACTTGGCTGGTGGCAGTGGTAACTACCCTAGTTTTCCTACCGCGGTTATCTTAAATAACCATGGTATTGTTTTAGGCTATCTTGGTAGCCTCGAACTTAAACCCGCTTCACCATATTGATTTTAATATTGTTCCGGCTGGGTTTAGTCACCATTTCTTTTTGGAAAAGTCTTTCCCGTGTTCGTCTCTACGTGCCAAACTAGGTTTGGTTCCTTTGTTCACCGTCTTTTCGCGGGCTTCTGCACAGAAGCCCTCCTTTAGGCACCTGAAAGTCTGGGTAGGCAGGATGTGAGGGAGGGGTCTTGGGACCCCTGCCATGGGTTCCCTTGGTAACCCAAGTCGCACTCCTGTTTGATTGGCTAGGTGACTATCCGGTCAGGACAGCCATCCTGCTGTGTGATTGACAGCCAGGCTATGTGAATGGGGGAAAACTGCATAAAAAGCAGGTCTCTGGGTCTGGAAGAACAGAGTCGCCACTGGAATGAAAGAACCGATGAGGAGCTGACAGAAGAGGACCCCTTCAACGACTAAACCGCCCGGTGAAGCCCTGCTGCTGGTCCGAATCATCAGAATCCATCGACAGTGAAGATCCTCCAGGAATCTTCTTCCCTTGAGCTGGTGGGACCAACCAGTTCACCCAAACTGCAAGCCAGGACTCCCTCCTCTGGTTGAATTCGCTGTACAGAGCTACAGTGGGCCGGATAGCCAGGAAGGTCGGACTCTGCTTGGGTTTTAAGGAGCACACCTTTTATTTGTTGCTTTGTCTTCTGCTGGTTTCTTCCCTGGGTAGTGCAGGACCCTCCGGTCTTCCTACTGCGTGTCAGTCCGACAGTCGCTTCAGGAACCATGAGCCTGCAGGAACTACCAGGAACGTCCGCCTCAGTTACAGCCTCTTCTCCATTTAAGGTACTGTTCAAAATCCGGTTGTTCGTTTCGTTCAGCCGCGGGGAAAGTGTGTGAAATCTTTCTCCAATCAGAGGGCTTGTCCTTCTCTACTCTTTGAACTAACTTTTCTGCCGA
The DNA here is from genome assembly GCF_040938575.1 of Ambystoma mexicanum. NCBI lineage: Eukaryota > Metazoa > Chordata > Amphibia > Caudata > Ambystomatidae > Ambystoma > Ambystoma mexicanum. The sequence goes on from NC_090929.1 coordinate 1,295,261,716, forward strand.
CCAACTTCGTCCGGAACTCTTGGCAAAGACTTAACCGCGAACTCCCCTGAACCGTGTAATCTTGAGCAAAAGACATTTGTCCTATTGACTTTGGCCCTAAGCTTATTAGATTTGATCCTATCACTGGAGTTCCTCTTTCTAGATTGCCCTGCTTACTTACCTGTTGGCGCTGCTCAATTTCTGCCTAACTTTGTCTTTCCCTCCCTTTTTAATTAACAGAGTGCCATTTTGCTCCCACTTTTGTGAGCTTAACTTGTCTGGAAACTGTTGGGAGTGGTGTGGTGTATTAAGAGTGTGATTTTGTTACTGCTTTACTTTAGTGAAATGTTATACAACTAAAAAGTAAATAAATCTATATTCTATTACTTGGAAACCTTGAGTCAGTGTTTATTTGAATCATAGTAACTGCTACCCCTTGTGTAACTATCTGATACTGCTCACTTGCTCTTGAGATAAGTCTGGCTGCTCAGCCATTGCTACCACTCTACTGTGTAGTACAGGCTTGTACCAAAGGTGAATTTGTGCTGCCACTTGTAGTCCTAATTGTGTGTAGTGTTCCCAAAGGGTACTGCATATAATTCTGCCTAACAGTATTCAATGGCAGCACAGGTAGTTTGTCAATTGATTATTTGGTATTAGGATTCCATTAATATTAGTTAATCAAGCTGTGCAATGGGTTCAACTAGTCGTACAGTGCATGCATACAGACAAACAATGGAATTCACTGGCAACAGAGTGAGCAGTAAGACTGAAAGGAGTGGACAACGTAGCTATGCATTTGTTCACTGCATTTGAACAGTGAATGAAGAAATTAAATACATTTAGCTTCAGATTGGTTCACTGGTAGTGCAATGAAAAGGAGCAGTGGGGTTCAATTATCTAAGTAATAAATTCACTGATGACCCAATGAGATTAATCTGCACGATGCAATATATTCGCAGGTAGTACAGTGACAATACACAAGCTATGTAATGTATTCACTAATCCGGCAGTGAAATTGCACAAAGGTAAGTAAAGGATTCACTAGTACCAACGTTGATCAATGAGTTTATGTAATGTTTTCACAGGTAGTGAACTGAATAAGTCTGGCTATGCTTTGGTTCACTGGAAATTTAATGAGGATTAGTCTAGCTATGCAGTGTATTCCCTAGAGGCAAGATGAACAGCAGAAATGTAGATGTGCTGTGTCTCCGTTGGTAAAAGTTGAACAATACTGTTGTGTGTTCTTTCTGTTGTTATTGACTAATCACTTGTCAGGGAGCCAAGTCTCCTTTCTGATGTTCTTGTTCTGGTGGGCTGCGCCCCACGTGTTATAGTAGAGGCAGGGCTACCGCCGAAAGTTCAGTAACGTTCTGGAATAAAAGAAGATCAGACGCATCAGCATTGCTCTCCGCGATTTATTATATTTTCTCATTGTCCTTGTCATAATTGTATGGAACGCATTTGTGATACATTTCAAGATTCAACAATGGCGACGAGGATTATTTGAAGAGCGCTCGACACGTATCCGAGGCAAGGCACCAAGTCCCTGCATTCGTTGAGGGCCGCAGCACTCGAAGGGCGCACGCAATGCAACCGCACTGACTCACGGAAGATTTCATCTCCCATGCCTCATTTTCAACATCGGAGGAATCATTTGTATCAACGGTGCCGCCACGGAGGAAAGCAGTGTTGTTAGGGAGAATTCTCATTCTATGGCTAATTTCCCTCACCTAGTGAGTGCCCCAGCAGCTTTGCTGGATTTCTGGAGTTTATTTTTTCCACTTGGTAAGAGTGTGAGCCTTTTTACCACTCTTACATGTGTTTTGCCATGTGTATTTCTACTGTTTTGTGTGGTCTTGGGCTCTGGAACACACCACTCCATGAGCCCCACTTGTTATGTGTGTTACACAGCACCTCCAGTGCAGTGACACAGGGTTGTCTTTGAGACTTCCCAATGACTCCATTTTTCTGGGGCTGACTACTGTCCCCCAGAAATAGGTAAAGTTGCAATTTACTTTATGTAGTCATTTAAAACTACAGACCCAGTACACCCCATCTTACATGGAGTACTGGAAAGGGTTAATTCCTATCCCTTTTTGTCTGTGCCTGTCTGAGCTTTGTTTTGCTCTTTTAACATTTAGGGGGTCATTACAAGGTGGGCAGGAAGGGATACCGGGCACCGGTAACGAGACCGGTGCCGGTAATCCCTTACTGCCCTACTCCGAGGTCCCTTGGAGGGAACCGTAAGGAACGTGTGGTCCGACCACACGTCCCTTACGGGTCCCGCTAAGGGACCAGGGCGCTAATAACGGGCTTGCAAGTCGCGAGCCTGTTATTAGCACCCTCCCCGTTCCCATTGAGCCCTATGGGGGCTCAAATGGGAATGGGAATGGTTACTTCAATGGGGACTTACCGGTCCCGCCAGGGTCGGACTACACCGGTAAATCCCCATTGAACTACACCGGACCCGGGCACGGTATGGGAGGCAGCCATGGAGCTCATAGCTCCATGGCTACCACCCACCTCGTAATGAGGCCCTTAGACCTGGCTGGTGGCAGTGGTATCTACCCTAACTTTTCTACTGCGTTTATACTATATAAACGTGGTACTGTTTTAGGCTATTATATTAGCCTCGAACATATACCCGCTTGACCAAATACTCTTTCTTTTGGCTCCGGTCGGGTTTATTCACCATTTCTTTTTGTTAAAGTCCTTCTTGTGTTTTACTTTGCGCGGCAAACCAGGTTTGCCTTCTTTGTTAACCGTCTTTTGGCGGGCTTCTACAAAGAAGCCCTCCTTCTGGCGCCTGGGTGTCTAGGTAGGCTGAATGTGAGGGAAACCCAAGTCGCACTTTGCGTCCATTGGCTGGATGGGTTGTCCGGGCTGGACAACCCCCCTGCTGTGTGATTGACAGCCAGGCTGTGTGAGTGGGGGATTTTCGCATAAAAGGCAGGACTCTTGGGCTGGAAGTCAGAGTCGCCACTGGATCTGCAAGGAACCGAAGAGAAGCGGAGAAGAAGACGGCTGCTGCAACTAACGAGTCCTGGTGAAGCCCTGCTGCAGTCCTGAGCTATCTACCCTTCAACGACAAGAGAAGATCCAGTCCGGAGTCTTCTTCCCTTGAGCCTGGTGGGATCAACCAGCTCACCTTCCACAGTCAGAGGATCCTCTTCTTGGTTGAAATCGCTGCACACAGCTGTAGTGGTCCAGATAGCTACCTGAAGAGCCTCTCCTGTTTTAAAGGAGCGCACCTTTTATTCACTGTTGCTTTTGCTGCTGCTGGCTTCATCCCTGGGTAGTGCAGATCGCTCCAGACGTCCTCCTTCTTGTCTCCACGACTGAAGCTCCAGGACCGGTGGGTCTGCAAGAACTACCAGGAACAACTGCCATAGCACCTGCTCTTCTCCAGTTGAGTGAGGTACTGTGTCCAGCTTCGAGTACTTGGGGTGAACCCTTTTTCCTCACCCAAGGCTTGCCCTTGTCTTCCTTCCCTCTTATAACTTTTGCTTCCTCTTTTGACAATATCTAAGTACTCCTGGCAATCTCGACTTGTGAACTGTACTAACCGTGTGATCTTCAGCAACAGGAACCCTGTTCCACTTGACACTGGCGCAGGCCTATTGACTTTTATTCACTTGTAGGAAAGTGTCCTCTGATTCTATCTGCCTTGACAAAAGTATTGCCTATGTTTTCTATCCCAAACTCTATTGTGTTGATTCATGTGCTATGTGTGTTTTAACACCTGGTTAAGAGAAAGTGGAGAGGGACTGTAGTGGGCTCGCCATACTCTGCATATGCCCGGGGGGTGTTAATCTGGGTGGCACCGCATGTCCCGTTCAAATCGATACAAGAGGTAGTTGAAACTGATGGAAGGATGGCTATATTGCAAGGGCTGGTGGAGAGCAGGGAGGTATGCATAGTAAACACGTATGCCCCCAACCAAAACACAGCAGCATACTTCAGAGCACTGTGTACCAATCTTAGTACGTGTATAGGGAGCACGGTGATCTGGGGTGGGGACATTAATTGTGTGTTGGATCCTGTGGTGGACAGATCTGATGGCAGGGTGGGTAAGCCTAGCCCAGCGGCGAGAGCGTTGCAGACACTGCTAACTGATTTTGGCTTTACAGATGCGTGGAGGATGAAACATTCCACTGAGAGGCAATACTCGCACTATTCAGCCCCGCACCAACTGCACACTAGGCTCGATTACGTCTTTGCTACAGCAGATGTGATGTCTGAGATTACTCAAATTGAATATAAGGCTAGGGTCCTCTCGGATCACTCGCCCCTGATCCTCGGATGGCAATATTGCCCCCCGAGGGCAAAGAACCCTACATGGCGCCTCCGAGCGGAGGCGCTTAAAGATCCAGTCTTTAGAGAAGATATAAGGGAAGAGATTACTAACTTCTTTGAAGAGAATACTGGGAGTGTTGATTCCGCGGGCACATTATGGGAAGCTTTTAAGGTGGTGATGCGGGGGGCGGCCATTGCTAAGTCAAGAAGGTTACAGGGTGGGGTCATGGCTGACCTGCAGAGGACGGAAACTGAGATAGAAACAGCATTGAAGAGCGGTGACGTAGACACGGAGCTGGTGCTCCAACTACAGCAACAATGTGCAGGGCATTGGAAAGACTCTGCAATCTGAATTATAGGAAATATGTTGAGAGGCAGCACGCGGGGGGAGACAAGACAGAGCGCCTTTTGGCCTGGCTATACAAAAGCGAGACCCCTAGGCCTCCGATTAGGACCATTATTATGGAGGACGGGGATGAGGAGCCACGCAAGAGGGGGTTAACAAAGAATTCGTGGAATATTACAGAGTGCTGTACAGAGATGATGAGATGGGTGACCAACGCAAGATAATCGAAACGTTAGAAGACATAGGGCTGCCAAAGATAAGTGAAGAAGAGAGGGAGGAGTTAGATGAGCCAATCACGTTGGAGGAGTTAGAAGAGGTTGTGAAGCAGTTGCCTACCTGTAAGACCCCGGGAGCAGATGGGTTCCCCAGCGAATTCTATAAAGTATACAGAGAGGAAATCCTCCCCCCAATGCTGGACATGCTTAATGAAGCGTTTGAGATAGGACGGTTGCCTGAGTCACTCAGAGAGGCGATCATAATACGCTGCCCAAGCCCAATAAACCGGAGCATAGATGTGGTTCCTACAGGCCTTTGTCGATGCTAAATCAGGACAGCAAGATTCTTACGGCTGTCCTTGCAAATCGATTACAGAAAGTGATTGGTAGACTCATACATCCTGATCAAACGGGTTATGTCCCGAGCAGGAACATAACACACAACCATAGGCGACTTCACCGGGTGGTCGAATGGGGTAGTAAGAACGAGGGTGAGATGGCGATAGTGTCTCTAGATGCAGTTAAAGCTTTGGATTCGGTCAAGTGGTCATGGCTATTGGCTGCTTTGGAAGGGTATGGAATGGGGCCGGGCTATATCAGGTGGGCTAAGATGTTGTATAGTGAGCTGCTTGCCAGGGTCCGAACTGGAGCGGTGATATCCGAAAGATGGCAACTTGGCAGAGGCACCAGACAAGGGTGCCCCTGTTCCCCGATGCTTTACATCTTAGCCCTGGAGCCTCTGGCAATATGCCTTAGGGCACAGTATGATGTGATTGGCATTGAGGTAGGAGGGGAACGACACTTGATATCCTTGTACACGGATGATTTGTTACTGTACTTGCAATACCCAGAAGAAAATCTCTTATACATACTCGAAGTGATGGAAAGGTATGCAGAGTTGTCGGGCATATCGGTGAACCCCCAAAAGTCTGTCATATTCCCGCTAGGTAGCTATAAGGGGACCCCTGTAGATAGACTACCGGTGCTACAGGTACCATGGGCAACTAGCTCTTTTCGCTATTTGGGCGTAGATGTATATCACACGGTGGAAGAAGAACACAGACACAATACGGAAGTAGCCGTCGAGAAAATTAGGAACAGCATGCAGTTCTGGGGAAGATTGCCCTTGGCGATGATGGGGCGGGGGGCTATGCTTAAGATGGTAGTTCTGCCCAGGCTCCTGCATTACTTTAGTAATATCCCATACATAATACCCAAGAAGTTTTTCAGTAAATTGAACAGCTTGTGTAGGGATTTCCTGTGGCACGGTACCCGAAATAGAGTGGCGTTTTGGAAACTGGCGAACTTTTATGAAAAAGGAGGTATCAGACTGCCTCATTTTGAGGTTTATTATTTGGCGGGACAGTTACAGTATGTGGCCAAGTGGCTTTCTGATGAAGTGACCCCTGAGCACAGGGTGCTTGGACAGGACTGCGCCCCGTTTTATTTGAAAGAAATGATTTGGCTGCCCGAAACTGAAATGAGGGGGCGTCCTGCGATGTTGAGGCTTGGATGGAACATTTGGCGTAGGGCTTGTAGTTTGATGGAAGTCCCATGCCCGTGCCTCCCGCAGATACCGCTGTTTGCTTTGACAGGAGGGGATGTTCAGCTAAGGGCCCTACTGGGAATCGGTGGGGCTGGCAACGCTAGGTGATGTTTGGCATGAGGGATCCATTTAGGAGTTTATAGAACTCAACGAAGAGGCGGGGCTACACACGGGCCAATATGTCACGTACATTAGATTGGTGCGGATGATTAAGAACACCTGGCCAGAGACAGTTTTGATAGAAGAACCAGATGCAGTTTTGGGAACAATATATGATATATCCGAAGGAGGTCATGAGATCTCGAGACTGTATGAGATGGTGATGGCTAAGGTGGGGAAAGATTTGACACATCTGAGACTGGACTGGGAGGTGGAAGTGGGGGCCCCGATGGAGGATGGTGTGTGGGAGCGTGCTCTGGGCTACCACAAAAAAGTGTCTAGAAATGCCAGATTAAAACAAATACAGCTGTATGTAACGCATAGGGCATACATGACCCCCTTGAGGATATCTAAGTTCCGAAACGCTGGAAGATAAGTGTGTCCTAAATGTAACTTGGAAAACGCTGACGTGACACATATGTTTTGGTCATGCCCGATCATTAGGTGTTTTTGGGGAGAAGTGGCGCAGAAACTGGCTGATAAAGGGGTTACTCTTGTCACAGACACGGCCTGGGCCTGCTTACTGGGCGGGTTCCCTAGGCCACGGAAACTCAAGCATATTGAGAAACGGAGAAATCTGGCGTATGTGCTTGCGAAACGTAGGATCGCCATGGGGTGGAAGAAATGCCACAAACCTAAGGTGGATGTATGGTGGAAGGACTTGCAGAAATGGGCGGAGGCTGAAACGGTGGCATGGCAAGAAGCGAGTAGCCGGGCTGATGAAGGGGAGGCGGGCACCCTGTTGGCTTGGAAAACGCTAATAGCAGAATTGTTTAGAGTAATATCAGATCCAACAGACACCGAAGAGAACGAAACCCGGCCGCATGTGCCAAACATTGAATGAGATTGACAAATAGGCTCACGGGGGGAGGGAGGGATAATGGGAGCAGTGATTAAGATAACTTGATGTGTAATGGAACTATTATGATTATGCTGCTTGTTTGGTTTTTGTTGTTTTGTTTGCATAAAATCAATAAAAGAAATTTAAAAAAAAAAAGTGTGTTTTAACTCCGATAACATTTCTTCCCACAGGTACGCTTATCTTTAGTAAGACCGAACTGTCACTACTGTCAAAAAGTGATAACATTTGTACCTCCGGTAGCGTCTTTGTTTTAAAACACTGGTCTGTCAAAACCAAAGGTACTTACCTTGAATTGTTCTGCACAAGGGGAATTGGTTGTGTGTAGTGTACTTCAAGTGTGGTTTTAATTTAATAAAAGTGAAGTGTTTTGTGAACAGATTGTTTCAAAATAAATGTACTCTTACTTTTTAACCAAAAACCTTGAGTCAGTGTTTGCTTGGGTCACAGAAATTGTAGTCATTTGTGTAATCTCTACTACTGCTCATTTGCTCTTGAGATAAGTTTGGCTGCTCCGCTGCTGCTACCACTTTAACAGTGTAGTACAGGCTTGTACCAAAGGTGAACTTGCATTACCACTTGTAGTCTTAATTGTGTGTAGTGGTACCAAAGGGCACTGCACAGGATTCTGCCTAACAAGTGTCACGCGAGCGTTTGCATTCCACCCTAAGCGCTGCTACGGAGCAGGCCTCTCATCACAAGACACCGCCACGGAGGAAAGTGACACGAACGTCCCAATCCTCATGAGTCACACGTGAAAAACAAAGCAAGCATTCTACTTCTTCCACAATGACTTATTATACACAGCAGCACTCGTCATTCCTCAAGCACCACAATCAGAAGCGTGCCACAACACAGGTGACAGCATTCACGTCCAGTCCCTGATCTGATCGAGTCATTCACACGTGCAATCACCATGTCGGAAGGCAACTCAGACAGTGGGCTCCAGAGCCCCCAGGCCAGTTCCACACCATGCTTACACCGGGGAAGAGGGGAACACAGAGTCCTTACAACTGCAAGCTGTGCCTCACTTTTAGATGTCAGACACCAGTAGCATGGCACCTAGGTGGGCCAGGTGGCCGAAAGAACTCCACATCTACATAGATGCTTCTGGAGTGAGAGAAGAACGCTGCCTACGAGGCATCCTACTACATTCACTGGGACCCACAGTATGTGACATCGTATTTGAAATGCCTGAAGCTAACACAGACTCATTTCAAGGCATAATTGACTCATTGAATACCTACTTTGCGCCATTAAAAAATGTTGACTACGAAAGACACATTTTTCACACCACCACGCAAGAAAAGAGTGAAAGCATGGACAACTTTATAATGAGGTTACGAAAAAGAGCCAAATATTGTAACTTTGATCGGTACTCGACTGATGAAGCTCTCAAATCGCAAGCCATTGCAGGATGTGGATCGCAAGAATTTCGCAAAAAACTCCTCCAGAAAAGCAGAACATTGGAAGAAATACTCCAACTAGCAAGAGCCGACTCAGCACTAGCATTGCAGACTCAATCACTAGGCAACATCACAATCAAACAGACGGCAGCCACGGTGTGACCCATTCGCACCCGAGTGACACGACAGAACAAAAGAAATGCTACAGGTGCGGTTTCAAATTTCTTCACTTGGGTCCGTGTCCCGCAATAGGTCACCACTGTGACAAATGCGGCGGGGAAAACCATTTTCAGTCCGTTTGCAAAAACATAAGTCTTTCAATCAACAGACTCTGGCAGAGAATCCTGGAGACAAGATGGCCGCAATTCGGGGTGGGAAAGCCCGTGCCCTCGCACAAGTTATTTTTTTACGCCCAGCAGGCGTCGCTCTCACAGCTCATCACGTGATCAAGCACCCACCTCCCGATGACGGGAAGAGATGAGAGACAGCTCCAGCCATCACAAGAGCAGACATGATTCTCAGCGAAGAAAACCGAGACAAAGAATTAGATATCTAGACAGTGGTCGAAGTGTAAGGAAAGAAGTAGTGGAACTATGTTCCCTGCTAGCCTGCCCCGCTTCTCACAACCCGCATTCCCCTGTCCCCTCCCACACACAATACAAACCCCAAAACACATTTGCCTGCTGTTTAAGGGAATGTTCAGGCAGTGCACTGAAAATGCAAGTTTCAACTTCTTCCTACAATGTTATTTTAAAACAAAACCGTTCCGGAACGGTTTCTTTTTAAAATAAAAGTATAGGAGCTGTAAAACGTACTTAAAAAAAGTAGAGGAGCACCGCTCCCAACCGCTCCTGCTCACTTCGACCACTGTATCTAGACGAATCACCTCAAGGGAGACGTTTCTCTCACTCATATTCATCCAGCAGGGACCGCAAAAGAGCTTGCATTCATGCCATCGGCAACAAAGCAGCTGTCGAGTATAGCCCAACGCTATTGCTTGAATTAAATGGACAGAATCTAGAGTTTCTAATCGACACTGGAGCAACAGTAAATGTAATCAACGACGATGTTTACAGATCTCTCACCAAGAAGAAAGATTTGAAACAAGCCGATACTCTAATATACCCATACGGCTCCAACAAACCGCTCAACTGCCAAGGCATGTTCACTGCCACGTGCCAATACAAAGACCAGTGTCAAAAGGTAAAAATGTATGTCATCAAGGTAGAAGTCCCAGGTGGAAGCATACTAAGCTTCAAAACAGCCATACAAATGGGACTGATTCACATAATGTACCAAATCATGTCCGCTTACACCACCAACTCAAAGGACATGATACAAAATATGTTCCCAGCCCTCTTCAAGGGATTAGGCAGACTAAAGGACAGGCAAATTAAACTACACATCAATCCACAGATACCACCGACGGATCAACACTACCGTGGCATTCCTCTCAACATCCAGAGACACGTAGAGGATGAAATTCAATCCTTACTACAACAAGACATTATCGAGCCAGCATCTGGGTCGACGCCATGGGTATCACCCATCGTACCGGTACCCAAAAAGGACAACAAAGCTAGCATACACATCTGAGTAGACATGCAGGCCCCAAATGTGGACTTTGAAAGAGAACCGCACCTTGTGCCCAGAAAGACAGATATGATGCACCTATTGCATGGTGCCAAAGTATTCTCCAAGTTGGACTTGAACAAAGGTTATCATCAGCTTGAATTGCATCCATTATCAAGGTACATCACTACTTTCTCAACGCATCTGCGTTTATTCAGATACAAAAGACTCAGCTTCGGGGTGTCATATGCTGCCAAAATATTTCAAAACGAGATCCATCAAGTAATCAAACATATCCCAAATTGCCTAAATTATAGTGATGATATACTGATATTTGGCACCACTCAAGAAACACATGACACCCTCAGAAGGGTATGCATGGCGCTTGAACATGTGCATCTTACACTCAACCCGGACAAAGACGAAATTAGCTAAACCACTCTAAAATTCTTTGGACACATATTTTCGAACAATGGCCTGCAATCAGACCCAGAGAAGGTACAAGCACTAGTAGAAGACCCCACCCCCACGTCCACATCAGCTGTACGCTCATTTCTAGGAATGGCCAGTTACTGCACAAGGTACACCCAAGATTCCGCAAGCGAATGCGAAAATGCCTTCCAGGAAATCAAGTGACGCACCGCGTCTGCCTCCTGCATGGCCTACTATGAATATGACACAGAATTTACCATAGACGCCAGCCCTATGGGGCTAGGAGCAATTCTGGCGCAATCAAAACCAGGAGCACGCCCAATGCACCAATGCACCAAGACGCATAGTGGCATACGCGAGTCACAGTCTAGCAACAACCGAATGCGCATATTCCCAACCAGAAAAGGAGAGCCTAGCAGTTGTTTGGGCTTGCAAACTCTATCACCTGTTGTTATACGGACGCCCATTCACCATTGTCTCTGACCATCAGACGCTCACCACCGTCTACGGAAAACCCACTGCCAAAATGCCACCTCGAATAGCCAGATGGGGGTTGAGGTTACAGGAATACTCATTCAACATCATTCACCGAGCGGGGAAAGACAGCAACCCAGCGGACTTCCTATTCCAGGTACCCGCTTCCAGCCCAGAAAGAACGTCAGTCAGTCAAGGCAAACCAGTACATCAACTACCTTATAAACAATGCACTCCCAAAATCCATCACCGCAGCCCAACTACTAGAAGCAACGCAGAATGACGGACTGCTCCAAGCAGTTCAGGAGTGCTTAAAGTCTGGTCTGTGGCACAGGAGACGCCATAACAAACTAAATCTATTAACCAAAAAAGAAGAGCAGTTACACACCTTCAAACTCATCCGACACACGCTATCCACATCTCCCGAAGGATTACTACTGAAAGAAAACAGACTTGTCATACCATCCAGTCTGCAAGACCAGATCCTAGCCATCACTCACTCAGGAAACCCAGGGGTGGTATCAACAAAGTGACAAGTCAGGACCAAAGTGTGGTTCCCCAAAATGGATGAGAAGGTAGAAACACATTTGAGCAATGCATTGCATGTCAAGCAGTTGCTCCACGCACATTTCCAGCGCCACTAAAACCCTCGGAAATGCCCCTACAAGTATGGGACGAAGTGGTGGTTGACATGTTTGGACCATTGACAAACAGAAAATATGCACTGGTGATCGTAGACGAAATGTCTCGCTTCCCGGAAGTACATCTCATCCACTCCACAAGTGCTCAGGCAGTGATACCAGAATTGGACAAAACATTAGCAGATTACGGGATCCCATTGACGGTGACATCAGACAATGGGCCACCTTTCAGTGGCCACAATTTTGCAATGTTCGCAGAACATCTAGGTTTCCAAAACCGGAAGATTACGCCACTGTGGCCACGAGCCAACGGGATGGCAGAAAAGTTCATGAGTAATCTCAAACGGACACTTCAAATCTGCTACATCACCAATGGGTCCTTTATGCAAGCCATCTGCACGCTGCTGCGGGAATACAGAAACACACCCCAGAGCTCAGCAGGCGAATGTCCATCAGCCTTAATTTTCGGCCGGATCATACTGACGAGACTCCCTCACAACACGAGCGCCACACTGCCCGCCACCATCATCATCGACGAAGCACGGGCAAAAGACAAGATAAGCAAGATAGAAATAAAGGCATATGCTGACCATGGGAGACAAGCAAAACCGAGCTTCATCCAAGTAGGTGATCAAGTACTGGTCAGACAAACTCAAAATGCCAAGGACACCCCGGCCTTCAAGCCCGAAGCCATGACAGTAACCTACATACATGGGTCCATGATAACGGTGGCTAGCCCACAGGGAACCATCACGAGAAATTCATCATTCTTCAGAACTCTTGAAGGAGATCATTCAAATTTCAGTAACGTTCTGGAATAAAAGAAGATCAGACGCATCAGCATTGCTCGCTGTGATTTATTATATTGTCTCATTGTCCTTGTCATAAGTGTATGGAACACATTTGTGATACATTTCAAGATTCAACAAATACTTAAATGTAGTAAGGTCTTGGCTCATGTAAGCCCAAAACATGAAACAGAAGGGGGCAAAGGAACCCCCCTTGGAACTTTATGGATCAAAAGATGTATTTTCATAGGCTACATAGCACTTGTAACCTGCATCTGGTGGGAGAGACATTTGGCGAAAGACCATACTGATTGTTTGTTTTGGGAGGATCCCGTTTTGCATTTAAGAAGTCCCCCCACTTGTATATAATCCCCAATACCACAGTCCGAAAATTCACAGTGGCGAACCAATCGTTCGTTAAATCGGAGCCCCACACTCATTCATATCCCCCGGTGCAGACCCCCATAGGAAGCCAAACCCAGAGTCACTCTCAGTCTAGAGTCTAAGTCAGGCAGTGAAGGTGTTTTGAGTAGCAGTTGGCAGCAAGACTTTATAGTCCGTTGGTGAGCAAGGAAGGAGTTTGGAGATGGACGAATGTTGCAGAGAAAAGGGGAAGTCATCAGAAATAGGAGTTTAGTTCGAGAGTTGAGGCGGTTGCATGAGTCATCACGAGCAGGCTAAATTGTGAGCAAAACAGGAGGTGACTTGGTGGTAAAGAAGAAGGTCACAACTCAGGGAGAGAGAGGTCAAAGCCCTCTCAAACCTGCTGTGGGGACTGGATAAGGCAAACCAAGTTGTCTCAGTCTCAACCTAGAAGAGAGGACGACTGCTACCTACACACCTCATGACAGAGACACAGCCATGTCTACAGGAACTCAATGGCCCAGTCAAGGAGCTTGTATATCACTAGCAACCTGAGACAAGTGGGAAGAAGTGCAGAGGAAATACTCTCGAGTGAGTGCTGGGGAAGTACCCCAACGCTTGTACACTTCATAAGGAAACACTGACACTGTTGTTACTTTCAATAAAGAGGCTGTTCTGATACCTGACCCATTTTAGTTGGACTCAGAAGTTTTATTTTGTGTGTTAAAAGATAATGGTTTTTATGCCAAGATATTGTGGCCTGCCTCTTTGTAGACCCACCTAGCTATGGATTTGAGCCTGTCAAGGGGGGATAGGGACCCCTCTCGACATGGGACAGGAGGCCTACCAGGGTTTTCACCAGAGCCAGTCCTGTCTCAGAGGCAGGGTGAGGGAGATGTGAGGGCCACCGGCTCTGCCTCTGTTATATGTGCCTTGTTACAAGTGGATGGTACCACTATGAATCACCCAATGCCTGCCATACCCCATTCTGGCCAGAGTTCTTTGTTTTCTGTCGTAAGACTACAGAACCCATAAACCCATATGGCAGATACTGTACAAAAAGACCCATGTTGGTATACACCAGTGTTACTCAAGTATGTGAAGAAGGAGCTTGAACTGAACACCAGCCTCTTTAGTTCTGTACCAGGTTGCTTGAATAACCTGGGTTAACCCGTAACCCAGGTCTCCTCACATAGGGAGTTCTTTCTCTTGATATACTCCTCTGCCGTTAGATAATACAGAACAGAGGAGCGGATCAACTGAAAGAGGGGGGAGAACACACTGCCACGGTACCTGTGCTGTAAGGGAAAAGGACAACAAATTACTTAGCAAGTAGATGGAAGTTCTTTCTAATTGTGCTAGTATGAATTATCTACCTGCTAGAGAACGCAGTGTCTTGGTAGTGAGAGGATGAAGGATGGCGCCTCCGACCAGTTATCTAATCATAACTAAAGAACAGTATAAACTAGGAATTAGGAAAACAGAGAAACAAAAGCTAAGTGTTTGGGAGGCTTCAGTAATCTTACCAGTATTCAAGAAGGTCAAAGAGTGAGGGCACAGTCTGCAGAAGTCAAATCCAATGGGAAGGAAAAAACGAAGGAACGGGGTAGGTTAGTAAAGTGCTATGCCTGAACAGCACGAGGGACGCGCTAGTTCCGGGATGGTGCACGGAAGGTATCTGCAGAGCGTCCTGGAATGTGCACAAGGTTTTCCTAGAAACAGGTAAGTAGATACAGCTCTTATAGTTAAGCCCAAGTATCTGATCCGGGAGGACTGGTGTGTATAATTCGTGATAGTGAAATTTGCATGAACAGTTTCGTACTGGAGACACACTCAGGTGCGAGGAGGCAGTTTGGCAGGCGTAGAGAGAAATTCTTTGAAACTGGTGGGAGTCGGCAATGTTGCAGGCGGTAAGTGACATAATCAGCAGGCAAAAAGAAGTCTGTGGTTCAGGAAGGCAAGTCGGCAACAGAGCGGGATGCAAAGCACACAATCTACAGGCAAAAGGGGAAGTCCGTATGGCAGGTAAAGGTCGATTATCCGGCAAGAACAAGTACAAATTCATTCAAACTAATAAATCACAAGGGTAGTGCCACTTCAATCAGAATCAGTGCTTGTGGTCACAGGAAAGGCTTTACATGAACGAGATGTGCGGTTTCACTGTGACGGTCTGCTGCCTTAGTCACGTGATCCTTTGACCATGCACGCTGCGCTGGCTTGGAATACAGCGTTGTGGAAGGAAGCATAGTTCACCTCCATGGCAACCGCCAATGAAGATAGAATGGGGCAGCCCTGCACTGAGTATTGTGAAAAGCAGACTTACACAAACAGGAACTCAGGAAGCGATGGTGGGAACGGGGTTGTGAGACTGTGACAACCTATTAGATAGAATTGTGTCAGAAAATGTGAAGCCAGAGGGAAATGGCTTACTGCACATCGGCAAAACTCACACTCCACTGTGGCTGATTGAAAACTGCATGCCACAGAAAGAGCTTGCCAAGACAGGGCTCATGAATCCAGGATGAAAAGGTGCATGGGGCTTAAATTAAATAACTTTTTAAAGTATTTTTACGTGTGTAGCGCGGCCGCTGGGGAAAAGGCAGGTGCAAATTGGTCCCTTAAGTGAGGTAAGTGTGGCATCCAATGGAAGGTGTTTTTTTTAAGAGGTGGACCAAGAAGCTAGGCAGAGGAAGGTGTGAGGAGTCAAAATGTGAGGTGGACGACATGTGTCCGATTTCTCAAAATATGCCTTTGTATTAAATTATAAGTTTCAACAAACACCTCACTATCCCTACCCTGCCGATGATTTTCCCCACCTATCAAAAACTAAAGGAAACACTCTTACAAAGGATATCTGGCCCTTACACTTAAACATAAAATACACAAGAACATGTATGGCAATTCACAACAGCATCAATAATTGTATTTCTAATATATTTACAATCTCTTTTTATAATATGGGTGAACCCCCCTTCCCCAGATTTCAGGTTAGATTCAGTTTCAACATTCAACAAAAAGAAACAAGGAAATCCAGGTTTGCCAAAGTTACAATTCAGTTCTGGGTTCCTTCAGATTGTCAAAAGAAAGTTCTGTTAACCAATGTTCAACCAACAGAAAGATGTCTCTTCTTCTTTGAATAATGATTTTGACTTCTTCAAATAGCATCAATGGTTTTCTGTTTCAAGATGCTTGGCCACAATTTATGAATGTCAAAGAAGAACACAGTTCCATGTTCGGTTCAAAGAAACAAAACTTCTAATAAGGTTAAAGACACACAGCTTCTTGTTAACTATTCTCAGTTCTCTCTTTCTAGCATCATAAGTCACAGGTTATATCTTTGTCAGGATGACTTCACAGCACTTCTGCTTTCACCTGGATCTTAACTCCTGCAAAGCTTCATAATGCGGGTCTGCTAGCCTGCCGGACAGTGTTCCACATTCAACGGTGCTTCAGAAGTTTTTATATTTATTGACAACCAAAGTTTTATCAAAGCTTAAATAGCTTGCAAAGTTGTGACTTTTAACAATATTCACATTAGTGCTCCTCAACACCTTCATGTAGGCAAGGCACTCTTCCTCTGAACATTCACCTTTCAAAAGAGCAGCCGCTTTGCCGCTTGACTTTCTGCAACATAAATATTTAACTACAACTTCAGCAGTTTGTACCATTGTGATTTTGAACAACTTTTCAGAAACTACAAGATGCACTTAAGTGCCCCTCAACACTTCCAAGTAAGCAAGGCACTCTTCTTCTGAACATTTACTTTCCAGAAGGGCAGCCTCTTTTCCATTCTTGTCTTTATGTAATACCAACAACCATAAAGCCTTTAGGAATGTAATTCTACCTCGCCTCCTTTTGGCTTTGGCTATGTGAGTTATACCCACCTTTAGGAAACAGTCACAATCAGCAAGTTTCACCTTTTTACAACCTTGCATTGGCCTCTTCAATTCCTGCCAACCAGTACAGCATAATGGTATGCCTTGTTGTTAGTCTCTGTAAGGAACTCATGGTGACAACAGTAAAGACAGACACAGGTGATCACAGTTCAAGGTTGTTTATTGGACTGTATAAATGGGTGTGAAAAACACCTCATCTAAACCTGGAAGAAAGCTACAACCATCAAATAATAATAAGGCAGTCCTAGTGGCATCTTGTCAAATAAAAAGGGCCTATTCTAAAACAAAAGATTGCCTATCCTTACCGCCAAGTTACAAAATAGTGTGGGATAATGTTCACAAGAAAAGAAGTGTTCACAAAATAAGTCAGGATGGCATAGCTGGGGTCTCCCTTCCCCACATTTTTACCACAGGACAAGGTAGGACTCTCGAGCACAGCACACTCCTGGGCTTCTCCAGCACAGGTTTACAGATTGTTTCGAATTATCAGGGGCTTCTGTGGCCAAGTTTCTTTTACACCAAGTCTCTTGCCTCAGAGGGCCTTATGTGCTATAAACAACAAACAAAAAGTTCCTTTTAGTAATTTTCCCGTTGGGTGATTTTCCTTCATCCGTGGATTGCCCTGAACCGGGTTGCAATCCTTTTGCAATATTTGCCTCCCTCAGTCGGGTTCACTACAGCCTTTCGTTCAAGATCTCAGCAACTTGTAACATTCAAGAGTCTTAAGGTCTTTTTAAACAACCGTTCATTGTGGACATCCCTCAGCCGGGTTCACGTTTGCCAGTTTAACACAGTTCACTTAGTTGCAGCACCTTGCAGGATTTACTTCCCTTAGCTTTTTCCAGCCCCCGGTCAGGCTTTCTCTTAGACCCCAGTCAGGCTCCACCTTAGCCCTCAGTTAGGCTTTCTCTTAACCCCCAGTCAGGCTCCACCTAATCCCTGAGTCAGGTTTTCGCTTAGCCCCCAGTTAGGCTTCCTCTTAGCCCCCAGTCAGGCTTCCTCTTAGGCCCGAGTCAGGCTTAACCTGTTCACTGTTCGCCCAGCGTTTCTCTCAGCCGGATGCAAACGCCTTTTTCACAATTTCAAAACTTTGGTAATGGGTTAAGGACTTTCGATTGTACAAGGGATTTGGTTCGACCCTTGTATGACCATTTTAACTCTCTATGCTGGCCTTCCGTATGGCCTCTGAGTAATATATTGTTCACAAGAGTGGGACAAGCCATAGTCTTTTTGAATGGACGCCCACATGGCACCAGACCACTCTGAAGCTGGTCTTACCGTGGGTTTTAAGTGTTCAGTAGCACACAAGTTTTGTTCATAACAAGTTGCCATTTGCAACCTTCGCTCAACACCTACCGGTTTACTATCGGTTCTCCCTCCGACTCACCAGCTGTGCTGACCTCCTTGTTGTTTCTTGTCTCTGGAGTCAAGGACGGTACCATGGTTGCAAGCACGCCTCTTCGCCCCGGTTATCAGTCCGGGAGGGTCCTGTGCACTTACATCTGTTACATCACACGTCAGCTGTAGTTCCCGGTCTTATGAATCCTTTCACTGAGGCTGCGCAAGCTTGGGTCGAAAAGGGCAAGGGCACTTCCCTCCTTGTTGTCCTTTGCGGTCTTGCTGCCTTTCTTCTCCATTTGATCTGCCGTCCTGGAATTGCTGCCTCCTCGTTTGTCCGTGCTCAAAGTGTGTTCTCGTGCTCTGCCTTTTATCCCTGTGGGTAAGGGCTGTCGGGTGTGTGTAGTTATTCTCAATTGCCTGACTCTGCCTGACCCTTGTGTTGGGACAAGTCAGGTAAACGGCTCTGGTGTTAGTCGATTCTTTCACTGTGTAAGAAAGTGTTCATATTGGAAAAGGTTGGCGGAGTAGAGTTTCTAAGTATCCTATGGGGTAGGATGGGAAAAGGTATTATAAGGAAGGGTACCGTCTCTCACCCTCAGTGTCCCACTTCCACTCCCAGAAGACCCCCCCATCCAGGTGATCCTCCCCCACTGGTCCACCCCCAGAAACTGGATCCAATAGCGATGGCCGTGTCCTGGCCAACTGGATGGCAGATCTCCAGGGACTAGCGGGTGAGACACCTTCAGGTTTCTCACATCTCTCTTGACTTTAAACAATGTTTGTACAACACTTTAGGCTTTGGCAATTCTTATACCGCTCTTGGCTTGGGCAATGCTTGTATCACTATTGGCTTGGGCAACACTTATTTCACTCTTGGCTTGAAATAAAGAGGGATGTCCTACCATCCATGTTTAGAGGTTCACACCTTATTTATGCAAACATATTTACATTAGTCATGTGTCACTTGGCAGGGATATCTCTGTGACTGTTGTCAACTTAACATAAAGTAGACGAACATTAGAACTGGTTTAAGTTCTTACAGCATTTTTATTTTGCTGCTAAAACTGTTTTTTCTTTTTAGTGACTTTTTTTTAATCATTAGTCTTATTACAAAAATTACCAAAAAAGACACAATGCAATGATAATTGTGTTCAACAAAGGTCATTAATGATAAACCACTATACATTTCTCAATCTCAACTACTGAGGTGTCATCATTCTGTAACAGACATTTAGTACAAGAAATGAACAATCAAAACAAAACAATCAGAGCTATTAGAAAAGTCAGTTCTCTGTTAGTACAGGAGAGTACTGTGATATACGTTCTCGTTGAACGTGCTAAATGTCACTCCTTCCTAAGGACCTCGCTGCGGTCTAGAATGCCAGGCAGAAGGGTGACCCAGTAGTAGGTCAACGTCAGGAAGTAATCGGGAAGTAAATCGAATGTAAGAGTTCTTGGGTGGGACAGATGGAGCACAAGGAGTGTGCCATCCCGTGACGTTTCTGCTTGTAGATATTGGAGCCTTCTTTTAGGGCCAGCACAAGGTCTCCCTTTAGGAGGGACATATTAAATGAACTAAATTAGTGGTAGGTTCTATGTGAAACTAAAGAGTAACAGTGGCCCTCATCAGGAGGTTGGAGGTAACCATGCCGCTTTTAGCGGCATGGTTGCCTCCTTACCGCAATCCGGGCCCGGGTTCCTCAAATGAGGAATTACCGGGCCATCGCAACCTTGGCGGACCCGATAATTCCCCGTCCGAGGAACACTGACCCGGTCCATCCCCATTCCCATTCGAGCCCCCATAGGGCTCAATGGGAATGGGGATGGAGCTAACAACGGGCCTGTTAATGACGGGCCCGTTGTTGGCTCCCTGGTGTCCTCGTAGGACCCGGTATGGACGCCTGGTTTTTCCAGGCACCCATTGCGGGTCCCGTGAGCAGACTTCGTGGTAGGGCGGAATGGGTTTACCGGCACCGGTACCTTTACCGGTGCCGGTAAACCCATTCCACCAACCTTCTGATGAGGGCCAGTGTCTCAAATGGTCTTTCCTTTCGTTGGATGTTTAGAGATTTCATACCAGCTTTACTCACATAAAAAGGCTTAATATGTGGTTCAGATATATCTTAACAACAATAAGACTGCATTGAATATCTGGATCACCCATACTCCTGGAACTGAAAGTCTTGGGTAGGCTTCCGGAACACCCTTTGTGGATTCCACTTCTAACACCATCTTTTATATAGACGAGTGTGGACCACAACATCTTGGGTCAAAACAGAATTTATTTAACACAGGCAGGTCCTTCTCCTGAGCCACACCAAACACAATATGTCAAGGCAGTCCCTTTTCAATAGGTATAGCAGTATAAAGTTCACAAGGCTTTCACTCTGTTTCTATGGCCCTCTCTCATATTTTCTGGGCTGCCTCTCATTGAAGGTCAGATACCACCAGCTCTGACCCTTCTTGTTGGTCCTGTAGATATTGCTGTGTCTCCCCATCAGCTATAGATGGAACTGGAGCTTCTCTTCAACTTTAAGTCAGAGCCATCTGTGTTTGGCTGCCCCATTTTCCACAGTTGGACTTATAGGGTCTTTGCATCTCTCTTTTATGGTCTGAATTTCCTCTCGCTCTGCTACCTCTGTACACCACA
The DNA here is from genome assembly GCF_040938575.1 of Ambystoma mexicanum. NCBI lineage: Eukaryota > Metazoa > Chordata > Amphibia > Caudata > Ambystomatidae > Ambystoma > Ambystoma mexicanum. The sequence continues at coordinate 1,295,282,682 of NC_090929.1, forward strand.
TCTGGTCCTGCTTCTCCACAATGTTCCACCAGGGTTTGAACGCACTCTGATAGGATTTTCACCTCTAACCCCTGCCTTGGGATAAGTGTGACCATGCCTTCCTCCGTGCTCTTGCAAGCTCACACACCTTCTGTTCTTCCTCTTGTCCTCCAACCGCCTCCAGATGACTCCCACCAACAACCTCATGATTATTTCCACTAACCACCTCCTGATGACCCTCCATCTAATCTTGATAGCTTTCGCCAACTGCCTCCCTCAGACTTCCACCTTCTTTATGATGACTCTTCTCCCCCTCCTATCTCCATTCTCCTCCTCACTCTAACTTGTCTCTTCAAATTCCTGCCATTGCATCCTTCAAGAACCACAACTTTCTCCAAACTTGTGCAACCTTCTTTCTCTAAATACCCACACTTCCCCTACCTGCTCCAAACACACATACTACTTCCTACGACTCAACAAAGGTTGAATTGCGTTCATCTCTCAGGTTTTGAGTATGCCTTAGAGCAGGATCAATGCAGAGGATGGGCTGGGGGTTTGAAAAATTGGTCCACAATTGTGTATTCCTTCATTCTGTCTGTTCCTGTTAGGCAGAGTCATATGCATTACCCTTTGGGAACACCACACACAATTAAGATTTCAATTGACAGTACAAAGGCACCTTTGGTACAAGCCTGTACCACACAGTAAAGTGGTAGCGATGGCTGAGCAGCCAGACTTATCTCAAGAGTAAAGTGAGCATCAGAAGTTACAGAAAGGACAGCAATTACTATGGTTCAGACAAACACTGACTCAAGGTTTCTGAATAAAAGAATATACATTTATTTTCACCATCATTTGCAAAACAGTTCACTAATTTAAAGCAGCAGAAAACCACAATCTTAATATACTACACAGCACCCAATGAATTCTGGACAAGTTAAGCTCAAAATGAAGTGTGAGCAAAATGGCACTCCAGCAATTTAAAAAGGGAGGGAAAGACAAGGTTATTCAAAATCAAGCAGCACCAACAAGTAAGTAGGCAGGTCAATCTAGAAAAGGCTTACTACAACTAGGATTCAAATCAGTAGGCCTGGGCCAATGTTAATGGTTCAGAGTCTTTGCAGAGGATCACACTGTTCAGAGTAGTTTGCGGTTAAGTCTTTGCCAAGAGTCGGAAACAAAGCTTGTTGGAAGAAAAGCTTCTTAAAAGAGTAGAGAAGGACAATCCCTCAGATTAGTGAAAGATTTCAAATACTTTCACCGCGGTCGGACAGAACGAACGACTGGATTTGGACAGTACCTTAGTAGAAGAAGAATGCTGTAGCTGAGGCAGAAGTTCCTGGCAGGTCTTGCAGGCTCACGGTTCCTGAAGCGACTGTCGGACTGACAAGAAGGAGGAAGACTGCCCAGGGAAGAAACCAGCAGCAGAGCAAAGCAACAAATAAAAGGTGCGCTCCTTAAACCCCGAACAGGGTCCGGTCCTCCTGGCTATCCGGTTCACTGCAGCGATGCACAGCAAATTCAACCAGGGGAGGGAAGCCTTGCTTGGTGTTTGGCAAACTGGTTGGTCCCACCAGCTCGAGGGAAGAATATTCCTTGCAGATCCTCTCTGTCGTCGAAGTGTAGGAGATTCGGACCCATAGCAGGGCTTCACCGGGAGGTTCAGTAGTTGTAGTAGTCCTCTTCCTTCAGCTTCTCTTCGGTTCTCGCGATCCAGTGGCGACTCTACCTTCCAAGTCCCAGAGACCTGCTTTTTATGCAGTTTTCCCCCATTCACACAGCCTGGCTGTCAAACACACAGCAGGGTGGCTGTCCTGGCAGGACAGTCACCTAGCCAATCAAACAAGAGTGTGACTTGGGACTCTAAGAAGACCCATGGCAGGGGGCCTAAAATCCCTTCCTCACATCCTGTCTACCTAGACTCTCAGGCGCCTAAAGAGGGCTTCTGTGCAGAAGCCTGCCAAAGGACGGCAAACAAAGGAACCAAACCTGGTTTGGCGCGCAGAGTAAAACACGAGAAAGACCTTTACAAAAAGAAAGTGCGAATAATCCCAGTCGGAACCAAATCAAATTAAAAGGGGACCATCGGATTAAAGTTTGAGGCTACTAACTTAGCCTAAAACAGTACCAAGGCTATTTTCATAGACCGCAGTAGGAAAAAAATGGTAGATACCACTGCCACCAGCCAAATCTTAAAGAAGGGGGAGTGAAATAATGTTCCATGAGAAACAGACAAAAAGGGATAACTATTAACCTTTTCCAGTACCCTATGGAAGATAGTTTGCACTGGGTCTGTGAATTTAAAAAGACTAATAAAGTCAATGGCAACTTTACATGTTCTGGGAGACAGTAGTCAGTCCCAGAAAATGGAGTTTGAAGTGGGAAGTCTGAAGAAGACAACCCTGTGCCACTGCACTAAAGGTAAAAAGATGATGCCTATGGAGTAGGTGAGACTCCACAGACTATGAACACAAAAATGTAAAACGCACAGCAAAACACATGTAAGAGTGGGAAAAAAGTTCACACTCTCACCAGGTGAAAAAAATAAATCCTAGAAATCCAGCAAAGCTGCTGAGGGACTCAGTAGGTAAGGGAAATTAGCCATTCTGGAGAATACTCCCTAACAACTCCCACATGCTGGCCAGCAAACGCCAACCCCAGTGTAGTGGTTTTCAGAGCGGGACACGTGCTGAGTTTTGCCAGTGCTTAGACGTTGTTAACCCCTTTCCTGAGGAATGTGAAAAACCAGAAGGTGTCTCACCCGCTAGTCCCCGGAGATCTCTCTCTCTCTCAAGTGTCCAGGGCAAGGCCATCACCTTTGGATCCAGACCCTAGGGGTCGACCAGTGCAGGAGGATCCCCTGGGTGTGGGATTCTGGATGGCGAGGCGCGTTATCCCTCCCCCCTGTAAAACCTTTACCCCATCCTACCAGGTAGGATACTTGGGACCTTTACCCCCGTCCCTTTTCCCTTCACAAACCCTTCCACAAGGACAGCCCGCTCTGGTAGAAAACAGACTCACACCCGAGCAGTGTGCCGGACATGTCCCGCTACTATGTTCTTGACAATCACTCACAGATGACTTGTATTAAACTTCCCCACACAGGTAAAAGGCAGAGCATGAGAGCACACTCTGAGTGAGTCAAAGCGTACAAAGGAGTAGCAGATTCAGAAGGCAGCTGAACAAAGGGAGAGAGACGGCCAACCATGAAGAGTTCGCAAGGAGGGAAAAACCCTTGACCTTTCCGACAGGAGACCGTTACTTTCAAAACCCTTGTGGATCATAAAACATAAGGCCATGAAACCAGGCTAAAGAGTCTTGCTATATGTGCCGTAGATACCCGAGGCCATCCTGCATAGCTGACCAAATCGGGAAGGACCAGTATCCACCATGGTATCGTCCTTGGCTCCAAGAACCAAGTCACAACAAGAGATCAACACAGCCGGTGAGTTGGGAGAGGAGTTGGGGAGGCTGATGCAAGACCGGTCTGTGTTGAAGTCAAGGTTGCAAGCGGCAACATTGTATAACAAACGCAGGAATGTGTGATGAAAGACACAAGTAACGCTGAATTATGAATGTTTGAACTTTGAGAAGGAAAGATACAATACCAGTGAAAGTGTGGTTGGCGCTGCATGGTTGCTCAATCAAAGGTCTCTTTAAAGGTATCCAGCCAAGAGGTGCCAGAAATCGAAAGTAAGAATATTATGTGAAGTGAATCAAAGTGGTCCTGCGACGGTTAAGCCAAACCCATCGCACATTTGAAAGTCTTTGATTTTTGATATCAAGAGGAACATATAGAAAGTGAGATTGCAAGGTCCGACCCTGAACGAGGTAGACCAAATGTGAATATTGTGCTAAAAGGATCCCAGCCCGAATGATGGAGATCCATGATCCAGGTCTGAAAGAGGGAGATCCATGATGTGAACCCGAACGAGGGAGATCCATGATCCGAGCCCGGATATGGAAGATCCATGATCCGAGCCCGAACAAGGGAGATCCATGATCCAAGCCCAAATGAGGGAGATCCTTAGATCCTAGCCCGAACGAGGGAGACCAGTTGTGAACATTATGGTAAAAAGGAGTCCAAACCTGAAGTAGAAAGACCCATGATAAATATTGAACGTCGAGAACTTGTACATGTGAAAACGTTGAGATGAGAGAAACTTTGGTGCTTAAATATTGCGACAGGCCCTCTGCAGTAAGAGACTGTTATTGGAAAAGAAGCTTTGGCAAAAGGCCCTGATACCTTTGCCTTGAACTGCATCCTCTTGGCAAAGAAGCCAGAATGTGTGTGAAGCTCGAGTGTGTCGCCTTGACCTGTGCTAAAAACGTGGGGAAGGGAACCCAGCTGGACAACCAGCCTGAGATATTGTTTCTTGAACACTTTTCTTTTTGTATACGCAATTGTCCCACACCCTTTTGTATTTAGAAGTAAGGATTGGCAATAGGTTTATTACTATAGGCCCTTTTATTTTGACAGGCTCAACTAGGACTGTGTTATTATTATTTGATGGTCATAGCTTGCTCCCATCCTTAGACTTAGGTTTCTATAGGCGTTTAACAAAACCATTGCGTTCGATATGATGTGGCATTTATAATGCGCCTGTACGCAGGTGTTTCTATGCGTGACGAGACAAGGAGGGGGAAACCAATGGAGGACAAAATACCAATCTTACTAGGCCCTGTGTAATTCAGATTGTGCAAGTGTGGGGAAGAGGGAAGGGGAGAAGTGACGGTGGGAGTGGAAGTGGGAAGTGCAGTTAACTCATATGTGCAGAGAGGAGGGACTGTAGGGTTGCAGATACAGACCCTTAGGTGTATCAGCAGGGGAGAGGAAGCAGGGGAGAGGAAGAGAGAAAGCGAAGCGAAAATGAAGGTCTTGAGTTTCTTCTGGAACTGGAGGTGGTTCTGCTCAAGATTGAGATAGGCAGGGATGCTGCTCTAGTGGGAGGCCCCAGCCAAAGAGATAGATCTGCCCCCAACATTTTGCTTGGAGAAGCATTTGGTCCTCAGAGAGTTGGAGGTGGATGAGCGGAGAGCTCGAGAAGGAAGATGTTTTGGAGGAGGAGGTTGGAGGCAGAGCGGTCCCAGACCCCGGAAAGCCTTGTGGATGATGCAGAGGGTCTTTTAGTTTATTCTTGTAGCTACAGGGAGCCAGTCAAGAGATTTCAGGGATCAAATTTTATGAGCAAATTGATGAGTGAAGTAAAGGAATGACTACATATCTCCACCTTGAGAACCTCAGTTTACCATCCCCAAACGGATGGACTGGTCGAGAGATTTAATAAAACCCTTGAGATGATTTTGCGAAAATTGGTTGATCAGGATGGAAAGAACTGGGATAGCATGATATGATATGATATGATATGGCATTTATAATGCGCCTCTACACAAGTGTTTCAAGACGTGATACACTAGCATTTCAAGCATCATCCCCTGGGCCCTATTTGCAGTAAGAAAGACCCCTCAGGCATCCACTGGTTTCTCTCCTTTTGAACTACTTTACAGTAGAGAACCAAGAGGTGTCTTAGACATGCTCCGAGAAACCTGGGAAGAAAGGGAAGAGGCAACTATTTCCCTTTCACAAAGGGCTACCCGATTACGAGAGCATATCTAGCCTACACATACACTCACCTGAAAAATAATCAAGCCCAAAAGAAGTCCACCTATGACAAGAAATTAAATTTAAGATCCTTTTCAGTGGGACAAAAGGTATTATTCCTCTAACCTACCTCTGAAAATAAACTTGTCTCAAAGTGGCATGGGCCATATGTGGTACTAGAGCAAACCGGGACCTGTACCTATAAAATAGCACAAACTGATGAGAAGCAAAACAAAAACATCTTTACCATGTAAATCTCTGAAAGGAGTGGAAAGAAAATCCTTCCACTGCTTCAACCTTGATATTGTCTTGTTTGATACCGGAGGAAATAGACCACTCAGAGCCCATTCCCCAACAACTATCTAGAAAAAAGCAAGAAGATTTAAACGACCTGGTCATGGCATTCCCCAATTTATTCTGTGAAAAACCAGGGAGTGTACATGATGTTCTTATCATTATATCAAAGCTCCAAAAGGGAAAATGGCCCATTTAAAGCCCTATAGACTCAGAGAAGCCCAGAAAACAAATAGTGGTAGAGGAAGTTAAAAAAATGCTGAAGGCAAACAATATCGAGCCTTCTTCTAGCCCATGGTCCTCCCCTATTGTATTGGTAACAAAAACAGATCACTCTTGAAGGTTTTTCATAGATTCATGACAGGTTAACGGCTTCTTCGCCTTCGATGCCTGTCCTATTCTACACATCGGTGAGTTAATCGATAAACACGGAAATGCCATATTTCTATCAACCCTAGACTTAACAAAGGGATATTGGCAGATCCCCGTAAATGGACCTGATAAGTAAAAGACCACTTTCTCGACACCCCTGGGACTATTCCAATTTAAAGTACTCCCTTTTGGCCTGCATGGGGCCCCAGACACTTTCCAACAGCTTATACACAGGATATTACAGCCCTTCTCTGTCTGTGGGGCTTATATTTATGACAGTCATTTACAGTAAGATTTGGGAAGACCGTCTTTTCAATCTCTTTACTATTATGAGAACCCTCAGAGAAGCCAGCTTAACTGCCAATCCATCTAAATGTAAACTAGCTCAATCAGCCGTGAAATACCAGCTTCCTAGTAGGGAATGGCAGTGTCCAGCCCCAATGAGAAAAAGTGAAAGCCGTTCTAGATTCCCCCACAACTAAGACCAAGAGAGACCTCAAGGCGTTCCTAGGATTGATTGGTTATTGCCGTACGTTTATCCCTAATTTTTCGGATAAAACAGCTAGGTTAAACAACAAATTAAAGAATGCTGAACCCCAGAAGATTCATTGGACTGATGTTACAATAACTTAAAACAAACCTTGTGCCAGAACCCAATCCTAAAGGTGATATTCTCTTCAAAGGAGTTTGGATTACACACCAATGCACCAGTCTTATTGCACATTTGTGATGGATTATAACACCCTATCCTATTCACTAGTTGAAAACTCTTCCCATGTGAAAATAACTACTCCATGTTGGAGTTAGAGGCACTTGCCATCAAATGGACAATCACCCATCTAAGATGCTATCTTTTAGGAAGGAAGTTCACCCTTGTAACAGATCACTAACCTTTAGTGTGGATAAGCCAATGAAAGGACTCTAACCCTCGAGTCATGCGATGGTTCTTAGACCTGCAACCCTACTCTTTAACTGTGCAACACCGAAAAGGCAAAGACCAGGGGAACATCAATTGCCTTTCCCGGTTTCCCTTTGAAACAGATGCTGCTACATCACATAGGGGAAGAGTATGTGAGAAACCAGAAGGTGTCTCACCCGCTAGTCCCCAGGGATCTCTCTCTCAGGTGGCCAGGGCACGGCCATCGCCTTTGGATCCAGACCATGGGAGTGGACCAGTGCAGGAAAATCACCTTAGTGGGGGGGTCTTCTGGGAGTGGGATGCTGGATGGCGAGACACGGTATTGCTCCCTCTGTAAAACCTTTACACCATCCTACCAGGTAGGATACATGGGAACTTTACCCCCCTCTTTCTCTTCACAAATACTTCCACACGGACAGCACGCTCTGGGAGAAAACAGACTCCCACCCGAGCAGTGTACCTGACATGTCCCGCTATGATGTTCAGGCAAAGTCAGGCAATTACTGACAATCACTCACACCTGACTTCCATTAAACTTCCCCACATGGTTAAAAGTCAGAGCACAAGAGCACACTCTGAGTGAGGCAAAGTACACGAAGGAGTAGCAGTTTCGAGAAGGCAGCTGAACAAAGGGAGACAGACGGCCAACCACAAAGGGTTTGCAAGGAGTGAAATACCCTTGACCTTTCTGTTACTTTCAAAACCCTTGTTGATCAGAAAACGTAAGGCCAGGAAACCAGGCTAAGGAGTCCTGAATTGTGTGTCAGAGATACCAGAGGCCATCCTGCGTAGCTGATCAAGTTGGGGAGGAGCAGCAGCTGCGGTGGTATTGTCCTTGGCTCCAAGATAAAAGTTGCAACAAGAGATCAACACAGCCAGTGAGTTGGGGAGGCCGACGCAAATGTGGTCTATGTTGTAGTCAAGGTTGCAAGCGGCAACATTGTATAACGAATGCAGGAATGAACATTGTTAAACACGTGTGATGAAAAACGCGAGGAACGCTGAATTACTAATGAATGTTTGAACTTTGAGAAGTAAAGATGCGATACAAGTGTCAGAGTGGTCCAGCATCGCGTGGGTGCTCACTCGAAGGTCTCTGTAAAGGTATTCAGCCAAGAGGTTGCAGAAATCTAAAATAAGAATATTGTGTTTTGTGAATCGAAGTGGTTTTGCGATGGTTAAGCCAGAACCATCATACATTGGAACGTGTTCGATTTTTATATCAATAGGAAAATGTAGAAAGTGAGATTGCATGATCCGAGCCTGAACGAGGGAGACCAAATGGGAATATTGTGCTAGTAGGACCCGAGCCCGAACAAGGGAGATCTATCATCCGAGCCTGAATGAGGGAGATCCATGGTCCGAGCCTGAATGAGGGAGACTAGTTGTGAACATTGTGGTAAAAGGGGTCCAAATCTGAAGTAGAAAGACCCATGATGAATTCTGAAATCGATAACTTGTACATGTGAAAACATTGACAAGAAAGGAACTTTGATGCTTAAATATTGCAACAGGCCCTCTGCAGTAAATTATTGTTATTGGAAAATAAGCTTTTGCAAAAGGCCTTGATACCTTTGCTTTGAACTGTACATGCATGATACTGTCTCGTTAAATTCCACCTACAAACTTTTCCAATCCTGAATGCAAGTAAATAATTTAGCCCTAAATAGTTCCAAGATTGAACTTATGATGCTGGGTATTTCAACGTAACTGTAGAAGCTTAATGCGACATATTCATCCTTTAAAATTGCAGAGTGTCAAATTAATAACCAGAACAAGGTTAAGACACTTTTCTTTTTTGAATTTTTTTTTATTGGATTTTACAACAAATAAAACAAAACCATCACACCCGACATTTTTGGTCATAAGCCTCTTAGCATACATTTGCATGTTATTTATTATTGTCTTCCACCCTCCCCCCACTTTAACTCGAGCTTCCACCTCAGTTCTTCCGACTTCCCTTCTCTTGGGGTTAATCCCCTACGCCGTTCTCGGACGTGTCATATTCACTGGAATTGGCATGGGAGGATCCCGACAAAGTGGCTACCATTTGTCTCCATACTATCAGAGGTCCCACTTAATTATCCTTCCCGCTATTGGCTGCCTCATACCATGCTACTGTCTCAGCGTCTGCCCATTTCAGGAGATCGTTCCACCATACCTCTAATCTGGGTCTATAGGCTGTTTTCCAGCTCATGGCTATTCTCCTTTTGGCCAGAATATAGGCCAGGTCCTTGAGTTTGCATATGTGTTTTTTCAGATTGCGTGGTTTGCTGATTCCCCCATCATGCATGCCCACACGGATTCCACATCTAGCTTAATTTCCTTTTCAGATAATCGTAGCTTAATTTCCTCCCAGAATCTTCCCACCTCCGGGCACACCCAAAACACATGGATCATCCCAGCATCCTCCTCCCCGCCCTTGGGGCATTTTTGTACCTCTGTACTCCCAAATCTGGCGATCCTTCGAGAAGTCATGTACGCCCTATGGGTAACTGAATCTGCTGCAGCCTGCATTCCTAGACACCTTTTTATGATATCTCTGGGCTCTTTCCCATTGCCCGTCTTGCATAGGTTCTCCCGCCTCCTCCTCCCAATCCCGTCTCAATTGAAGCAGCTCCTTACCCACTCTAGACATCACCAGTTCGTGAATCCGGGATGTTTCGTGCCCTCTCTCCGAGATATCATATATCGTTTCTATGGCGATATCTGGTTGTTCTGCTAGTGCTATTTCAGACCATGTTTCCTTCACCCGTTTAACTATTCTTGAATATGTGATATATTGCCACGTGTGCATCCCAGTTTCTTCCACTATCGTTTGGAAGTCCCGTGCCTTCCCCCCTTGCCATATCTCTCCCAAGGTCGCCATCTCTACCGGCTCCCAGTATTTGCGGATCCCTTTTCTCAGTTGCTCATCCACCCCGCATAGCGCCACCAGTGGCGCCTGCGGGGAGCCTGGGGTAGGGTTTCCCATAGCTCGGCACGCTTTGCGCCATGTCTTCCAGCCCAGTTCCAGCAATCTCGATCGCCCATGCAACTCTGGTTTGGGTAGCCGTATCAGTTCTCTTAGGAAGTAAGGGTCACACTCGCCCCTCAACAATCTGGATTCTGCTGTCTCGTCTTCCGACAGCCACCGAGCGACATATTGTAACTGCCCTGCTAAGTGGTATATCGCAAAGTTCGGCAGGTTTATACTCCCTTTGTCATACGTGTTCTGTAATTTCCATAGGATCACTCTGTTTCTGGAGTTGTGTCTCAGGAAATCTCTGCATAAACTCTGGAGTTTGCTAAAAAGCGTTTGGGCAAAGTGTGTGGGATATTTACAAAAAAAGTAGTAACCTGGGCAAGACCACCATCTTGACCATGGCCGCTCTCCCTACCATGGCTAGGGGGAGCTTTGCCCAGAATCCCATGCTGTTCTTGATATCCTCTTCCACCCTTTCCGTGTTATATTTGTGCTCGTCTTCAACCATGTGATATATGTTAATTCCCAGGTAGCTGAATGTTTTGGTCTGCCAGGCTATCTGCAAGATAGGTAAGTCTTCCCGTTTTGACCCTGGCTGTTGGGGAGCTGTACACCATTTTCACCCACCCCAGGTACCCTGGACCCATCCCGTATTCTTTTAAGGCCGCGATCATCCAGGGCCACCTTACAGAGTCAAAGGCTTTCACTACATCTAGCGTGACTACTGCTATTTCGCTTGGATCGCCCCTCTGCCTGTTCTATTATGTGGTGGAGCCTCCTGTGGTTATCTAATATGCTTCTACCTGGGACATATCCGGTTTGATCGGGGTGTATGAGCTTATTTATTACCTGCTTAAGTCTATTCGCCAGCACAGACGTGAGAATCTTACTGTCCTGATTTAGCATGGATAGTGGTCTGTACGACCCACAGTCCGTGCTTGGCTTGTCGGGTTTGAGGAGTGGATGATTACCGCCTCCCTCAGAGATTCTGGCAGTCTCCCTTTCTCAAAGGCCTCGTTTAAAAGGGCCAGTAATGGGGGGAGCAATTCTTGTCTATATGTTTTATAGAATTCGCTGGGGAGCCCGTCTGTCCCAGGGGCTTTGCTCGTGGGCAGGTGTATTACCACTGCCTCTAATTCCTCTATTGTAATTGGGGCATCCAGGTTCTCCCTGTCTTCCTCACTCAATTTAGGTAGTCCTATGTCTTCTAGCAATTCCTGGATCTCCTGCTCTGCCGTCTCTCCTACGTCTTCGTAGAGGTGTTTGTAGAATCTAAGGAATCCCTCGTTCACGCTCTCCTGGGTATTCCAGACTTGGCCCGCTTCTCCCGCTATCTCTCTAATTGCTGATCTTGGTGTCTCGTTTTTGAATAGCCATGCGAGCAGCCTCCCTGGTTTGTCTCCCCCTGCGTGTTATCTTTCAATATATTTTTTATAATTCAGGTTGCATAACCTCTGCCAGAGCCCCGCACCTGCCTGTTGTAATTGGCTCACTTGTTCGGCATCCTCCTGTGAGGTGCCCCCTCTTTTCATAATTGCTTCCAGTTTCTTTTCAGTCTCCTGTAACTCTCGCACCATACCCCCTTGGAGCCCTCTGGATTTGGATATGGCCATCCCTCTTACTACCACCTTAAAGGCCTCCAATAGGGTAACCTCTGACTCAACACTTCTGGTATTATTTTTGAAATACCCAATTATCACCTCCCTCAGGTCCTCTCGGAATGCAGTACCTTTCAATGCCTCAACTCTGAGCCTCCACGATGGGATCTTAGCCTTAGGGGGCTGATGTCGCCACGCCAGGACCAGAGGGGAGTGGTCCGATAGTGTTCTCGCCTTGTATTCTTAACCCGTTATTTCCCCAGCAAGTTCTGGAGTGGCGAACATGTAATCCAGTCTCGTGTACAGGTTGTGTGGGGTGGCATAGTGCGAGTAGTGCCTATCTTCCTGGTGTTGCTGCCTCCATATGTCCTCCAGCCCAAAGTCTCTCAGCAGGGCTTGTAACATTTTCGCTGCAGGGGTGGCCTCATCTAGTTTCGTGTCTGATCTGTCTATTTTGGGGTTTAGCGTGCAATTGAAATCCCCCTCCTATGTGGGGACCGATCTTGCTATACAGTGTCTTGAAATAGGCCACTGTACCTTGGATAGGGGCGTATGTATTTATGATGCACAGTTCTGTATTCTCTAGCAGCCCCCCAAACACTACCATTCTCCCATCTGGCTCCTCCGTAGCCTGTAGCATCTGGAAGTGCCCATGTGGCGCCACCCAAATGAGTACTTCCCTGGTGTATGCCGAGTACGTTGCTCCTATGGTGGTCCCTCTCCACTTTTTCTTTACCGTCTCTTGTTTTTCTTTAGTGAGGTGGGTTTCTTGCAATAAGGCTATGTCCACTTTTTGCTTTCTCAGGTACATCATTACCTTATTGCTCTTCAGGTAGCTGTTGAGTCCTCTGACATTCCAGGTTACTATTCTAAGGTCTCCCATTATTATCCATGCCCCGTCCCTCCTCCCTCCTTCCTTGTCCTTCACGCCAGGTGTTACAAGCTCGTTCCCTAACAACTACCACTACAAACTCCCCAACTCCCCTCCCACACCCTCCCGTCCCAACATTTGGTCCCTTATTAACTTCTCTACAAACACCCCAACACTCCCCCCTCGCCCCCTCCCTTCCAGTTCCGAACTGTAGCCCAGCTCCATCCCTGGATCTCAGGCTCTCCCGCATCTAGTCCTGCCCTGGTGTACTCGGTGCTAGGAGCCCCGTGGGTGGTTGCCACTCTACTGGCAACCTAACTAGTCTATCTAATGGGGTGAGAGTTGGGAACTCTGTGTCCCCCGCATCAAATCTGCTGTGTTTCTTGCCCGCCTTGTGTATATCCAACCTTCTAACTGACCTCTACGAATCTATATTCAAGTCCCAATGACATTATTTATACAGCACCTCAAAGTTGGAGACCGATGCTTCACTTGTCGTCTCTGCCCTCTCTTTGTTCCTTTGTTTCCTGTGGGCCATTCTGTGCATCCAACCAGTCCATAGCTTCTTCTGGGGTTTCAAAGAACAATGCCTTGTTTTTATGAAAAATGTTCAGCCTCGCTGGTTACATCAGCATGTATGTGAGATTCGCCTCCCGCAGTCTCCTCTTTGCTGCTCTGAAGTTTAATCGGCGTCTTTGTACCTGAAGTGTGTAATCCGGGTATGCTGTTATTGCTGCGGATGCTCTTCTTATTGTGCCCCCTTTGCAGAAAAATTCTAGGATTCTTTCCTTGTCTCGATAGTTTAGTATTTTGGCGATTACAGGCTTTGGCGGGGCGCCTGGCACTGCTCTGTGTGTCAGTGCCCTGTGGGCTCTCTCCACCGCAAATCCTTGGGTTAGCGCCCCTCCCTCAATTTCTTGCAGCAGCATAGTTTCTATGTATTCAGTGGGGTTTGTTCCTTCTTCGCCTTCCGGGAGCCCTAGGATGCATATATTATTTCTCTGGGCATGCCTTCGTCCTCCGCTGCCCTGTTTTCCAAGTTGCTTTCTTGTTGGCGCAGTGTATGGATCTCGACAGCGCTCGCCTTGCAGGTGGTAGTATTTGATTGAACTTCTTTCTACAGCTCACTCGTGCGTTCTGCAATCGCTCTTATGTATTGTCGCAGGAGGGTAACATCCACTTGCACTGCGTCGATCTTGAATTCAAGTGACGTCTTGAGGTTTGCCATGGCTGCTTCTAGTTTGGTCTCCCAGGTGACCTTTAGATCTGCTATTGCCTCCAGGATGTGTCTTTTGCTGCTCGCTGGTTCTGTTTCTGTCTGTGGGTTTCTCTCCTTATTTCTGGCTCCTTCTGTTGGTTGTGGTGTTCTGGTGTATTCTTCTATGGTGGGCTGCTTCCCCTTCGATTTAGGGAGTTTTGACGCCCTCCCAGTATCCGCTGGGGTTTCTGCCACAATTACCGGGAGCCCAGGTCTCAGCAGTGCTGGCTGCTCTGGTTCAGTTCCTCTAGGCTTACAACCCCTTCCCCCCTCCGAGGCGGGCAGTCTTGCTGCTGCGGCACAGGTTACCTGCACAATGTTGGTGCCTCTCTACATTAAGGCTGTCCTTTGCGCGTCAATGGCTCCTGAGCTCTTCCGCTCAGCGTTCCCAGGGTTGTGTTTTCTGCTGTTTGTTGTGTTTTGGCTGGAAATTGCCTGCTGTGTTGTCTCATTTGTCTGGGGTCCAGGGCCCCACCACCTGGTGCTGTTGACTTGCTGCGGCGGCGTTTGCTCTGAGAGGCCTTTGCATTGGCCCCTGCCCAATGCTGCTGCACCCCCAGAGTGGGGCAGCCTCAGTTAGTAGAGTACCTCCTTTTTTCAGTGTGTCCACTCCAGTATCTCCCCTCCGGTTAGGTTATGGGTCCTCCACTGTGCCCACGCTCCTGCAGCCTCTCAGCTTGGTTAGCACAATGCTGGGGAAGGTGTTATACCTATTAGTCTTGTTCCTCGGGTTGGGGCAGGGTGCCGTCCCTACTTCAGGCGGGCTCCGTATATGCAACCTTTCAGGGTGTGACCTTGGTGTGGCTCTCGCTGGGGGGATGTCCCCCTTGTTGACCTTGTGTTTTGCCCATTAGGCTTCCTGTCCTCTATGGCGCAGGTCTGACGCACCTTAAGTGTGCTGCCCACGTTGGCCCTCCGTTTCGCAGTTGCTGTGTCCACCCTCCAGCAGGTTTTAAATGCCAATGCGCACATCGGGAGGTTCGGTGCGTCCTGCGGTGCTGGTTTTAGCCAGCTTGTTAAAAGTGCGCTCTCTCCCCCAGTGGGTAGTGTCTGCTGCACTCCATTGTGGTATTGCTATGTTCTGGGGGGATGTCGGGTCGGCGGGGGGATCTCCTCTGGGTCACGGGCTGCCCTGATATTACGCGTCCCCATGGGGGCGCGTACCCCCCCCCCCGCAGTCTCTGTGAGCTGGTCCTCGCTGGGGCTCTGTTGGTCTCCGTGTGGTGGCGCAGGACCGCACTGATCATCCGGTGGTCTCTGCCACTTCCCCGCTGTGCCGCCTGTGTGCCGGCGTTCCGCTTCTTTTCTCAGGGCTGCGGATTGATTAAGCCCTTTGTTCCAGGGTGGCCATTTTGGGTGGTCTTCCTCAGGAATCACGCAAATTTCCTCCTCCAGATTCTCTGGCCTACATGTGCGGTTTTGGATATAGTTAGTCACGTGTGCTGCCCATCTTCATATAGTTGGTCTTATTTCCTGGATCATTTTCCTTGCATTATGCTGGCGGGCATCTTATGAGTTTGGTCGGATCCGCGGGAGCTTCAGTGTTTCCCAGCCTCTTACATGGCTGGATAGCCACGCCCTCCCAAGGTTAAGACACTTGGTGTGATCTTTGAGCAACAATTAGCTATGAAAAGCCAGGGTAACTGTCTTGTCCCCAGCAGATGTAATCATCTGAAGTTCCTAGCTCAGCTGCGGCCCTTCCTGTCATCAGCAAATTGTGCCACAGTAGCCTGTGCCATTATTGGAGCTAAAATTGACTATTGCTCCACCCTATTGCTAGGAATCTGCAAGCAAAATATGACGCAGCTGCAAGTGATCCAGAATAATGCAGTGCGTATTGTTGCAGGTCTGCAAAGGAGAGACCACGTTACAACGGCTAGGAGAGCATTACATTGGCTCCCCATTCGTAGCCGTATTACCTACCGCGTGATGTGCATCACGCATAATTGTATCTCAGGGCAAGCCCCCAAGTATTTGGCCAGTCGCATTTCACACCTATCGGCACGCAGAATGCTGAGATCAAATAATACTGATTTACTAGAAACTCTGAGAGCGCATCTGTCATATGTGGAGCATAGATCCTTTCCACATGCTGCTCCACGGATCTGGAACTCCCTACCTTTAGATCTGAGGTCATGTACTAATATGCAGATCTTTAAGAGCAGGTTGAAAACCCATTTATTTGAGTAACCTCTGTTCTACAATTTGACTCTGTGCTTCTGTATGATCGTTTCTTCTCCTTCTTTACCCCCTTCGGTTACTCTTTGTTATATGTTTGTTGGTCATGTTGGCTCTATTATGCCTCTGGGCTTGTTTTTATGCACGTTATAAATAATATAAATAAATAAAATATCCTTGTGGCAGAGAAGCCAGAGTGTGTGCGAAGCTTGAGTGTCTCCTTGCCCCCATGCTGAAAACGTGGGGAAGGGAAGCCAACTGCTCAACCAGCCTGACATATTGTTTCTTGAACACTTTTCTTTTTGTGTATATAATTGTCCCACGCCCTTTTGTATGCAGAAGTAAGGATTGGCAATAGGTTTATTGGTGTAGGCCCTTTTATTTTGACAGACTCGACTAGGGCTGCATTATTATTTTTTGATGGTTGTAGCTTGCTCCCATCGTTAGATTTAGGTTTATATAGGCATTTAACCAACCCATTGAAGTTCAATAAACACCCATGAACCGATATCACTTGAGTCTGTCTTCACTGTTTGATACCATACCTTCCTTACAGGAAGCACATACTTATTTTACCCCACACCTGCAGTGGGGGGAGGGGAGAATATTGCAGAACAATGTCAAATAGATTTTGTTTTGCAATGTTCTTAGAGTGACAGTAGAATCTTTATGCTACATCGGACTGTCTCCTGCTCAATAATGGAGACTTAGTGAGGATGACCAGGGGATCCTCCCGTATGGCTTCAGGGAAATCATCCAGTGGCTTAGGGAGGTCCCCGTCCCTTTTGTTACCCCTATAGATGTCCCTATTGTAGTCCAGGGGACTTTTCTCACAATACCTACTGACACCCAGTAAGTAAATCGTCTTTATTTACTTGAAAATATCATCCAAATTAGGTTTCTGTTAAACTGCATGTTTGGTGTAGAACACATTTCAAAAGTAAGTACCTTTTTTCTTTCCCATGTTAACATAACTCACATCACAGCAGTACTTCTTGTAACAATGTATTTTAAAACCCAATTCTCCTGTAAAAATATGAAAATGTGTGTTTTTTTATTAACGTAACCAGGTACTCCAAGTCCATCTGCAGAAATGGGAGAGTGTGTTGTGTTACTTGTTGATAAAGTACTCATGGAGTTGCCTTTGGAAGCCTTGAGCGCCTTACAAGAAGAAGGAATAAGCTCTGTGTCTCGGGACTTTTCACTCCAGCTTTTATACAATCGTTTCCAGAAGAAAGAGCCAGGTATAGTTTGCAGTCCCGTCTATTCATTAAATGTAGTTGTTTAGTATTTTACCATTTCAAACATTGCTGATAAACCTAATATCTCTTTATACTAGTTGTGCAGTGATTGGTTATCATAGTTGTAAATTTAGTCTATTGTAAAGGAATTCAATAACACGTTACTGCAGCATTGTTTGACAAGTATTCCATAACTGCATAACCACATCCACGCCCCAAGTTTTTAAGTTGCCATTTAGCCATAGGAATGACAAAGCCACACGAATGACAAAACCTTAATATCTTGAGAGACATGGTCCCAACTTAATATAGTTTGACACTCTGAGCGTCCTATTTAGGTACCCCTTGCGAAATCTACGGAACCCAATGCATATATGCTTACGAACGTAGTTCACAAGCACTCATCTTAAAAGTGATCTCGGCTTTGCATTGATGCAGATTAAATCATGATTCAAATAAATTACCCTATAAATGATGATTTCTAATTGATGCGTGCATAATCTCAGCATTAATGTTGTGTACAAAATAGTTACTTTTAAGGGGAGCATTTTAGAACGGGCTGGAGGATAACATGAACACGTAAAAGCAAGGTGCAATGCTTTTACGCCTTCATTTTATGATCCAGCCAGTTTTCCTGCTGACACAAAGGAGCTCATGTTGGTTTGGGCCGCAACGTTAATAGAAGGCATGAAAGCCTTGAGTAAGGCTTTAACAACTTCCATTAACATCACGCCCCATTTTCAATCATTTGTAGGGTGGGAAGGAGGAGTGGAACGCAACTTACGTTTCGCTGCCTCCCGTCTTCTCTGCCATACAAATCATTTGCGCCGGCATTGATTTTCATGCCGGCACAAATTCTGTAGATCCCTAGGGCAGTCGCATAAAGCAGGCAGAACCCATAGGAATCCATTCTACACGCTGTCTGCCATACTCGCATGGCAGGCAGCATGTACAATTACAATTAAACCCTCCACGACATGCTCGCTTTGCACTCACTTTGCACTGCAGAGTGCAAATGTGAAGGGCAAAAGGCGGTGCAAATTACCACAATTTGGAAGCAGTGACCTGCTTACATTAAAGTGTGAATGTAACCTGTCCCCGCCATCAAATTACTCTTTTTATAAAAATGAGCTCCAAAGTGGAGGAAGGGCATAGAGCGGAGATAATATCTCTGCTGTGCATTCTTTCTCTGCCTTATGTGAGCACTTTGTCTTACGCCTGCTTGAGATTTTCATGCAGACCTAAAACAAATGGATTCCGCCTCACATTAGCACTTGCTAATGAGTTGGCGGATTCTATAGCAATCCATATGTAAATGCCACCTGCAAAGTGTAATTTTCAGTCACCACTTAATTCTTTCCAAAGCGGGGACTAAAAATAAAAAGTAAAGACAATTTCATATGTTTTTATTTTTTATTTTTGCACTTTCCTGTCAAGGTTTGGGTTTCTCACTGCATTTCCAGGAGTCCCTCACGATACTGCTCCCATGTGATAATGTTGCCATGAAAAAGTCAAAAATAACACAAAAACCCTTGTGCACCAATAAGTAAAACTGCTAAGTCACTAGGACATTCGTTCAGTGATTGACATGTCAAGTGTACTAGGAATGTCAAGAATATAGTTCAACATATAAAAAAAGCATGTTATTCATCAATTCAACAACTTGAACTCATATAAACTAAGTCATCATGTAAACAAAGCTTCTCTAGTGTTAGCACCATTCCTTGTTAAATAAATACCAACTAACTACAACAATTATGAATACAATTATAACAACTATACACATACTAACAATTTGAAGGTGGTAATTCTCCAAACTCAGAATAAATGGACACACCCAGTAGGGAATGAGACCAGGAGAAAGATTAAACAAAGGTTTATAAGGTAAAATGATGCACGCAGAGGACTCTGCTGCTCTGAGAGCACTCTGCCAACAATACAGAAACAACACATCTTTATACATACATTTGGTCATTGGTGACAAACAGTATAGGGGGTGAATTTGGCAGGTTCATTGGTGCATTACAATGTTACAGTATAGGACTTACTGGGCTGGTGCTGCTTGATTGGTTGGTGCAGAGCTGTTGCTTCTCGCGGCATGTGGGTAAGCCGGACTCATCTGTGAGGGGTGAAGGTCAGGCTGGGTCCACATGATGCAATTATCCTAACTAATCTAAACTGCACAGTAATCATTGACATGCTAAGAGTAATGCAAAACATAAAGTCTGTACCAGAATGCGGGGTTTCCTGTTAATAGTGAGCAAACATATACACATTCTTAACCCAGGCCTTTGTGGGGCGGGGGTGTGGTGGTCCTTTTTGCCAGGTGGCCTATCTGGCGGTTTCCAACTGAGATTTATTCGCCCTGCTGCCTCATGGTTTAAACAAATGGATTGATATTGTTAACCCATGGAGAATATATGATCACACAAGATTAGTTATATGGGGGCAATCTAGGGTGGCCAGTGGGGAAGGGTCTCACCAACTGCTACATAAAAGGAGAATAGAGGGGAAAAAGGTTGTGCAGGCAATAATTTCTAAAGGTGGGGGTTGGAGGAGCTCCCACGGACGATCTGTAACCACTTGGTATTTGTTCGTGCCTGGATGCTTGGTATGAGTGATGCAAAACATTTCTCTGCTGAATTGATGAGCTAAACTGGTCCAGTATCTGCCAAAAGTTCAGAAGAGTCCTTAGAAATGTAATTTGACGCCCTTCTTTTGCGTGATACTCTATCTTGCAGCTTATCCTCTGACAGCACATCATATGTGGGGGAGTTCTTTTGTTGTTGACTGGGGTGCTGGAAGCATTCTGGCGGGCACCCTCTCCCCATGGACATGACTCTCCGGAATCACCATCGAGCTGAATGCAGCGTGGCCAGGGCGCAAGTACCTCTCCATGACGGTGGGAGGTGCAAGTACGCCTGTTTGCCGCATACCCAGTAATTGTCCATTAAAGCAGCTGTTCTTTTCTTCATGTCGTGGAGGATAAGTGTTTTGTTGCAATGTTTGTTTGATCCCATGAGCACCTTCCCTTCTCCGTGGAAGCAAAGTTCATACTGCACCTAGCGTTGAATCTTGATCAGCTGTTACCCATGTCAGTTTGGAAATGTGCTGGGACCAAACTTAGTGCATGTTTTCTTGACCCATCCAAATTTTCTCTTCTAACAGTCCACTTGCCATTTGTTTTCAGCAAACATTGTCCCTTTTATGACAAAAAATGGTTCTTTCACGGACAGGTCTCCTTGAAGCTTGCTGTGACATGTTTTCTCATTCTGGATCAGTTGTAATGTTACCATGTTTTCTTGGAAGGTACTTCGAATACTGCAAAGTGTAAGATGAATGAGACACTCGGCATCCGCTATGGGGGTTTCCTGGGTTATCAGAACCTTAGGTGTTCCTGATGCGTGAGGTATCAGGGAACACACATAGCAACTCTCATTAGTTGCTTGTTTACCCATGGTGTCAGAGTACCACTTGTTAGACTGATGATCTGGGTAACGGGGGTCCTCCATTGCATCCAACCCCAGGCCTTGGTATGCATCATACCTTTTTTGTTTTTGCCCCCCTTTTCCGTCTGTTTCTCCTCCTTAGACTATTATGTAGTTTCATTAGTCTTTGATACAGGATAGGAAAAATGCCTAAATTCATCTTTTCATTCTGGCCAAAATGATATTGGCCGTACTGTGTGGTAGGATGTGTGCGTGGGGTGGGTGTTTGAAAGTTAAAGTGCATGTAATAGCTGCTTGAGGTAGGTTAAAAGGTTGTTTGTGAGTAAGCATGTGACAGCATTAATGTATCAGGAATTAGATTGTCTTCATTATAAGCATTAAATACATCTGCATCAGCATCCATTATTGAGTGTTCATTCAGTGGGGCTTTCATTGTATGATTTTTATGTAGGGAGATAAGGTTTGTTGAAACATTGAGGGCCCAAATCAATTTCAACCCGCCCCATACTCACAGTCCGATTCATGGAATAATGTGCGCTGAAAATATCGGCGCAAGCGTGCGATTCGCAGTGAAAGTGTGAAAATCGCAGTGCAAGTGCGAATATCGCAGGGAAACCAGCGCACATCTATTCATGGAAGTCCGTGTGAGTAAAATCTGGCATGTGCGCTGAAAAAGTGCGTGGCGCACGCCGGCGCACAGGTCATCTAACGGCGTGCTCTAAGGCCACAGCGAAAGTGCCCATAGCGCGGCGCACATAACAAAAGTAGGCAGAACACAGGGCGTGACACGCGGAATGGGGAACAACTTGTGAAAATGTGGGTGTCACGGGGGAAGTACAGGAGGCAAGTGGGCAGAACGCCCACACGCTCCCCTACAACACGTATTCATGGAATTGAATAGGGCAAAACAGCGCACGGGCAAAGACGCGCACAGGCCTAAACACGTCCGCCACACGAAGGCAGGCAGTCGCGTCCCTGCGCATGAAAAAAATGTGCGCCAAAATGTGCGCCAACATAAAGCAGGTATATACAGCTATATAGAATGTCCCATACTGTGGGCCTCTAGGACAAATGACGTGCAAAGGGGTACGTGACAAACTCGGACCCCCGCTGTGTGAAAAATAGCGTGTGCGTGTATTTCGGGGGTGCGCGGGAAGTTCTACACGCAATTTGCCCTGGGGGAGTGGGGCACGTGTATTACAGGGGTTCGCGGGAAGTTTCACACGCGATAGGCCTTGGTCGAGCGGGGTACGTGTAAATCTGCGGTTCGCTGGAAGTTTCACACGCGATTGGCCTGGGTACGTGTATTTCAGGGGTGCGCGTGAAGTTTCACACGCAACTGGCCTGGGTATGTGTATTTCAGGGGTGCGCGTGAAGTTCCACACACGATTGGCCTGGGTACGTGTATTTCAGGGGTGCGCGTGAAGTTTCACACACGATTGGCCTGGGTACGTGTATTTCAGGGGTGCGCGTGAAGTTTCACACGCGATTGGCCTGGGTACGTGTATTTCAGGGGTGCGCGTGAAATTCCACACGCGATTGGCCTGGGTACGTGTATTTCAGGGGTGCACGTGAAGTTCCACATGCGATTGGCCAGGGTATGTGTATTTCAGGGGTGCACGTGAAGTTCCACACGCGATTGGCCGAGGTGCGCATGAAGTTCCACACGCGATTGGCCTGGGTACATGTATTTTAGGGGTGCGCATGAAGTTTCACACGCGATTGGGCCTGGGCGAGCGTGGTACGACTCACCGTCTGCCTTGCGTGTAGAAGAACGCATAACCAACACCCACCTGCTGTGAAGTAATAGTGTGTGAACCCCACCGCACCCTACGAAAAGCACGTATAGGCCCGTGCGCGATACGTCACAAACACGCTTACGCACTGAGGGCCTTTGGTCCAATGAAATCGCGTATGCGTGCTGACGCGCTTACGCGCTAAGGGCCTTTTCTCAAATTACACGCTGACGTGCAAGAATTTCACGTGCCAAATCACTCCGTATCAAGCTGGCCAGGCGAAAACACACGGAAGACCACGCGCCTGCCCAAAAGGCCGAATTACTGCCCCCCAGAGCCTCGAGCAGCCTCCCACGAGCCATCAGCTGCTGCCTGCCTGCTGCCATCGTGCCCTGCCATTTTGTGCCTGCACATCTGCCATCTGCAGGGGTCCAGTTGTTGTGTCCACCCCTGCTGGAACAGAAGACTCCCGACTGGTATACCATCGCTCCACAGCCCAGCCCCAGGACCCAGTTGCCCACCCACGCTTGCCTCGGGGGTCGCCATGTCGGGGCAAACACCATCTGAGACCACTGGCGACCCCCAGCCAGAGGGGCAGAGGGCCACCATCTTCAGTCAGAAGGAAGTTGGTGTCCTGGTGGAGCTTGTCCTGGGGCATTATGATGCCCTCTTCAGATCATCACGCGCCAACAAGGAAGGACGGGACAGGATCTGGGACGACTTTGTGGTTGCCATCAACGCGGAGGGGGTGGCAACCCGCAACATCAAGCAAGTCAAGAAGCTCTGGGAGGACTTGAGGTCCAGGACCCTCTTAAAGGCCCGGTGCCTCGTGGAGGGGGGCCGGGGCCGCATGAGTACCATCCAGCTGAGGGTCCTGGAACGCGTACGCCCAGTGCTCCACGCCCAGATCCTTGAGAGGCAGACCCGTCTGGAGTTGAGCAGTAAGTGGCCAAGCATTGCTGTGTGAGACAGGGCATGTTGCAGTGTGCTGGTTGTCTGATACTTGCCTGTATGTGTGACATAGGCCATGTACGCATGTGTGTGTGCAGGGACATCATGGTCATGCATGTGAGACCAGTAATGTGTGAACCACATGGTTGGTGCATGTGTTTAAATGCAACATGGGGAGCTCTATGCGGAATGGACACATGAGAGCATGCCAGTCTCTGTTCCTGGACATGGGTGGGGGTGAGGGATGGGTGCTGATGCCATTTACATGTATGGTGTCCATGTCTGTGTGTCTGACCTGCGTGTCTGTGACTTGTGAATGCCATGGATGCATGACACATGTCTGTGACAATGTTCAGATTCACTGATGCAGCCTAGTCATCCTTGTATCCACTGTGTCTGGGGTGTACGAGGCCAGATGGATGAAACTACAGTGAAGTGTGTGCATGTGATAGGCATGACCCATGATGCATGTGAGTCTCAAACCAACATTGTATGTTTCAAGAGTCCCTTGGACATGTATGCTAATGTCCATAGCATGCGCCATGCCTGTTACTGCATGTGTTTTGCCTGCACTGACCCATGTGTTATGGAGGGACATGTTGGAAGTGATGTTTGACAGTGCCACTCATCTGCTATTGCTTCCTGTCTAGGGACCATTGTACAGTACCCTGATGCTTGTGTTCTATGTCTCCCTCTACACAGCGGCAAGTGAAGAAGAGGGCGGAGACGGCGCTGTGGAGCAAAGCGGCGGGGATGCCCCCACGGCTGCAGCAGAAGCGGTGGGTGAGCCCCCACAGTGGCTTGCAACGGCGGCAGACGGTGTGGAGCCATCCAGGTTGGTGGTTTCCACAGAGGAGGAGGAGGCCGCTACTGAGCTGCACATGGGGCCTGGTGGGGGTGGTACCACTGGTGCAAGTGGTGCAGTCCAGGGGCAGGGGCAGGAGGCAGCACAGGTCGCCGTGGAGGGGCCTGTGCATGTCACTGTCCCTGACACTGTGACTGCACCACCATGCACCAGCAGGGATGCCCCATCCCAGGCCCGTCCGCAGGTAGGGGGGGGATGTCCATGTCATCTGACACACCTCTACCTGCGGATGAGGGGACCCCTGGCCGCATGAAGAAGGTCCTGATTGGTGTCGCGTTGCGCACGGGTGTCATTCATGATGACGTGCGTGCTTTCCGGGGAGAGCACGCACGTCATCACGAAGAGTAGTGTGCCAACGTGGCCCAGTTGGGAGCAACCATGGTCGGGGGTTTCGTACATGTGTCGGCCACTCTAGCGACCCTCTCCTCCTCTGTGGAGGCTATGCGCCAGTCGTTCTCCATGCCGTCTTCCGGCCCAGATGCCACCAGGGCCCCCTGTGGACCTGCCCCGACAACGCAGCCAGCTCGGTGGGGCTCCCATCCCTGCCACAGTCAGGAGTCGGAGGTCCAGCAGGGGTGGACACACCAGCAACTGGACCCCAGCAGATGGGGGATGTGCCGGCCTCATCGGGCAGGGCACGTGCACGACGGCGTCGGTGGATTCCATCAGCTTGGATGCTGTCGTGCTGGCAGAGGCAGTTGCGTTGGAGGCAGCGGCAGGCTCGACGTGGGAGGCATCATGGCTAGGGGCCATCTACATCAGAGGGGCAGGCATCGGCCGAAGGGCAGGAGAACCCTGGAATGGGAGTGTCTTCCGTGTGGCAGCGGTTGGGCCAGCAGATAGGTGCGGAGCGGCGGCGGGCGGAGGAGGAACGGCTCACAATGGTCAGGGCGGAGAACTCCACGCGCAGGGCGCTGAGGCGGGCTGAGTGCCTCGAGGGTATTCGCAGGGAGTTGGAGCTGGACACCGCATTATCCCTGCGAAACCTCGGGGCCAGTGAACATGCCCGCCTCCAAGCCATTGAACAGGAGTTCGATGATGCCCCGGCCCATGACATCAACCAGTGAGCCGTTGGACTTGCCCGCCGCCATTGTATATAGTTTGTTAGTGTTAAGTTTCCTTTCTTTTTTTCTTTCCTTTGGGGCGCATGGACTATGCCCCACATTTTTGTATATAGTTTTTTATTCTGTAGGCTTTTTTGTAGGTTTCCTTTGGACAGTTGGGCTCATGGACCCAGGATTTCATCCTTGTAAATCGTTGGAGTGTGCATTTGTCGGCTTTTTCTTTTTGGACTTTTCCATGGAGCAATGGATTTTACTTTTTCATTTCTGTTTGGATTTGCTTTGTTGGAAGGAGACTTTGGAGACATTTTTGATTTCATATATTTTGGATTCTGATTTCCTTTTTTATCATTATGTGACATTCTGCATTGTTTTCCTTACGTCCATTGTTTGGTATTTGATTTTCTTTCACCACATTTTTTGTTCAATACATTTGTTCCTGTACTTCAATGTGTGGTATTCTCTCATTGGTTTCATGCATGTCACGATGTGGGTGTTCACATTCACTGGCACCCATTGTGTGTGACGGACATGTGCTGATGTACATACCTGCCATTTGGGTTGTTTCATGTAATGGCCATTTCAATGTGGGGTGTATGTTTTGCTTGGTTGGTTATTTGGGCAGGGGTGGCGTGCCGTGGGATTTTGGTGGACATGAGGGCCATGATTGTGGGTCATGTTTACATGTTGGGGGGACATGAGTGGGACATGAGTGGGGGCCTGCTGGCAGGTGCCCCTGACTGCTCGGGGGTGGGGGTGCTGGGGGACATGAGTGGGGGCCTGCTGGCAGGTGTCCCTCACTGCTGGGGGTTGGGGGTGCTGGGGGACATGAGTGGGGGGCCTGCTGGCAGGTGCCCCTCACTGCTGGGGGGTGGGGGTGCTGGGGGACATGAGTGGGACATGAGTGGGTGCCCGCTGGCAGGTGCCCCTCACTGCTGGGGGGTGGGGGTGCTGGGAGACATGATTGGGACATGAGTGGGGGCCTGCTGGCAGGTGCCACTGACTGCTGGGGTGTGGGGGTGCTGGGGGACATGAGTGGGGGCCTGCTGGCAGGTGCCCCTCACTGCTGGGGGGTGGGGGTGCTGGGGGACATGAGTGGGACATGAGTGGGGGCCTGCTGGCAGGTGCCCCTGACTGCTGGGGGGTGGGGGTGCTGGGGGACATGAGTGGGGGCCTGCTGGCAGGTGCCCCTGACTGCTGGGGGGTGGGGGTGCTGGGAGACATGAGTTGGTGATCATATTGCAACGTGACATGTGGCTTGGCTGGGGGGCACGCCCATGGTGGATGGGCTGCCTGCGGGACATGACCAGGGGTGCAGGGTAGTCCGCTGTGGTGTGTGCTGCCTGCAGGGGCCGTGGAGGGGGTAGAGGGGACACCTGGGAGGACCCACACTGCCAATTCACGTGTGAAACTTCCCGCGCACCCCTGAAATACACGTACCCAGGCCGATCGCATGTGACACTTCCCGTGCACCCCTGAAATACACGTACCCAGCCCATTCACATGTGAAACGTCCCGCGCACCCCTGAAATACACGTACCCAGCCCATTCGCGTGTGGAACTTCCCGCGCACCCCTGAAATACACGTACCCAGGCCAATCACATGTGAAACTACCCGCACACCCCTGAAATACACGTACCCAGCCCATTCGTGTGTGAAACTTCCCGCGCACCCCTGAAATACACGTACCCAGCCCATTCGCATGTGAAACTTCCTGCGCACACCTGAAATACACGTACCCAGCCCATTCGCGTGTGGAACTTCCCGCGCACCCCTGAAATACACGTACCCAGGCCGATCGCGTGTGAAACTTCCCACGCACCCCTGAAATACACGTACCCAGGCCATTCACGTGTGAAACTTCCCGCGCACCCCTGAAATACACGTACCCAGCCCATTCACGTGTGGAACTACCCGCGCACCCCTGAAATACACGTACCCCACTCGCCCAAGGCCTATCGCGTGTGAAACATCACGCAAACCCCAGGAATACACGTACCCCACTCGCACGGGGCCTGTCACGTGTGAAACTTCCTGCGCACCCCTGTAATACACGTACCCGGGCCAATCACCTGTCAAACTTCCCGTGCACCCCTGGAATACACGTACCCGGGCCAATCACGTGTAAGAATTCACGCGAACAACAGTTATACACGCACCCCACTCGCACAGGCCCTTTCGCGTGTGGAAGTTACAGCAAAACCCGTAATACACGTTCCCCGCTTGGCGTTTGCTGTTTGGCAGTCCGGTAAACTGGTCCAGGGTTGGCGCAGCCCTTTGCGCTGGATTGGGGATTTTGATGACTTTTCCTTGCGCGAAACTCTGCGCCACGGCTGCTTTTGGAGGCTAAAATCCATGAATACGCTGTGCGCGGAAATCGATTTTTGGCGCCCGCGGCTGACGCAGACATTCGCACGGGAACACTGTGCGCCAGCCGCGTGCGCCACTTTTGTGCAAATTTCTATGAATTACCCTGTCAGTGTGTTCCCTCTTGGACCAGTTTTGCCCCAGCCCCCTTCTTTTATACGCACCAAAATAAAAGATATAGACCAACACAGTCCTAAACACAATAATATAGTTGAGAAAACGATGGCCACAACTTATTTGTATTTTATTAACTTTATATAGCCCTTTACTCCAAAATGCTTTACATGAGAACAAGTAAACATATAGCAAGCATAAGATGACAATTGAACCACAACCTGATAACAGCATGAAGAACAACTTACAATATTACAGCGGAGAGAAGGGTAAGTAAAGAAAAGTAAGAAAAGTAGAGGCCGCAATCGTATGAATAGGCTAACATTTGCCCTATTGCTATCTACATTTGTAGCGTTGTCATTGAGGGCCCTCGTGTCTGCCATATCTGTACCTAAAGAGTGAAATACAATTGGTTAAGTGCACTTTTCAGTTATGCAAAAGATACTTGTCTTTACACAAGAAGGAAGTGAGGCATAGGGATAGGTAGAGAGAAAGAGAGAGAGAGATTGAGAGAGAGAGAGAGAGAGAGAGAGAGAGACGGGGAGAGGGAGAGAGATGGAGAGATAGGTGTATAGATATTTATAAACAATCAATGTTCGAATTCTCTATTCATTCACCATTTGGCTGTACATATATTTTCATTTTTACATATTGCTGAAATGTTCAAGTATATTTCTTTCTGATCATGTAATCCCATCACGGTACAGCTACCTCTCGCTCATTTAGCTGTTCCCCTTTTGGTATTACGTTGTTGTGTGCTTTCCTAACATCAGAGCGGTTTATCCAATATTTCAGGCCTTTAACCTTTACTGCAGAAGGGGTTCAGTATATCACCTCATAAGGGCCATGAAATCCCAGAGAGTTCCATCTCCTTACAAAGCTCTGCATGTACACCCACTCCTGGGGCATTAGTTCTGGGGCTATCTGTTGCTGCAGTGTTTGGGCCTCATTACACGGATGGCAGTAAGGGTTTACCGTTACCGGTAAGGGTACCAGTGCCGGTAAACCCTTACCGCCTTACTACAAGGTCCCTTTGTGGGACTCTACCTTAACATCTGGTTTTACCAGCCGTTAAGGACGGGACCCGCAAAGGGACCTTGGAGGTAATTACAGTACTGCAATTTGCGGTACCGTAATTACCACCTTCCCCATTCCCATTGAGCCCTATGGGGACAAAAATGGGAATGGGGAAGTGCCATGGTGAATGGGGAATTACCGCCCCCACACACCTTGGAATAGGGCGGTAATTCCGCCATTCACCATGGCGGACTCGGTAAAATACCGGCGGCAACCATGGCGCTAATAGTGCCATGGTTACCGCCGTCCGTGTAATGATGCCCTTTGTGTCAGTTTCTCTTTCTCTTGCGAAGAGTGGGGCTACCTGCTTAGCTATACTTCGTACTGCCAGTGTGAGCTGTGTCAGATATTCCTTGAATTCTTCCCCCAGAATTGTGGCAGTTCTATGAGCATCTGTGTTACGCTCACCTGGGTCCCACAGAGGCGTCGATCTGAACTGGACAGCTGCGGTTTCCACCAATGTGACGCGTAGGGCCGAGATGATGGACTGAATTGGCCCACCTAGCTTTGTTTGCTTGGCCCGTAGGAATATTCTTCTGCAAATGGAGAAAGGGAATTAACCACCCGTGGAGTTGAGCATGAATCCCCCCACCCCCGCTGTTCTCCCCACAGATCACCTTTGATATCCCCTCTTATAGTCTCACCTGATGGTTTGAAAAGATGAGCTCTTCATCCTGCATTGAGCGCAGGGGCGCGTTGATAACCAGTTGCTTCACTGGCTTGAAGGAATTGGTGAGTTCCAGAACAATATTGACTCTGAAAAGTTTGTAGTTCGAAAGAGTTCACATGTCTGACTTTCACTCTTGTCCGATTCATTGCAGTTTGCAGCTTGACCCCAGCGAAGAGTTCATCATGGTAGCTGATGAAGTTCAGGTAAGGATTTGGCTTATCCTACACAGTTCAATAAAATAAGGCCAGAATGTAACCTGTGGCTTGCTCCCTTATTCAGGTGTGGAGAGAAAATATGAAGTTCGGGGAAATAATGCCTCCGGTGGTAAAATTAGGTAAGTCTATTGTGGTGAGAAGAGTTCCCCTTGTTTGTCCCTTCATCTCACCTTGTTGTGCTTTTGTTCCCCTTAGGGGCCGGGGTACGGCGAGGATGCAATGGAGACTGCGCCGACCCGTGAAGAGGAATAGTACCCCCGGCGGTAATCGGTTAAGTCTATGGGGGTAGTTACTATTGCCTCTGTTTATTCCCTTGGCTCACCTTTGCTGTTCTTGTGTTCCCCTTAGGTGCCAGAGTGCGGCGGGAACGTGCAGAAGGATGCAGTGGACCGTGAGGATGCTGCGAAGGCCGGTGAGTTCAGCACGGCGCTGCAGCAGGCGAGGCGGCACGTGTAAAATGCTTCTTTCTTCTAGCTCGAAGGCGCGGTGGATCCGGAATTCAGGTAAGGATCGAAGGTTTTGCTCTTATTCTAACCTCTTCTCCTTCTATTCCTACCTTTTTCTAAGGGGCTGCAGACTCGAGGCGGGCGTGGCAGAAGACTGGATGCAGGCTTGCAGACACAGTGAGCGTTACGCTGCTGGATGCAGAATAACGCAAAGCGTGTGCTGCTCTTTTGGCGTGGTTTAAATAGCCTCCAAAGTAGTCCCAGGTAAGTATTCCTCCCCAGCCCCACCTGAGTAAAAAATAGTCCCTAGGTAAAATAGTCTCTTCCAAGCCTCATTTGGCTTGGAGCTCTGCAGCATGGTCTGCATCAGGTAAGCTTGCAGCATGGTCTGCATCAGGTAAGTTCTACTCTATGAGCCTGCCGCCATAGGCGCCAGGACTGACTCTCCATATGAGCCTGGCGCCATAGGCGCCAGGACCGCACCCAAACAGCCCCTAGCATGGGTTTTTGGGCTTGCTCAAAATAACTTGATGCCTGCTTCTGGGGTTGCTGGACCTGGTCTGGTTGGTTCCCCGGGGGTAGGCATCATGACAATCTGATGCTCTTCTTATTGGTGATAGTGGTGTTTGAATGCGTCTACCTGTTACTATTACCTGCAGTGACAATTAGTGGTCTTTGCTTGGTTGCATTCGCAATTGAAACAATGCTAAGGGCAAGCAACACACCCAATTATTTTTTAGGGTGTGGCCTAACTTTGACAATCTGCTTTTAAGGAGACCAATGATTTTCTCGACCATTCCATTGGCTTGCAGGTGGTAGAAGGAACATAACTTGTGTTTAATTCCTAACAGGGATGTTACTTCTTTAAAGAGGTCATTCACAAAGTGAGTTCCGATGTCGGAGCGTAAGACATCACAAATGCCCTAACGTAGAAACACTTCCCTCACCAAAAACTTTTCTGCACATTTCACATCTGGGTGGGCACATGGTCCTGCTTCCACCCATCTTGAAAAGGGACAGACCACCACTATTAGGTATCTTGCTCAATTGCACCTTTCTGCCATGTCTGCATAGTAAATGTGCAGCTCACAGAAAGGTCCGATGGGGCGGGGCAGCGTTCCTCGTAGTGTCCTGAGGTTCATTCCAGAATTGTATGTTTTACACGTTACGCATTCAATTGTCATTTTAGCGAGATATTCCTGCAATTTTGGGACAAAGCAGTCTTCCCGGATGTCTGTATCTATGTGTTGTTTTGCTCTGTGTGCCGGAAAATGTAACTGTTGGAATGCGAGCTGTAATCATTCTACAGGCATTACTACCTTTCCTGTATTTTCCTGACACCAGAGGAGATCAATGGGCGACTGTGTGCAACCTCTCTTTGACCACATCTCTTGTTCTTCAAGTGGGGCCCTTTTTTTGCAGGTCTATTATCTGTGTTATGGGCAGTGAGTTGTATACCGCTTCCTTTTCCTCTTGGGCATTACCTTTTAGCAAATATTCTGTTGTTTGGTGCTTTTGAAAATAAGCTGCCTGTTTTGCAGCAGCATCTGCTGCTGCATTTCCTAATGCGATTACGTCACTGTTATTGGTATGGGCTTGGCATTTTACCAAAGCCACTAGTTATGGCTCTGCTAGGGCTTCTATTAGGTCATTTAAAAGTTCTGCAAGCTGTACTGGGAAACCGTCTGCCCTCCTGAAACCTCTCCTCTTCCAGCTGTACAACCCAGCATGTACTGTTGTGGTTACGTATGGCTAGTCTGAATAAATGGTTACCGCATATCCTTTGGCTGCGTTCAATGCTTCTATTAGTGCTACTAGTTCCACTGCTTGTGTTGAATAATGCATAGGTAATCTTATTTGCACGAGAATCTCATACTCCCCTTCCTCCAGTCTTACCACCGCTGCACCCACATGCTTCTCTCCTGTGTCTGGGCAGATAGATGCTGACCCGTCCACAAAGTACACCTCACCTTCTTCTGTGGCATTCTCGTTTGCTTTGGGAATGTGGTCACCTTATGTCGTATGTGGCACAATCGTGGTTTTGCATGTCTTCTACCGTGCATGGCTCAGTGATGAATGTGGCTGGATTTACTTTCTTGAAGTGCACTATGTGAATGTTAGAGCTGGAAAGTATTATTTCGTAATCAGTTGCCCATTGTGTGGTGAGTGTGGATTTGGATCGTTCGAGAATTGCAAACAAGGAGTGTTCAACAAACAGTGTTACTGAGCACCCCATCAAAATGGTGGTGCTTTTTTTAATTGTGAAGGCCGTGGCTGCGAGAGCTTGTTCGCATGCAAAGTGCCTATGCATCACAGAGTCTAAAGCGCCGCTGTAATATGTCAACGGTTCGTGTACTAAAGATGTTTTCTGTGTTAGGACAGCTGTCATGAGTGTTCCATTGCCGCATGAAAACAAGGAGAATTCTCGATCGTAATTTGGGGTCGCTAGACCAGGTGCTGTGCAAATAAGTTCCTTCAGTGTGTTGAAAGCAGTGTTCATCTCTTGCATCCATGTGATAGCTGTGTTTTCCTTTTGTGCTTCCTTTAGTGCCTGTAGTAGGGGCCTTGTGTATGCCACATAATCAAGTATCCATGCTCAGCAATAGTTACATATTCCGAAGAATTTCTGTATGTCTTTCACTGTGTAGGGCCTAATTGTTGCGCGCACAGCTGATGCTCTGTCTGGGAGTATTCTTTTGCCATCCTTTGATATCAGTTGTCTCAGATACAGTACTTCTGCTAGGCAGTACTGCAACTTCCCTCTTTTCACCTTGTACCCCTTGTGGGCCAACAAATGTTGTAATGTGATCGAGTCAGCTATACACTATTCCTCACTCTCGTCACAAATCAACAGATCGTCTACGTACTGTATCACTGTGCTTTTGACATCAATATTGACAAGCTCTTCATGCAATATTCTGTTAAAAATACTCGGGCTTTCACAGTATCCCTGTGGTAACCTGCAATGTTCGTATCGTTTCCCCCCTAGGGTAAATGCAGTCAGGTATTGTGAGCCTGCATCGAGTGTTACCGAGAAAAAAGCATTTTTCAAGTCTACCACCGTGAAGCACGTGACTGATTTTCAGATGCTGCACAAAATGGATGCGGGATTTGGCACAAGGGGAAATTCCTTCTGTATGACATCATTAAGTGGGTGTAAATCCTGTATTATCCTCCAAGCCCCGCTCTTCGCTTTCGTATTCGGGTAAATCGCCATATTACATGGCAAATTTGTTGGCAGAACGATACCCTGTTGTAGTAGTGCATGTATTGTCTCTTTTATTCCCTCCTCTGCTTCCCTTGACAGGGGATATTGTTTTACATGGGGCAGCTCTGCACCAGGCTTAAGTTTGATCTTAACTGGTGTCACCTCTTGCAGGAGCCCTATGTCATGGGGGTCAGTTGTCCATAGTTTCATGGGTACCTATTGCATGTCCTCATTGAAAAATGATGGTGGTGCAGTGACAATGGCCTTGATGGGGTTCATCACTCATCTGTTTTGGACCATTATATCACAGGACATGCATATTTCCATTATTATTTCCCCTTCATTGTCACTATCAGTGAACAGCTCCTCGTCTGTTAAATTGTGCAGCGCTATGTTTAGACCTATGCATAATACGCTTCACCACTCGCACCCGTGCGTGTCCAGACCTATCAGCACAATGCGTCTAGCTGATACTTGTACTCCCTGTATACCTAGGGATATGATGTTACCTGGTAGTATTTCAGGGGCAGCCACGATGCGAAAAACAAAGTCAGAAGGTACTCGCCACTCTGCTCGTGTTATTTCAGGCACCACTCTTGCCAAGACCTGTATACCATATACAAACATGTCTGCATTGGTGGGCACCCCTCGTGCGGCTATTTAATTTGCTATTGTGTTAATCAACAGCATTGCCCGGAGAAGGCATATTCCAGGAGTTGACCATGCTATGCCCCTTTCAGTAAAATAGATGGCCATGTTGAGCTTACTAAGGAGGTCCCTCCCTAGCAGGTTTATTGGCAAGTCTTTGTGATACAATAGGGGTGCTCATATTGTTTTCCCCCCTACTGTTATATCTAAATCTTTGGTGTATGGAACCATGACCACTGCCCCAGAGAATCCCTCCGTTTCCAAATGTTTGCCTGACACCGGAAACCGGCCTTCCATTAGGCACGATTTTTCCGCTACTGAGTCCACCATGAAGATGAACTGTCTGTCTCCTATCTGCGCCCCTACCAGTGGTTCCTCGTCTGGATGTAGGGTAGTTGGTAGGACTGGACATGCAAGTGCTCTCTGTGGGCTCTCCTAGTCTGGGTGTGTGTTTTTCCCCGGGAAAGAAAAGAAGTTTTCCCCAACCTTGGCTGTTCCCAGGAACAGTGCTGGTGCGCCATTGGCCGTGTTGGCGAAAGGGTTGCTGTGCGTGTTCCCTATCTGATTTTGGTGTGTTACTCGTTTTTGTGTTCCCTGTGATGGTGCTTCGTGCTCTTGTGTGTGGCAAGTGTCAACCTGTTCCCCTTGTCTGTATCCTCCCATAGGTAACCCATAGGGACTTCCAGGGTGGGGATGGCCGTACTGTTGCTCATTATTTAACTTTTTTGTGTTCTGGTAATATGCCATGGGACGGGTGCAACATTCCCTCCCAAAGTGGCCCCACCTTCCACATGACCAGCATCCTCCCTGTTCCCATCCTCGGGGTCCTTGTCCCCGTATCCCCCTCTCTGTCCTCGGTACCCACCTCTTCCAGGTCTTCCTTGCCACTGTGGCCCTCCGTACTGCTCCTCTCTGGCCCATTGTTCTTGCCCGTTCGCTGCCCAGGTGGCTGCCATCCTAGCCTGTATTGCTATTGGCCCCTCCTCCCCGTCTCCCTGACGGTCTGCGGGGAGGGCAGCTGTTACTGCTGCAACCTTCACCAACTTATTTTGTACGAGTTTTGCTTCGTCTGCCAATCTTTTCTGTGCAATTTCATTCTCCCTTTCTTTGATCCTCCTACAATGGTGTACTATGATGCTTTGTATTTATGGCCAACCCTTAGCTTCTATCCCAGCAATTTTATCTAATGTATAGGTGGTGTAGGTGTTCCTTCCATGTTGTACCATGGATGATTATATCATCAATATAAGCCCCGCAGAAAGCAGAGTAAGACTGGATTCCTTGGTCCATTAACCATTGAAAGGTTGCAGGGGCCCATGTAGTCCAAAAGGTAAGACTTTGAACTGAAATAGTCCATGTGGGTGAAAAAAGCGTGTTTCTCCTTGCCCTCTGGATTAACAGGGATCTGCCAGTATCCCTTCATCAGATCAATCGTCGAGAGGAAGACAGCGGTTCCCAATCGATCAGTAAGATCGACTTTCCTTGGCATAGGGTAACTGTCGAATTGGGAAACCGCATTCACCCTCTTGAAGTCAATGCAGAACTTCCACAATTAATCTGGCTTGGCAACAAGTACTATCAGAGAGGACCAAGGGCTCTCAGATGGCTCAATGATGTCAGATCCTAACTGTCATGATGCCCGCTCCCGGGGAGCCGGTTCAAGCCCTGCGTCCCCAAAAGCAGACATCTAGTCCCCAAGGAAGGACCCAGAACCCCCATATAGGGGCCCTTTGGACCTATGGCGCCAGGCTCATAAAAGACATCAGTCCTGGCGCAATAGGCGCCAGGCTAATTATGGAAGTGCTTGGGTGCACTTACCTGATGCAGACCATGCTGCAGGATCCCGGCCTCCTTGAGGCCTGAAAGGAACTACTTTACCTGTGGGACTAATTTACCATCCGGGCGTGGTCGGGGAAGGATACATACCTGATTGGAGGAAGGATACATACCTGGAACTTCTTCCAAGGCTATTTAAACCCCACCCGAACAGCCACACGTGCTTCGCGTTGGTCTGCATCTAGCAGCTGGACGCTCACCGTGTCTGCTCCTGCATCCTGACTTCTGCCATCCTGCCAGCATCCTGGATCACCTGCAAAGGAAGAGAAGAAGAGAACAGAAGAAGGAAAAGTACTTACCTGCTAAATCCGCATCCCGGAGACATCTCGCCGACAATCCTGAAAAGGAAGACTTTTATTTAAAAGCTCATCGCGTCGATCGCTGCAGCGCCGCATTCCACTCACCTTTACAGGGCGCCTCCATGTTCAGCAGCGATCATCCAGATTCGCAGTCACGCCCCAGCGCCTAGGGAGAAAAAGACCAGAACAAAAGGTGAGAGAGAGAAGGGAATAAGGAAAGCTAAATCTCCATGTTAAGACTTACCTGTTGATTCATTCCCTCTTCATTTCGGGTCCGCGCCGCATCCTGGCATTTCCGGACCCCGGCCCCTAAGGGGAAAAAGAGACATCAGCGTTAATGAGCGAATGAAAAGACATTACCAAAAAACGCTCATTAAAGACTTACCTGATTTCTACAAGGATTTCACCTCTCATCTCGGGTCGGTGCCTGTTCCCCGGCATTCCGTACCCCCGCCCCTATGGGGAAAAAGACACTAGCATTAGTACATTAATGCATGGACACAAGGGGAACCTCTTATCAAAAAACTTACCTGGAAGCCAAGCAAGTTTGGTTCTCACCAATCCGAAAATCCAGTGAAGTAACTGGATACCAACGCGCCCCTGCATCAGAAGCATGATGGAAAGCTCATCCTTCCAGACCCTAAGGTGAGACGCTACGAGGATTCACAGAAGGGTTTCGAGGAGGGTGAGAGGGGAAAGTGGGAGGCTGATTGCATTACCCCGCAGACAGTTAATCCCCTATTTTCGCCTACAGAAGGATACTTCTGCGAGCCAGACAAGCCAGATTTGGGGGCCCGGTCCAGTCCGTCTTCCGAACCCTGCGCATCACCTTCGAAGAGGTCACAGCAGCGCGAACCAGGCCAGTGCCTCCGTGGGAGTCAGGTGAGCGTTACACTAACATGTTTTCCATCTATCCTATGACTATTTCCTTTCTGGCCTCTGGGATCTGGTAGGGGTTTAAATTGACCACTTTCCCTGTGGGTGTCTGTTGTAATGAAAAACCCCTTTCACTCTTCCTGGCTCAGATCTAAAGACATTGAGAAATTGTTCTAACAATTCTAACAGATATTCCTTCTGATTTTTCGGATAGGTGGGAAGGAAACAGGGTGTTTTTATCTGATTCTTCCATCAATAAACTAGTCAATACTACTGTAGTTTGCTCAGTGGGATCCTCTGTCCACTCCTTGAGGAGTTTCACATGATAGATATGGGTCTTACTTCTTCTATCGTGTTGGGAGACTCACAGTCATATGGGCCTTTTTGCTCTATCACCTCACGTGGACAGTGCCATTTGGGCAGCATCTTCTTTCTCAGAAGATGGAAGGAGAATGAGAACGTTTTGTCCAGTGGTAAAGGATCTAAGCAAAGCATTCTGATCAGGGTAGGTCTTTTGATTTTCTTGGGCCTTCACCTTGTGAGCTTGGACTATTCTTCTAACAGTAGCCATATGTTCCTTTAACCACTGGGCAGTTTGGGAAAGGGGCAAGGTGGCTTTCTTCATGCTTCCCAAGACTCACGTAACATGTCAAGAACGTCTTGTGTCTCTCTGCAGTATAACAGCTCGAATGGAGAACATCCTGTTGAGGATTGTGATATTTTCTGGGTGGCAAAAAGGGCCCAAGATGTCATGATATCCCAGGCTTTGCTGCCTGCCTCTACTTACTTCTTTGGGACATGTTTCAGGGTCCTATTGAATCGTTCCACTAGCCTGTCAGTTTGTGAATGATAAATGGAATTCCTAAGTTTTTATATGCAGGATCTCCTTCACCTCTGCCATGAGTCGACTCATGAAGGAAGATCCCAGGTCCATTAGGATCTCCTGCAGCAACACGACTCGTGAGAAAAATTGAATCAAATGCTTGAGGATTTGTTGGGTCGTATTATTGTGTAATGGGGATGCTTCAGGATATCAAGTTGCATAATCCACAATTACCAATATGTATATGTTTCCTAATTTCGATGGTTCAAGGGGCCCAACTATGTCCATGCCTATACAGGAGAAGGCCACATCAATTATTGGTAAAGGCTGTAATGGAGCTTGTGCGGGCATCTGAAAGCTGGTCTTCTGACACAAGTAGGCACAACGTTTTTTACCTCGGCATCATTCCTGGCCAATAGAAACAGCTTGATATTTGTGCCTGTGTCTTACCTGTTTCTTAGTGACGACTTGTTAAATGGGAATGAGTAATTTCTAATACCACTGTCTTGTAGCTTTTGGGTACCATTATCTGAGAACTGGTAGCACCATCGGGACTTAAGTCACCCCTATAGAGAAGTCCTTGTTTTAGAAAGAAAGAAAGCACCCCTTTCTCTCTGCCCTCTTCTTCAGGTAACACACGAGGGAAAGCTTCTGCAAGCATGGGATCATTCCTTTGGGTGAATGCAAGATCTGGAATAATCGTGGCTTCCTCCTCAAGGGCTTTAGCTGGTACTGCCTCTGATGTAGTTGGGAGATCTGCATCTGCCTCTCCAAAGCCTTTGCTCCCCCTCTTAGTTTTATCAATGGTTTTAATTTCCTTTACTTTGGGAAACAAGGCCTTCTCCAGGATCCCCTGGACTATCCGTTCTCTTGCCTTTACTTGATAGGCTTCCTTCCCATCAAGATTTTTATATCACCTCTATAGTCAATGTCTATGACACCTGATAAGATGTCCAGACCGTGTTGCCAAGCTAGACCTGAATTAGAGGCAAATTCTGATGTAAGTGACTGATGGGGTGTTAATACCCGGTCAGTTGGTATTAAGACCCAGTCTCCAGGCTGTATTAACGCCCCCCTCCTACTCCACAAATCAAATCCTATGGATTGCTTTGTTGCTACGGATGGATCAGAAGCTCTGTTACTAAAGTTTCTCAAACCTTAGGGTCCTCAGTGTGCATCACCTGAGCTCGATCCCATTCCTGGTACTAAATGTGAGGAGCCAGGAATGAGACTCAGACACAAGGAAGTCATGGTTTTTGTCAAAGACTTTAATTAAAATAAAAAAGGGGTTCGGAAAATGCCTCTCTGTCCCTGCTATAGGAGGTGTTTCCCTACCTAAAACCAAAATTAAGGGTCTGTCAATGTAAGAATGTCCAAAACCGTCCCGTGTCCAAAGTACTATTCTGGTCCTCATATTCTAACAAACTAAATCCTAAGGTGAAAAGGGTAATGTATTTGGCATTAAGTGGTTCACAAATGTTCAAAAAGGAAAATGTGTTACTTGAACATAAAGTTATTAAGAGGATAGAGTTCCTTATTCCAGAGGGTGAGTCCCTTCCCCTGGATTTCTCCTCCCTTGGTTGCTTACTCAGTAATGTCAGTTCCTTGGGTTTTCTCTTGAGTAAAAGCACAATTAGTGAACAAAACAACTTGGCTTGTCTTGTTAGGATACCTGGTGTACTCTGCTGCCAGGTTTTCACTCCTCTTGTGATAAGCACAGCTGTCCTTGCCTGGTGTACATTTCCTACCAGGGCTTCCTGTTATATAAACACGCTCAACTGCCTGGTATACTCTCCTGCTGGGACTTTGGTAGATGCACTCTCTTGCAACTGCCTGGTATTCATCCCTGCCAGGGCTTGTCTCAGATGGGCTCTGTGTACCTCTGCAAAATTGATAATCTCTTGTTTCTGTTTTTTCTAATGTTATATTTGCCTGGTATTTTATCCTGCCAGGGCTTCTTTTACATGTGTATCACATACACTCACAAACTTGAAAGTCTTGTGTTTTGCTTCCGTTCCCACTTTCAAAGAAATACTCTTTCACTCTCTCTGTCTCGCTCTCTCATGTGCTTCATTAATGTTTACTTGGTTTTGGCAGGCTGCTAATATGCCCCGGCATCCCTGCTTCCATTGGGTGCACTAACCAGCTTTGGCTAGCGTATTCTCCTTCTCCTGTGGTAAACCGCCAGTGGTTGTTCGGCGTCTCCTCTTTGGTTGCCGTATTCACTTCTTGGCTTCTCTATGTCCCGCAGCCCCTGCTGGGCTCTTCTGCTGCATGTCTTCAGGCTCCAGTAAGGCAAAGGCTGCCTGCAAACACATGTGAATGCCAGCGATCCCTCTGTTGGTTTCTGGCGTCCCTGCAGCATGTTTCTTCTCGTGGTTAGCTTCCTTGTTTTCGGTTCTCGAGCCTGTCGGCTCCACAGCTCCCGCTTCATCTCACGGTCTCTCGGCTTGTTCCAAGACAAGCAGCTTTTGAATGGATTGTGTCCTCCCACGTATTCCTCATCTTTGATATTCATGTCTGCTTGCAGTTTTTTTCTGATTTTTTTTTTTCATAGGATCAAGCGTCATGCAGCGTTGAGTCTTAGTTCTCGATGGCCTCAGTAGCGTGCCTCGTGATGTTGACGCTAGTATAGGAAGCACGCACGCTGACTGTTTCCTCAGTAATGTTTTTTCCGCTTTGCTACGTGCTTCGGAGCTACTCGTCTCAGTGAAATTATATTGCATTTATTCTTCAAGTGAATTTGACATTCTTCGAATATGTCCTAGACACCGAAGACAGGCTTCAAACAGTGTACAGACTGGGGCAACAATGTCCATCACAGGCCCTCACCACGTCTGTGTGTTTGGGGACAGCTCACAAGTTGAACAAATGTGGCTCATGTCAATCTATGTTGGTCAAGGCCTTGTGGAAAGGAAGTAATCCCATCCAAAAGAAAGTCGTCCTCTGAAATCGAGGGATTCCTCCGAGAGAAAATGCCTGAAACATTGGAGACGATCGAGGTCCGGTTCACGACGCTCATCCTCCTCTTCTAACAGAAAGAGTAAGAAACAACATCACAGGTCCTAGTCATCGTCACCTTCCTCTCCCAAAAAGTTTTGTTCCCAAAGAAAACCTTGACTCCTGCGGAATGGGAAAACTTCCACTTAAAAAATGCTTGCCCTTTTCAATAGGCAGGCTCCTCCGAGTGCCCCTTTCAAGGAGTCAGGGAAGTGAAGCCACCCCTCTGCATCTGACAAGACCAGTAGGGAGTCTTGTGAGTCTCCATGCACGCCCCAGGGCCCGGGAAGAGAGACTCCTCGTCGAAGGAGTCTTCATCATCACATAAGAGAAAACCTGTGCCTATCTCCTCAAAGCCTTCATCTCTACTATCAAAGCCTTCTTCGAAGGTATTTATCCTGCAGATAAAGACATGCCATCCATTTAAAGTCATTGAAGCATGCTAAACCGTTGGCTCATTCACCGACTGCTTCGAGAAAATAATAAAAGTCCTCAATACCATTGGAGCATTCAGTGCTTCCAAAGACTGCAAAACCTATTGCTGAATAGACCAAGTCATTCAAACCCATGACTCGACCTGATTTTTTCAGGCAAATGGGATCCATCTTCGAGGAAGATGAAGAGGAGAATCAGGCCCCTTTTGTTTATGAGTATGGAACCCCAAATGTTCCAGAAGAACACATTTCTCTAGAGTCTAAGATGCAAACTCTGGTAGACACTCGTAAAGAAACCAGCATCTGGGAAACATCACCAGAGACTGATTTTGGTAAACCAGTGGTGACTTGTTATGTTGATCCGTCATACAGATCTGTGATTTGTAAAGTGGCTGAATATCTGGGGTGGTCTAAACCTGCAGATACTATAGAGACTGATGATCTCACTGATATCTTAGACAGTGGTCCAATTAAGGAGGCTGTGCTACCATTTCATGCTACCTTAAGAGTAAGGGTTATGGAAAATTGGCTAAAGCCAGATTCCGTTCCACCTGTTAACATTTTAACAAAGAAATGCAGAACAGCTTCTGTGGACCCTCCTTTTCTGAACAGGCACCTTACACCAGAGAGCCTGGTTGTTCAAGCTGCAACAGTTTCTTCTAAGGCCGCAGCTTCTCCTTCTACTCCTGCAGATAAAGAGGATAGAAAAGTTGACTCTTTGGGAAAGAGAGTGTTTAGTGCAGGGAGCATGGCACTAAAATTGACTAATGCCACTAACACCCTAGCTAAATACACACACACCCTTTGGGGTGTAGCTGCTCTTGCAGCACAGCACATTCTGGAGACTTTTTAGGCCTAGTACAAGATGGAAAAGATGCTATGAAGCAGTCTTTACAGTCCAGCTTGGATGTAGTGGATTTAGTAAGCAGGTCCATGACTGCCAATACTGTGCTTAGGCGCATGTCTTGGCTCAGGAAGTCAGGGTTTTCTGCAGATGTCCAGGCACGTTTACTTGACATGCCTTTTGACAGAACTTTTTTGTTCGGAGAAAAGGCTAATAATAGCCTGGAGTAACTGCAGTCTTCTAGAGCGGCGGCAAAATCATTAGGTGCAGCAATCAGGCAACTTCACCTTCAGGTCAAGGGGGTGGAGAGGACGTCCTTTTTGTTTTTATTCCTCTGTCTCTAGAGGAGGAGGACAATTCTCGCAAAGGGGTCAGAAGAGAACGCCTCATGTAGGCAAAGGAAGAGGAGGTAGAACTCCCCGTTCAACACCCACAGAATTCTCCCCAGCTGCAGGTGGAGCAGCAAAATGACTCCCTCACCCACAAGTCTGTGGTAGGAGGCAGACTGGTATCATTTCCAGAGCTGGCGAATCATAACTTCGGACGCATGGGTGCTACGCACCGTAGCAGATGGTTACTGTCTCCCATTCCTAAAGAGACCTCCCGATTGCTCCCCAAAAGTTTGATTGGCCTGGGCTCCAGATCCACTCCTTCAACAAGAGATTCTCATCCTGTTGGAGACAGGTGCAATAGAACTGGTACCTGCAGCAGAGAGGAACCTGGGTTGGTATTCTACCTACTTCCTTATCCCCAAAAAAGACTGAGGATTGTGACACATCTTGGGCTTGAGATGCTTGAACAAGTTCCTCAGGAAGGACAAGTTCAAGATGGTAACTCTTTCACAGATTCTTCAGGTCCTTCGACTCCAGGATTGGTTGGTGGCATTGGACCTTCAGTACTTTCATGTGCCTATACATCAGAGGCTCAGCCCAGAGTGTTTTCACCAAGTCCTATGGCAGTAGTGGTAGCAATTCTAAGGAGGGAGGGGATTCACATCCACCCGTACCTGGACGACTGGTTGATCAGGGCTGTTTCTCCGGAAGTCATCTCAGTCACACCTGCCCCTTCCTCCATGAGCTGGGCTTCTCCCTGAACTTCAAGAAGTCCCACTTGACACCTTCACAGAAGCTTCAATTCACTGGAGCAATCCTGTATTCATCCCCGGGAAAAGCTTTGCCACCCGAGTTAAGGTCTCAACACCTCTTGCAGATGGTCAAAAAATTCCAGAGTGCCCAACGTCTTCCAGCCTAAGACTTCCTACGGTTCCTCTGCCTCATAGCATCCTGCATTTTTCTGGTGCCAGAAGCCTGTCTGAGAATGAGATCCCTTCAGTGGGCTCTCCGATCCCAGTGGTCTCAATTCTCCAGCAGAATGACAGACCTTCTTCAGGTCCTGACAAATGTCGCCCACGATCTCCTGTGGTGGGCCAGCCAAAAGAATGTGATGAGAGGAGATTCCTTTTGCCAACCATGGCCAGATACGACAGTTGTGACAGATGCCTCCCTCACAGGATGGGGAGCGCACATGAGAGATCTTTCAATAAGCAGTCACTTCTCTCTGTCAGAGTCCAGACTCCATATCAACCTTTTAGAGCTGAGGGCAATCAGACTAGCGCTGATGGCCTTCCTACTCTCAATACGTGGAAAGAGTCTCCTTATAATGACAGACAACACAGTGGCCATGCACTACCTCAACAAGAGTGGGGACGTGGGGTCACTGGCCCTGTGCAAAGAGGCAATGCAGCTCTGGTTCTGGGCACTGAGAGAAGGAATCAATCTTCTGGCAATTCATTGATCCAGAGAAAATAACACAGCAGCAGACGCTCTGAGCACGAGTGGGAGTTAGCTCAGGAAGTCCTTCTGGAGATCTTCACCCTTTGGGAACCCCTCAAGTGGATCTGTTCGTGACCAGAGTCAGCCAGGCGTGCAAGTTGTTCTGCTCCAGGGAATTTCCACAAAGATGAGCTCTAGGGGATGTGTTTGTGGTGAACTGGGAGTTTTCACTTCTGTACACGTTTCCACCAGTCCTTGTCATTCCTCATGTCACCAGGAGGTTGAGGAAGTTTGGGAAAACCAAGATCCTCATTGTTCCGGATTGGGCCAGGAGAACGTTGTACCCGTACATTCTGGAAATGGCCATCGGCCCTCCAATTCATCTTCCCCAAAGAGAGGACCTACTCTCGCAAGAGGGAGGTTGCTTTCTTCACCCAAAGATCAGGACTCTCAATCTTCATGCATGGTGTGAGAAAGGGTGTGATATAAGGATTGGGACCTTCCGGAAGACATAATGGAAGTGTTGCTTTTGGCTAGAAGACCAGCAACTAAAATCCCTGTACCACTGCTGTTGGAATAGGTTTAGCAGTTGGTGCAGGGAAAAGAAACTTGATCCTTTCACATGTATGCTTCCCCATGTTCGTTCTTTCTTTCTCCATCTAACTCATTCTGGGTTGCAAGTGGCCACAGTGAAGGGCTACTTAGCGGCATTGTCAGTCTTTAAGAGACCTCTGATTGTGGTACAATTTCTTAAAGGCTTAACAAATTTGTTTCCATCTATTCCCTACATCGTGCCATCATGGGATTGAAATCTAGTTCTTATATGTCTTATGG
Source organism: Ambystoma mexicanum (assembly GCF_040938575.1). NCBI lineage: Eukaryota > Metazoa > Chordata > Amphibia > Caudata > Ambystomatidae > Ambystoma > Ambystoma mexicanum. Next base: position 1,295,327,485 of record NC_090929.1, read on the forward strand.
AAGCTCCACTTGAACCCTTACATTCATGCTCTTTAAGAATTCTAACCATGAAAATTGCCTGTTAGTAGCTATCATATCTGCCCGTAGGGTAAGTGAGCTACAGGCCCTTTCTTCCAAACCACCTTTCACATCTTTTTTCAAGGACAAGGTCCTTCTAAGAGTTAGGTCATCTTTTGCTTCCGAAAGTTCACCTCGCACAGCGTATCGCATTACCATCTTTTTATCCAACTCCTCATCCATCAAAGGAGGAGAAGAGACTACATCGCCTGGACCCTAAAATGGTGCTAAGCTACTACATTACAAGAACAGCAAGTATTTGTTAAGATGATCAGCTCTTCATTGGTTATGCTGGTCAAAGATTAGGCTTGGCTGTCACAAAACAAACAATCACTAGATGGATTGTCATGCGCATAACAGAATGTTACTCTTTGGCAAATATTCACCCGAAGGTTTGAGGGCGCATTCCATTAAGAGGGTTGGCTGCTTCCTGAGCTCTGGAAAGAGGTGTGCCAGTGCGGGACATTTACAGAGCAGCAACCTGATCGCTGCTTTATACTTTCAGGATATTTTACTGTGTAGCTTCTTTATCAGGAAAGGAAGCCAAATTTGACAAAGCTGTCCTTCATAATATAAACAAATAGGTACATTCTTGGCACCTATCGCTTAAGTCAAACTGCTTTGGTAGTCTATCAAAGATGAGGAATAGGTGGGAAGACACAATCCATTTGACGAACAAGTTACTTACCCTTGGTAACGTTCTTTTGACTGGATGTTCCTTCCACGTATTCCTCATCGCCCTCCCATCATCCCCTCTCGCTTGCCTAGAATTTCTGTGTTGTACACCTTCCTTTCTCGCAACGTCAAGATTGTTTCCTCCTATGACACAGCATGCATTTAAAAGAGTTAAAATTAAGAACTGAGGTAACGGTGAGCATGCATGCCTTAGATACCAGTGTCGACATCACAAGGGGGACGCTACAGAGGCCATCGAGGACCAAAACTTGAGGCTGCACGAGGCTCAACCCTATGAACATTTTTTCCAAAGCAAGCTGCAAGCAGACTTGAATATCAAAGAGGAATATGTGGGAGAAACATCCAGTCGAAAGAAGGTTACCCCGGGTAAGTAACTTATTCTTCTCTCTCCAGCAGCTCTCTCCAGTCAGCTGCTCCACTGGTTTAAATCTCTCAGACACAGGTATACACCCAGAACAACTAGAGATCAGCCTATGTTCCTGCTATTTCTTGATCTCCGTTCCTCCATTCTTCTTCCTCGTTGCAGTTCTCTGGTAGTTATGGGAATGGAAGTCTATTGTTGAATTTCTAGATGTAAAGTTTGGAACGTCAGGGTAATTGTTCTTTAAAGGTAAGTCAGTTGTAGATGACATAGGTAGAAGCTGAGAAGGTGTTTTCATTAATTTTAGAGGAAAGTCAGATCTTGATGAATTACATACAGTTCTCATTAGAAGGTCTTCAGCATCTTTCCTAGGGGGACGAGGGGAGCTGTTACTGTATGCCATTAAGATAAAGGAATTAGGCTGAGATGGGATATCCTCAAATATCCCTGATATAGCCAACCCCAGGGTCAGGTAGCTGCTGCCGTCACCTGGCCACATGGTGAGAGGTCACCGCTGGGAAGGAGTGATGACACCATCGGATTCATCACAGCTGGTTGCCTCCCATTCCCTCGCCTATTGGTGGTCTTTTTCTCTCCTTCCACCTCCCAGGGTTTTTCTGTGTGGTCTCTCTGTCCACTGTTGTTACTTCTAATCCACCTGCTCAAAGCATTGCTTCCTCTAGGTTATCTCCTTCTCCCCCTGATATTACGTCTCTGCCCTCTGCTGTACCACCTTCACTACCAACTCCACCTCGTGTTGTCCACCTCCTCTATATAACTCTCTCACCCCCTAATGTTATCATCTCTATGGGTCACTACTGGCTGATGCTATCCCCTCCTTCTCCTTGAGGTTTGCCACATTCGACTGCACTCTACTTTTTAGCACATCCTCTTTATTTCTACTCCTGAGTCCCAATGTTACCACCACCTCCTGCAACTATTCTCCGTCTGATCATGTGCCCTTTTCGGTCACTCCATCAACTTTCACCAACTCCCCTGTTATCTCACTCTTACCCTGTTGTTACCACCTCCTCCTTTACAACCACCTCCTTTTTCTCTCCACTCATCTTCAGATTTTACCCCTCCTCCCTTACCCTCTTAGTGCTGACACCTCTACACTCTCTCCAGCCTCTTCTCCTTCCACTGTTCTCCAGTCTCCTGCCTTCTGCAAATGTGAGCCTTCTGCAACCCACTGCTTTTGAGTCAAAGGCCATCTCCAAATGTAAACCGCCTACTCCTGCAACCCACTTTGAACAAATGGGGATCCGTGCATTTATACTGTGATCCCTCTTTCCACTGTGTGTGATTTTAAGTGAAAATTATCTTTGAGGTTTTGTGAGGGTAAGTATTAGTATTGAATATGTCTGTTTCTTTGCTTTGTGGTGAGTGTAAATGTGTAGCGACAAAGGAGGGAAAAGGCACAAGTATGGATTCTAAACTCCTACTGTACACAGGAATCGTTGACATCTGTGAACACCCAACCTCCAGTATACAGTACAGAACCCCAAAGAATTCCCACCTGATGAAAGTATACAGCAAAACACTTACTCGCACTAAGGCATAATTACCCTCTTCCATTGATACGCTTTCCCACTAGTGTTATAGTAGATGGAAGGCAGTATGGGCCAAATCCTGAGAGAGACAAACTATTGCTTAATTTCGGAAACCAAGAACAGAAAATCTCCCCTAGCTTGGCACTGCTTTCTTCGTTGATGATTTTAGAATTGCAGGTGCAGCAGATGAAATAGTTGAATTGTAAAGCAAACCATGTAACTGTATGGTTGTTTATCAAAACGATGTCCTTATCATGGAATTGAATGGTAGTAGGAGGAGTACACAAGGCTCATACAAAAAGTCTGCAGTTTCATTGTTTTATAAAGTACTGTCTTAAGTACAACCAGTAAATATTTGCACCTTAATAAGACCTCTTGACATTTTCCATACTGGGCAGGTAGAACTTGCTGATGTGAAAAGGTGCAAACCCCCAGCAAGTACTGGTATTGGACACTCGTGCAGTAGGATGACATCTTCATATAAGTGGGGGTACCCTCACCTCACAGCAAGCCAACCGAAAATGCAGATGAAATACATTTCAGTAAAGACTATGCCTATCCTGAATGTAGGCACACCAAGTGTATCAATCATGTTGTAATGTAAGTGAGCCTCCCAAAGACCAACTTGGGCAAAGTCATTGCACATGTTAGGCTGGTACATCTGACAAGTATGAAAAAGGCATTCCAAAACGGCAACATTAAATAAAGTAGCATGGAATTCGTACTTTATTAATTGACGGGTGTGATGGGTAAATTCTCCTGTGCTAAGCGAGTGGTAAGAGAGATGTTTTAACTCAAAACTCAACCCAAAATTCAATTGATGGTCCAAACTTTCTGTGGCAATTGTCCCACTTCAGATCAGTGAATTATTAGTCTCTTGTTAAAACAATTCCATTGATTTCAAGTTGTTTCAACCGCTGTTTAGTAGGTGGAGGGAGTAATGCCAACTCCCAAATCAGTGGACACAAACCCTGACCCAACCTCGCCAGAAGGATAATTGCTGCTCCATTCAGACATACAATTATTTCACATATTGTTTGTCTCTGTGTTTTGTTGTTTGCGCACGTGGAAACAAAAGCTACAAAAATGTGCTTGGAGAGGACGCTGGAAGAGGTAGGATATGGCACCAGCTACTCCCTATTTGGAGTCGAGTGGCCTAGCAACCAATGCTGTGCGCATGAAGCCTGCAGTAGCATCAACTAGCATTGGCACATCCCCATACCTCATCATGCTGTAGATTCGGCCAAATGGCAATGACAGGTACTGTATAACTAGTCAGTGATCAGTGTAGTAGACACTATCCTTTCAGTGTGGATTACCAAAAGCAGGGAGGGATCTATACACCCGTGAAAAAAATTTGTGACATAGAAGCGGCTGGACACTTTATCCTTAGGGCTTTGGGCTGAGACAACAAGCAGCTGGGTGCTATGTCACTGATACTTTGTTGTGTTTACCAAACCTTGGCGTGACCATTATACCTACCCTAGGAAGGAAGACCATCTTTGACTCACCCATACTGAACAGGAACTGATGTGAGCTGGCACTAACCCTGTCAATTTGCCCAACTGGGCACTATACCCCAGAGACAGCTAAGCAGAGTAAACAGGGCACTATATCTCTAAGATCTTAAAGCAGAGTGTGAAGCACACTGTACCGCAGAGCCGATCATGCATAATCATATCCCTGTAGTGTGCTGGACACTAATCCCTGGTGCTGAGATATTGCCAAGAATTATGGTATTTGCTCAATCCAGAAGACTGTATTCAGAGGCTTTAAGAAGCAATCTGTGTTCTATGTCCCTGAGACTGTGTGTAGATATAATGAAAGGTGCTGAGCACTGTAACCCAGAGACTGTTGTGAGGGGTAGAGCAGTATCCTTACTGTGGGAGAGAGAATCTTTAGAGCACTGTTGTTTATCCTTAATCTTATATTTTATCCTTAGAATACTGGGAGAAAGTGTGGCCCTTTTACTTTTTTAGAGTGAATCTTTACCTTGTAGCAGGGGAAAGTTCCAATGCTATTATTGGAAGACAGGTGTAGGAGGGCACAGCAATACACTTTTCTGACACTTCCATTTTAACATTAAACACTTAAGCCACCTCTTGCCTGTCTCCAGCAGCCACCCTTACCTGAGCTCTCGATCACCTTGGTGCGCCATAGTGTGAAGTGGAGGTGGGTATGCAAGGCAAATGTTAGGATTGGATTCCCCCAAAACCCTTTGTGAAGAAACACCCGGTTATAAATAGCTTTTTAACACACAAGGAGAGTCAGACAACTAAATGCTGATGTACAGATTCTTTAGGTGATGTTTAGCTATTTCCCTTCTCCCAGTACATTAGTCGTTTTTTAAGGTATTGATATAGAACAGGAAATCACAAGACACTATCGACACTATCACCATACCTAAAGCAGCTGTGTAACTACAAAAAAAGAGTTATAAATAGCGAAATAAATCCGGTCTAAATATAACAAAGTTATTTAAATATATAAAACAACGGTCCTTAAACATATATTTAAAAAGTCTTTATTCACGCTCTCTTGCTTTTATTGCATCTATCGGCCACTTTTGACTTGGGGTATCATAAAGGGCTCTCTAAACACTTGTCTAATGCGGCTCATTTCTCCCAAGAAGCCACAGCATGGATTCAATCATTTCTAAATAATAGGTCAATGAGAGTCTTCTCTTCCTCGGCCTCAGCAGACCCCATATCTATAACATGTTGGGTACATCAAGGCTCTGGCGTATCACCGACGATGTATAATGTCTTTACCAAGCCATTATTTGATGACCTTGCCCATCTGATTCTCACCTATACTAATTATGCAGATGACACCCAGATCCTCATACCCCTCACTGGTGACTATGATACGGACATGGCCCTTGTGAACAAGATTGATCTAATCATTCAGATGTGGATGGCATCCCACGGCTTATGCCTGAATGATGACAAGACAGAGATCTTGATCTTAGGAGCTCCGGCCAACCTCAACAAACCCAGCAACAAATACACATCCTTCAACATTGACGGTATTGATATCAAAGTGGCAAAGGAAGTAAAAACCTTAGGCTCAGCTCTCAATCTGAGCAAACAAGTCAATGCCACGCCTCTGCAACAGCTTACACCTGCAAGCTGATACAGGCCTGCAAACCTTTCCTCTCCATCGAGAGTCTTATCACCTTAGCGAGAGCATTAATTATCTCAAAACTTGATTATTGTAATGCCCTCTATTTAGGTGCCAGCAAATACATTGTCAATTAACTTAAAATTCTGCAAAATAATGCACCTAGAACGGCCCTAAGTATTCCCAGGAGACAACACATCTCTGAGGCTAGGCGCAAGAACAACTAGCTCTCCATCAAAGACAGAATCCAGCTTAAAACAGTCTCCCTCACCTACAAATACCTCAAAATTGCTGCCCCACAATACCCAAGGGATAAAATTGTCAAAAAATCATCAACACGTTCCTCGAGGACTGCTCATTCTTTCTGCCTTACAGTCCCCAGATTTAAACTGAAAAAAAGCAGGGGGTACCAGCTTTCCTGTTATGGCCGCTCAGATATGGAACGCCCCCTTCCCCCTCATCTCTGCAATCAAAATAATCCTTCTATAGTTTTAAGAAAAACATTAAAAGTTGTCTAACTTCTAATGATATATGATGCATGTTTGGATATCCTCATGGATCTCCTATCATATTTATACACCGTTTTATACTATGTTAATTGTTCAAATGTATCTTCTTTTGTATTATACTGCTGCTCCCTATTTTATTATTGTATATAACGACTGTTACTAAACCATGTGCAACTCGAACATTTGAAATGTACTTGTAAACGCGCCCAGATACCTCTGGTTTTGGTGGGCGATATAAATCAATAAACAAACAAACAGTGCACTGTAAACTATATATAAAAAACGTACTTGGAAGATAGCCTTGCTGGCGCTCCCTCAAAGTCTTCTTTGCTGCAGTTCTTTCTTTTTTCTGCTTGAGGATGTTTCTCTGATTGGCAGGCAGCAGCGTGTTGGGGCCACAAAGTCCTTATAAAGCTGTGCTGCTTATATCAGGTGCAGCCAATAAATCAACAGCAGCATTGGGGGTAATTCCCTTAATGCTATATGGCCGAACTGCATATGCCAGGTGCAGCACAGTGTTGATTGTAGCCTGGGGGGGTCCAAATGATCACTCATCCTGGGTCGTGTCCTCTAGCAGTGCCCGGAGCATCAGTGTAGGCCGCCTAGCAGGGCACTGTCCCTTTTTCACTTCTTGCAATGATCCCCTCGCTCTCAGGAGGAGTGCTGTATTTGGCATACACGGCCCGGGTGGCGGTGGTGTAGTTCAGCACTCCCTATTTTCAGGGGGAGCACCAGTAACTGAGCCGGGTCCCCGGCAGTGATAGAAGTCACTGGGAGGTGGCAGTGAGTCCGGGTGCTCACCTCCCTGTCACGGGAGCGCCTCACATCAAGCCTGGGTGAGATGATGGTGGTTGTGGGCCAGCAAAGGTGTCGAGTGTGGCTCAACCCTCCTAGGTGTGAGGGTCAGGATTTCTCCTCTTTTAAGACGTTCCCCATGAGCAAAGTTAATTATTTGTGTTTAAAGGATGATCCCCTGCGTGGCATCATGCAACGGAGTGTCCATTTCCTTTTTTTTTTTTTATTTGAAGGATCCCCCACACTGCTTCACACACCAGGACATCTTTTCTTTTTCCACCTTTTCCTTTTTTTCTCCGTCCTTCCCTCTGCGCAAAGAGAGGCTAGTTTTCTCTGTACCGTTTTGCTGTCAATTGTAATTAGTTTTCAGGAATCTTAAATGAACAGTCAGTAAACACTCTAAAAATTCTTTTGCCTACTAAAAGACATTGGGCCGTATAGTTTGGCAGTACTTTGGTGGTAAAAAGAATTACTGTTAATACCACTTGTTACAGCGGATTTACCACAGGATTACAAGTGGTGATCCCTGGTGTAGGTCCCCATTTTTTTAAGTCCATAGGACTCCATAGGGATTTTGGCCGAATTACCACCGGCAGTATTCTCCCAAAGTTGCTGTTTTTTGACAGTAAGGTGGAGGATTTACCTAAAGCATTTTGCTGGAAGTAAGCCCTCTGCCTTTCCACCAAAGTTGTAGTACAGCAGTGTGGTAAGGGGTGGTAATGCAGTGGTAACATCATTACCACTGTTTTTTCCTGCACCGCTGCATTCAAAATGAGGCCCTATGTTCTGGCATATCTTTTAATTAGCCACATAATTGTGTCTTTTAAAAAAAAAAAATGTATGTCGGTATACTCTACATGTTTTGTTTCCCTGACATATTTCACTTCTGAACTCTTAGTAATTATGTAGTGTCAGGTTTTTATTAAAATAGAAATGGTATTGTCTGTAATTTTAACAAGTCCAAAGACTGTAGAATTACAGCTCAATAAAACTCGACCCACAAAATAGTGAAGATTTGTTTTTAGAAATATGGGCACCTTTTGATTAATTATACGGTTGAGAGTTCAGCTCACGAGCATTACTGTGACTTATTGAAGACATGGTTAGGGTTGATAAAGAACAGACCTGGACTGTACATGTAGTTGTTAGTTTCTGTTTATATGTTACATGTTTAGTCTGTGTGTGTTGAAAAATCTTGTATTTACTACAGGATTATTGACTTATGTATTTACTTGATGAGCTTAAATATGTTCTAAGATTTTTCAAGTATTATTGATTATTCACCTCTTTAATTTCACTATTGTAATAAGAGCTTTCTATGATCCTGTACTTTGTGAAATTGTATTGTTTGGATATTTTGCAAAATTGAAAATAAAATATAAAAAAGAAAAAAAAATTTGGCACAGTGCTGTCCTATTGAGAATTTATAAGCTCTTCACTACCTCTGCTTGGCTCCAATAGTGGGCCAAAATATGCTTGTTATTACGGGAGTCATTTTGCTTTGTTTACATTTTAAACATACATTTTCTACCTTCACTAAGCATCAACCAGAGTATTCTAATACGTTTATTGAAATGAGGAGACTAAATGTGTGTACATGCAGTTTATTTACAGTGGACACATGATCCTTTTTTTGTTTTTCTTTGCATGTATATATATTTGTTGTTACCGATGGAGCAGAGAATGAAGCAAAGAGAGACGCCAAGAGTGCCAAAGGAGCTAAATCAAAACCGGATAGCAAAAAGAAAATGGTAAAATAAATGCTTATAAATGTTATTTTAGTACTTGTTCAAAACCATCTTCATTCATTGCTCCCTTCCAAATAAACTGAACAGAACAATATGTTTAATACATGTTTACTGTAAGTCAACACAATGGGGTAGGAGGTGTACCAGTCACTGCTTTGCTGGCCAATATTTGTGGAACATGTAGGCATTTATTGACTTACCTGAAGTAGAGGAGGTCATGGCCAGCGTGTGTTGAGCTGGCCATTGAAACGGAATATGTAGCTATGGTTGGTTAATAAAATGTTGTTGGTAGAGTTGCTCCTTAGACTCAGTGTGTATAACATGATTGCCTTTCAAAAATAATTTGGGGACAAGTGCTGACTGATATGTGTATGCTAGGAACAGAGGTTTTCCAAGCTCTGGTCTTGAGTAGGTGGGGATTTCATACTGAGGGAGAAAATACTTCTCCTTAAGTTATCTGATTGGCACATAGGAAGTTTGCTTAGTTAGGTTTGATGCTTTTGAACCATGGGTAATAATGTATGTTGGTGCTAATATAAGAGAGGACCTGTGTAGGAAATGTAGTGTGAAGAAGTTTTTTTTTATGGCACTAGTCTGTAGTTCATACTTTTTGTGTCTTGATGTGACACGTTGGGTGTCTAGACTCTTAGAAGTTTTGGTAAATGTCATGGCTTTACCAAATTGCTAAGGGTGATAGGAATGCTTGACGGGATTTGAACAGATCAGATTGATTTCACTCTTACTCATTTATTTTCTTTAATGCACTCTGACTGTTTTGAAACTGACTTTAATCAAACTTTCCTGCCACTGAAATAAAGATTGATCTGAGTGATCTCCAAGTGGGGTGGTTGCTTGGTGGACTCATCTCTCCACTTCAAAGATCTCTGTGTAACCGGAAGGTTACAGGTTTGACTCTTGGTGTGGTCCACGCAATCACTGATCATTCATAGATCATAACTTGATTTTCATTGACTTTGGCGATTGGAACTCCTGTTATTTACTGCACACAGAATGGTCAGGGCCATGCTCCCTCTCAACCTGTTTTCCATCAAGGCTTGTTAGGTTAGATTCTTTCCTCAGGACTTACAGGACATAGAGGAATTTAAAAAACGTATTGGCCACCATCATTCTAGCCATGGTACATACTCATGCTAGTGAACAACAGCTAGAACATACAAGCGGATGGGCAAGTTATTCAGAGTTTGGGTTTCCACTACAGTATTTAAAATATCTAGTCTCACATTTCTTGCACCTCTTCATCTGTAGACCTAAAGGTCCATCTGACAGTGATGCCAAATTAGTACTAGGGTAAGACGTTGCTTCTCTGTTGCAAGACACGTGTTTATTTGACACTTAAATCATATAGTCATATATCTTTCCTGTTTCTCTTCCATTCACTGTGCCATGAATTAGTGAACAGGAACTACAGAGTTTTTGAATGCAGGTAAGTTACACATTGAATGAAGAGGAAAAAGACATTAAAGAGTCATAGGATAACTGAGAATGGCTAACTCTGAGATGGTGGCTAAGGAGCAAAACGGGAAACACACACACATGTCTGGTGATGCGTCTCAAAGCATTTGGTTGTGGGCCTCTTTTTCACTTGAAGTGGAAACAACACTACACCGGTAATTATGTGTCACAAATGGCTTAAGAATCATTCCTAGTCTCGAAGGCGGTTCAAATATTTTATATTGAAGATTTTGTGGGGCCTATCCCCCACCCTCCGAACCTGGAATTATGTCTCTCTCTCTGTCTCTCTCTCTTTCTCTTTCTCTCTCTGTCTCTCTCTCTCTTTCTCTCTCTGTCTCTCTCTCTCTCTCTTTCTCTCTCTCTTAAAACCTCCACCTTAACGGAGACATCCCTAACCCAGGCTAGTAGACACAGAAGGTTGACCCCTACTGCCTAGTTATATCTTCTGCTACGAGTTAGGACCTAAAGGCAGAATGCCTTGTGTCACTAAACTCCATCAGGGACTTGCTAATGCTCCCTACACTCTCCAGCAGTTGGTGTTCTAAAGGGAATTTGGATAGTGCCTTGCAGATATCGTTTGATTCAGTCTTCATCTAACAAGCTCATCCTCACATCTCCACAGCTTCTACTCAATCTTCTTTTCCCTCCGTTTCACTTCTCCCACCAATCTTCTGTCCCTTTGCTATTCTCACTGCTCATAGGTCTTGCTTCCACCCTTTTGATGTTACTCCTCCTTCCACTACCCTACTACTCTTTCCTCCACACTACTATATCAGGAAAAGGCAGGAGGTAAATCCTCAACTTTTCTTCCAAAAATCTGAGAATTTACTACAACGGAATTACAGCTTGTGGTAATTCCACCAAAATCCCTATGGAGACCTATGGACTCCAAACATTGAGATTTACACTGCCTTTCCACCAGGCATAATCCTGTGGGCTAGTCTGTGGGAACTAGTGGCGGTTATGGTAATCAATTTGGGCAGTCATTTGTTGATTTAAATTTAACCCCAAAGTAGCGTCAAACCTGTAATGCGGCTCATGCAGATCCTGGGTTTCCGTGTTTTTTAATTCACGCATGTGGAGAAGTCCTAATTAAGCTCTCTTGTACAGAGATGGGTCAGAATGATGGATAAGAATGCAATCAGTTTTGGTTTCCTGTGATTACTTTGGCTGAGCAAAATGTGGGTTCTATTGTTCTTCTCATTGTTTCCTTTTCTCTTTGTTATATAGTCCAAATTTAACCTTGTGCAAAAAATCCTAACAGAAAGAGAAGTATTTACTGCTGCAAAGAGGAGCAATTGTCTGCACAAATGACACAGCCTTGTATTTGTTTGCCCTCTTTTAACAAATAAATGGAAACATGTTAGACCGAGCCACAACGAGTTTTTCAACGGGTGCGTGCCATTAAAAAATGCTTTGCAAATAAGCCCTATGACTCTTCCCCCCGTCTCTGATCCCAATGCTAGGTAATTAGTTCAAATTTGAGAAAGGGGCTTTTGTTTTGTGGTTTGACATTTTGCATATCAACAGTGCTTAATGTCAGAAAATGGAATGGGACAATGCAGATAACATTGTTACTAAGTATCAATCTAGGTTTTAGATGAGGTCCTTGCAACATTGTTGTAAGTAAACAAAAATGAACAATAGGACTTCTCAAATATGTCTCCCCGAGCACCTTTTTCACCAGAGAAGTCCCTAAAACATGAGATTTTGTAGACTTAGCCATAAAACGGAAAATCCATTGAGTTACATTCTATGTTGGCATGAGGTCACACTTGATCCTTCTTGGCAGAAGCAAAGCCAGCATAAGTCTGTGCAGGGTCCTGGCACACTTTAATAAAGCCGCCTTGATGAACAGCAACACACCTGGCAGAGCCATCTCTAGTACTGCTTTGCTTGCATTTGGTACAACTGTGTGGCTAAGAAAATCCATGGCAGCACCATGAAACAGACAGCTTGAACTTCAACACTTGCTACCCGTAAGAGGTTGTCACCCTCGTCTCCATTTTTGAAGAGCAAATATTTTCCCAGATTCTTATTAGAAGGGCACAGTTTTTAGACGTGGATGAGTGGCACATTGAGCATGGTGGCAGAAGACAAATTATATTCTCCAGCATTGGATCTTTCATGGATTCACATGCTTTGAATATTCCCCGCTGAGAGGCTGGGAATCTTGGTAACATTTTATTATAGCTTATAATAGAACTTTTAGGCTCTCTTTAGTAGCCATCCATGTCATTTTGGGTGCAATCTGCCTCAGTCAATGGGACATCGAGTGACAAGACCCAGGAGGCCATCTTCGGATTCTAACCGCACATTGTGCTGAGGAGTCCTCAAAGCTTTCTCTCCTGAAGAAATAAAGCCAGAAACCAACATATTTCCTTCAAAACCCAAAGATCTTTCTTCAAAAACAACATATTAGTGCTTTTACCTTTCAAATATGGAAGAAAAGCTTAAAGCTCTTTTCAAAGCATGCCAGTTATGTGGAATTCAAAATGTATATGAGAGAGACAAGCATTCTGAATGCATTTATTGTCAAAACCCCTCAAGGATAGAAAAAGGAAACTAGCCCTTTGGTTGAACGAGGGCGGTTACCCTGCTTCAGAGGCTGAATCCTCTAGAATTGTAGTGGAGGACAAATCTGACAGGCCTAAAACTCATATAAGGGCCAAGTCAGAGGACAGAAGATCTTCTTCTGCTACTTTTAAAAAGAAAAAGGAATGAAAAATAGCAAAAAAACTGTGTGGCCATCGTTGACCTCGCAGACAAGGGACCCGTCGAGAATAAAAACAATGACGGAATTCACAGGAAGCGCTCTGTCAACGAGCGTGACGATCTCCGGTGCTGCCCAAAATCTGTCAACAGCAGGGCCACAATTGTCCACGACCCACTGATTGTTGACGGCTGTTAAAGCATTGTTGTCAGCTTCATCACTGTCATTGACAGCCTCTTTGATGGCAAAACATACAAAATCATCAACATTATCGCCTACACACCCGTCATCATCAACAGTGTCTTCAAAAGCATCATCGACAGCATCAGCTGCTCCCTCGACGACAGTATTGTCCACGGAAATCCAAACAACGTTGACGGCGGCAGCAACGGTACATGGAAAGTCGGCAACACCTCTTCTGTCTGTGCCATCAACGGGGGGGGAACATAAAAAGGACATTAAAGCATCCTCGTCCCAGGGGACACAGAAAATGTCAAGAGTCAGAAAAACTGAAGGGAAATTAGAAAAATGAAGACACAAACACGGGTTTGGAGGCAAACACATGCCAGAAAGAAAGAAACAAGAACAACTTGGAGCTTGGAGACTCTGTCCCTCTACAAATCCCAGTAGTCATTAAAATGCCAGTCAGTCCCCTGCACTCTGCCAATATCGTAGACAACCAGACCACAATCGCCAAAAGTGGCCCATCCTCATCCAAACAAGAGGGAGACGGTGATCACCCAATAGAGTCTAAGAGCCCAGCCCTGTCTCCAATCTTGTCAATTCTTCCAGACCAGATACTGGAGCACCATATTGATTCAGAATTTGAACAGGGGTACTCACCCCAGCGAGCTGAGAAGAAAACGTTTTCGCCAAGGGAAGATACTGTGAAACCATGGTTAGAAGAGTTAACATACCCAACATCAGCAGTCCTGGACGCCCCTTTAAGACCAGCAGTACCTTTACTGAACCCTCAGTCCTGGTTATCAATACAAGTTTTATCTACTCTCCAGTCTCTACTTCAGTAACTGGATACTAGGCTGCCACCCGGCCAACCACATCCGCAGGTATCCGATAATACACAAGTCCCTTCGGGAGAACCCTGCAGGTCTGACACAATAGCAGGGGGCCAACTTAATGAACCAAGAGGTAATACACCCACCAGGCGTACAGCCTGACCACAAAGTCCGCATATCAAGCCTATGGGGCACATACAATGGCACAGCTCCAACTAGAACATGAGGGTCTTCTCCAACTAGAACACAAGGGTCTTCTCCAAAACCACAACATTCTCCAAACAGTCAAGAAGAAGAACTACAGTCCTCTACTACAGACGATGAGAGAGACAACAGGGACACTGACACCTCTATCTCAAAATCACCACATTTAGACAACTGGGAGGACAAAGACTTGGGTCTAAACCAAGACGCTGAAGAACCGTCACCTCAGTCTCCACCTGATGAAATAACTGCATTTCACAATACAGTCGAAAAGGCTTGTGAAGAATTTGGCATAGTTCCATCAAAGCAGAAAAAATATTGTTTCCTGTTTGATTTAATGTACAAGCGCAGAAAGACAGGAATGTCAATTCCCTTTCTAGACCATGTTTGGAAAGTAGGGCTGTTGTTCATGAAGGAATCCTTCTTAGAACCGACATTAAAAGGACACCTAGATAAAAAATGTAAAGCACTGGAGGTGTCCCCAAAATGCCTTACATCCCCACCGACCCCCGACTCTGGAGTTTCAGCAGCAGCATGCAGAAAATCTAATACATAAGGTCAAAAATGTACAGTTCTGCCTGACAGTGACAGCAAGATGCATCTGGTAAGAAAATTCTAGTCATAGGCGCCATGGCAGTAAAAGCAACAAATTCACTGGCAATACTCTAAAGATACAACCGCAAAATCAAAATGTGGAACCTGGATGGCTCTGCTATTATGTACTTGCCAGAAGATAAAAGAAAGCAGGCCCTAGTCGACCTATGAGAAGGTGAAGACCGCATCCAATCATGCAATCAACATAGCAGTCAATTTAGTGGAGACTGAGTTTAAACGGGTCAAAAATGGCATTGTGCTACGAAGACAGGCATGGTTGAAATGCACAAACTTCAAGGCAGATGTTCAGTTAAAGGTATTAGACATGCCTTTCGAGGAAGACCAATTGTTTGGTCACAAAATTGATGATGCCCTTAAAGCCACACAAGCATTTACAGATACAGCAAGATCGCTTACCATGCTAACAGTGAGACACACTTTTCGCTCCTTCAGAGGAGCTTGAGGTCGTTCCACATCAACAAGCAGAGGCGGCAAAGGGTATCAGAGGGCAACCTCATATACACAAACATACTACCAGGGGTATCGCCAGGCATAACAAAAAAACTACAAGCAAGCTCCAGGAAGGTGACGGACAACATCCACCTCTAGGGGCAGACAGTAAAAACAAGCCTGACTTCCATCAACCAGTTGCAGCCACGGCCCAACTGCAGCAAGTGGGGGGCAACCTACAATGTCATCTACAGCAGTGGCAACAAGTAACCACAGACAAATGGGTGTTAGACATCATACAAAGTGGGAACCTCATATAGTTCCAAGGAACTCCTCCCCCGATGTCCCCAATATTTCAACACCAACCGCACATAAACATCTTAAAGTGTGAAGTAAAAAACTGCTCACAAAAAAAGCAATTGAAAAGGTTCCGAAGCATCAGAGGGGCAAGGGCACCAACTCACGATTCATTGTAGAAAAAAAAAACAGTACTAAGTCAAAAGATATTTTTATAAAGATCTTTTGCAAAAAAGATCAATTTAGAAAGACCGCTCTGTGACCCCGCAGAGCAGTCTTTCTAAATCAAACTGTCGACCCTGCGACCACACAGGTATGCTCAGGGGCTGACAGGCGCAGCGAGACAGAGAGGACGAGCTGCGGGATTGTCAAGTGAGTGTGTGTGTGTGTTGTAGTGTGTGTGTGTGTGTGTGTACGGTGGAGGGTGGGAGAATGGGGCCGCAAGGTGTGAAGGGAGGTTTGGGGGGTGAAACACCCTGAGTTTAAAAAATGTTTAAAAAAAACTATGGTCATGTCTCTTTTTTCTGCTTTCTGAGGGCCGCACAAAATCGACCAAAATAAATCAGTATTTTTTATGTGTGACCTTCGGAAATTGGAAACATGACATAGAACCAAAAAAACACACGACTCATGGAGACCAATCCTGGACCTAAGAAGTCTGAACAAATATATCAAAAAACAAAAGTCAAAATGATCACCCTGGCAGAAGTCATAAAGTCAATAAAGGAGGGCAATTTCCTGGCTTCACTAGACCTCAAAGACGCACATTTTCACATTCCAATTTGCAAAAGCCACAGGAAATTCTTAGGATTTGTTGTGGACACAAGTTACTATTAATTCAGAGTCCTCCTGTTTGATCTTCGCTCAGCCCCAAGAACATTCACGGAATGCCTAGCCCCAATAGTCGTGTCATTTAGGAGAAAAGGATATCATGTGTATCCATGTCTCTACAATTGGTTAGTACGAGCCACATCGCGCCTGGCAGCGGAAACAGCAATCCAGCAGGTGTCCGACACCCTCTTACGCCTCGGCTTCGCAATAAATTCAAGCAAATCCTGCTTCAGGGCATCGAACAAGATAGTGTTCCTAGGGTCAGAGTTCAACACCAGCGTGGGCCGGGTGTGCCGCTCTGTGGAAAGGGCAGCGTCCATACCCTATACCCCCCTAGTCATCCTGGGAGCCACGATCACAGTCAGGATGGTCATGCAACTCTTGAGCACCATGTCTTCCTGCATTCCCCTAATCCAACACTGCAAGTTGCAAATGAGACCTCTACAAGAATTCCTAGCGGATCAGTGGTCCCAACTTTCGGGAACGTGGAGCGTCAAGATAACAGTAACAAGGTCACTCACAGACAGCTTGCGGTGGTGGTTTACACCAGCCCACATCACTAAAGGAGTCCCGTTCAGGGATGCCCCATTCCAGGAAACCCTAATCACGGATGCCTCACTTACAGGATGGAGCGCACACGCAAACCAGTTATCAGTAAAAGGATGTTGGTCCCTGACTGTGACGCAAATCCACATCAACATACTGTAGGTCAAGGCAGTAGCACATGCCCATTACTCATTCCAAACAGTGCTCAAAGGGAAAATGGTATGAATGTTCACAGACAGCACAACCACAATGTATTACGTGTGAAAACAGGGAGTCACGGGATCAAGGGTACTTTCGAGGGAAGCCCAAAAGCTGTGGCACTGGGCTATTGAAAACAACATGCAACTGCAAGCATTTCACCTTCCAGGAAAGGAAAACGAAACTGCAGATGAACTCAGCCAACGACCAGTCACTTGAATGGCAGCTAGCGGACAGGAAGCTCCGACAAATCTTCAACAAGTGGGGAACACTAACCATCAACTTTGTTTGCCACATGGGAGAAAAAAAGATACCCGCTGTTTGCAAGCAGGTTTCCGCATCATCAATTGCTACGGGACACATTTGCAATGTCATGCGAAGGAATGTTCGCCTATGCCTTTCTCCCAACGCCAGTCATACGCAAAGTCCTGCAGATTATTGCAACACTGCACAGTCATTCTCATAGCTCTGACATGGGCGAGACAACTGTAGTTCTCAGAACTTCTTTACCTGTCCCAGTACTGTCCAGTCCCGATGGCTCAAGACCCCGACCTGTTGACCATGTGCAACCAACTGATGAGACACCACAAGACAGGGGCACTGCACTAAACTTTAAGGCTTGGATCCTGACTTCAACGAGTTTAGAGACGTCCCACTCACGCAAGAGTGCAGAAACATCTTAAAGGCTGCCAGAGCAGAGTCCACCAACAAGTCATATGTGTACAAGCGGAATCGGTTTTGACGTGGGACCTCACCAAATCCTACCATACCTTTTACAATTAGCAAAAGACTGTTTGTCTCACTCATCCATCAAAGTGCATTTGGAGGTAATCTCTAGATACACCAGGAAGCAAGGAAAAGCTCTGATTTTTGTAAACCGCATCGTTAAGCACTTTGAGGCGTATATTACGCTCTTATAACCCTCAAAAGAAAAAACCACCTCAGTGGAGCTTAAACACTTTGCTGTCAGCCCTCATGAAAGCCCCATTCGAACCCATTGCTACGGTGAACATCACGTTTGTGTCCTGGAAGACTGCTTTTCTAGTAGCAATCACTTCCTTCCGACGGGTGTCAGAACTACATGCACTATCTCTTAGACCTCTGTATCTACGGTTTGAGAAAAACAAGGTAATCTTAAAAACAAACCCTATGTTTGTTCCCAAGGTGTTGTCCAACTTCCACCTGCAAACTGAAGTAGTCCTACTGGTTTTCTTCACACATCGTCCACACCAGCTGAACAAGCTCTACATTTGCTCGACCTCTGAAGATTCCTGAAGTTCTAAATAGACAGAACCAAAAACTTTCAACAAACATCTCGACTGTTTGTGGTTGTTTCCGGCCCTCCAAGCAAAGGTCAGCCGATTTCAAAGCAAGTTATCGCCAGTTCAGTTTCCACTGCAATTTCCATGGCACATGCTTAGGTCAGGCGACCACTGCAAGGACCCATTCGTGCTCATTCCACTAGGGCAGTGTTGTCTTCGGCAGCTCTGTGGGCAGAGGTTCCCCAGTCGGACATATGCTGCGTGGTAACCTGGGCAGTTCCGCACACCTTCATCAAGCATTACTGCATGGAGGGACAAGGAGAAGCTGAAGCAAGGGTTGGAAGAGCTATCCTGCAATGCTTGTTTCAATAATGTATGCCTTCTCCCTTACACCTCCTGTTACAAATTGTAAACTGCTATAGCAATCTATTCAAAGTATGTGAATCCATGAAAGATCCAATACTGGAGAAGGAGTATGTTGCTTATGTGTAATTCTTGTTCTCCAGCATTGATATCTTTCATGGATTTACATGCGCCCACCTACCACCCCTAAGGGAGAAAGGCTACATTATACCAACTCTCATCCCGATGGGGTCAGAATCTGAAGATGGCCTCCTGGGTGGGGATTATCAATCAACATCCCATTGGCTGAGGCAGAATGCACCCAAAAGGACTTGGATAGGCTTCTATTGGAAGCTAAAAGCGTCACACATCCATCCACCAATCACTTCCAAAAACTGTACATCTAACCCAATGAACATATTAAGCTTTCGCTCACCACCTGCATTCCCCTTACTTATACAAACAAATTGTACACAGTGCTCTTATAAATGCACATATGCATTGTGCAGTGAGAGACGTGCATGAATAGAAGGGACAGTATAGATGGGCAAGTGTTCATGAGAACCCAGGCGGGAAATGCCAAGGGATGGCAAGGTGGGATGCCACTGGCTAATTACTGGAGCAGAGGAGTCCCAAAGGTGGGATGCATCTTTACCCTAACATCCTTTTAACAAAGTTTTTTTCCTGTTAATTTGATAGGTTTTTATAAGTGAAAATGTTTCATGGTGTTACATCACTGTATAGAAGTTATTAATAATTCTTCTTTTCATATACATGAAAGAACTATAAACCTCCTTTAAGAAACATATTTTTTGCAACACATATTTATGTCTGTCGTTGTCAGAAGAGCATGCTGAGGATGCAAATAATTGTTCAATTGCCTACGGCATAAGGCTCAACCATGACCCTAGACGAACCAAACCACGCTTATCATTCACTGCACCTACCCTGCATCCTAGTTCAGTGTCCACTATAGACTAACAATGTAACCAATGGCCAATCTCCAAATCCATGGGGAATGGGCTTTGTTCATGCCGCATTCCCCACTGAGCAAATCAGAGTACACATTGGCATCTGCCGAGGGCCAATCCCACTACCTAGACACCAAATGCATATCACTAGTTTTTCTATTTACATTCTTACACTTTGGAAAAATAAAACACAAGACATATTTCCAAAAACATGCTTTCAGGTCCTTGCTAATGCTTGTCGCGCAAGTGTGTTATAATCTAGTCCACCACTTCAGGCTGTAACCGCAAGTAGAATATTTTTTCCCATTTAAACCTACCACTTCGGCCATGCCGCATACTCCAATAAGCAAATTACAGTACACATTTCTCCTTGCTGATGTCCAGGCCCATTGCCCAGACACCAATGGTATATCATTGTGTTGTTTACTTACATTTTCACAATTTCCCAAAAATAAAACAAAGCAGATATTTGCAAAACCATACTTTCAAGTTCTTGCTGACCCTACTTGTGCATATTTACTGCAATCCTATCCAGCACTTCTATTTGTACCCACCAGCAGATTTATTTTCCGATTCAAACCTATCCCAATTTCGAAAAACTTCGGCACACAGCTGGACCTGGTGGCCATGCCCACTTTACCCCATTGCTGGTCCCTCGTGGTCACGGCCACTAGCCAGATTGACTATCTGGCCACTGCCTATGGCCATGGGCTATACCTCAGTCACCAAAGGTGTGTCACTATTATTTGTAGCTACAATATGACACTTTTCAAAAA
This sequence comes from Ambystoma mexicanum, assembly GCF_040938575.1. Taxonomy (NCBI): domain Eukaryota; kingdom Metazoa; phylum Chordata; class Amphibia; order Caudata; family Ambystomatidae; genus Ambystoma; species Ambystoma mexicanum. The sequence goes on from NC_090929.1 coordinate 1,295,348,000, forward strand.
ATAAAACACAGACACATTTGCAAAACCATGTTTTCAGGTCCTTGTCAAAATGTATGTACATAAAATAGTCATATAACTTAGCCCTCATTTGACAAAATCCATTCAGACTTTGGACAAACATTCAAGGTTGGGTATTTAATCTTTCAGAACACCTGTGTCCACATTTGTCAAACGGCAACAAAGTTATAAGCCATCTAAGAATTTTGAGACCCCCTCTAATGTTGCCGTCTCTTGACAAAATCTCACCATACTTTGCAAAAACATTAATTTCTACGACTAAAATCTTTTTGCAAACTTTTGTGCAGATGTGTCAATTAGCATCACATTTAAATCCTTTAAAATATTTTGGGACCTCCCTCTAAATTTGTTCCCTCTTGGAAAAACAGCACCACGCTTTGCAGGACCATTGAGTCCACACTAGAATGAAATTCCAAAATGTTATGCAGTTTCATGGAGTGGCGCCAAAGTTATAAGCCATCCAAAAACTTCTTTTCACCAACTCTGTAATGCAGAAATAGGCATAGATGTCCTCGAACATCTCAGATGCTTGCGAACATCACAGGTCTGCCCCGGACATCCGGACTGTTCGCAGACGTCGGAGTTGAAAAAACACCTGTTTTTTGGCTGTAAGGCAATATTCCATCCCACCCTCATCACCCCTCACCTACCAAGAGATTTTTTCATTAGTTTGACAAGTGAAATGGTGTTTTTTAACATGTTTTCACTGCTGTGTTTGGGGACAATGGCGGCTGTCTGCGAATTCAACATGGCGGGTGTTTCCAAAAATCTGACGCACCTCACGCTTTTCACCATTCAATCAGTGGGTGTGTCCAATGTCTGCGGTCATCACATTGTCCTCTGAGCCAATCAAAGGCCTGTCCACCGACCGAAAAGGGAAGTGGGTCCAAGGACCGAACCCAGATATGTTGAACCTATTTTTGGACGTTTAAAAAAAACAAAAACGACCAGATGGATTTACACCAAATTTACAAAAGCACGCTTTTGGGACCAAGCCACTGCTCCTGCCGCACATTTGGGGAAAATCTGTCCAGCAGTTTGGGCTGTAGGCATGAGCAATTTATTTTTTCCATTGCGTCTATGGGAAAAAACACACATTTTGGGACCCCCTATAACTTTGTCCCCCCTCCAGGAAACCTCACCAAAGTTCGCAGCATCAATCAGATGGGGCCATATACTTTCTATGCAAGGTTTTGTGAGAATTCGTCCAGGTGCAGCAAAGTTATAAGTCTTCCAAAAGTGCTCTTCATATGGGTTGAGCAACTTAACCCTAACTGCACGGCCGCTACCGCAGGCTATGTAATATATGTGTGTGTGTGTGTATATATATATATATATATATATATATATATATATATATATATATTCACTGAAAAAATCTTGGTGGCGCAAGTTATGGTTGCTTAGTTTACCATAACTGCCGAATTTCTGAGGTGTTTCGATTTTACTTGTAACCATAACTTCCATTTAACAATATCTTTTCAGTATATTTCATAGGTTTTTATTAGTGCAACTTAACCATAACGTCCCTTTAACAAAGTGTTGTCAGTGAATTTAATGGGTTTCTACTAGTGCATGCTCATTTCCTACAACTTTCCCCAATATTTTAGTCCAATTTACAAATTTTCACCTTACAGCTCTGGCATTTCCCACCTTTAAGCATAATTTTTAACACTTCTATACACTTTTTACAACTTTTTCCACTGTTTTTGTGTCCGTCGACGTTCGCAAGCGTCTGATGTCATTGCAGACCTTCCGGACATTGTCACATGACCCTGTGCACGCTCATGGCATGATGACGTGTTCGCACTTCGCGATTGGGTACTTGCTTCGCGGACAGTTCCGAACTGCATTTATTACTGATCTGGGAACTTTCAAGCTCAAATGAACCCCTTGCACAGCTCCTACACCTATTCTTACTCCTTATCCATTACCAATCTAGTACACAGCACCTACTTGGAGGAATGTTAGCAAAACTGCTATTTATCTTACAAATGGCATCAGCTATTGCCATCCCTCCTGCCCAAGAACCACCCCCACTAGCTGGTGGAACTACACAATAAAGAAAGTGCAGTACTTCCAAAGACAATGAAAGGACCAAGAAGATAAAGTAGAGGAAGTGTCTACCTCTGGCACCAAGAGAGAATCATGGGTGTGGCAGTTCTTTACCACTGTTGGGAATGTACCAGAGGCTAGCACTACCAAAGTGAAATGCACTGAGTGCAACGTTGTGCTTAGTCGCGGACTACCTTGTCAGTATTCCTACAGGACTACCTCCATGCGCCATCACACCAAATCCAACCACTTCACTGCTCTCAGAAAGGCTGTTCCTTTCTTAGCAGGTAGTAGGTAGTCTTCCTCCACCTCATCTTCCTCAACTAGTACTATAAACATAGAGCCTACATCAGCTACCGTGCAAGCGATAAAAGAGGCTGATGATCCATATCTTTCGAAGACAACCGTACTCTGTGGATACTGCAACACAGCACTATGCAGGGGGGAGCAATTCCGAAGTGCTTTTGAAGCTTTAATCAAAGAGCATGAAAAACACTGCCCCCTACCTTAGATGTTAAATACGCAAAACATCTTTCCCTGTCCACCTGCCTCTCCACATTTGTGGTCGGTGCCTCTTCTCTCATTTTCCTCCCCACCTTACTTTCTAAACTCTCTGACAAAAATACATTTTCAAAAAACAAAAAAAGGTTCCTTTAGGAACTACCTTACACAGTTAAAAATAGCAGTAAAAAATTATCTTGGACTCCATCTACTGTACATTTCTCAATAAAGTAGATAGACTCAATAAGGTTCTATCAAGCCATCTTCTAAAGCCATTGCGGCACACATTACGTTTGCCCACCCATACCGCTAACATCACTGTACTTTCAAAATAAGCTCCACGTATTTCAATGACGTTACTGGGCAGCGCTGCCAAATGTCCCCTGTCATCACCAACATCATAAGGTTATCTAACGCAAAATGAGGAACTTAAGCACACACATCTACAACAAATGCAAAACCTTTCTTTCTTTTTACAGAAATGATAGAACATTTTTATGTTGTTGAAAACAACAGTACTCAGGACTGTAAGAAGTATTTTTCATTTTGACACAATGAAAAAAACATTCAGTTAAGTCCACGAAAACTTGGTTAACTTTTTCAAATACATTTCATAGCTACCAAACTTTGTATCGTTCTCATTTTCAGTAAAACTGTCAACAGTGATCTTCTAATGCCAAATCCGATCATCGATTCATTTAATGCAAGTCTTTGCGTTCTTCACCAAAAATGATCTTCCATGACCAATGAATAATGTATACACATGGTGCTCCATTACAGAGGAGAAATGAGTGCTTTAAAATTGAAATAAAAGCAACACTTTGACATCCGCACGTTTCTACACCATATACACTCCCATTTTGCTCCTTGTTTCTGCAACCGTGAAAGGACAGATTGTTGCTTGGCAGTCGTCCCAGATGATTGTTATTACATATTCGTTGTTAATAATTATTTTCCAAATACTGTTGAAAAAGCCGTCGCCCGGTTTGCTGTACCCATGACATGTGCACATCAGGATTATATAACTATATAAAATGAAGAAGGCAAAAACATATTTCAGTAATCACTTTACAGTTAAATATACACAGTACATTCTTATTGTGCCTATACATTTCAGTGACAATTCACACTTACGATCTCTATTCTTTGCCTCAAATTGAAAATGAATCCGTCAGGACGTTCATCAAATGGCACACAGTACACTTTCAATCCACACTTTAATAAATATTATTTAAAATCTTGCTTATATTGCGTTTTGCAAATCCATTCTTCCGATATAGCAGAGTACCAACCGCTTGAAAACGGTTTTCCAAAATAGAAACTTTACTTTCCAACATCAGCCTTCAATGTATCGAACCTTATCATTTCTTTGTGGATTTTCGACACATTTACACCTTCAAATTGAAGGCAAGGGAGGGGAATGAAAGGAGGACGGACAACAATCCTACTAGGCCAGGTGTCATTCAGATCGCGCAAGTGCGTGGAAGGGGGCTGGGACAGTGCAGTACAGGGGCCCATTACATGGGAAAGAAGAGAACAATAAATAAGTAAACGGCCAGCATGTGGCAAGTGCATGGGTAAGTGCGGGCAACAGGTGTCAAGGGCTGGTAGGGGGACTGTAGGGATACAGAAACATAACAATGAGACCTACATGTATCGATCACAGCGTGCCCGAGTCGGTTTCGTTTTTGGAAACACATATCACAAAAATTAACAATATTACTGGCAGTCAGTGTACTGAAAAACAACAAAATATTTAAAGTACATCACATAGCACAATATTTACTTCCATTTTACCGCTATCAACGCACCTGTTCCCAATACATTTACATTTTCTTTAAAAAATAACCTCAGGTGCAGTCCACACAGGCTCGCATTTCCCTACACGTCAATAATAATCTGCCCTCTGCTTTCTGACATGGGAATAATTTACCCAGCAGAGACTTGCAGCGACAACATCTAAAGTATTGTTAATAAAAACTAGTTTCTAAAAGGATCTGCAGATAATGTGTTCCCACGCCTCAGACAGCCTTGTGCATAATGCAAGGATCTTGACTTTCATCCTTAAACCAACCACAAAAGCATCAAACTTTGTCTGCCATAATTGCTGGAACCTGAACGAATAATACTAACGTACATACAAGTACACTGATCACGTAAAACTGTACACACACGAACAGTGGAGTACAGGCTCACTAGCTTCTGTGTACATCTAATCCTGCAATCATATCCATGTCTGCATTCATGCACGCACCCCTTGTTGCCCTCCACAGTAAGATGTAAATGTGCAAAGGCCACAGGCACATGTTCATAATGCACATTGGCAATACAATTTCCTTTGCCTGTTATTTCAATGTTGACTAACACTGTGGCACAAACTTTTGGTGTATTGCAATCTGCAGACACTTATCATTGTACCTACTTTCTCGCGTTTCAAATTACATCCAGTACAATGACATCATTCCTTCTTATTACAAACGCTTTGTACTCCCACTACATTGCCTACAATTACTATACACATATTACTACTGTGGTGGTTGTACCCAGTGAACATATTCTGGGGCCATGGCAACAACACCATTAACTATATAACAAGTACGTACCATACACCGTCAACTAATAAAACTCACCCTGACCCGCCTGCAATCGGATTGATGTCTGCGGACACCGAAATAGCCTGCAGACTCGGTAGCATTTCTAAACCCTTTTTTTCACCTGCAAAAATAGCTCCACATTGCCTTCATTGCACTTCCCTACCATTTGTATGCCCTCTTCCAGTCATCAAAAGACCCCAAATGTTTTTTCCTAGCTGCTTCTCCATCATGCTGTCTGTGAACAGCTACGCCACCTGCCTGGCCTTTTTCAACCTACAAAAACAGCCTCATCTCATCTTGTTTCCACTCACGCACCCTTCCCAGCCCCTCTTTCCAGGAGCACATTACCCAAAATGTGTTTTCCACACTTTTCTCCCAACGCGCTGTCCACGGCCAGTTGTTCCTGTCCGCGAATCCAACATGGCGGACGCTTCCAAAAATATGACGCAGCTCACGCTTTTCACCATCCAATCAGCGGTCGCGTCTGATGTCCGCGGACATCACGTCAGCCCCTGGGTCAATCGGAGGCCCGTCTGCTGGTCGAACAGGGAAGTGAGTCTGTGGACCAAACCCAGATATCAATCATTTTTTTTTGCACTACTTTTTGGTCATTTAAAAAAATAACTACTGGATGGATTAACATCAAATTTATAAAAGCACACTTTTGTGACCAAGCCGCTGCTCCTGCTTCAAAGTTGGTGAAAATCCGTCCACTGGTTTGGGCTGTAGGCATGAGCAAATATTTTTAACATTGCGTCTATGGGAAAAACCACAAGTGTTGGGACACCTCCTATAACTTTGCCCCGCCCCTCGACAAAACCTCACCAACCTTCGCAGGATTGACCTGACAGGGCCATATACTTTTTTTTTGCTGCCCAAAAAGTGCTCTTCCCATGGGTTGAGCAGAGAGATAGGGAGAAGAAGAGGGAGAGGGAGACATTATCATAACACTTTCTTTGTTTACTGTTACATTTATGCAGCGCAAGCTGCTTTAGTGAGCACTGGATTTCAAATAGTTATATTGTGACGGCAATGGTGCTCTACATAATTTCTCTCTTAACAGGGAGCATTTTGTAATTGCAAATTACCCTACAGGGGGTAGTGTTGTGCTGTGAATATTCTATCTCTGCAACAATGCTCCTTCATGCCTTGCTGCTCAACTCCTGCCAACCTGTGATCTTCATTAAGTTACGTTTGGTTGTTCTGTCAAGGGACATACATTTGTATAACTCTCTGGAATATGGCTGTGGGAACTTGGCAGACCTGATGTGTTTTGACTAATCAGTGTACAGTTTCTTATCCTTAAACTCTGGATTCTGGTATCTTTTTTGTTGCTTGTTTTACTATTGCAAACTAAACCCTGGTAAATCAGAATTGTTGCAACTTGGAATGTGGGTGCCTTTCTGCAAGGGTCTGGCTAATGTTCTCTACTTTGGGGTGATGGAGCGTTTTCGTGCTTCAGGAGGAGAAACTTACTGAATCTTGCGGCCTACATGCAGTGCGTACTCGGCTAATGCAAAGTAGAGGTGATCATTTATTGATCATTATAAACATCTTGTATGGTATGTGCATCTACAAGGGGTTTGGTAAGGTTTAATTGAAGCATGGCTACTGGTGCTTCATTGGGCCTATGCAGGAAACCCTCCATTACATGGGGCTGCTCACTTTTTTTGCTACGCGCCTTTCATAGTGAGTTTTGCAGCTTGTATTTTCATGCACGTTTAGGATGTTGAATATATTCTCCCATATTTTCATACTCACCTACAGAGGGGACAAAAAGGAGGGGAGAAAGGAGAGAGTAAAACAGGGGGAACAGTATAGAATTTCTGTTTTTGTGGGATTTAAGTGGAGGAAGTGGGAGTGCATCCAACCATGGACAGCGGAGAGGCAGATGAGACAGAGGATGTAGAGTCAGAAAAAGTGGAGAAAGAGAAAAAGATTTGAGTCTTCCATATAGAAATGAGAAGACAGATTAAACATTTCCATAATAGAGAAAATATGTATATTATAGAGAGATAAAAGTAAGGGGCCCAGCACTGGCCTTGGGGAACTCTGTGTTGAAGAGGTTGAGGAGAAGTATGGCCAGCCCATAATACAGAGAAAGAACGATTGGAGAGATAGGAACAGAACCAGCTAAGAAGTGGAAATCCCAAGTGTAGAGGGTAGAGAAAGCAGAGTAGGATGGGCCCCCATGTCAAAAGCTGCTACAAGATGAAGGAGAATGAATATTAAATAAGATTTATGCTGATGAGCCGAAAGGAGAGAGTTGGTAACGTGGAGAAGGGCAGTATCTGTGGACTGGGAATCAACATGCTTTGAACTGGCTACAGCATTCCACAGACAGCACATCTGGACCTGGTGCTCTGCCTTTTGTAGGGCGTTAGTTACAACTCGTATGTTGACCAGTAAAAACACTTTAACGACTTTATCCACCTCTTCTGTCATCTCATCCTATAAATGACTTCCTTTGGGACAATGTGCAATTCCGTAATTTGTAATTTTGGACAGCAGCTGTTTGGCCAGTGAAGGTAGGGCTAGAGACCCTCACACATTGCTGCTATCAAATGTTGGCATCGATGTTTATTTATATAGTTTGCATCGCCGCCACAATCCAGAATCATCAGGAATTCTTCTCAATAAACTTCACCCTTTTGATCTTTTGAAATGCATCCTGCAATCTTCTGCTCTTCTGCATTTAATCTTATATTCGTGCCTTAGGCTCTTTGGTTTCTTTGCATCTTTAGGTAACTTGACAGAGTGTGGTAGTTTCATTTGAAACATTTGGCAATCAACGTCGACGTTGAACCATAAAGTGCTTCTTTGCTTTCAGCATTTGATTGAACGTTTTTGCGACCTAAGCTTTCTAGGTGGCAATCATAACAAGATCATTTTATATGTGCCCAATATGGATGATTTCTTTTTATCAAGGTATGTGAAATTAGTTATCATGATTGGGGTGATTAGTTCTCGGACAACTGGGCTATTTAGCCAATCGCAGATCCTAGTTCTTTGTAGTTTTAAGTGTGGACTAAACTATATAGTTTGCTATCCACTATGTTGTGCTAAATATACCAATTACTGCTGCAGAAATATCTTCACTATTGCAATTAATACCACCATTTCTTTACTGTTCATTTGCAGGCATCCATGAACCGTGATTTGCCTCCAAATTGTGTTCAAGTGGACACAAACTCTTTTAAATGTATCCTTCAAACTTTTGCCTTCCAAAATGTAAATATGTGTATTAGCTGGTTATTTTATTTTCTTGCACATTGAGATTACAATCACTTAACTAACGTTTCAGACATTGTGGATCCATACCATGAAGCTCAAGAACTAGGTAAGATCAACCATTTCCCTCAACCAGCCTCATTGATTTGTGTTAAATGACAATGCTTTTTTTACAACAAAAAGAGAAAAGCTGAAAAACAGTCTTGCTCCACCAAGTGGCAAGAGACATATGCAAAATTCTCCATGTCTATAGAAACAAATGGGTGCATCATTATTGCCTTCTGGAACACGTTGGGAATCATCTGGAGTTTCTTAAGCTGTCATGATGTTTTTTTCAAATTCTATGATAAATAGTCACACATCTACGTACTTTAAGCACATAAGGAAAGAATTAAATGTATGGCCAGATTAACCTTCTGCAGTATTTACTTAAAATTGAGATCATATCCCCACGAATCTACAACCAATGTATACTTTTTAAGAAATAAGGTATATTGCATCCTCCCAGCCCGTTAGATCTTTGTGGCAAGAATGGGAGATACTGCTATTCTTCCTTTCATGAATAATCAAGTTGCTCAAAACGTGTGTTGAAGCCCATGATCTAAGTCTGCTTTCTGAGCAAGATTGTTGCTGCTCGCACCCCCAGCCTCTTCCACCCCTCTCTTCCTGCCACTTTCCCCCTGGGTGCTCCTTCACACCTTTTCCAAAAACTTCCTTCTCTGCGCCTCTGCCATTATATATTCTTCCTCCTTCCCCAAACTACCTTTCCAAGCTTGCCATGTCACCTACACATGTAAGTTAACACCCAGTCATTGCCAGGAAAACATGCCTCCTTTATCTTGCATTTTAATACTGGCCAATACAGTGCCTGGATTTCTTGTTTTTTTACCAATGCATAAATACTTGCTTTGCCATCATTTGTCATGTAATCAAAGTCGACATTCACAAGAAAAACTCTTCTTTTCCTAGATTCGAAATGTCTATGTACGTTGCTTCTCCCATACCCCTGCCACTCAAAAATGTTGCTTCTTGGGAGGTTGACCCCATGTATCACACTTCAATTACCCACCAAAATGCACAGTACATTTTCCCTTTGCTTGCTTAATTTTATCTCATGTTACTCCAAGACATAGGTTAAAAGACCAGCCACATGTGCTCTTGCCCGCTGAGCCAAAATCAGCTGTCTTGCTTCAATGTCCCCCTCCCTGCTTCCCCTGCACTGCCTGTCTCTGGCAGAAATATGGGCTCATGCCAGAGAGCTTTACAAAACGCTCTGTTTCTCAGTTTTTTCTTTCCCTTTCTACATAAGTGGGGCATTTTCCTCTTTGCCGCACAGCTAGACACACAAAGCACATACATTAAAACAGACACAGTGTGGACAAATAGCACACACACAATTCGCATATCTGGGTGCCCCCAAGGCACAACACATACCACGAGCTGCCTTCACTTTAACCTCTTCCCTTGAAGGCCAGTCTTCCGTTCATCCACATGCTTCTCAACCCCCACCAATTGTGTCACACTCTTTTCATTTTCCAAAACCACAATATCTTTTCTATTTAAAAAAAAAAATTGAATTTGATTTAATTGTATAAAACAATTTTTACAGAAAAGGTATAAGCATTATTAATGCATTAATCCGTGTTCAGTCTTTTGTCCAAAGTGTTTAATAGGAGTTTCAAATCAACAAGGTTTTGAGCCCCCTCTTCTCCAGTGAGAGGAGAAACTTGTTCATACCGATCACTAATCAAGGGACGTCCGCCTTTTCTTGTGAAGTCCCACAGCTTTGATCCAAGCCTATCGTCTTGAAGAAGCCTACTACTGCTAACACCAAACTGGTCTTCTCTCCGCTCATTAAGCGCGCCCACCATTCTTCTTCGCTGTAATAATGGAGGTCGTTGAAGAAGTGACCTAGCCAGATGTTTCTTTCTTCGTTTACCCCCATACGTGCTAGAATGAGGTGTTTTACAGTTTCCACTTGATTTGGCTGTTGACATAACCGACATTCATTAGAGGTAGATTTTGCTCTTATAGCTAAGATCTCATTTGTGTTTATCAGGTTTAGGCGGATTTGTAAGAAGATTTGCTGCACTCTTTTATCTGGAAATGTTACCAAGTAAGGAATTACTTGGTTTAGTTTCTTGATGTTGACTGGTAGGCCTTTAGCAAGTTTGAAGTTAGTAGCTTCCTCCCACGTTTGTATCCAGTTGTGTTCTAATTGTTTCTTTTTCACTTTTGTTGGATTTATCATCAGCTCGTCCTCCGAGCTTCCTATGGTGTCCAACAGGAGCCTATTCTTTGATTTCCTTGTTGTTCGCCTTAAGTTTTGCCCCCCGTCCATTTCTCTTTTTATGGTCTCAAAGATCAGTTGAGATGAAGGAAGAATGATATTTCTATAGAGCATTAAAGTGTTTCGCTGAACCTTTGCTCTGATAGACGTTAGGCTCAGTTCATAACGGATTAGGGCCGCGGGAGTCGGTTGGGGCAAAGCCAACACTCTATGCCAGAAATGGCCTTCCAATTTTTGCCAAATCTTTGCCGCAATGTTTGGTATTGCTTCAGCTCCGTAAATTAGTCCTGGGACCACCTTGGCTTTGCAAATTTCCAGTGTTGGACTAAGTGAAAACCATATTTCCGGTTCACTGCTTTAGTTTGGGCTGTCAAAGCTTTGATCTTCAGATAAAGGCTTTCTTGCATCAGTGTTTCGATTGCACTGTTGTTTAAGGTGATTCCGAAATATTTGAAACTCTTGACCTTTTCTAACTGTTTCCCATCGGCAAACCATCTCAGGTTTTCCTTTGTTTTCAAAGTCTTTTCGAATGACATTACTTTTATTTTTGCTTTATTTAATTCCAGATTATTTTCTTTTAAGTTGGCTATCAGGTTATTCAATTGCCTCTGCAAGCCTACTGCTGTCTGGTCTATTAGGATAATGTAATCAGCATAGAGTAGTCTAGAGAGTTTCAAATTACCTAGTGAGGGAGGGAAGGCTGTGATCTTTTTCTGGTGGTCCATGAAATTTGCTATGTAGGAATTATACAAAGCTGGCGCCAGAGGACAACCCTGTTTAACACTGTGTGCCATGATTATCGACTTTGATAAAAGGCCCATTCTGCTCAATCTCACTTGTATCGTTGTTTCAGAGTATAAGGCCTTTATTGATTCCAAGATTGAGCCTGGGTACTTTAGGTGATCCAGCTTCCTCAAAAAGGTTTCTCGGTTGACCTTGTCGAAAGCCTGGACCAGGTCAACGAAAGCCAAGAAAACACAGGGTTTGCCCTCCTTTATCTTCACCTTCAAAGAGCTCAGTAGTAGAATATTGGCTGTAGTTCCCATGCCCTTGACAAAGCCCGCCTGTAGAGGGTCGTAGTTTGCGGTTTGATTTATCCATTCCTGAAAGTTGTCAAGGGAAAATGATCCAAAGATTTCCCCATTTGTGTCTAAAAGTGTGATTAGTTGGTAATGCCAAGGGTTGTTTTTTGCACCTTTTTTGAAAATGGGAACTATGTTTGTGGTCTTTCATGAAGGCAGTATTTCTCTCATTTTCATGCAGTTCTGGAACACCTCGCTAACAAAGGAGGGTCCATGCCTGTGGGTGTTTTTTTAGCTCGAAATGTGTTATCCCATCCGGGCCAGGTGCTCTTGAGCAGTTTAACTTTCTGATCTTCGTTGCAATTGACTCTGTATCATAAGGGATCTTTCATTCTCTGTTTTTTATAGCAGGTCGTAAAATGGGCTACCCATTTATATTCTGCCATGTTGTTCTGTAAAGTGGAATTTACGTCTTTTGCACAAGATCTTATTAGTGCCCAAAAGTCTCTTGATTTTTTCCCACATAGGGTACGAAGCATCTCTTCTGAATCCACCTGATAGAGTTGGTGTCGATGGTGGCGTAACAAATTTCTATAATTTTTCATTTAGCCTAAGGCGGGTATTGCTGTCGCAGTTTTCTACCTCTGCTAGCATTTGTAGAGGTGCGATGCAGGAGGATTTCCACACTGTAATCAATATGTTGTGATCACTATGCTTCGTTCTTACTACTTCAAAGCTCTCGATTAGAGCCAGTGGATCGTGTGAGACATAGGTATGATCCGGTGAGGCTCCAGTTGCGTTTTACTCCCATGTGAAGACCAGAGGTTTGGATCTGTCAATCATCTTGTGTAAGTTGTGAAATTCCTTGGAATCCACTCTCGTCGATGAAGATGCACAGTTTTTATAGGGACGTGTTGACTCCCCGTTGTCTGTGCAAACTGCTTTGAGGTCGCCATTGATTATTGTATAATGTATTTGATGAAGTTCATTGGCCTCCTCTAGGATGTTTTCCATGATTCTTAAATAGCGTTCATTGGTGATTGCTGCTGGATTCCAGTACATATTCAGTAATAGGATATTTTCCACTTTGGCCTTGTTCTTCGATTTGTTGGTGGTGGTCCAGGTGACCAAAGAAGCTTGGATGAGTGCCGTTGAAAATAGTACACCCACCATTTGTAATCCACTACCCGATCGGATGGCTGTAAGAAGACCGGATGTTGGCTGGCCTTTCGGGCCTTTTGCGGCAGGCGTAAAGGCCAGTTCATATGTCAGATGGTTCAGATGTCAACCAAGTCTCCGGTAGACATAGCACATCGAATGTTCCCAATTTGACGTCACTTACAGAAGTCAGATGTCCAAAGCCTCTGGTATTCCAAGAGCCCATAGTGAGTTTGGCATTCTCTAGTGGGTGATAACCAAGTTCCTTTTTTAATGCCAAGTCGCGTAAGTTCCTGATTTTTGGTGGCTAATTAGTTTTTTATGACAAGTGAACCTTGGAGGTCCAAGTCAATTTTTTTTGCCCGTCTTTGGTTTGTAATCAAACCTCTCTATTATTCTGTTCCACCCGTTACACGTCAGATATATCTTGGCCAAAAATTATTTTTAATTGGGGGAGCGGTCCTTTTGGGACCCTGTCAGTATGCCTGCTGCTAGTTTTTTCTTCCTTTTCGTCTCTTTATCTTATTTCTGTGTCTCGCTTCTGCTCTGTTCGTCACTCCTACAGTCTTCCACTCCACCTTTGGATCTCTGGCCATCCCATGAGGAGCAGGCAGGAATGCAGGGGAGGCTACATTTTTGCCAAAGATGTTAGCAACCATCTTCTGCTACCAATTGAAACAGAGTACAAAACCAGAGGTCAGCTCGAGGAAAATCCCCCGTACCCAAGAAACGGAGGAGTCCCGAAATGTGACAAATTGCTGCTTTAATAATAGATTTCAAAAGCAGGGATAGGCACACAGACTTCTGCAGATTCCAATGCAAATTCCAATATACTTTCAACTCATTCCAGAATGGCAACTGAGTTTAATTACACAGTGACATCACAAACAAAATATGCATTCCTGAACTTTAGATGAGATGGGGTTGGGTGAACAGTATACACAGACATACATCCTGGGACCACCCACAAGCATGAGCCTTCACAGCTTGGGGAAATTTCCAGCCCCTGAGCACAATGAATGGTGGGGAGAATGGCCCCAGAGTACCACCTTTTTCTCCAATAAGGTTACCACATCTATGACTCCTGTGGCCTTGAGCAAGGACATTCTAGCCTCCAACGTCATGCTGTGTTATCTTTTGTATTTTCTGTCTTCAGTTTGGTGGGAACAACAGTCTCTGCCTGCTCCAAATAAATGGGCCTTTTTTCCCAGGTTCAGATTACGTGTAGGGAGTGTAAATTTGAGTTTCTCTGCTTGCATATATGAAGAATGTCATTGTCCTGCCCTTGTAGGTGTTCTACCTTTTCTGTTGACTCGAAACACTCTCTCTGTCAGCGTCCTTGGCAAGGTTGGGCACAATAACTGCACTGACAACTCTGTCTGCGTTTCTCAGGGAAATCAGTGTGTCAGGCCTCTCCCTGTGTTTTGACCCTTTCCAGTGCCTTCCATTAATTTCAATGCAGCTGTGTCTTCCATCATTATTTTCATGGCTGTTCATGTTAGTTGCTTTTAGGCGTCAGCGAGCAGTTTATGTGTGTTATTCTGCAACTAGCTAAGTGAGTTATAAGCATGTTCGTCGTACCTAAGAGTAATGCAGCCTAAGTGTCTCATAACTTTCTGCGGGAATGAGTGTGCTTCATGTCTAACGCATCTACGTGTGTGTGTGTTCAACCATGTCGCCTCTTCGTGATATCTTGGTGATGTCACCTAGTTATAGTCTGTGGGGCTTCTTCAGTGAGTGACATCTGTCATCTTGGTGGTGAGCTGGGGGGGTTTGATGCCTCCACAACACTGTAAACCCCAATGTTTGCAGTTCTTTTGGGAAAGGTTTTCCCTTAAGGGAAGGCCGACGTTCCTTTCAAAGGTAGTGTCACCTTTTGCAGGCTATAGATCTGCCTGTGTTTTACCCACCTCTGCACCCCTGTAAGGAATAGGAGCGCTTCCATCGGTTGGACCCCAAAAGGGCCTTAAGTTTGTATGTGGCAAGGACGGCAGAATATAGGAAGACAGATCAGTTATTTGTAGCCTATTCCTCAGCCAGAAAAGGTCTAGCTGTGACCAAGCAGACACTTTCCTGATTGATCATTTTATGTATTGTTGAATGTTACCAGTCCGCAGGCACAGAACTGCCTCCTGGCATCAGAGCCCACTCGACCAGAGGGGTCTCTGCATCTACAGCCCTACACATGGGCATCCCAGTTAGGGACATCTACCTGGTACTCACTCCATAATTTTACAAGACTCTATAGCCCGGATGTCGCCCGTGGGGCTGACGCGTCCTTTGGTAGGGCAGCATTACAAAACATTTAGCTATGAGCTTTCTGCCCACCTGCATTGTTCCACTGCTTTGGGAGTCTATCTGATGAGGAATCTGTGGGAGAAAGGCAATCCATTGAAGGAGGAACGTTCTTTCGATGTATTCTTCTCCCACAGATTCCTCATCATCCCTCCCATCCATCCCTGCGCAGAAAACCTTAGCAGTTGGTTCATCCCTGTCTCGGGAAAGGGGGCACTTAGTGATGGTCCTGGAGTTGATTGCTTTCTGCCTAGCAAGCTGCATGTCTTTCTCACTCTGTTTTTCTCCCCAAAAATAAATCATAGTAGTATGTTTTTTTTCTACTGTTCTGCATAGCCCTATGGGTTCCTTGATTTGAACCCTCTATTGGCTGTCTGGCCTTCTTCTCCACTATTTTCCTCTGCGGCGGCTGAGCTCGGGGGAAGAAAAGGCAGGAACTGAGGTATGGGGCATAGTGAAGCAGTATATAAACGATGCCCGACGCCACGTCCAGAGCTGACGATTGAGCACCGAGAAAGATGGCTCAATGGCCGAGGCGTGGTTCACTATGCCCCCTCTCAAAAATCTTTCTGAACAGCAGAGCTGGATGAGGATGTCTATCTGATGAGGAATCTGCGGGAGAAGAATACATAGAAAGAACATTGTGGTGAGTCATTTCTCCTTTTATTTACCTTATGGGAGCTCTGATTTGGTCCCTGCATTCGTGTTCTATAAGACTGACCACCCTTAAGGTAATTTTCCTGATGGCCATCACTTCTGTAAGATAGGTGAGTGAGCGCCATGCTTTGACTGTTAGACCTCCATTCTTGGTGTTCGCCAATGAGAAAGCAAGTCCGTCCTGCCCAAAGTTGGGTTGGGGGTTTCTTTCTCTCAGAAGATCCAGCTTCTTGTGTTTTTCCCTCTGACTCATCCCTTTAAGATTGAGGAAATATTCCATCATCTGGATGTTGTGCAGGCCCTCAGATAGTATGTATTTCAGACGGGGCATTGGGAAAAATAATTAGCCCTTTTTTATGGTGGTGCCCACGTGGGCAGGTCTGCTGCTAAACAGACAATTTTTCAGATGAACCTTCTCTGCATCTCTGAATGTTAAGATCTGGCTGGGAAGGATGTGCTTGATGGTATGTGGGGCCATTCACTAGAGTCTTGGCTTCCATATCTGTCCTACAGAGCTGGGTCCCTGCTTTGGACATTTGTCAAGCAGATATGTGAGCTTTGCTGCAAACCGTTTCCAAACTTTACTGTCTGGATTCTCTGTCAGGCTAAGATGGTCACTTTTGATGCACTGTACTCCAGAGTTTCTGGTGTAGGTGGTGGTTTCTTGCTCGCCTTCTTCCTCTGCATTTTCTGTATTGGTGTGCCAGTCTATCGAGGATAAGAGAATCTGTGGAAGGAAGACATCCATTAGTAGAACAAATTACTTCTCTTTCAGCAATATTCTTTCAGATGGATTGGTCTTTCCTACCACAGATTCCTCATCATCCTCCCAACCTAGCCCTCTCAGTGGCTACCTTGTACACCTAGGCTGTTCTGTGTTTCAGCACCTTCTGAGCACTATAGAGAAAGGTTGTACTAAGAGCATGGGCCGGTAC
Organism: Ambystoma mexicanum; assembly: GCF_040938575.1. NCBI lineage: Eukaryota > Metazoa > Chordata > Amphibia > Caudata > Ambystomatidae > Ambystoma > Ambystoma mexicanum. The sequence continues at coordinate 1,295,364,756 of NC_090929.1, forward strand.
AACTCCATGTATACTCTCCCCGAGGTCCATCTGGACAAACAAGAGCGGTAAGCAGAGCAGATGTGGAGCTGTCCTGCACCCACTGGTGGCTGAAAAAGTTTCCAAAGTCAGCTGACAATGGAGAGAGAATATCTAAGATGTGGAATCTGTGGGTGGAAGGACTAAACCATCAGAAACAACTTTACTAAGTGTTAAGTAATTTGTTCATTCATTAAACACAAACAAGTGTTACATTCAAAATACTTAAGGTAAGTAAAGCCACTTTCAAATATATATACACCACACCTTGGCAACGCCAAATTGGTTATCTACCACTTTAGAATGCAACACAGTTAATCTTGGAAATATACACTGTAAATAGCTAAAGTGTGGGATGCAAAAATGTTTAGAAAAATTGCATAAGCCTATCTTTGTCTAGTTTATCTTAACGCATAAGAAAAAGGCTTTGGATTTCATCCCTCCCATTTTCATGCTACAGTCCATTACAGGTAGGTGGTCTTATTAAGTAGGTTTCTATCAAATGTTACCATAGAAGAGGCACAATTAGTCCTCCAGCTATCCGGTCCCCATATTCTAGATGACTGAACAGTGGACTTCTCAAACAGGCTCTGTCAATGATGGCCCAAGAAGGTGGCTACTTTTAACTTAAGGGATTTACGCCCAATGCAAGTCAATGGGGATAGGGGCGTGTAAAGAGATATATGGCGCAGAGTCCGACAGCGAGTCCAGTCTGCCCCAGTCAGCCTCACGCAGCCAAAGCTGTCGCAGCAGCTGAGCCAAACTGTATCGAACACTGTTATCAAAGGTGAGCAATGCTCAAAAAGCGACTTTTGAGTATACGAGCGGCTACTTAACATTGCTAAGCGTGTGAAATTGAAATGAAGGAATTGTCTGGGAAAGGTCCATTCACGAGGCAGAAGTTATTGCACTGCCGGGCTAACTCGGAGGCATAAGGGGTGGACTTGCATGCAGCCCCGATAGAGGAGCAAGCAGTTGAGGCGTTGTTTGCGAGTGAGGAGCGCAAGGCTCTGTTAGTGTCTCCCGCCTCCCCCTCTGCACCGCCTACGATGCGTGCTGCTTCGGTGGCAGCAGGCTCGCTTTCCCCCTCCACTCAAACAATTTCACGTCAACCCGGCATGTCTGACATGTCAAATATTGCAAACGGCCCTAAGCCCGGAAGAGAAAAAGTATCCATCACTGCTAAAAATGTACAAGCTTATCTGAACTTTGACGTGACTGATGTTGAAATGTCGGAAGCTGGTACACTTAATGTTAACAACAAGGTCTGCTGCATAATGGAAATGAGGAAGGTGAGGTAGCTGGGGAGGAGACACCAGACTTTTCTGCGATCCCGAGTGTTTGTGACCTTGTTAAAACAAATGCTGCGATGACCGATGAAACGGTCCGCAGCGCGATTATACTAAACGCTTTGCCATTGGGCCAAGTGGAGTCATTTGACTGCAGTCCTTCGCATCAATGCATAAATGAGTCTGTTTGCTCCTGAGTGAATCTAAATGACTCGGGTCTTGCTGGCTCTACTTCTGGAAATGCTGATGACATAGGTGGGGATAAATTTGGGTCAGTGCTCGAGGAAAATGAGCTGCAGGGCAGTGATGCACCTGCGAGCGACGGCCTTGATGGCCGTGAGGGCCAGTGGATCTTCCTCCAGTGAGAGGTCAGTGCAGCGCTTCTGGGCTGGAACAGACCAGAGGGGGGGAGGCGGCCAGCATGACCACAAAACCCAAGGGAAGAAGGGAGAAGCACCCACAGGCCACTGGAGACATAACGAGCACATTACAAGCTATGTGGTCAGCGCAGTACTCAAATGAGGGACCCGTATCCCCAGGGGACACGGCAAGGGAGGAATCCGCCCCAAGGCGAGCAGAGGATTTGGCAAACATGCCCAGGCATGAGTTTATTGGATAGCTACACACCTTGCAGGCCAACCTAGCTACAAAGATAATGCAGCCAACAGCGAAGCCATAGAGAGGTTGGATGTGGCCACTAGGAATCTCGAACTTCAAGTGGAAGACCTGACCTGGAAAACAGGTCCCGTAGGATCAACATACGGGTTAAAATGTTGCCTGAATCCGTGCCCGATAAGTCTCTAAAAGCAACTTTCCAGGGTATCTTTGCAGGCATTTTGGAAGAGGCTAGCCCGGAAGTGGTGGAGTTGGATCGTGTGCATAGAACTGGACGGTTGCCTAAAGGTCAGACGGCGAGGCCAAGGGATGTACTGGCCGCATTTACTCGGTATGCTCAGAAGGAGGCAGTGCTCAGAGCAGCGAGACAACGTGAACCTATTATGTTCAAGGGCCAGCAAATTGCTCTCTTCCAGGATTTGGCGAGCACTACTCTCCTAAAGAGGCGACAAATGGGCCCGGTGGTGAAGGTCCTCAATGAGAAAGCGATCCGTTACAGGTGGACCTTTCCTTTTGGCCTGCTCTTTGAATAGGAGGGAGTCCAGAGACGAATTACTTCTCTCCAAGAAGGAGCCGCTCTCCTGCGAGTTGAGCTGGAGGTCCCCCCCCCGCGGTGCAGGCCTTCCCGGCCCGAGTGATCGCTCAGGGTCCAGGCCCTAGGATTGGTCGACGGTGCGAGAGAAGAGAAAAAGGAGACCCAAAGGAAACGATCTGCGGGGTAATGGAACTCCCAGTGAACTTAGAAGCGACTCTCCGGGGCAGTCTTGATCGGACACGGATTAATGGAGGTGGTGGGCCTCTTTAAGGTGTCTAAATTCTAAGGGGTCGTGGGGGGTGCAACCATGTTGGAAGCAGAAAGGGCGTAGTTGCCCGAGGTTGGCGGGGGGAGTAGGCGGGAAGGTCTTAGCCTTCAGGGGGGAGGGGGGCAGGCCGGGGGGGGAATTGGGGGAGTTTGGGGGGGCGGCAACAAGCAATGTTGGAAGGGCAATGGGGGAGAGGCACCCCCACTTCACCACTTCACGGCGTTCTTTCTCTACTGGGGCTTCCCTTAAGTGGCTAACACATAATGTGAGGGGATTGAATACCCCTCTCAAACGTAAGAAGCTGGAGCAATTCACACAATAGGAGAAGCCAGATATTATGGGTCTCCAGGAGACGCATTTGATCCATAAAGACCAGGGCAGGTTGAAACTGCGAGGTTTTGATCAGATCTTGCACGCCTTGGCCCCATGTAAGACAAGGGGGGTGGCCCTGGCAATTCGGAACACGGTAGACTTTAAGCCCTGCAAGGTCCTTAGGGATAAGGAAGGGAGGTATATCGTAGTAAAGGGGATATGTCAGGAGGTCCCATTGACGATAGCGGTAGTGTATGCTCCCAATGCGGGGCGGGAACCCTTTCTGCAGCAGGTCTTGAATTTGTTGGAGGACCACTCGTGGGGTCAAATTGTCCTTTTGGGGGATCTTAACTCAGCTTGGGATAGGAGGAAAGATAGGACGGTAGGCAGTGGCGAAGGGGTGGGAGCCGCGATGTCAGCGGATTTGAAGGAAAGAGTCAAAAGGTTGGGGCTCAGGGATGCCTGGAGGGAGTTAAAGGGGGACGAGGAGGGGCACACTTTCCTGTCAGGCGTTCATGGATCCCAGTCAAGAATCGATTACATATGGGTCTCGGTTGCTTTGGTTGGAGCTATTCGGGAGGTGTGTACGGGGCCATTAGGGATTGCAGATCACAAAATAGTCTCTCTGGAGCTCGACGTGGGTCGGAGGAGAAAGGGGATATGGGGCTGTAAATTCCCGGGGGCCACCCTGAGAGATCCTGCGATTAGAAGGGGTGTTGAAGAGAAGATCAAGTTTTTTTTCGATACCAACAAGAAGGGAGACACTGGGGAGGACACGAGGTGGGATGCCTTTAAAGACACCCTCAGGGGGGAATTGATAGCGATCTTCGCTCACCGAGTGAAACAACTGCAAGAGTTAGAATCACAATTAGAAGCGGAAGTGGAGGCGGCTAGACGGGCGGCGGGGGGCACCCCCTCGAGGAGGGCAATGCGATCCTATAGGAATGCGGTTGGGCAGTTGGAACTCCTTCGCACTAAGAGGGCAGAGGGTGCTTTATTATCTGTGCGACAGCAATATTATGCTAAGGCCAACAGAACTGGCTCCCTGCTGGCGCGATTGCTCAGAGGCAAGAGGACGAGGAATGCGATAACAGCCTTGAAGTCGGCTACGGGGGAAAGGGTCACGGATCATGAGGGAGTCCGGGAGGCCTTTGCTGAGTATTATGAGTCGCTCTACTCCTCCCAACGTCCCACAGGCGACAGACAGGAGGAATTCCTCCAAAAGATCCAATTACCGGAAATCAGCCGGGAGACGAGGGAAGCCCTAAACTGGGAAATCACGGAGGAGGAGGTGCGGGAGGTGATAAGAGCTCTCCCATCTGGCAAAGCACCGGCCCGGATGGCTATACGGCTTACTTTTACAAAATGTTTAGTGTGCAGCTGGTCCCGCTCCTCACCTCGTTGTTTAACTCTTTTCGCCTCACGGGTAGAATTTCTCCATCCATGGAAGAGGCCAAGGTCACTTTAATACTGAAACCTAATAAAAACCCAGAGGAGAGAGCCTCATATCGCCCTATAGCGTTGATTAATCTTGACGCAAAAATCTACATTAAGGATCTGACCAACAGGCTTGACTCTATCCTCCCGGATCTGATTCACCCCGACCAGGCCGGGTTTATCAGGGGCCGACAGACCGCGGACAACATCCGTAGAGTGGCTCACATAGTTGAAAAGGCGCAGAAAACGCACACTCCCGCGGTCCTAGTGGCCTTAGACGCCGAAAAGGCTTTTGACCCCATGGAGTGGTCCTTCCTTTTCAGAGTCATGGAAAGGATGGGCTTTGGGGGTGGCTTTCTGTCAATGGTCAAGGCCAACTATCAGGCGCCCTCTATTAGAGTGATGGTAAATGGGGACGCTTCCAGAAAGATACTCATGCAGACGGGGACTAAGCAGGGCTGCCCTCTCTCCCCAATATTGTTTGCGATCTATCTGGAGCCACTGCTTCAAGCGATCCGGGAGACGGGGTAGATTCGGGGAGTCGCATTCGGAGGAGAGCAGCACAAGGTTACAGCTTTTGCGGATGACATGCTACTCATGCTTGCGTCCCCACGGAATCATTACAGGCGAGTGTGGCCCTCTTAAAGACCTTTGGGGCGGCTTCAGGGCTAAAAATTAACGCTAATAAATCGGAGGTTCTGAACTTAACGCTTGAAGGGGCAGAGAGGGAGAGCCTGAGAGCGAACACTAGCTTCCTGTGGAGCTCGGGAGGGATTCAGTATCTGGGAGTCAGAATTACGGCGACATTGGCGGGTTGGTTCTCGGCAAATTTTCCTCCGCTCCTTAAAGCAATCAAGAGGGATTTTCAGCGGTGGAAAGATTTAAGGGTGTCTTGCATAGGGCGGATAGCAGCGGTTAAAATGGTCACACTCCCGCGGCTTTTGTAACTTTTTCAGGCAGTCTCGCAGCCGGTCCCGGCGAGTTACTTCAAGGAGTTGGGATCACTGACTAAGGGTTTCATTTGGGAAGGGAAAAGACCTAGGGTGGGTGTTAGACTTTTGATGGCTCCAAAGAGTGCGGGTGGTCTTGCATTGCCAAATTTTAGGCGGTATTATGAGGCAGCACAGAATCGAATTATCAGGGAATGGCTGAAGGGGGAGGAAGAGTCGCAGGACAAATTATGGGTGCGGATGGACAGGGCCATAGCGCATCGTAACCTAGCAGATGTTCTGTGGCTCCCGAAACCCTGTAGGCCTCGGCACCTGTACGAGAGCTCCATAACTAAATTAATGGCTGATGTCTGGGATAGGCTGGCGAGCTCCGAAGGGATTACCACATTCCTGTCTCCCTTTACCCCCATATTTGGTAATGGGGATTTCTCACCGGGTTTGGAGAAGGGAGCTTTCACGAGGTGGAAGGAGGGCGGATGTCGGAAATAATCCGATATGTTTGCTGGGGGGGGGAATTGTTATCATTTAATGACTGTAAGAGGCATTTTGCGGTCCAGGAGGGGGAGAGGTTAAGGTATGCGCAGATACGCCACTGGGTACTACATCCAGAGGTCAAGAAGGCTGCCACAAGGGACCCGACAACCTTTGAAAAATTCCTCCTCACCAATGACGGGGCGAGGGGCCTCATCTCCAACATTTATAAGATTTTGGTTTGCTCTAGGGCGGTGGCGCAATGGGCCTACATGCGGGAGTGGGAGCGGACCTTGGGGTACGAGATCAGCAGAATAGACTGGGAGGAGATGTGGAGGAGGATCCCTAAACTGGTCAAGGCCCCCTATCTACTAGAGGCATGGTATGAGATCATGTTCGGGTGGCATTATACCCCTGCCCGACTTCATAGGATTTATCCTACACTCTCTGGGCTCTGCTGGAGGGGCTGTGGGATGGTAGGTTCCGCGGAGCATATTTGGTGGAATTGGCCAAGACTTTCCTCATTTTGGGGGGAAATATGGGAGGATCAGGGGCAGGCCTTTGGGCTGGAAGACAAAAGGACTCCGGCACAAATCCTCTTGGGCGTCCGGGAGGGTCGGGAGGCAGGAGAACCTAGAGGAAGGGAAAAGGCCATAGTTATAATGACTTTTGCTGCTATGTTGTTAATAGCCCAGAGGTGGAAGGGCCCGGAGGTCCCTACGATTCAAGACTGGTTCCGTAAAATGTGGGAGATAGTGGCCTTGGAATGGGTGACCTACGCCATGGACGATAAGATCCAGCGCTTTGCGGCAGACTGGGGGGAATTATTACACGTTCTCAAAGATGACTTTAAGGTGATGTGGTGCCCACAGCGTTTGAGACTGTTGGATTTGCACTGACTGTAATCTCTTAGCCCGTTTGGAAGATGGATAAAGGGGTCATGCCTGTTGCCGGTGGGGAAGGGGGGGGTGGTGGAGCGGGGTAGGGAATGTTTACTTGTTATCCAGTGAAATCAATAAAAAGAGTTTAAAAAAAAAAGGAAGAACGGAAACACCCAGGTAAACATTCACAGTTCATGTTTCGCTTAGATGAATGCTATCCAGGGTGGACTGGGGCATACAATTGTCTCAAGTCGGGCTTGGCACCAATGAAAAGGTGGCCAAAGTTGCAAACGACAATTCATTCCTTTTGTGACTGACACTAGTGGGACCACGCAGCCGCCCATGGCCCGCCCGGTCCTGGGCTTTGTCCTGCCTTGCCTCAATCACTTAGGCTACCTTCCTTGGGGCCACCACCGCCACGGCCATGCTGAGCCTGATGATGACAAAAATAGCTGTTTAGCGGCCCCAAAGATTTTAAAAGAAAAAACGTATATTTGGGCAGATGTGGCCCATCACTTTCGAAGTGATGGGCCACAGCCTCCACTCAAAATAAGTTATTTCTTTTAAAACCTACCTTCCGTGGAGCGGGGCACTGCACACAGGTCACACAGACAGAAGCCCGGGCGCTGATGGGCCCCTGGTGGGGTCCTGACTCCTGGTGGGCAGTCAGGACACCAGTAGGGGACCGTGCCGCCGCCCGGGCCCTGACCTGGGCCTTCCTTGCCTGATCACTTGACTGTGAAAGGCTCAGGCTGCACCGCACGCAACAACAAGTGACTTACCTGCTTTGCCGGCTGGGATTGGTCTCCTGTCGTGGGCCTCAGGGTGGGGGTCCTGGGGGGTCGGGTGCGCACACTGGCACCCACACAAATGAAAAAGCAGGCAGAGGGGGGGCCCCAGGAAGCGACTAGGCCGCACTACGCAGTGCAGCAGGGCAGGCTCTCTCTCACAAGTCAGGACCAACAACGCCACGCCTCGACACCTTCACTTCACAGTAACTTGTGAAATGAAGGTGGCGCCGCGCTACCTCCTGTGGCAACAACAACACGTCACCATGTAATTTCACTGGCTCAGAAGAACAGCCAATGAAAACTGCACATTCTTTGTTACTATACAGAATGTATCAAATACTGCATAGTAACAACAGAATGGTAGTTTTCATTGGCTGTTTGTAACAGTTTGTTGTACATTGCTATTGCTGGCCCCTCGTAGGCCCAGCCAGCCATGGCCTGCAACCTGCAAGCACGAGAGAGATCAAGATCAGAATGACAAATCCCAATGATTTATAATCGAAGCAAAGCGAAGTGGAAGAACAAACAAAGCAATGGCACGTATGAGATCCGGTGCCCAAAAAAGAGTTCCGGTGTTGGGCACCGACAACCACCCCCACAAATTAAGCACTGCCTGGGCCTGAACTGTCTAAGGTTTAACAAAAAAGAGATTGAAGAGATGTTGCAAACATTTTCCTCACAAAGTGTACTTGAACATGGTTGTCTAGACTATGCACCCCGTTTAGCACAATATAAAACAAGGCAATGCGGATTCAGGAATTACCATCATCGTAATAAATATCCATTCAATTTCAAAGTAGCAGAAGAAAATGAGAAGAGACGTCAGAGCACAAAAAGCCAGCAATATGTTAAATCGAGAGTTAGCTATAAAGAAGCACTGACATAAATGCTGGAATTGGCTAATTTTGTTCAAGGTGATCCGTGATCAAGACTGAGCAGAAGAAATGTTGAAGTCAATTAACGCACATCACAGCAGAGACACCTGGATTATTATTAATGAAGGTTCCCGATCTCATGAATCGAATATGTGCATCAGTGTAGGTGCGGATGCATGGGTCAACCACTACTCTGCTGTATTTAAACTCAGCTCATCGACTGATGCTGACGGAGGAGAAGTGGGAAAAGTCCCTTGGAACCTCCAATTTGATAAAGACGAGATTTTGATTGTATTCATAAAATTGAAGAATTTCGGGCACAGCCAGGCCAGATGGCCTATGCAACATTACCCTAAAAAAGCATAAAGAACAATGGGCGAGCTTTATTGAAACACTCTGCTGAGATCTCGACGGAGATGACAATTCCAACCTCATGGCAATCGGCGATAGTTGTACCAATTTAAAAAAAGGAGATCGTACAGACCAGAACTACCGCCCAATTGCGCTTCTCGATGTAATTGGCAAGTTATTTGACTCTTTTCTACATCAAAGATTGTCTAAATGGGCAGAAGAAGCTGGCATTTTAGACTGCAGACAAATGGGATTTACTAAGGGCGAAAGTGTGGAAGTGAATCTCATGATGTTAAACCTGCTAAAGCTTGAGGCAATCAAAGTTTGGAAAAATGAGTTTATCGCATTTATTGGCTTGCATTAGGCTTTCGACAGCGTGAACACAGCTACTCTATGGAAGAAACTCGAGAAATTGAATTATCCGTTAGAGCTCCTTCAACAAATCAGAGCGCTGCACTCTAATACGTCAATAAGAATCAGGTGAAATGCAGAAGGTGACCTCACTGAAAGAATACCAACTGAAAAAGGAGTCAAACAATGCTGCCCGCTTGCTGCCTTATTATTTATGCTGTACATGACAGATTTACCAACAGCCTTCTCAAAGTTTAATTCCTTCCCCCAAAATTGAACGGTCATCATTTAATCTGGGCAATCTATGCTGATGACCTGGTGCTGTTAGACACAACACAAATAGGTCTCCAGCGACTATTGAGAAATCTGGTAGTGTACCTGAGAAGCAACCATTTGCAGTTAAATGCTATTAAGTCAAAAATCCTGGCATTTGGCGCAAATCTTGCGAAAAGAAGTAACCACTTTAAATGGCATGCAGCTGATGAACAACTACAAAAAATCTAGTCTATTCGATATTTGGGTGTAATGTTCAACAAATCCACTAGAGAACAGCAATGGACTCATGATTTGAAAACTAGAATGAAAAACTTGACGCTTAAGGGTATGAAACTGCATGCTGATTTCTGGAAGTGTACCACCAAAAGGTGCTAGCCACAATCATGTTTGGGAGCAAATCTGGTTTAAATATCAGCAGAGCAGTGTGGGATACTCTGGAAGGCCAATTTTGGTGCAAAGTTCTGTGATTACCAAGATGTGTGCCAGTTGCAGCCATTCGTTATGGACTCAGGCTGTAGTCCATGTTCGCAACTGTTTTGTGGAAATCGATCACTATGATGAGAAAAATGACTCTGAAGATGTCAGCCCCTTCGTATAGGATTTTCAGTGTTACAGCCGAGAGACCATTTGATGGACTGCTGAAGGAATGGATTGTGAAGATACATGTCCAACTGATGTATGCCAACATTGGCATGGAAACATTACTAAATAACCCCTGTGCTGCAAAGAAAAAACTGATTGGATAGCAACTCGGAATAGAAGAATTAAATATACCACTACATTAGATCTGGGTAGTGAGGCTAGAGGTGTGAATATGACTGTAAAGGATTTGGAGAGGTTTCCATGTAGATATCACCGAGACCAATTTTTGCAGCTGCGTCTAAATCTTTATACTACTAAGGAGATTTTATTCATAGGAAATCAAGCTGAGACTCAAAATAAATACTGTTGATTTTGTGCAAATGCTGTGAATCAGTTAAACACCTGGTCATTGAATGTCTAATTTTGAGATCCCAAAAAATATGGGGAAATATGCACCCAGAAATGATGACTTGACAAGATTTTAGATAAATTAGCGATGTTCGACAAATGTGGATTTAAAGGTCTAGATGTCTGGAACAGGTGTTTAATTAATGAAAGTATGTACATGTAAAGTAAAGTTTGTAATAAACTAAGATATTTATAATTAAAAAAAAAAAAAATATATATATATATATATATATATATATATATGGTTTCTAGGCCCGAGACTCCAACTTGCAACACCAGAGACACCATTGGATTGGTAATTGTGGGGACAACAAGGCTCACCATAAGCTTGGAACACCACAATTGATCAACTGGTGGATATCTGGTTCTCACATAGCCATTCGCCTATTGTCTTCGAAGTCCTGATCTGTGATTAGAATTAAAATCTGGAACAGAACATTGTTTTCTACTGACACCCTCCCATGTTAGGATCCCCAATCCATATAAAATATTCCATTGCCAATATACCTTCCTATTTCTATGCATTTGCCTAAGCCTTGCTCATGTGTATAACCTGTTAGTTGAATTTTACTTTCTATTTAATTTCTTTGATAGAGATAGTAAGAGTTGTGTCACTGGTAATTGAATACTAGTATGGAGTGATTGATACTGGCAAAGGTATTGAAGGCTTTATGGATTAAAAACTCAGAATAAACAATAAACAGTTATTATTGTAATACTGAACCTTCTTGTTACAGAGCTGGTTAGCCCAGCCCATAAGATGAAGGAAGTTCTGGAAAAACACCATCCGTTGACGCACAACTGGGAAGGCTTCGTAGGATCTCAACGTGTACCAAGGTTGGTATACATTAGCCTTGAGAGACTTGCATGTATATTTTGAGTCTATTTCTCTACCCTTGTAGAAGAGATTTCGAGTGCAGAAAGAAAGAGTTTGTTTGAATATTGTCAGGGGTGCCACGCCCTCTGTTCGGATTCTCTTGCAAATGATTTCATTTATTGCACCATAAAACACATAATGCAGTGCTTAGTTGTACAAACAAGAACAAGGGGTATATCTAAACAGGACAGGCTATGGCACTAACCTACTTACTGATATTTCCTTTGCTGGAATATACTTAACATATATCTGTTTATCCGTTATAAATACTGCAGCATGGGTCACAAGATTGGCATGTATACACTGCTTTATATATAATAATATATTGTGTTTCCCTATGCTCTTGTATTGTGCACAAATGTATTCTAACAATATATGATTGAAAAATATGTATTTCTCTGAATAAATAATACATTAATGCTGTCTTTGCTAAACAACTGATATAACTAAGATCTGGATGCTTGATACATATTCATGTCTGGGCTACACGTGTTTCACTGATCGAGCTTCATCTGGACCTGCTATTGTCCGCTTATGTACAAATCTATTTCAGTTAATACTGCAGTATAAGTTAATGATGGGATGAGCATGTATTCTTGTCCATAACTGCTAACATTCTGAATATCTAATATTTTCATGTTCGATGTATGGTATATATACCAATATTTCATTATGGCCTTCATAGCTCGATCTAACTTGGCAATCAGACCTTCAACTACCCTGTCACTCAAATCATGCGAACTGCTCACAGTTAAAATAGCAACCTACCACACTAGCACACTTACCATCCACCTCATATACAGACCTCCTGGCCCCCTAGGAGACTTTGAGGAGGATAGTATCACACTGCTTTCTGATAGCACTAAACCAAAGTCACAAATCATAATACTTGGTGACTTTAACCTAGGTCTATCTGACCCAAATGCCCAGTCCGCAAAATCCCTGGAAGACTCCCTAGATGAATTGAACTTCACACAGAGAATTAACCAACCTACTTACTCAAAAGGTCGAACGCTGGATTGGCTGGCAGACCATAACTGTGACACTGCAATTACCTCCATTGAACCACAATCCTGGACTGACCACTCCCTCATCACATTCACCATTAATGCTAACCGTCCAGCCCCTAAAACTAAGGCCATCGCGCCTCCACTACTCACTAGAAACAAGCGTAACATTGCAGCTGAAAAACAAACTCCTCTGCTGATCCTGATACTAAACACTAACAATTCGGAAGACCCTGAGGAATTAATAGAGCTTTTTACCAATACCATGACTAGGGCCCTAGATACCATCGCTCCTCTGAAACTCCGTAAGAGCAAACCTAAAGATCACCTCAATACCTGGTATACACCACAACTGAAAGCCTTGCGGTCAGAAAAAAGGAAATGTGAGGTTACCTGGAAAAACTTTCCACCTAAGGAGAACAAAGACATGGGGCCTCATTACACGGTAGGCGGAGAACCATGGCGCTATTAGCGCCATGGTTCATGCCGGTAAAATACCGGCACCGCCTTGGTGGAAAGGGGAATTACCGCCCCATTCCAAGGTTGGCGGGGCGGTAATTCCCCCTTCCACCATTGCCCTTCCCCATTCCCATTTTTGCCCCATAGGGCATAATGGGAATGGGGAAGGCGCTAATTACGGCACCTCAAATTGCGGTACCGTAATTAGCTCCCTGGGTCCCTTTGCGGGTTGGTTTTTAACGCCTGCAAAAAGCAGGCGTTAAATTCCCCAACCTGCAAAGGGACCTCATAGTAAGGCGGTAAGGATTTACCGGTAAACCCTTACCGCCTACCGTGTAATGAGGCCGATAGTCACAGAAATCTCTGCTCTCTACGAAGCAGAGATAGTAAAAACTAAACAGGACACTTACAACGACAGGATCCAAAATGCTAGTTCCAGTATTAAGGAACTATTTGGAATCCTAAGGGAATTAGAATCACCTATAGCTCCTGACCACTCTCACCCAAAAAACAAAGACTGGTGCACGAGTATACAAAATGCCCTGACAAATAAAATCACCACCCTCCAAAAGAACATTGCTTCCAAGAGACTCAACATTAACAGCGCTGACACTGATCAGTACTAGGACGCCACTTCCCTTTTAAATACCATACCTGAATTCAAATTTGCCCAAGTCACTATTACTGAGGTCGCTAAAATCATAAACTCTCTGAAACCTTCACGTTGCCAAGGCGACATCTGCCCTGCCCAATTTATAAAAGATGTAGCTAGAGATCTCACCCCCTTCATTACCAGGCTTATAAACGCCTCCTTTTAATCATTCCAGGTCCCTAGCAACCTAAAAGACGCCTGGGTATTAGCCCTGCTTAAAAAAGCCTCCCTGGACCCCACTATCCCAACCAAATATAGGCCCATAACTACAGTCCCCTTCCTCCTCAAAATCATCGACAAGGCAACCTACCTCCAAATTCAGTCTTACCTACAGATCAACAGACTCCTTGCGCTCAGACAATCTGGTTTTAGACCCTTGCATGGGACCGAAACAGTGTTACTAGATCTAAAAACACAAATAGACTTAATAAAAGACAATAGACAATAGACAATGTGCACTACTCTTACTTTTAGACCTCTCTGCTGCCTTTGATTTGGTCGACCACAATATACTTTGCAAGCACCTATCATTGGCAGCTAACTTCTCCCCAGAAGCTACAACCTGGATACAATGCTTCCTAAATAAAAGAATGATGGGCGTATTCTCTCCCTCAGACACAGCTGACCCTATCCCAATTACCTGTGGAGTTCCTCAAGGCTCCCTACACTGTACAATGTGTTTACTAAACCTCTATTCGACACCCTGGACCGTTTGGGTGTCATCTGCACTAACTATGCAGATGACACCCAGATACTTATCCCACTATCTGGCAACTACGACACAGATAATGACCTAATAAACAAAATCTACCTCATCATTCAGGCATGGATGGCCACCCACAGACGGTGCCTGAATGACGACAAGACTGAAATTCTCATTCTTGGTGCCCCCATCTATCTAAAAAATCTCAACCCTAAATACACCTCATTCAATATAGATGGCAACCTGATCACTACAGCCAAGGAAGCTAAAACCTTAGGCTTCCATATTGACTCAACCCTAAACCTCAAGAAACAAGCAAACGCCACTGCTACAGCTACGGCCTATAATTGCAAACTGATTCATGCATACAAAAACTATCTCTCCACTGACAGCCCCATGATCCTGGCACGAGCATTAATCCTGTCCATACTTGATTACTGCGATGCCCTGTATGCAGGTACCGATAAACAAGTACTAAACAAACTTCAAATCCTGCAAAATAACGCTCTAAGAACTGCTTTGAGTATCCCAAGAAAAGACTACATATCCGCAACAAGAAGAAGTCATAAAGGGCTTTCTATTCAGGATAGAATCTACTTTAAACTCACACACCTCCACAATCATACTTACCATCATACTCAGACACTCATCTCCCATAAATGCTTGCATAATGCTGCCCCAAAATACCTTATGGACAAAATTGCACTAAAAACCTCCTCTAGTCCCATGAGATCAGCCAACGCCTGCTGCATTACCTCGCCGTGTTTTAACCTAAAAAGAGCCTGAGGATCTAGCTTCCCGGTTCAAGCAGCCCTTGCATGGAATACCCTCCCACTGAACTTACGCACTGACCCTTACCTATACAGCTTCAGATCTAGCACCAAAAATTGGCTACTCACCAAGGAGAACGCATACATCGCTTGAGTCTACAAACTAAATGTTTAGCAACCTGATGACACTAACCTGTTATTGGCCTGTCTACATAACCTCTCTCTTTGACATATGTATCTATGAACGCTTTGTCTCCTGCTCCTCCTGCCACTACAGTATACTATCATGTTATTAAATTGCTTTGATTCCCTGTCTATATGATACTCTGTGTTAACTTTCCCTCCTTTTGTATTTATGTATAGCGCCCAGATACCCCAGGGTGTGGCGCGCTGTATAAATAATAAACAAACAAACTCTATTCATATTCACCCCTATCTATGTAAGGGATACTGCTGTTCCTTGTATTACGTATACTGGATGTATACAAGCATACAAATGGTGTAATCACTGTATTGGGTTTGTAGGCTCAGGTGCACTTTTTCATGTACTGCATACTGTGCCTTTATAGTTGTTTGTCACTGCAACTGCCTGTGATTCCCATTGTGCATTGAGAAACACAGTTGCATGTTTTGGAATATTGCTAAATATCTCTGCCCAGCAATTCAACCTTAATAGCTCATGGCCATCAGGTTCATTGGGTGGCATGTGCGCAATGCCTGATAAAGTAGATACCACTAGGGATATTACTGAATGGGTTTCAAAGAACCAAAACCAAAGATTTTTTGTATAATTGATCTCTGTAAGAACGTAAGCCTAATTTTTCTGGGCAATGTTTCTGTGATTGGATAAATGTTATCTTCACCTGTTTTCTCACTACATTGAACATAAGGTCCTTTATCAGTAACACGTCATGCAATGGATGGGATGCAGAATAACTCTTACACCAAATAATCAGATAGACTCAGGAAGTTGGCAAAGTATCATTCAACTGTTTTAATATCAATTGTCTAAAACAGGGAGCTACAAGGCGCATCAACGGACGTTCGCTCGAGCTCTCAAATGCCTTTTGCATAAACACAATCTTTTATACAAAAAATTAATAATAAGTGAAGTCATACTACGTGGCAAATAAGAAAAACCTAAGTGGGATTGTGGTAGTCTCAAAGGGAACATCTAAGTATACCTCCTATACGGACAGGGATTGTGATAGGGAATCTACGGTCAGGTGCAAGTCATCCTCAACACTTATGAAGTACACATAATATTATTGGTTCTTAAACTTAAGGCTCTTTGTTATATGACCTTTTATAATTATTTGGCATACTCATGCCATGTCTGGAACATCTGGCTCACTAGCAGCACGTAAGCTCAGACCCAGGTGCCAGGGGTGAACTTGACTTCACCTCCCCACCCAATTAGCCCTGCATTGCTCAATGTTCATACCTTTTGTCTTTGAACTTGGCCTTTCAGTAGTTTCTCTTCTCTGGGAATTTAAGGGAGTATGGGTACACGCTTATCACAGTTCTGGTCTGCATACCTACCTCCTAATTTCATCCTTGGCTCACATGACAGGAGACCGCAATTCAGCCCATTTTATGGCATTTAATTGTCTTGAATTAATAAGCTTGGCACTCATGGTGTTCTTTCCTTGTACCTTAACAAGGGATGATCCAGCTTCTCACGTTTTCTGCCTTTGAGAACAGATAACCAGTACTTGGCTGCTTCCAGTCTTGACATCAGGCCAGGCAGCCTTTCCCACTTCCTTCATGCTCCCAGCTAATATTTTTTCTGCAACACAGTTTTCGATCATTCTTCTCCGTGGGTATGAGTTTACTAATATTGTGACACTGATTTCCAGTTTCTTCATATATAATGGCAGCTTCGCCTGCAGTCTATTCACTGCATATAGCCAGCTTCTATGATCACTCAGACGACTTGCGTTGCTGCATCTGTACAGTTAATAAACGGTGTGTATTGTCTTCAGTGCATCACATATACACATGCAATCTTCTTTCCTGCACAGGAACGTTTACTCGATTCTTTACTTTGTCATCAGATTCCATAAGGTCTATACATCGTCTTCTTCAACCACTCTTCTCAGTGCATCATGCTCATCTCCTGTGACATCATCAGCTTCTCTTTCTCTGGTTTTCATATTACTTCGGGGACCTTTTCCACAAGATCATCATCTCTTCGGGCATACATCTGGTATGGCTTTCTTAACAGATATCTTTTCTCGAACATTTGTCATGGTATGGTTGCAATTACTGGTGTTAAGCATGGTGCAGGTTCAGGCTTCCAACATACAGGCAGTAGGGGGGGCAGGACTTTCTGCAGAGGCATTTGGCTGCTCCTCTACACTGCCCCCCTTTGTTTGATTCAGCTACCGCATCTTATTATTCTCCACATTTTGGTACCTTCTCTTGAAGAAGTGCTTCTATGGAGTCCAGATCATCATCACTCCTTTCAGGGAACCGGCTGATTTGACATGTTCGTCAACACTTCAGGTCATGTAGCTGCACTGTCCAGTTGGATTACAATAGACCCATCCTCCTACATACTTCTTGTGATTCTTTGGATACAGGAACTTGGTTCCCTCGGGTGCTATGATGCTAGTCTTTATGTATTCTCTGATTTCTTCATCAGTTAATTCCTTGGGTTCAAATCCTGATTCAACATCAATCATGATCTTCATTCCTACTGCTTTCTTGGTTGTCTTCTTGCACTGTGCAATTATTATCCTGATCTCACAGAATCCAAACATCACCATCACCAAGTTTGCTCCAAGAAACTTGAAGTTCTCCAGCATTGGATCTTTCATGGATTCACATGATTAGAATATTCCCCGTCGTCAGGCTGGGAATCCTCGGTAAGTTATATAGACATTTTCCATAGGAAAAATTCCGACACTTTTGTGTCCTATCTACGTCGTTTTGGGCCTAGCACGCCGGCGCCACTAGGACATTGGGGTATATATAGCTCCGCCCCCGCGGCTCCCTCAGATTTCAACCGTCTTCCAAAGTGGTGGGATTACCTCACGTATCTGCTATTTTGTTAGGTTGTTCTTTCTACTTCTGCGATGTTTGTTCTTCTTAAGAGAATGTCTGGAAAGGCGTTGTTTCGTCCGTGTGCTACGTGCGGCCTTAAGAAGGTGTACGAAGGGGATGGTCATATGGACTGCATTTACTGCCTTCATCCTCACCGCACGGCGGACACTTGTGAAATCTGTCAGGGATTCTCCCAAAAAACCCTCAAAGATCGAAAAAGACGCCTGGTTGATTGGCTCAACGACGGAGCGGGTGCGTACTCGGCATCGGAGGTGGGCTCCACGGCCTCAAAAAGTATGTCGGAACCCCTGACGAAGAAGGCACGTGCTGCCGAAAAACGAACCTCGGAGTCGGCCGAAAAAACGACCCTCGGAAAAACATTCAGAGAAACATTCGAAGGCCTCCTCCTCTTCACACAAGGCGTCGTCTTCTTCCTCCTCATCTAAAAAGGAGAGAAAGGAACCATCTAAATCCTCCTCAGGAGACCGTCATAAGGTCTACCTTGAGTCGAGAGGCCGCGGCCAGCAAGTCGGCCCCAAAAGCAGCGGGAGCACCTCAAGGCCCTGCGCCACTGGCTTTGCTGACGACCCGCTCGTCGACGCCTGCGTCATCGGCGGCTCCTCCCACATGTCAAACTGCGGCGGCAGGAAACATATCGTCGACGGTGGTCCCGTCGATGAGATGGCAACCGGAGGTTTTCGATCCCGTCCCGCCGGAGGCCCTGCTTCAACCAGAGGCGACTTTCTCCATCTCGTCGGCTGACGACGAACGCGACACGGTCGCACGCCCAATCGATCTGGGTCTGCAGCCGACCAGCGCAATGTCGCTCTTGGGGGTGGGTTCCATCCCTACTACCTCGTCATTACTGAACCCCCAGGCGGTTCTGTCCTTGGAGGTGCTAAATACGCTACAAAAACTTTTACAGCGTTTGGACACACAAATACCCCAGCCTGGGGCCCCGACATGGAGACAGTCTACGCCATTCGTCGACGAGCCGGGCCCGGCTCCTCGCTCGTCGACCAGGATTACGGCTGCTTCCCACGCGCCGGAAGATTGCCCTACCCTGCAAGAAGAAGGAGAACTACAGGACTCTGACCGTGAGGAATCAGGTTCAGACATCTCCCTATCCCCCTCAAGGGACCCAACTTGGGACTCTGAAGCAGAGATGGAAGCTCCGAGAAGCCCGGCACAGCCATCGCCACCTGACGACGTGGGTGCATTCCATGCCATGATGAGTAAGGCGTATTCGGAGTTTGGCCTAGTCCCGGAAGAGGAGAAAAAGGATTGTTTTCTTTTTGATCATATGGCCAAGAGAAGGAAATCCATATTCGCCATCCCGATTTTGGATCATGTCTGGCAAGAGGGCCTGAAGACCATGCGGCACCCGTTCTCTGAACCGGCAGTGAAAGGTCGTTTGGAGAAGAAGGTCAAGGCTCCGGAATCAACTCCCAAGTGCCTGACGTCTCAACCTTCGCCGGAGTCGGTGGTATCGGCGGCGGCGGCGAGAAAGGCCAGGTCTCAGCATAAATGCACGACCCCTCCAGACAACGAGGCCAGGAGACAGGACGCCTTCGGCAAGAAGGTGCGGTCCGTCGGCGCGACTACAGTTAAAGCAGCCAACTCCTTAGCAATTGTGGCACCGACTGGCTCCTATCTTGGAGCATTTGCCCGAGGAACATAGAAAGTCTGCAATGTTGCTAGTGCGGGAAGGAGAGGAGGCCTCCAACCATGCCATAAACATTGCCGTCGACCTAGCCGAGTCCGGTTTTAAGCAAATCAATAATGGCGTAGTTTTACGTAGACAAGCCTGGCTCAAGTGCACTACGTTCAGACCGGAGGTACAATATAAGGTCTTGGATATGCCGTGTGAAGGGGAACAACTGTTCGGCGAAAAAGTTGATGAGGCCTTGAAGGGCATGAAAGAGGATACTGACACGGCACGGTCACTCGGAGCCTTCCAGAGTGGTAGGAATTTTCGTTCCTTTCGTCCCTTTAGAGGGGCCTCTGGTAACTCCCGGTTTGGGTCATCTAGAGACCGAGGTTTCACCAGACCCTCCTACTCGTCCCAAGGCTACAGGCGTGCGGCCCAATCTTCTCGTAGAGGCAGAGATTACCAAACCTCCAGACGGCGGGGGGCCTACCCTTTGTCGACGAAAGATAAACAAACCAAGAGCCAACAATGACATGCTTCAGAGCGTCCTGGGGAGCCGAGTGTCTCGTCGCATCGACGAGTGGCAGCGCATAACAACAGACCAATGGTTTTTGGACACGATTCATCTGGGACATTCTCTACAGTTCAGAGGCAAGCCACCACACATTCCACCAGTGTTCTCGGCCCAGCCCCACCTTCAAATACTACTACAGGATGTGGCGCTTATGCTGCAGAAAGGGGATATAGAACTGGTCCCGGTGGCAGAAAAAGGACAGGGAGTTTACTCCCGGTACTTTGTCGTCAAGAAACCAAATGGAAAATGGCGTCCCATTCTGGATCTACGAGCGCTCAACAAACTGCTCAAGAATTTAAAATTCAAAATGCTGATGCTTCAGGAGGTGATCCGATCGATACAACCCGGAGATTATTTGTCGTTGCTAGACCTTCAGGACGCATACTTCCATATCCCGATGCGTCCACGGCACAAAAGATTTCTGCGGTTCGTCGTCGGACGAACCCACTATCAGTTCAAGGTCCTCCCGTTCGGCCTAAAATCGTCCCCCAGGACGTTCACCAAATGTCTGGCTCCAATAGCAGCCTGGTTAAGAAAGGAAGGTCACCATGTGTACCCTTATTTGGACGATTGGCTAGTGAAGGGGCTGTCTCCAGAGAGGGCACAAGAAAGCCTGGATGCCACCCTGTCCCTCCTGCAACGTTTGGGCTTCGCAGTGAACTTCGACAAGTCCTCGTTAAAGCCTTCAAGGACCTTGGTCTTTTTGGGGGCGGAGTTCCACACACAGTCGGGACTGGTGAAGCCATCCCTCGAAAGGATTCACAGACTGCAACAAAAGGCATCGGAATGGGAGGTCGACACCAGAGTGTCAGTACGAAGGTACATGTCCCTGCTGGGTACCATGTCATCCTGCATACCCTTGATAGACAACTGTCGCCTCTTCATGAGGCCTCTTCAGGAATTCTTGGCGGATCGATGGGCACAGAGTCGAGGACGCTGGTCGGACAAGTTGACCATCAACGGCCAGCTCGTGCAGGGGCTTCAATGGTGGAGAATCTCCATACACCTATGAAGGGAATGCCCTTACTGGAGCCTGCATTCCAGAAGACAGTGGTCACGGATGCTTCTCTAACTGGGTGGGGAGCGCGTCTGGACTCCTTACAGGTTCAGGGTCATTGGTCATCGGAAGAGTCGTCCGTGCACATCAACCTGCTAGAGTTGAGGGCGGTGCGTTGGGCCCTAAAATCCTTTCTGCCACAGATAAAGGGCTCAGTGGTGAGAATCATGACAGACAACACGACAACCATGTTTTATCTTTGGAAGCAGGGAGGAACTCGCTCCAGGAGCCTGTCGACGGAGGCCCAGGAGATCTGGCATTGGGCCCTACAACACGACATACATCTGTTGGCGTTCCACTTACCAGGAGTGAAAAATGTGCAAGCAGACGCTCTCAGCAGAGAGATGAATTGCCTACACGAATGGGAACTGAACGATCAGCAACTGCACCGTGTCTTCGCGGAATGGGGGCATCCGGCCCTCGATCTCTTTGCGACGAGAGACAACAAGAAATGCTCCCAATACACGAGCAGGTGGCCACAACAAGACTCGCTAGGGGACGCGTTCTCCTTCCCGTGGACTGGCAAGTTTCTGTATGCCTTCCCCCCCCCCCATTCCCTCTCATCCGTCGGACTCTGCAATGGATCCACAGATATCCTTGTCGGGTGATCCTGGTGGCCCGTATTGGGCCAGACAAGTGTGGTTCTCCGATCTACTTCACCTTCTGTCTCAGGAGAAAGGGACCGTTTGGCATCACGACCCGGACAACCTCAGTCTGACGGCCTGGGTCCTGATTTCGCCGAGTTTGGCGCGTTAGCGATTCCAGCGGACTGCTGTTGTATTTTGCAAGCGGCAAGGGCACCTTCCACGAACACTTCATACACATACAAATGGAAAAGGTTCTGCATATGGTGCGCAGGTCAACCAGGTCTGGTCCCGCGGGCGATCACACCGGAACAACTCCTACCATACTTGTTGCTCCTGGCAAATAACGGGTTATCTGTCTCATCCATAAAGGTGCATCTAGCTGCCATCTCGAGATTTACTCGGAAGAGACATTCCACTCCACTGTTCGGTGACCGCCTAGTTAAACACTTTCTTAAAGGGCTGTTTCGAACTTTCCCTCAGAAGAAGAAGTTTCGTCCGATCTGGAGTGTGAACTTGGTCCTAGCAGCTCTGATGAAACCCCCTTTTGAACCAATGTCATCGACATCATTAAAATGTTTGTCTTGGAAATTGGCTTTCCTGGTGGCCATTACTTCTGCTCGTCGCCTGTCGGAAATACAAGCTCTAGTGATCGACCCTCCGTATTTGAGGTTTTTCAGTAATAAAGTCGTGCTGGCCACTAACCCGCATTTCATATCTAAAGTGCCTTCCTTGTTCCATAAACACGCTGCTATAGTGTTGCCTACATTCTTTCCAACACCGTCTTCGGTGGCAGAGAAGACCCTCCATACTTTGGACTTGAAAAGAGCGTTGAAATTTTATCTCCATCGCACTCAAAGCTTCAGAGACACGAGACAACTCTTCGTAGCTTATGGTCCTGCGGATAGGGGAAAAGCGATTTCAAAACAGGGACTATCCAGATGGGTGTCTTCGCCCATTTCTTATTGTCGTTCCAAGGCCTGAAATCCGCTGGAAAAGCGTCCAAGGGCCCATTCGACAAGATCTACAGTACTACGTCACCTGTTCCAATAAGGTAAGCCCCAAGTGGGGTTGCATCCTTCGGCAACTATGCCTTAAAGTGTCGTGTCTTTTCAGTGAACATACTGTAAGTGTGCACTGGGCTTGTACAGTGAACATGCTGTAATGTAATGTGTTGCCATAGTAAGTGGGCACTGTGCTGGGTGTGATGTTGGTTTGCATACGGGATACTGCTATACAATCTATTCTAAGCATGTGAATCCATGAAAGAGCCAATGCTGGAGAAGGGAATAGTTTCTTACCTGTAACTCTATTTCTCCAGCATTGGTATCTTTCATGGATTCACATGCGCCCTCTGGCCTCCCCTGAGCATGCAAACCAGAGATCCCCCCCATACTACTTTGGGGGCTGAAATCTGAGGGAGCCGCAGGGGCGGAGCTATATATACCCCTACGTCCTAGCGGCGCCGGCGTGTGCAGCCCAAAACGACGTAGATAGGACACAAAAGTGTCGGAATTTTTCCTATGGCAAATGTCTATATAACTTACCGAGGATTCCCAGCCTGACGACGGGGAATATTCTAAGCATGTGAATCCATGAAAGATACCAATGCTGGAGAAATGGAGTTACAGGTAAGAAACTATTCCCATACTTGTCATCCAATATGGAACCCATATTGATGATCACTAAGGAGCACGTTCCTCCCCAATCTTTAGGCAGCTTAATGTAGGCTCTGGACCCACAAGACCAATATCGATCCATCAGGATGGCTGTTCCTGCTCCCATCTTGGAGATATCAGCTATAATCTTGCAACATATGTTATTGCCTACATGCTTCTTTCCTTCTCTTCAAAAGCACAGTGTTGCATTCGCCAATGGAATCGGAATCATTGGACCTGATTAATCTACCCATGTCAGCAGTTTGGCATGTTTGGCCCATGACTTCAAACACTCATCATTTACCTTTTGTACTTCACGCATGTATTCTGACTTCAATAGATGAGCTGCACAGGACATCAATCCTTCTTCCCATCACTTCTTGGTTTTCACTCGTCCATAGACTAGCAGCTGAGATCGCTCCCTGCATCCAGGCGACCAAGCAGTTTCTATTCTATCAGGACAGTCCATTCTCTTAATTTCTTTTACAACCACTTCATCCTGTCCTGCCCTGGGATACGTGAGCATCTTGTTCTTCCATGCAGGTTCCTTTTCCATCTGTGTAGACTCAATCTAATCATCCTCAAATGGAAATGACCATTTCGATGTCCATCGTAGAGTGGCCCAATTTCCTTGTAACTGTCCTCGAGTCATCGATGCAGCAAGGTGAACAAGACATTTAGCATTGTGTTCTGGAATTTCTCTGGCAATGAGGGTTCAGGCAGCACTCATTGCATAGGGTATAATAGCACACGCATAACAGCTCTCTTTAGATGTTCTTTCCCCTACACTTTCATGTGTTGATATCACATTTTGTGACCCTGATGTGCTGCATTATCTAAGTATGTATTTATTCCCTCATTATCTTCCTCCACACTTCTCTTATGTCTCCTCAACATAATGGTTGCAGCCCATGGAAACAACTCTAAAGCAGCTCTACTCTGGGGAGTCAAACAAAGGGTTTTGGCTATTAGGGGGCAAATCAACAATAGTTCCTGGATTGGGGAGGATCAAAGTAGTCTCTACTTTATGCAGAACATCAATGTAATAGGGAATAGTTAACAGGAGAAACAGAAAGACATAAAGTATAGTTGCGCATACATATATCAGGAACCAACATATTAGCCCACACCACTTGTGCCATTCTGGAATTTCTTGGGCTTGCTCATTCCTTATCGTGTTTTCCTCATCATTTCTAATGTTTACACCTATCTGCATCACCTTGTCTGTTATTGCTATAAGCAATCTTTTTATCACAGGGCCATTCTTAGGATCCTGTAAAAAAAAAGTGTGAATATCAACATTTCTTCTGACAAGAGCAGGAGAAGCTTGGAGGATAAATATAAAAACAGCAAGCACAAGACGATGTGCATCTCCGTCGCTCAGAACCATAGATCCAAATAGATACTTAATGAGAAACAATTCAGGGTATTGCTCTCTTTTCCAGTTGTCAAATTCAAATTCTAGGTTAGGCATATTTGTGAAACATCAGTCAACTTTCTAAAGTTTATTTTTCAAAAGATTCCTGTGACTCTTGGCACGGGTTTGCACTCCTGCTTTAATATCTATAAGGAGTGTTCAAGGGGAGTCACAGTCCAAATGCAATGTGTATTTTTAATCAACTGGTTGATTTATAGTCCTTCCTCTTTGTCATTGATCGGGTCTGCACACACTGAAATTCTTCTTCTTGTCTTGCTTCTGGACCGGCTGGGGGCGGTACCGCCTCGCCAGTATATAACTTTGCATCGTTTAAATGAATCCAAGCGTATCTACCTTGGACTTTTACTGCTGAGGGAGTGACATGTTTAACAAGAATGGTCCATTAAAACATGGCTCATGGCACTTCCGGGTAAAATTTCTAATTAGGATACAATCGCCATCAAATAAGTTGGGTGCTGATAATAGTTCAAGAGATTCGGTTGCTGAATGGTTTTCATCTCTGTTCTGAGACCGACCCCCCTGGCGCTTGAGTTGATCTGAAATGAGAGAGCTACTAGCAGTCATACATGTCAAATATTCACGTAACTCATTTCCTAACATTTTTGCTGTACTCTGGGTTCACTTCTACTCCTCAAAGGAGATGGAAGAGGTGTTCTCATTCCCTTCAGTCACTAGTTCATGGGGTGTGAGGTGGGGGTCTGAACCAAGCTGATTCCCGAGGGCATAGAAAGCTAAGGGCAGGCAATATAGCCACCCCCTTTTGAATGTCAATTTGAGTTTGGCAATCTTTCTTTAAGGAGGCCGTTGAGTCTCACATATCCTGTTCGCTTGCGGGTGATAAACAGAAGAAAACATGCTTAATACTCAACAAAAGCCCTATCTGTTCAAATACATAATTGCGAAAATGTGTCCCATTATCGGATCTCAGCTCTTCACACACACCCCTCCTCTCTCCTGGAGTGAGCGCTTTTTCCTTTCCTCCCAGCTCACTCTCTCCACCCCTCCTCTCTCCTGGGAGTGAGCGCTTTCTCCTTTCCTCCCAGCTCACTTTCTCCACCCCTCAGGCCAAGCCAACTCCAGCACTGCCACGTACCTTCTCGGTTATCTGACCCAGTAAGCGTGTGTCAGTTGAGGCTTTCACTGCCACTTTCTCACCTCCCCCTTTGGCTGACTCACACCCTGACACAGCCCTTTCTTTGCTCCACTCTGCTATATCTCATACTCTTGATGTTCTTGTCCCTGTCATGAGGATCCGCCGAAAACCAAAGCCAAGTTCAACTCCTAGTACAACTCAGAACTTGTCACCCTTAAATGCAAGTGCAGTGTGGGTGTGAGGAAATGGCAAGCTTCCTGTACATCCTCTGACATACTGGCCTGCTGACTGCTCTAAAGGCAATACCGGCTCTCTGTCCACACCAGGAAGAGAGCCCTCATCCAAGCCCACGTCTCTGCGGCATCCAAAAACTCGACCAAACTCTTTCAAATCTGCAAGGAGCTGGCCAATCCTGCTGCAGTCTCATTTCATCTCTAAAACTCAGGACATCCTGTCCTCTCTCTCTTCCTCTCCACCTCCTCCCTCTACACCCCACTCTTCCTCTGGCCCTTCAGTTGCCACCCCTCCTCCATCCTACTCTGCATTTCTCCTTTTCTCACCAGACAAGGTTTCTAGACAAGTCTGGTCTATGAAAGTCTCGTCAAAACAGGTTCTCTCCTGTTCCTCTAAAACCATGAAGGACCACATTGACACCCTAGCTCTTGCTTTGGCGGACTTCTGCAACCAGTCCTTCACCACTGGAGTCTCCCCCCCTGAAGCACTCCCTTGTGCACCCTCTTCTTAAGAAACCCTCAGCTGACCCCTCCTGCCCTGCTAACTACTGCCCAATCTCCATCACTTCTTTCCTGGGCAAACTCCTGGAAAACCTGGCCATTTCCCAGATTAATCTTCACACTGAAGCGGTAAGCTGTCTCCATGACCATCGGTTTGGCTTCAGAGCTGCCAGAAGCATGAAAACTGTTCTCCTGAACATCCTTGAATACCTGCTCTCAAACCTTGACTCCAACACCCCGTGTCCTCATCTTACTTGATCTCTCTTCTGCTTTTGACATGGTCAACCATGCCATCCTGCTCAACCGTCTCCGTGATAACCCGGGTATCACTCATCAGCCCTGGCTTGGCTGACCTCTGCCCCAACTTTCGGTCCTATGCAGACGACACTCAGCTCATTTTGATGCTCCCTTCTGCCACCTCTTATCCTTCTCTCATCTATGACGGTCTGCTATCCAGGAGTGGTGTGCCCCCAATTATATCTGCCTTAACACCAGTAAGAATGAGATTCTCCTCATTGGCACACCTGCTCCCTCCTTTCCTATCGCTCTCTGGCTGGCCTCTCTTGGCCCTCTTCCTTCTCCCACCTGTGAGGCAAAAAAACCTCTGGGTCATCTTCGACTCCACACTCTCCTTCTCTCCTCACATCGCTGACATCTCTAAGTCACACTACCAGCTGCACCTCCACAGAGGTATTCTTCCTTTCCTCTCCTTCCACCAGAAGCTCACTGTGTTCAGAGCTCTGGTTCTCTCTAGGCTGGACTATTGCAACAGCCTCTTTCTAAATCTACCTGCTTCTACTCTCCGCCCTCTGCAACTCATTCAGAACAGGACTGCAAGACTTGTCCTTGGCCTCAAGCCCAGGGATCGTATCTCTCTAGGACTGAAATCTCTGCACTGTCTCCCAGTGGCTGCGAGGATTAGGTTCAAAACCCTCTGTATTGTCGACAAGGCCTTCTGGGGCCTGGGGTCTCAATACGTTTCTCTCTCTTCCTAAATATCCACCTTCTCGAGCTCTTCGCTCATCCGCCTCCAACTCTCTCAGGGTCAGTCGCTTCTCCAAGAAACGAGTTGGTGGTAGATCTCTTTCTTCTGCTGGGGTCTCCCTCTGGAACTGCCTCTCTGCCTCCCTGAAACTTGAGGAGAACCATCTCCAGTTCCGGAAGCACCTCAAGACCTTCCTCTTTGCTTCTGCCTTCTCTCCTCCCCTCCCCTGCTGAACTCCTGACTGTAACTGCACTGGTCACCTGGCTACCCTCTGATTTTCAGCCCAGGCCCACCCACCAGCTGCACACCTCCACTGCCTCCCAGGCAACCCCTGCACTTGGGGGCTGTTTCTGTATCCCTACAGTCCCCACCATCTCTTGATACGTGATGTCCACACTTATCCTTGCACTTGCCACAAGCTGGGCGCACTTTCTCTAGTGTTTTTATTTATTCTATTTATTTATTACTGTTGATCCTATGTACCGCACTGCCCCCTCCCCCACCGCATTTTACCTTTCCCCCCTCCCCTTCACTTGCACAATCTCAATATCACCTGGCCTAGTAAGATCACGGTCTCTGTCTTCCCTCTGTTCCCCCACCCTTGCCTCACTGTGCCTTGAAACACTTGTGTATAGGCAGGTTATAAATGCCATATCATATCATATCATATCATATCATTAATTTGCAGAGGGACACATAGATATGTGGTATTTCTGCCCACCTTGGATTGGGGAGAGTGGAGGCTTTGTGGTGTGGTGTGGTGTGCCTGGGCGAAACTTGAAAGGTGTATTTGCACTTTGCAAAAATATGGATGTTTTCAACACTACAGATGTCATTGTGGTGCATTGTGGAGGACTGCATTTGGGGTACATTAGTTCAGTAAAGGCATTACTGAAGGCACTAATGCAGCTCTTTTCATGTGCAAAGTTGATATTTTCCCATATACCACCTAGGGCACTATGTACCTGCCCCAATGTCTTTGGTCCTCAACAAGATGCAGGAAGGTGTCTTATCAGCATAGGGATATCTTCTTTTTTGTGCATTGTTGGAATGTCATTGTTCCCAAATGACAACGTTCTAGAGAAAGGTGCGAGTCCTTTCTTTAGTGATGGCATCAGTTTAACGGATTGTGGCAATGACATCTTTATTGCTAATATTCAGAATGCACTTAGAAAGTTCTTGTAAAATGATGTACAGTATATGTGAGTAGATGTAGAAAAGAAAATCTGAAAATCCCCCCCCAAAAATCACATAAAAAGGTTCTTTTTAGAGCCACCACTAAAGAGTAAATCCCTTGCCTTGTGTTGCATTTCTCTCGCCATGTCATGGGTATGGTAGTAGTTGGGGCAAGCTGGGTGGAGGCTTGACAGGCCTGGCATAGGCACACAAAGAACCCATAACAAAGCCCTCCTTTCATTCCTTCCTAGTGTTTGTAGTAACTTCCTGGTTACCACTTCCTGTTGCCAAACCGGAAGTGCATGATAACTCATGAGCTCTCTAGTGTTTGGCTATATAAGCCACACCCAAGATTCTTCCAGTGCTTTGTGTTGCTTACTGTGAGCTGTATCAGCAACACACTTGCCGTGCTCTGGATCAGCCAGCATCTGCTTACCTGCTCCGGATCATCCTGGTTCTGCTTACCTGCTCCGGAACATTCTACTTCTGCTTACCCGCTCTGGATCATTCAGCTTCAGCTAACCTGGTTCTTAGTCCACGCCGCAGCTATCTCCAGACAAGAGGGGACTTCTTCACCGGAACCTGTAAGAACAAAGAGGAACAGCGTTAACACGCGCACATCAGTAACGCTGCGCATACTCACCAAATCTTCCTGCGATGCTGGAATCCATGTTAGTTGCACAAGCGCACAAACCGCTTTAAGAAAGAAGAGACATTATTAATTGCGCTCGCTCCAATAACGCAGACACCTATTTAACTACGCTCTCTCTCTCTCTCTCTCTCTCTCTCTATGCGGTGCATACTTACCAAAAGCCTCCGTGCAAACTTACCTAACCACTAAGTCTCCAGTAGCGCTGAACCCGGACTCGAGGCGCTAATACCACATAATTTCTCCTGCAAGGGAAAGGGAGAGACATTACCAGGTGCGCTCAAATTGAAGGCGCTGCACACACCTACCAGCAGCTAGCTTCTACACGCAGTGCTACTCACCCACAAAAATACCGGCAAACAAAGACAATACGGACAATTTTGGACACTCAACATTCTCCGCGCAATGTTCACTTGTGGGAAGGACTTTGGCACCAATCACATGAGTGAATCGTGCCCCTGCAAATGCAGGATGGAGTGCACACCCTACTAAATATCAAGGTAAGCCCATAGGGGGACATCACAGCACACAGTAAAGAGAAGGGAAGGGCCCAGGGGAATCAGGTGAATTCAGGTCTGAGTGTACACCTTGTATTTGACAGGTATTCCTCCGGGTGAAACAGGGGACGTGAAGACTCAGAGTCAAGGGAGGCTCGTCCATCGCTCCTGCAGAGACACAGGTGAGTATGACACGCCACCCCCTTGACGATCTGTCCGTGGTCACCGTGGTAGTCCACGGACGACACGCCACATCTGGGTCTTTTGAGGATGCCAGGCATGGAAATGGGACTGTGCAGTCCAGGGGATTAGCCAATCAGATTTACTGGGTCTTGTAGGCAAGGAAGAGAGTATGGCAGAAGGTCTGTTTGCTGAGAGGAGTGCAGATGGCTATGGTTTTGTCTCGGTCTTTCAGGAGGCAGAGTGTGTGGATGTTGGGGGACTCGTGGATCCATTGGTTGCAGGTGTATGCAGAGCAATGTGTAGTGGCTGAACATCTTGGATTTCATCATGTTGATGTGAAGTGGTATGGAGTGTGCGGCATGAAGTGGGTGAACTTGCTCCAATTTTTGTCAATTTGGTCACGCTCCAGCATCTGGACATTATCATTGTTCATTGTGGAGGGAACAGTTTAGGCCATGTAACTAGAATGTCAGGAGACATTTGGCAAAATGATGGAAATATACCCAAACTCCCGACTAATTTTTTCTTGCATTGCCCAGAGACAGATGTGGCTCGTTCCAGTTCATTTGGTCCGCAAATGGAGAAAGCGAGGCGCAATATCAACAAAGCTGTCTGTGCATTTTTGGGAGATGTTGGCATGATGTCTTTCGATAATGAAAATATTAAATTTGATATTACCAATATTTTTCGCAGAGATGGAGTACATCTTACTGGTGCTGGCAATCAGCCTTTTCTGCAAAATTTCAAAATGCTTTAAAGCACTTTTTGTAAATATAGAATGCATTTTCCAGTAGGTCGAACAAAAAATGCATTGGAAGGATGGCAAAAATAAAATGCCTATTGTTGTGCAAGTTGAACGGACAAGTTTAGTTCAGTAGAATGTTGTTTAGTTTTCTTACAAACGTGAAAAAAAATTCCAAAAACAAAACAGAAAAAAAAGTTTCTTTTCAGAGCCACCACTTTACCACGCAAAAGAGTGGAATGTTTTTGATGGCACCACCAGCCACATTTTTTGGATGTCTGCAGATTACTGCGCTGTCTGCAGACTTCACAGGCTGCATAGAGGCCTGCACCTTTTTCAGATATTTCTATTTTTGAACTGTGAAAGGTGGCCTTTTTTATTTTTTGTGTTTTATATATTTTGGGCTTTTTTCACAGGAGACACAAGGGAGGGGAGGGGAGGGGAGGGAAAGGAAGGGCTGGGATGTTAAAGAAGGGACACCAACCACATGGATGAAGGGGCAGATGGAGGGAGGAAGATGTTGGGTGGCCCTTAATTAGATAGGGGACAGTGTTTCTCGTGTTCCCGGACCACAGCCTCAAAAGCACTTTGAAACTGCTCCCCCCCACAGAGTGGTGTGTCAGAGTACATACAGAGCACTGTCACCCTCGAAACGTAAGGGTCTACTATGTCATGTTTGGCGTGCAAGGCTTCTGCAGGGATACTCGGTCCCACAGGAGTGTCTCTTGTGGTGGCAGGAGTGGATGATGAGGATGTGATAGTGGATGTCAACCTACTAACCCCTTCGAAAAGGTACGACCTTTCGCACTGCTCCCTTGTGATTCGACCTTAGGTGGCACCGCATGGGGATGGTACCATAGTTATACAAACCGGTTTTCCGTGACTGCGTACAACGTTGCACTCGGGGCATCTAACCTTGTCCACACAAGCTTTGAGTACCCCCAATGGTGGGAAAAAGTTTCCATACCCAAGATTCACGTTGGGAGCTGGTGAGAGGGATTTCCACTACCTCATCCTCTTTCTCCTCTTGATCCATCCCTTTATCACCACGCCTGTTCCCCTCTCCAGGCCCTCCGGATGATGTTGGTGGTGGTGGCAGGGCAGCTGAAGTGGCCATGGATGACATTTACTCAAAGAAGCACAAAGCAGAGCTAGGTAATCCCAAAAACAGCAGCAGGTGCTTACTCCTGGACAGCCAGAAACACAATGGGGAGCAGCAGTGGGTGGGTCACTTTAGAGGGGCTGTCCACGGACAGTTCAAGCCACAGATAGGGCTCAAAAAGTTGCCAGAACAACTAAGACCTGGTCTAGGACGTTGGCATGGGTGAGGTTTCAGCTAAATACACTGTGGACTAGCCAAAAATTCAGTGTTAAGCTGTCCGGGGGTACAGACAGTGTCCGCGGATACGCCCGATGTGCAGCGCGGGTGCGGTCACATGATGACGACCGGGGATAGGACGGCTGTCCTGCGGACACCTATTGCACGGGAGACGGTGCACACAAGCATGCCAGTGTCCGCAGGACAGGGGCAGGGTAGCCCAAACTAATTAAAAGTGCAACACTACCTTGCGGACACCTACAGACAGGTGCGATGTTTGGTGGCACAGCGACATCCGGTATGCATACATCCAGGTATCTGCAGGATAGGGTCGGGTTCCCCAAACTATTTAAGAGTGCGACACGACCTTGTGGACATCTCCGGACAGGCGTGTTGTTCGGGTGCACCTCCATTTTCGTTACGGACAGCCGGGACAGTCGCGCTGTCCGCAGATTCCAAATGGGGCTTTAAAAAAGAAAAAAAACGCACGCTCCAACAGTACACACATACATGTTGATTACGACGTCAAATACATTCAATTAGGAAAGGGATGGGCTAGCAGAATGGTAAACATATGGGGAATTGGGGTTTTCTACATAGTGTTAGTGCAGGGAGGAAGGATTGAGGTTTCATCATAGCATCTTTGATTTAAGGAATTTTATGGGGATGATTGGTTGGGATTGGGTGAATGAGCACAGGTACAAGTGGGGCAGTGTTATCAAATATTTTCTTTTAACATGATTTTTAACAAATTCTATTATCTGTACAAAATTATTGTTTAATTCATCCAGTTTAGGAGTTCATTTTCTGCATTTGGAGTAAGGGGCTGTCTGTGGCTATCTTCTTGGTCATTTAATAGTCATTCGGGCCACTTTCTTAATTTACACTATGTACTGTTAAAAGGAAAACCATGTTTTAGTGACATGACAAACAATTTACATCACTTTTTCTGGTTTAAAAATGGTATTCTGTTCCATAAGAGGTGTTTCCTTCACTCATTTCATCATGCGGGTAATGTCTTCCAACCACTCAAGGGTGCTTGCCAATTCTGTTTAAAGAAAAGAAGACTGCTATTTCTTGCAAGTCATGTACATATAGCAAACTGTAATATTACAGAAAGAAATATAGTTACTACATTTTGTAAGGGATTATTCTGAGTAGCTTGGAACAGAGCAGCTTGTGAGTATGTAAGTAAGGTTGCACTGAGGTTATACTGTTAGATGTACAGTTCACCTTTGTGCTTGGTGCATTCCATCAGTTGTGCAACCTATGAAAATGTACTTCTGGTTTCTTAAGTACAGAATTTGTATACATATTTAATTGTTGCATGAGCTACATATATCTCTTATTGTTTAAAGTACATGTCTTTGCTCATTGCAGGATACAAAAATGTAATGTAACCCCTGTGCTTTTGGGCATTGTGAATGCTGTCCGAAGTCTGCGGACAGTTGCACAGTCCGCGGACTCTGTGGCTATTGTCATGATCTCTGCTTCCAAAAGGTCAGGGTTTTCCCAACTCCCTTGGAAGCAGATCCATAACCCAGGTTCCGAGGGCCAACCAGTCCCAATTGGGACCTTTTGGACCCAGTCCTGGCGCCAGTGGCACCAGGCTCATAAATATGCCCAGTCCCAGCGCTGGAAGCGCCGGGCTCATAATGCTTGGGTGGACTTACCTGCAGCAGACCATGCTGCTTACTTGCCTGCCAGTTGAGCCTCTGATCCTCTTCTGTTTGGAACTACTTTTCCTGTTGGGTGGGGCAGGAGCCACTCCCTAGGTTCAGAACACTGGAACTCTTCTGGAAAGCAGGAACTCTTTTCTTACCTAGGCGTGGCTGTGGAAGGAGACACCTAAGCACTACAGGAGGCTATTTAAACCACACCCGATGGATGAATCTTGCTTTGCGTTATTCTGCATCCTCTGCAGCAGAACGCTCATCGTGTCTTCTGCATCTGATCCTGGGCCTAAGGAAAAAGGCTTACCATCCTGAATCCAGTCTTCAGCAACACCTATAAAGACAAGAAAGCACAGGTTAGCATTACGGTCTTCAGTGACAGCGCTTCACTTACCTGGTCCATCGGCTGTCATCAACGCCTCGCGCTGCATTCCGGCATCTGAAAGACAAAGGCTTACCTACTCTTCGTGCGCTCCGGAGGTCTTCGCACTGCATTCCGGCATCTAAAAGACAAAGGCTTACCTACTCTTCGTGCGCTCCGGAGGTCTTCGCACTGCATTCCGGCATCTGAAAGACAAAAGCTTACCAACTCTTCGCACGCTCCGGAGGCCTTCGGCGCTGCATCCCGCATCTGAAAGACAAAACAAGGTGCGTTTAAAGACATTGGGGAACTTTAATACTCACGTGCCATTACTCCTTTCCACTTCTAACCCAGTGGGTATTCCGGCACCCTGCAGCCGCTCCGAACTTGTACCTGCAAAATAAAAAGACAGTTAGAGCGCATCGTGAAGCAGGCAACAAGCGCTTACTTACGTGCTTCCAGGCGCTTCTAATTCATCACACGGGCTCCATCTTCAACTCACTTCAGCCCGTCATCCGCCATCGCCGGAACCCTGCAAAACAAGAGACATCATTACTAAAGACTTTTAAAGACATTAGAATTACTCGAAACTTACAGTTCGTGCAGTAAACGACGGACAGCAGTCCTCTGAAGTCAAGAGGCCTGCTCCCCTTATCCAGTGAAGAAACTGGTTACAGCACCCTGCCCCGAGGCAGATGGAGAGCACGGCGTTCACTTACCTAAGGTGAGAGCGTTGACCTTTGGGGTTCTACAGGAGAAGAGAAAGGGAAGAAGAGAGACACATTCAATAACCCAGTTCATTAATCCTATATTTTCTATCTGCAGACATCTTACCCTTCGAGTCAGACATACAGTGCACAGAGGTCCAGCCCAAAGAGCCAGCCGTGTGTTACACATCACCTTTGAAGATACGGTATACGCCCAGTCAAGACCGGCGCCTCTACGGGAATCAGGTGAGCGTTACAATCATGTTGGGGCACGGGGGGTGTCAGTATGATGTAAGGGACATGTACATAAATTAAGGGTATCCTGGTAAAAACCCAGGAAATTCAGTGAAAAAACATTGTTAAAGGACGTTATGATTAAGTTGCACTAATAAAAACCTAACAAATTCAATGGAAAGACTTCCTTAAAGGGATATTATGGTTACAAGTAAAATTGAAAACCCCCCGAAATTCGC
Organism: Ambystoma mexicanum; assembly: GCF_040938575.1. NCBI lineage: Eukaryota > Metazoa > Chordata > Amphibia > Caudata > Ambystomatidae > Ambystoma > Ambystoma mexicanum. The sequence goes on from NC_090929.1 coordinate 1,295,400,235, forward strand.
CAGTTATGGTAAGATAAGCAACCATAACCCGCGCCACTACTGTGCATCGCTAAGACTAACACCCACAACATCAAAGAGAATCATTTAGGTGCGAATACATCATTGCGCTTGGGTGTAACCACATGCAGAAATTGTTATTCCGGTTGACTATATCGCGTAATTGCGGTTACACCCCTCTCCCAAAACGTTTCATTTTTTCAGTCATTGCTTTTGGTCTCTTGGTGGGTGAACCTCATTGTGAGCTTTCAGGAACTTTTAAAAGCAGTACTTTGATTTATCCATTTCCTTTCTTACCGTTCTTGTTCCTATAACTTTGTCCTTTGTCTTGTGCTTTGTCTGTTTTTGTTACTTTAGCTTGTTATACTTTTTGGTTCTCAACTTTTTGATATTAAGTGGCAGAGTCCTTTTTATGTAGTGTTTTTTTTTACAGTTTTTGTTTTTCCTCCACGGTCAGCATTTCAATATGACTACGACCAGCAGTGATGATGATGAGGCTTCAGCTTTACAGCTGCGGAAGAAGCAATGTGCACAAACAAACGTAGCTGATAGTTGGCAATATTTCGGCGTAATGGAACAACAGAGCAAAAAGGAGATTGAGGCGGTTATGTGTAATTTCTGCAGTAAAGTGTTGCAGAGGGGACCTTTACAAATGCTGTCGTAAAGCTTGGGTATATCCACGTTAATTCAACATCTTGTCCGTGTTCATTGGGATGAAGTGGATGAATCGTATAGGAAGGTTTATGTGAAACATAAGGTCAAAGCACATGGAGCAAGAACAGCACAGCAGTATTCGTCATCTATGCCACAGACTTCCAATACGATTACCAATTATTTTCCACCAAGTAACACCTAACCTCAGTCCATCCTGCCTGCACCCAAGCTTTCAAATTTTATTGTGATGTGCAAAACCTGTTACAGTACGATCGATGTGGGAGGTGGCACCCTAGACGCTTTGGAAGGCTCTTTTGGAACATACGCCCAATTGCCAATGCTAGGTATATTTTTAAGTGTTCATTTTTTACCCCATTATTTAGAAAAAGAAACTCAAAGAAATTTACAAAATCATCACATCAACTTTATTTCAGTTAATCAACCATAAAATGCAACAAAAAACTGTTCTTTTTTACCTTTTGTTATATGTATGAATCCTAGTGTTTTTCCCTTCCTATTTCCTACCTTTTTTTCTTATCCCCCAAAACAGTCCTTTTTCAGGGACAACCTTTTAGTTATTGTAAGCGATATTCAATCAACACTACAGCCAAGTCAATGCCTAGTCTGGGATGCCTAGTCTGGGATGCCTAGTCTGGGAAAACCCTTAATGATGTATTTTTATGTCCAGTTCAGTACTCTGGATGACAACCCTTGTATAACACCCCCCTCTTAGAATCCCCCTGACCCCACTGAGCCAAGAAGTAGGTTTGTTTTGCAAATTAAAAGGTTTATTTGAAAATTTAAACAAGATATATATATATATATGTCACACTTCTATAAATAAATTGATAATGGATATTACACTTGTGAATATGAGTAGTAATCAGCAAGAGGTAACTTATGAATAGGAACAGAAGAATAAGGTGGGAAAGAATACTTTATATGGTTCAAGGAAACGCAATGATGAATGAAATGCAGTACAGAAGATAACTTGATATGGCTTCAACAATGTAATCACTTTTCCTTGACAATTCACTCCCCCCCCTATGCAATGTAAGAAATGGAAGGAGAGCACACAGTCTTCAAGAATCCCAACAAAATGCAATACGAAATGCAGTTCCCCCCCAGCAAGCTTAGAGGAAAACAGGTAGAGGTTTGAAAGACAGGCCCAAAAATGCTTTGAATGTGATGACAATGAAGTGAGAAATGTGCTAAAAATGCTTTTAATTCCCTCTAGATATTCAGGGTGAGTGAGAGATGCTTGTTGGTATTAGTTCAGGCTCACTTTAGCAATGCTCTATGAGTTAATACCAGGTTGCAAACGGATTTTAACAAAGGAAAGAATGGAGCTGCTATTTTGACAAGTGGAGAAATTGAGCCAAATCGCAAATCGTGGTAAATTATGCGAGTGCGTGAATCGCGATTGCGGTAAAAGTATAAGGAATAGGAAGTCGGTTCTAGGTTCCTTGGAAATCACAGCTTTAAAATGAAAGTTAAATTTCGTTCCTAGCCCAAACGGTTCCAGAGATACGGACGAGTTAATAACGGTAGATTTTCGGATTTAAAGTAAAACTCAAAATGACAGGTGACAGCTTGCAGCGGCAGAATTGACAGATGACAGTTGTGCAGCTTTAAAAATGACAGATGACACGATTTCTAGGAGGCTGTTCTAATTAGGTTAAAATAGTTTGGATTAGATTATTTTAACTAAGAGATTGGGTTCTGCACAGTTCTGGCGGTACTCACAATATATTTTGGGCAGGAATGCGCCTCGCCACGGACCTGGTCAGGTTTTGGACTGGACTCGGGTTCTGGTCTCGGCACTTCACAGTGATCTGGGTCAGCTCTCTGGATACAGCGGCCTGTGGTTCTCTGGATCTCTGGTCTGCTTCCGGTCCGGATCAAGTGGATTCTGGATGTAACACTGCTTTCTGGGTACTGGCAAAAGTTCTTGGCACAGAATTCAGACAGCTCGCCCGGCTGTGGAATAGTTTGCAGATGATTTTAAGGATGCTGAGGCCTGCTGAGAAGAGTTCTCAGTTGTGGGTTTAGGCCCTTGCTTTAAGTTCTGAAGTAAATTTCTGGTCTCTGAAGATTGATGAATGTGAAGTCTGGAGTCTTCCGGCAGAGCGTCCCGCAGAAAATGGAATTGAATCCTCTACCTGTCCCAGCAGTCTCTTTTTATGTGTTTTGGAAGTGGGTGTGTGCGTGGCATAACTGAGCCTGCCCCTCTCTACTTGTCATTGGCCCAATTCTCCCCTCTCCCATGATTGGGGGAATTGGGTTGTGAGTCGGAGTGATGAGGTCTGTTTATGGGTCAGAGGATCCTCCCCTGGTCAATTTGCCCACAAATCTATATTTGATTCAAATACATATTTCCCAGGTACACAGTTGTTTGACATCACGTACACACATCATATATTACTAAAGATAGTCCCTGTCCCAACTCTGGCGTTTCTAGGAGCTTGCATTCAAAATGGCAACTTATTTTCGATTTTAGTGGGTTTTGCAACATTGGTTTTTCATCAAAAATTATACAAAGGTACATTTCCCTTCCACATATATCCCAGTAACTTTCCATGTCTCTAGCTTAAACACATTGTCTACAATATTCATAAACTAAGACTCTCAAAGTTGTACATTCCTGTCATTTGGTTACAATAAGTTATCACTATTTCTATAAAATATATATTTGTTGCAATTCAACTCCCCAAAGTGTTTGGGTCTGCCTCCAGAAGTCTGGGTGGGTCAGTGATCACATGTCTCTCCTTGCATGCAGAGGGCTGTTGACAGGAAACACTCAAAATTAACATACCCCATTCAACAGAAAGAGCCTTTTGTGTGGGCTCCAGCAGGCTGCCTGGAAGTCTCTCCACAATCAATCAACAGGGTCATGTGATATCCTGCCTCCTGGTGTTGGAATCTCTGAGGTGTTAAGGTTTCCCAGCCTCTTGGCCTCTGGGAACAGCAGGTGGCTAGGATGTTCAATTAACCAACAAGCTTTGAAGTCCCTGACCCTCTTGCAACTCCTAAATACAGTTTCCCTGTCAGTTTAGACCGCTAGCGCCACCTTGGGGAATTTGTCGGTACTGCATCCATTTTTGAGTTGTCTTGAATTACTGCATTTCAATAGAGTGGTCTTTTGCTTGATAGTATAGGGCCCTTGCTTAACATTGTTTTGATGGCATCCTTACAGTAGAGTGGTGATGTGGAACCCCCACAAGAAGGTTGTATCTTTGGAGTGGTCTCGTGCCAACTGCGCAGTTCTCCTATTCTGGCGTGTATGTGGGCGGCGATTGCTCATCCCCACATCCACCCAGTCTATTGATTTAGTTTGTTCTGGGATAGAATAATGGGCGGCGACAGCTCATCCCCACATCTACCCAGTCTATTGATTCAACATGGGTCAAAACCCTTGACAAATCCCCCCGCCCGACTGCGCTTTGATTCAAGTCGAGGGGAAGTCGGGTGCAAAGGAGGTTTTGAGCCCTTGCGCTGGTATGTCCCCATTATCTTCTTCCAATTCTGTGGATGGCACAGTTCAGCATCTTTTCCTCCACCCACCCAGTTGGATCGATCGGTTCTCCTCGCCGGTCCTGATGGGAATATTGGGCGGTACCCCGGGCCCCTCGGGTCTCTGCTCCCGGTCCCCGGATTGTCCTCCTTGGCCAGTCTCCAGGTTTTCTTTCTCCTAGGATGAAAAAGGAAAACGGCAATACCTATTCGTAGACATTTCTTCCCCACCATTGATATAGTGGGGTGGCATATACATTTTATAGTCAAAACATTTGCGTTCTTATTTTAACAAAAAACAAGATACAATTATAAGACATTTTTTTTTCTTCCAAATCATAATATTTTAGAGACTATATGTGGGATATTTTAGGGTTGGAATTGAATTACTCTGGAGCGGTCCCCTCTGGTATTGCAGAGGACTCCTCCAGTTGTTGCAGAGTGTGCCTGGGATGGCAACACTTTAGCTGATTTATATGTACCCACTTGTCTTCCCCCTCTGCCGAACTGCCTTTGGGGATGCGGATCTTGTACGCTACAGGGGAGATCTTGTCTATAATTTCAAACGGTCCCTTCCATGTAGGCAAGAATTTTTGATGTTTGGCCTGGTTCCTTTGGAAATTGTATAGATAGACCCGGTCCCCCACAATATATTCCTTCCTGGTGGTCTTCAGGTCGTAGTGGGTTTTCATGCCATCAGCTGATCTTTCTAGATTCCGCTGAGCATAGGCAAAAGCATGCTGAAGGTGTTTCCTTAAATTCTCCACATACTCATGAGTTGTGGAGGCATTTATCAGTGTCTGCTCTTGGGTCCTGTAGAGCAGATGCTGGGGAAGCACCATCTTGCGTCCGGTCATCAACTCAAATGGTGACATTTTGGTTGCAGATGAAGGGGTAGATCTGATGGCCATTAGGACCAGAGGTAATCGGATATCCCAACTTGGCCCAGAATCTGCCACAAACTTTTTTAATATGCTCACAATGGTTTGGTTGTATCTCTCCACTGCTCCAGAAGAAGCTGGCCTGTAAGCAATATGTAGCTTGCTTTTGACCCCCAGTATCTCCCACATCTTTGTCATTACTTCACTGGTGAAGTGGCTACCCCTGTCTGACTCGATCCTTTGAGGTAGACCAAAACGGGAAAAGATGTGGGCATCAGGGCAGCTGCTGTTTCTGCCTTGCAATTTGGGGCTGGGAGACATTCCACCCACTTGGTAAACAAGCATGTAACGGTCAACATGTACTTGTTTCCTCTAGACGAGCGGATTACAGGGCCTACAAAGTATATTTGCAAATCTGACCATGGCAGTGTCATCCCCCTCTTTTGGAGAGGCGCACGGTGTGTGAGGGATGATGGCTGAAATTGGGCACACACAAGACACCCCTTCAAGTATTGGTCGAGGTCCTGCCCCATGTGTGGCCAGTATGCAACCTCTCTTAAGATTTCCAGTGTTGTGTGAAACCCCCTATGACCGGCGGTGGCCGCATCATGGGCGTGACTTAACATCAGGCTTCGGAATGAGGTAGGGACCACCCACTGATCATGGCCAGCTTGGGATTTCCTTAACAAAAAAACGGTCTTGGATTCGGAACATCTTTGGACATTTCATCAACACTCTAAGGTCCTCCTTCCCAATGTAATCGGTATCCGTCAGGGGAAAGTTCTCAGGGTCCTCAATGTGTTGGTAAAACTGGATGGACCATCACCATTGAGTCCAGAGGGAGGAGGGATCCGCAGATGTCTTTAATTTTGGAGCGAATCTCCAGCCAGAAAGATTGAATGGTCGGACAGTGCCACCACATGTGACCCAGGTCCCCTTTTGCCCCGCACCCATGCCAACAAGTCTCAGGGTATTCAACATTCATAGCATGCAGTCTCTGCAGAGTGAAATACCATCTATAGCATATTTTGAGTGCACATTCCCTCACTGTCGTGCATCTGGAGGACTTGTGTGCTCTGGCCCAGATTCTCTGCCACGACTCAGGAGAAATCTCTTTCCCCAGCTCTTTCCCCCATGATACCATGAACGGTAGTTCCCCCTCCTCTGGGGCTATTTCTGTAAGACGATAGCATGTAGCTACATTATGGGCACGTTGACCTTCGATCGCAGTTAGTTCAAGGCCTATGGGGGGTCTGCTGGCGGCTTTCCTAACTAGTGGGTTGGTGATCCAGTGCCTAAGTTGAATGTATTTAAACCTTTCGGATTCTGGGAGGTTAAATTTCTCCTTACACTGAATAAATGTTAAGGGGACACCGTCCGCGTATGTCTCCTGCAGCCTCAAGATTTTGTGTCCCGACCATTCATGATAGGATCTAGGTTGAAGCCCCGGGGTAAAGATAGGGTTCTGTGTGATCGGGGTAATAGGGCCCAGGCCCGGGGTCAGTCCTCTTAGGGTGAGCTGTCTGTCCCAGCATCTGAGCGAGGCGCACGTGGTTGGGAGGAGTGGAAATTGGAAGCTCGCGCTTCCCGTGGCAGGAAAGGGAGATGAGATAGGGGGGTCGCAGTGAGTGTCTGTCCTATATCTCGCCATTTAGGGGGGTCCTCTTGGAGCGCCCATGTCAGGATAGGGGCTATCTGAGATGCACGATAGTATCTTACCGTAGACGGGAGCCCTAGTCCGCCAAGCTGTCTACTTCTAATGAGGATCTTGCGCTGGATTCTAGGTGTTTTACCTTGCCAGATGAATTGGCATATGGCTTTCTGAAGGTCTTGTAGGTCTCGCTCTGGGATATAGACTGGAAGCGCCTGGAATACGTAGACAAGGCGGGGTAATAGGGTCATTTTAACAGCTGACATTCGCCCCAGCCAGGAAATTTCCTGGGGGCCCCATTTTAGTAGTGATTCCTTAGCTTCTTTAAATAGTGGGGGAATATTGGCCTTCACCAGTCCAGAGTAACTTGCAGTCAAGAACACTCCCAGGTATGTTATTTTGGCGGTCTCCCAGCTGAGGGAGAATTTGTTCTGTAAGGCGTTTAACACCTCGGGGGTTTCGGACAGGTTCAGCCCCTTTGATTTGGCCGCGTTTATTGAGAGGCCCGAGGTCTGCTCAAATTTATCCAGCGGAGCCATGAGTGGGGGGACTGAGGTCTGGGCCTCTCGCAGGAAGCAGAACACATCGTCTGCGTATAAGGCCACTTTGTGCGTCTGGTCTTTTAGTTTGAACCCTTGGATTTCGGAGTGTAGGCGGATATGTTGGGCTAGTGGTTCCATTGCAAGCGCAAACACCAACGGCGATAGGGGGCAGCCCTGCCTGGTCCCTCTGCCAAGAGGTATCCGCGGCATCCAAAGGGCGTTGACTCGAACCTGGGTGGTGGGGATCTGGAAGTTGGCTAGTATCAGCTTGGAGAAATGCGGGCTAAACCCAAACCCCTTCAGGACCGAGTGTAGGTAATTCCATGACATGCTGTCAAAGGCACGATGGGCATCTAATGACAGTAGGGAGAGAGGAGCTGGAATGGAGGGGGCAAGGGCTATCAGATCAATTGCTCTTCTGATATTGTCATGGGCCGATCTACCCTGGATGAAACCCGTCTGGTCTCGATCTATTAACTTAGGTAATACTTCCCCCAGACGGCGCGCTATGATTTTGCTGAAGATTTTACCGTCGGTATTAAGCAGAGCTATGGGCCGATAGGAGGTGCAATCAGCTGAGTCTTTTCCAGGTTTTAGTATTAGGGTGGTAAATGATTCAGCCATGGATGTGGTGACTGATCCCACTTCCCACAGGGTATTAAATAAAGTGGTTAAATGCGGTGTGAGTTCCTTCATGAAGGTTTTATAGAATTTGTTTGTAAACCCATCTGGGCCCGGGGCCTTCCCATTGGGGAGGGATTTGATGACTGCTTCTATTTCTTCCCCCGTTATTGGAGCTTCTAGGGTATCCTTCAGAGTTTGGGGTATTTGTGGGAGCTCCGCTTTGTCTATGAACTCCTTAATGAGGGCCGGGTTCCCTATGTGCGGGGTAGCGAGTTCCGTGAAATAGTCTTTTATGATGTGGCATTTACCCTCCTCTAAAAATGTGCCTCTACCTGTCTTGTCTCTTAAGAAGTCTATTCTATTTTGTTTAGTCTGCTTCCCTATTTTGGCTGCTAATAGCCTGTTTGCTTTGTTCCCTTTTGTGTAAAAAAATTGTTTAGTGCGCATCATGCCATAGGCCGCCCTCCCCACGTGGTGTTCCTCCAGCGCTTTCTTGGCCACCCTCAAGTCCCTTAATGTGCGCCGAGTGGGTTTCTTCTTATGCAGCCCTTCCAGTCTGAGAACTTCCACCTCTAATTGCTCTCGCAACAATTTCCTGGATCTCCCCCGTTGCGCAGCCTGATCTATTAGGTGGCCCCTGAATACTGCCTTCCCTGCATCCCAGACAGTCCCCAAACTCACGTCTCCCGTGTTATTCTCGCTATAGTATAGCTCTATAGTTTCCTTGATGTGGGCCCGAATTATTGGGTCATCTAGTAGGAAGTCATTTAGCCTCCAGGGGGGTTTCATGGAAGGGGTGACTCGAGGGGGTGAGATAGATAATAGGACCGGGGAGTGATCCGCTAGTGCCTCTGGGAGGATCTCTGCTTCTAACACATTTGGGATCAATGAGTCGGCTATCATGAACATGTCGAGTCTTGTGAACCCGCCATGTACTGATGAAAAGTACGTGTAATTCCTTTCATCTTGGTGAAGATATCTCCATACCTCGATCAGGGAATGTTCTCTCAGTATAGAGGCGAGGGCCTTGAAGTTGTTACCATCGTTTACTGTGGGGGGTAGTGTTTTGTCAGCCATGGGGTTGATTACTGCATTAAAATCCCCTCCTATGATCACCTCCCCCTCAGCGTGGTCGAATAAGGCTTTGGACAACTTCGTGAAGAACTGACTTTGGTTAGAGTTCGGGCCATAGATGGAGACTAGAGTGACCTTGCGGCCATCCAGTGTAGCGTTAACCAGTAGGAACCTCCCCTCTTCATCCCGAAACTGTCCGTTAGTTTTGAAAGAGATCCCTTTGCGCACCAAGATGGCAACCCCACGCTTTTTCAGGCCGCTCGATGCAAAAAATCTAATAGGGTAATTTCTGTCCTTCAGGCGGAATTCGTCCGCTGGGCACAGATGTGTCTCTTGAAGAAACAGGAAGGAGGCGTCTAAAGACTTCAATCTATGGAGAAGTGCTTTTCGCTTCAGGGGGGAGTTCAGACCCTGCACGTTAAGTGAGATAAATTTATAGCTAGGGGTTGCCATGACTCAGTCGCTCAGGTTCCATGGGTAATATGAAACTTCCGGCCATCACCGGACGAATGCATTTCCTTGAGTGGGGCACAGAGGTCCAAACGGGGTGAGGGCCGTGGTGGGTCAGAACATAAACCTTCTCAGGTAGCAGCAGGTGGGAACAAAACATAAGAAACTCAATAAAAAAAACTTATAAAAAGGGTCTATGGCAGCAAATACGTTAGTCATTTCCATCAAGAACTGCGATGATCGGAGTCCCCGAGGTACGTTGATCTGAGTAATATCTTTGTCGGGCGCCATCCAGTCTGGCGCCCAAGTCAGTTGCAAAAAAAGAATTTCAGAACCCAAACTACGTTTAAACTTAAGGCTCAGGGGTAGCAAGTAACTGCTGTGGTTAAACTGGGGTTTAACATGGGAGAGTTGATTGTTAATTGCAGGTAACAAACTGCTTGAGGGCCTTCAATGAGACCCGGCAGGGAGGGGTGAAACAAGGGGAGAGTAACATACCAGTGCGTGGGGGAGAACTTTGTTGGGAGTACCAAATCCAAGCATAGGGGAGAACTCTGTTGGGAGGTATGTACCACACTCTCACAGCTGGGCTCCCGCCTCGCGTCCCGGCGGGGGATAGGTGGTATCCTCGCAGGGAACCTTTCTTCTGGTGAGGTTAAAAAGTCGCTCTCTCACCTTCAGCCTGTACAGATCACTGCCCAACTCTTCTCCTCCGAGGACGCTGGCGAAGGAGCCCCGCCAGGGGTTTTCGATGTCTTCCTCAGATCTGGTTCGCCATTAAGGGCTGTCGCATTCCCCGGCCTACGGCGGGATCTTCCCCTCCTAGGCTTTGGATCAGGATGAGAGGTGGGCTCGTCGTCCACCGGGGGCCGTGGGCTGCGGTCCGCCCCGTCAGGAGTCTCTTCCATCAAGCTTTTCGCTTCCTCCTCGGTGGATATTATGTGGTTTTGATTGTTGAGTTCAAATATGAGTTTGCAGGGAAACCCCCAGCGATACCGGATCCTCTGATCCCTCAACCAGGATGTCACTCTGTGCAGGCGCCGTCTGCGGGCCAGGGTGTATGGGGCAAGGTCCTGGAATAGATGTATCTCAGTGCTCTGAAATCAGATTGAGTCTGAGTTCCTGGCTGCCGCCATGATGTCTTCTTTCTGGCGGTAGAAATGCACTCGGGTAAGTACATCTGGAGGCAAATTCTTCTTCAGCTGGGCCGAGGAATACACCCGGTGTGTTCTGTCCAATTTTAGTTCCTCATTCGGTGGCAGCTCCAAGAGGGATCTGAAGAATGTCTCGACGTATTCCGCTAGGTCTCGGTCGGGGATCTTCCGGGGAACTCCACGCAGGCGAATGTTGTTTTGTCTCGACCTGTTTTCAAGATCGGCTTGTTTTGCCCAGATGTCCTCCAGATGTTCTTTGATGATCTTTACTCTTCCTGCCAGGGCATGATTGTCATGGGATTGAACGCAGGTGACATTTTCTAGATCATTGACCCTGGATTCCAGGCCTCCAAGGTGAGAGGTCAGATCTGCAAGTGACTGGGCCAAAGAATCCTTGGAGGTTTTAATCTCCTTCTTTATTTCCTGGGTGATATCTTGTTTAAGGGACTTGAACATATTCTCCAGATCCTCCCTGGACACAGCCATATTGGTATTCCGCTCTGAGGTTAGAGCGGGGAACGTGGATGGGTCTCTTGGTTGTGGTGACAAATAGGCTTGTATACTGCGTGTTTTCTGCTTAGTCCCAGATTTGGGCATCCCCAGGGTGCTCTAGATTGCGCTTGGTTGGCTTCTCATGGAGACCCCAGATACCTGAGGAGAGGCGTGTGTAGGATCACTCAGCCCGTGCTTTGGTGTTGTTATGGGCTTCAAAAGTTATGTCCCAGTATTGCTGTGGATCAAACGGGGTATTCCTGGGCGCTTAGACCCTCCCAAAGAGTTCTTCGGACACCCTGCCGTGATTGTGAATGCCCCCTTTGCTTTTAGTACCTGATTGACTTGCTGTATGTGGTATCTGGTCCCGTAGTCACGCTGTCATGGAACAATGTGGCCTCATAGTGTTGTAAGTCTGCTGGACTGGTGTGATGGACAGGGTCACTCTCCATGAACCCTTTGCTACCAGGCTTCTCGGGTCAGGCGCTGCAGGTGCTGGGCAGTCCCAGGGGCCCGTCCGCCCCGTGCCTCACCACCCCGAGTACTGCTCCCGGGGGGGGGCAGGGCAGGCGAGCAAACACAGTGCGCCCGGGGAGGGCAGGCAGCAGGGGACTCACCCGCAGGGCGGATCCGTTGTTGCACGGTCTGGTCCTCCTGTCGGGGTCCGGGGGCCCGGTCCTCTGGGGCCAACCGGGTCTGTTCTCCAACGCTGCTGGCGAGGGGCTGACGCTCCCGAGTCAGCCCACCGTGAGGTCGAGGATGGGGCCTCCCCCGGGCGTCACCGACCTCCAGGCCCGGTGTAGGTGCAGCTTCGGCCTCAGGGCTGGGGGGCCAATGGTGGACCGGGTTGGGAAGGCGGCAGCCCGCGGCGGATGTCCTCAGAAGGCCCATCCACCCCGTGCCTCACCGCCCCACCGCCCCGAGCAACGCTCCCAGGGGCAGGGCAGGCAAGCGGGCACAGCGCACTCAAGGGGGGCAGGCGGCGGGGGACTCACCCGCAGGGCGGATCCGTTGTTGCCCGGTCTGGTTCTCCAGTCGGGGTCCGGGGCCGGTTTTCTGGGGCCGGTTTTCTGGGGCCGGCCGGGGCTGCTCACCGGTGCTGCTGGTCTGTTCCAGAGACGAGAGGTCGTAGATGGGTCCTCCCCCACTGTCCTCCAGGCCCAGCCAGGTCCGGTCTCCAGTTCCGCGGGGGGGGGGGGGGGGGGGGGCGGCTTACGACCGCTCCTCACGACGTTCGGCTTGGTTGCCTCGATCCCCGCTCTCTACCGGGCTCCTCTGCTGAGCTCAGCGACGCTCGTGCTTCCGTTCTGCCCTCGGCATCTTAGAACTGTTACAGCCGCAGGGGCCCATCGTCTTCCAACAGGGATTGCAGAGAAGGGCGCGATCCGCCATCTTGGATCTCCCCGTGCCAGAAACCTCTGCACTAAAAGAGCATAAATCCCGATTTCTCTTTTTCAAGAATTCTGCATCGGGTCCCCCGCCATGTCATCTCAGCTTAGTGTTCATTTAGGGCCGAAATTCTTCTTTTCATAGCGTTAATACGGCCGACTTGGGCGCTGCAGACCGGAGCTCAAAGGAGGCACGTCTGCATGGTGTGCCGCCTGGCCACGCCCCCGCTCTGTTTTAATTTTATTGGTCGACTAGTCGCAATCTATTAGGGGTGACAACCTTCTCAGGAGGTCATTCCCTAGTAAACAAGGGGTGCCCTCTGGAGTCACTACTATGACCGGGTGTTTCACCTTATGTCGCCCAATTTTGATGTCCAAATCTGCAGTCCCCTCGACAGGAATTTCCTTCCCGTCAAAGTTCTGCAGTTGTCCAGGAAGAGAGATGAGAGGAATAAGGTAATTCTCCCCCCTTCCTGCATTTAGTTCATCAAAGGCCCTTTTGGACAGAAGGGTAGCTTGGGATCCAGTGTCCACCAGTGCCGAAATTTTACCCTGCCCCGGTACTTGTACCGGGGCATAATATCTTCCCTCCTTCTCCTCAAGGGGGCACAGATAATGCACATTTTTGGACAACTGGTGGGCTAACTTTCTGGTTTTGGACATTGCTAGCGAAGAGATTTGGGCAGAATTCTGTGGAGAGCCTGGGGAATCTGAAAGAAAAAGTTGGCAACTGGAAATGGTTTCGGGTTGTGGGCCACCCCCCTTTTTGGAGGCAGTCATCAGGATGGGTTTGACCCTTGGGATTTTGGTATTGTCGGTTCTGGGATGAGATGATGGGCGGCGGTAGCTCAGTCTCCACATCTCCCCAGTCTGAATTGGCATCCCTTGGGACCCATTTGTCCTTGGGAGGAGTTCCCCCATCTCTAAAGGAGAAGATCCTTTCCCCAGGATCCTCTGAGGATCCCTCTCCCTCAAATTGGAAGATCTGTACCTCCTCCACAAACTGGGCCTGTTTGGGTCCTTTGTTTCTCCTACCCCCCCCTGCTCCTTGGGAGGCAGGCTTTCAGGGGCAGGAGATTTTGTTTCCGGTTCATGGTTTTCCAGGGGCTGTTTACAAGTTGGGAAGGAAGCTTCCTCCAAGGTTTTACACCCCCCTTCCCCTTGTGCCTCCTCCCTGGGAACCGGTGGGTTATCGGGGTGCTGCCCCCGTCATTGTTCTGGAGCACCAGGTCCAGAGTTTGGGGCATTCTGCGGTGGCATGCTCATCTGAGGGTTCTGTTGAGCCCTCAGTATGTGACCCAGATCCCATGCCATATTTTGGACTTGGTGCTCAAGTTGTGAAACCCGCTCAGGCTGATACGGGGCTCTATTTTCTCCCCTGGGCTGATCCCGGGAAGGGTAGCTATCCCTTCTCTGGTAATACCCCGGATTGGGAAGATTTGGGTACCCCTCCACCCTTGGCCTCCCCTCTCCCGGATTAGGTTGTCTAGGCTCAGGGAATTTGGGAAAGAAGGATGGATGATTTTGGGGCTGGAAATTGGGTGGATACCTGGGGAAAAAGTTCTGCCCAGGATTTGGAGAATTTCTGCCCTCCTGTGGGAAGTTGGGAGGGAAGTTCCCTGTGTTAGGTGCTTGGCTGGATCCCTCCCCTTGGGCTGGAGGAGTCCACACATAACCCAAGATTGGTCGGTTTCCCTTGTAGCGGGGACTTACATAGTCAGGGGAGCGGGGGACCCCATTTGTGGGACTACCTCCTTGACTCCCTGTCTGTGACTGGCCCGAGGGCTTTCTGGGCTGTGAATTATTTGGTGCAGGCAGGTTTTTAGGCCCCCCATCTCCAAATCTAAAACGGGGGCAACCTTTACCTCTGCCACCTTGGCAGCAGCAGGGGTGCTGTTGGTTTTGGGGTTTTTCGGCGCATTATTTTTATTTTCGATGGGCTTCTGCACCTCATAGATCTGGGTAGCCTGTTCAATGACCCAGTCTAAAGATCTTTTCTCATGAAAATTTCTCACGAGCTGGGTCATTATGTATTTGGGTAAGGCATGGAAAAACGTATTGATAAATTCTCTGCTATCTGTGCGCACCTTTCTGGTGGTCTGCGCAAAAGCACGCTTTAATTCTTGCACAAACTCTTGTGGGGCCTGATCCTCCCCACATTGCAAATTGTAGGCTGCCTTGCGAGCCTTTTGAGGATTTCTGTGCACAGAAAAATGTTTCAAGGTGGCCGCCCTGTATGTGGACCACCTTGAATGGTTTTGATCCTCCAGCCCTGCAAAGAAACTGGAGCATTCTGGTGAGAAGGTCCATTTGACGTACTGGATGCAGTTACTGCTGTCCTTCAAATGGAAAGTCTCCATCATTTGCTCATAGAGCTCCAAGTGTTCCCAAACAGAATACTTGGCGTTCTTATGATAAGGCGTGATGACACTCCTTATTGCCTTTATTTGTTTCAATGGGTCCTTAAGCAAGGCCCTTTTTGCCTTATTGGCCTTTTTGGTTTGGGTAACCCTGGTCCATTCATCCTCTGACTCAGAAGCACTGCTCCCAGAGGTGCCCGTCTGATCTTCCAGGTTTTCCCGGATTCTGCGAGCCTGGGAATGGGTGGCAGAATGTGGGGACCTGGTCTTCTGTGTCCTGTAATGCTCAGAAGAGTCTTCAGACCCCTCCTTGCTGCCAGGATTTGATGGGTACCCCCCCACTGACCTAACTGGGCAGAGGTTTTCAGGATGCCCTTAATGGGCCTACTCTCCTGGGGTTCCCCACTAAATTGCACTGTGCTTGGGTGCCCATACCCGGATACCCGCCCATCCATTCCTGGGAGGTACTGGCCTATGAGCCCCATACTTCTAGCTGGATAGTAATCTGCCATCCCCGTGGACCTGGGCTCATGTGCGCGAGGGGACATGGGGGTGGCAGAGTCCAGGGACTGGGAGAGATGAAGGCCTCTGGTACCAGGGCTCCTGAGGTTATGCTCAGGTATTTCCCTTTCCCAGCGAACCTCGTCTCTATCAGCCCCTGCTCCCTGTTGCAATGCAAGAGCCTGCGCTTTCAGTTCCTCAGTTAAGGCCTTACTAGACTCTATCAGTCTCTCCTGCATGGCTACCTGTTGCTGGAGCCTATCATTGTGCTGACAGAGCCTCATTTTCTCTCTGTGCCTCCTGATAGGTCCTGGAGTACTGGGCCAGTCTCTGCTGCAGGAGGGTTACCTCCTCAGTCCCATCCCTACTGGCCTGCTCCTTTCTTGCCAGAGCTTCCCCTCCACCCTCCTGGTGTGATCTAGCAAGCCCTGATGCTGTTTTTGGAGGTCACCCAGCCCCTGGAGGGCCAAGTGATTTTCTTCAATTTTTCTTTTTAAATGGCAGACTTCCTGGCCTAAGGTATCCCTTTCCTGACCAAGAGCCTGCATTTGTGACGCCAGGTCGTCCCTCTGCCTTTGAAAGGCACCAGCTTTCTGGCGTTCTTCATCAAACTCTGCCTGGGTATCCAGGTCTTTCAAAATCAATGTATTGCTTTCCTCTTTCTCTCTATCTAGTTGGATTTGCAGGGTGGCTACCTGCTCTGTGCAAGCCCTGTTCAAATTGATCTGTCGCTCCAGCTTTTTCTGGCTCTGCAGTAAGGAGTCCAAACTGTCTTGGTGCTCCTTCTGCAAAGCCAGAATTCTGGTATCCTGGTCTGTCTTTTCCTGTTGCAGTATATCCATGTCCTCTTTTATTTTAATGATATTCTGCCTACTATCATTTTCTGACTCCTGGCTCCTCTGCAGCCTCTGCTCAGAAGAGACCAGGTCAGATTGGGCCTTTTCTAACGCCATCTGTTGCCTATTTGCCAGATCTTGGCCTTCAGCACATTTGTCCTGCATGGCTCCCATATATAGATACAAATATGCCGCTATCCTGGCAATCTTATTGTGTTAATCTTTGGCCTTAGAAGCCATATATAATTCACTCAGGGCCACATGTAATGGACCCTGATCTCTCCATATATCTGACCCTGTTTCAGTGACCTGTTGCGCGATTGCCTGCAACCAGACCGTTTGGTCCTGATGAGTCCACTCACCTCTCACAAATAGCTTATGTAAGAAGTGCTCTCTGACTATTTTCATATCTACCAAGGTCGTCATTCTGAAATTTGAGTTCCTTCCTGACTTACAGAAGTTTGTATTTTATTTTGCAAAACAGACCGTTTCCTTAGAGCTTTCCTTTGAGGGATGCTTTCACAGTGTAAAACAGCGTGGTGATCTAACCGGATATGTGTATCTGGTCAGTTGGCACACTGTATTAATCTGCACAAGTGGTAAATCTAACCCAGAATATCCCGGCTCCGAGCCCCCACTTTTGTAAGCGATATTCAATCAAGACTACAGCCAAGTCAATGCCTAGTCTGGGATGCTGAGGAAAACCCTTATTGATGTATTTTTATGTCCAGTTCAGTACTCTGGATGACAACCCTTGTATAACACCCCCCTCTTAGAATCCCCCTGACCCCACTGAGCCAAGAAGTAGGTTTGTTTTGCAAATTAAAAGGTTTATTTGAAAATTTAAACAATATATATATATATGTCATACTTCTATAAATAAATTGATAATGGATATTACACTTGTGAATATGAGCAGTACTCAGCAAGAGGTAACTTATGAATAGGAACAGAAGAATAAGGTGGGAAAGAATACTTTATATGGTTCAAGGAAACGCAATGATGAATGAAATGCAGTACAGAAGATAACTTGATATGGCTTCAACAATGTAATCACTTTTCCTTGACAATTCACTCCCCCCCCTATGCAATGTAAGAAATGGAAGGAGAGCACACAGTCTTCAAGAATCCCAACAAAATGCAATACGAAATGCAGTTCCCCCCTAGCAAGCTTAGAGGAAAACAGGTAGAGGTTTGAAACACAGGCCCAAAAATGCTTTGAATGTGATGACAATGAAGTGAGAAATGTGCTAAAAATGCTTTTAATTCCCTCTAGATATTCAGGGTGAGTGAGAGATGCTTGTTGGTATTAGTTCAGGCTCACTTTAGCAATGCTCTATGAGTTATTACAAGGTTGCAAACGGATTTTAACAAAGGAAAGAATGGAGCTGCTATTTTGACAAGTGGAGAAATAAAGGTAAAAGTATAAGGTTCGTTGGAAAGCCTAGAATCACAGCTTTAAAATGAAAGTTAAATTTCGTTCCTAGCCCAAACGGTTCCAGAGATACGGACGATTTAATAACGGTAGATTTTCGGATTTAAAGTAAAACTCAAAATGACAGGTGACAGCTTGCAGCGGCAGAATTGACAGGTGACAGTTGTGCAGCTTTAAAAATGACAGATGACACGATTTCTAGGAGGCTGTTCTAATTAGGTTAAAATAGTTTGGATTAGATTATTTTAACTAAGAGATTGGGTTCTGCACAGTTCTGGCGGTACTCACAATATATTTTGGGCAGGAATGGGCCTCGCCACGGATCTGGTCAGGTTTTGGACTGGACTCGGGTTCTGGTCTCGGCACTTCACAGCGATCTGGGTCAGCTCTCTGGATACAGCGGCCTGTGGTTCTCTGGATCTCTGGTCTGCTTCCGGTCCGGATCAAGTGGATTCTGGATGTAACACTGCTTTCTGGGTACTGGCAAAAGTTCTTGGCACAGAATTCAGACAGCTCGCCCGGCTGTGGAATAGTTTGCAGATGATTTTAAGGATGCTGAGGCCTGCTGAGAAGAGTTCTCAGTTGTGGGTTTAGGCCCTTGCTTTAAGTTCTGAAGTAAATTTCTGGTCTCTGAAGATTGATGGATGTGAAGTCTGGAGTCTCCGGGCAGAGCGTCTTGCAGAAAATGGAATTAAATCCTCTACCTGTCTCAGCAGTCTCTTTTTATGTGTTTTGGAAGTGGGTGTGTGTGTGGCATAACTGTGCCTGCCCCTCTCTACTTGTCATTGTCCCAATTCTCCCCTCTCCCATGATTGGGGGAATTGGGTTGTGAGTCAGAGTGATGAGGTCTGATTATGGGTCCGAGGATCCTCCCCTGGTCAATTTGCCCACAAATCTATATTTGATTCAAATACATATTTCCCAGGTACACAGTTGTTTGACATCACGTACACACATCATATATTACTAAAGATAGTCCCTGTCCCGACTCTGGCGTTTCTAGGAGCTTGCATTCAAAATGGCAACTTATTTTCGATTTTAGTGGGTTTTGCAACATTGGTTTTTCATCAAAAATTATACAAAGGAACATTTCCCTTCCACATATATCCCAGTAACTTTCCATGTCTCTAGCTTAAACACATTGTCTACAATATTCATAATTAGCGGGGTTTTGCCCCAGAACATGGTACAAATTGGAGATTGGACTCAAATCGTGAGGGCATTTTTCAAACTAAGACTCTCAAAGTTGTACATTCCGGTCATTTGGTTACAATAAGTTATCACAATTTCTATAAAATATATATTTGTTGCAATTCAACTCCCCAAAGTGTTTGGGTCCGCCTCCAGAAGTCTGGGTGGGTCAGTGATCACATGTCTCTCCTTGCTGGCAGAGGGCTGTTGACAGGAAACACTCAAAATTAACATACCCCATTCAACAGAAAGAGCCTTTTGTGTGGGCTCCAGCAGGCTGCCTGGAAGTCTCTCCTCAATCAATCAACAGGGTCATGTGATATCCTGCCTCCTGGTGTGGGAATCTCTGAGGTGTTAAGGTTTCCCAGCCTCTTGGCCTCTGGGAACAGCAGGTGGCTAAGATTTTCAATTAACCAACAAGCTTTGAAGTCCCTGCCCCTCTTGCAACTCCTAAATACAGTTTCCCTGTCAGAGTTTAGACCGCTAGTGCCACCTTGGGGAATTTGTCGGTACTGCATCCATTTTTGAGTTGTCTTGAATTATTGCATTTCAATAGAGTGGTCTTTTGCTTGATAGTATCTGGCCCTTGCTTAACATTGTTTTGATGGCATCCTTACAGTAGAGTGGTGATGTGGAACCCCCCACAAGAAGGTTGTATCTTTGGAGTGGTCTCGTGCCAACTGCGCAGTTCTCCTATTCTGGCGTGAATGTGGGCGGCGATAGCTCATCCCCACATCCACCCAGTCGATTGATTTAGTTTGTTCTGGGATAGAATAATGGGCGGCGACAGCTCATCCCCAAATCTACCCAGTCTATTGATTCAACATGGGTCAAAACCCTTGACATTATTAAAATAGACAATAAAAACACATACTGTAAATATGGATCAAAGACCTTTAGTTGATACTTTCAATATGGTGTGTGTTAAAAAAAATGACATAGCGTTATATATTTTATTATAGCCGCCATTATCCCATGTGGTAGCTGCAAATAGACCCCCCACCCCAGCTGTTGCTGCATTTAGCATGTATTTTTGACAACCGCGGCTATAAAACCAATTTTAAAAAAAAAACATATCTACATATATATGGACAGTAATCTTCTAAAGATTCATTTTATAGCCGTGGTTGTCAAAAATACATGCACGGTTAAATGCAGTAACTTTGTACACAGTTACTGTGCCACTTTAATAACTTTCTATTTATCCACAGTACATATACAGGAGAATACTTTAAAAGTTTAAGTACATATGCAAACAAAGATTTTTTAACAGGTTTATTGGCGGGGAATGTGGTTGTAGAATTCCTTTTTATTTTGCTTTCCACATATCATATATTGTTTTCATTAGCTCAATTGTCTGTGTTTTTATGTCAATTATGTACGGCATAACAAAACCTTTGAAATTCAAGGAAAAAACTTCAGTTGCAGGGACGTTAAGGTGAGTAATACATTGGAGAAAAAAAATTGAAATAGTTGCAGGACCATTAAAGTGGGAAATACATTGTAAAAAAAAAAAACTTGAAATTCAAGGAAAAAACTTTAGTTGCAGGGACGTTAAGGTGAGCAATACATTGTAACAAATTCTTTGAAATTCAAGGAAAAACATTAGTTGCAGGGACATTAATGTGAGAACCTAATGCACCAAAACCTCTAAAATTCAGCTAAAGCCACCTTAATTTCGCACCGTATGATTGGCTGTGATGACTTTCCCGCCAAGACAGCCACCCTGCTGTGTGATTGACAGCCAGGCTGGGTGAATGTGGGAAAACTGCATAAAAAGCATGTCTCTGGGACTTGGAAGGCAGAGTCGCCACTGGTTCGAGAGGACCACTACCACGACTGAACCTCCCGTTGAAGCCCTGCTGCGGGTCCGAATCTCCAAACTTCTACGACAGAGAAGATCTGCAAGGAATCCTCTTCTCTTGAGCTGGTGGGACCAACCAATTTGCCAAACTCCAAGCCACACCTCCCTCCTCTGGTTGAATCTTCTGTGCACATCTACAGTGAACCAGATAGCCAGGAGGACCGGACACTGCTTGGGTTTTAAGGAGCGCACCTTTTATTCATCGCTTTGATCCTGCAGGATCTGCCAGGAACTTCTGCCTCAGCTACAGCATTCTTCTGCTCTAACGGTACTGTGCAAACCTGGTTGTTCGTTCCGTCCGACGGCGGGGAAAATGTTTGAAATCTTTCGCCAATGCGACGGCTTTTCCTTCTCTACTCTTTAAAGTAACTTTTCTTCCGACCAACTTCGTTTCGAATTCTTGCCAAAGACTTAACCGCGAACTACTCTGAACTGTGTGATCCTCTGCAAAAACTCTGAACCATAGACATTGGGCCAGGCCTATTGAATTGAATCCTCATTGTAGCAAGCCTTTTCTAGATTGCCCTGCCTACTTAGTTGTTGGTGCTGCTTAATTGTGAATATCCTTGTCTTTCCCTACCTTTTAAATTGCTGGAGTGCCATTTTGCTTACACTTCATTTTGAGATTAACTTGTCCAGAATTCTTTGGGTGTTGTGTAGTAAGTAAGTAAGATTGTGATTTTCTGCTGCTTCACCTCAGTGATCTGTTTTACAAATTATGTGTAAATAAATGTATATTCTTTTACTCAGAAACCTTGAGTCAGTGTTTGCTTGAACCATAGTAATTGCTGTCCTTTGTGTAACTTCTGACACTGCTCTCTGTACTCTTGAGATAAGTCTGACTTCTCAGCCATCGCTACCCCTTTACTGTGTAGTACAGGCTTGTACCAAAGGTGAATTCGTACTGTCACTTGTAGTCTTAATTGTGTGTGGTGTTCCCAAAGGGTACTGCATATGATTCTGCCTAACACTGGTCTACAGCGGTGAGGATCAAGTATAGTGATTACACTTAGAGTGCCGCTATTACCTTTGATCAACTAACCACAAGGCTAAACCTCACTAAAAAGCAATTTTAATCATGTCTGATATGGAAAGCTACAGTCGGGAGACCCCCCTTAGTTACACTGTGGATTATCTGGAAAATCTGTGTAGAGATAGGAATCTCTCTGTTAAAGGCAAAAGGTCAGAATTAATTGAAAGGTTGTTAGAGAAACAAAGTCTGGAGAGTGGGACTGAAATGCCTAACCCTCCAGCAAATGTGGAAAATAACGAGGATGATAATGTGTCAGATATTATTGATGAGTTAGATGAGGCAGAGATGTCTCACAATGTAGGCCTTACTGCTCTTCTACCTGCTCAGCAACCTCAACCTTTGTCCACTGGGGCCTCTACAGGTCCTACACTCAGTGCTGAATGCATTGCTCTAGAAAAGATGAGTCTTGAATTGGAATTTAAACGTATAAATGCTCAAACTGAACAAACGCATCAAGAACTTAAGCTCGGAGAAATGGAGTTGAATCATGCCTTAGAAATGAAAAAGTTGTCTTTGGAAAATGCTTCCCTGCAAGAGTCTGCTAGGTCTTCCAGTCCTAAGAGACGCTGTCTGCCTAAATAAATTGTTGGTATGTATGAGGCTAAGCTTGATATTTTGGATTGGTTGGCAATGATTGAATATAACGATGGGATTCAAGACATTACAGGAAATCAGTTGCGTCCTTGGCTCTACTTTAGGCTACCCACTGTTGCATCTGATGATGTGATGGAGTTGGGGGAGGTGGATAGGATGGATTATGAGTGTGTGAAGCTAGCTTTAAATGCTAGATTTGGGAAGACACCTTCCCGGTACCTTTTAAGAGATTTAGGACCATCAAAAAGCATGATGGTACCCCTTGGGCTACCTGGGTATGTGAATGTTTGAAAAACTTTGATGGTTGGGTTAAGAGTTACAGAGTAAACACTTACGAAAGTATGAGAAATCTTGTTATGTTGGAGTCAATTTATGATGCCTGCTCTCCTGTGCTCAGACAGCACTTGGCTGATTCTAAGGAGATAGATCCCAAGAAATTAGCTAAGGCTGCTGACTTGTGGGTTGCCAACAGGGCTACTCACACAGATTCTGGTACAACTCAGAAGAAGGATGAGGGAAAGCAGCCAAAGAAAGATAACAAGGAGAATTATAATACCTCCAATCCAAAAGAGGGCTCCAAACAGCAACATAAGGGTAAACCACAAGGGAAACCAAATCAGGCTAGTGTACCATCTGGACCAAAACCAGGTGGAGGTCATAACAAGCCCCCATTCATCAAAATATCTGGGAAATGTTATGTTTGTAGGTCAACTGACCATGTGAAAGGGGATCCCAGATGTAAGGGTAAACCTTCAGGGGTCCACACTGTCTCCTTATCCTTCTCCCCAGAGGAAGAAGTACCTATGGCAAGTGGAAACTTTCACCTACTGGCCGATGAACCCATGAGAGTCTCAGCTAGTGTTTCTTTAGTGTCCTGGGCTTGTGGGAACAACAGAATTTATATGTCTATAATTCCATCCCATCTAAAATGAAAAAGTATTATAAAGATAGTGTTCTTGTGAATGGCCAGGAGACCCCTGCCATCAGAGACACTGGAGCCAGCATAACTCTGGTTGATTAAACATTTTTCAAGGTGGAGGATGTTGCTAAGGCACCCAAATGCCTAATCAAGTTAGCTGGAGGCCCTGGTCAAATGCTTCCCCAGTTACCAGCTCTCATCCAGTGTAATGATATGACTGTCAAAATACCTGTTAGTGTGCAGAGTGAAGTGCCTTGGAGATTCCTGCTGGGTAATGACCTGAAAACTCTTGGGGTTGTGTCTAGCACCCCCAGGCCTCCCAGTAAAAGGAAACAGGAGCTCACTAGATCTGCTGGGGAGAGGACCTTAAGAGGCTCTCTAGAGGAGTTGGTAGAGGAAACTATCTCTCCAAGTCCACAGGACTTACTAACTGCTATTTCAGGAAAGAAAGAGGCAAAGGGGAAACCCAGGACCTCGAAGATGAAAGCAGATAGCACCCCTGTGCTACGAACAAGGACATCCCCAAGATTGTCAAAGTCACACCTGTGACTCCTCCACCTGCTGAGGCTGAGTGTGAGGTACAACCCTGTGTGGTTAATCCAGTATCTGAAGAGTAAGACCTGGAAGAAGACATAACTTTAGTTAGAGATCTGGACCCGGTTGACCATCCTGAGATGCAGTCTTTACTGGCAGAAGGTGGACCCAACAGGGCAGACTTCAGCAGAGGACAAAGAGTGTCCTACTCTTGAAGGTCATCTCCTACAGGCAGCTTCTCAGCTCGATAAGCAAGAGCCTTGGAAGCATAGGTTGCACTGGGAAGATGGCCTCTTCTACAGTGAACCGACTGAGTCTGTCCCTGGGGACTGCAAAAGGCTTGTAGTGCCCCTAGGAAACAGACTCCAGTTCCGACAGTTGGCCCATGAGATACCTTTGGCTGGTCATTTGAGTTTCAAAAAGACCAAGGAAAGGCTCTTCTTATACTTCTACTGGCCTGAGATGGGTTCAGAAGTTGACAAATTCTGTAGGAGCTGTCACACTTGCCAAACCTCTGGCAAGAGTGGAGTCAAGATGTGGAACCCCTGGTGCCTCTCCCAGTGGTGGGAGTCCCTTTTGAGAGGGTGGGCATCGACATTGTTGGTCCCCTTGACCCTCCCACATCTTCAGGAAACAGGTTTTTCCTGGTTGTAGTAGTTCATGCTACTAGGTATTCTGAAGCAATACCTATGAGGACTGTTACGGCTCAGGCTTTGGCCAAGGCTCTACTTGGTATTTTTAGGGTAGGGCTTCCTAAGGAAGTGATATCCGACAGGGGATCGAATTTTGTGTCCCATACATGCAAGCCATGTGGAAAATCTGTGATGTCACTTAAAAGTTCTCTACAGCCTACCATCCACAGACAAATGGACTGGTAGAGAGGTTTAATCGTACTATGAATAGCATGATCGGTGCTTTAGAGGAGCCCCTTAAAAGAAAGTGGGACCTTCTACTGGCATGACCAGAAAGCCAGCATGGTTGAGTTTACTCAAGACCAGCTTGTACTAGTTATGGTGCCAACAAGACAGAGGGCCTTGCAGGACAAATGGATAGGACTCTTCAAGGTTGTGGGGAAACTTGGAGAGGTGAACTATCTGGTGGACTTAGGCAGACCTAAGGAGTCTCCCAGAGTCTTTCTCACCAGCCGTTTGAAGGCATATGTCTCGAGACCAGAAGTGGGAGCTTTGCTTCTAGCTTCAGCTCAAGAGGAGGAGAGTGAACTTCTACCCGACCTTCTCAGAGGCCAACCTTTAGATGAGAACATAGAAGGAGTTAATCTTTCTTCTAATCTGACATCTGAACAACAGGATGAGTGCAAGTTTCTGTTAAATTTGTTTGCCTCCCTGTTTTTCACTTTCACCAGGCTTGACCCCTTGGGGTCAGCATGATATCCTAACTGGTGACTGTTTACCTATGAAAAGCAGAGGTTAAAGAATGTCAGAACATGTAAGATCCCACATAAAGGAAGAGGTCAACAAGATGCTTGATCTCGGGGTTATAGAGCCATCTACAAGTCCATGGTCTAGTCCAGTTGTTCTAGTACCAAAGGCAGGATCCAAGGAGTTCTGATTATGTGTGGACTATAGAGCTCTGAATTCAGTGACTGCGACTGATGCCCAACCTTTACCAAGGACAGATGAACTGGTGGATAAACTTGGTGAAGCCAAGTACCTCAGTACATTTGATCTGACGTCGGGCTATTGGCAAATAGCCCTGACAGACCATGCCAAGGAAGGAGAAAACTGCTTTTTCAACCCCAGCAGACCTCTACCAGTTTAAGGTTATGCCTTTTGGATTAAAGAATGAATCTGCTACATTCCAAAGGATGGTCAATCAAGTTCTGAATGGGATGGAGGACTTCTGCATGGCATACTTGGATGACTTTGCAGTGTTCAGCCCTACTTGGAAAGAACATGTTGAATACTTGGGATATGTTTTGCAGGCTCTGGAACAGGCCCATTTGACCATAAAGGCAAGTAAATGTCAAATTGGTCAGAGCAAAGTGGTCTACCTTGTTCATGAGGTAGGAGGAGGTGAAATAAGGCCATTGCCTAGCAAAGTACAAGCTGCACAAAACTGGGCCACCCCTACTACTCAAACACAAGTGAGAGCCTTCCTAGGTCTCACTGGGTACTCCAAGAATTTCATTGAGAACTATGGGACCATAGCTCTCCTTTGCATGTAGTCTACTCTCCAAAAATCCCTAAAAAGGTTGGATGGAATGAGGAGTGCACTCAAGCCTTTGAAAACCTGAAGAAAGCCCTTTGTCAAGCTCCAGTCCTAAGATCTCCTGATTATCACCAATCCTTCATGTGCAGACAGATGCCTCCAATACAGATATAGGTGCAGTCCTTAGTCAACTGGATGAGAAAGGTAGGGGGCACCCCATTTGCTTCATTAGTAGGAAACTGAAGGAACCTGAAACAAGGTGGCCAACCATGGAGCGTGAATGTTTTACCATTGTGTGGTCTCTGAAGAAGTTTAGACCATACTTGTATGGATCTACTTTTGTGATTCAGACAGACCACCAACCCTTGAGATGGTTAATGCAAATGAAAGGGGAGAACCCCAAACTACTAAAATGGTCAATCTGCCTACAAGGGTTTGATTTCACCATTGAGCACAGGTCAGGATGTCACCACCAAAATGCTGATGGTCTCTCTAGGATGTTTATAACCGACTAGGGTGAAGAGATTCATCCAGGAGTGGATTAAATCCTCCTGTCCCTTAGTCTGGGGTGGGTGGGGGCGAGTGTTAGGGAGAATTCTCCAGAATGGCTTATTTCCCTTACCTACTGAGTCCCTCAGCAGCTTTGCTGGATTTCTAGGAATTATTTTTTTCACTTGGTAAGAGTGTCAGTCTTTTTTCACACTCTTGCATGTGTTTTGCTGTGTGTTGTACATTGTTATGTTCATAGACTATGGAGTCTCACCTACTCCATAGGCATCATCTTTTTACTGTTATTCACACAGCACCTTTAGTGCAGTGACACAGAGTTGTCTTTTTCAGACTTCCCACTCTAAACTCCATTTTCTGGGACTGACTACTGTCCCCCAGAACATGTAAAGTTGCCATTGACTTTATTAGTCTTTTTAAATTCACAGACCCCGTACGAACTATCTTCCATAGAGTACTGGAAAGTTTTAATATTTATCCCTTTTTGTTTGTCTCTCATGGAACATTATTTTGTTCCCCTTTCTCTAAGATTTGGCTGGTGTCAGTGGTATCTAATATTTTTTCCCTTCCGCGGTCTATGAAAATAGCCTTGGTACTGTTTTAGGTGGATAAAGATCTAAGCAATCTATTGAAAGAACGGCCTGGCTGGGTGAATGGGGCAAAAATGCATAAAAAGCAGGTCTCTTGGACTTGGAAGGCAAAGTCGCCACTGGATCGAGAGAACCTAAAAGAAGCTGAAGGAAGAGGACCACTACCACGACTGAACCTGCTGTGGGTCCGAATCTCCAAACTTCGATGACAGAGAAGATCTGCAAGGAATCTTCTTCCCTTGAGCTGGTGGGACCAACCAGTTCGCCAAACTCCAAGCCAGGCCTCCCTCCTCTGGTCGAATTTGCTGTGCACATCGGATAGCCAGGAGGACCAGACCCTGCTTGGGTTTTAAGGAGCGCACCTTTTATTTGTCGCTTTGCTCCACTGCTGGTTTCTTCCCTGGGCAGTGCAGGACCCTACAGTCTTCCTCCTTCATGTCAGTCCGACAGTCGCTTCAGGAACCGTGAGCCTGCAGGATCTGCCAGGAACTTCTGCCTCAGCTACATCATTCTTCTGCTCTAAAGGTACTGTGCAAACCCAGTTCTTTGTTCCGTCCAACCGCGGTGAAAGTGTTTGAAATCTTTCCCCAATCTGAGGGCTTGTTCCATTCTACTCTTTAAAATAACTTTTCTTCCGACCAACTTCGTTTCAAACTCTTCGCAACGACTTAACCGCGAACTACTCTGAACTGTGTGATCCTCTGCAAAGACTCTGAACCATAGACATTGGGCAAGGCCTATTGAATTGAATCCTCATTGTAGCAAGACTTTTCTAGATTGCCCTGCCTACTTACCTGTTGGTGCTGCTTAATTGTGAATAACCTTGTCTTTCCCTCCCTTTTAAATTGCTGCAGTGCCATTTTGCTCACACTTCATTTTGAGCTTAACTTGTCCAGAATTCTTTGGGTGTTGTGTAGTATATTAAAATTGTGATTTTCTGCTGCTTTACTTTAGTGATCTGTTTTACAAATGATGTGTAATTAAATGTATATTCTTTTACTCAGAAACCTTGAGTCAGTGTTTGCTTGAACTATAGTAATTGCTGTCTTTTGTGTAACTTCTGATACTGCTCACTGTACTCTTGAGATAAGTGTGGCTGCTCAGCCATCACTACCACTTTACTGTGTAGTACAGGCTTGTACCAACGGTGAATTTGTACTGTAACTTGTAGTCTTAATTGTGTGTGGTGTTCCCAAACGGTACTGCATATGATTCTTCCCAACAGCAAGGCATGCCAACAGTCCCACAATGTATAATAAGCCACTAGACCACCATAGACTTTTAAGGGGAATGTTTCCCAGATCTATCCTCATTTGTATAGTTTTATTCCCAGCAGCTAGTCCCTGGAAACTTGAATTTCCTATTGAGAGAGGGATTCCTCTATTTGACATAGGGTTCTCCTGGTACATTAGCTTGGTGTTCACCCTGTCACCCCAACTTCCCGGTGCTGTTCTCCCTCTCACAGGTGTTGTTTCTGAGACAATGCTGTGATCCATTTGATCCTCACATCACTAACACCCACCAGCCTTTAGTGGGACTGTGATAGTTGAAGATCTGTCCCTGAGAACGAACTTTGGCATCGGTTTCTCACCACCACCACATCTTATGGTTGGAAAGCCATTGGGGAGAATGTGAAAAGGGCTAAGCATTTTTTCACACACCCCCATGACCAGGGAGGGTAAAGAAGGAAGTAGATTGGATAGGGTACAGCTGACTAACGATCACCAAGGGAAAACTACAAAAGCAGGGGACATGAAGTGTGGTAGAATCGGGTGAGATTTGAGGGGGAGGTGGACAGCGAACAATAGATCAGTAGGAGGAAGGAGGGAGTGGTGGATTGTGGAGAACAGTTTTGGAGCAGGTGAGGCATCTGCTTGGGATTGATAATGGATCTCTAGTGTGAGTGTGACAAGTACATAGAAAGGGTAGTTTTGTAATGTGGGAGAAGGAGTTGTGGTTTGCGAGGAGCAGTATGAGAGAAGTAGTAGTATGGGAGGAGTAGTATTAGAATGGGAAGAGTAGTAGTAATAGTAGAGTAAGAGGTGCGAGGAAGGGGTTATTATCAAAGGGGGAAGCAGGAACAAGGAGGAGTGAAATATCAGAGGTAGTTTGTGAGCCCGCTTTCAGGGAGAACGCCTTTACTATAAGGCAGCTATTCCACAGTAGGGGTCAACAATCGGTAGAACTAACCAGGTTTCATGGACGCCTAGGATATGGAGGAGATGAGTCGCAAGGCGTGAGAGAGATAGGGATGCCCATAGATAGGCCTCAAAAAGAATTTAACAAAGACCCTTGAACCTTACTTGAGACTCTGATTGTTTCCTGTGTCATCTGTAACAGGGTCAATAGCCTGAAAACATGTAGTGTATCTGATCTTTGACTATGGGATTTGAAGATCCCTACACTAAGGACCCACACCATGCCCCAATTTTGTCTGCCGACAAATCTGCTCCTCTCAAATAGTCTTCTCTTTTCTGCTGTAGTAGTTGGTTCAAGCTTTTTGAGGAGCAGCGCTTTAAAGGTGATACTGCACACACACACATATACATTAGTACTTTAACTAAAGACTCCTGCATTTGTGACTGCATGGATTTTCATGCTGGCACAAATGATGGGGATCGCTATGGAGTCTTCCAGCTTTTGCACCAGCAGAAAGCATGCAGACTCCACAGCGATCCATTGTAAACGCTTCTGCCATGGGCACATGACAGGTGTCGTTTACTCAATATGCATGGGTGAGTGCTAAAGGGGAGGAGAATAAGTGGCATACACGCTTGTACACAGTCGTTTGCCCTCCCCTTTTGCACGTGTAAATGATGAAAAGTTGGCCAAATACAGTAGGTCTCCATTTTGAGCCCCACTATGTCTACCTTGTTAGGAAGAAAGCCCTTTTTAAACTAGCAGAACAGAGACATATGCCATTGTTTTACGGTTGTGGCTAGGTGCGTGTGCTTGATAGAATTGGAATTGAGCATTACAGACAAGCCCATAGAATGATTCTTTTAGAAAATAGTTTTGTTTGGTTAGGAAAGCCTACCTTCTGTATTTTCATACTGATGCAGTAATTGCTATGGTAAATGAATGGCTTCATTGATTCAAAATGCTAGGCAAAACTCAAGTGGCTAAACTGAATCCTAATTTAAACCAGCAGTTCCATTCTTATTTTTAAATTACCTCAGCCAATGCAGTTTGTGTGTTAAATGGCAGTGCGCTGTTTTTGAAGCAGCTAATGAAATTCTGCTATTATGGAGAAGTACACAATAATTTTTTCGAACATAACTTGTCAGAATAATGCCTTTTTAGCTCAAAGACTGGTCTAACACTGTGGATACCATGCACTCTTTATCGTTCATTGCGACACTTCATGTGGAACCATAAAAAGTATCTACTAATCTATCCAGATAGGGAACTTAGAAGAGGTTTCTTTCTTTTCCGCTCGCACTTAACTTTAACCAAAGAAGTAATGATTAGATACAGGCTTTTCACCTGGGACCAAGGTGACTGTCGTTTTTGTATAGGGGAACAGCATAGGAGACATTGAGACACCTCTTAAGCATGTGTTGCGATTCAGTGGAAAAGGTGGAACTGTTTTAAAAATATGGTGATTTGCTCTCAGCAGGCAATGGTGAAACTATGTGGCAGTACTGCCAGTCAGGTAGAGCAACGGCAATAGTACTAGCAGTGACCGGTTTCTTGGACTCCTTAAATCTGGAAGAGGCTTAGTCCCACCTCGCTGCACTCTAATCATGTGGCACTTTATTTATGAATGGTCCTTTTATGGTATGAAATATATGTTCTAAATGAATTAATATGATTAAACTTTTTAAATCCTTGTTGTAATATGTTTGCGATGTTTTAACTGTGTGGATGAATTTTATGTGTTTTGTGTATGTAATTGTGTATGAAATATTTATTTGAAAATATTTTTGTTAAAGGTTATTGTTTTAACCAAACAACAAATACATAAAACAAATAAAAACATTACTTTTTTCCACAGCCATGCTGAATGGGAGCAATTATTGAACAACTGCAGTGCATTTCTCTTCTATGGAAATGAACGATTTTTGTCGCACGTACTGGTTGAAAAAATAGTTGCTATGAATTTCTCAGGTGAGTGATTAAGCAAAAGGGTATGTCTATGGGGTTTTCTGTTATCAATTCAAGATTTGTAATTTGTTTTTATAATAAATAGAAAATTGCGAGATGCACAGAAAAGTATTTGCATGCTTTCTTTGTTACAGTATAGCTGTGGCATCACTAACGACTTCATTTCTGACATAACCATGTTTGCACACTGAGCAAGCACACATTATAGAAAGAAGCCCCCTGATCAGGATATGAACTGCTGCTAATACACGAAGGGCCTACATTACTAGTTTGGAGGTAGTGGGAAAACAACCAGTATTGTTGAATACTGGTTGTTTTTTCACTGCACCAATTTCCAAATTTCAGAAATGAAAACTCTTCATAAACGTCTGCTTTTGTGTAGAGGAAAAATGCTGCACTTAAAAGCACTTCCTGATATCATATTTCCGCATGTGATATGGTATTCCCTAATAGAATCCAATCGGACTCCAACATAGGTAATGACTGAAGAAGTCTGCAAGACTCTGAATCGTTTGGACCCTTGCCCTTCATTGATGAAACTTGATTTTAGTGGTATATCCCAAAGAAATACTTCCAAACGTGTAAAGGGGCATTGTGCTCAGAGCATAACAATATCTGCTACAGATTACAAGCTACATATTGTGTGTATATTTCTGCAGTATGGTTCCTTCATCTATAACTGGAAGACGTCTTTCAACAGAGGGGAAAGGTGGGAATGTGTATTATATGCAATGACATACCCCCAACCCGCTCTTTTACTGTTTCCTGGGGATGCCGCTCCTCTCCTACCCAGCCTCTGGAATACGGAGTACCACAAGGCTCGGTGCTTGGTCCTTTCCTATTCTCACTCTACACCTCCCTCCTTGCCCCTGTTATCTCCCCATTTGGCATCTCTCACCATTTCTATGCCGACGACACGCAGCTCTTTCTGTCCTTCTCTTCCTTCTCTCCTGATCTCCACCTTAAACTTGCCATTAAAAACTGGATGTCTTCTCGCTTTCTTTCCCTTAGCTCTGACAAAACTGAAGTAGTTTTCTTCCCCTCCAACTCCCTTCCCCCTCCCTCTCCTCCTCCTTTCATTAATTTTCCTCCCTCTAATCTTACTTTCTCCCCCCATGCTCGCAACTTGGGCATTCACTTTGACTCCTCTCTCACTTTTTCCCATCATATCTTTCTCACCTCTAGGGCCTGTTGCTACCACCTCTATAATATTCTCAAAGTCCGCCCCTCACTTTCCGTGCCACTAAACTTTTAATCTCCTCCCTTATCTTCTCTCGCCTCTTCTACTGCTCCTCCTTACTCTTTGGTCTACCTACTTCACATCTCGCCCCCCTCAAATCTATCTACCACTCTGCCATCTGTAACCTCTGTCTCCTCACCTCCTGAGACTCCATCTCTGCTTCCCTATCCTCCATTGGCTGGCTTCCCTTTCACTCCCAACTAAATTTCATTTTCTCTGCTTAGTCTTCAAATCTCTCCATGATCTCGCTCCCCCTTATCTCCCTTCCCTTCTCTCTTTCTACACTCCCTTTCGCTCTGCTGACCACTTCCTTCCCACTGTTCCTCCTTTCCTTTGTGCCTCCTCCCGTTTCCGCTCCTTCTAACTCCTAGCCCCCCTACACTGGAACTCCTTACCTCTCTCAATCTGCTCTATTCGTACCTTTTCCTCATTCTGCATGTCCCTTAAATCTCTCCTTCTCCATTCCCCGCCTTGATACCCCTCCCCCTTCTCGCCCCCCCTCACCCACCCTTTCCCTCTTCCCCTTAATCCTCTCCCTCCACTTCCCCCTCGACCCCATCCTCACCCCTTCCGTTTCCCTCCTCCTCCTCCTACCCATCCTCCCTCTTCCTCCCAGCTCTACTCCACTACTCTCCCCGTTCCCTTCTGTCTAATTGCTCTACATACTGTTTTGTTGGTCTGATTTAAAATTGTAATTTGCTTCTACTGTAACTGTTAATTTGTTATTGTTAAAGGTATCCTGTTGTTAAAATGTGCAGCGTTTGAGTAAAGTGCTATATAAACTTGATAAATACATATAAAAATACAAACATTAACTGTTTTTTGCGAGGCTCTTTAGAGTTCCATTTGTTATGCAGTGGGTGCCTTTATGTACTGTCTTGGTGCCATGCAATATACCTTGTAACATACTGTTCTCCAGCTTTGGCTCTGTCACAATTTCACATTAAATGGGACCTAACCCTGCCTTAAAGGTTATCGACTGAGTAATGGGCATCAGGTATGGTTCATTCTGCTTTTTGTAACATGATTGGTACACTATTTTATTTCTGCGAGTCTGGTTACATGTGTAGGTAGCCCTGCCGCATGTGTGCACACCTCTGAACAAAATTGCTAATGAGCCATGCTTCAAATTTCAATGTTTCCTGGCTACATGTGAAGGGAAGATTGAGAATGCATCTCCTCCCCTTCCCCCCCACCTCCCTTGCTCTGTGGGGTCATCCACTAGCTCCAATGTGCAGGCCGAACTCTACATTCCAAGTACACTTCCATAGCGAGCAAATCCCCCTACAAGCCGTTCCTGTTTTCAGGCGCCAGTGAGGTGTCAAGCATAAAAGTACCAGATTAGACTAATAAGGTCAAGTTCACTGCATTTCTATTAACGGATCCGTACAAAGTGGGATACATGAATAAACATGGATGGATTAATGTTGTGATATGGTCAAGCAATAATACACGCAACAGTATGACTTTAATGAGCTGTGTAGGGTTTGGATAAATAGGATCTAAAGCAAAATGTGCAAGGGGCGTTGTAGCACAAAATGAGGTAGCACTGTTTTGCACTGTAAAGACTGGAGGGGTAATCTGTACTCATGCCCTCTATATGTCAGAGTAGAAGCACAGAGCACCCCAGCCAAGGTTCTCTATAGGATATCTATGGGCGAGCAACCAAGGCCTAAGCTCTCAGGAGGTGATGCAGGCTGGTTCCTAAATACAGTGTAGTCCCCAAGCCCCCCACAAAGTAATGTCCACACACTATGTTATGTGTCAACACAGTTCTTTATATAAAAAATAAGGTTCAATATATACACAATTAATAACACACTTTATACGTTGGTAAATATAATATGGCAAATATACACAATGTCGATGTTGTATCACACTTCGTTATTGACTCCTTTAAAATGAATAAACAGCTGACAGTTCTATTGCCATACAATTAAACACTTATGGGTATCAGCATACGACATAGGAGGGAAGACAAGTTAAACAGTGGCAGAATGTTAGCTCCCTCTACCAAGGCACAATTCTGAGTGAGGATCCCCCCCACTTGGGCAACCTGTAATAAAGTGTATTATCTAGTCCAGTCCATTAATGTTAAAATAGTCTTGTTTCCTGGTCAAAAATGTTCAACTACCCCAATGTACCATAGTTAGCAGAGTGTCTTCGACGGTTTGTCGACGGATCCCTCGAGGGTGGACTCCCTTTAAAAGCAGGAGCCACAGGGCGCCGAGAGTCCTCAAAGAATGTGAACTCTGGCGTCAGGATTTCTTGATGAAAAGAGTTTGGTGCCGCAAAGAAGATTTGATAAAGAACGTAGGCCCGGCAGCGGGTGTTGGCGTCGACGATCGGGACTCGACCACGGCACTTGTCAGCGTCTTTGTGGACTTCGGGTGGTGGGAAACCCACCGGCGGGTTAACCAACCGGGTTCTAAAGCTGCAAAGACTGCACTCCAAAATGTAAATCATGAACCCACACACTATTTGCGTGTGGTATCTCAGCGATGGAGCAATATGGTTCTTGTCTGGCCAAAGACGAAGGCGAAACCCGAAGGCGGTGAAGGAACACTCAGCGAAACTAGTGCTTGGCAGATCACATTTGAAGTCACCAGCTAGGTCAGTCATGTAATCCTTGGTGCATAAAACCAAGGGGCCTGCCCCGAAAAGGAACAAGAGGGAAGGCATCATAAAAAGTCAGAGGTCACACTCTTGCAGTGAGTTCGACCAATCTTCCTTGTCATTGTCTAACAAAACGAAGCGTAGACACAGACGTGACTGCGATTTGTCTGACAACAGAGTACAATTCTACACTGCAATGGGGGCATCGAGGGAGGACTGGGAACATATTTTAAAAGGCAAATAATGCAGGTATTGGAGAATGCTGCTGCTGGTACGCATTCAGCCTCAATGCCGTAGGTGAGTTCAGCTCTGACCATGCTGTAAGAGGATTCAATTCAACACTACAGCTAAGTCAATGCCTAGTCTGGGATACTGAATGGAAACCTTTATTGATATATCTTTATGTCCAGTTCATGCATTCTGGATGACTACCCCTATATAACACCCCTCTCTTGGAATCCCCCTGACCCCACTGAGCCAAGAAGTAGTTCTGTTTTGCAAGTTAAAAGGTTTTTTATATATAAATAATTGGATATCACACTTAATCTGATCAGTAATCAATAATGGATAGTCTGGCACTAGCACACTTGTGAATAGGAACAGAAGAATAAGGTGGTAGAGAATACTTTATATAAGTTCAGATGGATGTAATGTTGAATGAAAAATGCAATACAGAAAATACTCAATATGATTTCAACAAAACAATGTAATCACTTTTCTCTGGCAATTCACCCCCCCCTTTTATGCAATGCAAGGAAATGGAAGGAAAGCACACAGTTCTCAGAAATGCAATCAAATGTAATTCAGTTCACCCCAGCAAGCTTAGACTACAGAAGTTTGAAACACAGGCCCAAAATGCTTTTATATGTGCTGGCAATGAAGTGAAAAATATGCTAAAATGCTTTTAACTCCCTCTAGAGGTTCAGGTTGAGGATTAGTTGGTTTAAATTAGTTCAGGCTTACTTTAGCAATGTTCTAGGAATGATTGGCAGGTTGCCAACGACTTTCTAACAGTTCTAGCAAGAAGCTGCTGTTTTCACACGTGGAGGAATTTTCAAATCGCGGTAAAATTCGCGCGTGCGTTTTTCGCGATTGCGGCAAAAGTATCGGGGGTAGGAATGCGGTCCTAGGTTCGTTGAAAAGCCAAGATTCCCAGCTTTCAGAGGAAAGTTACTGCAAGTCTCTAAGACAAACGGTCACGGAGATATGAGCGATTAAATAAAGGTAGTTTTTCGGATTTGGAATGTTAAAATTAAAAGTGACAAGTGACAGTTTTGCAAAATGACAAGGTACAACTTCTAGGAGACAGTTCTGGTTAGATTAAAATAGATTGAATTATATTATTTTAACTAAGAGATTGGTTCTGCACAGTTCTGCTAGGTACTCACAATATATTTAGAAATAGAATGGGCCTCGCCACGGATCTGGTCAGGTTTTAGACTGGACTCTGGTCTGATCTCGGCACTTCACAGTGATCTGGGTCAGCTCTCTGGTTCTGCTAACAGTGGTCTGGGTCAGCTCTGCTCTCTCTGGGTACAGCACTGCTTCTGGATCTTTTTGCACAGCTTTCTCTGGAGATTGATGGATTTGAAGTCTGGATCTCTGGATGTGGTATGGTCCGGCAGCATGCTCCGCAGCAAATGGAATTGAATGTCCCGATCTGTCCTGACTGTCTGCTTTTATGTGTTTTGAAAATGGGTGTGTGTGCAGCATCACTAGGCTCTACCCCTCTCCACTTGTCATTGGCCACTTTATCCTCTTCCCCTTGATTGGGGGAATGAAATGAAGTGTCATCATGATGAGGTCTGTTTATGGTACAGAGAACCCACCCCTGTCAAATTACACACAATCTAAATTTTGACCCAAAAGACATATTTGCACAGGTACACATTTGTTTAAAATTACATGCACCCATCACATATCACAGGAGGTATACCCTGTCCAAATCTGCTCTTCCTGGGAGCTTGCATTCAGAAATGGCGACATTTGCACTTTTTAACTGGTTTCGCAATATCGGACATTACCCCAAATTTACACACATGTGCGCAAGGAGTATGGACATAAATTGATGAAGTGTCAGATTTTTAACATGCATACATTTTAAGTAATACCCTCTTAACTGCTAGCTTGCCCCCAGATCATGCCACCGGTTCTAAAAACCTCTTAAAATGTGGGCAGAAAAATCACAAGAATTATGGTATCATTTAAATAATTTTCACAAGTCCGCTCTATGAATGATCCATCTTTTTAGAGTTATGTTCTGGCCCCAAAGGGGTGTGGTTTCCCCCCAGCACAAGGTTGAATTTCTGGTTTTTCCAGTTCTGCCAAGCCAGCTTGCTCTCACAGGCAGTGCTCCTCCCCTTTACTTCCAGGAGGAAGCCACTTTTACGGCCCCCATAATAAAACATTTGCCTGAGTCAGGACAGGGCTTTGTTCAATTTCCTGCAGAGCCCAGGTAATTCAATCAGAGAAGTGTCATATCCCTTTTGGTGGGAGCAGCAAAAGGGCAGCTAGGCCTGGGAACACAGCTGTTGTGCAAGTCTCATCTCCTGTCGGGGGTAGCTGGTGGGCAGAATTCAGTTCCTTAAGCCAGGCCCCAGCTAATGTCACTTTTAGTTACCCAGTTTTCGGCATTCAAATAAACTAACCATTTTTTACATATGCAGCTAAAATGCTGATTCTAAGTTTAAAACTATGACATTTAAACAATTGCAACCTATGTGACACTCAAAAGTAGGTCACTCATTTCTTTTAAACATTTAGATTTTTAGTGTCTTTCAGTCCAAATTTACTTAAACTGCTGAAATCCACAGCTCAGCCAGTCTTGTTATAAACCTTCAAGTCACTTCAGAATATAACTTTACATTGTATCCACCTCTCAGTAAGTCTTTCTTTGGCCTGCTTTGGGTTCATTTATTCAGTTTTACACAAAAAAAAAAAAAAAAAAAGTCTGGTGTTGTTTTAAAACGCCGGCTTTCTGATAGTGGTGAGTACTGGTAATGCACCCATTTTTGGGATTTAAGAAAATTAATTCCCCACAATTCTAGGTTGCTTTTGGCAATCAGCATTGCCATTCCCAATGGTTTCAGACTACTGTGTGGGTAGTCTAATGGTGGTTTTAGGCAGTGCCCTTCTGTGCCCATAACATCGGCAAAAATGAGCGGCAGCCTATTCTTCATGCATTTTCTGGGAAGCTCTGGCCATCATGATGTTTTCCATGTCAGTACTGCACAGTTTTGAGGTAGGGCTCGGATGCATGGATAAAAACATCCCACAATGCCCAGTTCATCCAGCACAAAGGTAGCCAAGGGAGGTCCCAATCCCTCAAGCTCGACATAAGGAATAAAACCTGCATTGGCACTGATATTGACATCGGCACCCTCCTCAGTTCACGCTGAACTTCCTTGTCTGTCAGAGGTGTTGCAGGACCGAAACTAAGTGCTGGAATCCAAGGCTGACTTCTGCGATTCGATGCAATCGATCTTTGACAATGAGGGGGGACCCAATCCCATTTGCTATGGAGCCGCTTGTCGTTTGGGTTAATTGCCCGTAACCTGATTTTATGGTGGTCCAAGTGGGCCTACAATGCAAATGGATTAGGCACATCCCCCAATGTCAAGCTGCAGCAGGTGGCCCCATATTCGCATCCCAACGCCCATACATGGCATTCAAGAATGTGGTCATTGCGCTTGGTCTTGACGCCCTGTTGAACCCGTTAGTACAGTATGAGCTGACGGACATCCTTGACTGAGGGCTGCAATCAGAAAATGCTATACCATCATGCCCCTCTGTCAACACCGGTGCTCAGTGGCAGCAATCTCCCATTTCTGATGGCTCATCCTAAACTCGAGGGGCTTGTAGTGCAAGCCACAACTATGAACTTGAGGCCATCAACCTCCACTTTGAATCGTCCCATGGATAGGGAGTCGAAGAAGGTTGAGCATTGCCAAAGAAGGTGTTTGCCTCAGGGAGCATGGCATTAAAGACAGTTAACACATATTGTGCCTTTGCCAAACACTCTCACATGCTGTGGAACACCATCACCGAAGTAGCCAACCACTTCCTTGAAGGAGAGATTAGGGATGGCTTCATTGGCATAGTCAGGGATGGAAATGAGTTATCATGCTAAATGCTCCAGGCTGGGTTACACCCTTGGACTGTGTGGGTTATTGTATGGGTACGTTCATGGTTCTCTGCAGGTGAGCCTACGTAGGAGCTCCGGGTTTTGCCGAATGTCCAGGCTAAGCTCCTTGACCAGGCATTTGATGGGGAGCATTTGTTTGGGCTGCAAGCAGATGACTCCCTGGAAACCTTTAAGGACTCCGAGTTGCCAGCGAAATCACTGGGACTAGCGATGCAGCAACCAACTAAACAGTCTTTCTCTTTTGGCTCTAGGAGAAGAGGCTTTAGATATTATACCACCTTCCCTAGAGAGGCACAGCTACCTCAGTCAAAGCAGAGGCAGCGCAGGATCCCACAGCTGTGGAGAGGTAGAGGAGCAAATGAGGGCCAATTTGCCTCAGCCTCAACATCAGCAGTACCCTCGTCATAGTAATCTCTTTGAGATCTCCCCCCATGTGTCATGACCCACAGAACGCGCCCCTTCTGGACTTCCTAGTCCTTGTCACGGCGGGGCTTGACAGCATTGTTTCTCCCAACATGGCCGTATCACGTGACACGCCTCGCACCAGCCTTCACGGCGAACGTAGTACGTTCCATAAATATGCCACGCCCCTGCGGCCCCGCGCGTCTCAATGCTATTGCGAAGTAGCGACCAGACGTGTGCTCCGTAGCTCCCGGTATTGTTTCCCTTGCTTCTTCCACTCTAACCCAATTTTAGTCCCTTTCCTGATTCCTGGACTCGTGTGCTAGTTGCGCACCCTGTTATTTCCTGGATTCCTGGACCCCTGCATCCCGGTACTTGAACGCACGCTGGAGTCGGAAGAGACTCGTGCAGCCTTATTCAAGACTCGAGCAGTACGCAAGAAGGCATCGATCAAGAAATCCAGCAAAGATCTAACTCAGGTGAGAAGGGGGGAACTCCTTGACACCATGTGTCTCCAGCTGGAGGAAGAGTTTCCGGGTTCATAGGTAAATGGACGGAGATCACGTCTGATGCCTGGACCCCTTCCAGTTGGTGGAACTAGGATAATGCCGGCCATTCATCAAGCAGCCCCCTGCACAGACCTTTGCCACCCCCCCATCCCCCAAAGGGGAACTCCACGATGAATTGCAAACTCTCCTCTTGAAGGATTCAGTGAAGGAGGTGCCGGCCAGAGACAAAGGCTCAGGTTGGAACTCAAGATACTTTTTGGTTACCAAGAAATGGGGGGGGGGGCTTCATCCCATTCTGGGCCTCAGGGTGTTGAAGAAGTTACTGCGGAAGGACAAGTACAGTATGGTTACATTGAGGGAGATTCTCCAGGCTCTGCAATTCTAGGTCTGGCTGATGTAGCTAGACCTACAGGATGCTTATTTTCATGTGCCTATGCACAGGAAGCATAGGTGATTCCTGAGGTTCATCATTGGGGGATGCACATTATCAGTACAAAGTGCTCCCTTTTGGCCTGACCTCCACGCCCAGGGTTTTCACCAAGCGGCAGTGTAACGCTCACCTGACTCCTACGGAGGTGCTGGTCTAGTCTGGGTTGCTGTGGCCTCTTCGAGCGTGATGCGCAGAACTCGCAACACCGACTGAACAGGACCCTCAAATCTTGCTTGTCTGGCCCGTAGGAATATCCTTCTGCAGATGAGAAAGGGGATTAACAGTCTGCAGAATAGTGTGCTTGCTCCCCCCTTCCCCCCTTCGTTCTTCTCTAACTTCCTCCGAAATCCCCGGTTGAAGCTCACCTTATGGTTTGAAAGGATGAACTCTCCATCCTGCTTCTGGTGCAGGGGCGCGTGTTTGTCCAGTTACTTCACTGGTTTTCAGAATGGCGCTGGCAAAATCCACTTGACTTTTCCGAGCGGAACGCCGTAAGTATGAAGATTACAAAAGTTCAAGTGTTGAGCCTCCTTTTCTGTTGCCTTCCTAACCTGTGATCTGTCCTTTATTTCAGGTGCAGAATGAAGGCGATGCGTTGAGGGATTGAATTGCCGATGGTAAACTCAGGTAAGTTAGCGATGGGGGCGATCCCTCTTAATGTCTTTATATTCCTCCAGTAATGTCTTTTGTCCTTTCCCCATAGGGGCCAGGGTGTGGTACCTGCCAACGAAGCGGCGCCGACCCGAAATGAGGAATGGTCCACCAACAGAAGACCGGTAAGTGTTATGGCGTAAAATTAGGCTTTCCTCATATGTTCCTTCTGCTCACCTCTTGTCTCTTCTTCTCTCCCCTAGGCGCAGAGATGTGGCGACCGGTGCAGACAGTCGCGGTGGAGCCAGAAGAACTCCCGAGGACAGGTGAGTGAAGCGCGGCGCTGCAGCGAGCAACGCAGTGCTTTTAAAGGAAAGTCTTTTCTCTGGAACGCTGGCGTGAAGGTTCCGGATGCAGGTAAGAAGTTTGATAAAATTCTTGGTTTTCACCTTTCTCTTCTCTTCTTTCCTTACAGGTGTTCCAGGATCGGGGCGGGCGTGGCTGGAGACCAGATGCAGGAGCAGACACGGTGAGCGTTCAGCAGCTTGGATGCAGAACAACGCGAAGCGTGAGCTACTGTCTGGGCGTGGCTTAAATAGCCCCCAAAGTAGTTCCAGGTAAGTATCCTTCCTTGGCCACGCCCGAGTGGCAAAATAGTCCTAATGAAAAAATAGTCCCTTTCAGGTCACAGGGAGGCCTGAATCTTGCAGCATGGTCTGCATCAGGTAAGTGCACAAAACACCTTCCAAAAAGAGCCTGGCGCCTATGGCGCCAGGACTGATGTCCAACATGAGCCTGGCGCCAACGGCGCCAGGACAGAGTCCAAAGAGCCCCTATAAGGGGCCGCTGGGCTTTTACCCGGGGGCATGATGCCTGCTCCCGGGGGTGCCTGGCCTGGCCTGGTGCTCCGGGGGTAGGCATCATGACAGCACTCCCCCCCAAGGCTCCTCCCAAGGTCGTTCCCTCTGGAGGTTTCGGTTTGTTTGGGAAATTCTGATGGAACCTTTTTACCAGCCGAGGTGCATGTACGTGGTCGCTGGGTTCCCAAGACCTTTCCTGAGGCCCGTACCCTTTCCAATCAATTAGATAGAAAAGTTTTGATTTTGAGATCTTAGAATCCAAAATGTTCTTCACCTCGAATTCAGGCTCCCCATCTATCTGGATTGGTTCTGGTGGCTTTATTAATCTGGTTCCTGGTTGCACTGGTTTCAAAAGTGACACATGAAAACCGGGGTGAATCCGCATGTTAGCTGGTAGATCGAGCTTGACTGCCACTGGGTTAATTATAGCTTTGATCGAGTAAGGGCCCAAATACCTTGGATTAAAAGTTCGAGGTCCCTTGAGCAATATGTGTTTGGTAGCCAACCATACTTGATCCCCTATTTGGTATGGAGGCACCTCACTCCGATGCAGATCCGCATTCTTTTTGTATTTCCCTTTCGCTTGTTGCAAATGTGCAGTTGCATCCTTGAAGGCTTGAGTTATCGTGGAATGCAAATGGTCCACTGCGGGCATTTCAAGGCTCAGAGGTGAGTCCAGGTCTGAAGTACGAGGGTGATGTCCATATAGGGTATAAAAGGGGCTTTGTCCAGTTCTAGAGTGTACCGAGTTATTGTATGCATATTCGGCCACCCATAAAATATCCTTCCAATTACCCCCCGATTCGTGCAACATACATCGTAGATATTGTTCAAGGGTCTGGTTCGTTCTCTCCGTCTGACCATCGGTCTGTGGGTGGTGGCTGGTTGAGAGTCTTACGTCGATTTGTGCCAGTTGACAACACTTTCTCCAAAAATGAGAAATAAACTGGCTTCTCCGGTCGGAGACTAGTATGGGCGGGAATCCATGCAAACGGATGATATTTTCGAGGAATTCCTTGGCTAGGACAGAAGCTGAAGGTAATCCTTTCAACGGAACAAAATGGGCCATCTTGGAAAATAAATCCACCACAACCAGAATAGTATTGTATCCATTACAAGGGGGCAGGTCCATGATAAAATCTAGTGACAAGGTGTGCCAAGGTGCTGGTGGAATGTCTAAAGGCTGAACAAGACCGGCGGGTTTTGTCTTTAGGCCTTTGTTTTGGGCGCAAACTCCACAGGACATCACGAAAGATTTAATATCCTTTCGCCAGGAAGGCCACCAGAATTGTCATTTAATTTTTTCCTCAGTTTTGGCAATGCCAGGATGTCCTTCCATCATGGTATCATGATGACGGGAAATAACCAGTTCTTGCAATTCCTTTTCTGGCAGAAATAAGCGTCCTTGGAAGTAAGGTAGGCCATCGTTGACCGAAAAGTAAGACCCCCTTTGGGTCCAATCCTGCAAGGCTGTAGAGTCCAGGAGTTGTTTTACCCGTGCTTGAATGTCTTCAAGTGTTTGTAAAGAGGTTATCCCCAAAATTCTTTGTTCGGGAATTATCGGCACAGGTTCTGAGTTTGTGCCTATTTCTCCCATTCCTATTCGAGATAGCGCGTCCGCTTTGCCATTCTTACAGCCGGGGCGGTAAGTGATTACAAAATCGAACTCAGCAAAGAACAAAGCCCATCGGAGCTGACGTGACGATTGAGCCTTGGCAGTTTTTAAATATTGTAAGTTTCGGTGATCACTGATCACGGTGATGGTATGCCTGGCGCCAAGAAGATAATGCCGCCAAGCCTTAAAGGCGGACTTAATGGCTAATAATTCCTTGTCAGTGATTGCATAAATTACCTCAGGCGGCGAGAACTTTCTGGACCAAAATGCTACAGGGTGCAGTTGGTTGGTTTCAGGGTCTCTCTGAGACAGGACCGCTCCCATGGCTAAGCTGGACGCGTCGGTTTCGACTATATAAGGGAGATCGGGACGCGGGTGCTTCAAAATAGGTGCAGACGTGAATTTAGCTTTCAATTCCTGAAAGGCCTGTTCGGCTTCCTCGGTCCATTCGAAGCGTTTATTTTTTCGCAAGAGTGCAGTGATGGGTTGAACCACACGTGAAAATTCCGGGATAAATCTGCGATAAAAATTAGCAAAACCAAGCATGCTTTGGACACCTTTCACCGAACTAGGTGATGGCCATTTGAGGATGGCATCCACTTTTCGTGAGTCCATTCGGACCCCTTTAGGTGTCAGGATGAATCCAAGAAACTCAACCTCGGTGGTATGGAAAACGCACTTTTCCAGCTTTGCAAACAGTTTGTGCTGGCGCAATTTCTCATGGACGGCCCTGACATGCTTTCTTTGATCAGATTCCGAAGAGGAGTACACAAGAATGTCATCGATATATACGACAACACAAACATCGATGAGTTCCCGAAGGACATCGTTCATGAAGAATTGGAAGGCAGCGGGCGCGTTGCACAACCCGAAAGGCATCACCTGGTATTCAAATAATCCATATTTTGTACGGAAGGCCGTTTTCCATTCGTCGCCTTCTTTTACTCGCACCAGATGATAAGCCCCCCGGAGATCTAACTTGGTGTATACGCAAGCGTCCTTCACCTGGTCAAGGAGTTCAGGGATCAGAGGCAGAGGGTAACGGTTTTTAACAGTTATCTGGTTCAATGCGCGGTAGTCGATACAAGTTCTAAGGTCGCCTTCTTTTTTGGGCACGAAGAATAAAGCCGAGGATGCCGGAGACTTTGACGGGCGAATGAAACCATTGGCTAGGTATTGA
Organism: Ambystoma mexicanum; assembly: GCF_040938575.1. Taxonomy (NCBI): domain Eukaryota; kingdom Metazoa; phylum Chordata; class Amphibia; order Caudata; family Ambystomatidae; genus Ambystoma; species Ambystoma mexicanum. The sequence continues at coordinate 1,295,444,882 of NC_090929.1, forward strand.
TCTAAATATTGTCTCAAATGCAGATTCTCAGGTTCAGTAAGGGCATAAATCCTGCTACAAGGGGGTTGTGCACCGGGCACCAGATCGATTTGGCAATCGTACGATCTGTGGGGAGGTAACGTGTTGGCCTGTTCCTTTTGGAAGACGTCCTGAAAGTCTTGGTATTCCGGAGGTAGTTGCATGGAGACAGAGGTTACAGACGCTAGACTAATCTTCAGATTTTCTGGGTAGCAGGTTTGTGCACAATCCGGGAAGGTTATTCTCTTTGCTCGCCAATCAATTCGAGGATTATGTGTCTCTAACCAAGGGATTCCGAGAATAACCTGAAACTGTGGAGCCTTGATTACATCAAACACAACTGCCTCCCGATGGCCGTCCGGACCTATAAGTGTCACCTCAGCAGTGGAATGTGTTACCGGTCCAGAGGCAATTTTGGTTCCATCGACTGTGGTGATGACATCTTTGCTGGTTTTAGGACGCAGAGGGAGGTTAATCCTAGAGACCAATTCACGATCCACATAATTTCCTATAGCCCCACTATCGATGTATGCCTTTATTGCATGCAACCGCTTAGGCTGTTCCGGATCTACGAGGACCATTGTCACAATGAAATGCGAGGTCTGAGAGTTAGTTTTTAAGCTTGGCAAGCGGACCCCTACGCTTGTCGGGCGTGGTCGTTTCCCGAAACAGAGTCTTCATGGTTTTTATCAGCGGCTCCTACCACCTTCTTGGGCGGTTTTGCCGGGCAATCTCGTAGAAAGTGTCCAGAGGACCCACAATAAAGACATAATTGCATCTGCCGTCTTCTTTCACGTTCTTTTTGAGTTAAAGGTCCTTTAACCCCTCCGATTTGCATAGGCTCAGAGACATCAGCACTCTTGGGGTTAGCGTGGGTCTTGACCAACACCCAGGTCTCAAACTTGGACAGATCTGCTTTTCTGTCTTGAAGTCTGTGATCCAATTGGACCACTGTCTATATATTCTGTGCATTCTTGGGGCGGATTTACAACTTGGGCCAGGACATCTTTAAGTTCTCCGCGTAGACCTCGATAAAATAACGTGATTCTTTTATACTCTGGCCACCCAGTTTCCACAATTAGTCTATTAAAGGTTGCAATGTAGGATAGGAGGTCCTGATTGCCCTGTCGCAGGGATAGGAGTTCGTCATCCAGAGCCTGCCGCTGAGAGTGTCGAGCAAATAACCTTTCCATGCTTGCTTGAAATCCTTGAAAATCACGGAGAATCGGGTCATCTTGTGTAACCAGTGGAACTGACCAATCGGCAGCACAGCCGCTGACATATGACAATACAAAGGCTACCTTGGTCTGGTCATTAGGGAAGGCCCCAGGTTTGCATAGGAAGTGCAAACGACACTGATTCATGAATACGGCGAATCGTTTGGGGTCCCCAGCAAAGCGTTCGGGTGGGGCCAGCGGCATGTTTCCAGGTAGATTAATCTGCACAGGGTTACTGGGAACCACAGGAGCGGGGTTCCCCCCGGAACCGGGTAGAGGTGTATGTCCAGCTTGACCTTGCAAAAACTGTCTAGCCAGGTCATCAGTTCTTTCCTTTGATACAATCACTTCCCTCCTGAGAGCATTAGTCTCTTGACGAGCGGCGTGTACTTCGGCCCGTAATTCCCCCAGTAGTTGGGCCAACTGATCAGTCTCAGAAGTTTCCATAGTGCCTGGGTGGGAATTTGTAGGAAGGCTTTGCATTCTGTAACGCTCACCTGACTCCCACGGAGGCGCTGGTCTAGTCTGGGTTGCTGTGGCCTCTTCGAGCGTGATGCGCAGAACTCGGAACACCGACTGAACAGGACCCTCAAATCTTGCTTGTCTGGCCCGGAGGATTATCCTTCTGCAGATGAGAAAGGGGATTAACAGTCTGCAGAATAGTGTGCTTGCTCCCCCCTTCCCCCCTTTGTTCTTCTCTAACTTCCTCCGAAATCCCCGGTTGAAGCTCACCTTATGGTTTGAAAGGATGAACTCTCCATCCTGCTTCTGGTGCAGGGGCGCGTGTTTGTCAAGTTACTTCACTGGTTTTCAGAATGGCGCTGGCAAAATCCACTTGACTTTTCCGAGCGGAACGCTGTAAGTATGAAGATTACAAAAGTTCAAGTATTGAGCCTCCTTTTCTGTTGCCTTCCTAACCTGTGATCTGTCCTTTATTTCAGGTGCAGAATGAAGGCGATGCGTTGAGGGATTGAATTGCCGATGGTAAACTCAGGTGAGTTAGCGATGAGGGCGATCCCTCTTAATGTCTTTATATTCCTCCAGTAATGTCTTTTGTTCTTTCCCCATAGGGGCTGGGGTGCGGTACCTGCCAGCGAAGCGGCGCCGACCCGAAATGAGGAATGGTCCACCAACAGAAGACCGGTAAGTGTTATGGCGGAAAATTAGGCTTTCCTCATATGTTCCTTCTGCTCACCTTTTGTCTCTTCTTCTCTCCCCTAGGCGCAGAGATGTGGCGACCGGTGCAGACAGTCGCGGTGCTGCCAGAAGAACTCCCAAGGACAGGTGAGGGAAGCGCGGCGCTGCAGCGAGCAACGCGGTGCTTTTAAATGAAAGTCTTTTCTCTGGAACGCTGGCGTGAAGGTTCCGGATGCAGGTAAGAAGTTTGATAAAATTCTTGGTTTTCACCTTTCTCTTCTTTCCTTACAGGTGTTCCAGGATCGAGGCGGGCGTGGCTGGAGACCAGATGCAGGAGCAGACACGGTGAGCGTTCAGCTGCTTGGATGCAGAACAACGCGAAGCGTGAGCTACTGTCTGGGCATGGCTTAAATAGCCCCCAAAGTAGTTCCAGGTAAGTATCCTTCCCTGGCCACGCCCGAATGGCAAAATAGTCCCAATGAAAAAATAGTCCCTTTCAGGTCTCAGGGAGGCCTGAATCTTGCAGCATGGTCTGCATCAGGTAAGTGCACAAAACACCTTCCTTTATGAGCCTGGCACCTATGGCGCCTGGACTGATGTCCAACATGAGCCTGGCGCCAACGGCGCCAGGACAGAATCTAAAGAGCCCCTATAAGGGGCCGCTGGGCTTCTACCCGGGGGCATGATGCCTGCTCCCGGGGGTGCTGGGCCTGGTGCTCCGGGGGTAGGCATCATGACAGCCAGGCAGTTGTGACGTCCCACCACAGGAGATCTGTGTCTTTGTATTCCCATACTTGGATGACTGGCTGACCCAGGATCAGCCCCCAGAGTAGGGTTCAAGGCACCTCAAGGTCACTTGCTCCCTGCTACACAGCCTAGGCTTCTCCCTGAATTTGCAGAAGATGCAGATTACACTGGTGCAGAAATGCTTCAAGTGTCTAGGACAGTTGTTGTCGACCTGGCTTGTTTGATCAATAAGACCAACATGTTGGCGGGAGAGCCGTTCTGGGCATCTTAACCAGAGGTACAGGTGGTAACGGATGCTTCTCTGAAGGGCTGTGGGACCAATTACAGACCCCTCCAAGTCAATTTCCATTGGTCTCGGAAGGAGAGTTGTTGCCACATTAACCTGCCAGAGTTGTAGGCTGTCAGACTGGCGCTGCCAGCTTTTGTGCCTTCCCTTCAGGGGAAACATGTCTTGGTACTGACGGACAACACAGTTACCATACACTACCTGAACAAGCAGGGAGCTGCGTGGTAATTAACCCTGTGCAGAGAGACAATGCAACTGTGGTTCTGGAGGATGGCGAACAATATTTCTGCCTTTGCAGCGCATCTAGTGGGGGTGGAGAACAGGCTGGCGGATGCTCTGAGCAGTCAGACCTTGGTCTCTCACGAGTGGGAACTGTGCACAGAGGTTGTTTCAGAGATTCTTGGTGGGGTGGCAAAACCTTTTTAGTTGCTGGCGCTGGCAGGGAGTTGGTGCTCCAGAACTGTCAGTAGATATTCACACTTCAGTCTTGAGTTTTGGTTGTGCATTGATATTTATTAGTTCAAGTGCAATATGACACATGATGCACAATGTGCCAGGTTGGTGAAACAGAAAACAGCCGACGAACGTTTCAACCAAAGTCTTTCTCAAGGCTGTGTGGGGTGGGGGTTGGTGAGTGTTAGGTGAAGTGAAAGAGTGCACAAAGCAGTGGCATGTTGCATTTAGAGGGTAATGGTGGAGAGAATCATGTAATATTCCAACATGGTTGGCCACAATGAGGCAAAGACAAGGCAGGAGTTTAAACAACATGATGTGCGAATATGGATGCGTGGTGAAAGTGGGTGGTGGGTGGTTGTGGTTGGTGCAGGATGGTGCGACATGTTGGTAACAGTTTAAAACATTGTTGTTACAAGGTATTAAAATATTTAAGAGTTCATGTAGTCATACAGTACCAAGGAGAGAAGAGCAAGGGGAAAAGATAAAAGGTGAGAGAGGGAGAGTTAGTTGAGGCTTAATGACCTAGGAATTAGAGTAGGGCATTCACAGTAGGGGGCCATGAGGGTCTGTGCTTACCAATTGGGTTGTCGTGAGCCTCGCGTTGGAGTGTGTGGCAGAGTCACCCCGGATAGGGAGCTGGCTCGTGGCTTACTAGCCCATCTGGAAGAGAGATGCCAGGTAGAACTAAAGCAAGGTTGCTAGGCTAATCAATGCCGAAGTGACAGGATGGAGTTGAAGCGTATGTATGAGGGGTTGTGATGGGACAAAGACTGGCATCCTGGAGGGTATGGAATGCTGGGGCAAGTGATTAGGCCCCACTCCACAACACCCTTGGCGCCTAGCCCAGCTGCCCATTAATCTTTAAGACCGCACATCTCTACACCTCAGTTCCCACCCAGGAACAACTTATCTGTCTCATCTGCCTCAGGCAGCCCTCCAGCCTGTTGCACCATCCAGGGTGCCCCACCGCACACCTTCCACCCCAAGGGCCCCCTCAACCTTGGCGCCGCCCGCATTCCGGGCACTGCACTCATGATTTAATATCTTGGGGTCACCACCCCGGTCCACACACCCAACAGTCCTCTAACACCTGACCCACTCCTCGAGTCCTCCTGACTTTTATACTCCACACAGCACCACTCCCTTGGTGGCCTGCTGTGTTTTTTGGAAAAGTTGCCTTCACCATCCCACCTTCCATTTACCCAGAATCCCTCTGACCCAATACAGGTCCTGCCTCAAATCAGCTTGCTCTTATTAGCCATCCGTCCCACGGCTCCTCCTCCCATGAAATTCTTCTGCCCCCCCTTAGTTCACCCCCACCTTCCTCCCACTCCAGCCTCCAGACCATACAGGCAAGCCTACATTTAGGGCACTCACACCATGGCACCATCCTGCAACAACCATAACCACCCACCACCCACTTTCACCACGCATCCATATTCGCACATCATGTTGTTTAAACTCCTGCTTTGTCTTTGCCTCATTGTGGCCAACCATGTTGGAATATTATATGATTATCTCCACCATTACCCTCTAAATGCAACATGCCACCGCTTTGTGCACTCTCTCACTTCACCTACCACTCACCAACCCCCACCCCACAAAGCCTTGAGAAAGACTTTGGTTGAAACGCACGTCGGCTGTTTTCTGTTTCACCACCCTGGCACATTGTGCCTCATGTGTCATATTGCACTTGAACTAATAAATATCAATGAACAACCAAAACTCAAGACTGAAGTGTGAATATCTACTGACAGTTCTGGATCACCAATTCCCTGCCAGCACCAGCAACTAACAAGGTTTTGCCACCCCACGCAGAACTTCTAAACCTCCTGGGAACCTTGGAGTTTGGCTCCCCGACAAAACCATGTGCTAGAACGTAGGCCAAACATTGACCAAAGACAACTGGTTGTGCAGGGGACCAACTTGTCCCAACACCAAACTCCCTACTCCTTGTAATCGTTGTTTCAGAGATGTTCGCCTGGTGGGGAACCCCCGTCAGTGGACTTGTTTGCAACGAAGGACAACACAAAATGCAGGCAGTTCTGCTCAGGGGAATTTCCTCCAGGGTGGTATTGGGGGGGTGGGGCGGGTGCGCTCCTGGTGGACCGGGCCTTTGACCTGCACTATGCCTTGCCAGAGATACCAGTCGTCCTGTGGGTTCTCAGGAGGTTTAGGAGATTCAGGGCTCACCTGATCCTGATCGCCCCGGACTGGGTGAGGAGGATGTGGTAGCCGGACCTTCTGGAACTGGCCATGTTCCCACCTTTCCAGCTCTCTGAAGCCACAGCTCTTGTCCCAGTCGGAAGGTAGGGTGCTTCACCCAAACCCAGAACTTGTCAATCTGCATGCGTGGCTCTTGAGAGGTTCAGGTATGATGATAAGGATGGAGTGGTGCTGTTGGCTGTGCTAAGACGGTCTACTAGGTCGCTGCACAAGTGCAGATGGAGAAAGTTCATGGCATGTTTCAAGGCAAAATGGATGGATCCCCTGTCCCACCTCCACAGTGATGGAGTTTTTGTTGGCCTTAGCTAAATCAGGCCTTCAAGTGAGTATGGGTAAGGGATACCTGGCCTCCTTGTTTAAAAAGACACAGCAACAAGGGTTGTTTTGTTCCATCCCAGTGGTGGCACAATACCTGAGGGGCCTTGTGAATTATTTTGAGACCTTGCATTCCACCTCCACCAGACTTCACACAATGAAGTACGCCTTCCGGGTGGTGATCACGTCAGTGAGCTGCAAGAAATTTCCTGCAAGCCACCTTCATGAAGTTCTGCAAGGAAAAGGTTTCCTTTGAAGGTGTGTCCCAAATTCCTACCAAAAGTGTTACCAGAATTCCACATAGGCCAGAATGTGGATTTCAAATGTTTTTCCCTCCCCACCCCACTTTCAAGAATGAGGAGTCTTCACAGGTTGGATCCCAGAGGGCACTGAATTTTTACCTGGCCAGGACGGGCACCTTCAGGAAGGACGATTGGTTGTCTGTGGCCTTCTCGTAATCCAGGTTAGGCAGGGTTGTTACCAAGCAGACCATTTCCTAACTGTTGTGTGTATTTCTGAGTGCTATCAGAATGCAAGTATGGAAGTACCTTCAGGTCTGAAAGCTCACACAAGGGGAGTGGCTGCAGCTTCCTCAGCCCTCCATAAAGGGGTGTCAGTAAGAGACATCTGCCGGCAGGGGACTTGTTATTGTTGCATACGTTTGCAAAGCAATACAGCTAAGACATTGACTGAGGGGCCAATTCCTGTTTTGGTAGGCCCATCCTGCAACGTTTCCTGGTGTAGCTTCCATCTCTCGTTCGTGGAGGAAACTGCTTTGGGAGTCTATCAAGATGAGGAATCTGTGGGAGAATTCAATCCCCTGAAGGAGAAATTACTTACTGGCAATGTTCTTTTTATGGATTATTATCCCCCGATAACTCATTGCCATCCCAGCCTACCCATTGTGGAAAATCAAGTGAAGTTTGGTCTTAAAAGAATACATGTTTGGTTTTGGCTTGTTATTGGTTGTGAAATGTTGCCACATCAGAGTGGTTCTGTTCCTCACCAAAAGAAATAAAACATTTTGATTTGTTTGATGCTTACTAGAATTTTTTTTGTTTAGTCCACTTCCGTTTACCACGTGATTTCTCTTGCTGGCTGAGCCCAGGGGGGAAAAAAGGTGGGGAACCGAGGTTAGGGGGCATAGTGGACCCCTTTAGTACAACAGTCGACATCACATACGGAGTTGAGAAATGGTGCGGCTAAACACAAGGGAGTTGAGAGATGATATCGAGCAGCACTACACCCCCTGTTGATATTTTCCAAGCACCTGACGCTGGATGGATATCTTTCAAGATGAGGAATCTGATGGCGAAGAATCCGTAGAAGGAACATTACCCGCAAGTCATTTCTCCTTCTCAAATGTGGCCTTCCTCCTTCTTCACCCCTTGCCTGAGGTTACACCCCCTACTCCTTCTTTAGCACTTCGGGGTCTTCTCCCTCCCCAAACTACTCTTAAAAAAAATAAAAAACAAGGTCTGACTCCACCTCAACCTTCACTTGGTATTATCCTCATCCTGCATCTTTTACCACTCCCCTCCTTGATGATTTTTCTGTTAAGACTGCCTGTCTCCTTTGGGAGTCCCTTCTGCCCCTTTGGAATCTTTAGCTCACAAGCTCTTTTTGATTACTTCAGTATGGTGGTTTTTCTCTTTCCTAGCTGCCAGCTCCTCCTTCTGCCTCCTAGCCTGCTCCATATTTTCCTGCAACCCCTCAGATCTTGCTGCAATGTTTCCTCATACTCACTGTCCCACTCCGGTCCATCTTTTCCTTTTAAAACACTCCAGTCCCCTGATTCAGATATTCACCTCCTGTTACAACTTTGCATGTTTAACTCCTCCTTTCACTTCATCGATGTTTACTGGTTTTTACTCTCTGCTATCGCCTACAGGTATCTGCTATCAACTACAGGTATCCTCTTTCCACTAGCACCTCCTGTATTCATGTTCTGCCACCACCTTTTTGGACTCACTTTCCACTTTGACCTCCTGATATTCACTTTCTGCTACCACCTCCTAGTATTGCCTTTCTGCTACAACATCCTAGTATTTACTTTATCTTACCACTTTCTGGGGTTCACTTTCCTCTTTCTGTGGCTTCCTTACTAGCACTCCCACCTTGGTTTTAACTCCTTTCCCTTAATGATAAGTGTTCTTTTTCCCCCAGTGGCCTCTGGACGTACTTCCTCTGCCATTCTCCTGGGTCCCTCCTGATTGCTCTGCTCTCTAGTGGGGTTGAAACTCAGCTCTTTGCCTCTCTTCTGATTGGCCATCCGCATCCATGATTCTTGCTTCTTGTAGCTTTAGGACTTCTCCTCCCCCAGCCCTATCCAAAAGTATGCCAACCCTTGCTCCAAACACCTTCAGTGCCAGAATGAGTCTGCAGGTGTAATGCCCTTTGCTCCCCCCACTGGCCTTGACCTGGCTCTTTGTAGGGTCTTCACCTTTGTCCTGAAATTGGTGAGGGCCGGAAAGGCTGCCTTTAATTGGCCGACCTGAGCCGATGCAAGGCTTCAGGGGCCTGATCAAGCGTTTATTTGGCCTGTCCGATGTTTTGGATTTCACTGCTTCTTTCTTGTTGATTCAGATCATTGCCTGAGAAGGGTACAGATCAGCATTTGAGAGCAATGCAGGGAAATCAAAAAGCAAGTTTGAATCCATTGTTTGGATTTAAGTAATGCTTGTTTTTTTGTTGAAATTCTACATTTTTAACACTCGCAAATGAAATCTCTGCCAGGAGATATGCCTTTGCAGCATTGTTTTACTTGTGAGTGGAAAAGCTGCTGTTAATGCATTATCCACATTGTACCATACATGGGAATGCAAGTCTCAGAGAAAACCTTTCTGGGCCTTCAAAGTGGGGTGTTCTCTACAGTGAGGCTCACAGTAACATTTTGAAGGGTTTCTTTGTTGCAAAGGGGAATGCTGTGTGAATGTATTTTTTTATTCAGGGTATGTATGTCTGGTTAGTGGGAACTTTATGCTCTTTGACATGGTTTGGGAGTTTGTATACAATCCTCATTTGACTCTCCCCTGCTCTGTGATGGTGACTAAGTGAAAGCGGCCAAGGGTTCATCTGAACTGCATCCCTGTATTTACCATCCACTAGCTCAGTGAGGACTCTCTCCCTTGGATATCCTACTAAATGCCCCAAGAGCTAAGCAGTTACATTAGATAAAGCCGCTAATTCTGTTACTCGGTGGGCAAGTTTCTCCCCGTTTCTTTTAGATGAGGTTCTCCCATGGTCAACAGTACTTAAATTCCAGGCATCACAAGAAGGTTGTCCTAATGCAAGTTGGCATTTGAGGTGAGGGTACTGACAATGATAAATGGTAATAGTGGATGCAGTGATGTGTGCTATCATGCAGTCCATTAAGTGCACAGCCTTACTAAAAGAAGCTATGTGAAGAGCACCTGAGGATGCCAAAATCCATTGTGGTCGTTCGCAGGACAATGAGATCTAACAGATAATGTTGCATGATTTGTTTCAATACTTGACAAGGCACGCCCCCGGATTACCAACGCCTATTTCACTGGTACACGCGCGCGCATCTGAGAAGTGCTGCGTGGCGAGAGGCACTCACGGGACTTTGCGGTATCAGGTAGATGAGGGTTTTGTTTGTTTGTTTTCACTATCTTTTTCGCTTTTGCTTTCAAGGTTTGATTGGTCAGACTTTGGACATGCTTGTCTCTTCATGATCTTTACCGTTTACACATGCCCACAAGCCTGTAAACTTTAAAGTCGGACATGCTGGTGCGCATTGAAACCGCTAAAGGTTCGCTCAATCTTAATCGCACGCCCCCAAGTCGATCAATCGCCTGCGGGTGCGGCGCATAAAAAAATAACAGCATTTGTTGCAGCAGTAATACAGATTTTTCTTTTCTGTGGGTGACATTCCAGTCTTCTGCCATCCACAGGGGGCAAAAGAAACAGCTCTGCCCGCAAGCAACTGCATTATGGGTCCATTAGACACCACACCCCTTCCCCTGCAGTATGGCGAGCTGAATTACAGACAAATCGAGTGTATCATCATACCTGCCTCGTTGGTAGCCGTGGGCTTTACTAATACACTTGTTGCATCGCCCTTCTCTACCTTAACACTGACAGCACCTTCTTGTAGAAGTCTAAAGAGGACTGATGACTATATTGATAATCATCATTCAGAGGGAAGAGAATTAGAGCACACACCTGAAAAACAGCTTCCATCTAGCGCGTCGATGACTGAGACTCGGGAGCTAATGATGCCTCTCTCTGACATCGTAGTCGCAGCCTTAGATATTACGGCTATACAGACAAAAGATCCTCCCACTTGCATAACCTCTCCTGCTACTGATGAGACTTGCAGTCTTTCCCAATCGCCCATCATGTTTAGTCATTAAATACACAAGTCATCTACTCTCTCCATATCGTTTAATGACCCCACTCCTCGCAAAGTTGGTACTCCAGCCCAGCCTCAGACCTCAATGCAAGAAGGGGCAAATCATCCCCCCCACTGAACATCACGTTAACAGCCATGCCAAAATCACGCACCAATCGACTCTCATACAACAGATTTTAGATTGGATCACAATGTGAGTGAGACAAATATTATATCTCCAACTACGCATGCTCCACTCTCCAAAGCACAAAATACACAGTCTGACCAAGCCAATGCATCACTTGGCCTAGACACTTTTGCCCAAAACTTAGAGAGATCTGTGTTACCAATTTTTACAAAAATAATCCATCCTTGTAAGTGTAATGTTCTAGAAAAGCCCACTTTTGTCCTTGATGCATTGCAACCTTTGAGTCCTCCACAATCCTTTAAAGTGTCATCAAAGATGGCTCAACAACCGTATAACATATTTGCTCAGAAAACAGACAAAGTGAAATCTACAGACAATTCTTCTGTTAAACCATCTTTGTAGGAAAAAATAAAAAAAAGACAAAAAACCTAAAATCATTGCGTCCCTCATCAAACTCAAGCGCAAAGCGATTCATTCGGGCCATCACTGTTTCTCAAAAAAGAATTGCTGATGCTTGCTTAGCGGTGGTGAAAAAATATAATAACTTATCAAGAACTAAAAAGGGCCATACAACTGAAAACTGTGATTTTCCCTTACCCACCATCCATTAGATGAACTTGTCACTGCTATAGTTGACTAGCGAGATGTAAATATTCTGCCAAGAACTTCAAATTTTCCGCATAAGTTTTAGTATCCAACATACCAGAAACAAAGAAGTGCTCTCCGCCCAGACAAGACTTGTTAACTCTCGAACAAAGGCGAGCTGAAATGAGAAAATCAGTGGATCAGTATTTGGCGTCACAATGTAGCCATCCCCCCACATAGTTTAAAGATGGGGAATCCCAGAAATGAACATATGTCGAGGAAGCCAGTAGCTTAGATTACAATCTCAAACAAGGGTGTTTGAAAGTCACTCGCCCTCCACACCTAGAAAATAACGCAACTCATCAAATCATGTCCAGATCACATAACAAAACTACTGCTAAAATGGAAGTCATTACTCTATCTAAAACTTCACAGTGCAAGCATCATTGTTTGATTATGAAATGCCGCCCCTCTCCATTTGTTGCGTTTGACCTCTGAAGAACAAGCATCCTCAGTATTTTAGGGGACATTCCAATCTTGGAGGACATAGCATCTTCTGATGTTGATCAAGTCGAGTTCTTGAATGAAGATGACTTATCCATCGTTCGTCTGTGGATACCTTCAGGAGTAGTCCTGACTGCCATATCGAAGGCTAAGATGGAACTTTTTGCCTTAGGCTTCATAATTGGCCGGGATCCTTATAGCTTCAATTACATAAAACAAAAAGATTCAGCAATCGCAACTGAGAAGAATCACCCTCTTCAAATTACACGCTCAAGCGTGCAATGCTATACAAACTCACACACAACATGCTTGCAACAGAACTTATAACCTGTGCGCGACTTGTCTAGAGCCCCGACATAACAACACAAGCAAAACTCCAGATACAATGTGTCTTTGGCTAGCTGGAACACACATGGCCCTGTGCATTTTAAGGATAAATCTGTGAACTTAATAAACAATTTTGATATTATAGCTTTCCAAGAAACATGGCTTTTGGAAACCCCTACCTGGAATGACCATTGTGTCGGTTTGCACCCGGGCCAAGCTTCCTCATAAAGGTAGACACCCCTCGGGCCTCATGGTAGCAGTTAAGATCAGTGCAGGCCTGACTATCCAACCATGGACGGCCCCAAGCCAATTTCTACATTTGGTCAGGGTAACATACGCTGGTAGAGTTATAGCACTACTCAATATATACAAGAACCCAGCAGGAATATCCGACGCTAGAGTTTTCGAAGATCTTGAAAATCTCCTAGATGTGATCGCTGAGTGTTCTGACATCACCAATACCATCTTAATGGGCGACCTAAATCTACACGGTCTTACCCACCATGGCACCTCTAAAAGTTTAGCAAGCCAAAAAGGATTAGTCTAATGAGAAAGACATCTAAGTATGGCTAACGGAGCCTTGCCGGGTGACCTCCCTCCACAAAGTACTTGGCAAAGGGGATCCCAGGAGGGGATTATCGACTCTTTCCATGTTGACGAAGAACTGTTTGCCAAAGCGACCACATTTTAAGTCATCCGACAATTGCAAAGTGTTCATGAAATGATCACCTTATGTTGGACCTGGGAGCAACAATCACCTAATGCTCTCCAACAAAAGTACAAAGATCAACTCATAGTCAATGGTGCCAGGACTCGCTTTCGGTGGTCTGACAGCAACTTGCAAATCTTAAACGCAGACATCTTACAAAATCAAGTGTTGGCTGATGGTTTCATCGGGGACAGTCCCAAACCGTATACTGCTGCACTACATTTTTTTAATGGTAGTGTGAACTTACACATTTAGTACGCCCCATAAATAGTATCATATCAGTCATGCACAGAACCGAGGATTCTCAACAGAAAAGAGAAGTCTTGAGGAATATTTGGAATTGCTTTATTTGCAAATTACTGTAGCCTTTAGTAGATGACACGTGTTTCGGCAAAAATTGACTTGCCTTTCTCAAATCCAGGCTATATATAAACATGACATAAACAAAAGAAAAATAGAAAAACATAAAGCGTAATAAATCTCTTGACAAACTGTTTCATAGATCACCATCACACAGTCACTAGAGTGATGTAAAGTGCTCAAAATTCAAATAATGCGTGGATGTGGGTGGTGCCCCGTATTTTAACCCGTGCCTAGATCAGGTTTTGGAGCGAAGAAGGAGGAGTGAAATCAGAGACAGTGACAGGAAAATCCTGCAAAAAGCATTTTGGGAGAAAAAATCTAAATGGACATGTTTAGGTGGCTAGGAGGTATGAAAACTTGAATGGTATTTTATTATCAGGTGGTCTTTTAGGTCTGAGTGGCACATATATCAACGCAAACATGTTTCTCGAGCGATCACAACATGTGAAAACCATTAAACAACTAGTTGCAAGTCGGAAAAAGAAAAAGAAAAATGAAAACATCAGGCTTCACGCGCTCACGTTTTGCAGCATGTGTTTAAAAAGTCATGGGATATAAAAATATGGACCCCCTATGTCCGGGTGGGCTAGTTGAGCTTAGCTCTAGCGGATGTGTCCTCAGCCTGCCGAGTAGTCTGTGTTTGAAACTCCTAACAGAATAGATAAAGGACAGGTTTGGTTTACAAACATTAGTCCTTCCTCAATGTCCATTGTAGCGGCCACACTATGGGCTTAGTACTCCTGGGACTGATAGTAATATCATAAGGAGTGCCCAACTAGCAGTAGAATTGCAAGTGAAAATGTAAAATTTGGATCAGGGTCAGAAAAAGGAAGATTTGTCCTTCGTCTATACCAATTAATGTGTTAATTCAAATTAGCAGATGATTTGAAAAGTGGAAACTACACTATTTGTAGGAAGCACACGGACAGTACAGCCTTGTTAGGCAACTCAAAACGAAATGAGGTGTATCCTGTTACAAGTTTAGTGAATGACAAAGGATGCAAAGCATTGTGGTTATTGTGGTTCTGCCTTATTAGGGAAAGGGATGCGCCAGCACTTTACCTTTCTGGTGCATTGAAAATGTTAAATAAGACATGGTACAAAACATTTGACCTTGTAAAAAAGCGAAATGAATCTTTAACTAAGTTTGTTGGTGGAAGTAAATGCAAGCCATTATGGTTGATGTAGTTATGCCTATTCTAATAAAAGAGAAAAAGAGTAGAAAATGGTGTGCTGGCTATTGTCTTTCCCAGTGCATTATAAATGTTATATGATTGCATGAGAAAAAACCTTATTCATCTGTGATCAGGATCTAGGGGGAGAGAAAAATCATATTCCATTAGTGTATCATGTGTGAATTACATAGGAAAAATATTCCTTCGCCTGTACCAATGGAACCTACACTCGTTTATAGAGCACCCAGACATTACAGCCTTTTGTAGGCAACGCAAGACAAAAATATATAATTGCAAAGTACCCTGTTGCAAGGTTAATGAGTGGGGGAAAATGCAAAGCATTGTGATTCTGCCTTTTATGGAAAGAATGCGCTGGCACTTGACCTTTCTGGTACATTCTAAATGTTGTATAAAACATGGTACAAAAAGTTTAGACCATTATAAAAAAGAAGAGAAATGGATCCTTAGCCTAGTTTGTGGGTGGAAGTAGATGCAAGGCATTGTGGTTAATGTAGTTCAGCCTATTCTGAACAAGAAAGAAATGTGTTAGCTATTTGCCTGATCCAGAACATAAGAAATGTTATATGGTTACATAAGAGAAAACTTTTTCATATATGATCAAGATCGAAGAGGAGAGAGCATTTATATTTTATTAATATATCATGAGTGAGTTACATAGGAGAGAAAAAAACGAATATGCATGGCATTATTAAAAATGGACCATTTCATTATCAGAGTTCAATCCAAATTTTACAGTTCATAACGCCAAATAAGTCTGGCCTCTGCTCTTCCAAGGTATAGTTCATGGTTACCACCTCTTCTATTCATCTGTATTCTTTGTAGACCAATAAACTGGATGTCCCGTTTGTTGTCCATCTGATGGAAGGTTTGCCTGTGTTGTGACAGCGGTATGTTGCTTTCCTGGCTACTCATTGCTGAGATGTGTTCTCTTATACGTATCCTTAGTTCGCGTATTGTACTTCCAATGTAAATAAGTTGACAAGTACATTGAATTGCGTAAACGACGTATTTGGAGCGGCAGTTGATTTGTTCTTTGGTTGTTGTTTTGGTCCCATTATTGTCTATAAATATGGTTGTTTCAGGTAGTGCGTGCTTACACATAGTACAAAATCAACATTTTCTGAACCCAATTTTTTGTTGTTGTAACCAGTTCATATTTGGTCTCTCTCTATTGTCTGGTAGTAAAGAGGGACTGAAACATTTTTAAAGTTTTGGCTCTTTTAAAGATCAGAGTTGGTTGATCTTTGATGTTTTTTGCTATGTGAGGGTCCAATTTGGCAGAAGGTGTCAACCAAAAATCCTACATTTTTTTATGCTGCACTCCACGATAGCTTTCAGAACCAACTATAAAAATAAACAAAAAAGCAGACTTTCGGCATCACAAAAAACTTGTTTTATTGTTGGCGCCGACTGAAAGAGTAGCAGCTTTGAGATCTATAAAATGCAAATATAGAAATTGGTCAAGAGGTAGAAAAGTGCTCCTATTCCAATATGATGGAGAAATCATGCTGAAAGCAATTGCTTTTAAAAACTCAGCACAAATATGGTTTCTTCTTAATCAAGCAAACCACATGCTGCAAATCCCAATGCAGATTAAGAAGGTAACAGAGCAGCAATGTCTGTCCCATTTCACTGCCTTATACACGCCTCCCTGTTCCGTCTCTAGTAGACAATCCAACACGACTCTGAAGAAATTACAACTAAAAACCACTGAAGAGGATACAGAGTACTATATACAAAGATCTAGTAGTTCGAGAGCTCCTGGCCCTGATGGCTTGAGCAACGCCATGTTCAAGGCCCATCCGAAATTCTGGGCAATCATACTCAACAAAATTTTCTCTAACGTCATAAAGAACAACTCAATTCCAGACTGATGGCGGCAATCTATAATTGTCCCCATTTACAAAAAAGGTGATCACTCTCTTCTGACCAACTACAGACCAATCGCGCTATTAGATGCGCCCAGAACAATCTTTGTTAGGGACTTTAACGAGTGGAACAATCGAGAACTGAAGTGTGATCCCTATAAAACAGGATTTGTGCCTGGGCTGAGAGCGGCAATCAATTTAATGACCATTACAGCAATAAAAACACATTCCTATTCCATCAACAGCCACTTCATTTAGCATTTGTCGACTTCCGTGCTGCATTTGATTCCATCTCTGAGGAATTACTAATGGAGAAACTACACAAGGCACACTGTCCGACGACTATAAGCTCTGCCATTGATTCATTACATAAGAACACCTCGGTTCAAATAAGATTAACGTTAGAGGGGTGCCCACTTTCCGCCCTGCTCTTCGCAATGGAGCCCCTCGCCTCGGATCTCCGAGCTAAGCATATAATGAGAGGTCTGTCCTTCGGTCCCTATAAATTAATAATCTCACTATACGCGGATGACATCGCCCTTTTTATACGAGACCCGACTACAAACTTAAATCCAGTAATAAGTGATATCATAAAATTCGGCAACTTCTCTGGCTTAAAGATCAATCACAGTAAGTCAATTATATTCCCACTCACTCCAGAGACCCATAAATTCCAAGACGACTATGGCTTCAAATGGGAAGACACTAATGTGCGCTACCTGGGCATTCACTTAGCCAGAGATCACCAGAACCTGTATCAAGATAACTATGGCAAAGTAATTCAATCCCTACAGGGGAAGGTAGACAGATGGAAATCATTGCCCCTCACCCTATGGGGCCGAGTGTCACTGGTGAAAATGGTGATACTCCCCAAACTTCTCTATCTATTCGTAAACCTCCCTCTATTAGTACCCCAAAAACAGCTCCAATACCTGAGGAGTATGATCGTGGAACTACTCTGGGTGGGTAAACCAGCCAGAATAGCCTACAAGTCACTAATTCAGCCAGTAAAAAAAGGCGGCATGGCACTCCCCGACGTGGAACGCTATTACTGGGCAGCACAAGCCCAATTCCTGGGGCATTGTTACGCTACGCAATTCATTCGTCCCCATGTCTAATTGGAGTGGGCCTTGGTATCCCCAAATTTGCTCAGAGCAGCTATTTTGGGGACGACACAAATCCCGCACCAATCCCTAAACCCGGTACTCTCCACAATTGGCATTTGGAAAAAAATAGCAGTAAAATGTAAAATTCAAACCAGGTTCTCCCCCTTACTCCCGGTAAAATTAATTCCCGGAGTCCCACTGACCGCAGAGAAAGTCTATTTGAATTGGGTGGACAAGTTACAAATCAAAAGTTTAGGTGATCTCTTCGTCGACGGGCACTTCCTAACCCCCCAACAAGCCAAAACTTGCGGGGCCTCCACCGCCCTTGATACGTTCATATACTTCCGCCTCAGAGGCACCCTACAAACCTTACTGCCCTTGTTTCCCCAACAACCCGAAACTTGGCAACTACTCCACGGAGTCATCCAATCACAAGGGGAGGGTAAACTGGTCTTGATACTATATAAAACCCTAATGACAGACACAGCCCCGAACCCGACAACAGCCAGAGTGAGATGGAAGAGAGCCCTCCAGACCACATTTTCAGACGAGGATTGGGGCTATATTCTAGCACAAACTCAGAAGGAGTCACTAAACACAAGATACAAACTAATTCATTTAAAATGTATTCACCAGGCATATCATACCCCCGCAAGAATCCACCAATACCATCCCTCGACCCCCCGCACAGTTTGGCCGCTGTGGTACACACACAGCAGACTTCCTCCATCTTGCATGGACCTGCCCACCAATACAGCATTTCTGGGAATCAATATTGGAAAAGACTGCCGCAATAGTAGATATACCCATTGAACCCGACCCCAAGGTTACTCTATTGGGACTCACCAGACAACTCCCCTCCACAACGCGTAAACTAGGAGGGCTTCTGCTACTATTGGCATGCAGAAGAATAGCAATGTCCTTGGGAAAGGGACCCACACCGACTACACAGAAGTGGCTGAAAGACATAACATACTGTAAGGACACAGAAACAAACTTCATCAAGCTACTGCCCCAGCACGCCCGACCACCTGACATCTGGGGCCCATATATCGCTTATATGTTGTCCACTGAGGGCAGTGACTCCTCCAGAAGTGCAACCCCAGAACCCTGAAGGAGTCTCATAGAAGGGTGTCCCAACACGTCCAATGTAACCAACCGTGGACTATTACGAACTCAGGCTCGGGTGTGATTCGGGGGGTGGGTGGGGGATGGGGGTAAGGGGGGCGGGATCAGAGGCACAGTCACTTCCATGTATGTTTTGTTATGTCTACTTTCTCCGTTACTAAGTTGTAAATACCAAAAATAAAGTTAAAAAAAAAAAGATTAACGTTAGAAGGACTTCTCTCAGCACCTATTTACACATTTACTTATTTACGAGGGCTGAAGCAGGGATGTATCCTTGTTTCAGCCCTATTTCATTTTTTCACATCCGATTTGAGAGAATCATTTGAGAAAATCAAAACTGATGCTCCAAAGATGGGATCGAAGCAGATACCCTCTTTGCTGTATGCAGACGATCTGGTTCTGTTATCCAAAACCCTCAAGGGACTTCAGAGGTTACATGATGCCTTGCCACCGGATGTCGAGAACCAGCTTTCAATCAACTTAGATAAAACCAAAGTTATGCACTGTGGTGGCAAATGTGCAGTGAAAACAGGGCTAACATGGACTTTACAGGGCACCAAATTAGAAGTGGTGCACCAATACGTGTTCTTAGGCATAAACGTAAATGACCAAGACCATGACAAGACCTACTTATATAGTCCGGAAAATAAACTCTCGACAGCTATTTCTAAAACATAAATCATACTTGCCAAATATGTCAAATTCTCTGCAATTCCAGCAGTCACGTATTACAATCAAAAGGTGACACCTCAAATTCTGTATGGAGTGGAGACAAAGGGTCCTGAAGTCATTTGGCGCAAAATGGAAGGGACATTCTGGAGGCGTGTTTTAAATCTCCTCCAATGTCTTCCAGTAGCCTGGCTCAGATAGGAGTTGGGTCTAATCTCCCTGTATCGTATATATCTGTGGCGTCTCTGCGCCCTATTTAGGAAGTGTATATTAGCGCCCAAATCAGGTATGCTACTTAGTACACTATCAACGTACATGTTTACTTCAGAGCATACATTCACAATTAAGTGAAAGGCTACTGTTATCAGAACATTAGCAGATGCAGATGTATCACTAGATTTATTACTGAATAACCTGTATCATGCCTAATTGAGAATATTCCAAACTGATTGGATTGAGACATGGGCACAATGTCAAGCCTATAAAGACTTCAGGAGCAATCCCTTTAGTGATAGAACATTTCGTACAATGGAGTTGTATCTAATGAACTATCCATCTCCGGCACATAGATCAGTGTTCCTACGACTAAGATTTAATTTGTGGCCCACCAATGAGGTTCTAGCAAGACGAAAACTCATCACCAAAAAGGACAACATTTGTTAATACTGAATACTGTAAAATGCCAAACAAACCGAGAATTGTCGGCATTTAATTTTAGAATGCCCCATGTTAAATCAGAAATGCCTTTTCTATTTAGACAAGCACGTCATGCACCTTAGAGTTGCTACCTCTGACGTACTATGGCAGCTCATATTTTGAACTCGTTATACCTCTGTAAGAATCGCTATAGTTGGCTTCTTACAAACATTGCAACTAAAGTAAGAGTTGAGGGGATTCATTCAATAAGGACTCAGAAGTAAACATGCATGTTGTGTAGAACTATACTGTAAGGTGTATTTCCGTTAATAAGCTCCTAGATGTTAGGTTCTTCACTTGACTCATGTCTTGAAATCCTGTATATGTGTCAGTAGTAGCTTGGGAATGTATCCTTGTATAAATCTAGAAAATGAACTCAGGATAACATAATGGCATACTTGGTACCCAAATAGAGGCTCAATCCGAATTGGAATTGAAAGAGAACTAATTAAGAACTAATGTTGTTACTGTGATCCAAGCAATGATGATAATTAAATCCAAAACTGTTATTTTGAACCCAAAGTTCAAAACAAACTGTGAACATTGTTTTATAATACTAATGATGTTAGCAAGTACTGTTCTGGAAAACAAGTTTACTAGTACGAACCCTGAGTTTGATAAGTCACTTAGAGTCGGAACTCTAATTTCTACGTTATGTTTGCATATCAATTATTTATTTCAATTTAATTCAAGCCAACTGTTTATAAATGAAAATGTCATCTGTGTTGTCAATTCTAAATATCTCTGTTGTCAATTTTAAGTATCTTAATGGTTTTAGTTTCACTTTTTTATATTGTTATGTATTTGATTGTTTGATTAATATATTGAAAAGTTGATTGTATTCAGCTATATCAATAAAAAAGAAAATATGTTAAGAGCCTGTGGCAGATGCACACACAAAAGCAAGGGAAGCCAGGGAATCTGCTTTGCGCCACACCTGGAACCAGCATTGGTTAGCCGGCAGCAAAACCTGGCCTCCTTTTCATGTCACCTCTCAACCACAAATTAACAATGCGACTTTTTCATAACTTTACCTTATCTTAGTTTATTTGTATGGTGCATAGATATTGGAACAAACTGGAGCTCACTTTTATCCTGTCGAAATAGTTTAATTAAATGTGTCACTGATATTGCTTTTGACAATCAGTCTATTAGTAAAAACAACACCATTCATAGATATGAGAAGAGGGGCTGATCCTTTGCAGTTCAAACATCTGTGTTGTAGCACTCTCCCTATACTTGTTATCTACTAAATAGTTGACCATATCTAGACAAAAAGGGGTTTTAGAAACTGTTGTCTTAGTTGGATATTAAGTAGGTGACTCTTTAGTTTTGTTATCTGCTTGACATCATCACCAAGAGCCATGTAGTCCGTGGAAGTGATACAGGAGTTGGCTTTTGCTGCTCAACTGCACACTAAAGTTGGATGTACAATTCAATGTGTTATTTCTGTGTGTTCAGTATTGGAATCCGGTACACAGTGATGTTGGGCTGGGAAGTTTGGGAAGGTTTACGGATCCAAAGCTGTATCTAGCAACACTAGGTATATTGTAAAATGTTTGGTCAGGTAGAAATGTGAGTGTGGGATCAGTGTAGACCGGAATCAGTTAAGTAAAAAAGGCATTTATTTTGGGGTAATAACAGAAAAGGCTGTTGCATCTATTTCCTTGGTTACTTCACCAGGAGTAGCTTAAGCCTTCACCCAGAAACCAGTAAGAGTGGGTGAGGGTTCTTCTGCACTTCTCTCTCTGGTCACTCCTTTGGATAGGCGCCAGTGGTAAAAGGAACCTTCTCTGTTTTCGTCCTCTTCCTGGAAAGAAGGAAGTAGTTATGACACAATGTATCCATATGGTCTGTTTTTATACAGGTGGGTCTTGGAGTGGACCAATCCCTGGCTGTCTTTCCCTGTTATCCTTTCTGTCCTAGTGAGACAGACTCTGGCACCTTTATCCCCCAACCCTGCTACATGTTTGTTCCTCCATGACACCTTCCCCCTTTTGAATGCTGCTCCTCTTGGTCCTGTGCTCTTCACCTCCAATGGGGCAAGTCTGGGTGTGTGGCTGCGGGGTCCCATGGTGTACATGTTTGTGCCTGGAGTAATTTCCTGGATTTGTGATGCTGATGGCTTCTTTGTGGGTTTTGGTGGGGTATTTGGCAGTGCAGAGCATTTTCCCCATGGCTCTGCTTTTCTTCTCCTTGATCGCGGCTTCTCCGTTGGTTAGCATGGCATCTCCTGCGCTGTCTCCTGCAGTGTCAAAGCAGGACGCGTCTCCTTCGGGTTCACGTCCGACTGCGATGTCTTTGGCCTTACCTGCACTGTTTCCTGCTGTGTCCATGTAGGACATGTCTCCTCCACTTTCATGTCTGATGGCTCCGGCATCAACCCCTATCTCCTCTTCACACTGAGAGATTATTACGACTTCATTCTATTTATCTGGGCCATAAAGCACTTGCACTCACCTATGTCCGAAGAGCAAAGTCACAACATAGACCTCTTGGGGCTTGGCATCTTGCCCTGTTTCAGGTCCTAACTCTGCAGAAAGTGATGAAGATGAACGAAACAGTGTGCCTAATTTAAAATAGCTTAAAGTTAAAGAAAATAATGTCCCCATTAATGAAATTAGAAAATATGCAAGAATGTTTTAAATAGAAACTACTTGGGGTTAAAAGGTAGCAACAATACCACACCCAAATGTAAATAACTTCAACTGTCTAAAAAACAACGTGGGTTAATCTTTTAAAATAACAGTTTGTTTTATGAGCCCATTAAAGACTAAGCAAGTATAACATGTTTAGAAAAATAGTGTTCTGCCCAGAAGAGGTACACAGGGGGACAACAATTCTGTGCTATGCCCACATTAATACCATGCTTTAGCGCATCAATATTTCAGTTATAGAGATTAAACAGACCAAAGTATATAGTATGCCCCCTTTCCCTAAGGTGGCAATGGCTGAGGGAAGCCTGAACTATATTAAAAGGCATGTCAGCAGAGGAACCTCTATACTTTGCAATACTTTAAGTACTAAAGGATTGTCCAAACAAGTCTTTATAAAATTAGCACTCTACTAAACCCACACAATCTACACAAAATGTAAACGACTGCTTGGAGAAGACATGCACAATGCAGCCTGAATATCAAAACACAAGAAGCAGGCTTGATAACCCGGGAATTGCAACACAGAATGCATGTCATGATAGGCCATTCATTAGAAAAAAGAGGATATATCACTAAATAGTCTTTAAGAAAGCCTTTTCTTTTAATCAAGCTACTGATAATGGACTTACCCAATCTCTCGAGCCCTATGTAAGCCCTCGTGGTCAGTGTCCCTAATGTGCCTGGGCTGGCACCTAGTCCACTAGATCATATCCCATAGTCTGCGATGGCTCAACAGTATGAAGTCAGTATTTCTGGTGCTTTTCATGGATACTTGGTCAACAGCAGTGTCTTCAAGTCAAACGGCTCAACAGGCTTGATCGTGCTTGATAAAGCTGTTGTGTCTTAAACATGAATTGCATAACTCTTTCAATCGGCAGCTTGATGATGTAAGATGGATTACGAGGGTTTTGAGTTGGTTCAACAGTACTTTGTCTCAGTGGCAATGTCCTTGAATGTCTGGCTCAATTTGTGGTTCTGTTGTACAAAGCAAGTTTCAGTTGCTCAAACAGCAGTTCATTGCATGGGAATGTGCTGCTTTGACTGATGATTCGATGGTTGTGTGATGCTTGAAAGTTCTGTTATTTCTGCTGGTAAATGGAAGCAGACAGAACTACCACTTCTTGGCTTTTGGATGCTCAGGTCTCTTCTCCTATAAATACTCAAACTGGTGCTCTCTTCTGCTATTTCTCCTCTGGCCAATGTCTCTCATGCACCTCCAGGCAGACTCTCTCTGTGAATATGTGGGTCCCCTAGGTCGCTGGTCTTCAACATGGGGAAAGCTCCTTAATTCTCCCAGCAAGTAGTCTTTCTTTTTCAAAGGGACTTTAAGTGCCAAGGACGAGTATACTCCTTTTTACATAGATTTCAATAATAGCATGTCACTTAAGGGGTTGGAAAGGATAACTGTCCCTAGTTGACTCTAGTCTTCTCTCCTTGGTAGAGGGCTGTACGTCCTCAGATCACTAACAAGTTAACTAACAGAGTTGGTATTTCACACTGAATTTGTTTGGCGGAAAGCGCTATATAAATAAAATAAACATAAACATAGAAGAAGATTGGTGGTTTCCAGGCCACACTTTTGTGTCCATATGAGTGGTCTTCTTTGTGGAGTGTCCTCTCTTTTGTATCACATCCCAGTGTGCTTTGGTTCTGGTACAGTTGTTGGGTGGCAGATGCTGAGAATGCTGGGATATTCAAAATGGTAGAATTGACTACCAATATCCCTGGGCTCCCAGTCTGCCTAGTCTGCCTTCTTGCAGCCCATGTCCTGCCTCCTCAGGAACCAAGGGCCCAAGCTGCTTCTGCTAATCCTTATCTTTGATCATCCCCTGGTCTACAGGCTTCAGAAATCTTATCGGCTCAGGTCAATCTTTGGAAGTCGCTTTCTCACCTAGCTAAGGCATGAATGTGTCAAATTCCTCCCTGGGTTTGGGCCGAGCCAGCCTCTTTCATTTTTGTGATAGAGGGCTGCAGAATGCATTATTTTAAGTATAAGTTGCGGGTTCCCAAAACGCACACTACCTCTACTCCAGTCAGACAGGTCAATTGTAGTACTTTTAAACGTTAAAAGTGGTATTTGCCTAACTTAAATTCTGTCTATACCATATCATATTTCTTCAGCAGCATTCTAAATTTATATCTATGAACCCTAGCCATCCAAATGTTGTGGTGGTAGCTAAACCACTATTTATGACAGAAAATGTGAAATGCCAATGGAATTTTAAAGGGATAGTGCGCTCAAAAATGTTATTGTCCCGATTGTTCGGGCATGTGTTTTTCAGCATACTGTGATCGATTGTAAAATAACTTTCCTATGCATCTTACCCTAGTTTTCCTCACTTTTACACATGCAAAAACAAGCGATTGGGCAGCGCCATCTTCTGCTAATCTTATCCGTTGCTGCATCGCTCTGAGTTCGAGTGCCCTCGCGGCACTAAATCATATCACCCGCCCCTGAAGCTGACATCACTAATCCAAACAATATGCTCCACCTATTTTCATGACGTTGGCGGGCAGGGTAGCCAAACGCGCCATGTCATCACCCACGTCATAACATCAGTTAACGCAGAACCCGGAAGATCAAAACACACATCTTCTCACAGCGCGTCCCAACTCGGATTTGCAATCAAAAATTTTAAAGAAAACATCATAAATCTGCAATTTCGCAAGTGCTGTTATTTATCAAAGAACTCTCCAAAAACCACTTTATCATGATCCACTGATTGCGATGAACGACCAATAGTTGTGTGTCCTTAGGCTCGAGTGGCAAAACTTTTAAATGACGCACATGGTGTTCCTTTCGGGAGAAGATGTGGATTCGAAGCATCAGATTCTTGCTACACTGTAAACGGTGACAGGTTGCTCCTTGTCGCTGGTACCGCCAAAGGGCATATCGGTACTGGTTGATCGTCCCACATAAGGTTAATGCAAATTGAGGCATTTAGACAGATGTGCCATTGTTGATTGAAGAAGCCATCCCACGGCAGCTGAAAACTATGGCATTCACAGAACGGTAAAATATATCTGTGTAGATAACAGAATAATAATATATTTTAGTATCCGTTCTTTATTCAAATTTATCCTGTAATTCTGCACCGGATGAAACTGAATAACAAACACAAACCACACACAATGAACACACAGACAACGTGGGGGCTATTTTAGACTATGATGTGCATGAAAGGTTAGCCATGAGAAGTCAGTATAGCTCCCAAATGTACGCATAAACTGACTCAGAAATGTGACAACAGACAGATGGCATTGTAACAGAACTGGGAATATTATCTATCGAAAAGCTAACCAAGTACCCTTGGAAAATGTTCTGCCACCGGCCCTTTCAATAATGCAACTTTAATTTCAAGCCCTGATATTCCATGGGACAAAGTGGTTTAGATATCACTAGCCTGCATACAGGTTGTGGTTTTAGGTCGTCGATGAATAAACATGACAATATGCTCCAACTAACAAATC
This sequence comes from Ambystoma mexicanum, assembly GCF_040938575.1. Lineage (NCBI taxonomy): Eukaryota > Metazoa > Chordata > Amphibia > Caudata > Ambystomatidae > Ambystoma > Ambystoma mexicanum. Next base: position 1,295,471,068 of record NC_090929.1, read on the forward strand.
ATAACAATGTCAGTAACCAATACCGGCCAAAAATCCAAACCTTTACTCATTCCAACTTAAACTAAACACAAATAACAAATACTAGTAGACTCATAGAGAAACCGCGAGTTACACACTTTTTTAAATATGGTTTGGTATACAGAACAACGTATTCTGTCCACTATTTACATCAAATAGCATTTTTGCATGTCGCTGAATTCTCCCATTTGCAAACAGAATAATTTCCCCTTTTTTAATCGCAAAAATATTATGTATAGTTCAACTTACATTATGTTTGGTAGTTCCATTCTATTGGCGTAACGTGCAGTGTCCGCTCTGAACAACGGTTTGCATAAATTGAAACAAAATGTTCCAATGGCCACATTCAACACAGTAAATGTCATCATTTTTGCGGATATTCCACAGCTTCTGTCCTTCTAGCCTGGCGAATGCTCCCTTCGGTCCAAGGTCACATAACAATTGAAGCATGTTTTCAGAGTGTATGTTTGGTAGGTTTTGTTTTTGTGAAAGAATGCCACAATATTAAAACATACCAGACAAGATACTGCAGTGTGAACTGATTAATTTCTCCTATCCCCAAAAGCATCAACTCACGAAGTGACCTTCACTCCATGGAGCAATGAGCACAGCTGGCCCACATGGCATTCGAAAAACCCATGAAAAACAAACAAATTGTTGGCTGACATTCACCAATGCCACGCAATCTTGAATACTGCTTTACCCATCACTAGTGCGGGTTATGAACCAATATTCACGAATCTGTGGCCTTTCCATAGGCAAAATCATTAAATCTGGAGTCTCAACATTCACAAAGAGCAGCTACCTTTTGATGATTATTTTTTAATTTCGGAATAAAGTTTACCTTGTTAAACCCTGTAAACTATCTCTTTGCTTCTTTCATGAGAGACTTGTATTCATTATGGTGTGAGCGTAACAGGGGGACAGCTGTTCACACTATCTATCTCACCTGAGGCAGCCCTGTCTACGTTCAAGCGAGACAGGTCACATTGCTTGCCCATGCCAGGTTAGTTGTATTCATGATCTGACTAGGCCTTCTGTCAATTGGCCGTGCGCGTACATAGGGTAAGCGTGGATGAGCGTTAGACAATTTTTCTGAGTCATTCCCTGATTTTCAAATGCTGACCTGAGAAGTCTGTAGCCTTGTACTCAACATTGCAGTAGTGCGCGAAGTCACGCAATTGCGACGGTCAAGCGAAAAGCGTATCTTCTTGGGAAGGCCGTAGCAAGTCAGGAAGGGGCCTGAGACGATGAACAATTGATTCCCACTATTCCAGTAGGGTGTGCCTTTGGTGGCAGATCAGTTTTCGAAATCTGAAAACCACAGGAGAGCGCAGGCCAACCCAGCCAAAATCGAATTCCTTTGGTAGACTCTATCCATTGTACCGTGAATTTAAGCAAGAAATCACATAATCTGTGATAGGCAAGGTATAAAACTATTAATTGTATTCTGTATAACTGTCATTCTAGGAGAGTTGGACCTTGGGGTGTAATATTCAATGACAGTTGCTTTTCGGATCACAGAGCAGGGGACTTCAAATTAGTTTTGGACCACAGTTAAACTGAAGGTAAGTAAAACCGATACTACAAGGCACTGAAAGCCTTGTGTAACCTGGGATTCCTTTTGTATCTGTCCAAAACAGACCACGATATCATATGATGATATGATATTGCATTTATAACACACATGCACAAGTGCTTCAAGGCGCGACGAGGCAAGGGAGGGGAGAGAGCGGGAAGACAGAGAAAAAGATCTTACTAGGCCAGGTGACATTGAGATTGCGAAAGTGCAAAAGGAAGGGGGAAGGGTAAAAGTGCCAGGGGAAAGGGCCGGGCAGTGGAGAGCATAGGATAAACAGTCAAAACAAATGAAGGAAGACCATTAATAAAAAGTGCGGCCAGCAGGTGGAAAGTGCAAGGGTAAGTGCAGACAACAGGTGTCAATTGCTGGTAGGCGGCTGTAGGAATACAGAAACAGTCCCCGAGTGCAAGTGCTGCCAGGGGGGGCAGTGCAGGTGAGCAACTGGCAGAGAGGGGACCTGGGCATGAGATCAAAGGGCAGCCAGGTCAGAGGGTATCCTGGTAACCAGCACAGTTTCAATTTCAGTCAGCAGATCAGCAGGGGATAGGAGGAGAAAAAGCAAATAGAGATAGAGGAGAGGAAGGGCCAAAGTTGGATCTGGGAGGGTCGATCAGAGAGGAAAGAAGTCAGCCAAGCCAGGGCATGATCAGTGATAACCCAGTTATTACGTATACGGTTGAGCAGGATGGTAGTGTTCATCATGTCAAAGGCAGAGTGGCGATCGAGTAAGATGAGGACACAGGGGGTGAAGGAATCAAGGTTGGAGAGCACGTTCTCATGGATGTTCAGGAGAGCAGTTTTATGCGAGTCCTGAGGAAGTACACGAAGCATCCAAAGAGGAGACTTTAACAAGGAGACATGTTAATTAAGAGGCATTAAGTAAAAATGTATGATGACCTTGAGGGGTGGAAGGAGGCCAAGAGGGCCTCCCACCGGGTGCCACCATTAATGGGAGACGAAGGGAAAGGAGAGAGCACAGAGACCATATCTAGAGTCCATAGGTGTGGCGCGGGAACGACAAAGAGGATGTTGTTGATGGTTTGCCTGGATGTAGCACTGGTGTAGGTATCAGCGATAGGGAGGCCTTGGTTGGAGACCAGGATGTCCTTCTTAAACTTCTTCCTACCAGATTTAGTGAGGCGAGCAGGGTAGTCTATAGAGAAACAGTTAGGAAAGATAGGAGAGTAGACAGAGAGCACCATTGAGTTGGTAGGGAGAGGGAAGAAGAGGAATAGTGTTGTAGGGGGCTAGGAAAAACACAAGGGACGGACACAGGGAGGGGCGCATGCAAAGCAAAACACAGAGTCACACTGTATGGCAACTTAGCAACAACAGGTACTTATTGCCAAAAAGTTGACAAAGAGGATGCATTGCAAAATGACATTTTAGACGCAATGATGTGCTATGTAGAGCAATGGAGAACCCAAAAAAACACACAAAAGACTGAAATAGTCTCTGAGCGAGTAAAAAGGGGCCCACTCGCCGAGGTGTTTGAAAAAATAAAACACTGCTAAAGCAGAACATTCTGGAAGTTATGGGGTTGACACAGGTCAGTTGATAGATCATTGCTATGAAAATCTTACCCACCATAGGCTTTCAATGCCAGTGCCAAGCACTGCATATGTGGATGTGGTCTGGGTCTAGAAGAGGGTTTGACAGACACCAAGTCTCAGTATCCCGTTGACTGATGGCAAATATACATTTGCCCATCAGTATTTCATCAACCAAAATGGGCAGTGCAGCACTGATGTGCTAGGGCAATTTTATTTTCAAATATATCACCAATAGCAGTCGCAGATATGTGTCTTATTGTTCGAGGAACAGTAATATCAATGAAGAGAAGGTGAAAGAAATACATTAATGAATCATACACCAGATTTAGTCTGCACAAATAAATACTTTTTAATACTTTTTGTAGCAATGAAATTGAATGTAATAGCATTCAATTGTTGATGTGCAATGTACACACATTGGGGAACATATCGACAATTGTATTGTGAGCAGATTGTGAAGACAGCAACTAATTATTTTTATTGGGAAGTCAACTTTTCTACAAGTTCCTCTTCAGGTGGACGGGGCTTGTTTGCAATGTTTTGTGGCACTCTGTGTCCTACGAACAAAATCTAGATCGATTCCATGAGTATGCGTGCCCAACACAGTCCATGTCAAATCTTTCACAAATTTTGAATTCCATTTCCCGGTATATAGGCTTGGCCACCCATTGTTTGCTTCATTTTGTGAAGGCCTTTAGGTGATGAAGCATCCCGAAATGTCCTACAGTTTTTGCTTGTCCCCTCCCAACATTCTTGTTGTGCGCAAGTACAGCTAGTCCTGTTCTGGCCTCCATACTGTCTATGCCGAAATGCGACCTTTTGAGCCTGTACTTTAGGCACATATTGTGGAAAACCTCCAAATCTCCGGTGTGACAGAATTCTGTGAGTCCCTTCATGTCTCTTGAAAGCGCTTTATTGTACACAATCTTTTCAAGAGCTTTGTGTGGTGGTGAACATAGCACCAACAGCTTCTTTTTGCGTTCCTGCTCCTCCGATAAAGGTCCATGTGCACATTCGTGAAAATGTTGGTTTTCTGTGCATGAGTGTACATTGGAACAATAGTGCATCAATGAATGCCATTTTTCAAGTAGAATTTCTACAGACCCATCACAAATTTTGGAGCTCAACCAAAGCTGGTTGCTGATAGACTGACACCACTGTAAAAAAAATTCTGAACCCTTTTTTCTACCAGCAGCTGTAATTCTTTTATTGACTGTTTTGGCAATGTGCCATACATCAAATTGATGACGAATGTGTGGAAACTGCTCTCGCATGGCTTTGGCTATCAAAACATGCCTGTCAGTGGCTATCAGCTCTATTTGCATTACCCTCGATCTCCAAACTCACAATTTTATTTAATTTCCATGTCTTGAAAGTGGTATTTGCAGTACTTTGCTGAAAATCCTGGGCTTTCACACTGTCCGTTGCCAGCTATCCAGAAACCTTTGCCAGAGAATATGCTTTCGATTGACATCTGTTCAATTTTCAAGGCTTCACTAATTGCTGGGAATAAGAATTCCCTTTGATATTTGAAGTACTGGGTTTTAGCAAGGAACTGAACTCCCACAAATTGACAGAAACTGGAAATCTTACCGAAAGTGAACCCGCTGAAAAGTAATGCTGCTGAACATAGTAGATTTCCAGCTGGCACTTTGCCCAGCATCGGTCGAGCGGACCATGAAAATGTATTATGGAGGTGGACACAGCTGGCTTGCATTTTCAGGTTTGTGCCTTGTAATATGAGACACATTCATCAATGGCTCCACAGATATGTTACCCCTAAATGTATGGACACATTTCAGCATATGTACAATATCTAGCAAGCAGCTGTCGAATACATTGTATTTTTGCTCCTTTAACAGCCAATCGTCGGCATGAATATGGTTTGTGAGTCGACTGTGGTGGACAAAGCACCCAAACTAGGCAAACTGAAGTCGAGATATTTAGCAAGTTCCTCGGTCAATTGCATTGAAGCTTCAGTCTCTATTATTTCAGGTTGTGATATTTGCACACAAATTGGAGAACCAGTTAAAATTGAATGTTTCTGGGGTGGAACATTTTTGGCGGGTGTAGATCGTGCCAAGAGGTCTGCGAGGAATTGCAGTGCATCTTCATTGTATTCAGTTTCATCATGTCGAATTGTCACATGGTAGAAATGGTCCATGGACACTTTGCAGGGTTCCCCGATCATATCACATTCCATTCAGTTTCCGGTCATTGGGCATAAGCATCACAAGTCTACTTATTGACTGGACCATGCTACGCCTCAAATATTAGTTGCTGCATTGTGAAATCTGTTTGGCAAGCGACATCTTTGGTTTCATTTGTTGTCTGTGTCTTTATACTTCTCTTCCTTCTGGGCCTCTAAGAGTTGTGTTGAAAAACATGCTCAATGTATAGCACACAAACAGCACATACCACTTTAAAAACAAAAACATATGAACAAAACACCAATCTAAAAACTTCTACAAAACAAACTTGTTAGTTTGTTAACCTTGTTATCTTACTTTTCCTTGAAACCGTGGGATTCTCTTCTGGTCCATGTGCCTCCTCTTCTAATTCAGCATCTTTTGTACATTCCTTGAATCCAATATTCATTAAAAAAAAAGTCAATCATACTGGAAATTTAAATCTTTCTTTGCACAGAGCACTTACACACATGGCCTCGAAAACAGTGGACTTTATTTAATCATAATATACATTTCAAATTTCACCTGATAACCTTCCGAGATTTCACATGTACTTGATCAAAGATCACAGTGGAAAACACAATGACTGTAATGTTGCCCTCAAACTTTTTTATGATGTATTTTGCATTAGTAACTAAGCTTCCTACAAGTAACAGCGCCACAATGCCCCTGGGCTGTCTGTGCGCTATACAAATATAATAAATAAATAAATTAATTAAGGAAGAAGTGTAACGTTAGAACTGAAATCAGAAAAGTTTGAAACAGTGCACGTTCACATGCATTTCACTCTCTAACAATATCCTTTGTAGGATTTACTTTCATTCTTGCAAGGGAACTGTAAGTAGGCATACCTCATAGTCTGGGCCAGTTGCAATGGAGGAGGTGATTGTAGTCGAAGTTCCAGCATCCCCCTGTAACACAGTACTTGTTTTAGTATGGATGGAAACAGCGAAATGCAACTGCGAAATGCAACTGAGACAAACGGATGCAGACGATGGTACATATAGAGAGAAACCCATACATGCCACTTAGTGTTACTAACTGATAGCACGCATAAACATTTTCATTTAATTTGAAATTGCAAGCATACCACATTCTCGTAAAGGACAAGTCCAATAAAATTACTTGATAAGCGAGCAAACTTGATGTTGACTCCGGAAATGAAATTGATACAGAATCTTGCTCCTTCATTTTTTGTGCATTGTCATAAAGGGGTACAAAAGAAAATTAAAGTTGTATTAGATATAAGGGCAGATCCAACTCTCGAGAATATCACTTTGTGCATGCCGGTAGGACTCACCATTGGGACACTGGACATGTCGATGGTTTCGTCACTTGTGAGCGTCTGTGCTTCCATCACTGTGCTCGATGCAAAAAAAGGGACATGTCAAGCAACCATTTACAAAAACATAATACGACTTTTAAAGGGCATAATGGCATTATTTTATAATGGTCATAATTGCTTGATTTACTAGAGGCTCAAGAAAGCGGGGACCGATGTAGTATTGTGAAATCTAGTATAGTAAAAATTCAATACAATTTGGTAGCTATGGAAACTTTAGTAAGACACTTTTAAAGTAAATATACACTGAAAGCTCAAATCTGTTCATGAAGTTACCATTTCAATACCCTACTAGATGTAGATCGTGAGATCATAGATAGTACTTATTTATGCAGCGCATCGTCCTACATAACAACATACACAGCTAATTAATCCTGCAGGACTCACCGGAGGCAGCGTGTGAATAAATTCAGTTGGAATTACATTTGGAAGCAATTTATGAAGAGTCAACGCTTTTTTGTGTACTCGGATCGTTCGTACATATCGTCGGGAAAGTGCCGGCTGCAGATGTAGAATCGATTAGCCATCATGTCCTTCAAGACATCCTGGGCTCTACTTTCAATCTTGTTCACCGGAAAACCACAATATTTAACCCATTTTCTCATTAAATCAATATCCTTCGGGAATGTATGCAGGACTATACCCAGACTTTTTGCATGGCTCATAGAAGGGCAACCGCAAACCATACAAGCAGGCATTCTTGAAATGTCTCTAAGATCTGTATACAAATACATAAATAATAAATAAATACATGGTGTATGCATGTGATTGATGTAATTATATTACATCACTCTACGCAATATTTGTTTTGTCAAAGAAGGGAAACCTGCTTAACCTTGTCAGATGAACCCAGCGATAACTGTCTTACAGAAATGATTGGTGTACCGCAAATCGTAACTTGTTACTCGTCCATTGAATATACTTTCATGCATCAAAAGCCAACATGCTTACAAACATGGATCATGAAAGATTCCATTCTATTACAATGGACATTGATGCAATGTGCTATTTTTCGAGATCAAAATACTTGAAATATTAGACAATGGTAAAGTCATTGGGCTAAATGAACATTACAATGCAGGTTCAATTGGTGGAAATAGAAAAAAATGTTTTTAGATCAGCAATCAATGAATATAGAGAAGTAAATCGGTGACCTAACACCCTTACCTGGACGAACAAACAAGCCGATTCAGCAAGCAAGGGAGCAAGTACCCGGGGAACAAGTTGCACGATGAACAGATACCTTACAGAGCACAGAGATGTTCTCCTGTAAAATGTTAAGGTGTTTATAAAGGATTAGAAAAGTGGGTGTGTATGTGAATGTGTGACGGGTTTGTTGCGGGGTCTTGCAGAGGGGAGCCTGGAGACACTGGGTCTGGAGAGGCCATGAGAACAATGGTCACCGTGCAGAAGAACCCTTTTGAAGTGTACATGGTGTTTGGCACCTTGCCTGTTACCACCCACCCCGCCTCCGCCCCCTTGCGATCACATGGCCACAGGTGCGAAATGCCATTAATACTGGAGGGGGGGTGATTGGCATGAGGCAAGTGCAAAAGGCCAGAACACTGCTGAAGGGAGACACACTTGTGTGGATTGCTGGGGCGGGGTCTTGCTGAGGGGAGCCTGGAGACACTGGATCTGGGGAGGCCCTGAGAACAATGGTCACCGTACAGAAGAACCTCTTTGAAGTGTACATGGTGTTTGGCATCTTGGCCATTCCCACCCACCCATTACCGGAGTGGGTATAATGGAGGGGGGATGATTTGTTGTGGAGCAGATGAACGTAAAAGGGCACCAACCATTCTTTTATGTCCCCCATAAACAATTGAGCGTGTTCTTGATTCACTGAATAATTGAAACAACTATTATATATGCTCATTTGTATTTTATTTAGTTTGGTGATGCTGATTGCACAAACAAACTACAAATTGTATACTTGAGGTTGCAGCACAGTGTGTGAAAATCCACTGTACTGTCTACTGTCACTGGAGAATTTTGCGCGAATGGCTCCAATGACACAGGCAAGTATTACTCGTTGAACGCGGAATACAAGCCTCCCATAAAGCCACCATGTAAACGAACGGTAGGGCACGAGCCTGTACCACCTGTGGAAGATAAACATACATACTGTAATTGAATTAACCATATAAGTGTACCACCCTTACTTGAAAATGCATCCTGAATTCTATGGAATAGTTGGCCCTTACAAATGTTACTTCATTGATAAATGAACTTGGGCTTTGAAGTCTAGACACATTACAAAAGTGAACACCCATTCCATCCATAATGGTTTGGGCCACAGAGAAATATTGTTTCTAAGTTGAAAGTGAAATGCACGTGAGCGATGAACACTTCGATTTGCAAAAAGTGAGAGAAATATATCCAATTTGAAGACTAATTTCATTTGTCAGTGATCGATCAAAGTTACGACAATGTAGGAGACAAACATGAAATGTTAGTCGTCTCAGTGGTCAAAATGACATCACACCTAGAGTACACTTACTTGTTACTTGGATTGCAAGGGCGTACTTTTGTGCGAAGTTCGTGCAAACGCACCATCATAAACCTTAACACAGACCTTGTGAGGCAGGCTGCCCTGAAGTTGTGCAGCTCAGTAACGCATAGCAGTGATGTGTCTTCTTCTGATATGTAGGCCAAGCATTCAGAGTTTTCTTTGCAGCAGCAGTTCTCCACCTCGGTGGCATGACCTTGCAGCGATTGCAGGTCACCAGGTGGAAACATCTTCCACGTGACTAGGCTCAGGCTCATGCTCCGGTGATTCATCTTCCCAACTAGCGTTCGATTCCCCATTGTTTCTGCATCTTTCTCTTTCAATTACTTCCTCCTCGGAATATTCAGGCTCGTACTGATAGGGCTGTATTGCTGCCATTATACGACACATTTTTGAATAAAATGCAAGTAATTATTGAAATCAATAGTAATACTAGTCTAAGTATCTGTTCGCATGGGTTTTGTGGTAATAAAGTAGCTGAACAGAGCAGAAACGAGTCACAGGCAATCCAAAAAAAGACAGAGAAACGATTGAAAAACCAACTCTGATGTTGTCTGATGAGAGGGAGTCCATTTATACTTATTGAGGAAAGAGGCGTCTAGCCATTTCCATGGAGACACGTCAATAGCTTGCGAACAGAGAACCTTGACACAAGACGTGCATTGGCTTTGTGAAAAGGGGCATAAGCATCTAGTGATATCAGAGTCAGGGGCGGGTGATATGATTTAGTGCCGCAATGGCACTCGAACCTAGAGCGATGCAGCAACGGATAAGATTAGCACAAGATGGCCTCGCCCAACCCCATGTTTTTGCATGTGTAAAAGTAAGGAAAACTAAGGTAAGATGCATAGGAACCTTTTTTACGATCGATCACACTGCTGAAAATCAAATGCCCGAATGATCGGGACAATAACATTTTTGAGCACACTATGCATTTAACATCAGGTAAATCCTGGTCTGCTGAGGCATAGTTTCGCGTGCAACGGTCATTTGGATTAAAATTATTGTTTTTGTCCAATACCTTTTGTACTGATAAAGTCAGGGTGTGTGTCGTGAAGCCAAGTAGACTCAACAGAGCATGCTATTCATGTATGTTTTAATGAATGGCTTTTTCGGGATTATATACAATGGTGGGCAACTCAAAAAGGGCAACAATTGCAGAACAAGGTTTCATTGCTTCGAAGGGCGCCTCCAAGGGTTTCTGTGGGTTTCTACCCTAGTGTCAGTCTGAAGTTCAAAGTTGCTGTTATGTGTAATGTCCTGTTTACTATTTGGCCTCAGCCTGCATGCTGCAGATATGGTAGCACCACTCAGGTGTCACAGGTATTTCTACTGAAGCTCCAGCCTCTGTTACAACTGGTTCCACGCTGTCCCCCAGAGGTGAGGTAGGCGTGGAGGGTCTTTAGGTGCCTTGTTAGTTTTCTAGTCTTCTCTCCTCACCAACCTGATGCTCATTCATTGATATGGCCAAGTTGCTGGACCATGGCACTATCCTTTGAGTGGGTTGTTATATGAGCTCATCCATATTTAGCCATATGCTCATTCCTCCATCCAATTCTCCCAGACCACTGAACGTTTTTCTTGTCTCCTTTTCTTGCTAGCACTCTCCCTGCACTGCTATGGGGCTTCTCACCACCACCATCTTCCCTCGTTTCATGTTTATTGTCCCTTCCACCAACTCAGTCATTCCTTCTTTCCACTTCTCCACCTTCTCCTCTTTTTTTACCTTTCCCTCTTTTCCACCATTACTTTACTTCCTCCAACCTCTTTTTCTCTCTATCCCTCCGCATTGATGTTCCCATCCCAACATCTTTGTTCTCTCCCTCCTCCTTGGAATTCTCTGTTTCCAAGCTCTTCGCTTATCTCCCCTCCTTCTTTTCCTACACCTTCACCTGCACCTTCTTGTGCACCTTCAACTACATCTGCCCATTAAACCTCTGCTGTAGCTTCACATCATTCTGCACCTTCAACTCCTGATGCACCACTGCCTCCTCCTGCACCTTCAACAACTTCTGCACCTCTGCTTCTTAATTGCTTGGTGCTCCTCTACTACAACCGCCCACCTCTGTCCTTTCTCTTCTCTAGTTTATATGCATGTCTATACCTTCCCAAGGGGCTGGGTTTAAGCTAACGGTTGGCTCCATGGAATCTTGATCAGTTCTTTATGGAAATTGATGGATCAGTACATTGTTATATGAGCTGTTGTTTCTTCAATTCTGTGGCAAAAGGGGTACTTCTTTTTGCCTATTGGGGTCCAATTGTGACTAAAATCATCTGTTGGAAACACATTCAATCTGAATACGAGATATATTACTCTATTGTAGACTGGATAGATGTATTTTAAATATCTTTCTGCAGCTAAATCAGTTTTGAATGCGATGCAACCTGGAAAATGAGAGGCATATGGCTCCTGACCACTGCTTTTCTCAATACTAAATATTAAGTTTACTTTTTACTTCAGAAACAAGTCCTGGAGTAGTTTTAGCATCACAATTTAGCAAACTGATCAAGTCTATGTTACCAAACAGATTTTTGATGTGGTTAAACCATTTCCAAGATTTACCCCCTGGGAGTTCATGACATCCCAGGCCATATCTTTTTACCATGGCAGATAGTTAGATTCATGTATGCAGAGCTAGTATAAAAGGGGTTTACAATGAAATTCGAAGGCGATTGACTTCATCCCCACCTCCATGATTGTGAAGATTGTGGGAGTGCTGGTTGCCAGACCCAACGACTGTTAACACATTTATTTTCAGTTGCACTGAACTGGAATGCACATTTTCCATTCCCCACAGTCCATCTCCATATAGAGCAGCTGGTAAGGCTTGGGCTTTTTATACGTATCTAAAATAAATTAGGGGCAGATAGAAAATCAGATGGCAATTTTAAGGTGCCCAGTGCACCTAAGCGTAATTTTAAAATCATTGCACTTTTTTCACACTAGGGGATCCCATTTAGCATCATTGTGAAATCTGATTCTGGGGTAATCGTAGGAATTGCTTTGAGCAGATCCCCTTCAAGTTTAATATTGGCTTTAATCCTACGAAAGTGATGGCAGGCAGGCAGGTAGGCCATAGTTGTGGTTTTTCGGTTGTTGACAGTTCAATCTATAATTGTTTTTGCCGTCCCATTCTGGTTTTGGAGGCCAGCACAGTGTCGTTGGCATATAACAATATGCCAATGTTATGATGTGCGATCCTGCGGGGCATCTGTTTCTGCAGTAGAAATACATAGGACCAACTCATATATATAGATTTAAAAGAGTAATAGGTCAAGAATACAACCCTGTTGGACCCCGCTGGAGATAGAGAATCCTTTGGTTCTTGCACCGTCTTGCCGAAATATAATGGACGCTAAGTTATTTTCATGGAGTCTCATTGATGAAGAATGTCAATGGGGATTCTAAGGTTGATTAATGTATCCCAAAGTAAGTTTTCGATCCACAGAGTCAAATGTGGTTTGCAAATCAACAGTTATTAAAATGAGTGCCTCCTTTCCTTGGGTCAAGTGGAAGTAAATAATGGCAAAAAGCCTCGTCAGTGGTTACGTTTCCCAGCCGATAGCTAGCTTGGAGTTCACAGATTAAGTTTCAGTCTGTCACCAATTTTTAAACTCGGCTGAGGAATATGTTACCATAGACCTTTGAAAGGCTATCCAGCATGCTGATTGGCTTGCAATTCTTGGGAGATTTTCAGTCGACCTTTTTTAAACATGGAGTCTATTTCAGCTGACTACCCACTAGAAGGAACAACATTAGTGTGTTACAATTTGTTAAAGAGCTAACACAATAGTGAGATCCAAATCTCAGGATCTGCTTTGAAAAGTTCAATAGGGATGTAGTCATGGCCCAGGGCCTTTCCTGCTTTTTGGGAGTTTAATGCATTTTCAGCCTCTCGTTGCATTTGTGGTATAGGTACGAATGTAGGAATATGACCAGTGCAATTGGCCCCTGAGGGAGAATACAGGGTGCTAAAGTGTCGGAGCCACACCTCCTCTGTAATTACTGATTCGATTTCAGGATTTGTGATAGGGTTATTAGAGAGCATATTAGAGATGGCATGCCAAAAATTGTGTTTGTCATTGTCTGATGAGGCGTGTTCTAATAGCGCCCAGTTTTTACGTTCAGACTTTTTTTCTGCTACTAGCATCTTATAGGTTGCTGGGGCCAGATATAAGGAGTTTTGATTATGTGGGGATTTAATTGCAACAAATGAGATGTTTTTGCGACTCTGCTTTCACTGTCGTACCAAGAGTTTTGGCAAATGACATTTCCATTTATTTGTTTAGCAGTTTTCATCACCAGGGAGGCAATTCCATCAACAATGGATTGGTACATGGTTTCCAAAGCCGGTGCATTGAACCACCCCTGTATGTAGTTTTACTCAAATTTTGGTGTGATGGCTGAAAAAGTGAGTGCAGGAGATTTGTGATAGTGGACCCAGTTAATCTGCCTAGTGTTATTGGACAAATTGATATATGATTGACAGATGTATTTATGCAGGGATTGCCCAGTAAATTGGTATATAATCCAAGTGTGTCAAATTGACATCCAGGTTTTGTCGGGTTATGTGGACCAAGCCAATATCGGAAACAGAGCTGGGCTTTGTTTTGCTCAATGTTCACTCCAACACTGGGAATGAACACGGTTAACATTTTGCTGCTCATTATTTCTAATTTCTCGAATTCCAAAATCGGTCAGATAACCCTGCGTGTATGTATGCAAAGAGACCACGGAACTGTCAAGCACATTTCTTAGGGTCCCTCTTAAAAGGCTGTGGCTATTGTGTCCACAGCTGCTGGCCCAAGGGCTAGTCCCCATGATGCCCAAGTGTCGCATATCATGTAGCACGAGTGGTGATTCCCGTCCCCCTAAGTTGCCCCTATGCTGGCAGCTAGGCTTGGGCAGAAGACATGGTCACAGGCGCCAATTGACAACTGTATCATATTAGCTAACTTTCATAATGTCCATGGACTGCTGAAGGAACATAAAAGAAGCTGCTATAAAGAGATTCATGTGTGCACTCCACCTGCTACTTAATTTCTGAAAGGAGGTTTCTTGCTTAACATCTTCTAGCGTGTTAAAGGCTGTGCACAGCAGAAAGTGTATGTGTTTTTCTACCATATGGCTGTCAGTGATCCAGTTAAGCACCACATGAGTCAGAAGGCCCACCCAGGTAGAAACCATAGATATCAAATTCCAGGCACAGAGCATACTGTGAAAGTGAGACAGTTTGAAAAAATTGGGAGGATTCACATAGCAGATAGCCAGGAGGCATTAGAGGTAAGGACCCATGGACAAGGTTATCGTGCCAGTTATATTTTGTTCTCAGTAGAAAGTTCTCTCAGCTAAGAGCTGGTCTCAGAATGGGTCTGCAAAAGTATTTCTCCTTCCTTTATTCAGCTTTGTGGCAGCTCCGACTCAGTTCTTTTGAGAGTTCTGAAATTGTGCAGGGCAGTCACTGGTGAAGAGGTATCCATGGTGATAGAGCTTTCATGAATTGTTTCCGCAAGTTGCTTCAGCAGTTCTCATGTGCTTGCAAAGATTATTTTTTCGAGAAATCTGCAAATAACTATTGTTCAGTATTTCTTCTGAATGTTGATTTTTTTTATGTTCAGGTCACGATATAGCTTTTAATAAGAGCACCTACAGAAGCATTATTTCAACCAGGAATCAGTTCCACCTCTCAGCTTCCAGACTTGGAAAAAGAGAGTTTGTATTAATCAAGAAATGGTCTGTAAAGAGCGGGCCGTATGCAGAAATCTGGCCTGTAGAAGTGTGTCCATGATATGGAATCACACATCAGCTAAAGGTGGCTGATAAACCTACCTGCCAGTGTCATGGAGCACAAACCACCAGGTTGAAGCTGGCAGGAACAGCAGCACTGAACCGGATGTCTTCTGTAGACCACCAGGCCGGTGGGAGGGAGAGGGTCTAAAGCTGTTTATCATGTACAGGGAGGGTAGTGCGGACTATTCTGAGCTGGCAGTGCTACTGTCATCTGAAAACTCCTTTTTCCAAACTCTTAATCAAGCAGCAGTTTCTACCACAGAGTTTGGAAGGGGTGAGGCCAAGCCGAGGAGAAGCATATTGATGCAGATGTTCTGTCAGTTTTCTGGTGGCAGCTCCACCTCTAAATTGTGGGGAGCTTGAAAATACTAATTTCTACCTTAACATTGACTACACTTGAAGATGTTTAATTTCATGCAGTCACCAAACCCATTATTTTACATTATTTAAAAACCCATACAGCAGTTCAGCATCAGTGCATAGTTCTTGGGGAAGAGATGAGATGAAACACAATGTAAAAAACGTGGGTATCTCTGAGCAAGCAATGTTTTTTTAAAGAACTTTATTTTTAGGAACAATGATGGATAATTGTGTGCAAACTGAATGTAAGAATTGTCACTGTTAACATTGATGATTGTCACATAATCTTAATGAAGTGCAAATATTCACAGATCATGTTGTAATTTAATTTTTCAGGAGACAAGAAAATACACGAAGGAAAGGCAGGTGTAGGTAAAAAAGAAGAAAGGAAGGGCAAGTAATCCTGAATGTTTAACGGTCAAAACTTTGGCTAAGTGTGTTGTGAGAGTTTCTTTACAGTAATACATCATATCTGAAATGATGAACCGTTAAAGGGATTTGTTGTCACTAGCAGTAAGGTTGCTCTAATAATTATTTACATTATTTAACTGGAAAGTTTAATATTGCCTACTTTTGTAAGCCAAAAGTGATACTTGTTTCATTTGCTAAAGTTGGCAAAACTAATGAACACTAGACAGAATGCAATGGTAATATGTTGACCATGGCTGTCAATATAGCAGCGAATAGTGGAGTCTCTCAATGGAAGAGGAAACAGCAAATAATGATCTGGTAACAATTTGCCCCAGAAAATTATGCAGAGTCATTGGGTTTAAAAAGTATGCCTTTTCTACTGCTCAAAGCCAACCAGTTTAATGTAACGAATGTACAGAATCCTTAAGGTACCGAAGCAGGGGGCAGTGCTAGAAAAACACATTGCCGAAAATATACTTCAGAATATCTTGAAAAATGTTGATTTAATTTGTGGCTTTGGTGACTCGTCTGTGTGATGCTGTACTTGATTCTATGTGATATAATCGCTGGAAATAACATTGAGGGTGACTCATCACTAACCACCCTTCCCAACATATTTTAGGACTAGTGCTATTGTATAAACTAACTTCAATCCTAGAACATTTGGGGCAAGTGTTGGATTGTGCCTTTAAAAGAAATATTGAGTTGCCCTCAATGTTATTTCCAGCGATTATTTCACTGGATACCCAGTAACCTGGCTGGATGGCAGTATGCTTTAGCACATACTCACTTTTTAATATATTTCTTCCCACCCACATATTCCTCTGCTTAGATATGTCTTTTCAAGGCTTTTGGAAACGTTTTCTGCCGCCAGGGGTTGTAACCAATCCTGCCAATTGACACATTCCAAGACCCTTAGGGAGAATGTCGCAACATCTTCACTTATTTACACAAGGATAGAAAGAGAAATCCTTCAAACTCCCTGTGAATGGAGCCCAGAAAAACCATGGTTTCTGAACAAGTGGAGGAATGTTCTTCAAGCCACAGAGATACCTCAGAGTAATCATCACCAATGCTGAAGTTACCTTTCCTCACTAAATCCTTAACCCCGGAGGATTGATGTGCTTTGCGGTACCAGATGCTTGACATCTTCATCAAGGCCCTGGCACTGGCAGCTATGGCCCTGGGGCCGGTAGTAGAAGCAAGGCCCCCTGTGCTTAGGGAAGGCTGTACAGTCACCTCTCTGGACCACAACTGCATGCCAACTTGCTTGGTTCTGGCTCTACCAGTGGAAACGGACCCACCCCAACATTGCTCCACCTTCATGTGTCATAGTTTGTTTGTAAGCTACACCCACCTCGGCACAATCGGCACCGGGGCCTCTATGGAATATGCCCTCCTTCCAAGGGGCAGTGTTCCCTTGAAAATGACTGAAATCTTTGATGAGGCTGTGGATGCCATCCCTTGTGGCCTAGATCCTCTTTGCTCCAGTGAGGCAGAGAAAATTCCTGAGGAATTCTATGGTGAGTGGCAGGATATGCTGGATTTGTCTGTGGGCCTAAAGGAGGTAGCTTGACTATATCAGTGGATCTGGATTTTGTTCCAACACCAATCTTGGGAAAACCTCACTGCTCTTTCCAGAGGACCATTGCTAAGGTTGGGGAGACTCCTATGGTTTTCCGTCTCCACTAAGGCAAAGGTCAAGTATGATCTGAAGGACATTTTAGACAATAGTCCTCCACATTTACTGTTCAATACCGTGGTTGTTGCCCCTGTTTTGGCTGCCTTTGGGGATCCAGTTCTTGTGGCAGACCGTCATCTTGCCAAGAAGCACTGTCCTCATGAAGAGTTTGGTGGTAATTCAGCTGTAAATCTGCTGAATTATTGCCAAACTCTTTAATCGTTACTGCCACTTGGTCCCGTAGGTTTCCCCCTGGAGAACAAGTGGTGGAAGGATGGTGTTAATCCCCGTTCTTGAAGTTCATAGGACTCTGTGTGTATTTTGACTAAATTACTGTGAGCATATTTCGCTAATATTTGCCTTATAGTGTCAGATTTACCTCCAGCATGATGCTGGAGGCAATCCTCCACTTCAAGGTCTAACCTGTAATTCGGCGATGCAGTAAAAACAGAGGTAATTCCTTTACCACCAAACAAAAAAGTCGGAGTAACTCTACCAGCAGTTTTTTTCCTGCACTGCCAAACTTGTAATGATTGTCTGGCTCGCTTGGAACTGCAAGTTTGGCCCACACACTCCTCAGTGGGGAGCTTGGTGGTTCAGGCTGCGACCGCAGGTTTGAAGTCGACTTCCCAACTTCTTTCCCCTTACAGGGAAAGCATGAAGCTGGATGCCATAGGGTGCAAGGTCTTTGCATCATGCAGCCTTGTCTTAACAGCTGTCAGTGCTTCCTGCACTCTGGCTCCATATTTATATGCACTGTGGAGTGTGATCTTTGAGGCAGCAGAGAACTGTCCAACCAACAAGATGAAGACAGGTTTCAACTCTCTGGTGACGGACGGCAGGCTAGCCAATAACCAGATCTTCCGCCTTGATTTAATAAGGCTAACTGTGTGGCAAGTGTGAGGGGCACTTGGTCAGTTCCAATCCTGGATTAGGACTTTGGGGTTTTCTCCTGAGGTCTAGACCAAGCTTCAGGACATATTGTTCAATGGGATCCACCTCCTTCTTATGAAGGCTAATGAGTCACTCCAGAAATTCCAAGCCTCCAGGGCCACAGTCAAGTCCTTGGGTCTAACCGTTTGCCAGCCATCTACCTCGCTTTGGGTGGTTCTTTTCAGCCCCTACCCTCTTTAGTCCACCATGGCAAGAGTCAGGTGGCCGCAGAAAATATTGGGCAAGGATCCTCTTTTTTGTTAACGGGGGGCGTGACTCAAGAGGGTGATTAAGTAACAGAACAAAGGGACAGAGAGTCAAGGCTACCCCTCTCTTTGATGCACAGGAGGTGCAAAAAGACCTGCAGAAGGCTAGGAATTATTGCGAACTAGCCATTTGATCACACAAACAAAGTGGGAATAATGCTGATAAAACAAATTGTATTCATATTGATGAAGCATACCAAAAACACAAATATTCATCATTCACTGGACGTGAAACATACAATTCTGTACACAGTGTGGTTAGTAGCACAATGGGTGATATTTCATGTACTGTCAAACATTAGCAGTACATTTCTACTGTCGACACAAAATAGGTGTTTCTGTTTCAGATGCAGTTTCGCATCAAGTTCTCTGAGTGGCACAAAATATTCAATGCTCCGAACTGTCTTCAGGACACTGTGGGATGCCGTTAGCAAGAGACTCGTAGAATGAGATGTGTCTATTCATCTAAAACAATGAAAATCGAGAATGAAATGTTTAAAAAGAGGTGTGTGATCAAAAAAACCTATTATATAGGGTCGATAGATGGGCTGTAGGTTAGCACCTACCTACTGAGGTTGGGTGGCGTCTTGAGATGGGATTACTGAACTGCTGTCTCATGTACAGGCAACATTTTCCTTAAGGGCTCTAGTGGTTGCTATAGAGAAAACAAAGGCTGTAATTAGGCCTGTTTATAAAATGAGTAGTCTGGTTTGGTTAGTATCCATTAAGATTGTCTTGGACAAATGAGAGGTACCTTGTTATCAGTTAGGTGACGCGTGTTAATGATGCCTGATGTCGCCGCAAACACGTGGAGTTAAACCAGTCGGGGCACTTGAAGGCACTGGTACTTCAAAAGTAGTGCTGAAAACAAAGCAGAACAACAATAGTCAGAGTAATGTTAGCTACTGCAGAGTGCATACAGCTATGTGCAGTGGGTTCTATTCAGCCTAATGGTATAATTCAGTAAAAAGGCAGGTGAATTCAGGGGTGATTGTGCCGACAGGTCGAGCGCTGAAGGACGTTTAATAGTTCTACAGTCATAAAAATAGGATTATGAGGCAGGCACACCATATAGTCAGAAATGACTTGATGACTAAATGAAGAGACAGCAGT
This sequence comes from Ambystoma mexicanum, assembly GCF_040938575.1. Classification (NCBI taxonomy): domain Eukaryota; kingdom Metazoa; phylum Chordata; class Amphibia; order Caudata; family Ambystomatidae; genus Ambystoma; species Ambystoma mexicanum. Next base: position 1,295,490,819 of record NC_090929.1, read on the forward strand.
GATGGTGCCGCTGTGCGGTCAAATGCGAGTTCAGAATGCTAAGTATAAAGTACAAAAAATGACATCCAGAGACTGTTCATTGGATGCGCTGTGTTGCCTAGCAACAAATACTGCGTTGCTGCGTTAGTAATCGTGGAATCGAAGTACCATGCAAATTCTGTGTGTGGCTACAATCATAAGATTATGAGGCAATCACACCATATAGTAAAAAGTGACTTGCCGACTAAATGAAGAGGCAGCGTTGATAGTGCAGAGGTGCAGTCAAATGCGAGTTCGGATTACTAAATATAAAGCACAAGTAAGGACAGCCAGAAACTGTTTGTTGGACGCGCTGTGTTGCCTAGCAACAACTGCTGCGTCGCGGCATTAGTCATTGTGGAATCGGAGTGCCATGCGGATTCCGTGGGTGGCTAGGCAGGTTAAGTATGTTAGTAAAGTTGGTCGGGGGACCGGGTAAACAAATTGTGCAGAATCGGATTGGTCACTGTCACAGGGAGAGCTAAGGGTCAGATGGCCTCTGGCAAACAGTTGCAACACAAACCCCCTGCCAAGAGAGAGGCTGCAGACCCCAGGCAGGAGGATTTGCCACCTCCACTGTCCTCATGATAGCTCCCAGTTCAAAGTTGCTTTTAATTGGACTACACCGTTTAATGCCTGTGGGAGTGAGGTTGTCCCTATTCATCGTGGATTTGCAACACACCATCTCAGATGCTTGGGCCTTGCAGGTCATCTCTCATTGTTATTGCCCTTTTCTCCAACACCCACCTGACCACTCTCCTTCCCCTCCGGTTTCTCTCCTGCTGGAAGAGATCCATCAAATTCGGACAAAGTATGCCATAGAGCCGGTGCCCTCGTGAGAACAAGGGTAGATCTGGTACTCCCTTTACTGTCTGGTTTAGAAGATAGACAGTGGCCTGCGTCCCACCACAGACCTTCAGCTCTTGAAGCAAAACAAAAGAGGTATTGGCTGGAAGATTTTGAATCAATTAACCTCTGGCATTGCTCTGGGCAACCCTCCAGACCATTGTTCTTCGCATGCCAAACCATTACAAAAGGGTAAAGACCATATGCAAATCAGGTTTGGTCTCACCTCAAAAGGGGTAGTCCAGCCCAAACTGCTTCATCACATCCCTTCTACACGAGACCACAAGCATCCCCAAACATGTATTAGTCTTGTTGGACCTTATCACTGACGAGTAGCTTGGATCTCTAAGCCCAGCAGGCACGGGACCCACGTGCAGAGGTGACCTGGCCTAGCAGTTTGGGCTGGGCTGGGGTGATACCATTGGTGGCAGCACCTGACTGATTTACATATGGCTGGACCCCTTTTGCAATGGCACAGATGGGCTAAAAACACTGTGTTGTGTAAGGTTGCCCAGAGCAATGCCAGTAGTTCAGATTTATCCAAAACCTTCCACCCATTATCTTTTTTGGGTGTAGTTTGTTTCCCTTCAGCTCTTGAACTTGTAGATACACAAGGAGAAAATTAAGGTTGTCCTTTCTGGCCAGAATCTGAAGGTCCTCGAACTGCAGGACTGGCTCGTGTCTCTAAACCTTCAGGATGCCTGCTTCCATGTTCAGATCTGTTTCAACAGGAAGTTCCTCATGATTGTTCTGATCATCATTATTATTTTATAATAATTTGATACTTGTATAGTGCTTTTATCTAAAGAATAAAATCTGGTCCCTTCCTCTGCCTCTCTGAGATTACTTGGCCTCATGGCCTCTTGCATTCCAGTGGTACTAGTGGCATGTTTTCCTATACAATTGCTCTAGTGCCTGCTTCGATGTCAGTGGTGTCAATTTCTTGGTCACATATCAGACTTCTTGCAAGTCTCAGACATTGTATCTCAGGAGCTGCTGCAGGGCCGATGACACAACATCCTGAGAGGGGAGTTCTTTGAAGAATCCTGGCCTTAAATGATGGCAGGGAGCTCACTTGCACGATTTTATTGGGATCAGCCTTTGGTCTCTGCTGACTGAAGCTCGGGAGCACATTTGTTTGCTAGAGCTATGAGCTACTAAACAGGCCATGATTTCCTTCCTCCTATGAGGCAAGTGTGTGATATTTTTAATGGACAACTCAGTGGTCATGCACAAATTCAACAAACAGGGTGGCTCCCTCTGTGCAGGGAAGTAATGTGACTTGGTTCTAGGCTCTGGAGAACATGTCTTGGTCAGCAGCTAATCTTGCCAGGGCAGATAATATTGGAGCAGATGCTCCGAGCAGAAAACCCTTGGTCTCCCAATAGTGGAGCTTTGCCAGCAGGTTCTGAAGGAGATCTTTACCTTTTGGGGTACTCCTCCAGTGTGAACAGGAAGTTGCAGGTGTAGTTCTGGGGAATGCATTTATTGTCAAATGGAACATTGATCTCCACTATATGTTCACACAGTTCCCTGTCAGTCCACTAGTTCTCAGGAGACTGCAGAAGTTCAGAGTCATGATGATCCTGATCACTCTGGACTGGACCTTAGGGATGTGGTACATAGAGCTTTGGACAAGTTCATCTTCACTCCCGCTCTGCGAGGGTGTACTTGCGGTAACATTGGGGGGACTGGCTCCTCCATCGAAATCTCAGCAGCCTGAACCTTCAAGCTTGGGGACTGAGAGGCTGAAGTATTAGAAGTGGGACCTGTTGGATAGCGACCTGAATGCACTCCTTTCCACTAGGAGGCCTGCCACTAAGTCTACCCATGTCTGCAGAAGACAAATGTGTTTGGCTTGGTGTTAGGGGACGGGTCTGGGCTCTGATATTTCTTACCTCCTTTGCTGGATTCCCTGCTTTCCTGTGTCTGCAAGGGACTACAGGTTAGCACCTGGCCACAATTCTGGTCCTTAAAGGAATAGTGCAGGCAAGTCGTTATAAGCATACAGTGATCGATCATAAAAATGGTTCCTCTGCATCTTACCTTAGTTTTCTTCACTTTTACACATGCGAAAAACAATGTGTTAGGCGCAGCCATCTTGTGCTAATCTTATCCGTGGATCGATCGGCCTAAGTTCAAGTGCGCTCGTGGCAATAAATCAAAACACCCGCTCCTGAAGTTAACATCACTTGTACCAACGATCTGCTTCACCTATTTTCATTACGTTTGTGGCCAGCGTAGCCCAACGTGCCACATCATCACCCACGCACGCTGAAACACAGACATCCTCACACAGAGCGTACCTTCTCTGTCTTGGCCTAAATAGCATTTGCGTATAGAATATTTCAATAATACATCAACAATAGTCTGCAATGTTGCAAGTGCTTTTATTTCTCAAAGAATGTTAACAAGAAATTATGAACTCCGGGAAACAAATTATTTTTTTAAATTCTGCAGGTAAGTTAGAGCTGACGACCATCGCATGACTCTCGAGGTACGCAGATTACGATGAACGCTCAATGTTTTGTCCTCTTGTGTCCTTGTCTTGCCATATGGCACAACAGCAAAACAATTCAATGCTAAGTGTGGGTGAAGACATTTCTTTTTTTCACTTTCAAAGCCTCCAGATGTGCAGAGGTTGCAATTGGGAGAGGAGCAGAAGGAAATAACATCACAGACTGCCCCAGCCTTCGCACAGTGGCACTCCTTGTAAGACCTCCTAAAGATTATACCATTGCCAGGAATTGGAGTATTTGAAGTGCCTGAATTTTTACAATTGCCTGGATCTGCAGTAGGTGTAAATAGCAGTGGTGCCGGCCAGGTTGCATGGAACATCCTTCTAAAAATCTCCTAACGAATGCTTGCATCTGTGAGATGGCGATCACTGCAAACCAAACAGTCATTAATACTTAAAAATGGACTGCATTATTCATATTGAGTCGAATATCAGGTGAACACTCAGGACGAAGGAAAGCACAACTATTCACAGATGCTATCCTCATATACAAAAGAAGAATGTGCATTCCTGGATGATGCAATCACACGGCCGGAATCACCTGATTACCAATGGTGTAACTCATGCAACCAATCAACAGAGGTTTTCCATACTCTTCTCTGAGCTGAAGAGAATCAATTGAACCAATTAAATTCAGTTGCACAGTGTTAATCAATGGTAGCGAGACTAACACATCATATATCTGAACTTAAAACATTGATTGTGCTTCAAAAGAAATTGATCGATGTTGTAACAAACACATTGAAGGTCATAACTCATTGTGGTGAAGGAGAGAAAGAGGGAATAGAGTTGTCTAACATACAACTAAATTTGCAACAAGTGAGTCACAAAATAACTCCACATTTTGACAAAAACAAATGTAGACAAACTTCATTTGAAACTTCCATGCAAAAAATACCAGCTATCAGGAAACCGTCTGAGCTTTGTTATCAAGACCAATTTAGGTCAAACTCATCTGGGTTGGAAGCTTCACTCTCAATAGAGAGTGAGACACATAGTGAGCACTGGTCAAAACATTCCCCTATTGTCTCTCCATCGAGTCTCGCCACGCTTCAAGCTAAAGTCTGTTCTATCAGTTATATTAAATCAGTTCACTAAATTGTTTGAAAACATGAACAACACTGTCAAAGATCAGGCAACCCTCGTAGCCATGATAAATACAACATTAATATGTTTAGAAGCGTTTACATCGGAAGTACAAAAGCGACTGTATAAAGAAGCTGAAATATCACCGTAATGGCAAGGAAGACTGATATGACCAGAGTGGAAACACATTATAAAAATATTATGATGGCTGCTACTCTAAAATCTATAAAATGGCTGAGGAATGCACATTCTGCAGAATTAAAGCCAGGGAATGATATTGTTTGCAATATCGAACCAGTTGTCTGTTACAGTCAAGGGCTTCCATTGAAGGACAAAAATCATAATGAAAGTACATCTCAGACACATGTGCTGCTTCTCTGTGTTTGGCAATTCAACAAGGTAGAGCTCCTGAGGGAGAGCACAGTGGGACAGTGGCAGATGATGTCATCTTGGGATCTGATATATCCGACAACAGTCTACAAGAAGTGGCACTCACAGTGGTCAATTCCTCAATCGCAATTGAAGAGCAGTGTTCTGATTTGACAGATACCAACTCTGGCTGTCTTGTGAAGAGAGTGATACAACCTGATCTAAAACGAGGACCACTAGGAAAGAAGAAAGTATTTTCAATATTTGATATTTGGAAAAAAAGAAAAACCGCTACAGAGAAATGTGGTGACCAACTTCCAAAAAAGCCTAAAAACCAACAAGTCAAAAATAAAATGAAATCAATTGGATCACAAGTCTTTCTAAGGAACATGTCTACACTGCCTATAGTGGCCAAAGTTCCTACCGTATTGAAAATGGCTGTAAAACAGGAGAGACAAAGACCTCCATCAAAAAGCAGCTGTGATTGCAGCTTCAGATGAAAAATCGATGACCAGAGATCAATTATTATTACTAGATCTATCAACCTACTCTGATAATGATCCACAGTCACAAGGAAAGCCGTGCTAATTTGGCAACATCAGCTCCGACCGTAATGACTGCTGAGGGTCAGCAAATCAGAATAATTAAACCACATGTTATAGCAACTCCTTCAAGAGAAATTATCTCCCAAAAATTGCTTGGAACAGAGGAATTTACCTTTCAAACCTTAGAGCAAATAAGAGAAGCTCTGAGGCAAAAATTCAACCAATTTACAACTCAAAACTCTCATACTCTGCAGGAGGACCCTCTTAGACATAAATCTCAGATGCAGGATCCTGACCAGCAATTGCATTCAAAATGCGTAACTGTCGTAATTGAGAGACTATTGACCTCTAAAGATAAATTAATCCTAAATCGGTCAAATCTGATAAAACTTCTACATTATAGCTCATATCTATGACAAATAACGTCTGATGACATTCCATTTGTTCAATTTATCAATGAAAATTGTTTAGATTGGATAATACTGCATTTGACCTGTAGATTGATTCAGACAATTTTATTAAAAGTGGCGGCTGACTTATTACTGTACAGATTTGATATCAGTACTGAATCACATCTTCAACAGAACCCGATTAACATACCTAGACACACACTTAAAGACAAAATGTTGTCATCTCACTCTGAGTCGATAAGGGATAAAAAAAAGATCATTCCATTGACTTCTAATAAGCCTTCTAACACGGTGAACAAGGCTTCTCTCCAACTGGTGAAGTTCTTGGAACCAAGAATTCAAGTGACTTTTGAATTGCAAAATGACAAATCAAGAAGGGTGACTAATGGGCCAGCATGCGATCCAGTCCTATCTCAACAACAAGACTTGTAGTGGATAGCTGCATCACTAGCCCCCACATGTGCACAATAACGGTCAAGAGATCAGAATCTTGCACTGTTACAAATGGGGTGTTGGAACTCCTGAGGATTTATCCATCTATTCAATGATGATGATTTAAAATTAAGAACACATGATATCTTGTGTTGTCAAGAAACCTGGCTCTGGAAAAAAAACATTTGCAGATATTGATACTCGAGTGGGAAGACTCCATGGGCCTGATTCACAGAAGCCTTTTACAATGGTGCAATCCCATTGGAAAATGCTCTGCGAAACAGGCCCCATATATCATCACAAGAAGCCATTAATCATATTCAATCACTACTGGAATACCTTTAAAATAGAGGATAACATTTTCTTAAAAACTCTACTTTCACTGATTGATGAAATGTACACGCAATTCAACCATCTAGATATAATCAAATGCGGAGACCTTAATATCAAGTGTCTTGACAATGAAGGAAATGTGATTGAGAAGTCCACTTTATAGGTAAGAGCACCACATTGGTGCCAAGAAAGAATAATCGGGACCTTTTCAAACTAAAACGGGATGACCAAGGGAGATATCCCAGGGAAATCCATGTGGTGTCGAGGAAATTAGAGAGCATATCTTGATGATTATTATGTATCGAGAAACATGAAAAAACAAATTATTGAAATGCAAGTAATACCTACTATGACCAGCGACCATAATCTGCTAACGATTACTTGGAAACAGCACCAAATGCGTAATGAAGTCATATCTCAACAATCGATGTAAATATCATTTGGTGGGAACAAGCTTAGAATTAATCCTATGGATGTACTCACTTACAAATGATTTGCACAAGCAACTACTCACCACTAACACAGCCCTGGACTACTCTAGCATCCTAATGGCTTTCAGAGTGAATTCCAAGAAAGCCCATAAAGAGTCTTATATGAGAGCACACTTATGGGACACAAATCTTAGTCAAGCAAAGAAATTGACGGCTGATATTCGACAAATTGACAAATTGAGAAGTTGGTGAAATGAAGGAGACAACAATATAAGAATTGGTTTATTGCCACAAGAGCACTAAGTTCACAGCATGTTGCGCAGAAATACTAAGAAATATTGTTAAAAGCTCTTGTTACTTGTGGCCTGTATTAAAAACATACAATCCATATCTCTTTCTAACGCTGTCTCAGAAGAGATATAGCAAACTCACTTTACTGCACTATTCGCGATTGTGATTGCAGATAAATGTGTGAACATAGAGCCCTCAAGCAAGCCGTGGAACATTGAAATCCACAGGATTGTCATCTTAATGCTGATTAAGAAATGTAGTTCCTCTCGAGCACCTGGCCTGGATGGGCTAACAAATGAGATCCTGAAAAAGATATTGAAGCATTGACAGATTGTTGTATAATACTATTCACTGAAATCCTGGTGGGCAGAAAGTCCCTGCTTCCTGGAAAACTGCTTCAATAATTCCCATATTTCAAAAAGGAGACGGAGAAGATCTGGGGAATTATCGTCCGATGGCCTTGCTCGATGTTCTGGGTAAAATTTTTGGTGCATTTTTATTGCGAGATCTGAACACATGGGCAAGGGACTCTGGTCGCGTAGATGCCCGACAATCAGGTTTTGTTGCCAGAGTCGGTACGAATCTGAATCTCTTCCTGTTGACGCTGCTAAATTTTAAAGCCATTCGATCTAAGACCAACATTTACATGTATTTGTGGATTTGGGAGAAGCTTTTGACAGCGTCAACCGGGAGACACTATGGAAAAAAAGGACCTCTTGGGGATGTCCAGTTCACTTATTGGGAGCAATAAAAGTTCTTTACACATCTACATCGTTTCAAGTCAGGCTATATAGAGAAGGAACAATGTCAAGCAAAATCAATACTTTTAGAGGACTCAAACAATGCTTTCCATCAGCTGCTTTAATTATCCCAGGTTTGGGAGGATCGCATGAGTAAATTAAAATGTTGTCTTGGAACACTTGGGGTCATTCACATTTCACCTCAGAGGGGGTGTTGTTTCAATCAATAGTATCATTTGACATATTTATGTTTCAAGAGACTTGGATGCTGAAGGATTTTGTCCTAGATGGTTATAGAATTTACCAAAGTTAGACAACAAAGGGACAGATGGGAAGACCCTCAGGGGCGGGTGGGGTTTACTCGTGGGGATCTCGCATGCCTTGCAATCTGAGAGGGTAAACCCTTTAGAGGTGGGTGGTAATGCCTTGGCTATCGAAAACCTGCTTGTTGTTAGGAAACAAAGTGCACGCTTATTGGTGGTCTGCGTTGATGATCCCCCTGGAAATGATAAAACTGAAAGCATTTTTGATGATCTGGACAAACTGTTTGTGAAGCGGTGGATGATCCTGAGCAAGACATGATTTTACTGTGTGGAGACCTGAATGCAAAGTGTGGGGAATCAATACGAAAGTGCTTTCCAGTCACATCCCTAAAAGAAATAAAAATTGCTTTTGAAAACCCGGAATGTGAAAGGGGAAGAATGGGAGAAATTCTGGGTGGGATGGGAATTGGCATCCCTAAATGGGCAAGTTGGGAGTGATCTACCAGGACAACCTACCTGGTCCATAAATAATAAAGAAGGCGCCATCGACTACATATGTATGAATGGCCCCTTACTTGAACACGTAACATCTTTTTGCACTATACTCACAATGTACAGGGACCACCGACAATTGGAAACTTGCATAGAGAGGAATGGCAGGAATCAGACAGCACTTGGACCGGGGGATATTACACTTAATCAAGGAGTCAATAGAATTTGTTGGTCGGAAAGTAATATTAGAAGGGCAGGCAAATGCTTGTCTAAAATTATAGCTGAGGAATGTGATCTTTTGGGAAACCTGGACCCTGATGGCATAGAAACCTGGATTAAGGAAATTACCAACAAAGTGGGGACAATTGGGGGTAAGCCCAGGGCGGCATTAAGGGAGGGTAAAAGCAAAGCATTTGATAAGGAGATCCAAGTGGCCAAACAAACATTACGCGGACAAATCAGAATTGAAAAAAGATAATCTCTCCCCAAATCAGTTATTGCGATGAATATACAGGAAATTACAAACCGCTATCGCAATTGGCAAAAGCGCAGTAAAGCGCAGGGTCTGAATAAAAACTTTTATTACTGCATGTCATGTTGACACGCAACCCGAAAACAATGTGGCGGACCCTGGCGCTTGCTAAAGAGTCGCAGAATGGTAAGCGTGCGATAAATCCTATCCCAGAAGCTACATGGCACACGTTTATTGAAGCCAAAATGCGTAAGAACTGTAAAGGGGATGAAAGGAAAACAGGTGACATAGGTGGTTGGCCCTTGCACTTTAACCGTGAATGTATCATGGATATAATAAAAAATTCAAGGGCTCCTGGAACAAATGGGCTGGCGGTGGTCGTTATGAAATCAGACCCAGTAAGATGGGCAACTTTCCTTTGTAATATGTATGAGAAAGTATGTCTCCTCAAAATGATCCCACGATCTTGCTCTAGCTCTATATTGATTCCAGTCCACAAAGCCGGGGATAGGTTAAATCAGGAAAATTACTGGATTCTTTCATTACTGGACACTACCGTTAAAGTCTTCTCTGCATGTGTTTTAAAACACTTTTAAAACACTTGTAAGCATGGGTAGATGATAAGAATCTCCTCCTCCCACTTCAAACTGGCTTCCAGTGTGGGTGAAGTACTAACCAAAATCTCTGTGTGGTGGTCCGCTTAATAAACCAGGCTAATAAGAATGGAAACCCTGCCCTATACTTAGCGTTTGTGGATTTTAAATCGGCACTCTGCCTGTGCCTCTAAATCCACGTTCAACTTGGTGAACAGAGAACACCTCTGGGACAAAATGTATTAGTGGGGGTGTCCTGGATGGCTACTCGAAATCATTAAAGCATTACATAAGAACACAACCGCTAGAATCCGATTGGGCAACGGAAACTCCTTGTTGGAGGAAATGGGCATTGATAGGGGGGGTGAAACAGGGATGTCTGTTGGCCCCCCTACTTTTCAATTTATACCTGATAGATTTGATCTGATGTTTACAATCATTGGCCATCTGGTCTCCAAAGATTGCTAAAGACCATGTCACTGCAATCCTGTATGCAGATGATTTGGTGCTTTTGAGTCATACGGTCCAGGGTATAAAAGCTCTCTTGGAATCTCTTGTCAACTATGCAAAGGAAAATGCGCTTGCAATAAACCTAACCAAGCCTAAGATACTGCTGGTTGCTCCAAAAAGAAAGTAGATAGGGTTTGTATTGAGCTTAGTATAGGGCAGATTGATTATGTCCCTTACTACAAGTACCTAGGTTTAAACCTAATGGAGAACGGTAGGTATGAAAACATTATAAAAGTTAAGATCGCAAAGGCGCAACAACTTACCTACATGATAAGACGATTCTCCAGGGATAACGCAGGGTTTTCATTAAGTGGGACGCTTATGCTCTACAAATAGTGGTTTTGTCCCACTATTCTGTATGGCTTAGATGGCCTGGAATTAAATATGTGGGAATTGTTAAAACGGATTGAGGGCTTTTTCTGGCGCAAGATGTTAGATTTACCTCAGAGTACGCCAATTGAATACCTACGTCTGGAGTTACGGGTAATATCGCTCAATGCACAGGTGCTAAATTGCAGAAGAGAACTTTATCTATGATCTCAGAGCATGAATTTGGAGTCCTCGATGGCTTATGTAGCAGGGTATGACCGGGGTGAGGGGAGGGGGGGGGGTGAACACGAAAAAAATTATAAATTCTTGGATTCAATAAATGATCTCTTCACCAAAATAAACTGGTGGCCAGATTTGGCCCATGGAACCAGTTATGTAAAACTGAAAAAAGTGTTATCTAGAAAAATAGAGCAATGGGACTGGACCTGTACATATACTCACCTGGAAACTTTGCATGGGTATGTTCAAGTGTCCAGGGTGACCCACTGTTTTGTGCGACCACAGTCATACCTGCTGATTTGACCTGATCCCGGAGTTAGACGACTTTGACTCCTAACAAGGATCAATAGGTTTCACATCTGTACAATCATGGGGGTTCAACTGAAACTTAGTCAGGAGAATTGATTCTGTAGGATATGTAAAAACCCTAGTTATATAGAAACAACTAGGCATATTTTCACTGAATGCCCTAGATTAGGCCCGCTATATGTGATAAGGCTAGGCCACTTGGTTCATAGCTATGAATCAATTCTGATCGAATATCTCTGGATCCACTGCCGTAACACAAAATTGACATCAATGCACATTTCCTTACATCAAATTTGGTTGAGTATTAACTTTGAGTAGAAGAAGTATGGAACTATACAAGTAATTGATTGAAATACCGCCCTTGTAAATGGGATGAATGTCTGTGTATTTGTATTTATTTTATGGAGCATTGCTGTTTCTTATTTCTTTTCTGGAGATATGAATTCAAAATGTGTATTTAGGCATAACCTAGTGCCTGACATTAGGGTACATTGTAGATGAATTGAAATATACAATGTATGTGAGGCACGGGTATGATGTTATTGTCGCGCTCTGCCCAATAGAACTAAGTGATGTTTAAAATGTTATACTTTCTAGAAGTGCTAGAATAAATAACCAACACATTAAGTTGTATATATACATTCAATTTATACAGTATAATATTGTGCTTGTTGATCAGCCGACACGTGCTTCGACAAAGAGTCGTTTTCAAGGCTGATATCAGAATGCAAAGTAACAAATGTTTTGACATTATATCACGAAACATGTCATGGTTGAATTACATTAAAAAAGAAAAAAAAAGAAACAGTGTCAAAATTGAAATTGAGAAAATTAGACATGAGTTATTTACATACCAAAATTTCATCACGGAGTACATAGGAGGTAGGGAGATGCCCAGAAGAGGGCAGAGAAAAGTTGTTTTATGTTTAGAAATATTGTGTAATGGAAACATAATCAATAAATATCAATAATTTGCGGTATTGGGTTTGTGTGTAGAGCGAACTGAAGTGACAACAAGACTTGACGCACCGCCTGAATGTAAGGTTAGATTATTGTGATAGAAATGAATTGCAAGAATGGGGTGTGTTGTTATGCTAAACACCCGTGGTTGACTCACTGTGCCCATTGCTGAAACGAATAATAAGCTATATTCAAAATTCGGAGTTGCTTACATTTTATCTGTTGCATTCCAAGAGAGGGACATGCTGCAAAGCTAAGCACCCGTGGTGACTAATAGGATGTGTGGATGAATAGTGCCTTTCAATACCCGTTATCATACAGAAGTGATGTTCTGTGTTCTGAAAGGAAACTCACCTATCTTGTTCTTGGCGCGTGCACTAACATGGTCGCACACTTTTCTCAATTATATGTTGGTGCATTTCTGATAGAAAACGTGGGAAAAGTTACTCGGGATCTAGTGTTAAGTAATAGTATAGTCTTGTTTGAGTAACGTTTGAACTTAAAAAAGCTTGTACTCGCTCTAGACGGCATTTTGTTGTGTACGCAACTTGCGTTAGTTAAGCAACGTTATGATGGCTTGACGTTATTAACAGCTAACTGCTAGCCCATCGGGTACAAGTAATAGCAGCGAACCTGGCAATGAAAATGTTATTATAATCTTGACTATCTGCAAAATGGTGTATCTTTATTGTATGCGTGTGCTCAAGGAATACTTACGTGACGCCACTCACCTGTTTAAAAGGGCTCTATCCCTGAACGATACTTGATGTTGTTAACTGCAAAAGCGGGTGCTCAAATCCTCCTTATGGAGCTGCCTCTGCTATGTGCATGAGTTTATCATTGGTATTCATGTTGACCGCTGTCGCGCATGTGCATTGCATTGTTGGTCACTGCTCTAACGCGCATGCCCTGCAGCAATACACGCTACCATCTGGCACATGCGTGTTTAGTGACTCTTTGGACAGTATACTAATTTAAATATAAGACACCTCGCAAATAGTGGTGCACACAAAGCAAATTAGGCGAATTGTTGTAGATTCAAAATATATTATTGGAATTTAAAATGTGTTTTGATAAGTTTTGAGAGACTGTTTGTTGTCACTTTAGTCGCCGCTTGATCACACCCTTAAATGAAAGAAATGGAAAATTCCAATATACAGATTTGTAATCACTACTACGTTGAACTGATCTTTTTGTGTTATTGTGAAACAAAAGCAGCCTGTTCTGAACCATATTATAGTCTACTACTGATTTGCCAAGCCAGACAATGTGATAAAGTTTCGTGGTTATGCTTTTAACATAGCTGTCTTTGATAGAACACTTGCCACTCGGCGCTCACTTAATTAGAAATACTCTTTTTGTGATTAACTCAGTCAAACACTATAATACACGATGGTAAATTCAAAGTTAACTTGAAATATAGCAGTATATGTTGAATGATTGCCACAAAGTCCAGACTATAATACTCATTTGGTGAAGTTACAGACCAGACACTGTAATGTAAATGCAGAGGTGGTTTGAGAATTCTAAGTTGCTTATAAAAATTGTAACATTCTACAGAAAAACATGCATCTCGTCACAATTGAGACCATCTTTAGTACAACGGAAAAAACAAATGCATTTAGCTTCCATTTGTCTCAATTGGAGAACTATATCGCCACCCCTCTTCCACTTAGTTATTTTCTGCAAACCAATGAAGTGAATGTCCTCTTTATTACTGGTTTGATGCTTAGTTTACCAATTTATAGCTAGGGGGAGCTTTGGGTCCTGGCTGCCCAAACTGGCCATATGCTCTCGTATTCTGACTCTCAATTGTCTTATGGTGGAGCCTATGTAAATGTTGTCACAAACACATCTTAGCGCATATACCACATAGTTGGTACACAGTTGATAAAGTCTCTTATCAAAATTTCACGACCATTACCATCTACAAATTTGGTAGTGTTAGTATGTGCAAATCTGCACATAGTACAGTTGCCACATTTGTAGAAGCCCTTAGTTGGGGGTTAACCATGTGGTGATGCTTTTTGTGTTTTCACTGAGTTGTAAAAATGAAGGACAGATTCTGTCTCGAATTGTGGCAGATAGATCTGTTTAAATTTGTACACAAGCTTAAGTTGAAAAAATACTTTGCAACAAAACTTACAACCTACTCGGCAGCACCTCCCCAGAATCCTATTAGTGAATACACTATGAAACACATTGATGACACACTCACATTGTTGTCACTTAACACAACAAATACCTATGATGAATCATCCCTTTGCAAAGATTTAGGGGTGCAAGATAGAATGTTGAAACTACAAGAGATCAAACCCTAGAATGCCTAGTATCTACCGGCCTTTGACTTTCTCAGGTTGCTCGGTCTCATAGCATCCTGCATTTTTCTGGTGCCAGAGGCCAGATTGAGAATGAGATCTCTTCAATAGGCTTTCAGGACTCAATGGTCCCAATTCTCAGGGGAAATGTCAGATCTTTTACAAGTTCCGACCAGAGTGGCACAGCATCTACAATGGTGGACTTGCAGACAGCACATCCTCTGAGGGGAATTTTTGTTGGCACCCATGGCCGGAGATAACAGTAGTGATGGATGCCTCCCTTACGGGATGGGGGGCTCACACCAACGAGTTGACGATCAGCGGTCGTTGGTCTCCATCGGAGTCCAAACTACATATCAACCTATTGGAACTGAGGGCAATCAGACTAGCACTGATGGCCTTCCTGCCAGCTCTACGGGGAAAGAATGTCCTAATAATGACGGACAACACAGTTGCCATGTACTACCTCAACAAGAGAGGAGGTGTAGGGTCACTACCACTGTGCAGAGAGGCAATGCAGCTCTGGTTCTGGGCAATACAAGAAGGGATCTCACTATCTGCCAGTCACCTAGCAGGAGAGCAAAATATAGCGGTGGATGCTCTGAGCAGGCAGAGCACAGTCTCCCACGAGTGGGAGTTAGCTCAGGAAGTCCTTCTAGAGATCTTCACCCTTTGGGGAACCCCTCAAGTGGATCTGTTCGCGACCAGTGTCAACAGGAAGTGCAAACTGTATTGCTCAAGGGAATTTCCCCCGAGAGGAGCTCTAGGAGGCGCATCCAGTCCCAGTGATCCCTCAAGTAATCAGGAGGTTGAGGAAGTTCGGGAAAACCATGATCCTAATTTCCCCGGATTGGGCCAGGAGAACGTGGTACCCGGACCTTCTAGACATGTCCATCTGCCCTCCAGTACGTCTTCCAAAAAGAGAGGATCTTCTCTCGCAAGAGGGAGGTCCTGTTCTCCATCCAGAGGTCAACATACTCAACCTTCACGCATGGCTTCCGAGAGGTTGAGATACAAGGATTGGGACCTTCCGGATGGCGTTATGGAGATCTTGCTTTCGGCCAGAAGGCCAGCAACAAAATCTTTGTACCAGTGTCGTTGGAACAAATTCAGTAACTGGTGCAGGGATAAGAATGTGGACCCTTTTCAATGTGATATTCTAATGGTATTATCTTTTCTGTTACATTTGGCTAAGCTGGGGCCCCAGATTAGTACGATAAAAGGATACGTAGAGGCGCTATCTATTTTCAAGCGCTCGTCAGAAGAAAAATCTTACTTTAAGATACCTATACAATTTCTAAAAGGTTTAAACAATGTTTTTCCACCAATACCTTTTCAAGTTCATGTGTGGGATTTAAAATTGGTACTGACATTTCTGACATGTGCACCCTTTGAGCCTTTACATTCTAGCCCATTAAGGCTTCTTACTCTGAAAACTATACTTCTAATTGCTTTGACATCAGCCCACAGAGTAAGTGAGTTGCAGGCACTTTCTAGTGGTCCTCCTCACACCATCTTTCATAAAGATAAAGTTGTCCTTAGAGTCGAGCCTTCTTTTCTGCCAAAAATCGTTTCAGACTATCACCTGTCACAGAAAATAATTCTACCTACTTTCTACCCTCCTCCTCACACAATTAAGGAAGAGGAAAGACTACATAGGCTAGATCCTAGAAGGGCTCTTAGCTTTTATATCTCATGATTGTCAAAAATACGTCAGTATGACCAACTGTTTGTGGGATATACTGGTCGTAAATTAGGACTACCTGTAACTAAACAAACATTATCAAGATGGATAATCTTAGCCATAACAGAGTGTTATAGGCTAGCTGGGAAAGATCCCCCTGAGGGTTTAAGAACTCATTCAACTAGAGGCATGGCAACTTCAACAGCACTTAAAAGGGGTGTTCCTGTACAAGATATTTGTTAAGCAGCCACATGGTCATCCATGCATACTTTCATAAAACATTATGCTTTGGACCCAACTACCTCTCAAGGAGGTCCATTTGCCAAATCTGTGCTACATTCAGTACATGACTAAAAAGATATCTGTACCCCCGCCTCAAATAGAAAACTGCTTTGGGAGTCCATCTAAGATGAGGAATACGTGGACAGACACAATCTATTCGAAGAACAAGTTACTTACCAACTGTAACGTTATTTCGATTGGATGTTCCTCCCACGTATTCCTCATCGACCCTCCCAACCTACCCCACAGTACAGTTTACATTGATTTCTTTTGAGGCTTGGGTCAAAAGAGGCACGCCTTTCACCATAGTCATGGGCTCTGGTACACGAAAAAACAGAACTGAAGCCAACGGGTGCGCTCGAGGCCTTTATACAACTGATGACGTCAGTGCTCGACAGAGGCCGCCGAGGGACATCGACGTTGTCCCCTCGAGTGGAGCGCCCTCTGCTGGAGAGAGGAAACATTTTCTGAGGCGAAACTGAAGGTAAGGATATATATCTAAGATGAGGAATACGTGGGAGGAACATCCAATCGAAAGAACATTACAGTTGGTAAGTAACTTGTTCTTCTGCTTGCTCTGAAACAGGCTTACCTCGCCCCCTGCCTGAGACAGACTTTGAGAGGGAGTTGTGAAGAGGCATTTCTTTCCCCGCATGGGCTGGATTTCCAGATCCTATGCAGGGAAATAAATCCTGTGATGCCACTTGACATCTCCCTAATGTCTTTAATATGACTGTACATGAGACGGTGCAGGGGTTCTTGCCCAGGCCCATGTGCAGCCGTATGAAAGACACAGGGAAGTGGGTACACCCACAGTCTTTCCATTTGCAAATAATCTTTATATTTTTAGGTTCTTGCCATTTGCAATATGAAATGCAAATAAAAAAGAGCAGCGTTTATGGGTTTAATTGGTTGGAACCCAGGAGGTTATGTAAATTAGGGTATCTCACCACACCTCTCATGAAAACCCATTGAAAACCAAGCAAACAAGCCCTTTGATCCTTCAAGATCTTTCCAGTAGAGGCTCTCATGGAAGACCTAACCAAACTCCATCTCATATTGGCTGATCTACTGCTGACAAACAAGGACTGCAACTCTGTTCTCCAAGACCTCAGCCCCACCCTCACAAACAACATCAACTGCCAAGGCCCTAGTGAAACGGTGCACCCTCAAGTCTAAGGCTTCTGCACTCTGGTACACCCAAGAGCTCAACCTTAACAAACAAACCATCAAAAAAACAAGAAAAGATTTGGCAAAAATCCTGCAGCGCATTCAACCTCACCCTGCTCAAGGAACTCTGTGCTATACACAGACGATTGATCAACACTTCCAAGGGCATCTACTACCGGAACACCGTAGCCAAGGCCAACAAAGAAAGCAGAGCCCTCTTCAAAGCCTTCAAGCACTGCATCAACCACCTACCCGACCCACCCATGACACGTTTCACCAAAAGAAATCCACTGCTATCATCTCTTTCTTCGTCAACAAGATCAACATGATCTGCCAACACATAGACACCAATGACTCAACTGATAGCAAACTACACACGCCATCTTGCAAAACCACAATACCGGACAACTTTCAAGGCACTAACAATGAAAACCTTCCTGCCACCTTAGCATTCCTCAAGGCCACAACGTATGCAGACTACATCCTCCCTGCCTCCGTACTCATGACCCTTCAGACTGAAGTACTCCTCCTTACTTGACAATCATTAACAGCTCCCTAACTCGGGGCAATTTCCCCTCGACCCTCAAGACCAGACAAATCCTCACGCTTCTTAGAAAACCAATATGGGACCCTGGCGATATCAGCAACTACTGCCCCATTACCCACCTTCCCTTTGCAGGTAAGATCCTTGAGAAAGAGGCCACCAGGGGACGCTCGGGCAATGGAAGCCTGAATGCTGTGCTCCTGCTAGGCCGGGCCGTTAAGGGACTTAGAGACCCCCCCATGCGAACAGAGAGCGGGAACGACGGGGTGATCGTCCACGGCACGCCCAGACGAAAGACTGAAGTCCGAGGGCCCCGCAAGCCAGAAAACGGGTCTCCTAACATTCCATGGATTGGTGAAGGTGAGCCCACGTGGATCTCCGGGTGCGGCAAACCCGGACAAGAAACAGGGAGAGAGAAGCCATGGTGCAGCAGAGAAACGGTGGTAGGATCTGTTAGTGACCTGCCCGGAGCCAGGCGCCCCAGCGACCCCCCCCTCCACTGAGGACACGGGAGGGGCGCCTACGTGGAGGCCGCAGACCTGGACCCCGGAGCGGGCACCCGAGCGGGAGGAAAGGAGGCGACGATCGCTTTGGGGGTGTGAGGCATAGAGCGCCCCCGAGCATTGGTCGGGCTCTCCCCCCCAACAGACCAAAGCAGTTTCCTGGGGAAGCATCTCCTGGGGATCAGTGATGGAGGAAAGTGTAGCCTGCAGGAGAACAGCGGGCCCCAGTCAATTATAGACCGATCCCGGAACGGATGTCTCACCGAAAAACATACAGTGACCGGGAGTGTGTGCCCGCCTAATGTGAGAAAGCGGTGGAGGCATGGGCAGACTGCCGAAGAGGTGAGGAGTGCCAGGGGGATGGAGGAAGATGGCTGAGTGTGCTCTAGGAGATCCGGACAGGAGGGGACAGGGAGCGCACTGCTGCTGGGAGAAGCGGGGCACAGAGGAGGATGACGCTGGTGAGGCAGCAGGCTGCGCCCCCTCCACCGTTACAGCCACAGAGGGAGATCCCTGGGTCAGTTGAGCATTCTGGGGCCGGGGAGTGAACACCATCCCCCATTCTGAAGCACCCCTGACCTGTGGGCGGCTCATCCCCCACCTGATCGCAGCTTACACAACGGAACAAGAACTAATGCGCATGTTCGGCCCGGGCAGCCAGGCAGAGAGGGTCTCACTGTACCCGGTCAGCTCGCGTAATAGCAGCTGAGAGCGGCCCATGTCGCAAGGTTCGTTCACAGTGCGACCCGCTGAGGAGAGGGTGGCACAGTGGAACCAGCGCACTAGGGCGCCCAGGAGACAACATCACAAGGCTGTGTCAGGGACACTTCCAGGGAGCCCTCAAGAACAGTGCAACCGGTCTAGGTGGGGAGACCCTTAGGATCCGGACCCTCCTGGGTGGTGGCCCCTGGTGTCATGACCCTTACCCCGGCCCTCACTGCCAAGTCAGCCTTCCAGTTAGGGCCAAGTCAAAGGCCTTAAAACCTCACCCAAGACTCTCTTGGAGTCAGTCCAACATTAGAATGGGACTATTTACTTGGGACTATTTAACTTGGGGGGGTTCAGCCAGCATGGAGGCACACACATAGCTCAGTTACAAGGAACTGAGCTATGCGGTCTAGTCTTTTGGGTGTGGCAAGCCTGGGACTACTTTACCTAGACTACTTTGGGTGTGGCAGGTCTGGGACTATTTACCTGGACTACTTTACCTGAAACTATTTAAACCGCACCCAAACAGCAGAACATGCTTCGCGTTATTCTGCTGTGGGCAGCGTAACGCTCACCGTGTCCAGTTCTTTGATGCCAGTTTACCTGAAACCAAGGACCTGCAGAAAGAGAAAGAACACTACGAAATTTACCTGGAACAGTATCCTGTCTTCAATCCATCGCCGACTTCAGTTCCACTCACCTGAAGGTACAAACTCCATCATCCGGCACCTCATGCATCCTGGAATACCATAACCTGGAAAGAGGAGAAAGAAAGACAGCATTAGTAAGCGTTTACTCACGTTTCCTCCCGATCGAAGAAAGCCACAACATTCTTACCTGGTTGGTCATCTCTTGGTCAGTATCATTGCTGGAACATTACGGCGCTCGGTGAGGAACATCGCGACCTGCAAGGAGAGAAAAGACACAGGTTAGCAATATAAAAGGCGAAACAGCGCTGCGTATCGCGCATTACTTACCGGACAGCATTGCGCACACCGCGCTTTCGCCTACCGGCCCATGCTCATCTTCAAACTGCATGACAACACCAAAATACCTTTCCATACCGCAAAAGAAAAGAAGCAAGACATTATTATTCGAACTAAGAGGAACATAAGAACTGCATATAAAGACTGTAAAGCAGCAAACCTACAGAGTCGCAGCAGGCCTGGATTCCCACAGGGGGGCTTGCACCAGTGAAGTAACTTGGTCGCTGCTCCCCCCCACAACTACGTGCCCCTGCCACGAGGAGCAGGACGAAGAATCAACCTGTTACAATATTAAGGTGAGGAGAAGGCCCAAGGGGGGGGGGGGGAGGAGTTGAGGCCAAGGGAGGTGGGAAAACATAAAGACAATCTGGTATTGAATCCAGCTCTCCTATACTGCAGACCCATCTTTAACCAGAAGCCTTACCAAGGGACCGGGAGAGGGTTCGAGAGTGCAAGTCATCCAACCAGGGCTGGGTGGCGTCCCTGTGGATACCAGGTGAGCGTAACACCTGGGCCCATGCCCAGGGCGTGTGCCTGCCCAGGTGTGGCACAACAATATAGTCCCAAGCAGCAGCACGAGCCCCACAAATGCGAGGTTACCAGAGGGAGATACACCCTATCAGAGGAGTGAGGAGATAACTCTATCCCCCCCTGACACAAACATATCAAGACCCGGAGGAGACCGGGGGACATATGCTAGGTTGAGACCCCCCGGGGGTTTTCTCCCCGGAATAGAGTGCTCATTACAGCTGCCAACTCTACGCACCACGACAAAGGAAGGGATCTCACGGCCGCGTGGGTCAGAGGCGCCCTAAAAGAGGGCACCCCACACCTCGCTAGTCCTCCTGATAGGAGCGGCGGTCTAGGAAACGATACAGCAACACAAGCCATCCTAGGACAAGAACACAGGGGCCAAGGAAAACAGATTCCGGTACCTCCCTCCCGCATGGGGGCCCTCAACTACGCTAAGCAACTCCAAACAAGATCAGGGCTCGCAGGAGCTGACACTGGGGTGCTTGCCTGCCTAGGCAGAAGCCATCTCTTTGAAGATTCGTGCCTTCGAAGAAGAGACTTAAGTATTACGACCCACACCACATCTGGTGGAGGCACAAGAGGGGTGCCTCCCTAGCTGGCGAAACACACCTAATACACCAAGAACAATGACAGCCGAACCACATGAGCTGGAGGACAACACTTCAGGAATTCTGATATGAAAAGGCAAAAGGGGGCTGCAACAAATCAAACCCAGGAAAAGAGATGGACCGGGCTGACTACCTGGCAGGAAGCGCTACGGCCATGGAGAGGGGATTTACCTCTGTGCTACAAGAAATAAGGGACATGTGATTGGACATAGGTCAAAAACTGGAGAAGATGGACCAACGAGTGGACAAAGTAGAAGAGGGGTTACTTCAGCTGGAAACTAACCAATCATCAACCACAATCCTGGAAACTCAAATAGACACCAGACTATCAGCCCTGGAGAAGAAAGATAAGGAGAGGGCCCTGCTAATGGATGATTTTGAAAACAGGGAAAGGAGATATAAACGCCGGTTTTTTTGGTGTTCCGGAAGTGTAAGGGGAAACAGAGAGGGACATATGTCGAGTGGTCAAAGAGGTGGACCACCTCTTGTTTGAGAATGACGCTACAACTGAACCCACTATAGACAGGGTGCACAGAGAGGGGGGCAGAGCCGAGGGACCTCGCTCCATCCTTGTGCGCTTCCACTAGTATGCTGAGAAGACGAAAATCCTGGAGGAAGCCAAGAAAGCATGCAACATTACATACAACAATGTGAGAATTTCAATTTTCTAAGACCTGTCTGCCTTCATGCTGGCCAGACGACGACTGTGCATCCCCTAACCCAATGCTTCGTTGTAAAAAGGGTTTGGTACCGGTGGGGGTACCCTTTCTCCCTATCCTTTGAATACATGGGCCAAAGAACATGCCTAGTTACAGATGAAGACCTCTGAGGGCCGATCCAAGAATATGTTGACATCACCGACGACCTGAGATGGCCCACTGGGGAAGCAGTGGGTGCAACAGGAGGGAAAGGAAATGCGAGGGACAGAAGACGGATCCCAGGATCTATAAAATGTAAGAAGCTGAATACCGCCTGTTGCACCAGGAAGATGAACCGGGATGATCAAACGGGTGATAGAGGTCCACATCTGGGAGCAAACTCGAGACCTGAGCAAAGAAATGGCGTGCTCCTCCGGTGAACAGCAAGTATTCGGGAGCTCTTATGAGAGTGTACGGTTAGAAAATCAACATTTATGATGGTGGACGAGGGGAAGGGAAGGGGCTCAACAAGGAAGTTACATCAGATGAGGGGCCTGGCCACAGCAGGCACAATGGTGATCCAGTCAAGCACCAGGAATGGTCGAAATATTTGGTTGGGTGCCGGGGAAAGGGAGAGGGGGATAAAAGGGGACGACACAAAGGACTTGGTTAAGGGGGATGGGGGGCAGTTGGGTTCGAGCTCCACCCGGGGGGAGTGGGCTGGGGGGAGTGGGCAGGAGGGAGAGTTGAACAAAGGGGGATGGTGGATTCAAGCATACGTCAAGCCCCACTGGTGGGGCACAGGCAAGGTGAAATAAGTCAAGGGAACACACCAGGGATTCTACTTAGAATTGTCACATATGTAGTAATGGCTGACCACTTACCAGTGTTGGAAATAAGCTCCCTCAACGTCAGAGGAATGAACTCTCCCACAAAGAGGTCTCTACTCAGCAGGGAATTCAGACGGGCTAAACTTGACCTACTGTTCCTACAAGAGACACATTGGGTGAGGGAGAAAGTACCGGGCCTCTGAGGTAGATGGATAGGGGAGATATGCCACGCCTCATACAAAACCAAAAAAAAAAGGGAGTGGCAATTTTAATGGCCAATGAGCTGGGCTTCAAAACGGAGGCTTTACTTATCGACCCGGAAGGTTGTAACCTGTTCATTAAAGCGAGACTACAGGGGTCCCTGCTGATTCTGGGGGTGATTTATGGTCCGAATGAGGGTCAGGTGCTGTTGTGGGAGGGGGTAAAGGACAGATTAAGACGCTGTTGAGGACATCCTGATTGTAAGAGGGGACTTTAATATGGTGATAAACCCAATGAGAGACAGGAAGTGAATGGCACCCCACGCTCTTTTAACATCGGATGACTCCACATCCCAGAACTTCTGCAGAATCAACCTCGAGATGGGTTTGGAGGACACGCTACCGAGCTCGGTTGAAGGCGACCCCCCCCCCTTACACATATTACTCGAAAACCCATGAAACTTTCTCAATGACCGACTACATCCTAGTAGATAGTTCCCTCCTCGCCCATACGGTGGACCTTAGGGTGGGCCTGGTTACCTGGTCCGACAACGACCTGGTGAGAATCACCTTGCTGGGAGGATGGGGTCGACAACAAAGGGTGCGATGGAAATGCAACAACGCCCCATTGAAGGACACGATCATTGCCAAAACGGTGCTAGAGACCATAATACAATACTTTGAACTTAATGACAATGAGGAGGTCAGCCTATCCTATGGGATGCATTTAAGGCCACAATACGAGGGGTTCTGCTAAAAGCCGGGGCACAAAGGAAAAAAGGGAAAGGGACATCCAGGAAAAGGCCCACTGAGACTAACTTGCGGAATTACAGCCCGGTCAAGTGCCCAAGCAGCAGCACTAGACCAATTTAAAACCCAGCTAAAGGATCTCTTACTGACCAAAAAGGAGAGGAGTCTCCAGTACATCAAACAAAAATACTATGAAAAAGGGGACAGGGCAGATAAAATCCTGTAATGGAAACTGAGGGAAGCCCAGAAAAGTAAAATGGTTAAAGCCACGAAGTCTGAAGAGGGTATGTTGAACTATGACACCCCGAGTATAGGCAGGGCCTTTAAACAATACTATGAAAGGATATACAAATCGGAGTTTGATGGCGATTATGCTTCGATTGAATATTTCTTAGAAAAGATCCCTATTCCAGGCCTTGCAAGTGATGTTGCAGGAAGCTTTAGAGGCCCCTATAGCAGAAGAGGAAATCGTCCAGATGATAAAGGCAATGAAGGGAGGCACGACACCTGGGGAGGAAGGGTCTCAGTAAAGTTTTATACATTATTTCGCTCCACTCTCACCCCATACTTGGCTAAAGTTTTTAACGCGGTCCTGAAGGGGGAGACCCTACCAGAGACAATGATGGGGGCCATCATAGTGGTTCTACCGAAGGAGGGGAAGGACCCGACCGAGTGCTCCTCCTCCCGTCCAATATCCCTGCTCAACACGGATGTTAAGATCCTGGTTTAGGTGATGGGTAAAAGGATGGAGGGGATTATGCACTCCTTGGTCCAAGGGGACCAAGTGGGCTTCATCAGGGGACGCGAGGGGTCGGATAACAGCCGGAAGACCATAGACCTCATCCACTTTACACAAGAGTCAGACCTCAACACTACTTCCCCTCGACTCAGAGAAGGCTTTTGATTGAGTGGAATGGAGATACATGACGGCCCTCCTCCAGAAAATTGATTTCGGGGGAACACATGAGGAAATGAATAGCCACCCTGTACAGGGTACCCAAAGCGAAAGTACGAGTAAACGGGGAACTCACATCCTCCTTTAACCTTACTCGGGGTACGAGACACGGGTGCTCCTTGTCTCCCCTGATATACGCCCCTACAATGGCACCCCTACTGATAGAAGTAAGGACTCACCGGGGATACAGTGGATTCTGTCACGCTCACCTGGTCTCCACAGGGGTGTAGCACGTGGCTCCACAAATGATGTCCGCGCTGGCGTGGTACTGCACAGTTGATGCTGCTGTGACTTCTCCCTTGCTATCACCCTCACGAGGCGTTTGTCTGCAAGATCGAAATAAGATATGAGCCACTGAGTGGGGTTGAATTGGACCCACCTCCTCCACCATCTGATACCCTATTCCTCTTGATCTCACCTTACAATTTTGTAAGGTAGACCCTCCGTCCTGCAATCTAGCAGGGGTGCGATTAATACAGTCTTTCCGAGGATCGAGTTACTTCACTGATCCGATGAGTGGTTGCCGAGTCTTGGAGAGTTGGGTAAAACAGGTAAGTCTCTATGCCAATAACTGCTTAATAAAGGTGTTTTAAGTCTTAATTTTGCCTCAACCCCTTTTGATCTGTGTCTTTGTCTTTTCTTTCAGGCGCGGCCTCGAATGGATTTCGAATGGAGGTTCAAGTGGTTTTAAGATGCGGAGCAGATTTCCTTCAGGTGAGTTGAAGCGCAAGAGAGAGGCGCTGTAAGTCTAAAATACTGGTTTTTCTTCCGTGCGCGACTAACCTGTTGTTTCTTCTTCTTTTTTGCAGAAGCAGCGCAGCGTCGGAATGAAGAATGGATGAACCGCTCCGAAGATGCTCCGGAAGAATGCTGAACCCGAGTGCGTCTTGCGGCCTGAACTAATACCTTCCCTTCAGCTGATGTGGAGGTCCGGGAGCGGCTGAAGAAGCAAAAGTTGGAAGGATGCTGCAGGTAGGTAAGGCTTTGCTGTTGTACTGACTTGTTTTCTCTTGCTTTTCTTCTTCTAGGCACCGATGGATGAAATTCTGAACGGGCGTGGCTGCAGAAGTTCGAGGACAGGACAGACACGGTGAGCGTTATGCTGCAGGAGTGCAGAATAACGCAAAGTGTGTTCTGCCTGCAGGGCGTGGCATAAATAGCCTTGCAAGTAGTTCCAGGTAAAGTAGTCCCTTTACCACACCCTGTTCTTCAAGTAAAATAGTCCCTCAGCCACAACCAGAGAAAGCTGAAAGTCTCAGCCTCACTAGGCTGAACAAGTAGTTTCACGTGCTGCATCCCAATTTATGAGCCTGGCGCCACCAGCGCCAGGACTGAGTCCAAGAGGCTCTGGGACACTCCCTCGGGGCTTGATTAATCCTTATGGGAGTCGATGACTGTGGGGGGCCCATCGGATCCAGGGGGTTCTTAGCGCGAACCATGACAATTCGAAGGGGTCAGATGGAATTTAAACTCTCCCTCTTTGCTGATGACATATTGGGCTATTTGGTCGACCCCCACACATCGCTTCCGCCTCTGCTTTCCTTGATCGACACCTACAGGGCCTTTTCGGGGTTGAAAATCAACAAATCCAAATCCATGCTGCTATCACTCCAAACGCATGACCTGACCTTGGATCTTCTAGACACTTTCCTGGGGTTCAGGGTTGAGAAATATGCTCTACAATACCTGGGGGTGCGAATCACCAGGAACCTCTCGACGCTGGCAACTGCCGACTATGACCCGTTAATGGTTAGCATAAAGACAGATCTAATACGATGGGGTAACATGATTCTGTCATGGTACAGATGTATGACGGCAGTGAAGATGAATATCTTACCCAGAATACTCTACTTGTTCACAGCCCTCCCCATGAAAGTACCCAAGCACACCTTCAAAGAACTCCAGACAGTGGTGCACAAATTCATCTGGCAGAGCAAGCCCCCTAGGACCAAGAGGTCCGTACTCACTCTCCCCAGGGAGGAGGGAGGATTCGGCCTACCCGACTTCTGGCATTACCATAGAGCAGTCCAACTTCGGGTCCTCCTGGAACACATGAGGGATGGGATGAACACGTACTGGACATATCTGGAAGATATGGGCACACACCCACTCAAAGTGAGTGACCTTCTGTGGGCCCCTACGAAAAGACATCCCGGTTAGAATACTTGACCACCCCACCCTTCGGGTATTGTGGTCCCTATGGAGGGAGGGCACACAAACAGAACATTTATCAACATGGTCCTCCCTGATGGTTTTGCTATGGGGGCCCGTTCTCAAACTGGGAGAGAGGGGATTCCGAAAGACGCAGAAATGGTCAGAAGAAGGTATGGAAAGGGCAGGACAATTATTCCAGGGGGGTGAATTCATACCATACAAGTAAGTGGTAGAGGCCCTGGGGCTCGGCACGATTACAGTATTTGAGTACCTAAGGCTGAAGGTCCTATAATGCGACCAGAAATTGGGTGAGAACCTCAAGAGACTGCTAACCCCCTTCTAGAAAATAATCAATCCAGCCACTTCAAGGAAAGGGATGCTATCTAAATTGTACAAAGTTATCAACACCAATAACATACCAGAGAGACAGGTGTTCCAACAATACTGGAATGAACTTGCGGTAGAGGAACTCACGGAGGAGGTATGGGGCAAGGTCTTTAAAAGAGCCTTTCACGGGAACCTGTTCACTGCTGACATGGAACTTAACTTTAAAGTACTCCAGGGATGACATAGAGACCCTCTTAAAATATCAAAGATGTTCCGCGGGGCATCTCCACGATGCCCGAAAGGATGCAGCAAAGTGGGTTTGAGGGGCCACATGTGGTGGCACTATACAGATACAAATCTACTGGGAACATCTGCGTGGGTGGATGGCCAAGGTAACAGGGGAACCTCTCTCACTCGACCCATTGACGGTGCTGCTGGGCCTGCCACCGAGAGACTCAGACATTTATAGGTACCCCAGAATGTGGAAAAAGATGTTGCAGACGGGTCGGGTAGCCCTGGCGCAGAAGTGGAAAAGTCCCATGATCCCTAACAAAAAAGAATGGCTGATAAAAGTGAAAAACATGTTCTTAATGGACTAGCTAAGAGCCATTGTGAATGAGGAATATAGCACCTTCCGGTCATCCTGGGATGGTGTTAGACAGAAATGGGGGTGGGAAGTGCATTGGGAGAAAGAGACCGCTTCCTCAGGATGTGGGGCACGGCACAGATTCTATGTTAAGATCGGTGGAAGGAGCGAGCGATCCCCCCGGGCAAAGAGGGGGTGAGTGGGAGTGATGAGAGAGGGGCCCAGGGGCCTCTTTAATTTCAAACTTACCATTAAGGAGCGTCAAGACACAGAAAGCCGATTTCCTATTATGCCTGGCACTGGGAATAACCCTCGGAGACGTGGACTTATTGCAAACCTTTCACCAAATTGAACTGACTTTTTAAGCAGAAGAATCCACAGTTGTTGTTTGGGGCAAAGAGGAGGGTGGGGAGGAGGTAAGGGGAAATGTTATGTTTACAAGGGACAGACTAAATGTCGATGAGAAATGTACCATTGGTCCTTGTCATGTTCTGTTTAAATACCAATAAAAATCTAAGGTAAAAAAAAAGATCCTTGAGAAAGCAGTATCCACGCAACTCCTCCAATACATCAAAGCTAACAACCCCCTTCAGTCCTATCAATCTGGCTTCAGACCCAGATGCAGCTCAGAACCGGTTACGATCAAGGTGATCGATGATGCACTTAAAATCCTCAATGATGGCCATCCTTGCCTCATATTTCTCCTTGACCTCGCAGCAGCATTTGACAAAGTAGACCACCAGAAACTCACCGACAATCTACATTACTGCATGGAGATCAGCGTGACCGTACTCAGCTGGTTCAAATTCTACCTTGCTGTTAAGACGGATTTCTGAACTCTGTCCTGGTGGCGCAGAAGTTCAGAAGGCCAACCTAATTACTTGGAACAGGGTAACCTCTGGACGAGCCAGACCAATCAAGGTAGCGATTGCGGCGGTCAAGACTAGGTCTCAAGAGGGGTGAGGGTGACTGAAAGCCCGCAATGAGCACACAAAGCAAGAGCGCTTACAAACTACTCCAAACAGTTGTTATATCAAAAATAGATACACATTTATTTTAAGGCCTTTAAAATAATGACCGTAGCGAGAAAATCACAATATCACAATATTAAACCAACACATACCATATCAACACAATATATATACAAATATGACAGTCTTAAGCATTAGAGGCACGAAATGTGTAGTCCACCTGCCAGGGAAGGAAAACAGGCAGTGCGATAACGCTTTAGACTCAGTTCGCCTTCAGAGGCACCTAACTAGATGGAAGTCCGAGCCCTGCGAAGAGTGTAGCCTTGTGCTCAAAGTACCTGCCACGCCGGTGCCAACGGGCAAAAGGGGGAGCTCTTCGGAGGAAGTCAGGCATTTCGGGTTAGTGCACAGCAGAAGGAGAATAGGTTCCGCAACTCAAGCGCAGCCTCCACAGCGGGCAGAAGCAGAGCGCGAGTACGGCAAAAGGGTGCTGTTTTTACACAGCAGGGAAAAGCAATGGGATACTGCAGGAGGGCGACCAGATCCTAGCTAAACTACTCACCGGTCCCCGAAGCAAGCAGACCCAGGCTTCTCCACGTTAGTTTCAGCAGCTGGCAGGTTCAGAAGAGCAGGGAACGCCTCGTAGTCGTGTAGAGCAAAAAGACGTCCCAATCGACGAAACCAGCAGAGTTTGTTGCCGCAGCAGGACAACGGAGCGGCCGTGTGTATTCAAGCCAAATGTACACTCCTCCCTTCAGACTTGGGAACGCCAAGTGTACGAAGCGTGGGAGAGTGACAAGGACTCGAAATACAACACGACCTGGCGGCGGTTACAGAGCAGGACTCCCTTGTAAGCTGGTCAGTCAACTGGATGGCCCAGAGACACTTCCGAAGGCTTACTTGGCAGGAGAGGATGAAGTCGCCGGGAATAGCTGTTCCTGCTATTCCAAAGGTTGAAGCACCAGTACAGGCCTTCTGGTTCGATCAAAGGAGGAAAGGGTTTCACAGGACGACAGCAGTGCAGAGGAGGATTCCTTCAGCGGGTCACCAGCGATTTCTCGGTCCAGCCTCGTGGTTGCAGGATACTTGGCTCCTGTATTCCTTTGTTCGTGAGAACTCAGGAGATCGACATGGTAGTGGTGTTTCCAGCTCCCTCTTATCCACGGTTCCCTTCGCGCCAAAACAGAGGGGAGCCAATGGGAGATCCGCTCATCAACACACATACCATACGTGGACCAATCACGGACCACGGTGGTCCCAGGCATTCACACCACCCTAGACTCTCTGGCACCCAGGATGTGTATTGGGACCAGACATCCCAGCCCACACCCTGGAGGCACACAAACGACATGTAGAAGCCCGCGAAAGCATCTGCGTTTCGCGGGAAAGTACATGCCCAAATAAGGAAGGCCCCGGGTCGCCCGACCTGGGGAAGGTGAAGGGAGCAAGACGGTCAGAGGACAGGACAAAGGAGCCTCGTGGTCTGGCCATTTTGGGGAGCCAGGCCACCATTTTGGGTTCAGTGCAAAAAACGTGCTCAGAACGCCAAAAGGAGCTCAAAATAAACAAAACGATCGCTGCCACCATTCCAGTCCCTGAATGACTTGCACTGATCAAATACCATCCTAAAAGAGTATCTAGGGCCTGTAGAAGGCTAGAGACCCAAGAGAGCTGTAACTTAGCTTACAGTGCCCTCTTGTGTCGTGTTGCACTAAAGCTGTGACACGATAAAAGAAACTACGGGAAACAGCGTTCCCCGGTACTGACTGTCTTAAGGGCATGTCAGTTTCCCCGTAAGAAAGGAGCGAAAGCGCAGAGAAGTGCGGCAGAAGGCTGTACTTCTCTGGCAAAGTCAAGAACAAGGTGAAAAACAACAGCAAAAGGTTTAGGGGTTGCCACATGGAAGGAAAATTACTTACAATTACGAAATCTTTCCTAACACTCGCCCCTCCCAGACTATGGACAGGGGGAACTAATCCACCCCTGGATGAGTCTCTTGTTCAGGTCGGTTAAAAATTCTGGACAACCCATCAGCATTGCTATGTTGGACACCTGGCCTATGCTCAATAGTGAAGTCGAAGCCTTGTAGACTTATGGACCACCTAAGCAACTTTGGATTCTCCCCCTTCATGTTCATTAGCCACTTTAACGGCTTATGGTGAGTCTGCACAGTGAAGTGGGTCCCATAGAGGTAGGGCCTCAGCTTCCTTAGGGCCCACACAACAGAGAAACATTCTTTCTCTACCGTGGACCATCTGAGCTCTCTGTCCTTAAGCTGGCGACTAATAAAACCGATAGGGTGTTCCTTACCCTTCTCATCTACTTGTGATAGTACAGCTCCTATCCCAGTGTCAGAGGCATCCGTCTGCACGATAAAAGGTCTTTGATAATCAGGGGCCCTGAGCACAGGGGCCTGGCACAAGGAGTCTTTTAAGCCATTGAAGGCCTTCTCACACTCGTCGGTCCAAGTTACCTTCTTGGGTTTCTTCGGAGTTGTGAGGGCAGTCAGAGGAGCAGCTATGGTGCCATAGTCTGCCATAAAATTCCGGTAATACCCCGTGAGTCCTAAGAAGGCTCTCACTTGGGTTTGCGTAGTGGGGGTAGGCCAGTCTTGTACTGCTTGTACTTTACTGGGTAGAGGCTGTATCCTCCCTCCACCTACTTCATGTCCAAGGTAAACCACTGAGCCTTGTCCAATCTGGCATTTACTAGCCTTTATGGTCAAGTGGGCTTTCTGAAGAGCCTGGAGCACAATCCCGAGGTGTTTCACATGGTCTTCCCAGTTGGCACTGAAAACTGCTATATCGTCCAGATATGCAAGACAGAATTCGTCCAACCCATTCAACACATGATTCACAAGCCTCTGGAAAGTGGCAGGTGCATTCTTCAACCCGAACGGCATTACCCGGAATTGGTAAAGGCCGTCTGGAGTAGAAAATGCTGTCTTCTCCTTGGCATGTTCTGCTAAAGCTATTTGCCAATAGCCAGCAGTGAGGTCAAACGTGCTGAGGTACTTGGAGGCACCCAAAGTATCCACCAGCTCATCTGTTCGAGGCAAGGGGTGTGCATCTGTCTTGGTGACAGCATTCAGAGCCCTGTAATCCACGCAGAACCTCAATTCAGAAGTGCCTGCCTTTGGAACCAACACCAAAGGGCTGGACCAAGGACTACTAGAGGGTTCAATCACCCCAAGATCTAACATCTTGTTGACCTCGGTCTTAATATAAGACCGTACTTTGTCTGACATCCTGTATCCCCTACTTTTGGTAGGTACACTGTCTCCTGTGTCAATGTTATGTTTGCACCAAGGTGTCAAACCAGGCGACTGTGAGAACAGGGGGGAAAACTGCCTAAGCAAACTTTTCACCTCAGCCTGCTGATCAGAAGTCAGGTGAGGGGCCACTCGGACACCCTCCAAGGAGCTATCTGAAGGACCGCTTTGGAACAGGTCGGGGAGAGGTTCAGACTCCTCTTCCTCAACGTCTGACGCCAGTAGCAGTGCTGCGATTTCGACTCTTGGGACGAAAGCCTTCAGCCTATTCACGTGAAACACTTTTGGAGCCTGTCCAGGCCTTCCAAGGTCCACTAAATAGTTCACCCCACCCAGGGGCTCCACCACTGTGTAAGGGCCTGACCATTTGTCCTGTAAAGCTCAAGGCCTTATTGGATTCATGATCAGGACTTGCTGACCAGGTGTAAAGTTGATGAGGGAAGCTTTCTGGTCGTACCAATGTTTCACCAGCGCTTGCCCTGCCTTCAATTTATCACTAGCCAAGCCCATCAGAAGTACCATCCGTTTTCTGAGCCCTAGCACATAATCAACTACATTGGTAGTAACAGGGGGAGTGGGCATCTCCCATCCCTCTTTGACGATGGCTAAGGGTCCCCGTACGGGATGACCGAACAGAAGTTCGAAGGGGCTGAAGCCAACACCCTCCTGTGGTACCTCTCGGTAGGCAAACAGTAAGCATGGTAAAAGAAGATCCCATTTTCTTCTCTGAGGCTCCTCCAGAGCCCCAATCATGCTCTTTAACGTTCTGTTGAAACGTTCCACCAGACCATTGGTCTGGGGGTGGTATGCAGAAGAGAACTTGTAGGTGACCCCACATTCTTTCCACATAGCCTGCATATACTTCGACATAAAGTTGCTGCCACGATCTGACACAACTTCTTTAGGGAAGCCAACCCTAGTAAATATGGCGAGTAAAGCTTTTGCAACTGACTTGGCAGTTACAGTTTTCAATGGGATGGCCTCAGGATACCTGGTTGCATGGTCGACCAGCACCAGGATAAACCTATTGCCCGAGGATGTTTGCGGGTCAAGGGGACCAACGATGTCGATCCCTACCCTTTCAAATGGTACCCCCACAACTGGGAGCGGTACCAACGGAGCTTGGATTGTCGCGCCAACCTTACCAGACAACTGGCAGGAGGCACAACTCCTGCAGTGACTTTCTACTTGCACCTCCATCTTGGGCCAGTAGAAGTGCATGGATAACCTTTGCTTGGTCCTCTTCATACCAAGGTGACCAGCAAGGGGAACTTCATGCGCCAACTGCAGGAGGAAGGGCCTAACAGCAAGGGGAACCACCAACCTCCTATGGTCTCCTTCTGTAGACTCTGTGGGCTCACTATACAGGAGTCCACCTTCCCAATAAATCCTATGCTTCCCAGGAGGCTCACCCTCAAGCTGGGAGCAGGCCTGTCTCCTTAGGCCTTCCAGAGATGGGCACTCACGTTGGCCTTTACTGAATTCGTCCCTATCAGGACCTCCTTCAACTAACAAGTCTTTTAGTTCAGGATGATCGTTGGGGTCGAATACTTCAGGCATCGCCACCTCCTCGTCAGGCCCGGGCGATTGACCAACTTCCTCCACCGCAGTGGTAGGCGAGCTCGGGGGAATATTCTCTTTCCCTCGTTTTGACTTGTAGACTCCTTCCGCCTTGGGTTTCCCCTTCGGCTGGGGCGCCGTATTGGACTTGGCCAATGCTGCCCGTGCTTGAGACCGTGTGTAGGGTCTTTCGGCAGTGTCTCCTACGAGCCCTAAAGCTCTGAGATCATGACCCAACAAGACCTTTCCCGGGACGTTTCTCTGAATGCTCACTGGAATCCTGACTGCTGTACCATTTAAAGTAAGATTTACAGGTATTACTGGAAACATACGGAGGGGGCCGTCAGCCAACTTAGTGGGCATCAGAGTAGCTCTGGCAACTTCCTCTGAGTCTACCAAGGTAGAATCCACTACAGTGCGACTGCAC
Organism: Ambystoma mexicanum; assembly: GCF_040938575.1. NCBI lineage: Eukaryota > Metazoa > Chordata > Amphibia > Caudata > Ambystomatidae > Ambystoma > Ambystoma mexicanum. The sequence goes on from NC_090929.1 coordinate 1,295,524,992, forward strand.
CCACTATCCCTAAGAGCTGGAGTATCCACTCCATTGATCAGCACACTGTCTTTAAAGTAGTGCTTGGTATTATCCGGAATCCTAGCATAAGCCTCTGCGACTTTAGGCTCCCAGGAACCCAGGGACACTAAAACTACCTCAGCCTCTATTCCGCTGGGAAATGAGTCTGAGGAGAAGGATGCTCCTGTAATCTCTTCTTCCTCGTAGGAGGAGAAGGCCAGATTAGCGGAGTGGACCCCCAAAGGTCTAACCTTACACCGGGGATCCCCCTTCACATGGTCAGTTGCTCCACAAGAAAAACAAGCCCCAGTGGGTCTGTTTACGTAGGGAGGCTTATTGTAACCAGAGTTCTGTTTCGGAGGCTGACCTCCACTACCCTGTGAGTTCTCTTGTGTCTTACCCTTGTTTTTCTTTTTGTGGCCCTTATGGGAAGAAGATTTAGCAGATTCCCCACCCTCCATATCCTTGGACTTTTTCCCTTCCTCCTGCTTACCAGGATGAGTTTTGTCCTTATGGGACACTCGATGTGACACCCATAAGTCTGCTGCAATGGCCAGCTTCTTAGGATCTATCTCCTTCGAATCGGCCAAATGCTGCTTAAGCTCCGGGGAAGAAGAAGCAAAAATGTGTTCCAGCATGACAAGATTTATCATGCCTTCGAAGGTAGAAACCTTATAACCTTCAACCCAGCCAGTTAAGTTTTTCAAAGATTCAGCGACATAAGATACCCAAGTACCACCTTCCTTTTTCTTATACTCTCGAAAACGCTTTAAATATTGGGCCGGAGTCTTCCCAAACTTTAAAATGAGAGTTTGCTTTAACATTGCGAAATCAGCCCGCTCAGCCTTCGACATTTCCATAATGGCACTGCAGCCAGAATGGGGCAGTCTACTGAGCAACCACGCAATCTTATCAGCATTGTCAACTTCTTGAACTTCGCATGCATACTCAAACGCATTCAGCCAGTCCATAATGTCATTCCTTTCTTCATACACACTGAGCAGATCTTTCGGAAACCGTGGATGAGAGGAAGCCCCAGACCCATGTCCAGGACCCTTGGACCCATTTGCAACCTGAAGCTTGGCCAGTTCCAACTGGTGATCCCTGTCTTTTTGTTTTTCTGCCTGTTCGATTTTTAGTTTGGCTATGCTGAATTCAAGCTCCTGCTGCCTAAACCGCAGCTCTTGCTTCTTGAATTCAAGCATAGCCTCCCCATCAACACTGGCAGAGGAAACATTAGACATCACATCCTCCCTGTCCTCGTGGTCGCGATGGATCAGTGCAGCGGCAGAACCGTCGGTTCTACCAGTGAGAGCAGCCCCACCACCTTCCGCACTGTCCTCAGAAGTTATAGCGTCAAGCTGCGCTTCTTGCCACGCCACGATTCTTTGGATCATTTCCAATTTAGTGCCTTGAGAGGAAACACCTCTCTCCGCACACATCTTCTTCAATGTTTCTGATTTGGAAGCATTTAAAGTTAACAAGGTATTTGTTTCCATACTGTTTGATAGGACTCTGGCCTTTTTAAAGTTATACTACAACAATTCACTACGTGTACTGGTTGGAATAACCTGAAATGCCTTAGTTCGAGCGCAACACTGGATACCTTCAGTCGTATCCCACCGCTGTACACCAATTTGTTAAGACGGATTTCTGAACTCTGTCCTGGTGGCGCAGAAGTTCAGAAGGCCAACCTAATTACTTGGAACAGGGTAACCTCTGGACGAGCCAGACCAATCAAGGTAGCGATCGCGGCGGTCAAGACTAGGTCTCAAGAGGGGTGAGGGTGACTGAAAGCCCGCAATGAGCACACAAAGCAAGAGCGCTTACAAACTACTCCAAACAGTTGTTATATCAAAAATAGATACACATTTATTTTAAGGCCTTTAAAATAATGACCGTAGCGAGAAAATCACAATATCACAATATTAAACCAACACATACCATATCAACACAATATATATACAAATATGACAGTCTTAAGCATTAGAGGCTTGAAATGTGTAGTCCACCTGCCAGGGAAGGAAAACAGGCAGTGCGATAACGCTTTAGACTCAGTTCGCCTTCAGAGGCACCTAACTAGATGGAAGTCCGAGCCCTGCGAAGAGTGGAGCTTTGTGCTCAAAGTACCTGCCACGCCGGTGCCAACGGGCAAAAGGGGAAGCTCTTCGGAGGAAGTCAGGCAGTTCGGGTTAGTGCACAGCAGAAGGAGAATAGGTTCCGCAACTCAAGCGCAGCCTCCACAGCGGGCAGAAGCAGAGCGCGAGTACGGCAAAAGGGTGCTGTTTTTACACAGCAGGGAAAAGCAATGGGATACTGCAGGAGGGCGACCAGATCCTAGCTAAACTACTCACCGGTCCCCGAAGCAAGCAGACCCAGGCTTAGTTAGTTAGTTAGTTTCAGCAGCTGGCAGGTTCAGAAGAGCAGGGAACGCCTCGTAGTCGTGTAGAGCAAAAAGACGTCCCAATCGACGAAACCAGCACAGTTTGTTGCCGCAGCAGGACAACGGAGCGGCCGTGTGTATTCAAGCCAAATGTACACTCCTCCCTTCAGACTTGGGAACGCCAAGTGTACGAAGCGTGGGAGAGTGACAAGGACTCGAAATACAACACGACCTGGCGGCGGTTACAGAGCAGGACTCCCTTGTAAGCTGGTCAGTCAACTGGATGGCCCAGAGACACTTCCGAAGGCTTACTTGGCAGGAGAGGATGAAGTCGCCGGGAATAGCTGTTCCTGCTATTCCAAAGGTCGAAGCACCAGTACAGGCCTTCTGGTTCGATCAAAGGAGGAAAGGGTTTCACAGGACGACAGCAGTGCAAAGGAGGATTCCTTCAGCGGGTCACCAGCGATTCCTCGGTCCAGCCTCGTGGTTGCAGGATACTTGGCTCCTGTATTCCTTCGTTCGTGAGAACTCAGGAGATCGACATGGTAGTGGTGTTTCCAGCTCCCTCTTATCCACGGTTCCCTTCGCGCCAAAACGGAGGGGAGCCAATGGGAGATCCGCTCATCAACACACATACCATACGTGGACCAATCCCGGACCACGGTGGTCCCAGGCATTCACACCACCCTAGACTCTCTGGCACCCAGGATGTGTATTGGGACCAGACATCCCAGCCCACACCCTGGAGGCACACAAACGACATGTAGAAGCCCGCGAAAGCATCTGCGTTTCGCGGGAAAGTACATGCCCAAATAAGGAAGGCCCCGGGTCGCCCGACCTGGGGAAGGTGAAGGGAGCAAGACGGTCAGAGGACAGGACAAAGGAGCCTCGTGGTCTGGCCATTTTGGGGAGCCAGGCCACCATTTTGGGTTCAGTGCAAAAAAACGTGCTCAGAACGCCAAAAGGAGCTCAAAATAAACAAAACGATCGCTGCCACCATTCCAGTCCCTGAATGACTTGCACCGATCAAATACCATCCTAAAAGAGTATCTAGGGCCTGTAGAAGGCTAGAGACCCAAGAGAGCTGTAACTTAGCTTACAGTGCCCTCTTGTGTCGTGTTGCACTAAAGCTGCGACACGATAAAAGAAACTACGGGAAACAGCGTTCCCCGGTACTGACTGTCTTAAGGGCATGTCAGTTTCCCCGTAAGAAAGGAGCGAAAGCCCAGAGAAGTGCGGCAGAAGGCTGTACTTCTCTGTCAAAGTCAAGAACAAGGTGAAAAACAACAGCAAAAAGTTTAGGGGTTGCCACATGGAAGGAAAATTACTTACAATTACGAAATCTTTCCTAACACTTGCTAACCGCCAACAGTTTGCACAAATGGATTTTTCCAGATCACCAACCCTACACATCACCTGTGGAGTCCCGCAAGGATCCACCCTGTCCCCCATGATCTTAAACCTTAACATGGAACCGCTCGGAACCCTCCTCCCGCCACACAAAATCCACATCCACCAATACGCAGATGACACACGGATCTACCTTAAGATATCGTCCATCGGAGACTTCCACAGGCTCAAGGCCTGCTGTGCATTGATTCAGTCCTGCATGTCCAGTGCTTACCTGAAGCTCAACCCCTCCAAGATCGAATTCCAATTGCTGACCAAGAACACCAAACACCCTTTCATCCAGACATAGCTCTCTGCTATGAACCTTGAGGGCTTCACACCCCAGCTGGCCATCTGTGACATGTCCCTTGTTTTTAAGATCGACAGACACCTCATTTTCAAACACCACATAGCAAGGAAGACACAAACCGCTTGGTACCAACTTTTTCTCCTATGGAAAATCAAGCCTTGGTCCTCTACCATCTGGATAGTGGCAGTGCTGTTTTTGTAAGGCCTTCTGATGACTTCCCTGGCACCCCTAAGATGTGTCCTGCATGCTGCAGCAAGACTCATTAAAGGGCTCTGAAAATTTGACTGCATCACCCCGACCATCATCAAACTGCACTTGCTCCCTCTGCAAGCCTGTATCATCTTCAAACCTGTTGCATCATCTACAAGACTGTCACTCTGAATTCCCCAAGCTCAGCATCTGCAGAAGCCTGCGATCCACCAGAAGTAAGGAAATGTGCAGACTTGAACTTCAACGGTGCAGGAAGGAAAGAGCCAGAAGACAGGCCGTCTCTGGCTATGCTCCAAGAACCTGGAACCTCCTCTCAGTCAAAATCAGTCTAGCACCATCACTTCTACAGTTCAGGAAAGAGGTCTAGACCATCCTCTTCAATGAATGGCTCCTCCCTAACACATAGGGCCACACACCCTGCACTCCCCACCCCACTTGAGACATCTGTGATCTGCTCCCCACTGCCCCCCTGATTGCTTGTAGATCTCTTGCAGCCAATTGCCCCCTCTGACCCCCATTAGCTCCCTGCTCCCTTTTTCTCTGCTTCCCTCACTGTGTTCATCCCCCTATGATCGTAAAAGCACGCTGTTGCTTCCAAAAGCTAAGTCCACTCTCAATAAGTAACCACATAATAATGTAATAATTATAATAACAAGGTAGGTGGCACCATAACACCCCCAGTGGGGCGTACTTGACCTGATACTCATTTGCCTACATGTTCATTAAGTATACTCCTTGTGAAAGACAGTTCATGTGATTTGAGGTTTTTACACCAGAATATATTAAGGCAATAATGTAATTACACTTCTTATCACAGACTAAACATTTCCGGAACCAATTGAGTTAAATAGCCAGTTGGGAAAGTAAATTAACCGCAGTGCCATAGTAATGGCTTGCCAGTGAGTAATTAGATAAAAGGTGTCTTTCTAATGTATTGGTACACTGGCACTGCCCAGAGATTCTGCACGTAAATCTTAAAACCAATCATCGTACATACAGTCTGGAAATGACTCTATTTACCTACCTGTGCAAGCCTGGTCAGCATCATGTGAACAATAAGGTGGGGGGAAAACCTCTTACACTGGTATCTGCTTGACATCTCTGCTTGGATCTCTGGGAGGATGTCCAGAGTGGTACGAATGTTGTCGTGCCTGCAGAAGGCATTTCTCTCTATATTGAGAATCACTGCTCTCTGTTCAGGATTATTTCCTCAGGATATGCAGGAGCGAGGGCACAGTTTTCCAATTATGTGGCCATCTTGAGCATGACTCGCAAGCACCCCATTGGAGCAGTGTTGTTTTATGTCCTGTGCAAGGTCATAAAACTATCCAAACACATTCTGCCGTCTCTGACCGCAGGGACACACTTCCCCTTAAACAGAAAGTGTCTCTTTGCTCTATTCAAGGAGGGCTCTCTCACCTGAGTAGGGGATTTGCTGCACTTGGCCTGCAGGACCTCACAAGTGTTTTGGGTAGGGGCATATGTATCAGGAATGGGCTTCCCTACTTGGTCCGTGGATTGTTGGTGTTGTAGACCCCTAAGACTGGAATTAGTTGCAACACTGTGATTGGCCCCTGCCATGTGATTGGTGCCATGGTGGGTGGCCATCCTCTCCATACCACCCCATGGTTCAGCCCATTGGCTCAGTGTGGCACTCATCCACTTGAGTCACCAACTTGCTGGTCCCCAGAGGGAGGCAGGAGTCTCCATCACAGTATTTACAGCTAATTTAAATACGACTTTTGTATTCCTGCCTGAGCACTTGTCCATGTCCCAAATGTTTATATGGTGTGTTGACCATGCAGATAATCCAATAATGAGTTGTTACCACCCAAATGTCCTCTTATATGTTGAATTGAAACATATTTGCGTTTGAAGTCATTTCCATTCTGTTATTGATAGTTACATAATGCAGCATTTTGATTATAACCTTCGAAACTATGTTTTGTTTTAATTTTCAGATAAAAAACAGACACCTCAAGCAAAGGGAGGTGTAGGTCACAGTGGAGAAAAAAAGGGCAAGTAATCCAAATGATTATCTTGTAGCAGTTATAGTAGAGCAAAACTGTAGAGTGGTGTTTAATATTTTAAGTAGGTTTCTCTCATTGATGTGCTCAAACATATTGTTCATTTGAAAGAAAATCATTTTTATTGGATAATTCTTCCTTTGCAAATACACGTTTTGCTATGTTGAAACTTCAGAGCCTTTTCACGCTCAACATGGCAGAGAATGTCAAATATTCTAAGTAATTCAGCCAGCACGTCAGGTAACATCAGATGGAAATGCCAACTTTCTTGTGTGTATATTACATGGCTTACGGTAGCGGCCTTGTAGTTATGGTTAAGTTGCTCAACCCATAGGAAGAGCACTTTTTGGGTGGAGTATAACTTTGCCCCCCTCAATGAATCCGCACAAATCTTTGCATAAAAAGTATATGGACCTGTCAGATTGAGTCTGCAAAGTTTTGTAAGGTGTTATGCAGATATGGGGTCCGGAGTTATAGGGGAGGCCCAAAATGTCTGGTTTTTCCCGTAGACGCAATGCAAAAGAGATTTTGCTCACGCCTACAGCCCAAACCGCTGGATGGATTTTCAACAGATTTGCACCAGGAGCAGCAGCATGGTCCCGACAGCGTGGTTTTGCTAAATTTGGTGTAAATCCATCTAGTTGTTTTTTTTTTAAACTGCCAAAAAGTAGGTAAAATAAATTAGTGATATCTGGGGTCAGTCTGCGGATTCACTTCACTGTTAGGTCAGCAGACGGGCCTCGGATTGGCCCAGGGGACGACGTGATGTCCGTGGCCATTGGACGTGCCCACTGATTGGATGGTGAAAAGCGTGAGGTGGGTCATATTTCTGGAAACGCTGCCATGTTGAATCCACAAACACTGGCCGGTGACCGTGGATAGCGCGCTGGGGGAAAAGTCTGGAAAACACAATTTGGGTTATTTGGTGGTGGAAAGAGGGGCTGAGAAGGGTGAGAAGAGTGGAATAGAGATGATATGGGGCTGTTTTTCAAAGTGAAAAAAGTGGATGTGGGTGCCGATTGCTACACGGGCATCGCGGTAGTCTGCAGACTGCGCTGTGAACGAGTAGCTTGGAAAAGACATTTGGTGTTATTTGATGGCTGAAAGAGGGCACAGAAATGGTAGGGGAGTGGAATGAAGGTGATATGGAGCTGCTTTTATAGTTCTAAGAATGGTTTGGAAATACTGCTGAGTCCGCGGTCTATTTTGCAGTCCGCGGACATCATTTTGATTGCAGGGAGTTTAGGGTGAGTTTTATTATTTGACTGTGTATTGTATGTAGTTCTTATATGGTTAATTGTCTTTTGATGGTTGTGGCAGTGGCCAGATTCTGGGGGGCATGGCCACAGGCCATTCCCCTCAACAATATGTCTATTGGCCAACCACCCTCCTCTTTCCTCCTTCTCCTCCTTCACCCTTTTCACACCTGAAGAAGTCACCGGAGTAGTCTGCTCCATAAACGTCTCTTCCAAACAGGGTTCCCCTTGCTCATCCAGAACATTCAAGGACAACATTGTCTCTCTTGCCCCTGGTCTCGCTGATCTCTGCAACCACTCCTTTGCCACTGGTTCTTTCCCCTCCGCCCTCAAGCACTCGCTTGTGAGCCCCTCCTTAAAAACCTGTCAGCAGACCCTACCTTTCCAGCCAACTACTGCCCTACCTCCCTACCTCCCTCACCCCCTTCCTGGGGAAACTGAAAGAGAAGTTGGACCTGCCCCAACCCAACTCTCACACTGAACTTGTTGGTGGTCTCCACGACCATCAATCTGGATTAAGAGCATCCAGAGGCACGGAAACTGCTCTTTGTAACACCGCTGAAGAACTGTTTGCATTCCTAGATTCCAATTCCCCAGCTGTCCTCACCCTTCATGATCTCTCCTCTACCTTTGACACGGTCACCCACTCCATCCTCATACAAAAACTCCATGACACCCTTGCTATCTCGGAACGGGCACTGAACTGGCTGACCTCCTTCCTAACTAACTGCTCCTCCCAAGTCATCCTGGGCACCTTCTCCTCTCCTACTTCCTCCTCCACCCATGGTGTCCCCCAGGGTTCTATCCTCTTGCATTGGCTATTTACCATCTACCTTACTCAGCTGGCACCCATCATCTCCTCCTTTTCCCCCAACTTCCAGTGTTATACTGGCGACACACAACTCTTCTTTAAACGTCCTGCTGACCCTCTTGCACCTTCCATCATCCCTGACTGCCTATCTTCCATCCAGGCCTGGTGCCCTTTCAATGATCTCTTCCTCAATGCCAGCAAAAGGGAGATCCTTCCCATTGGGACCCCCTGCTCCCAACTTCTTCCCTTCACTCTGGCCTTCCTCCATGGGCTCTCCCCCTGCTCCTTTTACTGAAGCCAGACAACTTAGAGTTATCTTCAACTCCTCTCTCTCCTTCCTCCCTCACACTCAGGACATTGCCAATAAGTCCCACTTTTAGCTCTTCCTTCTCAAAGGAATTCTACCTTTTCTCACCTTCCCCCAGAAGTTCAATGTTTCCCGAGCCCTGGTTCTCACTAGCCTTAACTATTGCAATAGCCTCCTCCTGAATCTACCTTCTTCCACTCTGCGACCCTCCCCAGCTAATCCAGAATATGACAGCAAGACTTATACTTGGCCTCAAGCCCAGGGACCGCATCTCTCCTGGCCTAAAAAGTCTTCACTGGCTCCTGGTTGCTTCAAGGATTACATTAAAATCCCTCTGTATAATCCACGAGGCTGTCTGGGGCCAGGGACCACACTCTCTGCAACTCTCTCTCTTACTAAATAATCCCCCTCTAAACCTCTGCTCTTGTCTGGCGTTTCGCTAAACAGAGGGCTGGAGGTCGATTGATTTCCTCAGCTGGCTCCCTTCTTTGGACAAGCCTCCCCTCCGTCTTCATCTTGAGCAGTACTTTCTTAAATTCCCAGAAGCTCCTCAAGGCTTTCCTCTTTACCTCCTCCTTCCCTCCTCTCTCCTTTGCTAATCTCCAGTTGCTTGATTGGTGTCCAGGGCCCTTATGCATCCTCAGGGCCTTGACCTCCCACACCGAATCGCCCCCAGCTTCTGTCCATTCTCCGCACTTACCTCGGCACCCCCTCCACCTTGGAGGCTTGCACTTACCATACATTGCACTTCACCTGTTGCTCGCACATGAGCACCCCAGCACCTATCCCATTCCCCCTCCCTTCTGCACTTGTACATTCTGAACACTCACAAGGCATAGTAGGTTTGTCTCCCCTCCTTGCCCCACTGTATTCTATATTTTAATTTTTTATGAATTGTAATGTTTCTCATGCCCCTGTCCCCTCCTTGTTGCACTGTGGGTGCTTTGAAACAGAATGTGCTTACTGTATAAGCACCTAACAAGCGAACAATAAATACATATATATGTGTATAGTAATTATAGGTAATGTAGTGGGAGTACAAAGTGTTTGTAATATGGTGGAATTATGTAATTGAGCGGTATATGGTACTTATGCTTATACAATTGTGGATACTGCTTATAGAATATGTATTTAATTATACTTGGTATGGTTACTTATTTTAATAGCGTTATGAATCTGGAATCTCTGGTTTGTTTTCTGTGGGAAAAAACAGAACAATTTCTTAAGCAGGATAGTTTACAAGCTTTAGTTGTATGCAATTTTACACGTACATTTTCTTTTTTAGACCCTCATAAACAGTACATTCTAAGTACCATGTTTGATACAACATTAGTGTATGACACATTAAATAATCATTGAGTCATTGGGGAAAAAAATCTGATTAAAATTATGTAAGTGTAAGAGTGATAGTATGTTTGTTTGAAGTATGTTGTGATTAAGGGAATGCTTAAAATGGTTCAATATCTGTTGGCGTATTCTAACTACATTAGAAGTTAGATTATATTTTGTTGTATAAGAATTTAAGTGTTTTGCAATGCAGGGTATTTTTTAAGTAGTTAGTTTCCTGTTGGCTTATTCTAACTGTTAATTGTGCTACAGTTTATTGACCAATTTTGGGTTGAACGAATATTAAGTAGGCATTTTTTTAATTTTCTGCTAAACTATGTTTTGGAGTAACGTAGGTATCGTTACATTCAAACCAACCACTTCTTTTTTGGACATATGAAGTGTAGTGCTCTGATGTGGTTGTGGCACCAGTGTAGTATATTATACCTACTGTTGTGAAGGTTTTCTTTCCAAGAGATACCTGGCTGTGTGTGAAACCTGTAAGTTTACAGTTATTTTTGGTACCATCTGCATTCGTTTGACATATTGGCTATGTGAGTTCATTTGTATGGTGGAACGATTGTCTGAATTGAAAAAAGTGCATAATATGCCATGATTGGCATTCTGCAGAAGCTGGTGAAATGCAATTGATTCAGAATGTGCTATGGATGCATATACAAATCGTTAATTAGGGATGTGCATTTGTGAAACATGGTTGCAGAGAGTGCATGCATGTTTTCACATTTATGAAATTTGGACGATTTGATTTATAGGGATGTTTGTGGTTTACAGTACTTGTACTAAGTACATTAGGAATTCTTGTGGATCTTCCTGTGCTTAATGGGACATTTTTCAGTTCCTGGACAGTAGTCCAATTCTCTTGCCTTATACCTGAGGCACTGTAAGTGTTATTAGGATTATTTGTGGCATTTCTATGACGGACGAACATTTGCAAACACAACTGGTCTGAGCCTTGTAAGTAAATGTTGTGAACAATTGGTGGCAATTGAAAAAGAAGATTCATTGTTACATTAGCATAACAATTTACTCCAGTTGTGTTGCTAAGAGAGTTCTGTTTGTGGATCGGTTGATGGGCCTGCAGAATTTTCTGGGGAAGAGACATTTGTGTCTTTGTTTTCTGATGGACTTGTAGTTGGCTTTGTACTACACAGTTTTGTGGTTGTATTTTTTGATGCCGAAGGAGATGGTCATTGTTTCTTTAGCTGTATTGTTGGGAGATCTGTTATAGATTCTCTTTGTATTAGTTGTCTTTTTAAAGGTTTCTTTTTTGGAGGTACAGGGTAGGTATCTAGATGGGGGGTGTATAGTGCCCATAGTCTGTTGTATTCCAGGATGCAAGGAATGTAACTTTGCCTTTGTTCGCATCAAAGTTAACTAGGAATTGGGAGAACCTGAGGGTGTCTCCCTATCTGTTCCCTGGGCATCTGTCATCCAGGTGGCCAGGACATGGCCATTGCTTTTGGATGGGGGTCCTTGGGGAGTGGGAGTGGGACACCCATAGGTGAGACTCGGTAAGCCCCTTCATTAAACACCTTTTCCCCATCCTACCACGTAGGATATTCCAAAACACTGCCCCTCTTTTCCAACAAGAACACTTTCGCACAACAAGAAAAACAATGGACTAACGCCAGAGCGGTTTACCTGATATGTCCCAATACAAGGGTCAGGCAAAGTCAGGCAATTGATCAGAATCACACACAATTGACAGCCCTTTCCCTTCCTCACAGGGTTAAAAGGTGGATCATGAGAGCACACTGCAAGCAAGGCAGAACACACAATGTGAGAGCTAACTCAGCACGGCAGTTCAAGAGGAGGAGAAAGATGGCACAAGTCGAGAGGATACCAAGGGGAGAAGTGACCTTGACCTTATCGACAGAGACCCGTGAAGCCTCAGGAGAAGGAATCGTAAGACCGTGAACAATAGCCAGCATGTGTTGCAGCAGATGTCAACAGTATCCAGACGCCTTCTCCGCTGACAGCCAAGCCAGGGAGAGACACATGGCCCAATGGTACCGGCCTTCACTCTACAGACAAGAAAGTAAAGCAGTTCATCACAGCCAGTGAGTCGAGGGGAGAACCAATAAAGAAACCGAACTGTTGAACGAAAGTAGCAAGTGGCTAATTGAACTTTGAATAAGAAAAGAACTGCTGATATAAGAAAAGGGAAAAGCCAGCATAGCAGAATCAAACACCACGTGGGTCTTCACTCGAGAAACGCTAGGCGATTACCCTGCTATTTAAATACAGTAACCAGAAGGCCTTAGGAAAAGGCAGAAGGGGGTCAAAGTGGTCATACAGGGGTCTTGTCAAATCCTCCGTACAATCAAAAGTCTTTGACCGACAGATGATTGGGAAACTAAGGGAAACAAATCCTGCCTGGTAAAACTAATACACAAACAGTGCATTGTAAAGGTTGGTAAGAGTGAACCCGGCGGAGGGGTGCCAACAAGAAGACACAAAAATCTGAAGTGCCATTAAACATTGTGTTGACAGGAGTGAACCCGGTGGAAGAAAGTCCACAGTGAATTGTTTGAAAAGACATTAAGACTTGTGAGTGTAAATACGGCATCAACGGCCGATTACGGCTTGTCGGTCGCGCACACCACACCATTGCGGAAACGGTATCACCGCTGGCACGGAAACTCCCACGGACACAGGTGCAACGTGAAACACAGCAGTGGAGTATCCATCTCCGCCGCCACGGATACGGAAATACCGGTTCCGGAAACACTGTGATCATGAAAACCGGAAAGAGAGCAACGGCCATTACTTAAACCACAATCCACTGCAATCCTCTGAGACCACAGGGCACATCACCTCTGGGAACAGCCAAAATCCACTAATATGATGCCATCTCACATCCCGGCCACCAGACAGCGGAAACAACGCTTCAGCGAGCCAGAGCTGATGGTGCTTGTTGAGCACTTTGTGGAACATGCCCCCATGCTCTTCAGCACTGACCAGAGGCGTAACACCAGGCAGTGGCAGAAGGAGGTCTGGGCGGAAGCAGCACGAAAGCACAGTGCCATCTGGGTGACCGTGCGCAAGGTCAAAGATTGCCACAAAAGGTGGGATGATCTACGGCTGCGAGTACGCAACCTGATTGCAGAACACCGCCAGCACAGGCACAGGCGGAGGGCCTGCATCGCCACTGAGGCTACAGTCATGGGAGGAGAAGTGGAGCAGTGTCCTGCACCTCAAAGGTATACAGGGCGTAGGTGATGCAGAGGCCGGAGTCATCCCAACTGGCAATGCTAGTAAGTACACAGAGATGAAACCCATGAGTGTGAATGCCCCCCCCAGCCAGGGAAGGAGTAACCCAACGCATCCACCAATGACCCATTCCCCCCAGCCAGTGCAGGAGTTACCCAACGCATCCACCAATGACCCATTCCCCCCCTCCCAGCCAGGGCAGGAGTGGCCAACACATCCACTAATGACCCATCTCCCACCCCAGCCAGGGCAGTAGTGACCCAATGCATCCACCAATGACCCAGACCACAACCAACACGCACATGAGACATGCCCCCTGCACATGCAGACAGCGCGTGACTTGAGTACAAGCTGAGACACACACACCTGAGTGCATCACCCGTCAAATGTGTGTACATGCAAGTGGACAGAGATTGAGTAGTGCGTTGCATGTGATGGACCCATTCACATCAAACCACACAACTAACAGCATGCCCTCTATTCCCCCACAGGTACATCAACCGACAGTGACACAGCGCAACAGGCTACGCTACGTCCTCTCGCACTTGCCCGACATCACCATCTGGCGCAGGATGCCACTGCCAGCACCTCTGGTACACAGCCACCGGCACTCCCAACATTGGGCACGGATGCCCCCATCTCCACAGATACCCCAGTGCTGCCTGTTGCCACAGACGTAACACCTGCTTCCATGTTGGCCGCAGAAAGCAGTGCCCGTCCTGTTGCCAGGGAGGAGGAGGAGGAATCAAGCGGCAACAGTGCACCGGTTGTACTATCAGACGATGCACAACAGGAGCAGGATGACATGTGTGACATCAGTCCCCTAACTAACCTGGTGTTCAGCCCCTCAGGAATCCACAGCCCAATGCGTTCACCCACACCCTCGATGGCCGAAATGAGCTCATACCTCCAGCGCATAGAGGAACACCCGGCCAGCCTCACACAGCTGGTTGAAAAACAATTGGAGGAGGCTAGGCAGCTGCGCGAAGAGGCAAGGTTGCAGCGCGAGGAGGCAAGGATGCAGCGCAAGGCTGCAGAGGGAGAGTACTGCCACCTCTGTGTGACGGCTGTCGAGGGCAATAGGCCGATTTGCCACTACAAACGTGACCCTGTCACAGCATGTGAGGGAGGGGAATAACATCATGTTCTCCATTGCGGAGTCAATGTTGGTGGCGCAGCAGGCATATTTTGGCAATGTGCCAACTGTTACAACACCAGTTGAATCCACAAGCACCACCCCCACGAGCTCTGTTGCGAGTAGCCCACGGAGGCGCTCAAGCCGGCTGGGCGGACCCTCTGGGAAAGACACATCCGCACACAAGCGTGGCCGTAAATAGTGGTATGATCATCTGGCTGTCGCCCGCACATTTAGGATGGGTTGGATGTATGGGGGTGGGTATGTTGGGGAGGTGGGGGAGGCCCGTAATAGGGTTAGTTGCTTGGGGCCTGGTTGGGGGTAGGTACGTTGGGGAGGTGGGCAGGCATGGGTGTACATCTTTCCCTTCCAATTCACCTTCATCCCTGTATAGTTGAGAATAAAGTATTGTTGAAAATGACATGACGAGTGGAAATCCTTGATTCAATGTGTATATACTATCCTCTGTATCTTCTACTGTGTAACTAGTTCTGGCTGTATCTTTTAAACGTGTAACTGAACAGTCTCATGCCTATATTGTAGAAATTGCCCCTTCACAATTGTCTGTATATAATGTATGATACTGTACAGCAATGTATAGCAATGTAACCTAAGCTGAACAACCCTCTTGATGCCTATTGCGCCCTGATACCCCTGTGTCTGGCGCGCATTACAAATATTAAAAATTACAAATTACAAATTCAATCCATTTAATGACATACAACATAAGATATTGCCATGATGTGCATGTAGAGTCTCTCAGAAAAAATTGTGAATGAGTGCTGCCCGTGCATGTTGTCTGCCCTGGGCACCCCTGCCAGGGAGTGCACCCATCCCATTCCTATCGTCGCCGTCATCATCATCATCATCCTCTGTGTCGGGGGGCAGAGGAACGTTCCTGCACATGCACATATTGTGCAACATGGCACATACAAGCACTATTTTACCGGTCTTTATTGGGCTGTACAGCAATGATCCATCTGATCGGCTGTGGAACCTGGCCTTGATTAATCCAAATGGCCTCTCTATCATGCCACGTGTGCGAGTGTGTGCCCTGTTGTAGGCCTCCTCATGCTTGTTGTGTGAGTGCATATTCTGCATCACCTACATGGGATTTGAAGCAAGGGTACATGTTATTGTTTGTGGTTTCCATGTCTGAATCAGATGCAGTAAAATCATGTTTGGTTCGTGAATTGGTCATATGGGGCATCCTATGACCAGACTTGTAGGACAATACCATTCCAGGGCCATTGGTGATCACATTGGTGCTTTGATATTGGGCAATGGCTCAATGCGCACAGGTAGATGCCCATGGGTTCATGTGTGGTTGGTGAGTATGGCATTGTGCAGTGATGTCCACACATGGTGCAGTCAGTCAATGGTCACTGTGAATTTGTGGTCAATTCACAATGCCGTGTAGGCACACATCATGTGCACAGGAGCTTTGGGCGGGTGTGGGACTCTCTTCCTCATGTCAGCCTTGCTTGTGCTGCAACAACATGTCTAGGGTGTGCATCTCCGTTGGCAGGGTGGGCACGTGCAAACTGTGGCAATTTGGTATGTATAGCAATACGATGTATGGGGTGTGGTGACTGTCCGTGCCATTGGCCAGGGGTCATGCATTGGCAGTTGTACTTACCTAATAGGCATGTGCTTTGTCCTGCATAGTGTTCCATGTAGCTGGCAATGTCGAATTCCGCAGGACCATCGAGTCATGTGTTGACCCCGGAAAACGTGCACAACAATGGGTTATCACTTGTCCAGCGTCAAATACCATCTGGCTATTCAGTGAGTGGTATTGTTCCCTATTGGGGTACACCATCTCCATTGCACGTGGGACTGTCAGCTCTATGTGGGTGCAGTCTAATGCACCGATGCAATTTGGCATGCCAGCAATGGCATGGAAGGCCAACTTGGTGGCAATGACCTGGCCAGGGGTACGGGGAGGGCGATGTGTTGTGACCCATGGCGCAGCAGAGCATCTAGGACTAGGTCAAGGATTCTGGAGAGACAGGATTGTGACAGCCCGTGCAGCTCACTGACAGTGTGCTGATATGTTCCAGTTCCAAGGAAATGCAGTACCGAGACCACCTTCAGCAGGGGGGGGGGATTGTAGTCCGGATGCCGATGCGGCTGCTGATGTCCTCCTCGATCATGGTGAGGATGGACATGATTGTTGGACGGGCAAGCGGTATAATGTGTGTATCTGCCCTGGGGTCAGGTTCCGGGGTGGGCCCTGATGCGGGGTAGTGAAGGCTGCATGCGGGGCCATGCCGGCTGCACATTTGGGTTCGGTATGGGTACAGGGTTTGAAATTTGCCGCCTGTGCCTCCTCTGCCCCACTGCTGCCACAATGTGCAGTGCTGCCTGTAAGTTCAATAGCCCAAATGCTGCTACTGCGGCTGCCTGCATGGTTGTGTTTGGAGGTGGACTGGGTATGGGATATGGCCCTTTTGTAGACTCCCAGTGGCCTGATTCAGTTCACCTACCACTTTTTAATGCCATCTACGTGGTTCTGGTGGTACCGCCATGATGTTCACAGGGTTTTCCGCCATTTATTTGGCAGTGTTTCCGTGTCTGTGCTACTCGTAATTTGCACAGTGTTACGCATTGCCGGTAACTGGTGGTGCATCAGTATATCGACGCGTTGTTTCTGCCAATGCAGATTCCGGGTGCGTTGTCACTGTGGGACTGGCTCCGAGGTGATGGTGTTTCCAGGATCACAGGTCTGAATTTGCCGGTTCGGTAAACGGTGCCGGTACGGATTTACCGGCACCGTTGATTCCAGACCGATGAACTCGTAATGAGGCCCAATGTGTTCAGATTTGCCATATAAGGCTGTACCTGTCAAACGGTCTGCAGCTTTGTAGGTCCCGCATTCTCTATGCGAGAGCATTTTTATAGCAACGCTGTACAATTTTTGTGATAGTGTTTTGTCAGAAGATATGTCATCCCAGAGGTCTTTCATTTCTGTTTTCTCAGCTTTGGTGAGATAGGCTGTGACATATCTTGCAATTGCAGTGGAACTGTCTGCAATGTACTGCATGTCTATGTTTACATTCCACAAGAGGGCAATAATTGCATTGTAATCATTGATGTACTTGGATGCTTAGTCCCTTTTAATGTTGTATGTATTTTTACAGGATTTGCCTTTCACGCTGTGTCTAACAAAAGACATCAAGCTATTTACTTGTCGTTTTTTGCAAACTGGTCTAGGGAAGCCAAAGTGACATTTGGTATAGTATTTGCCTTTGTTTTTATATCTACTTCAGCGGTATTTGCCACATTTATGTTTTTGGATGCATAAGATTTGTGTATGTAGGTCATGATCTGTGGTTTCTGAAGGGATGTCACAGGTAATGTGTTTTTCAATAAACTGTAAAACAGTGGTGTCACTATCATGGCCAAATCTAGGAGCATCTTTTATCCACAAAGGCATGTATATGTGTGGTGCGCCTCTGGATTGTTATTCCTTTCTCCAAAAGAAGTGTTGCACTTCTCTGAGCAGAGTGGTAGGTTTATTGCAGATAAAGTGCAACATAGCAATGAAGCGATGGTGAAAGTACCTTGATACATTGACAGGGTCAAGAGAACAGAGTTCTCCTGGTGTTTTTCTGCCTATGCTCTCTTTATTCTGGTTTGCAGTGCATAAGAAGTCTTGCAAGTCATCCCATGCGTACGCTGCACAACTACAAACCATGTGGGTGGGCATAGGTTCCTTAGCATACAACATATGTCAGAACCAGTATTCTTTTGTACCATGTTTGCCAAGAGATTTGTGATACTTGACTGCAAAACGTCATCCTTGTCTTTTATCTTTTGAAGCAGTTGGCTAGTGGAAATGTTTAAAAAGTTAAACCCTGTTTTTAATGTGTGTGTGCAACTCCATATCATAGAGTTTATAGTTCACTTTTGAAGAGGAGGTGGAAAATGTATTTGACATTTTGTCTGAATCTGGGTTCTTCGGAATACATTCTTAGAGTGATATTCTGATGCACTAATTTGTGTGGACCTTTCATCATGTCTTCCTCCTTTTCCTGTAGGAAAGAGTAGAGAAAAAGAACGTGCTTCTACACTTTTTTCCCACGTGCTCATTGGGGATCCTTTGGCTTGATGCAATTGATAAATTTCTAATGCATCATCAATAGTGTCTTTAGAGTGTAGTGGGTGAATTGTATACTGGTCTAAAATGTTGGCTGCACTAATAGAATCTACATGTTCAAATCGGCCAGTTGTTGGTGAATCTTGAATCATTTTGGGGGTTTCTCTTAAGTTTTACTCTATGTTTATATATTTGTAGTATTCATTGTTTTCTTTTCGATATTGTAGGGCGTGTCTAACATTGTTTAAGTTGACTAGTTGTTGCCACATTTTTTTGTCTTTTGTTGGTACACCATTAACTAGTACAATCAAAGGTTGATCTATTGGTCGTTGTAGTTCTAGAGTTTTTACATTTTCTTTGTGAGATCTAATGGAAATATACTACTTTGCCACAGATGCCCTTTAGTAACTCGGATGGAGATAATTTGGCTGATTTCGGTTGAAGGTGAATTATAGCTTGAAATGGATGTACTGTTTGGATTATAATGCTCTCATACAAATTAAGTTGTTGCAGAGCTTCCGGAAGTGAGAATATTATTAGTGATAGCACGTGATGGAAAGTGGCTATTGTCAAGCTTTGTTTTGCAGTACGTGCAAACTCTTGAGGGGTCAGTTATTTTTTATTTAGTTTCTGCTGTTAGTTATAAAGCTAATTGAAACCATTGGTATTCTTCATTGTCCTCTATTTTGTAAGCTATATCCACTATTTTTGTGCTCTTTTTATAAAGGGTTCTGCAACAACAGACACATATTTGGTCTGGTATTTCAGCAGATGTGTTTTAAAATTTAGCTATTTCTTTTTTATATGTCTTTATTAGGGCGTTGGTGTTTATGAGGTCACAGAATTTTCTAAGTAAACTTCAGTTCCAAAGTATTTACATTTGATGTGTTCTATTTCTTGAAGCATTCTTTGGCTGTTCCATATAGGAGAATGTTATTTCAATTTTGCAGTTCCAGAGCAGGACTTTTTGCATAGTATAGTCTATGCACAAGTTTCCGCATAGCAGAATGGTGTGTTACTAATATTTTGATCTGGTGGAAGGTGCTTTTGCAAGCAGTTTCGAAAATGCAGGCTAATGAATGTCCTCTAAGTCCAGTGTGGCTGCACACTGTACAAGAGTCCATAGTTTGTAAAGTTTTCATTTTACTTTTGTCTGTTAGTTTCACATAGTGATTGAGGAATAGTCGTAAAGATTTAAAGGATTGTTGGCGTACATTACATATTGTCCATTTGTACACTGGACGGTTTGTTTGAGTGAAAGGAGCATTTGGTTGAAAGTTTGTTAGGGACTTCTTTCTATAAGGGTTTCTTTTGCCATGATTGTTTTTTCCACCATTTCATATCCTCAACCATTATTGTCTATGGCGATTGTTTTTTGTTGTTCTTTTTTATAAGCTTCTTCATTGAAATATGGTTCTGTGCTGCTTGTGGGAATCCGTTCACCATCACAGAAGTTTGAAAAGGTCTCTATATTGACAGTGCACATGTTTAGAAGTACTTTTTTAATATATTGATTCATTTAATTAGTGGTTTCATTCTGTTTAAAATCAATATAAACTATGTTTCCTTTAGTAGAAAAGTGCTGTCAATTAGAGCTTGCAAGATTAGTCTCCTGCAGTAGTTTTAAGGGTTGTTTGTGATTTTTCAGCTGTTTTGCTAAGATTTTGAAGAACTCTACAGTGGAACTTCTTTTGTAACATACATTTTTTGGATTGCTTTACAGCGAATACGTTAACATTGGTAGATACAGTGTTAGGTTTGTTAGTAGGTCTGCGTTTCTCTGTACATATTTTTTTACTTTTAGTTTTTGCAAAAGGGGCATTACTTTTTTAGTCATGGCTGGTTTAGTTTTGTTGAGTGAGGTTACTAGCTCTTTTGTTTTAATGTTTTCTATACATTGTTTTAGAGGCGGATGACTATATGATTTGGTTTTATTCTTATCGGCTCTATTTTTCCATCCTTTTCTATGGAGTTGCTTTTTAGTTAGCATTTTGTTGTGTCTGTTGGGTAAAGAGAAAGTTTGGGTTTTGGAAGTTGTGCAATGTATATGCATGTATTATGAATGGGTGTTTGGGTATGGTTGGAGAGCTTAATACAGTGCTGTTTGATTGTGAGGTGGCATATGAGTTGTGGTTGGGAAGGTTGTGAGAGTAAGAGTCTTTAGAGGTGTGATGCATGGAAAGGGGGGACTATGGGGATCAACCAATTAGGTTTTCTGGGTGTGGTGTACAGGAAGAGAGGGTAGCAGGAGGTTTGTTTGCAGGAATTGTGAGAGCACTGATCATGGCTATGTGTTTCAGAAGGCAGAATGTGTGGATTTTAGGAGGCTCTTCAACTCAGTCATTGAAGGTGTATACTGAAAATCATGGCATCTTTGGAAGTACTGGATTGACAGAAGTGGATGTTTTGTGGCATGCAGTTT
The DNA here is from genome assembly GCF_040938575.1 of Ambystoma mexicanum. NCBI lineage: Eukaryota > Metazoa > Chordata > Amphibia > Caudata > Ambystomatidae > Ambystoma > Ambystoma mexicanum. Next base: position 1,295,545,904 of record NC_090929.1, read on the forward strand.
GTGGCTTAAACTGGGCAAGCTTGTTTTCATTTTGTGAGAGTATGGCTCACTTTAAATGCCCAGATATTGTAACTGTGCATTGTAGAGGGGACAGTTTGGTGTTTGTGACTCCAGTGTCTTTGCACATTGCCCTGAAGGATTTCTTTAAAAGCCTAATGGAACTGTTTCTTGCTGCCAGGATAGGTTTTTCTGAAAAAAATCAGAGGCAAACATGGAGATGTCCAACAAACTTGTTTAGTTCACAAATGGAGGATGGTAGTCTGCGGATGTCAAGTGCCACATCCAGGTCTTTTTAGGATGCTTGGCATTGAAAGGGGAATGTGGAGCCACAGACAGTCATGCTGTCCGCTGACAACCGAGTCACAAATAGGCCCTGAATGGTTGTCAAAAGTTCCCAGATCAACCAAGAATGGGTCTGGAAGCTGTGCAAGGGTATGGTTTTAGATCAAAAATACAGTTTTAAACTGTCCGCAGGCACCCCCGTCATGCTGCATGGGTGCAGTCACATGATTACATCCGCGGCCATCCGGTGGCATGACGGCCATCAGCAGACACCCATCAGGTGGGAATCACAGGGCGCATGCGCTGGGTGTCCTTAGAAAGTATGTCATGTGAAACTGGACATGTACGGACATCGCGCCTGTCCGGTAGCACCTCCATTTTGATTGCGGACACCCCTTACAGTCGTAGTGTCTGCAGACTAATAATGGGACTATAAAAAAAAAAATAGAAAATATCAGAACAATATATAACACAATCATAGTATAAAAAATATATTTATTCAAGAAAGGGATGGGGTATGGGAATGGGAAATATAAATGGGGGAATTAGGAATTTGTGTACAATAATCATGAGGAGAGGAAGGGAGTGAGGTTTCATCAAAGCTTCTTTAATTAAAATGTTCAGAATTTGATGGGGAAGATTCCTGGGGACAAGGGTCAGGTGCAACAAGGACAGTGATAGGGGACATTTTTTATGACATGATTTTTCACATACAGTAAAAGTTCTTTAGAATCATTACTTAGTTCATCCAATTTTTTAGACAAATTCATGATTTGATTATTTACACTTGGGGATAGGACTTTTGTGATTCTTGGGATTGTGTATAATTAAACTTGGACGTGGTTTCTTCATGAAAACTATGCACTGTGAGAAAAACAAATTATTATTCGGGTAAGGTGTGTACAAATTACATTATTTGTTTAAATTAAAATATGTATTGTATGCCATTAGAGATGGTATCGTCACTCATTTCTTCTTTTGGGAAGTTCTCCTCTAACCACTCAAGTGTATTTGCCATTTCTGTGAGAAAAAAAGTGCTTCTGTCTTATAACGCATGTTTATATAATGAAAGCTAATAATAGAGAAATAAATACAATGCACTTACTATTTAGTGAGAATTTGTCCTCCAATAAGCACTTGGTGTTTCTCAATCTTTATGCAGATTTCTACTGAGGAGATTATATGAAGTGTACAGTTATGGTTTGTGATTGGTGCATTACATTGTAATGTGTGCTAAGTGAAAAAAAATGTATTTTTTAAAGTGATTGTTTGTACAAATAGGTATGTTTGTATGTCGTAAACATTAGTTATGATTTTATTTACATCGGTTTGTTGTTTGATGGGTACAACTTTTTTGGGTCTCCCCTATGATTCTGGGCTTTGCAAATTCTCTCTGACATCTGGGGACTACTGCGCTGTCCTCGGAATCAATATCTGCCACATTGGGGGGAGTATAATATAAGGAACTTGTAGCAGATTAAGGGTGCACTACTAAAAACCCACGAAATTCACTGAAAAGACTTTGTTAAAGGTGTGTTATGGTTACAGGTAAAACCGAAAAACCTTTGAAATTCACCAGTTATGGTATGCTAAGTAACCATAACTTGTGCCACGTCCGTGCACTGCTAAGACTAACACCCAGGACATCAAAGTTGACATCACAAATGGCATTGATGACATCAACGATGATGTCCCATATGAAATTAATTTTGATTAAAAGTCTCTAAAAGGGGTTCTGTTCATCATGTTAGTAACAAGACCTATCATGAACTACTTAATGTATCAAAGAATGTACTCATCTGAACAAAACATGATATTGGAGTGTTTTTAATACAGGAACCTAATCAAACATACACATAGGCAATGACTGCAGCATGCGCCATAGAAGTACATTATTTTTAATCTGGTAATTTTGGAAAGTAAAATAATGAAGGGTGTCTTATCAGAGTTTTAAGTAATGATAAACATGGAATAAATAGCTATTGATTAAAGACTTACTACATACTTGCGTTACAACAAACAATACATATGAAGACCCACAATGCATACAAATTGGAGGCACATACAGGGAAACTTCAGTAAGGAGGAAAGAAACAACAACACCAAAAAATGACAGATACATTAGACTTTATCATCAAGTACAGAAAGGATGTGTGTGTTTGAGGATTGGTTATTTCCCTATGTATGTGTACCATTAACTGATGCCAAATCCTAAGGAAAGTGCCTGAACAACATAAAACAAGATTAATTTCGACATATGTAACACCTTGTGACTTTTAAGATTGTCTCCATCAGTGAACAAAACCATGTGGCCTAGATATGTCAGCGAACAAAAAGAATGCATAGGTGATGTCATCAATGCCATTTGTGATGTCATATTTGATGTCCTGGATGTTAGTCTTAGCAGTGCACGAAGGTGGTGTGAATTATGGTTGCTTAGCATGCCATAACTGGTCAGTTTCAAGGGTTTTTCAGTTGAATTTTTCAGTGAATATATATATATATATATAATGTTAATGTCACAATTGGATCATCACTTCCTTTTTATGCCACTGCACTACAGGTAGTAGGACACTAGAATGGAAGAAGGAAGTGGTTTAGTGGGTTTAATGGTGCCTAAAGTGTTATCACGTTTTGCTGTCATTGGATTTAGTTTGTAAATACGAGTTCAAGCGCTCATGATTTAAAGCACTCATGATTTAAAGCACTGCAGAAGCTGTGGCCTGGTTTTCTGTAAGCTAAAATTCCATAAACACTATGTATAAAGTGTGATGGATGTGCCAAAAAAGCAGTGCTCGAACTGCACGGAAAGAAGCAGTGGAACTCTGTTCCCTGCTGACCTGGCCCCACTCCCCACAAAACCCATCCCACAACTCATCCCACGCGTAATCCAAACCACCTAAAAAACACATTGGCTGTTTAAAGGAATGTTCACTGCAATGGACTGAAGTGCAAGTTCAACCTTCTTCCTGCACTTTTATTTTCAGACTAATTCTGGAACAGGTTATTTTTAAAATACAAGTATAGGAACAGTAAAGTTTTTTAAAAAAGTAGAGGAGCACCGCTCCCGCCCAATTCGACCACTGCAAAAAAGTCTTTCTTTTGAAGATTGTGGTAGTAAAACTGCCAATGCTTTGATCTCAAAAGAGAGAAAACTGTTCATGGCAGTGGGTCTAAAATTTTACCCCCAAATGCATATGGATCCCATTATGTGTGGCAGAGTTGTTCAGTCCATTGAAGTAGTTGTGTGCAACATGTAGAGTGGAAAGTATAAAAGGCACAGTAATTCTGTTTCTTCCATAAGTCTGATTAAAACCTTTCCTAAAACCGTTAAGACATATGCATCCTTGTGACACCACAGCCAAGACTTTAGATGTGTCATGGCAGTAGTTCTTGCAAAGCCAATGGCCTTAAATGTTCATCTTGCAGATCAGCAAAGTTAGTTCTATAAATTTATTTTGTAGAAAAAGTGATGATAGGAACATATTTTCTGGTAACAGATACTCATCATAATAGATTTGCATTTGTATTCCATGTGTTTCACCCAGAAATAAAAAAAGAGAACAGCAGTAATCAGCGCAATCCTACAACAGTTGCCTTTTGTTAGATGGAAATGTATTGTGCAACTGACTAGTTCATTGTGGGGAACATGTGATACAAAGACCAGGGGCAGTACAATAGTCTGAGGGGACTGGATATGAACAGAGTTCCAATATCATGTTCAGTTAGCTGCATGGTAGTCATGAATGTTCGGGTGATGCAACAGTAACTGGAGGGTGCTCCCTGACTCATTAGGGGGGAGCTTCAGAGAAGATATGAACATGAGGGTAGGGAGTTCCAGTGTTGCGAAGAAAGGAGGGAGAAGGAGTGAAAGTGATTACAATCTCAGGGTGGTTGGAAAACAGATATTGAAGAGGTCCCTGTGTCAGCAAGGTAAGGGAGTGCAAGCCCATGAATGGATTTGAAGATTAGCAGTAGGAATTTGAAGAGGAGGTGTTGGGAAGCGGGAGAAGAGCAAGTAATATTGTATTGAGTATGGTTGGTGAATTTAAGTACTTTGTCAAGCTCAGGGAAGGCATAGAGGAGGATGTCTAGAAGGAGACTGGCACATTTGTTTTGGCACAATGGTAGATGAGGAAAGGGGGATTTCTTTCTGATATGGAGTAGGTTAATCCTGGCTTCAGGAGATGAAATAGTGATTACATTGTGTAGGATGAGCTCAGTTTCAAAGAGGACCCCAAGGTTATGTGTCTTGTGGGAGGGGTAGATCATGTCAGGTGTAGATGAGAGGGGTGTGAGATGATGGGTCATTGCGAGCAGGTAGGTCGAATTTTTCACATTTGGAAGAGTTACACATTTGACAATAAAGTCAAAGAGGAAGGAGATGATTTGTAGCATCCACAAAGAGGTGATAGGAGCACCCAGATAGTTGGCTGTGAAGGAGGTCTAAAGTGTGAAGTATAAGGGGCTGAGGCGGGTCAGAAGAAGGACAAAGACATGTATCGTCCATTTTATTTTTAAAAGGTTTTTATTATCCTTTAAAATAAATGCCTATCTGTCCCTAAACTATGGGTTTTCCTTAGCTAACCAAAACTAACTAACATGCTTGTCGGTCGTCGGTGAGTCCCAAAAGGAAGTACTATCCTCTGCCCAAATCTAGTCTATTCTGTCCGTACCACTATTCAAAAAGGTAACTAAGGCACAGGAGAATTACTCCCTTCTGCTGTGTTCTGCTTCTCAGAAAAGTCACTTCAATATGTAATCTTTAGGTACTTCTTGCAACTATACTCAATATTTCAGAAATAGGTTTCTTCAGATTCCTGATGTGTCTCTGGCCCATTGCTTTTTTCCCTTCTGATACTCCTTCTCTCTCCTTGTCTTGGGTCTTTACAAGTATTGTTCTTCCCTCTCTTAATGCCCACTCTCTTTCCTGGCTGGGCCAGTTTATTTCCAACTCTTCTCTATTACTGGAATGAGCTTCCAATATTTATTCTTAGTTATATTCTTCTCTTCACTGTTACTGGGATGATTATGATTGTGCCAATAATGATTCACACTTGGATGCCTGTCCTCAGTGTTACTGGGACGAGTATGATTGTGCCAGTAACTGTTCACAATTGAACTCCACTCCTCAGTGTTATTGGGACGAGTATGATTGTGCTGGTAACGATTCACACTTGTATTTACACTGGAATACCACTCTTCATTGCTACTGGGACCAGTATGATTGTTCCAGTAACAATTCACACTTGGACTCCATTCTTCAGTTTCACTGGGATGAGTATGATTCATCTACTCTTTACCTCTGACATCCCTACCAGGTCGCCCGCCTTTCCGTTACTCCTTTGCTTGGGGTTAGCATTACAGGGCCTGTCCGCAGGATGGGAATCTCTCGTTGCTCTGTCAGTTTGGCTGCACTCTTCTCTTCTCTCACTCTCTCCCTCAGCATCCACTCTCTGATCGCAGATAGTCTGTGGTTTTGGAGCTGACTGGACTGGACAGTCCACCGCATTGTGGTCACACCACTACACACCCTTGGGTTTCTCTTTCCTCAGCTTCCCCGGTTATCAGCCATTCTCGCATCCCATTGCCGAGCCAGCTGTCTCTCGGGTCTGCACACTGCAATTTTGGCTTTTCCTAGGTTCTACATCCACACAGTTTCGAATCTTCTGTGCTTCTCTCTCTCTCTCTTGACTCCTGCTTCTGTTTTTATGACAGACAACTAGGCCTTCTCCAGTGTAGTGGTTTAGTCCTTCTTCACTCTCCATAGAGTGTTCGGTATTGCGCAATCACTCTTCTTCTTCTCAGTATTTGTGATACCAGTTTCTTTTACTTGGATTACCGGTGTTATTTAACAATTGCAAACACTAGTGTTATCTTCAAGGTTTCTTGGTTGTAGTACTGTAGCTGGTGAATTGTGAGGGAATATCTTAGGAAGTTCCTCTTGAAATCAGGAGTCCTTATCCCCATGGGCAGAGTCTCTCCCAGTGAGGTCCCGCTTGCCTCTAGCCCTGGGGATGGTAGTGGGCTCACCTCCCTAGCCTCACAAGGGAAGGCTCCCTGCTGGGGAGAAGTGACTGAATCCCATGATTTTTCACAGTGCCCAGGACGGACGCTTAAGGGACATGGACACGAAAAGAGGTCTGGTCAGAATGACTGTGCGCTAGAGATGGAGAAGGTCAAATGAGAACTATAGAGTTGGGATTCTGTGATCACGGATACCGAAGCTGCTGCAATTTAAAGAAGAAAGTGTTGTTCCACATTATCAAAAGTAGCTGAGAGGCCCAAGATAATTAGGATAGAGCATAGTTTAGGATGGTGAACTATGGTCATAAAGTTGAAGACTTGTGAGAGATATTCTATGTTGGTGATTGCTGCAGAATCCGGACTAAAGAGGGTAACAGAAGTCATTTGTGTCCAGTTAGGTAGAACTCCTGTTGAATACGAGTTGTTGAAGGATTTTAGAAAAGTGGGGAAGGAGAGATACAGGCCCATATTGGGGTGTGCTAAAGGCATTTTTAGATTTGGTACCTTGAAGCAGGCAGGAAAGATCCCAAGTGAGAAAGAAGTTGAAAAGGGAGTAGAGAGAGCAGCACAATGATTCACTGTTTGCAGGGCAAATGGGTCATGGAAGGAACATAGGTGGGAAGTGGCGGGTGAGATGTAAACAGGAGGATGGTGGTGAGTGTCACTGTTTAATGGTCTTCGATGAAATGTAATGGTCAAAGTCATAAGCAAAAAGGTAAGAGGAGATTATGTATGGGGATGGTGGTGCAAGCAGTGGGGGCAAGAGTAATAAGATTATTGACGTAGGATGATTTGACAGAGCCAAGTGCCATTGTGAAGAAAAGGGAATCTTTAGGGTTAGAATAGTGGAGCTATGGCCCCTGTGCTATTAGCAACGGTGTTGTTGCATTTCTATTTTTAAAAAGCATATTTGATGGGTGATGCACTGTTGGGGGTGTGGGGGTAACAGTAGTGAGGGATAGTTGCTTTGAAGATGGAGGAAAGAGCCAGGTTTAAATAGGCAAATGTATGTTCATTATAGTATGCTTTGGAGGGAGCAAGAGAGAGAGAGGGGAGGTCCTGAGTTCAGCTAGTTGGGGCAAGGAGTCTGGTTTGAATGATCATTTAGAGTTAGAAGAGATGGTGTGAGGAATGCATGGTATCAAACAGTAGGACAGGCACAAGTGACCACAGTGTTTATTGAACTTAAATTGGGTTTGAAAAATGCCTATCTAATCCTAAACCTAAAGATGGGAGCAAGCTGCGAACCATCAAATAATAACGCAGTCCTAGTCGAGTCTGTCAAAATAAAAAAGGCCTATACTAATAAACCTATTGGCAAGCCTTACCTCTAAATAAGAAAGTGTTGGAAACAATGTTATGTAAAAGAATAGTGTTCAAGAAATCATAGATCAGGATATTCAAGCCGTAGGCTTCCCTACCCCACTTTTTCAGCACAGGACAAGGTGGCACACTCGGGCATAGCACAACCTCTGGTTCTCTAGCATGAGGGTGCAGTTCAAAACTTCAACATCATGGCATTCTATGCCAAAATCCCTTTGCCATTCAAAGTCTCTTCTTTCAGAGGGCCTGATGCAACAAACAAACAATAAAGTTCCTTTCCTTTTAGTATTTCGCCTGCACACAAGTTTCATAATTTTTTCATGCATCCAATTTCTCGGGTGATTCACTGTTCACCCCGGATCCCTCTCCGCCAAGCTCAGATCCCATTTGACACAACATTTTCAATCGTTCTCCCTCTGCCGGGCTCAGACCAATTTATCTACTTTAACACAAACTTGATTTAACACAAAGCATTCAATTGATCTCCCTCTGCCGGACTCGGGCCAAGTTAATCTACGTTGCCATCAACTTTCTTTATTGTATCAACAGCAAAGACTTGCGATTGTGCACAGGATTTTGCTTGATTCAGGGCCACTTCGATTCACAATTCTTTGCCTCTCTTTCACTTTTGTCACCTCTCAGCTGGATACCTTACAGAGACCTTCAAATGAGCATGCCCATGGTGCTGAACCACTCTATCAAAGGTATTGTATCTTGGTTTCAAAGTTCAGTCACTCATCTGCAGCTCAGCTTTACACACGTTGGTTGTCACACGCCTTTCAAACAATGTTAATTCCAGTGCTTGCCACACAAGGTTGCCACTTGTAACCTTGGCTTCAACACAGATCGGTCTTGTATCGGTCTCCCCAACTCACCGGATATGTTGATTTTACTTTGGCGTTGCTTTGTTCATGGAGCCAAGGACAGTACAATGGCCGCTGGTGAATTTCCCTGTCTTGATTATCGATGTGGGAGTGCCCCGGGTACCTCCGACACACAATGCAGGATTCTTCACCCTGATTTCCTGTTCTTACGCTTTCTATTCTCAAGCTTTCATGAAAGTGACGGTTCCTTTTCGAAAAGGTCAGGGGCACTTCCCTCCTTGCGTCCACCTTCTGTCTTACCGTCTCTCTTCTCTTGTTAGACTGCCTTCTTGGAACTGCTATTTCCTTGTGTGCTTTGCCTCGCTCAGAGTGTGCTCTCATGCTCCTCCTTTTATCCATGTGGGGAAGTGTAATTGAAGTCAGGTGTTTGATGGTTCTTAATTGCCTGTCCTCGCCTGACCATTGTATTGGGACACGTCAGGTATACGGCTCGGGTGTTAGTCTGTTTTCCCTTGTCACGGGCTGTCCGTGAGAAAGTGTTTGTGTTGTAAGAGGGGGTGGGGTTGAGTTCCTAAATATTCTACCTGGAAGGATGGGGAAAAGGTGCTACAAGGAAGGAGATACCGCGTCTCACCATTCGGTGTCCCACTCCCACTCACCGAAGACACCTCACCCAGGTGATCCTCCCACATTGGTCCACCCCCAGGAACTGGATCCAAAAGCGATGGTTGTGTCCTGGCGGATGACAGATCTCCGGGGACTAGGGGGTGAGACACCTTCTGGTTTCTCACATGCCCATCCCTTATGTGATGTATCCGCATATGTTTCACAGGTAAACTTAGAAAAGAAATCAACGTTCCCCTGGTCTTTACCTTTTTGTTGCTCCACAGTGAAACAGTACGGTTGCAGGTCTAGGAACCATTGCATGACTTGAGGTTTAGAGTCCTTTCGCTGGCTTATCCACACTAACGGAGAATTATCTGTGATGAGTGTGAACTTCCTTCCTAGGAAATGGGAGATAGTATGTTAGATGAAGGATGGCAATTTCCAACACAGAGTAATTTATTTCACGTGGGAAGAGTTTTCAACTAGTGAATAGGATAGGGTGTTCTAATCCATCACAAACTTGGGATAAAATGGCTCCTAACCCTGTAAGAGAGGCGTCTGTTTGTAATACAAACTCTTTTGAAAAGTCTACTACCTTTAGGATTGGTTTCTGGCACGGGGTTTGTTTTAAGCTGTTGTAACATACATCGTCCTCGTCAGTCCAAGGAATCTTCTAGGGTTCTGCGTTCTTTAATTTTTCTGTCAACCTAGCTCTTCTGTCCGAGACATTAGGGATAAACCTACGGTAATAACTGATTAACCCTAGAAATTCTTTGAGAGGTCTCTTGGTTTTAGACGTGGGGGTATCTAGGATGGCTTTCACTTTTTCTGGTTGGGGCTGGACACTGCCATTCCCTACAAAGAAGCTGAAGTATTTCACGGCAGATTGAGCCAGTGTACATTTGGATGGATTGGCAGTTAAGATGGCTTCTCTGAGGGTTCTCAAAATAGTAAAGAGATGGAAAAGATAGTCTTCCCAAGTCTTACTATAAATGACTATGTCGTCAATATGCTCCCCACAGAAATCGGAGTAGGGCTGTAATATCCTTTCCGTAATCTGTTGGAAAGTAGCATGGGCCCCTTGTAAGCCAACAGGGAGGACTTTGAACTGGAATAGTCCGAGGAGCGTTGTAAAAGCTGTTTTTTCCTCATCAGGACCATGTACTGGGACCTGCCAGTACCTGTGGTTAAGTCTACTGTTGATAGGAAGGCGCATTTCCGAGTTTATCAATCAATTCGTCAATGTGTGGCATGATAAAGGCATTGAAAGTCGGAAATGGCGTTGAACTGTCAGAAGTCGATGCATATTCACCAGGAGTGACCCGGTTTTGTGACCAATACAATAGGGGAGGACCATGGGCTTGAAGAGGGTTCAATAATATTTGCCCTTAGCTTTTTGCTCACTTTCTCACTACTATCTTTTACAGGCTTCCAGAAGTCTATATGGTTTCAAATGGACCACTTTTCCCTTTGGAGTTCTGATATTATTAGTGCTTTGCACTCTGCCTGGTTTCTCACAACCTACATTGCGGAATGTCGTGACTAAATCTTTTAAGTCTTGTTGATTAGATAGCGCCTAGGGAATTAATTCCAAATTATTTATTTCCTCTGGTACCAAACAGGACAGTTTCGAGGCAGTGGCTGCAGAGGGATTTTCCTTCCACTCTTTTAAGAGATTTACATGGTAGAGGTGGGTCTTTTGTTTCCTATCAGGTTGGGCTAATTTATAGCTACAGGTTCCTGTTTACTATAACACCTTATATGGCCCATGCCACTTTGAGACAAGTTTATATTCAGAGGTAGGTAAAAGGACTAATACCCTTTGTCCTGTTGAAAAAGATCTTAAGTTTAGCTTTTTGTCGTAGGGGGACTTTTGGTGTGCTTGGGGCTTTGGGCTTTTTCCATGCAAGGTTAGACTAGGTTCCAAACAAGTTTCATATGCTATTGTAATCAAGTAGCTGTTTGTGAGAGGGGAATAGGTGCCTCTTCTCTTTCTTCCCAGGTCTCCCAGAGCAGGTCTAGGACATCTCTAGGCTGTCTAACATAAAGTAGTTCAAAACAAGAGACTCCGGTGGACGCCTGAGAGGTTTTTCTTACTGCAACTAGGGTCCAGGGGATCATGCGATCCCAGCCCTTCCCATCCTTGTCTACTATTTTTCTTAGGAATCTTAAGAGTTTTGTTAAATCTTTCTACCAATGCTTTGGTTTGGGGTTGGTAGACTGAGGTACTTAAGGGTGCAATTTGGAGCAATTCCTTGACTTCACACATGAGTTTGCTCATAAAATTGGATCTCTGATCTATTAGAAATTCCTTGGGAAAACCAACCCTGAAAAAATATGGTAATAGATGTTTTAAAATCTGTTAGGTTGTATTGTTCTGTGAGGGGCATGCCTCTGGGCATCGGGTAGCATAATCAATGATTACGAGGACATATTTCTTACCCAGTCTCGAGGTTTCCAATGGTTCAATGATATCCATCCCAATCCGAGAGAAAGGGACATCTATTATTGGCAGAGGGTTCAGAGGGGCAGGCAAGGGAATATGCGTGCTGGTTTTCTAACACATTTCACATGTCTGTATCAAGTTCTTTATATCAGCATGGATGCCTGGCCAGTAAAACTTCCCACTGATGTGCCCCTGGGTGATAGATTGTCCTAAGTGTCCCCCTGTCAAGTGAGAATGTGCAATCTCTAGCACGATCTTCGATGGGTTTTGGGGATTACTAACTGAATTTTACTTAGGCCTTCTGGGGAGGTCTCGTTTCTGTACAGCAATCCTTGTTTTAGGAAGAAAAAGGGACTTCCCTTCTCTAATCCTTCCACTTTAGGAATTACCTGCAAGAAATCCAATGCGAGAGCTGGATGAAAGCTAGGACAGGAAGGATGGTAGGTTCTTCCCTTTTTGCCTCAGTGGTGGATATTTCATCAACTTTGCCAAAGCCAAGGGTATCTCTCTGTTTCTTCTGGTTCACTCTCTATAAAACAGGGATATAGAGCCCTTTCAATAATTCTCTGTCAAATTCTGTTCCCACAATGTACTTCAAACAATGTACTTCAAGTGAAATTTCACAATGGTTGTGTAGAAGAACTTTAATATGTCCCCAAAAGTCAGGATTTATGATGCCTGCTAGGACATCCTGACCGAACTGCCAGGCCAGGCCAGATTTTGGGGCCAATCTTATATAACACCCAGCAGGGAGTGTTAAGACTAAGTCTGTGTGAATCATCTTTTTCCTCTTTTCCCTGGAGGGATCCTGCTGCTACAGATATCAAAGCCTATAGATTATGTTGTGGTAATAGAGGGGTATGAGGCTCTATGACTCAGCTCCTGGAATTTTAGGGTTCCAAATTTGTCTCAATTAAGTCACATCCCACTTCTGACACCATGTGTAAGGAAGGCATGATATCAAACAGTAAGACATACACATGTGACCACAGTTGAAGGGTGTTTATTGAACTTCAATCAGGTTTGAAAAATGCCTTTCAAAGGGAGTGTGTACTCCGACGTATTCCTTATCTTGATAGATTTACTTCCAGCTTGCTGGCCTCGGAAAAATTTTTCAGTAGAGGGTGCTGCGCATCGACGTCTCTCGAGTTGGTGTCCCTCGACAGCCTCCGTATCGGCGCAGACATCATCATGTGTATAAATAGACCCTCGGAGCGTCCGTTGCTCAGTTCCGTTTTTCTGCGCTTCGTGGGCTTCGGAATCGTGTTGCTCAGTTGGTTCTTCGAGTACATTCTACTTATTTCTCGAGTACATCTTACTCTTTTCGATGGCTTCCTCATCTGAACCGTTGACCCCACGGTCCGGCTTAAAAAAGTGTTGAGATTGTGGAAAGAAAATGTTGTTGACGGATCCTCACAGGATCTGTTTGTGGTGCCTGGGATCGGAGCACCATTGTTCAGAATGCGAGGACTGCATGTCCATGACGGCGAAAGCCTTGAAGGAGCGTAAGGGGAAACTCGAAAGAGGTAATACTGTCAAAACTTCTACTCCTTTGAAAGTTTCCTCGGCAAAGTCGAGACATTCGTCTCCTCACTGTCAGAGGAAGCATTCTCGTTCGAGGTCTCGAAGCAGTTCCCATCACTCTTCGAGATCCAAACATTCGAAAAAGCGGCGTAGAAGATCTCCCTCTTCTTTGTCTTCTTCTGTTTCCCCGGAAAGGGTCACCTGCCCCACAAAACCCAGCTCTCCAGCTAAGTGGGAGGAATTCTGTAAAAAGATGCTTAGCGTCTTCGGGAAAGCGGCCTCGACCCCCTCGGAGACAGCTAAAGGTGATACCCTGGGTGAAAGACCCGAAAAATCGAAACGCAGCGACTCGTTGCACCCGGCGAAAGAAACTGCCCGAGAGTGTCACAAACCCTTGAGCAAAGGCAGTAAGACCGCGTCATCAACACCATCATCGAAGGTCCCGTCGACTCATAAATCTGCATCATCAACGCCATTATCGAAGGGCCCATCGACACATAGATCGGTCGAATCGACTCCGTCTTCGACGCCGATGTCGACGCCGATAAAGGATAAACCTACGGCTGTCACTAGTTCGCAGTCAGTAGTCATACCAAGGGCTTCCACCATGGCCTCGAGAATGTCGTCGAGGTTAACCTCGACGACTCAGAGTAGGATTCCGATCCTCTCGGGTTCTTCGAGGTCTCTGTCATGATGCATACCCCCGGGCATCCAGACCACGTCCATCAGCCCCGGGAGCAGGCATCATGTTGCCTTGAGAAAACCCAGCAACCCCTGTTAGGGGCTGTCTGGGTTCAGTCCTGGCGCATATGGTGCCAGGCTCATATGAGACATCAGTCCTGGCGCCATAGGCGCCAGGCTCATAGGTGCGCACTTACCTGATGCAGACCATGCTGCAAGAAGATCCAAACCCATGTGAGGCCTAGAAGGGACTACTTTACCTTAGGGACTATTTTGTTACTCGGGTGTGGTCGGGAAGGAATACCTACCTGGGACTACTTTGGAGGCTATTTAAACCACGCCCGAAGAGCAGCACATGCTTCGCGTTATTCCGCATCCAGCAGCGTAACGTTCACCATGCCAGCAGCAGCATCCAGCCTTCTACCATGCCCGCCTCGAACCTGGAGCACCTAGAAAGAAGGAAAGAAGCAAAGGTTAGAACAACAGTATTACCTGATTTCTTACCTGATAACGGATTCATCGCATCTTCAAACCTGACGAAAGACTTTGTTTTAAACGCATCGCATCGCATCGCAGCAGCAGCGTTGCGCCATACTCACCGTTCCACGCAGCATTTCTTCGATCCGGCGCTGTCTCCATCTTTACATCGCCGAATCCCGACACCTAAGGGGGACAAGAAACAACAAGGAGAGCAGAGAGAACAGACAGAGACAATCTCTTTAGCCGCCATATGCTTACCTGATTTTACCGCCGGAGGTATTATTCATCAGCACGCCACATCTTCTTATGCCGCACCTGTAAGAAAAGGAGAAAGCAGCAAGTTTAACCCTTGGCATTATTTACCAGACAGTGTTGGGTAACACAGACTTTTACCGGAGCGCTTTCAGCAGTCAATCTTCTTATTGGGTCAAAGTTGCAAGATAAAAGAGGAATTGGGCAGGAGTGAATTCCAGACATTTTGAACTCTTACGAACTATATACTTACGGCTCTTTGCCAGGACCTTTTGGAGTCAGGATTCGTCTACAACTCTTCCAATATCTTCAGGCCAGTGAAGTAACTGGTCATCAACGCGCCCCTGCGTGCTTCACAGGAGGGAGGGCTCATCCTTCAAGAATATAAAGTGAGATTGCTGAGAGGGCACAGAGGTGATTAGTGGGGAAGTGTTACGCTCATCTGGCTCCCACAGGGGCGTCAATCGGACCCGGACAGCTGCGACCTCCTCCAACGTGAAGTGTAGTGCAGAGATGACAGACTGGACTGGACCGCCTAACCTCGTCTACTTGACCCGTAGAAGTATTCTCCTGCAAGTGGAGAAAGGGATTTAGCCACCCGTGGATTCTAGTAATGGCCCCCCACTGTTCACCCCACTAATCACCACCGATTCACTTTCAGTAAGCTCACCTTATGCTTGTAAATAATGAGCTCTCCATCCTGCGTGGAATGCAGGGGCGCGTAGATACCAGTTACTTCACTGGTTTGAAGGCGTTTGAAGAGTTCCGGATGAATATTGACTCTGAGGTTCCAGCCGAGAACTCGTAAGTATAAAGTTCAAAGAGTTTAATATGTCCGATGTTCACTCTTGTATATTCCTTTCTTGTGTTGCAGCTGGATCCAAGGGAAGATTGTCTTGTGGCAGCTGATGGTTTTCAGATAAGAGTCTGTATTACCCAACACTGTCCGGCAAAAGATGCGTGTGTTTAAATTGCTGGTTTCTCTCTCCTTACAGGTGCGGCGTAAGAAGCTGCGGTTTGTTACAGAATAATGCCTCCGGTTGTTAATCCGATAAGTCTATGGTGGAGAGGTTGTATTTGTTGGCTTTTTTGACTCACCTTATGTTTCTTTTGTCCCCTAGATGGTGGAATTCAGCAGAGAAAATGATGGAGGCTGCGCCGATCGAAAAATGCTGTGAGGACTGGTGAGTATGGCGCGGCGCTGCAGCTGGTGATGCGATGCGTGTAGAATAATGTCCTTTTCAAGTTCGAAGACGTGATGGATCCGGAATTCAGGTAAGGATTGAAATAATATCTGTTTTCTAACCTTTCCTTCGTCTTTCTTCTATTGCTAGGAGCTCTGGATTCGAGACGGACGTGGCTGAAGACTGGATGCTGACTGCAGGCACGGTGAGCGTTACGCTGCTGGATGCAGAATAACGCGAAGCACGTGCTGCTGTTCGGGCGTGGTTTAAATAGCCTCCAAAGTAGTTCCAGGTAAGAAGTCCCTAGAACCACACCCGAGTAAAAAATAGTCCCATCCAGGCCTCACGGTGGCTTGGATTCATTTGCAGCATGGTCTGTATGAGGTAAGTAAAGACTATGAGCCTGGCGTGTAAGGTGCCAGGACTGAACCCAGACAGCCCCCAGCCGGGGCTGCTGGGGTTTTATTAAATATCTGCATGCCTGCTCTGGGGGCTGATGGGCTCGATCCGGATGCCCGGGGGTAGGCATCATGACAGGAGGACAGTGGGGGAGCTATCAATTGAATCCACAAGTGGCTAAATCCATCTCTCCACTTGTAGGAGAATATTTCTACGGGTCAAGCAGACAAGATTAGGAGGGCAGATCCAGTCAGTCATCACTGCACTACGCATCACGTGGGTGGAGGCCGCAGCAGTCCGGGTTCGACCGACGCCCCTGTGGGAGCCAGGTGAGCGTAACAGTCTCTTCATACCTTTTCAACGCTTTTTTCGGTTTCTTCGAAGCCTTTGACTTCCGCGTCGACAGCGTCGACGTTTTCTCAACTGGTTACTACAAGTTTAGCCCCTTCTGCTTTAGAAATGGGTTTTAAGCCTTTTCCAAGATCAGATTATTTCAGAGCCTTGTCCTCTATTTATGAGGAAGGGGAGGATTCTGGTCAGGAAAGACCTTTTGGATTGCAGAGAACTACAACACCTGTACAAGAGGAGTTTATCTCTGAAGAAAATAGGTTGAAGGACCTTCAGAATCCTTACATGATGCAAGTGGGTTAGATACTTCCCCAGAAGTAGAATTTGCCAAACCAGACCCAGGGGAACATGCTGAGACCCCTTATAGAACTTTAATGGCCAGAATAATAGAATTCATGGTTGGTCTACACCTCCACCTGCTTTTTAACAAGATGATCCTACACACAACTTAATAAAAGGCCCACAGGAAGTTCCTGTGGTTCCATTTCATACTGCATTACAGAGGAAAATATCGGCCAACTAGGAAACTCCTGACGTTATCCCGGCAGTTAACAAAAAACTATCTGCCAAATATAGGGTATCTGCTTCTGACCCTGAATATTTGTCCAAACATCCAACCCCAGAGAGTCTGGTTGTTCAAGCAGCAATTTCATCGAACAGTAGATCTGCATACCCTACTGTTCCGCAAGACAGGGATGATAAGAGATTTGACGCTATGTCAAAAAAGTTTTTTTCTGCGTGTAGCATGGCGCTTAAATACATTAATGCTACTTGTACGCTCGCAAGATTCAGCCATATACTTTGGGTGTATGCTTCATCAGCGGCTGACTGCCTCCCGGAAGAAGAAGAAAGGGAAGCTTTTCTGAACATCATTAAAGATGGTAAAGACGCAATGTGCGAATCCCTTTAAACTGGCATTGATTCTGCTGACAGTATCAGCAGGGCCATGGCGGCAAGTACTACAATCTGCAGATTTGCGTGGTTGCGAAAGTCTGGTTTTGCTCCAGATGTACAGGCCAGACTTTTGAATATGCCCTTTGACGGCTCTTCTTTATTTGGTAAGAATGCTGATGACAGCCTAGAGAAGTTACAAACATCCAAGGCAGCAGCAAAATCCCTTAGAGCTGCAATCCGTCAAACTCCCTATCGTCCCTCAGGAACCTCTTGGAGAGGTAGGTCCTTTCGTTTCTATTCCGCATTCGGAAAAGGCAGAGGACAGCCGGCTCAAAGAGGACAAAAGAAATTCACCCGAGGTGGATGGGTTAAAAGTACAAAAGCTGCAGCAGCAGCAGGTGCCTCTTTACCCTCTGCATCTGCATCAGCCGCCTCTAAACCACTCTGAGGACTCTCCTAACAAGACATCAGTAGGGGGCAGGTTAACTCAACATCTGACAGAATGGCAGGCTATTACGTCAGATGCTTGGGCATTGGAGACAGTTGCCCAAGGTTACTGCCTGCCTTTTCTACGCACCCCTCAGAGTCATCCACCGGGGAACAACTCTTTGAAGTTTCCAGATCTGCTCCTTTTGCAGGAGAGGAACAAGGGTTGGTACTCTCCCTACTTCTTGATACCGAAGAAGGACGGAGGACTGAGAACTATCTTGGATTTACGAGAATTGAACAAGTTCCTCAGGAAGGACAAGTTCAAGATGGTAACTCTTTCTCAGATCCTTCAGGCCCTCCAGCTTCAGGACTGGCTGGTATCTCTGGACCTTCAGGATGCTTATTTCCATTTGCCAATTCATCTCAAACACAGGAAATACCGGAGGTTCGCAATTGGCGACTGTCATTATCAGTTTCAAGTTCTGCCTTTTGGGCTGACCTCCGCCCAAGGGTCTTCACCAAGCTAATGTCGGTAGTGGCTTCAAGTCTAAGAAAGGAAGGGATTCACGTCTACCCCTACCTAGACGATTGGTTGATCAGAGCTGTATGTTCGGGACAAGCTCAGATTCAGCTAGATTATGTCTGCCTCTTCCTTCACAAACTGGGCTTCTCCCTCAATTTAAAGAAGTCACAGATGATACCATCACAGAGACTCCAGTTAATCGGAGCGGTCCTGGACACTTCCCTGGGGAAAGCCTCGCCACCAGAGGTGAGGGCTCAAGATATTCTGCAGATGGTCACCAAGTTTCAAAATGCCCAACGTCTCCCAGCCTTCGACTTTTTGACGTTGCTAGGCCTCATGGCATCCTGCATCTTCCTTGTGCCAGAGGCTCGCCTGAGAATGAGATCTCTCCAGTGGGCACTAAGAACTCAGTGGTCGCAATTCTCAGGAAGAATGATAGATCTCCTTCAGGTTCTGGACAAAGTGGCTTGAGATCTTCAGTGGTGGGCCTGTCGGGAGAACATTTTGAAAGGAGAACTGTTTTGGCAACCATGGCTGGAGATAACAGTAGTCACAGATGCCTCACTCACGGGGTGGGGAGCCCATGCCAACGACTTGACCATCAGCGGTCGTTGGTCTCCATCGGAGTCCAGATTACATATCAACCTGTTAGAGCTGAGAGCAATCAGACTAGCGCTGAAGGCTTTTCTGCCATCTGTACAAGGGAAAAATGTCCTAATAAGGACGGACAATACAGTGGCCATGCACTACCTCAACAAAAGAGGAGGCGTAGGATCACTGCCACTGTGCAGAGAGGCGATGCAGCTCTGGTTTTGGGCAATTTAAGAAGGAATCTCTCTATCGGCAGTCCACTTAGCCGGAGAAAAGAACTTGACAGCGGACGCTCTGAGCTGGCAGAGCATAGTCTCTCACGAGTGGGAGATAGCTCAGGAAGTCCTTCAAGAGATCTTCGCCCTTTGTGGAACCCCTCAAGTAGATCTGTTCGCCACCAGTATCAACAGGAAGTGCGATCAGTTTTGTTCAAGGGAGTTTCCCCCTAGAGGAGCTCTGGGGGATGCGTTCGTGGAAGACTGGGAGTTTCCACTTCTGTACGCGTTTACTCGAGTCCCTGTCATTCCTCAGATGATCAGGAGGTTGAGCAAATTCCAGAAGACTATGATCCTAATTGCCCCAGACTGGGCCAGGAGAACGTGGTACCCGGACCTTCTAGATATGTCCATCTGCCCTCCGATTCGTCTTGCACACAGGGAGGATCTTCTCTCGCAGAAGGGAGGTCAGGTTCTCCATCCAGACATCAGAACCCTCAACCTTCACGCTTGGTTTCTGAAAGGTTGAGATACAAGGATTGGGACCTCCCAGATGACGTCAAGGAGGTGTCGCTTTCAGCCACAAGGCCAGCAACAAAGACTTTATACCGCTGCCGTTGGAAAAAATTTTGCAGCTGGTGTAGAGAAAAGAATATTAAAACCTTTTCATGTGGCACACCAATGGTGTTATCGTTTCTACTCTATTTGACAAATTCAGGTCTTCAAGTTGGTACGAACAAGGGCTACCTCGCAGCGCTATCGATCTTCAGGCCCACTGCAGAGGAGCCATCATATTTCAAATTACCCTTAGTAATACAATTTCTGAAGGGGTTAACTAATGTCTATCCCCCGAGACCGTTCCAAGTTTCCTTATGGGACTTAAATTTAGTCTTAAATTTCCTGATGGGTACTCCTTTTGAACCACTCCACTATTGTTCATTAAGATTTCTCAACCTTAAAACTGTCTTATTAGTGGCTTTGACATCTGCCAGGAGGGTGAGCGAATTACAAGCCCTATCTTGTAAACCCCCTCATTCAATTTTTCACAAAGACAAAGTTGCCCTACAAGTGAAGCCTAATTTCCTCCCAAAGGTGGTTTCTGAATTCCACATCACTCAGAAGATAACCTTACCCTCTTTCTATCCTCCTCCCCACCCAGGGGAAGAGGAAGAGAGGCTACATAGGCTGGATCTAAGGCGAGCCTTGAGTTTTTATATCAGCAGACCTGCTAGGATTAGGAAAGCAGACCAACTGTTCATAGGTTACACGGGGCACAAATTAGAATTGCCAATCACAAAACAGACCATTTCCAGATGGATTATTGTAGCCATCCTAGAATGTTACAAACTGGCAGGGAAAGAACCCCCTCAAAATATTTGGGCTCATTCAACTAGGGGTATCGCCGCCTCTTCGGTCCTCCAAAGGGGGTACCGATTCGAGTCATATGTGCGGCTGCCACATGGTCGTCTGCACATACCTTTACAAAATTCTACAATCTGGATTCCTCCTCTAGCCAAGAGACTAGATTTGGCAAAGCTGTGTTACACTCTGTTCATTCCTAAAGGGGAATATGGCAATTTTACTCCCACCTCTGTTTACACACCACTGCTATGGCAGTCTATCAAGATATGGAATACGTCGGAGGACACAATCCCTTCGAAGAACAAGCTGCTTCTTACCTTGTAACGTTCTTTCGATGGGATGTTCCTCCGACGTATTCCTTATCGCCCCTCCCATCCATCCCCTCAGTAAAACTTCCCTTGTGGTTGCAGTTTACACTCCTTCAAGGTCAATAACCAATTCATGCACAGCTACTCTTAAGCTTCAAAACGGAACTAAGCAACGGACGCTGCGCAAGTCTATTTATACACTTGATGACGTCGGCGCCGATACGGAGGCTGTCGAATGGGGACACCAACTCGAGGGACGTTGACGCGCAGCGCCCTCTACTGAAAGAAATTTCCAAGGCCAGCAAGCTGAAAGTAAATCTATCAAGATAAGGAATACGTCGGAGGAATATCCCATCGAAAGACTGTTACAAGGTAAGAAGTAACTTGTTCATCTAATCCTAAATCTAAAAATGGGAGCAAGCTACGACCATCAAATATTAATCACGTAGTCCTAGTCGAGTCCGTCAAAATAAAAAGTGCCTATATGAATAAACCTATTGGCAATCCTTACCTCTAAATAAAATTAGTGTGGGAAACAATGTTATGTAAAAGAAAAGTGTTCAAGAATTTATATGTCAGGATATTCAAGCCGTAGGCTTCCCTTGCCAACGTTTTCAGCACACTCAAGCTAAGCAGTCTCTGGCTTCTCGAGCATGAGGGTGCAGTTCAAGACTTCAACATCATGGCCTTCTATGCCAAAGTCTCTTTGCCATTCAAAGTTTCTTCGTTCAGAGGGCCTGATGCAACAAACAAACAATAAAGTTCCTTTCCTTTTTGTTTTTCGCATGACTTCTGCAACCACTCCTTTGCCACTGGACCTTCCCTTCCCCCCTGAAGCCCTCTCTTGTGCACCCTCTTCTCAAGAAACCCTCAGCCGACTGTCACATCTCTCGACCTCTCTGCTCCTCCCAGACCCAGCTTCCCATGTTCATCACGGCGATTTCGCCATCCGTTGTCATATCGGGCCGCTGCTAGCCCCTTGTATGCAAGGTGGAAGCGGTTCGGCATCTGTGAATCGCTCTGTGACAAGAACGTGTTCCACCACGGAACGCGGCATCGCCTAACCAGTTTCACTTCACTGTCACCCATAAAGCACCGCACATCTCGCAATCGGGTGCTCCTAATTAGAGTTCATTCTGTTTGTTCGTTGTTCTTGTTGCAGTTCTTGATACTTTGTTACAGATTACCGTTACTGATTCTGCCCACCGCCTGGATTGCTTTCTGTCTGCGCCCTCTGATCTTGTTCTAGCTCACCTCCGTATCGATCTCGGATTGTCACTGGATTCCACCTGCATTCTGTTTTGCTTAATACTTCTGATTGCACTGTAAACTACTAGGCCTGCTCTGAACTGCTCTGTGTGTTTCCCTTCCTTGAACCTCTTACCTCCTCATAAAGTGTACTCTCCTTTCCACAGTGTTTAGCAGTTCCTTCACCAGGGAGACCATGCTGCTGCTTTCCACTGCATCCAAGGTACACACTCTGGGGTCCTCTCATATTATAATTCAACTCCACCTATACTCACTTCAGTCATTGTCTTTTAGGGATTCCCCCTTCTACCTCTGAACGGTTTAACATGCACTTGACTTTGGATGCTCTGCAGTAATCACCAGTGTGCACCAACCCGGCTCTAGTGCGTCCCTCGTGCCGTCTGGGTATAATTCCTCACTAACTTTCCTTCCCTTCATTTTTCCCTTTCTCAACTCCTCAATCTGGACTCTTCGTTGGACTACTAGCTGTTATCTTGGTAAGATCCCATCCATTCTCTGTTACTTGGGAAGTAGGGGTGGGGGGAAGGGTAAGGGTAGTTCATTGGCCAAATCTTGCAAAACGCTCACCTTCTTTCATCTGGGAAGACCCCTCACACTACGTTCGAACATCCTTGACAATTGTTTGAATGCAACCACACCCAGGTCAGTTTACTCTCTTTACTGGGAGTACTATATCCTATCCCATGACTCTACTAATCTGTACCTCCTTAATTGTTCCAGCCTGGTGTTCCTGTGGTCATTGGCCCTCGCCCTTTCACATGATCTACTCCTCTAGTTTGTTCTGTACATACAACTAGTGAGGTGTATCATATGTAAGGTTTTCTCCGATAGAGGAGACCTGGGCTCATCGTAGCTCAGGCTTTCTGCACAACCATAGCAACTATTGAACTATGCAAGTACCTTGGTGAATATTCTGCATACCCATTACTCTGGATGGTATAAGATTCCCTTGGTGAGTACTTTGCATTGACTGTTGCTTTGAAATTGTGACAGATTGTGATACCGACCTCTCCTGCCCAGCTAACTATGGCCCGCTCTCCATTACTCCTTTCCTGGGAAAACTCCTGGAAAAGCTGCCCATCTCCCAGCTTAATCTTCACACTGAATATTTTGGTTGTCTCCATGGCCATCAGTCTGGCTTCAGACCAGCCAGAAGCATGGAAACTGATCTCCTGAAAATCCGTGAAGACCTGCATTCTAACCTTGATTCTAATCTCCCCTCTGTCCTCATCTTACTTGATCTCTCTTCTGCCTTTGACACAGTCAACCATGCCATCCTGCTCAATCGTCTCGTTGATGACCTGGGTATCACCGATCAGGCCCTGGCCTGGCTGACCTTGTTCCTCTCTGATTGACCTTCGCAGGTCCAACTTGGGTTGTTCCTTTCCTCTATCTCACTCTCTACCTTTGGTGTTCCCCAGGGGTCTAACCTCTCTCCCTTGCTGTTCAACCAATACCTGGCACCTCTCGCCCACCGCATTGCCGCTCTCTGCTCCAACTTTCAGTGCTATGCGGATAAAACTCTGCTTGTTTTCAGCCTCCCCTCTGCCACCTCTTCTCCTTCTCTCATCTTTGACTGTCTGTCTGCTATCCAGGAGAGGTATGCCACCAATGATCTCTGCCTTAATGCCAGTAAGGGGGTCATTACGAGTATGGCGGTAGGGGCTTAACGGATGGCGGTGCCGTTAAGCCCCTACCGCCATATTCCGAGGTCCCTTAGCGGGTCTGACCAGCCGTTCCTTGCGGGAACCGTTAAGGGACACTGGAGCTAATAACGGGCCCGCAATTTGCAGGTCCGTTATTAGCGCCTTCCCCATTCCCATTGAGCCCTATGGGAGCTCAAATGAGAATGGGGAATGGTTTACTGAATGGGGTCAGAATGTCCCGGTAAATCCCCATTCAGTGAGACCGGACCCGGGTTTGGAGGCAGACAGAGATTCTTCTCATCGGCACACCTTCAGCCTCCTTTCCTGTCACTCTCTGCCCAGCCTCCCTTGGCCCTCTTCCTGCTTCCGTGTGAGGCTAAGAACCTTGGGGTCATCTTCGACTCCAATCTCTTTTTCTCCTCACATCTCTGATGTCTCTAAGAAGTCAAACTACGAACTGCGCCTCCTTCAAGGTATTCTTCCTTTCCTCTCCTTCCCACAGAAGCTCACTGTCTCTAAAGCTCTGGTTCACTCTAGGCTGGACTACTGCAAGAACCTCTTTCTAAATCTGCCTGCTTCTACTCTCCGCCCTCTTCAACTCATCCAGAATAGGACTGTGAGACTTGTCCTTGGCCTCAGTCCATGGATCGTACCTCTCCAGCACTGAAATCTCTACATTGGCTCCCAGTGGCTGCAAGGATTAAGTTCAAGACCCACTTCTTTGTCCACAAGGCCTTCTGGGCCCTGCGCCCTCAATACCGCCAACTCTCTCTTCATAAATACCTTCCTACTTGAGCTCTTCGTTCTTCCACCTCCAACTCCCTCAGGGTCAGTCGCTTCTCCAAGCAACGGGTTGATGGTATATCTCTTTCTTCGGCTGGGGCCTCCCTCTGGAACAGCCTCCCTGCCCCTCTGAGAACCATCTCCGGTTCTGGAAGCACCTTAAGAACTTCCTCTCTGCTTCTGCCTTCTCTCTTGCTCTCCCCTGCTGATTTCCTATTTGATACAGCACTGGTTACCTGGCTACTCTCTGATTTAGGGCCCAGGTCCCTCCCCCTCCCAGTTGTACCCCTGCACTGCCTCCCGGCAACCCTTGCACTTGGTTCTGTATCTGTAACCCTATAGCCCCCTAACTGCACTTTTGGACACCTGCTGTCTGCACTTACCCTTGCACCTACTGGCCGCACTTCTTGTTATTATTTTGATCCCATGGACAGCACCGCCCCTCCCCTTTCCCCTGGCACTTTTCTGCACCCCCCTCCCCTGCACTTGGTCGATCTCAATGTCACTCGGCCTAGTAAGATCATTGTCTCTGTCCTCCCTCTGTTCCCCTTCCTCGCATCATCGCACCATGAAACACTTGTGTATAGGCGCGTTACAAATGCCATATCATATTATATCATATCATAAACAGGTTACCTAGGATTTTCACATATCCCATTTCTCAGGTGCTTCACTTTTTACCCCGGATCCCCGCCACCAGGCTCCGATTCAGTTTGACACAAAATCTTCAATCAGTCTCCCTCCGCCAGGCTCTAACCAAATTTATCTTCTTTAACACAAACTTGCTTCATTACAAAGCTTTCAATTGATCTCCCTCTGCCAGGCTCGGACCAACTGTATCTACTTTGCCATCAACTTTCTTTATTGTATCAACATCAAAGACTTTTAATTGTACACAGGACTTTGCTTGCCCCCATGCAGGACCACTTCGATTGACAATTCTTTGCCTCGCTTTCACTTTTGCCTCCTCTCAGCTGGATACCTTACAGAGACCTTTCGAATGAGCATGCACACAGTGCCGGACCACTCTGTCAAAGGTATTGTACCTTGGTTTCAAAGTTCAGTCACCAATCTGCAGCTCAACTTTACTCAAGTTGGTTAACAGACAATGTTGCCACTTGCAAACCTTGGCTTCAACACAGACCGGTCTTGTATTGGTATCCCCAACTCACCCGCTGGGTTGACTTTGCTGTGGCGTTGCTTTGTGCATGGAGCCAAGGACAGTACCATGGGCGTTGGTGAGTTTCCCCTTCTTGATTATCGACGCAGGAGTGCCCAGGGTTCCTCCAACTTACAATGCAGGGTTATTCAGCCTGGTTTCCTGGTCTTATGCTTTCTATTCTCGAGGTTTAGTCAAAGTGACGGTTCCTTGTCGAAAAGGTCAAGGGCACTTCCCTCTGTCTTGCCATCTTTTCCCGTTAAACTGCCATCTTGTAACTGCTGTTTCCTCGTGTGCTTTGCCTCACTCAGAGTGTGCTGTCATCCTCTGCCTTTTATCTGTGTGGGGAATTGTAATGGAAGTCAGGTGTGTGTGATGGTCCTTAAATTGCCTGGCCTCGCCTGACCATTGTATTGGGACACATCAGGTATACGGCTCGATTGTTAGTCTGTTTTCCATTATCACAGGCTTTCCGTGAGAAAGTGTTTGTATTGTAAGAATGGGGGGAGGGGAGTTGAGTTCCTAAATATCCTACCTGGTAGGATGGGGTAAAGGTATTACAAGGAAGTGGATACTGCATTTCACCATTCGGTGTCCCACTCCCCGGAGACCCCTCACCCAGGTGATGCTCCTACACTAGTCCACCCCTAAGAACTGGATCCAAAAGCGATGACCGTGTCCTGGCCACCTGGATAACAGATCCCCGGGGACTAGTGGATGAGACACCTTCTGGTTTCTCACAATGGCGAGAATGGGGAAGGCACAGTAATACTGAATTGGAATATAGAACGGTCAGAATTGGAGGGGTTAATTGGGAGATTAGATGTGGAAAGTGAGGCAGAGAGTAAGACAAGGTCAAGAGAAATCCCATAGCCTTTTGTGTGTGTAGTTTGTGAAGAGAGGGACGGGAGCAGTCCTAGAGGAAGGAGTCAAGTTCTATTTAATAGGTGCAGGAGATGTTGGTGAGGTTGAAGTCACTAGGACATTGGTGGGAATGGAATCAAGGAGGAGTTCCAGATAAGAGAAGGAGTTGAGGGAGCCTGGGGTGAGGGGGGGCTACCGATCAAGAGGAGAGTAGAAAGGTGGGTGGGAAGAGGTGGATAGCAGTGAACTTAATGAGTGGTAAACATTTGAAAGGAGGAAGGGGATGGTGGGATGAGACTTATTGATCATAAGGCCAACCCCACTGCCTATTTCTGATGTATGGGAGGAGTGCACAATGGTGGCAGAGTCAGTGTGCAAGGTAGCAGCGGTAGCAAAGTCTTAAGGGGTGGTCCATATCACACAAGAGCGTGCTTTTGAGAGTCCGGCATCAGTGAGGAAGAACCATTTTTTGTTGCCCTTGTCTCACAGTTTTTGAAATGATTGATTGTAAATATCTGCCAGCTCTGGAACTGTTCATGTAATGAGATTTGAACTAATTGTTAGCTCAGTTAGTGACCATTTGTTTGAGCCCGTGAATAGCTGATGTTTTACAGTTTTAACCTTGAAAATTGTCTTCTTGGTGGTTATTACAACTGCCAAAAGTGTGCATGAATCAAACATGTTTTAGCAGGCAATTTTCTTAAGAGCCAGCCCATTGTATGCCCTGATTGACCCTTTTGCTCCACAGACAACCAAGGCTCTGTTTACTCACACTTGCCCTTACCTCACTTCATTCTTCATCCTTTCTCTCCAGTCAGAATACTTACCTGCCTGCTTTAAAACGCTGCTGCCCTACCCATTCTAAAAGAAAAGACATTCTCTTTTCTCAAGTCTCACTCTCTCTGATGTCTACCTATTTTGTCACTACTCCAAAAACTGCTTTCACTCAAATACAGTATTCTAACTACACCATACCATTCCAAGCTCTCTTCGGTCCTCATCCTTCTTGACCTAACTTTGAATTTGACACTGTTGACCATCCCTCCCTCCACTCAACCCACTCTCACCTCAGAATTCAATGTACTATTTTGCCTACATTTTTCTACCCATATGTATATATTTGTGTCCATTGCTTGGCACTTCAAAACCTCCAACTACACCTCTTCTTACTTTGCATACCTCAAGCTTCATCTATGCTAATTTCTCTTCACCTTAAATGTATACCCACTAGCAAAGTTCATCTCCTCCTTTAGCTTCTATCACCACATGTTCAATTATCATTTTCTTCTTTCCTACTTTTACCCCAAACCTCTCCCTCTGCATTCCTCATTTCTCACCTTCGTTATTTATTCGGCAGTGCTAGCTGAATCACGGAAATGTTTACTCTAGCAGGGGTTGAAGTGCAACTTCAGCATCAGTCAATCTATGCAGCTGCTACTTGACTCTGGATGTGACATTAGGTAGGCAATATACCTCGAACCCTGTCCCATGACCCCAGTTCTTTTTTCTGAATGCTCAGCATGTCACAGAACATTACTCTCCAGTTTTCTGTGACAACATCTTTATAAACTGGTCAACATGTCAGGCTCTCAGAAAACCTTGGGGTTCAGGTGATGTGTTGTCTGTTAGGGAAACTCACACCATTTATCTGTGGTGTTTGAGAATGGGGCACAACGTTAACGATATTGTGTCATGTCATGCTTTGACTCCAAATGTGTTGAGAAAGAGGACAACCAAAGTGGAGTTAGGCCAGTCTTTGTCTAAGTCTCCTGGTGTAGCCCATTCAAGAATAAAAACGTTGATGGCAGCAGCCCCAAGAATACCAAACAGGGCATAGACAAAGACCCCTCCGCAGACAGAGTTGAGGCAAAGTCTGAATAAATAGAGAAAGTTCTAGCATTCGAGAAGCGAATCGCATAATTTGTCATGCTCCTCTTCTCGCAAGAAGGAGCATTGCACAAGGAATGGCACCTTAACAAAGTTGTGACCCGAAAGGGAAAAGGGAAAAATCCCTACAAAGTCCTCCTCAATGGAATAGTGTGAGCAATTTTGATTCCAAATGCTTGATATATTTGCTAAGGCTGGATCACTGGCAGCTACAGGTCCAGTGTAGATGGCAGAGATTTGAATGTTGATAACTGTAGGCCCAGGGGCCTGGCTCATGCTTTGAGCAAAATCGTTTCTTGAGTTGCACTAACGCCATTAGTTGAGGTAGACCACTCACCTTTGGTGCAGAGTGCTAATACATCAACGCATAGGGGCTAAGCATCGGCCATGACTCCATTGCAAGCGGACAATGTATTGAGGTATGCTCCTTAGTCAAGGTGGCAGTTCCTTGTGTCGATGAAGTTGATGCTCGATGAAGGGGGGAATCCTATCTCTTATGGGATAGAGTCTCTGTTGGGACAACATGAAGACTTTGCAAGGAGCGTATCTCCGAAAATGCCCTTATCACAGATTTAGCTATATACTTGAGGGACGCAAGAGGCCTGACACAGTGCCAGATCTTGATATTGTGCATTCAGCCCCTTAGAACCATCTGAATTCTTCCTTCAGGCACACAGTGGCTAAAGTAGTAGAATCTTTTGGGTGTGCCATTCTGGTGAAGCCAATCATGCCGTGTGACCTCACTGACATACTGGAGAATGGCCCTTATAACGAGACTTTCTTGCTATTCAGTGCAGCACTCAGGAGCCAATCATGGTCTGGTGCTAAAACTGTGATTGATGCCGTCAGTAGACACATAGTTTGTTCCTAAATACAAATTGGCAGTCAGACCCTGACACCAGAGAGCTTGTTGTTGCAGGCAAAAACAGTGGGGATAAAAGCGTTGTCCAACCCCCACACCTCAAACGGGGAAAGCAAGATAGCAAAAAAGTTTTTTTTACTAAGGGCAGTATGGGCTTGAAGGCAATTTTCACCTGTTGCTGCTTGCAAAGTATTCCCATGTGCTATGGGCATTGGCGGTATCTCATTTAACTGAAGGTGAGGTGCTTGATGGTTTCAGATTGGACAGAATCAGCTTAAAGTGGTACTGGATGGCATAAATGATGTGCCACGCTCCATGGGCATCAGTTCTGTCAATGTGAAACAATCCTTGTCAAGGAGGAATTTCCCAAGATGATGTGGCCAAATTAATAGACCTGTCATTCAATAGAGTCCATCTCTTTAGGGCTAAAGCAGGTGTAACCCTCAAAATATTGTAGGTATGCATGGCTACCTCATAATCGTTAAAGTTGCAGTTTGGCTGCCTAGCAGTCAATCATTCTTTGCTCTAACCTGGAAGGGACAGTTTTTGTTACTTTTCTTTGTTTGCCTAAAAAGGAAGAGGTCTAGAGGGAGGGTCCAGGCATATTTAGAGATAACACAACAAGCCACACAGAAGTAGAGGCACAAAACAATCCAGTCACAACTGTGTCAGTACCATCCCCACTATAACAACCTCAAGACCTACTTAGTTTATTCTCCCATGGCCTTCTAGTGGGAGAGGAAGGTAATGAGGCCAACCCGGGGTTCCAAAGACCAGTTCTCTATTACTTTGGATAGGTCGCGAGGTGGTTTCCTAAGGCTACAGCCTTCGCTTCATAAAATGCCCACCAAATTGCCCTGTACGATGACCTCTGCCTCTAGATGCCCTACTAATGCAGGAAGACAGTTCCCTGATGGAGAAAGCATTGCTACCGTTGCTACCCATCACACACAGGAGGAAGATGTGGAACTTCCACTACTTTCTGATGCAGAAAGACTGAGGACTGTGTCCCATCTTGGGCCTGAAGGACTTGACAATGTCCTCATAAAAGACAACTTCAAGATGGTTACCTTAGAAAAGATCCCCCAGGCTTTGAAGTTGCACGCAGGATTGGTTGGTGTCCCTGGATCTTCTGGATGTAGGAAACATTAAACCACTGACACCAGCCATTTAAAGCCTTGAGGGTAACATAAAAATGTTACATGAGAATGTAGGATAAGGGGCTACTAGGTAACCCCCCAGCACTCAAATCAATTTCACTTTACTATTCTTGGGAACTGTACTTCCCTAAGAAAAGGTATTTAAACCTTATGAGAAATCTAAAGGATTTCTCTGGGACACTGCACTGAAGGTGCTGTGTGTCACCATACAAACAGTAGATGCCTATGGAGCTTGTCAGACTCCAAAAACAGTTAAAACACAAAAGCCAAATCAGGTCAAAACACATAAGACAGTGAGAAAAAGGTCTTACTCTCTCCAGCATTAAAATTAAAAGTCCTAAAGTCCAGAAACAGGTCTGGGGTCTCTAAGGCGGGAGGATTTTAGCACAGAAATGAAATTCTCCTTAACACAGATGAATCAACGTTGGGCTTTTTCAAAAGAGGGGGAACCAGCGCATGTTTCAAAGGGGCGGGGATCACCCTGAGTGAAAACGAGCAGTGAAGAGCCACTGTGAAAACCAGCATGGCACTCTTTGGGAGAGCCTGAAGAATGTGCAAAGGAACCGCGTCCATAGGGGACACTGATGTAAACTTGCTCAAAGCCTAAAATACAGTCACATCATCAATTGGTTCGAATTGGAAAGGTTTTGTTTGATGTACACTGAAAAGTCTCCTCATTCTGTCCGAGGTTAGATTGATTCTCACCCTCATTTAAAATTGATTGGCGGATTGGACACATCGTCTCAGAGAAGTATGTGCTGATAGCACATTGAGTCTGAGGGCATGAAGAGTCAACCTCCGGCGGGGAGTAGAAGGAAGCTCTTTCGCAACTTTGAATAGTTCCCATGTAGAACAGGCTTCCCAGTAATACGGTTGGCATAACACAATGATTTTGCTGCTTTCATTGCCTTAAAATGAATCACACCTAGTTTATATGCATTTCTTGATCATGATTAGAGGGCCATCTGTGCTCAAGGCGGCAGCAGATTTCTTTACAAGCTCGTAGGTTTGGAGTAAACCATGGAGCTGAGGGTATCACTCACCCGAACACCATGTCTTGATAGGGGAAACAAATCTGCTACATCTGTGAGGGAATTAAGTAGGCAGTACACGGCTCCTGGCAATCATTTGCTACAAGTTGGTTGATACTGGCGACTAGACTGTCTGCCAGAAGTAGAGGTTTCACCCTACTCCAAAAACGCTGAGACTGCAGACAGTTGGATACCTTATCAAGGGGAGTAGGGAGGGCAATAATGTATGACAAAAGAGCATGGTCAGCCCATATCACAGGCAGTGGGCTGAAGGTAGCCGTCAGTGCTTTCTCAGAAAAAATAAGATATAGCGTATTACCCCCAAAATGAGTGGGAAGATGATTACAAATGACAGAGAAATAGCCTCTACACTAGCCACCACATTTTTTTAAATGAAGGTCAGCCAGATCGTTGGGATGGGTCTGAAAATCCCCCATTGCAACAATATTGGAATAGGTTAAAGCCAAGTCTGCAGTAAACTGCTAGAAATTGCTAGAAAATAATTGGCTAAACCTTGAGAGGAGATCGGAATACGATTAAAATATGAACAGAAGTATTAGGAAGCAACTGGACTCTAATACGAGTTCAGAGGGCGAGGAGTGAGCCACAGGAACAATAGAGCAATTCATTGTGGCCAGGTGAATTAAAGCGCTTCCAGTGACCTCAATGTTGTCATTTATAGTAGCTTTCACATGCATCCGGTTCTATGCAGTCTTCAGTTTAGCCGGCTTTTCAGAGCTTGTATTCTTATCTAGAAGACCAGATGCCAGATCAGTGTTAGAAGGTGCTAGTGCAAGGAGTTCATTTTGCGAGTAAGTCTTTCTCGCCATTTTGCTACTTGCTGTGGGTTGGCGGTTTAGGAGTCCTTATTTTGCCAAAGATTGGCGGCCCATGGCCCCTCCTTGGCCCCAATGCGCCCAGACACACTGGCTTTTCGCGCACCTTTGACACGCTGTCGGTGCGCCGGCTGGGCACATCCACTCCTGCCTGCACATATGTGCTGGCATTCACAAGGGGGCGTGGCACGCGGATCGTAGGGAAGAAAGACTTCCTGACAATTTTAAAAGCAAGTTTCTTTTAAAACCATAGAACTATAAAACCAGGTATCTAACATAGAGCCATACCTAAGTACATTAGTATTCTAAAAGTACCTCCTACAGCACCCAGATGCAAGTACAATGAGCAAGAACAATTTTAGAATTTTACAAAAAAAAGCGGGATTGTGCTAACGGCAGCCTCACCAGTGTCCTTGCACTGAATGCCTCTTAAAAACAAGTACTAGTTGAGGCAAAATTGCTGGCTTTTCTCTAGGTGTTAGTAATGTAATGAGTGGTCTTGTATACCGCCAGTCTTCCACTATAGGTGGCTGCCTTGCTGCACTTGGCTGTGTAATAAAAAGGTATGTGTGGTTCATTAGCGGGACAGTGGGAAGGGCAGATGCAAAACCTGTGATGTTGATGGGTGCAGGTCGGAAGTACCCAGTTCCTTAGTGCCACCAGCTTTCAATGGGCTTTGAGGAGAAATGTGGATGTATTTTATCTATAGGGAAGACCCCAAGATATGATAGACTTCAGCGCTTTGTGTCTGCCTGGCCACTGATGTGGAAGAGTTTGATAGGGCTAAAGAGGAGAGCCTAGTCATGGCTCAGTTAGTGCAAATGTGCTAATGGCTAGGCCTGGAGCTGCTATCTGTGGGGGGTTTGTGTGTGTGGTGTAAGGTTATTTGGAGATCTTAGAGGGCAGTTATTTATTTGGGGGAAGTTGAGAGTAGGACTTGCAAATTAAGACAACCTGCAGCCCTGCATTCCAACCCCTGGCTATGTGTAGACAAGTCCAATTTGTATAACTCACAATGCCACCTAACTGTTTCCTCTCTTTCCCTTTCTCCCTCACTCTTTCTGTCTTAAAGAGATACATTCTACCCTTTGCGGAAAAAAAAACATCTTTGAGTTGGCAGAAGAGGCAAAGGGGTGGTGTAGAATCTCAGACATTACATTAATATGTACGGATTACCTGGGGATCCGGTTTTGAAAAGGGGGGCTCTGAGAGAACCAGGTAACCAAGGCCAACACAGTGCTACACAAAGCAAGTGGTGTGATAAAAGCTTTTCATGCAAGGCATGGTAGGAGGGCCATAGGACCTGCACTTAACCTTTATCGGGCTCAAGCAAAGGCATCAGCCATGTATGGGGATGAAATATGGGGCTATGCAGACGCAACACTACTGAGGACGTCCGAAAATAAATTTTGAAGGGATTGTGTCCTCCGACGTATTCCTTATCTTTGATAGATCACTTCCAGCTTGCTGGCCTCGAAAACTTTTTCAGTAGAGGGCGCTGTTACGCTCACCTGGCTCCCACAGGGGCGTCGATCTGAACTGGACAGCTGCAGTCTCCACCAATGTGACGCGTAGTGCCGAGATGACTGACTGGACTGGCCCACCTAGCTTCGTTTGCTTGGCCCGTAGGAATATTCTTCTGCAAATGGAGAAAGGGAATTAACCACCCGTGGAGTTGAGCATTAGCCCCCCCCCCACTCCTGCTGTCCTCCCCACTGATCAACTTTCATGTCCCCTCTTATAGTCTCACCTGATGGTTTGGAAAGATGAGCTCTCCATCCTGCATTGAGTGCAGGGGCGCGTAGATAACCAGTTGCTTCACTGGCTCGAAGGAATTGGTGAGTTCCAGAACAATATTGACTCTGAGATTCCCGGCAAGATGCCGTAAGTATGTAGTTCGTAAGAGTTCAAATGTCTGACTTTCACTCTTGTCCGATTCCTTGCAGGTTGCAGCTTGACCCTAGCGAAGAGTTCCTCGTGGCAACCGGTAATATTCAGGTAAGGATTTGTATTATCCAACACAGTTCGATAAAATAATGTCAATATGTAACCTGTTGCTTTCTCCCTTATTCAGGCGCTGAGAGAAAGTATGAAGTCTCGGGGAATAATGCCTTCGGCGGTAAAATCAGGTAAGTCTATTGTGGTGAGGAGGTTTCCCCTTGGGGGGTAACTATATTGCCTCTGTGTATTCCCTTGGCTCACGTTGCTGTTCTTGTCTTCCCCTTAGGTCCCGGAGTGCGGCAGGAACATGCAGGAGGATGCGGTGGAATGTGAAGATGCTGCGAATGCCAGTGAGTTCAGCGCGGCGCTGCAGCAGGTGAGGTGACGCGCATAAAATAACTTCTTTCTTCCAGCTCGAAGGCGCGATGGATCGGGAATTCAGGTAAGGATCAAAGGTATTGCTCTTGTTCTAACCTCTTCTCCTTCTTTCTCCCTTTTTCTAGGAGCTCCAGACTCGAGGTGGGCGTGGCAGAAGACTGGATACAGACTTGCAGGCACGCTGAGCATTACGCTGCTGGATGCAGAATAACGCGAAGCATGTGCTGCTCTTCGGGCCTGGTTTAAATAGCCTCCAAAGTAGTCCCAGGTAAGTATTCCTCCCCAGCCCCACCTGAGTAAAAAATAGTCCCTAGGTAAAGTAGTCCCTTCCAAGCCTCTTTTGGCTTGGAGCTCTTGCAGCATGGTCTGCGTCAGGTAAGTTTGCAGCATGGTCTGCATCAGGTAAGTTTTAATCTATGAGCCTGGCGCCTATGGCGCCAGGACTGACTCTCCATATGAGCCTGGCGCCATAGACGCCAGGACTGCACCCAAATAGCCCCTAGCAGGTGTTGTTGGGCTTGCTTGGAATAACTTGATGCCTGCTTCCGGGGTTGCTGGACTTGGTCTGGGTCCCCAGGGGTAGGCATCATGACAGCACTCCCCCCTAAGGCCCCTCCTAAAGTCGTTCTTCCCTGTGGTTTCGGTTTGTCTGGGAAATTTCGGTGGAATTTTTTCACCAATCGGGGTGCATGAACGTGGTCACTAGGTTCCCATGACCTTTCCTGTGGTCCGTAACCTTTCCAGTCGATTAAATAAAAAAGTTTTGACTTTATCAGCTTGGAATCCAGGATGTTCTTAACTTCAAATTCGGGTTCCCCGTCTACAAGGATGGGGTCTGGTGGCTTGGTTAGTCTTGTCCCTGGTTGCACTGGCTTCAAAAGTGACACGTGAAAGACGGGGTGAATTTGCATATTAGCAGGTAAGTCCAACTTGACAGCCACCGGGTTGATAATGGCCTTAATAGAGTAAGGTCCCAAATATCTGGGGTTAAAGGTCCGTCTTCCCTTTAGAGGTATATGTTTTGTGGCTAACCATACTTGGTCCCCTATCTGGTATTGTGGAGAATCACTTCTATGCCGATCAGCATCTTTCTTGTATTTTTCTTTCGCCTGTTTTAAATGTGCAGTTGCTTCCTTAAAGGCTTGTGTAATCGTAGCGTGCAGATGGTCCACTGCAGGCATTTCTAAGTGTTGGGGTGAGTCAAGGTCTGAGGTTCGAGGATGGTGCCCATATAAGGTATAAAAGGGGCTTTGTCCAGTTCCAGAATGTACTGAATTATTGTATGCATATTCGGCGATCCAAAGAATGTCTTTCCAATTACTCTGTCTGATGTAACATACAACGGAGGCATTGTTCGAGAGTCTGGTTGGTCCTCTTCGTTTGACCATCGGTTTGGGGGTGGTGACTGGTCGATAACCTCACATCGATTTGCGCCAATTGAAAACATTTTTTCCAAAAATGTGAAATGAATTGACTGCCCCGGTCAGAGACTAATACGGACGGAAATCCGTGTATGCGAACAATGTTTTCGAGGAACTCCTTAGCCAGGATTGAAGCTGAGGGTAATCCCTTTAAAGGAATGAAGTGGGCCATCTTGGAAAAAAGATCCACAATAACTAGAATGGTGTTAAATCCATTGCATGGGGGTAGGACAGTAATAAAGTCTAACGATAAGGTGTGCCATGGTGTAGGCGGAATGTCTAAAGGTTGTAAGAGTCCAGCTGGTTTTTTCTTTTGACTTTTGTTTTGGGCGCAAATGCCACAAGACATCACAAATGATTTAATATCCTTTCGCCAGGTGGGCCACCAGAATTGTCTCTTAATTTTAGCTTCAGTTTTTGCAATACCTGGGTGCCCCTCCATTAGGGTATCATGATAACGGGAAATGACTAGCTCTTGTAGTTCCTTGTGTGGCAGAAATAGCCGCCCTTGGTAATAAGGCAGGTCAATGGTGACAGAGTAGTCCGGGCCTTTCTTTACCCAGTCCTGCAGGGCTGTAGGATCAAAGAGTTGCTGGATCTTTACCCGAATGTCCTCTTGTGTCTGTAGAGTAGTCATGCCAAGAATCCTTTGTTCAGAAATTATAGGTACTGGTTCTGGGTTCACTTCTACCTCTCCCATCCCTATTCGGGATAAGGCGTCTGCTTTACCATTCTTACAACCTGGTCGATAGGTTATCACGAAATCAAACTCGGCAAAGAACAATGCCCATCGGAGTTAGCGTGACGATTGGGCCTTGGCTGTCTTTGTGTATTCCCTTGGCTCACCTTGCTGTTCTTGTCTTCCCCTTAGGTGCCGGAGTGCGGCGGGAACATGCAGAAGGATGCTGTGGAATGTGAAGATGCTGCGAAGGCCGGTGAGTTCAGCGCGGCGCTGCAGCAGGCGAGGCGAAGCACATAAAATAACTTCTTTCTTCCAGCTCGAAGGCGCGATGGATCGGGAATTCAGGTAAGGATCAAAGGTATTGCTCTTGTTCTAACCTCTTCTCCTTCTTTCTCCCTTTTTCTAGGAGCTCCAGACTCGAGGCGGGCGTGGCAGAAGACTGGATGCAGACTTGCAGGCCCGGTGAGCCTTACGCTGCTGGATGCAGAATAACGCGAAGCGTGTGCTGCTCTTCGGGCGTGGTTTAAATAGCCTCCAAAGTAGTCCCAGGTAAGTATTCCTCCCCAGCCCCACCCGAGTACAAAATAGTCCCTAGGTAAAGTAGTCCCTTCCAAGCCTCTTTTGGCTTGGAGCTCTTGCAGCATGGTCTGCATCAGGTAAGTTTGCAGCATGGTCTGCATCAGGTACGTTTTAATCTATGAGCCTGGCGCCTATGACACCAGGACTGACTCTCCATATGAGCCTGGCACCATAGATGCCAGGACTGCACCCAAATAGCCCCTAGCAGGGGTTTTTGGGCTTGCTTGGAATAACTTGATGCCTGCTTCTGGGATTGCTGGACTTGGTCTGGGTCCCCGGGGGTAGGCATCATGACAGCCGCTGCGCGTTGACATCCCTCGAGTCGGTGTCCTTCGACAGCCTCCGTATCGGCGCCAACGTCATCATGCATATAAATAGACTCGCGCAGCATCCGTTGCTCAGTTCCGTTTTTCCGCGCTTCGTGGGCCTCGGAATCGTGTTGCTCAGTTCATTACTCAAAGTATATTATACATATTCCTCAAGTATTTCTTACTCGCTTCGATGGCTTCCTCATCTGAACCGTCGACACCACGGTCCGGCTTCAAAAAGTGTCGAGATTGTGGAAAGAAAATGTCGTTGACGGATCCTCACAGGATCTGTTTGTGGTGCCTGGGATCGGAGCACTAGTGTTCAGAATGCGAGGACTGCATGTCCATGACAGCGAAAGCCTTGAAGGAGCGTAAGGGGAAGCTCGAAAGAGGTAAGAGTCTTAAAACTTCTAAAACTCCTTCGAAAGTTTCCTCGGCAGAGTCGAGACATTCGTCTCCTTGCCGGCACGGTAAACAATCTCGTTCGAGGTCTTGAATTAGTTTCCATCACTCTTCGAGATCCAGACATTTGAAAAAGAGGCGTCGAAGATCTCCCTCTTCGTCTTCTTTTGTTTCCCCTGAAAGGGTCACCTGCCCCACAAAACATAGCTCTCCAGCCGCCAAGTGGGAGGAATTCCAAAAAAGGATGCTTAGCGTCTTTGAGAAAGCGGCCTCGACACTCTTGGAGACGGCTAAAGGTGATACCCTGGGTGAAAGACCCGAAAAGTCAAAATGCTGCAAGTCGTTGCACCCGGCGAAAGAAACTGCTCGAGAGTGTTCCGAACCCTCGAGAAAAAGCAGTAAGACTGCGTCATCGACGCCTTCGTCGAAGGCCCCTTTGACTCATAAATCTGCATCATCGACGCCATTATCGAAGGGACAGTAGACGCATAGATCGGTCGAATCGACGCCGTCCTCGACGCCGATGTCGACGCCAATAAAGGAGAAACCTACGACTGTAACTACCTCGCAGTGAATAGTCATACCGAGGGCTCCCATCATGACCTCGAGAATGTCATCGATAACCTTGACGACTCCGAGTAGGATTCCGATCCTCTCGAGTTCTTCGAGGTCACTTCATACCTTTTCGACGCCCTTTTCGGTTTCCTCAAAGCCTTCGACTTCTGCGTCGACGACGTTGACGTTTTCTCAACCAGTTACCACGAGCTTAGCCTCTTCTGCTTTAGAAATGGGTTTTAAGCCTTTTCCAAGGTCAGATTATTTCAATGTCGTATCCTCCATTTATGAAGAAGGGGAGGATTCTGATCAGGAAAGACCTTTTGGGTTGCAGAGAACTGCAACACCTGTACCAGAGGAATTTATCTCTGAAGAAAATAGGTTGAAGGACTTGCAAGATTCCTTGCATGATGCAAGTGGGTGGGATACTTCCCCAGAAGCAGAATTTGCCAAACCAGACCCAGGGGAACATGCTGAGACCCCTTATAGAACTTTAATGGCCAGAATAATAGAATTCATGGGTTGGTCTACAGCTTTACCTACTTTTCAACAAGATGACCTTACAGACATCTTGATTAAAGGCCCACAGGAAGATCCTGTGGTTCCATTCCATACTGCATTGCAGAGGAAAATATCGTCCAACAGGGAAACTCCTGAGGTAATCCCGGCAGTTAACAAGAAACTATCTGCCAAATATAGGGTATCTGCTTCTGACCTTGAATATTTGTCAAAACATCCAACTCCAGAGAGTCTAGTTGTTCAAGCAGCAACTTCATCGAGAAGTAGATCTGCATACCCTACTGTTCCACAAGACAGGGATGACAAGAGATTTGACGCTATGTCAAAAAAGGTCTTTTCTGCATGTAGCATGGCACTTAAATCCATTAATGCTACTTGCACGCTCGCAAGATTCAGCCATACACTTTGGGAGTGTGCTTCATCAGCGGCTGACTGCCTCCCGGAAGGAGAAGAAAGGGAAGCTTTTCTGAACATCATTAAAGATGGTAAAGACGCAATGTGCGAATCCCTTCAAACTGGCATTGATTCTGCTGACAGTATCAGTAGGGCCATGGCAGCAAGTACTACAATTCGCAGGTTTGCATGGTTACGAAAGTCTGGTTTTGTCATGATGCCCGCTCCCGGGGAGCCGGTTCAAGCCCTGCGTCCCCAAAAGCGGACATCCAGTCCCCAAGGAAGGACCCAGCAACCCCATATAGGGGCCCTTTGGACAGTGTCCTGGCGCCTATGGCGCCAGGCTCATAAAAGACATCAGTCCTGGCCCCATAGGCGCCAGGCTCATTATGGGAGTGCTTGGGTGCACTTACCTGATGCAGACCATGCTGCAGGATCCCGGCCTCCTTGAGGCCTGAAAGGAACTACTTTACCTGTGGGACTAATTTACCATCCGGGCGTGGTCGGGGAAGGATACATACCTGATTGGAGGAAGGATACATACCTGGAACTTCTTCCAAGGCTATTTAAACCCCACCCGCACAGCCACACGTGCTTCGCGTTGTTCTGCATCTAGCAGCTGGACGCTCACCGTGTCTGCTCCTGCATCCTGACTTCTGCCACGCCTGCAAAGGAAGAGAAGAAGAGAACAGAAGAAGGAAAAGTCCTTACCTGCTAAAACCGCATCCCGGAGACATCTCGCCGACAATCCTGAAAAGGAAGACTTTTATTTAAAATCTCATCGCGTCGATCGCTGCAGCGCCGCATTCCACTCACCTTTACAGGGCGCCTCCATGTTCAGCAGCGATCATCCGGATTCGCAGTCACGCCCCAGCGCCTAGGGAGAAAAAGACCAGAACAAAAGGTGAGAGGGAGAAGGGAATAAGGAAAGCTAAATCTCCATGTTAAGACTTACCTGCTGATTCATTCCCTCTCCATTTAGGGTCCGCGCCGCATCCTGGCATTTCCGGACCCCGGCCCCTAAGGGGAAAAAAAGACTTCAGCGTTAATGAGCGAATGAAAAGACATTACCAAAAAACGCTCATTAAAGACTTACCTGATTTCTACAAGGATTTCACCTCTCATCTCGGGTCGGTGCCTGTTCCCCGGCATTCCGTACCCCGGCCCCTGTGGGGAAAAAGACACTAGCATTAGTACATTAATGCATGGACACAAGGGGAACCTCTTATCAAAAAACTTACCTGGAAGCCAAGCAAGTTTGGTTCTCACCAATCTGAAAATCCAGTGAAGTAACTGGATACCAACGCGCCCCTGCATCAGAAGAAGGATGGAGAGCTCGTCCTTCCAGACCCTAAGAAGGATACTTCTGCGAGCCAGACAAGCCAGATTTGGGGGCCCGGTCCAGTCCGTCTTCCGAACCCTGCGCATCACCTTAGAAGAGGCCACAGCAGCGCGAACCAGGCCAGCGCCTCCGTGGGAGTCAGGTGAGCGTTACAGGTTTTGCTCCGGATGTTCAGGCCAGACTTTTGAATATGCCCTTTGACGGCTCTTCTTTATTTGGTAAAAAGGCTGATGACAGTCTAGAGAAGTTACAAACATCTAAGGCAGCAGCAAAATCCCTTGGAGCTGCAATACGTCAAACTCCCTATCGCACCTCAGGAACCTCTTGGAGACGTAGGTCCTTTTGTTTCTATTCCGCATTTGGAAGAGGAAGGGGACAGCCGGCTCAAAGAGGCCAAAAGAAATTCACCCGAGGTGGACGGGTTAAAAGTGCAAAAGCCCCAGCAGCAGCAGGTGCCTCTTTACCCTCGGCATCTGCAAGAGCCGCTTCTAAACCGCTCTGAGGACTCTCCTCACAAAACACCAGTAGGGGGCAGGTTAACTCAACATCTGACGGAATGGCAGGCTATTACGTCAGATGCTTGGGCATTGGAGACAGTTGCCCAAGGTTACTGCCTGCCTTTCCTACGCACCCCTCAGAGTCATCCAACGGGGAACAACTCTTTGAAGTTTCCAGATCCGCTCCTTTTGCAGGAGATTCTAGACCTGCTAGAGAAAGGTGCCATAGAACCGGTACCTGTAGCGGAGAGAAACAAGGGTTGGTATTCCCCCTACTTCTTGATACAGAAGAAGGACGGAGGACTGAGACCCATATTGGACTTAAGAGAATTGAACAAATTCCTCAGGAAGGACAAGTTCAAGATGGTAACTCTCTCTCAGATCCTTCAGGCCCTCCAGCTTCAGGACTGGCTGGTATCTCTGGACCTTCCAGATGCTTATTTCCATGTGCCAATCCATCTCAAACACAGGAAATAGCTGAGGTTCGCAATTGGCAACACTCGCTATCAATTTTGAGTACTGCCATTTGGGCTGACCTCCGCCCCGAGGGTCTTCAACAAGCTAATACCGGTAGTGGCTGCAAGTCTAAGGAGGGAAGGGATTCACATCTACCCCTACCTAGACGATTGATCAGAGCAGTATCTTCGGAACAAGCTCAGATCCAACTAGATTATGTCTGCCACTTCCTTCACAAACTAGGCTTCTCCCTCAATTTAAAGAAGTCACAGATGATACCATCACAGAGACTCCAGTTCATTGGACCGGTCCTGGACATTTCCCTGGGGAAAGCCTCGCCACCAGAGGTGAGGGCTCAAG
Source organism: Ambystoma mexicanum (assembly GCF_040938575.1). Taxonomy (NCBI): domain Eukaryota; kingdom Metazoa; phylum Chordata; class Amphibia; order Caudata; family Ambystomatidae; genus Ambystoma; species Ambystoma mexicanum. The sequence goes on from NC_090929.1 coordinate 1,295,587,932, forward strand.
ATATTCTGCAGATGGTCACCAAGTTTCAAAATGCCCAACGTCTCCCAGCCTTGACTTTTTGAGGTTGCTAGGCCTCATGGCATCCTGCATTTTCCTTGTGCCAGAGGCTCACCTGAGAATGAGATCTCTCAAGTGGGCACTAAGAACTCAGTGGTTGCAATTCTCAGGGAGAATGACAGATCTCCTTCAGGTTCCGGACAAGGTGGCTCGAGACCTTCAGTGGTGGGCCTGTCAGGAGAACATTTTGAAAGGAGAACTGTTTTGGCAACCATGGCCAGAGATAACAGTAGTCGCGGATGCCTCACTCACGGGGTGGGGAGCCCATGCCAACGACTTGACCATCAGCGGTCGTTGGTCTCCATCGGAGTCCAGATTACATATCAACCTGTTAGAGCTGAGAGCAATCAGACTAGCGCTGAAGGCTTTTCTGCCATCTGTACAAGGGAAAAATGTCCTGATAATGACGGACAACACAGTGGCCATGCACTACCTCAACAAAAGAGGAGGTGTAGGATCACTGCCTCTTTGCAGAGAGGCGATGCAGCTCTGGTTCTGGGCAATCCAAGAAGGAATCTCTCTATCGGCAGTTCAGTTAGCCGGAGAGAAGAACTTGACAGCGGATGCTCTGAGCAGGCAGAGCACAGTCTCTCACGAGTAGGAGATAGCTCAGGAAGTCCTTCAAGAGGTCTTCGCTCTTTGGGGAACCCCTCAAGTGGATCTGTTCGCCACCAGTATCAACAGGAAGTGCGATCAGTTTTGTTCAAGGGAATTTCCGCCGAGAGGAGCTCTAGGGGACGCGTTCGTAGTGGACTGGGAGTTTCCACTTCTGTACGCGTTTCCTCCAGTCCCTGCCATTCCTCAGAGGATCAGGAGGTTGAGAAGATTCCAGAAGACTATGATCCTAATTGCCCCAGACTGGGCCAGGAGAACGTGGTACCCGGACCTTCTGGACATGTCCATCTGCCCTCCAATTCGTCTTCCACACAGGGAGGATCTTCTCTCACAGAAGGGAGGTCAGTTTCTCCATCCAGACATCAGAACCCTCAACCTTCACGCTTGGTTTCTGAAAGGTTGAGATACAAGGATTGGGACCTCCCAGATGACGTCATGGAGATGTTGCTTTCAGCCAGAAGACCAGCAACAAAAACTTTATGCCGCTGGAACAAATTCTGCAGCTGGTGTAGAGAAAAGAATATTGACCCCTTTTCATGTGGTACACCAATGGTAGTATCCTTTCTACTCTATTTGGCGAATTCAGATCTTCAAGTTGGTACAATCAAGGGCTACCTTGCAGCGCTGTCGATCTTCAAGCGCACTGCAGAGGAGCCATCATATTTCAAATTACCATTAGTAATACAATTTCTGAAGGGGTTAACTAATGTCTATCCCCCGAGACCGTTCCAAGTTCCCTTATGCGACTTAAATCTAGTTTCGAATTTCCTGATGGGTACTCCTTTCGAACCACTCCACTCTTGTTCGTTAAGATTTTTCACCCTTAGAACTGTCTTATTAGTGGCTTTGACATCGGCCAGGAGGGTGAGCGAATTACAAGCCCTATCTTGTAAACCTCCTCATACAATTTTTCACAAGGACAAAGTTGTTCTACAAGTGAAGCCTAATTTCCTCCCAAAGGTGGTTTCTGAATTCCACATCACTCAGAAAATAACCTTAGCCTCATTCTATCCTCCTCCCACCCAGGGAATGAGGAAGAGAGGCTACATAGGCTGGATCCAAGGCGAGCCTTGAGTTTTTATATCAGCGGACTGGCTAGGATCAGACAATCAGACCAACTATTCATAGGTTACACAGGGCACAAACTAGGATTGCCAATTACAAAACAGACCATCTCCAGATGGATTATTTTAGCCATTCTAGAATGTTTGGCAGGGAAAGAGCCTCCTCAAAATCTTAGGGCTCATTCAACCAGGGGTATCGCAGCCTCTTCGGCCCTCCAGAGAGGGGTCCCGATTCGAGACATATGTGCGGCTGCCACATGGTCGTCCGCACATACCTTTACTAAATTCTACAATCTGGATTCCTCCTCTAGTCAAGAGACTAGATTTGGCAAAGCTGTGTTACACTCTGTTCACTCTTAAAAGGGAATATGACAATTTTACTCCCACCTCCGTTTACACACCACTGCTATGGGAGTCTATCAAAGATAAGGAATACGTCGGAAGACGCAATCCCTTCGAAGAACAAGTTACTTCTTACCTGGTAACGTTCTTTCGATGGGATGTTCCTCCGACGTATTCCTTATTGCCCCTCCCGTCCATCCCTTCAGTGAAACTTCCCTTGTGGTTGCAGCTTACGCTCCTTCAAGGTCAATAACCAATTCATGAACAGATAATTCCAAGCTACAAAACGGAAATGAGCAACGGACGCTGTGCAAGTCTATTTATACGCATGATGACGTCGGCGCCGATACGGAGGCTGTCGAAGGACAACGACTCGAGGGACGTCGACGCGCAGCGCCCTCTACTGAAATTTGTTTCCGAAGCCAGCAAGCTGGAAGTGATCTATCAAAGATAAGGAATACGTCGGAGGAACATCCCATCGAAAGAACGTTACCAGGTAAGAAGTAACTTGTTCTTTTGAAAGCACTTCTCCCACTCCCACAAAGTACCCCAAGTAGTCCCACTCACATGGAGTGTGACCTTCCCCCGATTGATGAGAAGTTAGCAGTAAGGCCTGTTTTTTACTGGATTAGGGTGTGGGGAAACCAGGAGTTAAAGAAGTACCGCGAGGCACTGGTTCATGTTTTAGCTCTGGGGGGCTGGCAAAAAATTCTGTGGCTGGTTCACGTTAAAGAATGGCTAGCCCGGTTGGGTCTCTCAGTATTTTGGCAAATCCCTCACCAATTTAAGGGTCATGCTAAATCCAGGGTGAAAGAAGCCTAGATAAGTAGCTAGGTATAAGGTGTCAAGAGCATCGGCAATCACTATGGCCTTGGTGATGGGCCCGAGTTATTTCGCCCTTAAACATTCAAAGGGCTATGAAAGCTATTTGGATATACTAAGCACAGCATACGCTTGTGCCTTGTATATGCGTCTACGCTTCAACTCCCTTCCTGTCGAGATCACAATGTGTCCACTGATTGACAAGGCAGTGGAAACAATGGCAGATTTTAGAGTAACTTATTTGATACCCCTGTTTTATTTGCATGGTGTTTTTTGAAGCTATGCTGTTGTGTAAGCAGTCTACAGACCTGAATGTGGCTTATTTTGTATGTAAATACATCCATAGAATGTGGCCAAGAAGAAATTCGGCTCTCTCAATTAGTGTCTCAGGGCACTGATTAATTTATAACATCCACCCAATGCATTGATTGACTTTTTAGAACAGGTCCTTTAAAAAAAAACTCTTTGTACATTGATTTTTACCTTTGAATGTAAATCCTTGTAACCTATCTATGTGGCTTTGTTATGTCAAAAAATGTACTTTTTTATTATTGTTAACTGAAACGGCTTATACTGAATAAAGGTTTTAACAACAACAACATTGAGGGCTTTACGCCCCAGCTGACCGCACAAGCGATGTCCCTTTGGTTTGCATCAACAGACACCTCTCCTTTAAACAGCACATAGCAAGGAAGACACAAACCGCTTGGCAGTGCCCTCTTGGAAGGCCTCCCGGCGACTACTCTGGCTCCCCTGAGATGTTCCTGAATGCTGTAGAACAACTCATCAAAGGACTCTGCAAATTCGACCACATTACGCAAATTCGACCACATCACCACAACCCTAATCAAACTGCACTCGCTCCCACTGTAACACTATATCATCTTCGAATCCTGCTGTATCATTTACAAGGCTGCCACACTGAAGTCCCCAATCTAGCCCACTGAGAAACTCAGCATCTCCATAGCCCTACGATTCACCAGATGTAAGGACATGTTAGAAGTAAACTGAACCTCCTGCCCATCAACATCTGACTCGCCCCCACTTCTTCATTTCAGGAAGGAACTCCAGATCCTCCTCTTCACTTAATTGCTCCTCCCTAATACCTAGGTCCATACACTGTACACTCCACACCTACTTGTGGCATGGTGATCTGATCTCCTTTCCTCCCCTGGTTACTTGTAGACCCATTGCTGACAATTGCTGTTTCTCCTGTTGTTTGATCCCCACTCCCTTTGTTCTCTGCTCCCTAACCTTGTTCTTCCTCCTCTGATTGTAAAACACTCCATTGCTTCCTGAAGCTAGGCCTGTGCTCAATATATATACCCTAATAATAATAATAATAATAATGATAATAATAATAATAATAACATGCTATGGATTATGGGAGGCAAGATGTTAAGTTTAGTGTAAGGACAGCTTGAATTGTGGGGGCCACTGTCACGTATTTCACCTGACTTAGTATGTTGGTTAGCAGGCTGAGAGATGCTGCAAACCTCACATAACATGCTCCAGTGTTAAACTCAGTGGCCTGTTAGGCCATTTGCCTGTTGCGGGCAGGGCCCGTGGAGGCAGGGTCTGTGAAGGCACGGCAAAGTGTTTGTTAGGCAGTGAGGCATTGGTCAGGACAGGGGCCAGAATCCCTACTCCTTTTGTACAAAGGTCGCCCCTTCTGTCTCTCACAAGCCCCAGACTCTTCCCACCTAGTCCAAAATGAAATCCCCTGCTTCCCCTGTCACTGCCACCAACAGCAGAACTGATAAGGTTTTGATGTGGTACTAGGCCTTCGGATTCAGAGTGATGCTGCACCCCTGCAGAGGATTTTCCACAATGAAATAAGGAGCACAAAAGATACAAGGTGGAGTGTGGATTCCGCAAAATAATTGGCAGCTCCTTGGCCTAAAAAGGGGAGTGGTAGGTGCAATGGCTGCAGGATGGTGAGGAGCAGTGTGTTGGCAGAGAAAGAAAGGGGTTTTGGGGCTGGTGTATATGATTGACATTACAATAAGCCTGCAATCTCAGGTTTGCAGTCTCTCTGGCCCTTCGCTAGCTAAAGGTCTCAAGGGGATGTCCTTAATTGTGCCACAGCAGAATGATGGAGTCAGGAAAAAGCAACCATGCTTCATCCAGATGTTAAGTGCTGCCAGCCCAAGGGTAGTGAGGGGCTGTCAGCGATTAGCAAATGCACAAAGTGTGAGCTAATCCCAACTGGGGGAGGCGGGGTTCCTGTAGCCAGGGAACGTACCACCTCGCCCATTAACAGCTACTTAGACTACAGGAGAGGGGAAGAAGAGAATATGTTGGGCTGTCTCTTTTGAAGTAGGTGGGGTGTTGAATGACTTGAGCTCTTACATTTACAACTTTTATACAAGTTGGTTAGATGTCTGAGGAAAATGACAGAGAAGGCTGCAGAAGAACTGTACCCTCACTTCTAAATTGGGCAGCTGCTGTGTGTGCCCTTTGTGACTACAAAAGCAATGGCACGTAGCCATCACCTCATGCTAAAACAGCTGTGAAATTTAAACAGCACATGGAAAAAGCTTACAGATCCCTGTAAATATGACTAAACTGGCATGTGTGTAGATAGGATAAGACATTTTGTGAATGCCTAGGCAACTGTGTAAACTGGGTCTAAGGTTAAAGAATTCTGCTATAAAAGCGTTTTTAGTCTACACTGACCTATGTACATACACACACACTAGCTATCTATATGTCTATATCAAGGACATGATTCAAAAGTTGCCTTCCTCAGAGTCAACAATGGTGTCTTGCCAGTGTGATAAAGGCCTGTCTCCAAGTTTGGATCATAAGTTACATATGGGTAAAATGTAATTTATGTGCATAAGTGATGCCTTAGGGCAAGTAGGTATCATAATTGGCTCCATGAATAACGGTTAAATAAGACATATTTTGAACCAATGTATGGATACTGTTATTATATAGTAGCCATGGAAGTCTTGTAAGTAGTGAACTCTACAGAAGTAAATCAAGATCAGGAAAGTGTAGGATATGTGTATACTCTCCAAACTTCTCCTTAATATCAATGGGAAAATTGGGCCTGCCTCCTAATGCGCAATGCATATTACTCGCTATTGGTATAATGAGGCAACACCATAAAAGGTTTTAGATATTTGTGAAGAAATTAACATGTGATAAACATTGGTAGTTTAAGTACTTACTATCAAACCGCATCAATTGTACCAGATTTAAATGAGTTTGTGCTGAAAGTAATTTTCTCCTTAGCTGTTATTTCAGATATCTCCTTTCTCTTTCTGTTTAAATGAGTGCAATATTAAAAAGTGCATGATTTTTATTTCAGAGTGCCAGCTGATGATTTTATTAGATCTGGTCCAAACAAATCAAAGTTTTTTACGCCAGTCAAATCTTGATGCTGAGAGAAGGTAATTTTGTAAAAACCGAATTGCTCCAAAAATATTTTTATTAACATGACAAATATGTGCTGTAATTAAAGTTTTCCTTACACTTGAAAAACGTGTTCTAACATGTCTTGATCATAAAGTCAAATTTCTCATTTTGTTAAATTGAATAATTGCCCAGTGAGACGATGGTGAAGATGAATTAAGAGTTAAAACGTTTGTATTGAGAGGTATCCTATCTTTTGAGAAATTGTTAATCTATTTACAATTTTGGGACTGCACTCCAAAGATATTTGTAAAAAGTCTCCTCTTATCTAATAATGACAACACACTCATGTAATACTTTTCAGTTCTGCAATTAAAACTCTTAACTCAGAGAGGTAGGAGAACACCACTTAACTTTGGTGATTAAAAGGGCCCTTACACCCGTTATCACACCAGCATGTTAACTACTTTCTAATACTTGTTATGTTATGTTGTTGTAATTTGTACAATGCACAGTCACCCAGAGGTATCTTGGCGCTAGAGAGAGAGGAGTAAAAAACACAATCCTTCAGTCACTGAGGACTAGAACAGAAAGGTCTTTAGAGCCCTTCTGAATGCCAAATGATCTGGCAAGATTTTAACTGTCAGTGGCAGGTCATTCCAAATTTGAGCAGCAGCGACTGAGAACGCCCGCCAATACGCGAGTGGCGGAAAGTAGGCACACACAACCGACCGGCCATAGCCGAATGCAGATGACGGTTGCGGAGGTACCGGGTGAATTTTGTCTGAAGATAGTCAGCCCCAAATCCATGCAGCGCCAGATGAACAATGCAAAGTGCCTTGAACTTGACACGCTGCGCTACCGGAAGCCAATGCAGGGTGCGCAGCACAGGGGAGATCTGAGCCCCATAAGGAGACCCCGTTGCTACCCGGGTGGCCAGATTTTGGAGACGATATAACCATTGGATCAAACCCCTGGGCTGAGCCAGGTATAAGGAGTTACAGTAATCCAACCGGCTGAGCATCATGGCCGCATCCACCGGCAGACGAAGGGTGGCCGGTATCATGGGAATTACCTTTTTTTGTGTCTTAAGATGAAAATGACCTGCTTTACATACTGCAGATACTTGTTCATTCATAGAAAGGGAGGCCGAAAGAATCACTCTGAAGTTCTTCACCTTAGTCACTGGAACAGGAAGAGGGCCAAGGGAGGAAGGCCAGAAAGAGGACACCCAAAGTGCAGGATCAGGAGGGGTGCCTACCACCATAACCTCTGTCTTGTCTCCATTCAACTTCAGCCAGTTATGGCTCATCCACTCTCCCACGGCTGGCAGGCTGTGATGAAGGCGCAATGACATCTCAGCATGATCAAGATCTAAACGGATCAGAATCTGAGTGTCGTCAGCATAAGCATAGCACCTGACACCGAGGGAGTGGATGAGGCAGATCAAAGGCCAGATCTAAATATTGAAGAGAATGGGAGACAAGGCAGAGCCCTGCAGAACCCCACAGGTAAGGTGGCAGGACCTGGAAAAGAACAGAGAAAGAGAAAGCACCTGGGTACGGTCGGCCAGGAACGACCAAAACCAGGCTAGCACCTGACCAGAGATACCAATCGGAGTCAGGCGAGTCAGCAGGGTGGGATGGTACATGGTGTCAAAAGCCGCTGACAGATCTGCAAGAATCAGGGTGCCCATCCCCCCCCCCTGCATCAGCCAGCCTGGCCATGTCGTCCTGAACTGGTACCAGGACGCTTTCCATACCCCAACCAGGTCTGAAGCCGGATTGGGCAGTGTCCAAAAGTTCAGAAGATTCCAGAAATGAAGATAGAAGGGGTGACACCATAGAAAAGGGTAGAAGAGAAAAAGGACAGAAGTTAGGGTCCAGTGAGGGTTTTTTCAGAAGGCGGATTACCATTGCGATCTTAAATTCTGCCCGGGATGACCCCGACTGACAAGAAGTGTTTATCGCTGTAGTGAATTCTGTAAGTAGACCTTGGGAGATATCTTTCATAACTGCCAATGGAACTACATCCAAAGGCGACCCAGACGTAATGTGTTGTATGGCAGTAGATACCATAGCCTCTGAGAAAACCGGGAAAGAAGACCATTCTTTCGCTTCAGTTAGACCACTTGGACCGTGGATCTGCCTCTCCGGAGCAAGAGCCGAGGCGGACGCTAGGATGGTAGTGCGAATTGCCTCAATCTTAGACACAAAAAACTGGGACAGGGTGTTAGGAAAGATTTCATAATTGTAGGTAATTTTCCTTCCATGTGGCAACCCCCACACTTTTTGCTGTTGTTTTACACCCAAGCGAAGCCTTCCGCCGCACTCCTCTGGGCTTTCGCTCCATTCTTACGGGGAAACTGACATGCCCTTAAGACAGTCAGTACCGGGAGACTCGTTTCCCTTAGTCCTTTCTTCATGTTGCAGCTTTTGAGCAACATGAAACAAGAGTTCACCGTAACTTACATTACCACGCTCTTGGGTCTCTAGTCATTCCAATGGCCCTAGAAACTCTCGCTGGACTTATCATGAAATGTGCAAGTGTGTCACAGACGGGACTGGTGGCAGCTATCGTTTCTTTGTGTTTTGAACCCCTTTTGCCATGTTAACCGCGCTTCCCGCGTTGGGCCCAAATGGGTGGCTTGGCCTCCAAAATGGCCATGCCACGAGGTTCTTTGTCCTGTCTGCTGACCGTCTTGCCCCTTCACCTTCCCCCAGGTCGAGCCGACCCGGGGCAGTCCTTATTTGGTCATGCACTTTCCCGCGAAACACAACGCTTTCGTGGGCTTCTGCATGCCTTGTGTGTGCCTTCCGGATGTGGGCTGGGATGTCTGTTCCCAATACACATCCTGGGTGCCAGAGAGTCTAGAGTGTCTTGAATGCCTGGGACCACCGTGGTCCGTGATAGGTCCACGTATGGTGTGAGTGTTTTGTGAGCAGATCTCCCATTGGGTCCTCTCCGTTTTGGCACAAAGGGAACTCTGGATAAGAGGAGGCTGGAAACACCACTACCATGTCGATCTCCGGAGTTCTCATGAACGAAGGATAAGGAGCCAAGTATCCTGCAACTAAGAAGCTGAGTCGAGGAATCGCTGGTGACCCGCTGAAGGTTTGGCACCCTGCACTGCTGTCGTCCTGTGAGACCCCTCTGCCTCTGATCGAACGAGAAGGCCTGTACTGGCGCTTCGACCCTTTAGAATAGTGGGAACAACTATTCTCGGCATCTTCACCAAATCCTGTACGTAAGCCTTCGGAAGCGTCCCTGGGCCATCCAGTGGACTGACCAGCCTACACAGGAACCTTGCTCTGTCACCGCCATCTGGCTTACTGCTAATCCCGTGTCCGCAGCACTCTTACACGATTTGTACACTTGGCATTCCCAGGTCTGAAGTGAGACGTGTGCTTTGGGACCGGAATACCTGCGGTTGCTGAGTTGCCCTGCTGTGGTAACAAACCTGTGCGTGTTTGCTGCATTTGGGACACCCTCGACCCTGACTCCTGCTGTCGCGGAATCTACACGGTGTCGAGACATCCTGCTGATCGCATCTGAACCTGCCAGTACCGAAACGGAACCGGAGAAGCCTGGGTCTGCCTGCATTGGGGACCAGTGAGTAGTCAATACCCTAACCGGTCGCCCTCCCGCAGGAGCCTGTGGCTCCCCACCGCTGTCGTAAACAGCAACCCTTTTCCGCACTCGCGCCCTGCTTCTGCCCACAAGTGGAGGCCGCGCTTGAGTAGCAGGGAACTGTTCATCATCGTTTTGTTCACCTCTCTGAACTGCCTGATCTCCCTGAAGAGACTCTCCTTTGCCCGTTGGCACCCGCGTGTGCAGGTACTTTTGAGCACAAGGCTCCACTCTTCGTAGGGCTCGGACTTCCTTCTAGTTAGGTGGCCTCTGATGTCGAACTGGGTCTAACGATTACTTGCACTGCCTGTTTTCCTCCCCATCTAGGTGGTCTGCATATTTCGTGCTTCTAACTCTTTAGACCCCTTGGTCTTGTATATATATTGTATTGATTGTGATGTGTTGGTTTACTTGAGTTTTATCGTGATTCTTTACTATGGTCGCTGTTACAAAGGCCTTGTAATAAATGTGTCTATATTTTTAATATAACACCTGCCTGGAGTAATTTGTAAGTGTCCTTGCTTTGTGTGCTCATTGCGGGCTTTCAGTCACCCTCACCCCTTTTGAGACCTAGTCTTGACCGCCGCCATCGCTACCCTGATTGGTCTGGCTTGTCCAGAGGTTACCCTGTTCCAAGAAACTAGGCTGGCCTTCTGAACCTCTGCCCCTCCAGGACAGAGTTCAGAAATCCATCTTAACACAGGGAATCACAACTATCCTGGGAAGAGCTAACCATAGAAGTATAATTCTCAGAGGAGGACAAGGATTTGACCACCACAAAAAGAGCTTTAGGCTGACACAACGCAGCTTTGATTTTCTGGGCCAAGTAGGATTTCTTAGCATCAGTGACAGCAGAGAAGTATGCTACTGAGCACAGTTTGTGCTGGGCTCTAAGATTGGAATCGTAAGCAATGCACCACTTGCGCTTGACCTGTCTATGTTTAAGACAAGCTCATTTTAGCTGTTGAGAGAACCATGGTTGCGAAGGCCGCCTACGAGGTTGAATAAGCCGCCGAGGAGCCATTACATCAGCAGCTTCTTGCAGAGAGCGTACCAAAATTGAAAGAGAAGCAGTAGGAGCCCCCTCACACTTAGCTTTAACTAGCAAGACCAGACTAGTTAAATCAGCAGAGCACCAACTGCGCTGCCACACACAGGGGGGGGGGATCTTTGGTTGAGCCCGGCCTGCTTTAAAAGTGCAGGTCACTAAATGGTGGTTGGACCATAATACCGGCTCCACCAATTGAACTGCTAAGAGGGCTTCATTAGACGATATCAGATCCAAGGTATTACCCATCCTATTAGTGGGTCCAGCTACCATTTGATGAAGATCAAAGTCAGTCAGACTAGTAAAAAACAAATCAAGTGCCAGTGCTCTAGGACAGTTACATTTTAAATTAAAATCACCTAGCACAACAAGGTGACTATATTTCCAATGGAGATTGGCCACCAGATCAGCTAAAGTTTCAAGAAAACTGACATAGGTACCTGGGGGGTGGTAAACAATCAAGAAATGGCAGGTTAGGAGTGAGGAAATAATGCATCTCACCAACAAAGCCTCCATAGCTAAGAAATGAGGGCAACTAAGCTGTGTGACTATATAGTCAGATTCAAAAATCACAGCCACCCCACCGCCAACTTGAGGTGGGGGGCGGTCGAGGCTAATAATTCAATAATCGTCTGGGATAGTCTGCACCAGGACCGGGGCAGTCTTCCTGGAGCCATGTCTTGGTAAGGCAAAGTAGTGCGGGACTGCGATCCGACAAAAGATGACTGTTATCAGCCGCATGTGCTAGCAGAGATCTCGTATTGAAAAGCATCCACACCAGATCAGTTGGACTCTGCACCTCTGCAGAGCCAACTGCCGTTCACAAGGCAATAGGGGCAGTGTAGGACCTTCCCCTCAACCAGTAGGTAAAACAGTGTTTAAAGGAGCAAAAAACAAAAGTGTACCTTTTAAATAGCTAATCCTCCCATCCCGCACGTCCGTAGCACAGATGGGCACGGACAGGCTTGCATTAAGTGCACTTTCGGCGCGCTGACGGCGTGCCCGTACTTGTGCTTGTACTTGCGTAATACCTATGTGGATTAAGAGGCAATAATAGAAACACTGTCGCAATGACAGCTTGTTCACCACTGGGGAGACATTCAGCTGTGAGGTGACTTGTCCATTGTATGTACAGGAAAGATCTTGTTAAGGTTAAGGGCCCATGGATATTCATGGATCAAATGGCAATCCAGGCAAGACCCATCACCGTAGAATAAACTTGTGCAGCAGGACTTCTCAAGGTGTTGGATTATAGATACTTTCTAGGGGAGTTCATCCAAGACACAAAATCAATACAATGACAATTAGACTAAAGCTAATTACCAAAGTACAGAAATATGATGAAACAAATTAGAATTGTGTGTTTAGCAGGAAGTGGCCCTTTAGCTAAAATGCCTTCGTAGAATGGATGTAATCAAATAGAAAATGCAAGTCAATAAAGATCCTCAGCTAACACTAACTGGAAAGGGTATCTTTCAAACATCTCTACCGAGCTTCTCTCTTCAAGTTCCTACTATCCTTGGATGCAAGTTCCTACCGGCTTTGCTAAAACCAGAAGGAGCCAGTCCCAAGAAGGATAGTTCCACTTTGCAAAGCCCGTGGCATTTCAGCCATTTTCTTTATACAGGACCCATGCAGGAAGTATGCCATTAAACATTATCACTATGCTGTTCATGCTTTCTGCATTACTGCATATGCCCCATGGCACAACCATCTACAAGCTTAGATCAATGCAAATAAATGTAGCCCAATGTGTCTCATTTTAACATAGCCTGTCTGCCAATGCTTACATGCCACACTGAGTACTTGCTCTTGCCCTCTGATTTCTTACCAGCATATTGCGTTTTGAATGTATATGCACGCTGCTTCCACACCTCACAGCCTCACATGAACACTGCTCTCTGAACATGATTACGCATGTGCCTCATCCCATGGCCATAACATGGATCAGAAATTCCTACATGGTTACAGGCAGCATCCATATCCATTGACGGTCCTCTCCTCTGTTCCTCCCCTGGTGGCCGTCTTCAGATTTTTACAGCACACTTCAGTGTTGGGAGTCCACATCTTGCTCTCTGAGCTAGTTTGTATTTTTGTACTTTTAATACATTTTGACCGATTTTTGCTTATCGTTCGACTGGAGGGCGACTACAAGCAGTCGGGACCCGTTGTCGGCGAAGATCATCCTTCATAGCAGATCTTTCATCAAGGTTTCGAGAAGGCCTGACTTGTGCCTACTTTAAGCCTTTTCAGTCACGTCCGAGGAGAAGAGGAGCCTATTCAAACTCTGTGCGAAGTGTGGATTAAGGAACATATTCGTTGAGGACCGACATCATAAATGCCTATAATGCCTGCATCCAGACCACAATGAGGAGGGATGCAAGGTATGCCATGGTTTCTCAAAGAAAACAAAGAAGGATCGCTACAGCAGCCTAACAGCATGGCTTAAATCGAGCAAGGCCCCTGATTCTGCCTCTCGGCTCGGTCATGCCTCAACCAGGACCGGCCGGTTTCAGGAGCGAACTCCCTCTGGGGGGAGCTTGAGAGGAGGTTGAAATCCTTTGAGGACGCTCCCCCCACAGGGGTCCAAAAGAAGGCCAAGCACGACGACGCTGGTCCCGCTGGGTTCGCCACGGATGCGGGACCCAACTTGGGCTGGACGCGATCACCGTCACCATCTGCCTCCACAGTGTGAGCCTTCCGATGAAGGGTGCTCCTATAAAGAAGTCTCTGAACCTGTCGAAAATCCATTTATCAGTGGACAGGCTGACAAAGGAGAAATCTGGAGGTGAGCCCTTACTTTTGGATAAATAAAGAGAACAGAAATAATTAAACATTCAAACAAATAACAAAAAGGGGCCAGGAGGAATAAACACATTGTTGCCAGACCAAAAATGCCAATTCTTTAGAAAAATATTCACAATTTCACTTTTATTATTGTTACTGATTGATTGATATTTTATTTCTATTGCGCTCGTACACAAGTGTTTCAGAGCACGACAAGGCAAGGGAGGGGAACAGGGGAGAACAAAACAGCGATTTTACTAGGCCCAGTGACATTGCGAACGCGAAAGTGCATGGGAGAGGGGGGAGGGGAAAAGTGCATGGAAGGGGGGAGGGGTGGAAAGTGCAAGTGCTAGGTTTAAGGCAGCAGACAGGGTAGGTCTGATAAGTGCAGGAAGAAAAAGGGGGGGCTGTATGGGTACAGATACAGACCCTAGTGCAAGGGGTGGCCCGGAGGCAGTGCAGGAGGGTGGCAGGATGAGCAGGTAACTGGGCCCGAAAGACAGAGGTTGGCCAGGTGCACGGTACCAAGAGAGAACAGAGGTGCTTCCGGAACCGGAGATGGCTCTCCTCAAGTTTTAGAGTGGCAGGGAGGCTGTTCCAGAGGGAGGCCCCAGCCGAAGACAGAGATCTACCCCCAGCTCATTTCTTAGAAAAACGACTGACCCTGAGTGAGTTAGAGGTAGAGGAGCGAAGAGATCGAGAGGGGAGGTATTTGCAGAGGGATAGCTGAAGGTATTTTGGACCCAGGACCCAGAAAGACTTGTGGACAATGCAGAGGGTTTTGAATTTAATCCTTGCATCCACTGGGAGCCAGTGGAGTGATTTCAGAGCTGGAGAGATACGATCCCAGGGCTTGAGGCCAAGAACAATTCTCACAGTCCTGTTCTGGATTAGTTGCAGAGGGTGGAGAGTAGAGGCAGGTAGATTTAGATAGAGGCTGTTACAATAGTCCAAGCTAGAGAGAACCAGAGCTTGAGATACCATGAGCTTCTGGGGGAAGGAAAGGAAAGGCAGAATACCTCTGAGGCATACCTCTATAGACATATAATCCTAAAAAAAGTCTAAACAAAATTTAGACATACCATAAAACCAGGTAAAATAGGACCAAGAATAAAATAAAACTGATTACATACAAGATTAACCAATTAATACAAAAACACAACAATTTTTTACATAACATTTTTTATACACAAATACATTTGTTGTAGTTCAACCAAAAAAGACCCAACATGTTTCTGTCAGATGACAAATAGATGTCCCACATTCATCAGGGGTAGTGTGTTCTCTTACTCCAAGAGATAAGAGTCCATGTTGATCCTGGTCAAAGTGAGTTTTGATAGACAATCTACAAAAAAACATTTGTACTATTAATACCACAAGAAAGGCTCATAGGCAACAAAACACTTCCCATATAAGAGAATACTCCTGAAACTGAAAACCCCAAAATAAGTCAATATACTTTTGTCAGAATATTTTCATCATGTAAAATATCCTTCGAGTGGATTGTGTCCTCCAAAGTATTCCTCATCTTAGATGTATTCCATCCAGCTTTGCTGCTCTTCTGAAAAAAATTTCGGCAGAGGGCGCCGTGCGTCGATGTCGACGAGTCGATGGTCCCTCGAAGGCCTCCGTCGAGGGTGACGTCATCGGGTGTATAAGTAGCACGCACGGCGCCCGTTGGCCTCAGTTCCGTTTTTCCGCAGTACGTTGCTTCGGACATTCGGCGCGCCTCGAGTTCTGTCAGGAAATATAATATTACGAGAAGTAATTATGTCCTCGTCATCGACGCCGACCACGACCCCGAGATCGGGTTTTAAGAAATGCAAGTCGTGCGGCTCAAAAATGTCGATCACGGACCCGCACCGCGAGTATTTGTAGTGCCTCGGGGAAGGCCACGACATGGAGGCCTGTTCGAAAGTGTCAGGCGATGACGGGAAAGGCCTTGCGAGAAAGGAGAGGAAAGCTACAGGTAGGTCGGAAGGATCGGAAAGCCTCTAGCGTCGAGTCGAGACCCCATGGGGAAAAATATCCTCGACGCGAAAGACATAGATCCAGATCGCGAAGCGATTCTCATCGCTCGTCGTCTTCGTCGAAAAAGTCGAAGAAACGACGCCATAGATCTCCCTCCATCTCGTCATCAGACGAGTCTCTGAAAATGAAATGCCCCACAAAACATTCGTCTTCCGAAGAGTGGGAAGCATTTAGGGTCAAAATGATGGAGGTGTTTGAGAAAGCGAAGCCTCGGTCTGCGCCTTCTTCGGAAGCCGGCCGGGAGCGTCATCGCTCCGACACTCGCGCGCCCTCGAGCCCGGGTGATCGTAAAAGGAAGGATAGGGTACCTTCCAGGACGCCGAGCGAAAAACGCTCGAGTCGAGTCGACCGCTCAAGGTCACCGACGCCGTCCAAGACCTTTCACACCTCGAAGGAGAAACTGTCGAAGGCCGCCTCGACGCCCTCGAAGCAGACCCTGTCGACGACCACAATGTCATCAACGCCGTCAACGCCTTTATCGACGTTGACGCCGAAACCCTCGGCGCCAAAGGCTCCAACCAAGCCAGGGCAGCCAGAAAAAGAGAAGGAAAAAGTTAAACATGTAATTCCTTCAGAGCCTGGTACTACACCTCTTCCTCCTCCTCTCCCAGAGAAGGTTTTCAAGCCTCTCACTAGAAAGGAGTTTTTAAAATCATTGACCTCACTTTTTGAGGAACAGGAGAGATCCGAGGAGGAAAATGTACCTTTTGGATTGGAGTATGGCACCCCAAATGTCCCAGAATGCTTGATCTCAGAGGAAAGCAGAATGAGGGATTTGGTGGAGTCTTTGCACAATGCAAGTGGCATTGACACCTCTCCTGAGAATGACTTCGGTAGACCAGTTCCAGGAGAGCATGCCAGTCCATCTTACCGTCAGTTAATGACCAAGGTGGTAGATTACTTGGGATGGGCTAGACCACCAGCCCAATTCGTCCAGGATGATTTAACAGACATATTGGACCATGGTCCCACTGAAGACCCAGTACTACCTTTTCATGTAGTCTTACAAAACAGGGTGGCCAAGAATTGGGAAACTCCGGATTCTATTCCTCCGGTAAATAAATCCCTCGCTTCAAAATACCGCCCAGCCAGTAGCAACCCCAGCTATCTGTCAAAACATCCAACTCCCGAGAGTTTGGTCATACAGGCAGCCACAGCTTCCAACAAACTTGAGTACCCGTCTATCCCTTCAGACAGGGACGATAAGCGTGTGGATGGTTGGGCACGGAAGGTATTTTCAGCCGGGAGCATGGCATTAAAATCTGCCAACTCCACATGTGCCTTGGCAAAATTTTCGTACACTCTATGGGAGTGCATTGCAATGGCGGCGGAGCACATACCAGAAGGGGAAGAAAGGGAAGGTTTCCTAGCCATCGTTAGAGATGGAAAGGAGGCCATGCAGGAATCCCTTCAATCTGGATTGGACACTGCGGATAGTGTAAGCAGGTCCATGGGCACTAGCACGTTAATGCGCAGGTTTGCGTGGTTACGGAAGTCGGGTTTTGCACCGGACGTACAGAACCGCCTCCTGAACCATGCCCTTTGACAGGTCTCACCTTTTTGGCAACAAGGCTGACGAGAGCCTTGAGAGGTTGCAGACCTCAAAAGCAGCGGCAAAATCCCTAGGAGTAGCTATTAGGCAACCTCAGCCATTTCGTGCGCAAGGGCAATCATGGAGGGGACGATCCTATCGTTATTACACCTCATACGGGAAGACGAGAGGAATGGCCAGTCAAAGGGGCCAAAGAAAGGCCAGTCGTGGTGGACGAGGAAAATGTGCTAAGCCAGCTCCAGCTGCAGCCTCTTTGCCATCAGCAGCTGCAACATCCGCCACAAAACCACTTTGAGGACTTGCACCACAAAACACCTGTAGGAGGCAGGCTGTCACAGCATCTGCAAGAATGGCGAGCCATTACTTCAGATGTTTGGGCTCTAGAAATAATAGCCCAAGGCTATTGCCTTCCTTTTCTAAAGCAACCTCAAAGCAATCCACCAGAGAGACACCCGTTGAAACTTTCAAACCCACTCCTACAGCAGGAAATTCTAACCCTGCTGGAGAAAGGTGCTATAGAACCAGTACCTGAAGCGGAGAGGAACAAGGGTTGGTACTCCCCATATTTTTTGATCCCCAAAAAGGACAGAGGACTGAGACCCATCTTGGACTTAAGAAACTTGAACAAGTTCCTCAGGAAGGACATGTTCAAGATGGTTACCCTTTCTCAGGTCCTTCAGGCCCTTCAACTCCAGGACTGGTTGGTGTCATTGGACCTCCAGGATGCTTATTTTCATGTGCCGATTCATCTCAAACATAGAAAATACCTGAGGTTCGTAGTTGGCAACTCACACTATCAGTTTCGAGTCCTGCCATTTGGGTTGACCTCCGTCCCAAAGGTCTTCACCAAGTTAATGGTAGTGGTGGCAGCGCACCTCAGGAGAGGGGTGATTCATGTCTACCCCTACCTGGGTGATTGGTTGACAAGAGCGCGCTCTGCCGAGCAAGCACTGGATCATCTGAAAGTCACCTGCCACTTCCTCCACAAACTGGGCTTCTCCCTCAATTTCAAGAAGTCACAGATGACACCTTCCCAACAGCTTCAGTACATAGGAGCTGTATTAGACATGTCCTTGGGAAAGAGCTCGCCTCCCAAGTCGAGGGATCAAGACATTCTTCAGATGGTTTCCAAATTCCAAAATGCCCAAAATCTCCAGGCTTATGACTTTTTAAAGTTGCTCGGCCTCATGGCATTCTGCATTTTTCTGGTGCCAGAGGCACGCTTGAGGATGAGATCCCTTCAATGGGCCCTAAAGACTCAGTGGTCCCAGTTCTCGGGTCAAATGACAGATCTTCTTCAGATTCCGAACAAGGTCAGACAAGACCTTTTATGATGGACCTGTACAGAGAACATTCTAAAAGGAGAACCCTTTTGGCAACCATGGCCGGAGATCACAGTAGTGACGACGCCTCACTCCTGGGGTGGGGAGCTCATGCCAATGATTTGACAATCAGCGGTTGTTGGTCTCCATCGGAGTCCAAACTACATATCAACCTTTTAGAGCTGAGGGCAATCAGACTAGCGCTGAAGGCCTTCCTGCCATCTGTCAGGGGAAAGAATGTCCTGATAATGACGGACAACACAGTGGCCATGCACTACCTAAACAAAAGAGGAGGCGTGGCATTGCATGCAGAGAGGCAATGCAGCTCTGGTATTTGGCAATTTAGAAGGGAATCTCTTTAACGGCAATTCATCTAGCCGGGGAAGAGAATATGACGGCTAATGCTCTGAGCAGGCAGAGCACGGTATCCCACGACACGGTATCCCACGAATGGGAACTGGCTCAGAAAGTCATTCAAGAGATCTTCGCCCTTTGGGGAACCCCTCAAGTAGACCTGTTTGCAACCGGAATCAACTGAAAATGCGAAAGGTATTGCTCAAGGGAATTTCCCCCGAGAGGAGCCCGCGGGGACGTGTTCATGGTGGAGTGGAATTTCCCACTATTGTACGTATTCCCTCCGATTCCCGTCATTCCTCAGGTCATCTGGAGGCTGAGAAGGTTTCGGAGCTGCATGATCCTAATTGCCCCAATTGGGTCAGGAGAACGTGGTACCCGGACCTTCTAGACATGTCCATCTGTCCTCCAGTACGTCTTCCTCAGAGAGAGAACCTTCTCTCTCAAATGGAAGGTCAGGTTCTCCATCCAGAGGTCAAAACGCTCAACCTTCATGCTTGGTATCTGAAAGGCTGAGATACAGGGATTGGAACCTTCCAGATGACGTTATCGAGGTGTTGCTTTCGGCAAGAAGGCCAGCAACGAAGTCTCTATACCGTTGCCGTTGGAAAAAGTTTTGCAACTAGTGCAGAGAAAAGAATGTCGATCCTTTTCTGTGTTCTATTCCGGAAGTATTATCTTTCCTTCTGACCCTAGCACATAGAGGTCTGAATATCAGAACAATAAAAGGTTACCTTGCGGCGCTTTCCATCTTCAAGCGCTCATCGGAAGAATGCTCCTACTTCAAAATTCCTTTGATAACACAATTTATAAAAGGTCTCACTAATGTATTTCCTCCTCACCCTTTTCAAGTACCGATTTGGGATCTAAATTTGGTATTAAAATTCTTAATGTGTGCCCCTTTTGAGCCTATGCACACGTGTCCATTAAGATTATTAACATGGAAAACAGCCTTTTTAGTTGCTCTAACATCAGCAAGAAGAGTGAGCGAATTGCAGGCACTATCTTCTGGGCCACCGTATACTGTGTTCCATCAGGACAGAGTTGTGTTGAGGGTTAAACCATCATTTTTACCGAAGGTAATATCTGATTTTCATTTAAATCAGAAAATTGTTTTACCCTCATTCTATCCTCCACCTCATCCTTCTAAGGAGGAAGAAAGACTACACAGACTGGACCCTAAAAGAGCTTTAAGCTTTTACATCTCTAGGCTTTCTAGACTTAGAGTGGACAACCAATTGTTTATAGACTACACTGGAAGAAAACTGGGTCAATCAGTAACAAAACAAACAATTTCACGCTGGATCGTGCTTTGCATTTCAGAATGCTACAGACTAGCACAAAAAGACCCACCAGAAGGGTTAAGAGCTCATTCCACCAGAGGGATAGCCTCTTCCACGGCCCTTCAAAGAGGTGTCCCTATAAGGTCCATTTGCAAAGCAGCAACTTGGTCTTCGCTTCACACCTTCTCAAAATTCTATAACCTGGATGCTTCCCAGTCTAGGGAATTAACTTTTGGAAAAGCAGTGCTTTATTCTGCCATCTAAAGGCATTTAAAAAAAAATTTAAAAAAATAGAAATCTGACCCCTCCTCCAGAGGAACTATGCAAAATACTGCTTTGGGAGCCTATCTAAGATGAGGAATACGTTGGAGGACAAAATCCACTCGAAGAACAAGTTACTTCTTTCCTGGTAACGTTCTTTCGATTGGATGTTCCTCCAACGTATTCCTCATCGCCCTCCCAACCTACCCCTCGGTTGATTTTTTTCCGGGTTATTGCCATCTCAGATCTCGCAAGGCTGATACCTGTCTGCCGGCACAATCTACAAAAACAGTACAAGATCACAGATACAAAAGAGGGGAAAAACAGAACTGAGGCCAACGGGCGCTGCGCGTGCTACTTATACACCCGATGACGTCACCCTCGACGGAGGCCTTCGAGGGACCACCGACTCGATGACATCGACGCACAGCGCCATCTGCCGAATGTTTTTTGCGAAGAGCAGCAAAGCTGGATGGAATACATGTAAGATGAGGAATACGTTGGAGGAACATCCAATCGAAAGAACGTTACCAGGTAAGAAGTAACTTGTTCTTCTATATGAGTCCCTAAAATGACTCAGTAGCTGATACAATCTAGCTAACATATTACCTTGTGTTTCACAGGTTTTCAAATTCCCAAAAATGGACATCGACAATCCCTTCAGCTTGGATTGTGTCAGGTAGAAAAAGTCCCTTTACCGGGCACAAGATGGGTAATACTGTATGGAAAAACGAAAGGACACATTCAAACAGGTATAAAATTAGAAAAAACAGGGCATCCATACACACATACCACAAGAAACGTTTATTGCACAAACCTTTCGGCTTCCAAAGTAAATCAAACGACGAGACCCCAAGTCATAAAGCAGTGTAGCCGTGATCTTAATTCCCAAACGGAAGACAGGCGGGAGCAATTATTGTTTGAATTCCAAAAAAGGTAGCAGGCGC
Source organism: Ambystoma mexicanum (assembly GCF_040938575.1). Lineage (NCBI taxonomy): Eukaryota > Metazoa > Chordata > Amphibia > Caudata > Ambystomatidae > Ambystoma > Ambystoma mexicanum. The sequence continues at coordinate 1,295,609,410 of NC_090929.1, forward strand.
TCCTCTCCAGAAAGAACATGGCATGATAACCTGTTCTGAGATGAGAGTTTACAGCACATGCTTTTTGCTCACTGTACCTTTCACAGATGGGAAATATCCATTTGCATATCAGTCTTTGTCCCGCCCACCTTTCACCAACTAGCAGCACTTCTAAACACCAAAGCGGTTATATATAGGACTGTTTCTTAGTCAGTCCACGGAGGCTTTCAAAAAAATATATATATTCTTTTCTTTTCAAAAGGTAGGGGATATTAACGTCCGTTATTCATGGAAGCCACGTTACTCAACAACAAAAAACACATGTGGAACTCAGGCACACCAAAGTGAAAAATAGTGGCGTTGCATCTATCAGTTGAATAAAGACACACAAAGCATCTTATTGCTTACCCTTTTAACTGCCCAGGGCTGAAACCAAAACCTTGTACTCTACAAGCGCAAAATGGATGCAAACACGCCTTACGATTTCCTCGGTAAGTCAGCTGATATTACGTAATTCAACAGAGATAGAAACAGGACTATACGTCTGCGCCGGGGATGATGGGAAGCTCTTTAATCGCAGCAGACATAAAAAACGGACTGCCCATATTCTTAAAGTGAAAGGCAAACAAACCACGGATACAACAAATATAGATGGAGCACTATCTGTATTAATCTAATCTTGAATACAATACCTAAAAAAAAAAGTCTGTCCCAATCTTGTGATCCTTCACATCAGAATTACACGTGGTCCAATATTTTTAGTGTTTGAAAAAAAAGGGTAGGACTGCGCATGAAGCCAAAAGTCTGTCAGACACACACCATGAAAAAGGGAATGAAAATGTCTCCCCAGCATGCATTACACTGTAAGTGTCATGATGCCCGCTCCCGGGGAGCCGGTTCAAGCCCTGCGTCCCCGAAAGCGGATATCCAGTCCCCAAGGAAGGACCCAGCAACCCCATATAGGGGCCCTTTGGACAGTGTCCTGGCGCCTATGGCACCAGGCTCATAAAAGACATCAGTCCTGGCGCCATAGGCGCCAGGCTCATTATGGAAGTGCTTGGGTGCACTTACCTGATGCAGACCATGCTGCAGGATCCCGGCCTCCTTGAGGCCTGAAAGGAACTACTTTACCTGTGGGACTAATTTACCATCCGGGCGTGGTCGGGGAAGGATGCATACCTGATTGGAGGAAGGATACATACCTGGAACTTCTTCCAAGGCTATTTAAACCCCACCCGAACAGCCACACGTGCTTCGCGTTGTTCTGCATCTAGCAGCTGGACGCTCACCGTGTCTGCTCCTGCATCCTGACTTCTGCCACGCCTGCCAGCATCCTGGATCACCTGCAAAGGAATAGAAGAAGAGAACAGAAGAAGGAAAAGTCCTTACCTGCATCTGCATCCCGGAGACATCTCGCCGACAATCCTGAAAAGGAAGACTTTTATTTAAAAGCTCATTGCGTCGATCGCTGCAGCGCCGCGTTCCACTCACCTTTACAGGGCGCCTCCATGTTCAGCAGCGATCATCCGGATTCGCAGTCACGCCCCAGCGCTTAGGGAGAAAAAGACCAGAACAAAAGGTGAGAGAGAGAAGGGAATAAGGAAAGCTAAATCTCCATGTTAAGACTTACCTGTTGATTCATTCCCTCTTCATTTCGGGTCCGCGCCGCATCCTGGCATTTCCGGACCCCGGCCCCTAAGGGGAAAAAGAGACATCAGCGTTAATGAGCGAATGAAAAGACATTACCAAAAAAACGCTCATTAAAGACTTACCTGATTTCTACAAGGATTTCACCTCTCATCTCGGGTCGGTGCCTGTTCCCTGGCATTCCGTACCCCGGCCCCTATGGGGAAAAAGACACTAGCATTAGTACATTAATGCATGGACACAAGGGGAACCTCTTATCAAAAAACTTACCTGGAAGCCAAGCAAGTTTGGTTCTCACCAATCCGAAAATCCAGTGAAGTAACTGGATACCAACACGCCCCTGCATCAGAAGCAGGATGGAGAGCTTGTCCTTCCAGACCCTAAGAAGGATACTTCTGCGAGCCAGACAAGCCAGATTTGGGGGCCCGGTCCAGTCCGTCTTACGAACCCTGCGCATCACCTTAGAAGAGGTCACAGCAGCGCGAACCAGGCCAGCGCCTCCGTGGGAGTCAGGTGAGCGTTACAGTAAGCAATCAGTAAGTAAGCCAAATAGGAACGCACCGTGCACCATAACGTGCAACCACTCTAAACTCTAGAAACCGTAAACATTAGACGGTCCCCCATCACCATACTAAATGGAAGTGGAAATGCCTCACATTCCACTGGCAAACGTCATCATTCATGCTGCATCCCTGTTCCTATAAAAAGTCCCTGAAAAAAATGATTTTGATGGTGAATTTTATCAATCAGAACTCTAGACTCAACAATCAATACATATGAAGTACCTATTTACAAAATAGTGTTGACTCGAAAGCACGAAACCAAAGGGGCTGCATATAGTGAACATTAAAGTAAATGGTTGAAATCTATACCCGTACATTGTGCCATTCAATTCCTTCATTTAAACCGTTTAGATGGCTCTCAATTTTGAAAATAATTTTTTGTTCTAATGTAATACGTTTTTTATCTGTATTTTCCTTATTGGTGTCATGTACACGTTTTAGGATAACCCAACGCAGATCTTCATATGTATGTCCCTTTTCCAAGTAATGTTTGACCATAGGGGCCTGTAACACTTTCGCCTTTATGCAGCTCCTATGTTCGATCATTTGAGGCTTACATTTGCGGTTTGTCTTGCCCACATACTTCAGGCCACACAGGCAACAAATTAAATAGACCACATTGACTTTGATTATTGAAGTTACAAACATCAGTTATTATCCACTTCTTTGCATGTGGTGGTGTATTTACACATTATACACCCTCCACACGGATGACTACCCACTACCAGTGGAAAGCCCCACAGTGTAGATTGTTTCACTATTGAATCTTTTTTCTATCTTATATCATTTCTGATAAGAATGGTTCTGAGGCTCTTGCTTTTTTAAAAAGCTATTAAAGGGCTGGATTTATCCTTGTTGTAAACTTTTTTCCAATTTCAGGAGATGACACTCTTGACTTTGTCTATCAAAACTCACTTTGATCAGGATCAACATGGACGCTTATCCCTTGGAATAAGAGAACACACCACCCCTGAAGAATGTCGGACATCTATTTGTCATCTGACAGAAACATGTGGGGTCTTTTTTGGTTGAACTACAGCAAATTTATTTGTGTATAAAAAAATGTATGTGTTTTTGTATTAATTGGTTAGTCTTGTGTGTAATCAGTTTTCTTGCTTTACCACACACCCCTACAGGACCTCTAGCCTTGAGCCCACCTCATTGAAAAAGAAAGTCTAAGGACGTGGCTGGGCTGTGGTGTCAACCAACCCCTCCCACCTCCACTGCTACGTCGTAACCTAACCCCACCCGGGGATCAGGCACCTCACACTGACACAGGCACGGCTATAGCTACTACAGCGGCAGGCACCAACTAGGACGATGACTATGTGCTGGCTGGGAGCCGTTGGGCGCAGACAGGCCTCACAGGTACTCCCCTCTGGACGAAGTTGGGTCTTTTCATTCCATTATGTCCAGGGCTTCTGAACTCTTCCACCTTGTGCCCGAGGACACTAAAAAGGAGGGGTTCCTTTACCAGCGACGCGAGTCAAGATTGAAGACCATCATGTCCATCCCCCTGCCAGATGATATCTGGGAGGAGGGCTTGGTGCGGATGAAGAACCCAAACATGGCACCTCTGAAGAGGGATAGACACGAAAAGAAGTACAGGGTAACAGACTCAGCCCCTGAGTGCTTGAGGACCCAACCTTCTCCCGATCACTGTTTTTGGGCACAGGCCGAAGGCGCTCGACAAACACGTTGTCTGTGTCCATGTACCCCTGGATCAGAGGGGGAAGAAGCTGGACGTGATGGGCAAGAGGATAATCTACACAGCAGCCTCCACCATTAAGACCACAAACACCCTGGCCATTCTATCCCACTATGACAGGGAATGATGGCACAAGATGGGCCCCTTTTTGGACTTCCTGCCCGAGGACAAAAAAGTGGAGGCCCTGGCCCTGGCCCTGTTCCAGGAAGCAGAGGTGGCCTGGGACCACGCCATCACTATGGCGGTGGACATTGCTGACACTGGATTCTGCCAGATGGGCAACGGGGTGTCACTGCGTCAAGAGGGTTGCTTGAAGGCCACCAACTTTCGCCCATTCGTTCCGGCTAAAGTTCAGGATATGCCATTTGATGGTGAAAAACCTTTTTGGTAGAACCGTCGACAAGTCGCTGCAAACCATTCAAATTGACACAGAGACAGCACGCTTGTTGGGGTCTCGGCAGCAGCACCAGTCGTCGACCTTTCATTCTTCCAGAGGAAGGTTTGGTAGGTCCTCCCAAGGATATACCTCCTTGTACAGGCAACCCTCTCGCTCCATGATGCAAGAAGCATACAGAGGTCACTCGCAGACAAACCACAGCAGGGGACAGCACCACCGATAAGGCAGGGTTCTGGCCCTGAAGCAGGCCTGAACTGGCCGTGGACTCAAGCCCCCACTTGTGCACCCCAGTGGGAGGCCAGCTGGCAAAGTTTGTCAGTGCATGGAGGAAGATCACCACCGACAGATGGGAGCTGGACACCCTCGAATGGGGGCACCCCTTGGAGTTCCAACACAGGTGTTTGCGTATCCCACCTAAATCTCGACAGGAACAACAGATGGCACAGCTACTACAGGAGGTCTATGCCATGTTAACCTCTGGGGTTCCGGAATATACTCCAAATACTTTCTGGTTCAAAAGAAGAGGACAGGAGGTTGGAGGCCGGTCCTGGACCTGCGACGTCTCAACAAATACTTAAAGTCCCAGATGTTCAGCATGGTCACGTTGGAGGAAGGCAATTGTCATGGTGCATGCTCCAAAAACCCTGAAACTGGTGAGCCCATCCCGTACTTTAGCTTCCTTGGGGACTTCCCAGGCCCCAGCTAGGCTTACCTGGACTCAGTCCTGGCACCGCTGGCGCCAGGCTCATGGTAGGTGCTAAATACATGGGCCTTATACTTGGCTCTGAGAGGCTGAGCCATTCAGTACAGGGTGTGGCTTTGGACTACTTTACCTGGAGGCAGGATACGGTTAAGGGGGACTATTTTCCTAGGACTATTTGCAAGGCTATTTAAACCGCACCCTGCAAACTGAACACGCTTCGTGTTATTCTGCACTCCTGCAGCGTAACGCTCACCGTGTCAGCTCAGCTCTTGCTTCCCTTCTGCCACGCCCGTCCAGAGTCTTCTTTCCATCGACACCTGAGAAAAGAGAAGAACAGGAGTTAGAAACGCATTGAAGCCCTTACCTGCAGAACATCCTGATCTCGCATTCTGCTTACCCACGGACCGCCGCATCTGTAGAAGAGCAGAACTGAAGGTACCCTCTTGGGTAGCTACTCACCTGAATTCGGCCACCTCTAGGAACTCCATCGAGCAGTTCTTCATCTTTCCAGCATCACGCCGCAACTCACCCCGTCAAGCGGCTCTTCCATTTTCTTCCTGGAACTGCGCCGCACCTGCAGAACAGAAACAGACAAAGCAGGTTAGTCGCACGCAGCAAGAAAAGCTAACTACAGCGAACAACTAGCGTGCCCCGCACAGTGCTATACTTACCAGCTGGAATCCTGCTCATCATTGTAAGGCGAGTCATCCATCATCCGAAAGCCACTTAAAGCCGCACCTGAAAGACAAGAACGAACATTAGATATCTCGAGCAGAAAGACTTAAGGCAGCTATTTCAAGGAGTTATTGTAATAGAGACTTACCTGCTTACTCCGGCCTTTCCACTTCAGCAATCCATCAAATCAGTGAAGTAACTAGATCCTGGAAAGAATGTGAAACCGCGCCCCTGCCAGAGTGTGCAGGACGGAGAGCTCGCCCATTACAAAACCAAGGTGAGCCAGAGGAAGAGAAGTGAAAATCGGAAGGAGGGGAAAACCAAAACCAGCTCCATTCAATTGGCTAATATCTTGTTTCGACTTGCAGACGAACATCTCCTGAGGCAAGAACGAAGGGAAGACGCGAGCTAGCACCCTCAGTTAAGCAGAGCAACACCAGTGCAGACATCATCCTTCGAACACAAGCACGCCCCCGTGGAGACCAGGTGAGCGTGACAGCAACTTCCTGGCATCATTGGATCTGGAGGACGCTTACTTCCACATCTCCATTCACAGGAAGCACTGCAAGTTCCTGCGGTTCGTGTTCCAGGGGCATCACTATCAGTTCAAGGTGCTCTCCTTTGGCCTACAATCGGCACCAAGGGTCGTCACGCAATGATTGGCCACAGTAGCAGCACATATCCTTCACAAAGGCATCCACGTCTACACTTACCTGGACTATTGGCTCGTCAGATCCTGCTCCCGTGCGCTGCTCAGTGGATAGTGCATCTGCTGACGGAGCTGTGATTTTCCATAAACTATCCGAAGTCCTGCTTGGAGTCATCGCAGAATGCTCTGTTTCTGGGTGCTTGACTCAACACAGTGACTTGTCGGACATCCCCCTCCATCCTAGGGAAGGTGCAGCGGCTATCCTCGGCTCGGACGGCCACAGTGCGAACCGTCACTGCTCGGCACGATGTACTCCTGCATCAACCTCGTCTGCCTTTGCAAACTGCAGATGAGGCCTCTAAAGGAGTTCATGGATGCGAGGTGGCTGAAAGTCTCGGGAGCCTGGATGGACAATATCACCACAATGGAAAACAGAGTCAACAGCTACCCTTGTCATTGACGCCCTGGGGGTCACCTTGTATTTGCCGTGAAGCTATACTAATATGTACTAGCTCATACAGATCACTAGGAGTGAAAATGTCTAAAACAAATGTTTATCTTTTACTTAAACACACATTTAAAAATACATAAGAACTTAAGTAGGCACAGGAGGTATATGTAATACAATGACAATATGCATATCCGTGGGTTAATAGGCAGAGAAAGAAGTGACAATCAATTCATGTACTGCTGCATCAATTAGCAATATGCAATGTTTGTCGACACACACATTTGTGGTGTTTCTGGTTCGGTGAAAGAATGGGACTGTAGCAGGGGCTGTGTAGATTGGAAAGCAGTGTTGGAGGCACCGAAATGTCGTCAGGACGTTGATTCTGATGTGAGGAAAAATGTATCAAGGTATGACGTGTACCTAGAGAGAGTTGTAGAGAAATAGTTTTAAAAGGTGATCAAGGAGTGGAAATATACCAAAGGGGGCATTGCAGGAAGGGGACCTACCTACATTAGTGAGAAGGCGTCATGGCATAGAGTTGTTTGTAGTATTTTGACTGTCGTTTGTACAGCTGGGGATATTGTAATCTCTGTCATCAGATTCTGGTATCTGAATAATAAAGAGATCTAGATATAATTGCGTGCTTTATAATAGGTTGCAGACATTTTTAGGAGAGAAAAGGACTATACCTGGGACCGGATGGATGGATTCCAAGAGAGTGGCAATAGTCCAGGATTATGGTCTTCAAAAATTATTCATGCAGAAAGCTAACAGCTGCTTGGCACTGTCTGGAAGAAGTCGTGCAAGTGTATAAGTAACTTATGCGATCCGTCTTGGAGACAGGATTTACACTAGAACCGTGCAGAGAAATTATCATGGTAGTGTTTTCTGTGTCCAAAAAAACGCTGCGGGCCCGTGGTTGACAAAAAAGCCTCCATCATTCCAGAGATCAAGACCCACCTGGATAAAATAGAAGAAGAATTAACAAAAGAAAAAAACGTACCCTTATTTAGTTCCATGGTTTTACAACCAGCTCAATCAAAAAACATCTGTCAACAGGCAAAACCCCAGATGACACCAAAGGAAATTTGTGACTTTCTCCAACAGTTCTAAGTAGTGACTCCGATTCCACCACCGGCGGGCAGCCAAAGCAAGCTCTGAACCAACAACAATTTTTTCAAGGACGAGGGCAATGAGGCCGACCCAGATACCAAGGGTCACACCCAGTGCGCACATGTCAATGGATCCTGCCAGTACAACAGACATTGTAATTCCAATTTTCAATCTGAGCAACTACATCCTGTCCTTCAACGAAATCAGTATCCTCAGCAAAGGGTTGAGTTTCATTCCCAGCACTCATGCTGATAGATTTAATACATAAGTTGAACTACAATTTTTTTTTCAGACAGTACGTTTAAGATACATTTTCAGAGACAGTCAAGAAAAAGAACCACCAAAATCTACCAGCCTAAAACCACCATCAACATCCACAATGCTATCATCTATGGTACGCCCAGAAATCCTCACTTTTTCAAAAATTGAATACTATCAGAAATGCGCAACACGTTTAAAGAAAAAAAGATCCGGTACGCAGATAATCTAACTGTCCAACAAAGACGCGCTCTAAGATCACTAGAAGGAGACCATGATTTTCTCATCAAGCCAGCAACCAAAGGAGGCAGCATTGTCTTTTGGAGTCGTTTTCTGTACAATAACAAAGTCATGAGACAACTTTCAGACACTAAATTCTATAGATTAATAACTACCAACCCAACACCAAGAATACTTTCAGAAATCAAAAGCCTGATGTGCCACGCTTGGGAAGAAGGATGGATAGACGAAGGTGAGAAGGCTTTTCTAATTAATCGCCACCCCATTTTGCCAGCGTTTTATCTACTTCCCAAAATACATAAAAACATACTGATTCTGCCCGACAGGCCTATAGTTGCCGGAATTGGCTCAATTCTAGAACCTCTGTCTATTTACATTGACCACTTCCTTCGACCATTCATCAGTCAAATGCCATCATATGTACAAGACACAACAGCAATGATCAAGAAATTGAGAACTCTTACCATCAATTCAGATGACCTTTTAGTGACTATGGATGTAGAATCACTCTACACCAGTATTCCACAAATGGAATGCATACAAGTGTTGGCCACATATTTAGACAGAAGACCTCATTTAGATCCACCAACAGCATTTCTGCTGGAATGCACAGCGATTGTGCTAATGGAAAATTATTTCATCTATGAAAACTACTTTTACCAACAATGTCACGGTACACCAGTATGGGTGCTACCTTCGCCCCGGATGTGGAAAAACTATTTATGGATTCTTTCGAAAGAAACTCGATTTACCATGACACCAACCCTTTCAAACCCTCAATAAAATGCTAGTTCAACTACATAGACAACGTCTTTATGGTCTGGAAAGGAACTGAAAATGAATTACTTGCTTTTCAAGAATGGATAAATACACGCAATGCCTCTATAAGATTCACCTCCGAAAAAAACAGCAATCGGATACCATTCCTAGACCTGGAAATCTATAAAGACACCAACAACTCCCTAGGATCCACCCTCTATAGAAAACCCACTTCAAAAAACACCCTCCTGGAATATACAAGCTTCCACCCTGCGGGTTTAAAAATGAACCTACCCTTCGGGCAATTCCTAAGATTAAGAAGAAATTGCACTACTCTAAGTGACTACGACCTCAAGAGTAAAGACCTAGCCACCAGCCTAAAAGAACGCCGATATCCCAGTCACGTAGTATGCAGAGCCCATAAAAGGGCCAAATACACTAACAGAGAATCCTGCCTCACACCGACAGCAAGAGAAAAACATACCGCAAAGATGACATGTGTAATGACCTTCCCGCCTCTGAGCAACTCCATCAAAAAAGTTGTACTGCGCCATTGGGACAAACTTTACACAGGCTCCTTCAAACCTGAACAACCAAGATTTGCTTTCAAACGCAGTGGGAACCTGAAAAATCGGCTAGTCCATGCCTACGGAGAACCAGACACCCAAAGAGATCTACAAACAACACTGTGGCACCTTCCAGCTGTCAAAGGCCACTACAAATGTAGCAATTGTTCTGTATGTTCGCTGACCAGTAAATAAAAAACATCAATCTGAATAGTCATCTCTGGACTTTTAACTCCTTCACTAACTGCAAAACAATGTGGTTAGTCTATGCAATAAAATGCCCTTGTAATTTAATCTATGTAGGCAAATGCAAACGAGAGATAAAACAACAGATATGCGAACACAGATCCTGTGAGAAGAACCTACTAGATGAAAAACTCCTAATTTAATTGCTCACTTCAAGGCAAAAAAACAGTCACAATGAAATGTTTTGGTGTGTCTTACAAACAGTTCATAATCCATTCCGCTGAGGCAATCGAGATCTTGCTCTGCGCAAATTGGAGCAAAAATGGATCTACTGTCTTGACTCTGTAAAACAAGGTCTTTGTAGTAAATTGCTTACAGTAAAGACAGGAGTCGGGGAATCTTTAATGATGTGTTTATTCCTCCTTGGTTTCATGCATCAATGCACACGACGTACGTGTCTCAACAATAAAGGCCAACGGGCCTAATGGAGCTCAGGGTAAGCTGCCGTGATGTCCGTGTGCAGTGTACGCACTGCAGGCCCCGTTTATGGAGGAGCCGGCGGGACGCACCTTGTCGCGTCGCTCTCTCCGCTCGTCTCTGCGCGCGAAGCCGCGGAGGCGGGCTTCGTCGCGCTGCGAGGTCTCGCGAGAGCGGGAGCTCTCGCGACGCCTCTACACATCTCCCTTTTTCAACCAACAGCAAAATCACTGTAGAACATAGTCATTATATCTCACCGGCCTTCTGTGTTCCCTTCTGGGCCGATCGCCTGTTCCCGGGCACTCTTCCTGTTGCACTGGTTCGGGGTCTGCACTCGATGCTTACGGTTCAACTTCGATTTCCATCCTTTCTCTGTCGTCTCCTACGAGTTCTCGTTCTTCAGCTCTTTCGTAGTCCCTTTCGGCTTCCATTCGAGATCTCTCCTGCGTACTCACTTTCTCCCGAGTCTTCTGGAATAGTGCAACTCTTTCAATGTTCCATGCGCGTCCATCTTCCGTGCGGACGTGATTTGTTCCCCTGTGAATCACTTCGATGGGTCGGCTATACCGAGACCCTGTGACCTTATCTTTCTGGGGTAGTCTGATTTTAACCAAATCTCCTTTCCCTATGTCGGATGCTTGCTTAGTCCTTCTTCTCCGATCACTCCATGACTTCATGCGTGTTTTACTGCTTTCAATTCTCCACACTACCTCTGACATGTCGACTGCTTCGTCCTCTCGTACCTTCGACAACCATGGTGGAATCAGCGTGGATGCCGCACTCCTCCCTCTCAACATTTTGAACGGAGATATTTGGGTGATCCCATTTGGAGTGAGTCTGTGAGCCGCTATGGCCTCCTTGGTGATTTTGAGAGGGTCCTTACCCGAAGCGGTTGCCAGTTGAATTGCGCCCTTCATGAATCGGTTGGCCCTCTCCACGAGCCCATTGGCTTGGGGGTGATATAGGGCCGCTTTCTTTTGTTTGATGTGGTTTCTTTTCAAGAATTCCTCCATGTCCTTAGAAACCAGTTGCACCCCGTTGTCAGTGACCACTTCTCTGGGAAGGCCTTCCCGCTGAAAAATTTCTGTGAGTACTTCTATGACTGTTTGGGTAGTTATGTTCGGGACAAACTCCACCTCCACCCACTTGGATAGGTAGTCCACCATTACTATGCCGTATCGATGTTCAGGTGCCATGGCTTCCAACGGCCCCATGAAGTCGATGCCCACTTTGGACCACACCGCTTCTGGTATTTCTGTGGGTATCAGAGGTGCTTGGCGGACCTTAAGTCTCTTGTCACTATTTAGACATTCATGGCAACGCTCTATCATGGACCGAATTTCTTGGTCCATGGATGGCCACCAGTAGGCCTCTCTCACCCTGCGGCGTGTCATTGTGTTTCCCAAATGGCCCGCGTGGGCTCTACAGAGGATGGTGCTTCTCATTCCTGCGGGGGGAATAATCTGATCGGTTTTCATGATTATCCCTTCCGTTTCAGACAGCTCATCCGACACTTTCCAATAGGGCCTCATGCCCTCGGGCAGCGTTTTTTCACTTGGCCAGCCTTCTTTTATCCATTTGCGAATCATGGCCATGGTGGGGTCTTTTCCATCCTCTTCCTCCCAATGTCTCTCACTGAGTTCTAGGTAAACAGGTGCCCTCAAGTCTGTGATGGATGCAACTATGCATTCTCCTTGCAGGAATGTGGTGGATTTTTCTTTACACTCTGGTAGTCTCGACATGCAGTCAGCTTGCGAATTCTTCCAGCCTGAGATGTGCTGGACCTCAAACGTGTACTCCTGCAGCTTGGCCGCGATGCGTGCTAGTCTGGGTGTGGATACTTTAGTGCCTCCCGGGCTAAGCATGTGAATGAGGGGCTTGTGATCAGTCACCAGCTTGAATTTCGTGCCCCAAACGTATGTCCTGAAATGTTCCACCGCCCAAGCACAGGCCAACATTTCTTTTTCTATGGTGGAATAGTTCTGTTCCGCCTCTGATAAGGCCTTCAATGCAAATGCCACCACATGTTCCGTGTCACCTTTCTTTTGAGTTAAGACCGCTCCTAGTCCATATGCACTGGCATCTGTGGTGACGACTGTTTCCCACAACGGATTGAATGGCTGGAGGCAAGGTGCATCAATGATATGTTGCTTTATCTTCTCCACCGCAGTCTTCTGGGGTTCTTGCCATGTAAATTCCGAACCCTTTCTGAGTAATTCGCGGAGAGGTGCCATGGTCTCCGAGAATTTGGGTATGAACTTAGCATAATACTCGGCCAGTCCAAGAAATGACCTCACTTCCTCTTTACTGGTGGGTTCCGGCGCTTTGACAATGGCTTGCATGAGATTCTGTTTGGGACTGATACCTTTTTCCGAAATTTTATATCCCAAGTACTCTACTTCCTTCACCTTGAATAGACATTTTTCATGCCTTAGTCGCACCCCTGCTTCTTGTAACTTGCTTAGAACAGTCCTCAGCGTGGCATCGTGCGCCTGCTCATCCGCTGCATACACTAGGATGTCATCCTGGAAGTACACCACATTTTGAACTTTCCGTAGCAGGACATCCATCATGCGTTGGAAAGCCGATGCTGCTGATGACAATCCAAATGGCATTTTGGTGAATTGGTATGTCCCAAAGGGGGTGATGAATGCTGTGAGGGGTTTCGACTCTTCATGCAGTTGTATTTGGTGATATGCATTTCTCATGTCCAGTTTTGAAAATATTTTTGCTTCTTTCATTAGGAGAATGAGTTCGTTGATGCTTGGAAGGGGATAATTATCAGTGACCACTTCCAGGTTCAAGCTGCGCAGGTCTATGCACACCCTTAGTTCCTGTGACTGGGGCTTCTTTATCAGCACAACCGGGCTCAGCCATTCGGATGCTTCAATTTCTTCAATGACCCCTTCCCTTTTCATTTTTTCTAACTGATTTTTAAAGGTGTCCCTTGCTGTGGCTGGTACCGGCCTCACACGATGCTTTACTGGGACAGCATTTCTTTTGAGCACAATTTTGTGTAGAAAACCTTTGATGTGCCCCGGCTCCTCCGAGAAAAGTGTCGGGTAATCACTTTTGACAACGTGTCCACTCGTCACCCTGACCGACAAAACCTGATCTTCGGTGCTGGGATCCAGTCTGATTTTTAGCTTGTCCTGGTCATCCCAACCCAACACTGCTGGACCTTCGTGACTGAAGTACACTCTGGTTGTGGTTTCCCTTCCTTTAAATTCCACTCTGCCCTTGATATATCCCAGCAGTTCGACTGACGCCCCTCCGAACACAGTGGGTTTGTGCCTCGTGGTTAGTACTTGCACCTTCTCCTTTCCCACCATTTCCTTGTAGGTCCGAAGGGGTATGATCGTTAAATCAGAACCTGAGTCCGCCATGACCCTCGTTTCCCTGCCATCGATTTTGATCGTGCAGTGGGGCTTCTCTCTTCTGGCTCTTGTGCTGTTCACCATGATGACGGTGGGTCTTCCTTCATCTTCTGAGGAAGATTCTTTCTCTGCATTGCGATCTGCGTCGAGACTGGAGACTTTCTTGTTTCTCCACCGACACACTATAGAGAAGTGGCCAATTCGTTTGCAGATGGAGCACTCTTTGTCTCTGGCTGGGCACTCCCTGTCGAACGCTAGATGCTTCGTGCTGGTGCACCTGTGGCACTTGAGGGGTTCTTTCCTGTTCCCTCTTCCTTCTCTCGTGTCCATTGTTGGCCTTTCTTTTTTTGTATGGAATCTCACCGTTTGTATCTCAGCGGGACCCTGGGCTCCTGTAAGCTCCTTTCGTCTTCCAGCCGTTTCCTCAACTGCTCTGGCAATTTCTATTGCTTTTTCCAATTGCAGTTCCTTTTCAACGATGAATTTATCCTGGACTTTGCGACTGTTGGTGTGCACAACCAACATGTCACATATGAGACCCTCTGCATTGTTGCCAAAACTGCACAGCGTCGCTAGTTCCCTCAGTTTTGTGACATAATCGTCCACTGGTTCAGACATCTCTTGCTTTCGGGTGTAAAACCTTATCCTATGGAGCACTGTGTTCTCCTTACTGGCAAATCTTTTTATGATTCTCCTGACCGCCTCCTTAAAAACATCGTCATTATCGCCAGCCACCGGTATGGGGGTGAGACTCTCGAACACTCTTTGACCTTCCACTCCCAGGGCATTGAGTAGCATGGCCCTGCGCCTTGCCGCTGAGAACCCCGCTCCTCCTAGAGCTTCCACATATGTTGTGAACAGGGGTTGCCATTGTGGCCATGGGATGGCAGGCCTACCTGGAGTTTGTAGAAAGGGTGGCGGTGGCGTTGCGCCTTGCATGATTCTCCGTGGGTTCTGGTGAGGATCCTCGTCGCCAATTTATGTAGTAAATTGCTTACAGTAAAGACAGGAGTTGGGCAATTCCTAAGATTAAGAAGAAATTGCACTACTCTAAGTGACTACGACCTCAAGAGTAAAGACCTAGCCACCAGCCTAAAAGAACGCCGATATCCCAGTCACGTAGTATGCAGAGCCCATAAAAGGGGCAAATACACTAACAGAGAATCCTGCCTCACACCGACAGCAAGAGAAAAACATACCGCAAAGATGACATGTGTAATGACCTTCCCGCCTCTGAGCAACTCCATCAAAAAAGTTGTACTGCGCCATTGGGACAAACTTTACACAGGCTCCTTCAAACCTGAACAACCAAGATTTGCTTTCAAACGCAGTGGGAACCTGAAAAATCGGCTAGTCCATGCCTACGAAGAACCAGACACCCAAAGAGATCTACAAACAACACTGTGGCACCTTCCAGCTGTCAAAGGCCACTACAAATGTGGCAATTGTTCTGTATGTTCGCTGACCAGTAAAAAAAAACATCAATCTGAATGGTCATCTCTGGACTTTTAACACCTTCACTAACTGCAAAACAATGTGGTCAGTCTATGCAATAAAATGCCCTTGTAATTTAATCTATGTAGGTAAATGCAAACGAGAGATAAAACAACAGATATGCGAACACAGATCCTGTGAGAAGAACCTACTAGATGAAAAACTCCTAATTTAATTGCTCACTTCAAGGCAAAAAAACAGTCACAATGAAATGTTTTGGTGTGTCTTACAAACAGTTCATAATCCATTCCGCTGAGGCAATCGAGATCTTGCTCTGCGCAAATTGGAACAAAAATGGATCTACTGTCTTGACTCTGTAAAACAAGGTCTTTGTAGTAAATTGCTTACAGTAAAGACAGGAGTCGGGGAATCTTTAATGATGTGTTTATTCCTCCTTGGTTTCATGCATCAATGCACACGACGTACGTGTCTCAACAATAAAGGCCAACGTGCCTAATGGAGCTCAGGGTAAGCTGCCGTGATGTCCGTGTGCAGTGTACGCACTGCAGGCCCCGTTTATGGAGGAGCCGGCGGGACGCACCTTGTCGCGTCGCTCTCTCCGCTCGTCTCTGCGCGCGAAGCCGCGGGGGCGGGCTTCGTCGCGCTGCGAGGTCTCGCGAGAGCGGGAGCTCTCGCGACGCCTCTACAGTCTTAATATTTCAATTGAGAGGAAACTTTTCTTTTCCTAGCAAATGGGTCCTCTACATCGTGTCATTTGACCAGACCCAGTGGATCAATAGTTTATCTATGCAGAAACTTTCTCCCCTCTGCCAAATTAAAGAAGGATGTGTGATCTTTCTAACAGCTTTCTTTTCCTGTTTCTGTGTCCCCCAAATCTGTACACATTAACTATGCATGTTTTGTATTTATATGTTTACATCTGTTATATATTGCTTGTAAGAAAGTATAAACATCTGGCATACAATAAGCTAGTTCTGCCAGGCTCTGAGAGCTCACTCAAATATGCCATAGCCTTTTCAATAACCAAACTAATGTGCAAACACTTTTATTAACAAATGCAGTGATCCTACATGATTTGGGTATGTCACGACCTTTAACAACAAAAGCTGTTTTTCTACAACTAATTACAATGCTCTATTGCTCAAAAATCTGGTTTTGCTATGCTGTTTATAATCTGCAACACTTCCGACTACTTTAGCTGCAACAGCCACCTTTTTTCATTATGACTGCTCCACGTTGCATTCCATTCACAGAATACAGACATGTCAATCTGTGCCCATTCAACGAAACGAACAGTGATCTATAACGTTTTTGTCTTTGAAGATGTTTGGACATAAGCGCAATATCGTAGTACGCATGCGCAAATCCGAGACACAGCGTTTGGTAACAGCTACAGCACCATTTTTTCTAATAATGAGCACAGGTCTTTACGGACCAGCCACCACCCCATCAGCACAAGAGCACAAACGGCTTTGTCTGTTTAATCATCCCGTGCTCTGGTTTCTTTTGTAATAGACCGCAGCCCTCTGGGGGCTCTGTATCTGCCTCGCCACCCACAGTTTTCAATAAACACTCTTTCTATTCACTTTAAGAGCATGGATCGCTTCTACATTGACCCCGCTCACGCCTGCATTTCATATCAGCCCTTTGTCAACCACGGACCCTGCAGCGCTTTTTTGGACACAGAAAACACTAACATGATAATTTCTCTGCACGGTTCTAGTGTAAATCCTGTCTCCAAGCCGGATCGCATAAGTTACCTATACACTTGCACCACTTCTCCCAGACAGTGCCAAGCAGCTATTAGCTTCATGTATGAATAATTTTTGAAGATCATAATCCTGGACTATTACCACTCTCTTGGAATCCATCCATCCAGTCCCAGGTATTGTCCTTTTCTCTCCTAAAAATGTCTGCAACCTATTATAAAGCACGCAATTATATCTAGATATCTTTATTATTCCAGAAATCTGATGACACAGATTTCAACATCGCCAGCTGTACAAACAACTCTATGCCATGATGCCTTGTCACTAATTTAAGTAGGTCCCCTTCCTGCACTGCCCCCTTTGGTATATTTCCACTCCTTGATCACCTTTTAAAACTATTTCTCTACAACTCTCTCTAGTTACACGTCATACCTTGATACATTTTTCCACACATCAGAATCAACATCCTGATGACAGTTCGGTGACTCTACCAGTGCTGTCCAATCTACACAGCCCCTGCTACAGTCCCATTCTTTCACCGAACCAGAAACACCACAAATGTGTGTGTCGACAAACATTGCTTATTGCTAATTGGTGCAGCAGTACATGAATTGATTGTCACTTCTTTCTCTGCCTACTAACCCAAGGATATGCATATTGTTGTTGTATTACACATACCTCATGTGCCTACTTAAGTTCTTATGCATTTTTAAATGTGTGTTTATGTAAAAGATTAAAATTTGTTTTAGACATTTCCACTCCTGGTGATCTGTATGAGCAGGTACATATTAGTCTAGCTTCACTGCAAATACAAGCTGACCCCCTGGGCCTCAATGACAAGGGTAGCTGTTGACTCTGTTCTACATTGTGCTGTTACTACCTAACCCTCTAGAGTCAGGCCCCCTTACAAAAAAAGAGGGTTTCTGCCGCATATTTTTCTCATGGACAATATCACCCTCAACAAGGTTGGGACCCGCTCTCCGGCTCTTTCCAAAAAAGCCCAGAACTTGTGGCTCTGGGCCATTGATCAGGACATGTTCCTCCTCCCTTTCCAACTGGCGGGTATCAAGAACATCATCGGAGGCTAGCTCAGCAGGGAACTGCGTTCTTGCCATGAATGGGAACTTCACAAGGACCAGGTGGATCTTGTGTTCCAGATCGACCTCTTCGCAACAGCGACAAACACCAAGTGTCAAAGGTTCACCAGCAGTTTCCCGCAGCCGAGGAGCTTGGGGATGCATTCTCGTTCCCCTGGGAGGGACTTTTCCTGTACTCATTCCTCATTCCCTCTGTTCCTGCTACGAGTGATCAACACACTCAGACAATGTCACTGGAGGATGATTCTCATCACCCCGGAGTGGCCGCGGCAGATCTGGTACCCAAACCTGTTCTGGCTGTCGGTGGCTCCCTCCATCAAACTGCCTCTTCTGGCAGACCTCCTCGCCAGAGAATGAGGGGCAATTCTACACCACAACACCGTGTCCCTGAACCTCTGGGGTTGTCTCCTGCAGCCCTAGAATGTTGACATTATTCTTTCCAGCAGATTGTAAGGACATCCTGGTCAGGGCCAGAGCCTCCTCAACGTTAAAGTGCTATGGACATAAGTGGAAACGCTTCTCTTTGTGGTGCCAGACACAGAAGATTGCTCCTCTGCGTGTCACAGCCCCACAGCTACGGTCATACTTGCTTTCCTTGGCCAAGGCTGGGATGGCTCACGCCTCTTAACATGATACAACTGGCTGCCATATCCCGTTACACCAGGACAACAGGTAGGCCCTCCCTGTGGTCGCACAGGCTTGTCAAAGGGTTCCTCAAGGGTCTCTTCAGAGCCTTTCCACTGGTGAAGGGCCCGGCCCCAGCTTGGGAACTCAATGTAGTCTTGACTAAAATTATGGGGTTCCCCTTTGAACCGATTCATCAGGCCCCTCTGAAGTTTCTCTCTTGGAAGATGGCTTTCCTCATGGCCATCACCTCAGCCAGGCGGGGTCAGGGAGATCCAGGCCCTGTCTTGCAAGCAGCTGTACTTGTCCTTCCACTCTACTATGGTGGTGCTGCGTACAGATACTACCTTTATGCTGAAGGTTCCGTCAGAGTTCCACCTTTATGAGCTGTTGGTGTTGCCAGTCTTCTTTCCAAATCCATCATCGCTAGTAGAGAGGTCCTTGCTTTCGCTGGACATTGCTCGTGCCTTGAAGTTCTACATGCACGCACAAAGAGTTTTCTGAAGACTTCTCAGTTGTTCGTCAATTTTGGTCTTGTGAATCACAGAAAGGCCTTGTCAAAGGCTTCCATATCCAGGTGGCTTTCCGAGAGCCCATTCCACCAGAGCCATCGCAGCAATAATGGCGTTTCTCTCTGGTGCACCCCGGCTCGATATATGCAGGGCTGCTACTTGGAGGTCCACATACACCTTTACAAGGTTCTACTGCATCAACAGGGATTTCAGGGAGGAGTCCCGGGTCCGGCCAAGTGGTGCTACGCAACCTGTTCACTTGAGGTGAGTCTGTTCTGGGGTTAAGTGTTGTTATTTCAGTTGCGCCATTGCCACCTCCCGTGGTTGTGTATTGGTACTGCTGTGTAATCTTTATTCATGAGCATGTGAATCCATGCCAGACCCCATGCTGGAGAAGGGTTAAGTTACTTACCTGTAACTCTTGTTCTCCAGCATGGGTCTGGCATGGAATCACATGCAAACCCTCACACCTTCCCCTCTGTGGCTCTTCTTGGTTCATAGTGCCACTTTATGTGCTTTCCAAATCTGAAGATGACCACCAGGGGTGAAGCTTAGGGAGAGGACTGTCATTGGATGGGGCTAGTATGACCAAGAGGACAGTGATTTGTGTTTTCTTTTACTGAGGATTCCCAGCCTGACAACGGGGAATATTCATGAGCATGTGAATTCATAACCAATCCCATGATGGAGAACAAGAGTTACAAGTAAGTAACGTAACCCTTCTACAAACATCTACACTGGCAGACTGAGCCTGTGTCCTTTTATAGGGCTGTGCCCCGTCCCAATGAGATGCATTGCACTTGGGACATAGAATTAGTAAGGGACTTTCATAGGTTGCCATCAATTATCTCAACTGAGCCTGATCTGAGTTTTAGTAGCAAGACTAAACCTTTATTTGTGCTTTTCGCCATTTTAGAAGTCACTTCCCCACCACTTGCATTGTAGATCATTGCCTGAGAAGGTCACAGATCCTCTGCCTGATAAGCATGTGGGGCTGATGCTGGTATGCCACCCGGTTACCTGTGGAACACCACAGGGAAAAATACTCACCTCATTTTCAATCTATATATGGAATCACTCTAATCTCTCCTTAATTACTGTAATATCTTACTTCAGCAATATGCTGACAATCAGATCTACTTCAAAATGAATTGTACACATAACATTTTACAGCTCAGGGAATACCTTGCCTCTGGCCTAGTTTGAATGACAAGCACCCACCTGACTATCAATCCCACCAAAACGAAGTTCACCTCTCTAGGCCATCCATCTAAAGAGGAGCCATTCAAGAGTTGTTGTATCACATACATATTGATGAATTCACACCTAGGCTCCATGTTCCAAATCACTTGGGTTCATTGTGAAAGCAATCTCTTCTGGTAACAAAGCGACACAAAACTGGGTGCTATCAAATATCACTTCTCTGAAAGATAAAACCCTATCTCCCATCTAAGGATTTCAGAACCTTGACCCAGGCCTTGGTATGGTCACACCTCAATGTCAGAAATGCCCTTCTCATCGGTGTCCCAGGTACACCTTACTAGTGCTGTTCAACACACCACTGCATGCTTCATAACGGGAAATATGGAATTTGACTACATCTCCCCACCTGCCATTAAAGGCTCCGTCCTCACTGTGCAATTACCACTGGGCTGTGAACATTGTGCCCGAAATCGCTCCAGACCTCATGGGGGATCCATCTCGACCTGCTCGGAACGGCCTCTCTAACATGGCCGTCGAGCTCAGCCTCTGCCTCCTGTGAAGTCATCCTCCAGCACTGGAGCTGCCTGATTGGTCACCTTCAGCAACAAGAACCAGCTGACCCGTGAGCCGCAGGTGACACCGGCCCCCTCAGAGGGCTGCCGTTAAAGGGTCTGTTTTCACCCCTGTCTGGCCTGCAACCATCCATCAATCCACCGATTGCCAGCAGGCACATTATTCCTGTATGTCACACTGTGCCAGTAAGTCACTCCTTCCCACCCACATCACAGTTGCTCGCTTTTACAGGTTCCATCCACTGCTCGACATGGGGTGCTCTCAATGTTCTTGCTCTTCTATTCTTGTTCTGCCCGCACCACTCCCTCTGCCGGCTCCTTCCTGGAGCTCCAGTGTCTCTATCCGATTCCTCTCCACTAGTGTTTCCCTTCCAGTCTCATCTTACTTGCACAGCCTTATTATGGTCCTCCTCCGGCAGCATCCTTGTTCTGACTCTGACCGTTCCCACAAACTTTCTGCTGCTGTACCCCTGCCACTCCCTCGCCTTATGTGGCTCCCTGGAGGCCTCTGCTTCTCTATTCATATCTGCCCCCACTAAATTTGCACTTTTTACATTTTGGCATGTTCATTGGATTCCGATACTGGCTGTTTTGTACTATGCTGTTCTGACTTAAATACTCAATTTTTCATGCTTGTGTAAAACTCAAATCTGGCTGTTCTGATCTGTACTGGGCTTACCTAGTCACTGCATTCTGCCTGTATTCTCCTTCACCTCTCCAAAGCCTTTTACACAGAACCATTCTATCCTCAAAAAACAGCTCTACAATACCCTCAGCATCATGGACTGGGCACTGGACTGGCTGACTTCCTTCCTAAATAAGTGTCCTTCATAGGTGCAACTTGGCCCTTTCTCCACTCTCCACCTGCGATATTCCCCAGGACTCTATCTTATCGCTATGGCTTTTCAATATCTACCTCAGCCCTCTTGCCCACCCGATCTCCTCTTTGTCTCCTCATTTCCAGTGTTATGCTGACAACACACACCTTTCCTTCAAGCTTCCCTCCACTACCTCCTCTTCCTCCTCTTTCATTCCCAATTGTCTGACCACTATTCTGCCTTGGTGCATGGCTAATGACCTCTGGCTTATGCCAGTAAGACTCAGATCCTTCTTATTGGGACACCTGCATCCTGCTTCCCTCATGCACTCTGCGGCCCTCGTTGGGTCCCCCTCCCCTCACCATCTAGAGTGGCTAAAAATGTTGGGGTCATCTTCGACTCCTCCCTCTCTCATTCACCCATCACATCTTGGTCCTTGGCAAGAAGGTCCACTTTCAGCTTTACCTCCTTCGAGGTATTCCCCCTTTCCTCACCTTCCCCCAAAAGCTCAATCTCTCCAGAGCTCTGGTTCTCTCTAGTCTGGACTACTGCAACAGCCTGTTCCTCAACTTTCCCCTTTCTCCCCTTCACCCCTTTCAGCTGATCCAGATTAGGAATGCAAGACTTATCTCTGGGGACAAGCTCAGGGACCAAATCTCTCCAGCTCGAAAATCCCTCCACTGGCTCCTGGTGGCTGCAAGGTTCAAATTTAAGACCCTCAGAATCATCCACAAGGCTTTTCAGAGACTGGGTCACTGCTATCTCCAACTTTCTCTCCCCAAATACCTCCCTGCTAGAGCCCAGCGCTCTTCCAGCTCCAACTCTCTGCTAATCAAACGCTTCTACAAGCAGCGAGTGGGGGGTAGGTCTCTCTCTTCGGCTGGTGCCTCCCTTTGGAACAGCCACCCTGCCCCTCTCAGACTTGAGCCAGACCCCCTTAAATTCTGGAAGCTTCTCAAAACGAACCCTTTCTATATCTCTTTCCCTCTCTCCCTCACCTGCTTATCTAGACCTCATGTGTTTTACAAGTTTCCAGGCCTTTCTGCCCAGTCGATACCAGCACCCACCCCTCGCAGAACTGCCCTACGGGCCCCCTGCCTGGCGGCTGTGCTTCCCCCTCCTTGGGATACCTCCACCCTTGCACTTACCTGTGGCCTCCCCTGTGGCAACACCTGGTACTTCCCCATCTGGGCTCCCACTAGCATTTGCACATACCCTTCCCTCCTCACCACCTCTGCACTTGCACATTCTGAATGTCACAAGGCCTAGTAGAACCGTTATTGTTTTTACTTCATTTTCTTTTGCTATTGTTTATTTACTCCCCTGTTCCCTCCCCTCATTTGCCTTGTGGCGCCTGAACACACTATTTGTTGTATAGGACACCATCCCGGTCAAAATCAGGACCACTCCAATGCTTTTGCATTTCAGGAAGAAACTCAAGACCCTGTTGTTCAGGCAATGTCTAAGTGACTTGCTTCTGCTAGGTACCACCCCTGTCATGGGCTATTCAGGCTACTATAACCTGTAACCTCTCCTTCCACCAACCTGTGTTAACCCCAAATTACTTGTACAGTGCTCTCTTGCTTCCTAGCGAGCTATGTGCTACTTAAACCCAAATGCAAATATAAAATACAGTACAAATACGTAATTTAAGAGGGGGTCTGATTCTTCTGTGTGTGCAAGAAATTATTGCCTTCAGTGAAATTGCACATTTTAATCCCTTGCATGTGAAATCTCTGCCGGTAGACAATAGATTGGTCATTTTGTTTAATTCCCAAGTGGAAATGTTGCCAGTAAATAATGAACTTGCAACTTTGTTCCACTCGCGGGTTCACATGTCTACTAGAAAACTTTTCTAGGCGGTCAAAGTTTGCTTTTCTTTACCACAAGCTTTTGGCATCAGTAAAAGTGCCTGTTTGATGGTTTTCTATGTTACAAATCTAAATACTGGTGAAGCTGTTTGAATGCATTTTCTCTTGGGGAATTGGGTCTGGCTATTTAGAGTTCCAAGCTCCGTAATGTGGGAGGGGTTGCATATATCTTCTCCTGCTCTGTGTTATTAACCAAGTGAGTGTGGCTAGGGGACCCACACATACCAGCCCCAGGTCCATCATCCTTTGAGGTGGCAGAGGCACGAAGACTCCTTGGTCATCTCACTAGATTCCCCATATCTAAATAGGGGACTTCATTCCAAAAAGAAAATGTTGCATAAATCATTGTGCATGCACTTTCACTGCAGGTTCCAGGGAATACTGTCCGGACCATAACCCTTGCAGTCAATAAATAATATAATTCACCAGAGATCCCTGACTTTAGCGAAAAGGGTTGTGGAACTGCTCCATACTGCCTGGTAACAGCCAGCCACTTTGAGGTTTGCAAGGACTATTGCATAGACTGGTGGGCCATTATCAGCCTGGTACAGCCCCATGGCCATTAACCTGAATAGCACCTATAGGGCACTGTAATTGGGGTAAAAAATTAATTGAAAAATATACCAGAAATAACATTGAGGCACCAGTACATGAGACATGTGCCATTTGTCACAGAAGGTAGAAAGCAAGAGAGTTGGGCATTCTGAGAGAAGCAGAGTCAAGTGGGGGCATGGAGATAAAATGGTGGTGTGGCAGAAATTGGAAAAGTGAATGGGTTGAGACAAGCAACAGTAGAGGTCACAGGAGCATGGCAGCGAAACACATAGGACAGAAAGAGTACAGTGAGATGGGAGGCAAAACAATGGCCGCCCAGAATTAGGACAATGTGGACTTGCATGAACAGATAATGCCTTCATTCCCAGCACTTTGATTAGACAAAGCACTTGGGTAGGTTGTGTGAAGGCATCATGAAGAAGGACACAGACAACAGATTCAACATTCAAAATAAACACTTTTATTAACTTAAATGTCAGGATGGAAAAGGCCTAACTTGCCTTTTGCTAAGGTGAGAGTTCCCTACCTAAAGAAAACAAAGAAAGGTCTGAGACAAAGAGTTCAACTGAAGAATCTGTCTGTGTCCAAAACCTATACTTGCCCTTACATCTAATTCTGTACAATGTGTAGGAATATCAGCAACCAAAAAGATACAGGGCCTCATTATGAATTTGGTGGAATCTGGGTGGCAAATCCGCCCAGATACCACCAAACTGAATTACTGTTAGAAGAGTTGGAGGATTTACCTGTAATATGCCGGAGTGGGAAAAGTGGCAGTAATTCCGTTACTGCCAATTTTCTCCCTCTCTCCCATACTAGTAATGAGGCCCACAGTGTTTAACCCAAAATTCTGAGCTTCTTTTTTTATTTTTATTTATTGCTTTATAGCAAAGGCAACTTGTCCTCATATAGTTCATCAAGGATCTTCCAGGCTCGTCGCGGCCTGATCAGTGAGCCTAGGTTTCAAATGTTATCCTCATTGATTCTCTTGGCTACTGCTTTTCTGAAACAGATCTATAGAAGTCAACTATAGCTATTTTTATTGATGTTTTGGAGCCACTTAGCATATATTTCCACCACGCGTCTGCCGTTACTGTTTTATACTCAGAAAGTGACCAAAAAAATGTCCTTTGCTCAGAGAAATTGAGCGCAAGACGTAAAGAGATGCATGAGCGTTTCTTTCATGTCCGCATTGTTACAGAATCTGCATGAAGAACTCTTGGAATTAATAGAGTCACGTGCCGCAATGTTTTCTCGATTGTTGCCCAAATTAAAGCAAATTCTCATAAAGGTTGCTCGAAAATCGTGATTCAGCCATTTTGTTAGATACGGTTGTATCATGCTCCATTTACTTGTTTCTGCTGCATGATCCTGGTGGAGTTTTAACTGGGCTACTTCCTCTGTTTTCGTTATCCAATTTCTTAATATTAGTTTTTTCTTTATTGTGGCAGGAGTAAGAAACACGTCTTTCATCTGACTTTGCAGCTCCTGCAGTAAAGTTACACATTCCTTTTCCCAAATCATGATTAGAGGGTTAGTTCCATGTAAACATTCTGAGCTTCTTCCAGCTCACAGCTTTCTTTCAGCCCCCTTCCCTAAGTGTGAAACAGTTCCACAAAAAAGTCTGAAAATGATCCTGCGTAGACTTAGGAAATAGTCTAAATCAGAATGTGGTGTTCACTTCCCCAATTTAGCAACACAATTAAAGAGCAAGGTATCCTTGTTAAAGTTCCAAAGTTCAAGTTGCAACACCTTTTTTTTGTAGGTTTCTTAAAGTCACATTCAATTTAGGACTTAACTTGCTGTGGTTTGTTTATTCTTTAATGTTGAATTCTCTCCAGTATTTTAATATACCATATGTTGTTTGAATTTTAGGTTCTATTGTCCGTTTGACTTCAAAATTTCTTATTTCTGATTAGTAACAAGGTGTTGATTTAGTTCAGTATTCAATATTCATTAGTTGTGCTTATTATTCCTTTGTGCTTTGTCTGTTGTTCAATAAGCATTTATTTCCCTTTAATTGTATGGCCCACTGTTCGCAGACCTTCAAAAACATATTTCTTACTAAACATGACCATTCCGACACAAAGTATCCTTAACTTTTCCCCACTCTTCGGTAATTGACGAGAAAGATTCAGAGACTTTCAAAAGTGTGCTTATTCAAGGCACGCGACCAATCCGATACCAAATATTCAACGTATTGCAAAGTTCACACATTCGTGCACCGGGTTTCCTATTCATCAGAAAATAAGTGGTCGCTTTCCCAGTTCTTATAGTAGCACTTATCAAACAGCCTC
This sequence comes from Ambystoma mexicanum, assembly GCF_040938575.1. NCBI lineage: Eukaryota > Metazoa > Chordata > Amphibia > Caudata > Ambystomatidae > Ambystoma > Ambystoma mexicanum. The sequence goes on from NC_090929.1 coordinate 1,295,635,871, forward strand.
TGGTTTTGATTTTAGGGATCCAACTTCTTCCCTTCCGACACCCCTGTGAAGGTTCTCTCACACAGGGGAACAAGCATCTCAAGCAACAAGAAAAAGGGCAGCTTTCCTGTACAGCTCACCTCACCATGCTCAGCCAGCTCCAGGGAGTCCCAGCTCCCCACCACTCTTCCATGGACCGCCACTATCCTTGGTCCACAGCGCCTCTGTGTCCTGCTCCTGCTGCTTGCACAGGCTTCCTCACTGGTCCCCTTGCTGCTCTCATCGCCCCTTTCACTTTCTCTTCCAGTGGGCACATTTCTTTTTATACATCTGCAGCCCCTTGACAGGCTGCAGGTGGGAAGGTTCAATTAGCCCTGCGTGACCACAATTACAGGGACATGCCTGATCTTCACAGATCTTAGCAGGTATCTTCCTCATCCCAGTACCGGAGTGGTAAAAGAACATAGTCTTTGTTGGTCTTAGTTGCTTCTTCTTTGTCGTAGTACTGTCAACTGTCAATTGTGGAGAAATTAGGGGAACTGGCTTATAACAGCCTATGAATGTTGGGGAAGGGTTGGGTTGGTTGTCACTAGGGAAAGGTGGGATACCATGTCTCACCCAAGGGCACCCTACTTTTTGTCCCTAATTTCTCTCCACTCAGTGATCCTCCCTCGCTTCTCCTCCCCCAGGGTCAGGTTCCAATAGTGATGGCCTTTCACTGGCCCTGTTATGTTATGTTACGCATACTTATTGAGCGCACGTTCACCAAAGGCATCTTGGTGCTGTAGAAGAGAGAGGAACAGTGTGCATACTGCAACAGCGTTAGAACAAATGAGTTTTAAGAGCCTTTCTGAAGGCAAGGCGGTTTTTCAAATTTTTTAAATGAAGCGTCAGACCATTCCAAAGTCGGGGTGCTGCAACAGAGAAGGCCTGCCCACCACAACTTGAATGGCGAAAGGCAGGAACAAGAAGTAGGCCAGTTTAAGCCGACTGCAGAGACTGCAATGGAATATAGCGTAAGAAATTAGCACACAGATATTCTGGCCCTTGGGACTGGAGGGCACGATGAACCAAGCACAAAGTTTTAAAAACAATGCTCTGGGCAACTGGCAGTAAATGAAGGGTCTGCAACACCGGGGAGATGTGGGCACCATAAGGGGAGCCGGTGGCAACCCGAGCAGCCATATTCTGTAACTGTTGCAGCCGCTGAATGAGTCCCTTAGGTTGGGATAAATAAAGGGAGTTGCAATAGTCTACACGACTAAGCACAAGAGCGGCCACAACAGGCGAATGAAGATGAGTGGGAACAAAGGGGAGAACCTTCCTAAGAATACGCAGGTGAAAATGATATGCTTTACATACAGCAGTAGCCTGGGGCTCCATGGAGAGAGTGGCCGAGATTATTACCCCCAAATTCCTAACCTTATCAGCAGGGATCGGAAGGCGACCCAAAGAAGAAGGCCAAAATGAAGACCCCCAAAGTGAAGGATCAGGGGGGATTCCACCACCAACACCTCAGTTTTATCCCCATTCAACTTCAGCCAATTGCGGTTCATCCAATCTACAACGGCAGTCAGACATCTCCTCAGGCACAACGACATGTCAGCCTGATCGATATCCAGTCGGATCAGGATCTGAGTGTCATCAGCATATGAGTAACATCTGATGCCGAAGGAGCGGATGAGACACACAAGAGGCCAGATGTAGATATTGAAGATAATGGGGGACAGCGCGGAATCTTGATGGACACCACAAAGAGCAGAGAAATGGGGGAAGTGAGAGAGTCTGAGTTCTGCCGGCCAGGAAGGAGGATTTCGACTTGGGCCAGGCTTGTCGAGGAGGATGGGGTGATCGTGTCAGGAATTCAGCTCGACACACATGGCGGAAATGGAGAATGAGTCATTCACGATACCAACAATGGAACTCAAGATGGCGGCTCATCAGCGCTATTACCACACGACGATTACCGTTCTAGTTGTTTCCAACATGGCGACCGCGTCTGCCCATTCTATATCTTCCTCTCTATGGTTGGGCCAGACGCGTCGCTTCTGTTCGCTTCACCTCGCTTCGCGCTGGTGCTTTTTCTAACTTTCTGCAATACTACCGCTGAGGTTTTCTAAGCCTCTCATCCTCTCTTTTGCACTTTGTCTGAGTTCCGTCTCAACTTATTCTACTTTTCCTTACCTTACTTTTTCCCCGTTTCTCCTCTTGCCTTCGCTCCCCGTGCACTCGTGTGCGGTTCATTTCTACTCTACTTCCTTTCTCGCTTCCTTCTTACTTTTCTCCTTGCCTACTACATAGAGCTCGACCGGACTTCCTTCCACGTTGCTGCTCGAGTTCCTTTTCGCCGAGCGGATTCCTGAACCGTTCCGTCCACAAGCCTGCTGCACTCGACTTCCTCTACTTTGCTGCTCGACCCTTCTTCCCGAGCGGATTCCTGGAATCGTACCTCCTTCAGCCTGCAGTACTTACCATTCTTCCACAGCTACTCGGAAGACACCATCCTCTACGAGACACAATTGGGTTTTCTTCCCCACGAGGGTTTCCCAAGGGTACTGCCCCCGGAGTGCACTGAGTCCAGTTCTCTGGCCTCTGAACACTTTGGGGGAATTACCTATATACCTCAGAGCTATTCTACTCCTCTGCTGTTTCCGGACATTCGTGAGTACCTAATTGTAACAGAAAGCGACGCCCAAAAGATGGAACAGCAGATGCAACAAGTAATGACAGCCATGCAGAGTCTCAGTACTGAAGTACAGATGTTAAGAAACGAAAATGCAACATTGAGACAAATGGTTACAAACAGGGCAGAGATCCCTCCAGGATCATTACCTATGGGAAAATACGATGGCAACCCTAAAAAACTAAAAGAATTCTTGGATTCTTGTTTGGTGCAAATAACTTTGAAAGCCTCGTTTTTCCCAAACGATAGAGCTAAAGTAAGTTTTCTGATATCTAATCTCGCCGGCAGCGCCCTGGCCTGGGCCACACCATTAGTCACCACCAACAATCAGCTAATGGATTCTTACGCCGGATTTACCAATAGTCTGCAAGCCATGTTTGGGAGAAAAGAATTAGTGGTCTCAGCACAAGAAAATCTCTTGGATCTGAAGCAAGGGAATACTGATATCCTAACTTTCATCACACAGTTTAAACAATTAGCCAATGAGACGGCATGGGCTGATGATGCTCTCCTGACCATATTTCGTCGGAACCTATGTGAAGAACTCAAAGATGAAGTCTCTAGAGTTCCTAGACCTCATAACTTTGCAGAAATGGTTACATTAGTACTCCAGATGGATTACCGGATACAAGAAAGAAATCTAGAAAGAAAGAAAGGGAAATCACGTCCACTGTTAGGACCTTACAAGTCGGATATTACAAGGACCAGTAAAAACCAAGAATCAGGGGAACCTATGCAATTGGGAATAGCTCGAGGACCATTAACACCGGAAGAAAGACAAAGAAGAAGAACATTAGGTTTATGCATGTATTGTGGTTCCGATAAACATGTTCTAAAAGATTGTCACCTGACTACTCCTAGACGTCAGGGAAACGACAACTCCCACCCATGAAGGGAACCATGAGTGGGTCTTTGGTACAAAGTTCCCAGGAAACAACCTCAACTCACCATAAGATGGTGGTAATCAATGTGTCTCTACAATTTCTAGACAATCATATCCAACAAATACCTGCCTTAGTAGATTGTGGAGCAGCGGGATTGTTTATGGATTCCGAATGGGCATTCAGAAATAACATTCCCCGGGTGACTAAAACCCTGAGTCTGCCAGTGGAAGGAGTAGATGGAAATCCTTTATCATCAGGACCCATTAAAGAAAACACAACTTTTCTCACCATGAAGATTTCTACTCATGAAGAAGAATTATCATTCGATTTGATAAAAGCCGCTCACTATCCAATCATACTGGATCTCCCATGGCTTGTTAAACATAACCCATTCATTAATTGGACTGCAGGAACATTATTTTTGGGTTCCGAACACTGCTTGCATTCTTGCCTACCCAAAGGGGTGGTGGGGTTGTATACTACAACTGCATCCCCAGACAAAAACCCGGTATTATCTACCATATCCCACCTGAATCTACTACCGGAATGTTACCACAAGTACAGCTCTGTTTTCTCAAATGATGAATACAAGGAATTACCACCCCACAGAAAAGACGATTGTTCTATCGAATTACTACCAGATGCGCAAGTACCCTTTGGTCGCATGTACACTCTTTCTATTTCCGAGAAGGTTGCCTTAAAGGAATACCTACAAACTAACTTGTGTCATGGTCTCATCACAGAGTCTAGAAGTTCTGCAGGTGCTTCACTCTTCTTTATACCCAAAAAAGATTGTAAAGAGCTCCGCCCTTGCATCGATTATAGAGGCCTAAACAAAGTTACATACAAAGATCGATACCCACTGCCCCTTATCCAGGACATTCTGGAAGCAGTCAGAGGTGCAACTATCTTTACAAAACTCGACCTTAGAGGGGCATATCATCTGATCAGAATTAAAAGTGGAGATGAGTGGAAAACAGCCTTCCGCACGCCTTTCGGACATTATGAGTATCGGGTGATGCCTTTTGGGCTAGCCAATGCCCCTTCAGTCTTTCAACGTTTTGTTGATCACATATTTGCGGATTTACTCCTTCATACCCTAATCGTATACTTGGACGATATCCTCATTTTTTCTAACAATCTGCAAGAACATATTATCCATGTTTCCGAAGTTTTAGAACGGCTTCGTCAAAATAGATTGTTTGCCAAAATTGAAAAATGCTCGTTTCATCTACCCAGTATCCCCTATTTGGGTTTCATTTTATCTGCAGAAGGAGCTGCTATGGATCCAAGGAAGGTAGAAGCCATCTACAAATGGAAACCTCCTCAGAACGTAAAGGAGGTACAACGGTTCTTAGGGTTCACTAACTTCTACCGAAAATTTATTCCAAATTTTTCTAGAATCATCAAACCCTTCACTCTTCTTCTTCGAAAAGGAAGATCTTTTGAGTGGAATCCAAACACTCAGAAAGCCTTTGAAGGTCTCAAGATAGCCTTCTCTACAGCACCGATATTACGGTTACCAGATCAGACAAAACCTTTTATATTGGAAACCGATGCCTCGGATTCAGCCATAGGAGGAGTACTCAAACAAGTCTCAAAAGAAGGGCTCGAACATCCAATTGCCTACATGTCGAAATCCCTTACAGAATCAGAACGCAATTATACCGTACTTGAAAAAGAACTCTTAGCTATAAAAAGGAGTTGCCAGGAATGGAGACACCTCCTTTTAGGGGCTCAGCACCCTGTTCAAATTCGCACAGATCACAGGAACTTGAAAGTGTTACAGAACATGGAGTGCCAAAACAGTCGACAAGCTCGGTGGGCATATTTTTTTTCATCCTATGACTTCATCCTTACTTACATACCTGGAACCAATAATCAAATCGCTGATGCTCTATCCAGAAGTTCACACAATACTTTGTCATTCCTCCCGGAAAAGATGTGGTCACACGCCACTTTTCTATTCTATGTTTCCTCTTACTTACAAACTATACGAAAACAATACCAAGAACTGAATCAGACAGAAATCAGTGATCATGACCTGAGAATGGAAGACGGACTTTACTTTCGAGCTAACCAATTATACATACCTGAAGGTACATCAAGAAAGAGAGTATTACATATGTGTCATGACCATAAAGTCGCAGGACATAGAGGAATCAAAACCACCTGGGAACTCATCAATAGACACTTTTGGTGGCCTGGAGTTACACAAGACATCAAGGATTATGTGTCCTCTTGCTCCATCTGCCAGCAGTCTAAGGTTCCTAGACATCTGCCTACAGGGCGGTTAGTACAACCTAAACTTCCCACTCAACCATGGGAATGCATATCTACAGATTTTATTGTAGATTTACCACCTTCTTCAAACAATACAACCATCATGGTATCTATAGATACTTTGACCAAACTAGCACATTTCATTCCCATGAGCCGATTACCATCAGCAGCTCAGATGGCATCTTGTTTTTTACAAACTATCTTCCGCCTCCATGGACTTCCAAAATCCATCATATCTTACAGAGGTTCACAATATGTTTCCTCCTTCTGGAAGATACTATGCAAAACCTTAGGTATACAAAGAAACCTCACCTCTGGGTATCACCCGCAATCCAATGGGCAAACAGAGAGACTAAATCAATCCTTAGAACAGTATCTGCGTTGCTTTGTTTCAGCTTCTCAAGACAACTGGAGTCTTCTTCTACCATATGCTGAATTCGCATATAATAATTCCTTTCACACTTCCATCAAAATGACACCTTTTTTATGCACATATGGGTTCCATCCATCCAGCTTCCCTACCGTAACTCCTCGATCCACCAAAATCCCAGCGGTGGATGAGTTAGTCTCCAACATCCAGAAAGGGCATGCTACAGCCCTTGCTACCCTTTCTGAAACCAGAGACAGGGTAAAACAACAAGCTGACAAGAAACGCTCACAGGAACCCACATACAAACCTAAAGATCTGGTATGGCTCTCCTCTAAATACCTTCCTAAACATTTGGTACCATCGAAACTCTCACCCAAGTATTTTGGACCATTTCCCGTTATTGAGGCCATCGGGAAGGTAGCATATAGAATCCGTCTACCAGTATCCTGGCACCGGATCCATAATGTTTTCCATGTCTCTCAACTCAAGACACAGATACTGGATAGGTTCAATAGGGGCTTCAATCATACTCCCCCTCCAGTGGATACTCAAGATGGTCCTGAGTACGAAGTAGCAGCAATATGCGACTCCAGATACTATCATGGGAAGTTGCAATATCTAATCGATTGGAAAGGCTACAATCCATCAGACAGAACTTGGGAAAACGCTTCATCAGTTCATGCCTCCAGACTGGTAAACAAATTCCATCGATCTCACCCTTGGAAACCTGGTCCAATCACCCCACGGGGAGGGCATACTGTCAGGAATTCAGCTCGACACACATGGCGGAAATGGAGAATGAGTCATTCACGATACCAACAATGGAACTCAAGATGGCGGCTCATCAGCGCTATTACCACACGACGATTACCGTTCTAGTTGTTTCCAACATGGCGACCGCGTCTGCCCATTCTATATCTTCCTCTCTATGGTTGGGCCAGACGCGTCGCTTCTGTTCGCTTCACCTCGCTTCGCGCTGGTGCTTTTTCTAACTTTCTGCAATACTACCGCTGAGGTTTTCTAAGCCTCTCATCCTCTCTTTTGCACTTTGTCTGAGTTCCGTCTCAACTTATTCTACTTTTCCTTACCTTACTTTTTCCCCGTTTCTCCTCTTGCCTTCGCTCCCCGTGCACTCGTGTGCGGTTCATTTCTACTCTACTTCCTTTCTCGCTTCCTTCTTACTTTTCTCCTTGCCTACTACATAGAGCTCGACCGGACTTCCTTCCACGTTGCTGCTCGAGTTCCTTTTCGCCGAGCGGATTCCTGAACCGTTCCGTCCACAAGCCTGCTGCACTCGACTTCCTCTACATTGCTGCTCGACCCTTCTTCCCGAGCGGATTCCTGGAATCGTACCTCCTTCAGCCTGCAGTACTTACCATTCTTCCACAGCTACTCGGAAGACACCATCCTCTACGAGACACAATTGGGTTTTCTTCCCCACGAGGGTTTCCCAAGGGTACTGCCCCCGGAGTGCACTGAGTCCAGTTCTCTGGCCTCTGAACACTTTGGGGGAATTACCTATATACCTCAGAGCTATTCTACTCCTCTGCTGTTTCCGGACATTCGTGAGTACCTAATTGTAACAGATCGACAGTGTCGAATGTCGCTGACAGATCTAATAAAATCAGGGCACCCACAACACCTGTGTCAACCAGCCTGGCAATATCATCCAGAACCGAGACCAGGACACTCTCGGTCCGCCAACCTGGTCTGAACCCAGATTGAGCAGGATGGAAAAGCCCAGTACACTCCATAAAAGAAGACAGCAGAGGAGAAACCAGGGACTCAAGGAGTTTCGTAAGAAACGGCAGAAGTGTAATAGGCTGGTAGCTGCAGGACACCGAAGGATCAAGTGAGGGTTTTTTAAGCAATAGGAAAACTGTGGCGGCTTTAAGTTCGGAGGGGATAAAACTAGTGTGGCAGGAATTATTCACTGCTGTAGTAATCTCACCCAGCAATTCGTAGGAAATATCTTTCATTATAGCCAAGGGGATGGCATCAGAAGGAGACCCTGACTTAATGCGAGAGATAGCAGATTGGACATCTGATTGGGTAAATTGGGGAAATACCCAGTGCAGAGGATCCAAGGGGTCTAGGAGTGAGACCGAAGAGGAATGTAGCTTTTTTAGAAGAAGCAGATGTATCATGAAGCAAACTTTGAAACCAAAGAGGAATTGTTTGTCCATTTGCATCTAACTGGAATACATTGAGTTCTGCCCCACTAGCACATGGCTACTGGGCTCAAAACCTGATATTTGTCATTTTGATTATGTATCAGAGGGTGAATTTTGTATGATTCTGATATCATTATGGATTAGTTAGTGGACACGTCCTACTCCTAAATTTGCACCAGCATTTCCAAGCAATCTCGCCTCCTCAACAAGCACATCAAATGTGTTTTAACTTGTGTCCTCACCCTGCTATTTTTTATATATAGCATTTACCAGCTTGGTTGTCATTGTTGCAGCAATCACTTTCTGAGAAAAAGAAATCTAAGGATTGCCTGGTGGACTTTGGATGTTCACCTATAACATTTTACTAACCCTGTTACTCAGATGAGTTAACAAGGTTAGATGTGATTGTTTTGGATTCTGACAGATTACAAAAAAATGTGCTCTTATACAGGTTCTTAAACATACTGGCTGATATACTACAATGTTCTGTATAACTTATCCCTGTACATACTGACATTATATCAGACTCTGTGGATGGGCCTGTTTTGATTAGTAGTACCACGAGTGGTTGAGCCTGTAGCTAACCTGGAAAGTTACGTAGTTGGATAGACCTTCTGTCCCTAAAAACGAATTAGTGAATGAATGAATTAATATCAATTTCGAAACATAGCTCCATAAAAGACAGGATAGAAAATATTAACTTTTGAAATACAAAAATACATTGAATTATTAAGTTTCTATGCAAAAATATGTCATTAGAAATCCATAAGAAAACCTCCTTAAAACACAGGGCCTCATTATGAGAATCCTCCTAAAAACGCACTCATTACCGGCATGGTGGTAATAGCGCGTCCGTGCACCCTTGATGCCGCTAATAGCGGCTGATTACGAGTATGCGAGCACGCGCGAACCCCCATGCCGGTAATGGCTGTACAGCAATGCCGCTAAAGGCCGTCCAACCTCCCGATAGCGACATCACGGGCCCCGCCGATACCGCCTCCATCAAGGAGCAACCCCTTAATAACTACCCGGTAATACCATCATACAAATACCGGGCTCGTAATACCAGACCCGGAAGTAACGTCATCGTGCCGGAACGGGAAATGTGCCAGCGGCCATCTTAAAAAACACAATCCATTGCAATCCTCTCAACCCAGCAGTGCTACAGAGAGGAGAACAGGGCCATACTATCTATCATGTCTAAGGCAACTCGCAAGACCACCCCCCGCTTGTGCAAGAAGCGTTTCTCTGATGAGGAGCTCAACATGCTTGCTGATACGCTGGAAGCCCATGCGAATGAGGTGTTCGCCAACAACCTGAAAAGGGAAGTGCAACTCAGAAAAAAACAAATATGGGAGGAGGTTGCACGTAAAGTGACAGCGGTTGGCACCACCCCCCGCACAATCAGAGACTGCAAGAAGAGATGGGATGACCGACATCTCTGGGTGCGAAACATCCTCTCATCAAATCGCAGGGAGGCCGTGGCTACAGGCGGGGGGGCCAACTCACCCATCAAATTGATGCGATGGGAAAAGACCTGCAGCACCACTATAAATATGGAGTCCATTGAGGGCTTCGATGAAATGGAGACGGGTGTGTTGCGACATCGGGAGATGGAGGTGAGTGACTGTCATGATGCATACTCCCGGAGAGCCAGTCCAAGACCTGCAGCCCCGGAAGCACATATCAGGTACCCAAGGGAAGGTCCAGCAACCCCAACTAGGGGCCCTTTGGACACAGTCCTGGCTCCGTAGGCGCCAGGCTCATTTTGGACTCAGTCCTGGCGCCGTAGGCACCAGGCTCATAAAGGGAGTGCTTTTGGTGGACTTACCTGATGCAGACCATGCTGCCAGATCTAGACCTCTTTGAGGCCTGAAAGGAACTACTTTACCTGTGGGACTATTTTGCCACTCGGGCGTGGTCAGGGAAGGATACATACCTGATTGGGGAAGTATACATACCTGGGACTTCTTTGGAGGCTATTTAAGCCACGCCCAGACAGCAGCTCACGCTTCGCGTTGCTCTGCTCCTAGCAGCTCGACGCTCACCGTGTCTGCTCCTGCATCCTGACTCAGCCACGCCTGCTTCAGTCCTGGAACACCTAAAAGGAAGAAGAGAGGAAGAGAAGGTGAATAAAGGACATTACCTGATATTGCATGGGATCCGGAGCCAACACGCCGACGATCCTAAAGGAAAAGACATTATTTTTGGATTCCTCGCGTTGCTCGTTGCAGCGCTGCGCTCAACTCACCTGTCCACAAGGAACACTGAACTCCTACGACCATCCGCACGTTCCGCTGCATTCCAGCACCTACGAAGGAAAAGAGAAGAACAAAAGGTGAGCCAGAGAAAACATTGGGAAAAAACTGATTTGCCAGAAGGCTTACCTGGCGATTGGTGGGGGAGAATCCTGCCTCATCTCGGGTCGGCACGCCTTTTGGCAGTACCGCGCCCCGGCCCCTATGGGGAAAAAAGAACACGCGCATTAGTGGGTGAACATACAGACATTAGAAAAACCACCCCAACATAAACTCACCTGACTTATCCACAGCGAATTGTCTTCTCTACGTGGAATCTTCGCTCTGCACCTTCACTAAAAGACTAAAAGCAGTCCATTGAAAATAAAGGCCAAAAAGGAAGGGAGAACAACCCTTGAACTTGATAAGTCATATACTTACGAAAGCGCCTTATTCATCCAAAAAACCAGTGAAGCAACTGGACCTGAAGCCCGTCCGATAACCAGTGAAGTAACTGGATTCTACCGCACCCCTGCACCAGAAGCAGGATGGAGAGCTCGTCATTTCAAATCTTAAGGTGAGAATTAACGGGAAGGTTCAGAGGTGGTTTGAAGAGAGAGTAAAAGGGGAAAGGAGGGGTTCGACTCGTCACTCCGCAGGTGATTAAAATCCTTTTCCCCATCTACAGAAAGATCTTCCTACGCATCAGACAGGCGAGGTTTGGGGGTCCGGCCCAGTCGGTGTTCCGAGTCCTGCGCATCACCTTAGAAGAGGCCGCAGCAGCCCAGACCTAGTCAGCGTCTCCGTGGGAGTCAGGTGAGCGTTACAGTGACCCCGCAAACCCGTAGTACAACAGACGTGAAAGTGAACCAAGCCAATGCATGGACCATCATACACACATATACAGATCCATGTCCAGATGGAGGCCCAATCCCTGGCACAATTAAATGCATGCTTCGTGCCAATCCCATTACCAATAGACACCCAACACACAGGGATCATTCACATGTCACACATCACGCAAACCGCAATACAACGGTATGCCACCTGGTACACATCAGTACCGAATGGAGAGGCCACGGCTAATGCCAATATGCCCCCCTCCCTTGAAAGTACCCTGTGTGTCACACCTACAAGAATGCAATGCATGAAAAAACAAATACTGTACAGCACCAAATCATGTATCTTGCATGTAACACCATCACAGATACCCTGCATCTCTTGTTCCCCCACAGTCACTGACGCAGAAAGTGAAGGGCAGGATCCTGCCCCAAGGACATCGACACACTCTAAGGCATCCAGAGCCAGACCAGAAGGCACTGGGCCTTCCACCTCCGGGGCAGTACCGACGGCCAGAGTGCAACCCAGGGCACCAGTACATGCCAGGCCAGCTGAGGAGGATAATCCAGCAGCCGACGAGACTGCCAATACAGAGTCGGCAACAATTGCAGAGGCAGAGGCTGATGGTACGCAGTCCGGCTGCCACCAGTTCTGCAGCAGCCACAGCCCCCCTCAGTGATGTGGATGTCCACGCTGAGGAATACCAGGACCTGGACGGCACCATCCATCTAGAATGTCCCCATACTCCAAGCCCCCAGCACTCCCCACAGGGCACACCAGCATGCCCCATGCAGGTACCTGCGGTACTACTGAGGAGTCCGCATCTGTCCACCACGTCAGAGGCCAGCCCTGCAATGGTCCACCCACCCACAGCACCGTCCACCTCCACAGCCCCAATGACAAGGAGGCACACCTGACCAGGGTAGAGGCCTGCCAGGACTCCATGATAGAACTGGTCCGCCAGTATGTGGCCGAGGGTGACCAGACACAGCGTGAAATAAGGGAGGCAAATGCTGCAACCGTAACGGCCATCAATTTAAGCGCCATAGTCATTCGTGACAGTTAGGGGCGGTGACACAGGTCCTTAGCAGGATGCTGTACCATATGCAGCAGCAGCAACCTGCCCCGGCGGTGCCACATCCACCCACCCTATCAACCGCACCTGCCAACTCAACTCCCTCAAGCCCTGTGCGGATGATGTGGCACAGCGCAAGGCATACGGACATGCTGCCCCCAGAGCCAAAAAGAGGCTGCAAATAGCCAGTCCACCTACATCGTGTGTGGGATGACAATGGGTGAAGGGGGAGGTGGTGGTGGTGTTTGGGGAGTGTTGGGGGTGTTTATTGGGGCTATGGGGTGTTTGGGGGTATGGTGTGTTTGGGGGGTATGGGGTGTTTGGGGGGTATTGGGCGTTTGGCCGGGTATGGGGCATTTGGGGGTTCTGGGGGAGGGGGGAGGCCGTGTGAGTGGTAGAGGGATGAAGCACTGTGTTGTTATTTTTCCTAATACACCATTGCGTTCAAATTCATTTCATGACTGCACATTGTTCATTTCGTGTGTGTTTATTGAATTCATGACAGCGCACAGTGCCCAACTCCCCACACAGCCTGTGTCCATGTCCACACGATCCCAGTGCCCGGTGTAGTGCTAACACATAAACATCAACGTCCCTGTGGTTCAGAAGTAATCGTCAATCAGTGATTGGCGCACAGCACGGCCATCTTGTGCATCACAAACTGCAAGGGGTGCTGCTTCTCCTCCATCATCATCCACCTCGTCCTCACCCGGTGCATGCAGGTCAATGTCAGGTGGCAGTGGTACGTTCCTCCGGATGCACATGTTGTGCAGCATGACACAGATCATGGTGATCTTTGCCACCTTCTCAGGCCCATAAAGGAGTGCTCCACCAGACCTGCTGAGGCAGCGGAACCGTGCCTTCAGCAGGCCAAAGGTCTGCTCAATCACAACACGGGTACGGGTATGAACCCGATTGTAGTCCTCTTCATGCCTGTTCTGCGGGTTCCGTACAGAGGTAAGTAGCCACGGCTTCAAGGGATAGCCACCATCACCTGCATGGGAGCACAATGAGGTATATGTGAGTCAATATCTGAACTGACACCTTTTAGGAATCAATGCCATGGCTGCAGCTATTTGGTGTTGACATGCACATGTCCCAGGATGTATGCACACAGGTTCATTTGATGCATTGTGTACTGTAGTATGGTCTGCTGGTGTGGATTGTGTTGTACAGATGATGCAGGGTTCTCACTTGCATGCTGATGCAGATGTACTGTGGATGCAGAACAATGTCTTGCCACCCATATTTGCGGTGTATGGTACTCTGTACATATTCCCACTAGCGCCATTGCCACAGGTGTAATCATGTTTAGTCATCCATCGCTTGACATGCCCATGGTGGCCTGCTTGTGCATCTGGCATGTTGTCATTGCTGTGTAGCATTGGTCTTACGTATGCCATTGATGTGTCATGTTCAGGTTGGGATGTTCAAGGCAACAGTGTTTAGCTGTAAATACATTGTCCACTCACCACACAATCTCACCCAGGTGGAGTATGCAACCCCCCAATCTCACCCAGGTGGAGTATGCATCCCCCCAATCTCACCCAGGTGGAGTATGCATCCCCCCAATCTCACCCGGGTGCTGTATACATCCCCCCAATCTCACGCAAGTGGAGTATGAATCCCCCCCAATCTCACCCGGGTGGTATATGCACCCCCCAATCTCACCCAGGTGGAGTATGCATCCCCCACAATCTCACCCAGGTGGTGTATGCATCCCCCCCAATCTCGCCCAGGTGGAGCATGCATTGCCCCATTTCACCGAGGTGGAGTATGCATCCCCCCATCTCACAACCACACTGCACTGCCATGGCCCAGTCAGGCAACTTACCAAGTAGCCAGGCACGTCGTCCAGCATGTCGCTCCATGTAGCGGGGTAGTGTGGAGTTATGCAGCACCATGGCATCATGTGTAGATCTGGGATATCGGGCGCAACAATGTGTGATGATCTTGCTGGAGTTACATACCAGCTGCACATTCATGGAGTGGTATTGCTTGCGATTGCGGTGCATTGGCATGAGGGGCCACCAATTCTACATGGGTGCAGTCGAGGGCACCGACGCAATTGGGCATGCCTGCCAGTGCATGGAAGCCTACTTTAGTGTCAGCGAGCTAATGCCCAGTCCGTGGTAGGGATATGTGGATGCCTGCATGCTTCAGGAGGGCATCAAGCACTTGGGTCAACATGCGAGAAAAGAGTGGTTGTGATATGCCATGCAGCTGGCCCTCTGTGTGCTGGTTGGTGCCTGTGGCCAGGAAGTGGAACACAGACACCACCTTCAGTAGAGGGGGGATGGCAGTACGGATTTCTATCAGGCTGATGATGTTGTTGTGTATCATGTCCACTATGGTGGTGATGGTGTCCCGGTCCAAATGGTATTGGGTGTGGATCTGCATGGGGGTTAGGTTGAATGCACTGGCTCTGAGGTGAGTTATTGGTGGCTGTCTAAGTGGTACCACTGGCTGAATTGGTGGGACCTGCTGAGCCTGTCTCTCCCTCCTTCTCTTCCTGCGTCTCCTCTGTGCTGCCTGTTGTTGTTGTTGCTGGTGTAGCAGTGCAGGCATGTCCTCCAGCCTCAGCATTGCTACAGCAATTGGGATCATTTTGGTGTGGTGTATGGGTGTGCTCCTTTTGTGCTGGGACAGGCTCCATTTGCTCCACCTGTGGTGATTGTGTGCACCTGTGGCAGTTGGCTACACTGCAGGTTGCTATTTATGAGTGGTCCGCGATGCCTGTAATACCGCCATCGTTCAGGCCCTATTTATCGCCTTCGGGATGCCGGTAAGTGCATGCCCGTGTGACTTGTGATGTCCTCCTGTTAGCGGCATCCCAGTATTGCCGCCGCGATGAGGCCCGTGTATGTGCGAATGCCGCTAAGAAGAGGCACGGTACGGGTGGGGGGGGCATTAACGGGTTGTCGGCTCATAATGGCCTGGACCGATAATTGATGCCGGTAATACGATTCCGCCTTCCTTTTTTCATTACCACCATGCTCGTAATGAGGCCCACAATCTTTTTTGCAGCATACCAGCAAGGGGCTGCTTTGCTGCTTCTAAGAACATGTAAACAGCCACTGCTACCTCTGGATGGTAAAGAGAGTATATGTCGCATTGCCTCTGTAGAGTTGGAGCCAAGTACCCTGTTCAAAGCTCCACCCCCATGATGCCTCTATGTTGGGAGCCAGAGTGAGAGACATGTGCAGTACCAGTGAGAGCACCTATAGTGAAAAGAATCCTGGAAGTAAGATCCCCATTGAGAAAGACATATATGCACTCCAGACAATATGATGGCCATTTCAATGAAATCCCAGAGGAGGTGTGAAAAATGAGCAAAAGAAAAGATCGATGACATCATGCGAAGCAGAGCTGATGTATCCAGAGAAGAGACAAGAGGCTGACGAATGTAAGCATTCTATGAAGATCTAAGGAAGAGGTGTTAAACATGAGCAACATTTTGGGCTCGAGATGAAGTTGCTCATGCTACAACGATGAAGAAAACGTCAAGTAATTTTACAATTGTACAGATGCAATAACACAAGTAGACAAAGTATTCTTAAAGGCTGGCTGCATGGTGAATAGATTGCATTGCTCCAACATATATGCATAGGAATTTATAGAGTATGGATGTTCCACAACGTACTTTAGCAGAGTTTGGACCCAGTACATAGACAGGCTATTTTGGTGTGGCACAGTTGGAAAACCACTTAATACCGGAGGTAGATTAAAGAAGAGCTTGGCTGGCCCGGCACCAGAAAGTCAAGGCCACTGTGAGCTTGGATGCTCATGCAGTAGCTACAAAACGTTTGAAAAGAACAAACTCCTTTTTGAGGTGAGGAGCTAGAACATTGAAGACGTCAGAGGTTCATCATTTAATAATATTTCAAATACCAAAAAGCTCTGAAACATGGTCTATAGTCACATGGTTGGATGAAAATAGATACTGAGTTGAGCTGTATCGAAACCAAGAGACAGAGTATGCCTCTACTCCCTTTTATTCTCAGGCACAGAGAACATTTCCAAGGCCAATGTTCAAAGAGCTAAGTGAATGGCAGACTGCAAGAGTGATGATAGATGACAGGCTAATGAGGTGGGAAGCTATGATTATGACCAGCCC
This sequence comes from Ambystoma mexicanum, assembly GCF_040938575.1. NCBI lineage: Eukaryota > Metazoa > Chordata > Amphibia > Caudata > Ambystomatidae > Ambystoma > Ambystoma mexicanum. The sequence continues at coordinate 1,295,652,513 of NC_090929.1, forward strand.
ACCAGCTCTTGGGTGCCTGCCTGCTTGCTGCTAGCGTGTGTGGAATAGTACAGAGGGATGCAAGGGTGCAAACCAGTTGTTGAGAGATACACAATAGAGAGCCCTATAGTTTGTATAACTAATGGGACGTTGTGTATTTGATGACGTTCGTTGTGACCTGCACTATAGGAGGGCTTAGTTGCCCCACCTGATGTTGGAAACCCAATCACCTTCCCAACAAGTATGGAAGGTATACCTAGATGTTCCCATTAAGCCAATCACTTTCCCAAGTAGGTTTCTGTACTTTGCCACGTAGATTGACATCAATGGTGATGATTTTTTACTATAAATTTAGTTTTTTTAAGGAAAATCGCTGAGTGAGAAGATCGAGCGGATGTTCGTTGATGTCCGTTGTAAATCCCTGTTTTAGTTAATTGATATTAAAACAGACGCACTTTGCCAACTTCCTGAGTCAGTCTGTTTATTGATGTTTGAGTATATTCTGCATCTCCATCCATCTCAAAGTATTGCTACCTCGTCTTAAAGGGCCTAGTGTTGGTACACATGTTCACGTGGTAGCAGAAAGAGGATGGTTAAATACCCATCGGTCTAGTAGGCTTTTAAGAGTCTCAAAATATTGAGTGTCCTCTGCCATTTAGCTGGAGGAACGTGAAGCTCCCTGTAGATAGTGGTAATTAGAAAAACATGCAAGTCACTAAAGACAGGTGGGACGGGTCCCTCGTTTCACAGAATACCCTCCTGATTTCTACAGGCAGCTGAGCGGACCGAAGGCTGAAGCAGCTGGTTGAGGAGAGGGTGATCTCGAGGGTCAGAAGCTGAAACACGAATGGTGACTAGACTGAGAGGGCAAATGATGAATGGGCATTGAGCGGGGAAAGGGATAACAGGGAAAGAGAAATGGAGGGTTGGTTGGGGTACATTTAGTTTAACAACAAAGAGCGTCACAGTTTAAGGTATATACACAAGGAGCGATCTATATGATAAGCCCAGAATCCTACGACAAAGACGTTTAGAAGGAATTTGTCCTAGAGTCCAAGTGGACGTACCTAAGCTGCAAACTATCAAGGATTGTTAAAGTGCACAATTCACACTCCGATCGGAGTCACAATAGGTCACGAGGAGCGTTGACAGAGATTTATGTGGGACGGCCAGTCTGCCCGTTTGATTTTATATTGTATGTGTTGTACATGGTGAGGTAGTGAAGAAACGAAAAGAAAATAGATTGTGGTAAAAGGCTGAAAAATTATTATTTATTTATTTAGTCGAATGATAATGCTCAAGTGAATAAGTAGATTGAAGTAAAGTGAAACAGAAGTTTGGAGCTGTGACGATTGGTGCGCACTCATATTGTATTATTTTTCTGAAAAGTATTTATATAAAATAACGGTGAGTATTGACAGTTGATTGTGACTAGTCATGATGGAGGATGTTACTGCGCTTATACACTTATGTAGACAGCTGCCAAAACACGCAGTCAAGCTTAAACAGTACAGTGAAGAATGGGTTAAGGGCACGGCACGTAAAAAATATTTATGCCATGGCCACAAGGAGGATCACTGTCCAAAGCAATTTTGCAACACATGACGACATACTTGCACTCCTGCCTTATAGTATGGGAAAGTCTAAGATAGTCATAGCTGTTGAAGTAGATATTCAGACAGCACATTGTCTATCTCATATTGCACTCTGCTGAGCCTGAGGTCAGCTCATGGACCGAACAGCATCCTTGGTGTGGGCAACAGAATGGGCAGCTCCAGATGAAGATGATTATGTTCAAGACACAAAGACGAGAGCAAGAGCACACACCAGAAATCATGTGATAAGATATAAACAACCTGGAGTGGAAGGAGCTTGAATTAGATGGGAAGTAAACAGACGACTTGAAAGTCCAGGAATATCTGCAGAAGAAATCCGAAGATGGAAGAACAGAGGCCAAATGCAGATTTGGGGGTCAGTACTTTCTCTAGATGGATGGGAGGAAGGAGTAGTTATTTGCAGAGTGTGGGTTGTAATTGGTTGCTATAAACCAACTATTGACATTGTGGAGAATGGATGCAAACCTTTATGGCCAAGACTTGCTAAACTACTAACGTGGGTTGAAGACAAAGGAGGGCTCTTACAGATAGTGCTCCTGGACAGTGCAAAGCTGTGTTTCAGAAACAATGGCACAAGAAAAGTGGGAGAGAATCAAAATTGATTGTGGTTGAGTCTTCGATGTACCAGGAAGGAAGGACTGGAAGGACTTTGGGTCCAGAGTTTATACGAAGAAGCCCAGAGATTGGGGAGGATGATGTTCTCTAGTAAATGTCCATGTTCCAGCATTGGTGATTCCTAAAAGTGACTTGAACATTGGTGACTTTGCAAAAGCAGATGCACACCTGAGGAAAAAGAGATCTGCTGAGCTGATAAATAGAATGAAGAGAGAGAACTATTTCTCAGCCAAGTCAATGGAAGCTTTTGATTCCATTCCATATGAACACAGATTATTCAGTCAGACTTCATCGATATTCTAGATATTCACGAAAATCTTCATGCCAAGGATGCAGACAGCAGTAAATACCAAGTGGTTACAGATAACCAGATGGGAATTGTTGCAAACGATTAGCACTACTATAAAGGGGTTCAATGCTATCAAGGAAGAACTGAGAGCCATACGACTGATGACTCTTTAGAATAGATATGTCCTGGACATGATTACAGCTATGGATGGAGGTGTTTGTGCCAAAATCGGAGAATCATGTTGCACATTTATACCTTCTCATGATGACAAGAATGGCACCTTGACAGAGGCTATAACGTTGCTGACGAAGTTACATGTCCAGATGATAAGACAAAGTGGAAGACATTGCTGATGACAGTTGGTTTGAATCACTTTTCTCATGGGTTCCACAATGGATGGCAGATATGTTCAAGTTCCTTGGAGCCCTCATAGTGATGGTTTTGCTTGGATTTTGTGTGATCAGGATAATATTATCACAATATAAGAAGACTGCAAAGAAGGCAGTAGGAATGAAGATCATGATTGATGTCGAATAAGGATGGAAGACTAATGAATTGACAGATGAAGAAATGAGAGCCTATGTGAAGGCCAGCATTCATACACCTGAAGGAACGAAGTTACTGTACCCAATAAACCACAAGAAGTATGTGGGGAGATGGATCTACTGCAGTCCAACTAGACAATGCATGCTTATATCCTGGAATAAAGATAAGTATGTGAAATCAGTAGGATCCCTGACAGGAGTCATAAAGATATGGGTCCCAAAGAAGCATTTCTTCAGAAGAGATGTGAAGGATGATGGGAGAGTGGTCGATAAATCACCCAGAGGGGGCGGGGGTGTAGATGTGGAGCAAAGTATCCCCACTTAAAGCTCTGCCCCATGATGCCTATATGTTTGGTGCCAGAGTGTGAGACACGCGCAGTACCAGTGAGAGCACCTATACCGAAAAGAATCCTGGAAGTAAGATACCCATTGAGAAAGACATATATGCACTCCCGACAATATGATGGCCATTTCAATGAAATCCCAGAGGAAGTGTGAAAAACGAGCAAAAGAGAAGATTGGTGACGTCATGCGAAGCAGAGTTGACATATCCAGAGGAGAGACACAAGAGGGTGAAGAATGTAAGCATTCTATGAAGATCTAAGGAGGAGGTGTTAAACATGAGCAATATTTCGGGCCCAAGATGAAGATGCTCATGCTACAGAAATGATGAAGAAAACATCAAGTCATTTTACAATTGTACAGACACAGTAATGCAAGTAGACAAAGTATTCTTAAGGGCTGGCTACGTAGTGAATAGATTGCGGCGATGCGCCAACATATATGCGTAGAAATGTATAGACTATGGATGTTCCACAAAGCACTTTAGCAGAGTTTGTTCCCAGTAAATAGAGAGGCTTTTTCGGTGTGGCACAGTTGGAAAATGACTTAATATCAGAGGGAGATTCAAGAAGAGCTTGACTGGCTCAGCACCAGAAAGTCAAGGCCACCCTGAGCTGGGATGTTCATGCACTAGCTACAAAACTTGTCAGAAGAACCAACTCCTGTTTGAAGTGAAGAGCTAGAACATTGAAGACGTCAGAGGTTCATCATTTAATAGTATTTCTAATAATGAAAAGCTTTGAAACATGGTCTCTAGTCATGTGGATGGATGAAAATAGATACTGAGTTGAGCTGTATCCAAACCAAGAGACAAAGTATGCCTCTACTCCCTTTTCTTCTTAGGCACAAAGAATATTTCCAAGGCCAATGTTCAAAGGGCTAATTGACTGGCAGACCGCAAGAGTGATGATGGATGACAGGCTAATAAGGTGGGAAGCTATGGTTATGACCAGCCCACCAGCACCTGAGTGCCTGCCTGCGTATGCTAGCGTGTGTGGAATAGTACAGTGGGGTGCAAGGGTGCCAACCAATTGTAGAGAGATGCGTAATAGAGAGTCCTATAGTTTGTATAAACAATGGGATGTTGTGTATTTGATGACGTTTGTAGTGACTTGGACTATAGGAGGGCTTAGTTGCCCCACCTAATGTTAGAGACCCAATCACCTTCTCAACAAGTATGGAACATATACCTAGATATTCCCGTTTAGCCAATCACTTTCCGAAGTAGCTTTTTGTAGTTTGCCACATAAATTGACGTCAAAGATGACAAGTTTGTACTATAAATGCTGTATTTTTTATGCAAATCGCTGAGTGAGGAGGTCGAGAGGATGTTCGTTGAGGTTCGTTGTAACTCCCTGTTTTAGATAATTGATATTAAAACAGACATACTTTCGCAACTTCCTGAGTCAGTCTGTTTATTGATGTTTGAGTATATTCTTCATCTCCATCCATCTCAAAGTATGGCTATCTGATCTTAAAGGGCCTAGTGTTGGGTACCCGGGTTCACCTCATTAAACAACTTACAATGTAATGTCCTTAGTACTAATATTAAAAATGTTTTCCTTGGCTCATAAAAATACAGAGATATAAGCAGAGAGTGAGCTATGTCATGAGTTAAAATCACATTACAAGGATAGCAAACAATTTCTGATCCATATATGTTTTGCCACAATCCTCAATCAATGATAAAAGATGGACAGTCCTCAGATGAAACAGAGTACTCGTTATTTGCTTACAATAAAACCAGTGCATATAATCAGCATTAGGTCCGCTACCGCCGTAATCAATATACCTGGAGACTGACCGATTTTTCATCTCAATAAGGGTACACTGCTCCCTTCGGTACTCCATGTATTTTTCCTTTACTAACTTGATATCTGCTCTGGATGCATTTACTGGAACAGCGTAGCGGCTCAGCAAGCCAAAGATATCAAATATTTTTTGCAGTTTATTCATCCAGTTTATCTTTCTACAGATTTCCAAGGACATCAATTCTTGTAAAAGTGCATGTGGTAGGTGAGTCTCAGTTTGTGCCCAAGTTCTCATCCACAACAACACAGGTTTTAGAGTTATGTGATCTAATATGTAATCCAGGCTTAATTCTTGATGGAGTAAATAGATTGAGGAGCTCCTGGTACCGCAGAATGCTCTGCAAAAAACTATTTTCTTTGACCTGGATCGATTGGGGACTGCACTTCCGCACCATACATACATGGTACGACTGGGTTAGCATGATACATGTCTAATGTTGGTTTGATAGTTAAACTGGCCATATCCAAACCAGATCTATCTATGTATCTCACAGGCATGACAACATTTGTGTCTGGTTTCAATAATGTGGTCTGACCAATTAGCCTTACTGTTAAAGGTCACACCTAAATATGCAAATGTGTATCCACCCAACCAAGATTTTGTCCTGATGCTAAGATGGGGGTCGTTTTTTGGTCTGCGTGCCGAAGGAACATTACTCTTTATATTTATTGACAGATCTATGCTATCCATATATTTAAAGTAAGCATGGATAAGAGTCTGTAATGCTAATGGAGTACATGCCAACAAAACTGCATCATTGGCATAAGACTCTAATGTTTCTCCGTCCAGCTCTCGGTGTGTCATTTGTGACTTTGTTTAGGTCATTTGCCAAATTGCAGAAATATAGGTTGAACAGTAGCGGAGTAAGGACACAGCCTTACCTGAACCCACTTAAGATGTTAAATGTTAAACGAGGGGGATAGTTTTCCTACACTGTCCAACCTTAAGGCTGCTTTCAATCTTGTGTATAAAGAGATAAGTGTTTTCAGAATGGGCATTGGCAAGCCCATAGAAGGTAATAGATACCACAGCTTTTCACGGTTTACCTCATCAAACACTTGGCTAAGGTACATAAACCCCAGGTGAACTGGACAGCCATAACCTTTAGTGTACTTGTCTAGGAGCAAGCTAAAGTTTACAACTTGCTGTACCGTTCCCACCCCTGCCCTGGAACCAATATGTACTTTACTCTGACAATATGTACTTTACTTTTTCCCATTTTGCTATGCAGGAATAGATCGCCCTGCGCAGCCATTTTGCCATGGCATTGATCAAAGATATTGTCTGGTAGCTACTTGGGCCTTGTTTTTGACCTTTATTAAATATTGGTGTTATTGTTGATTCCTTCCAGCTAGCTGGAAAAGAGTTTCTGGCCAAGAAAGCGTTATAGATTTTGGTAAAAATGGCACCCATATTTGGTGCTCCTTCCTAAATATATCTATCACCACCTGGTCACGGCCAGGGGATTTACCAGGGGCAATGGAGAACAAGGCATCCCTTATTTCATCCACGTGAAACTCATGGAAGTCTCTATAATCTATTGAATAAACTGGAACTAAGCCACTATCTATTTTCAGGACAATTTCATCACACCTTTGTCCAAACAAAAGAAGTGATAAGTCCAAGCTAGAGAAGTGGGAAACTCATTTGAATCATCTCTAGGGGGACGAGTGTTAAATGAAACGATTTTCCAAAAATCCCCTTTGTTAGATTTTGTGGCTGCCTCTTCCAGCTCTTGCCAGCGTTTGATTTTCCATGCCTCCTTGGCATTAAGGCATTTTTGTATAAACGCCCCAACCTAATTAGTGGAGCCTGGGATATACACAGGGACACTGCTGGAAAAACCAGCTGCTTCAGTTCTGCTAGTCAAAATTCAGAAGAAAAGGATGTGTTGGCATTTTCCAGATAAAAACGTTTGTGTTAGGATGTGCTGCACATGATTGAAATGAACCTTCTGCTCTTTACAAGAGTTTGGATAACAAATCCAAACCTTCCAAAAATTAACTTGCAATCATACAGATCAATCACATCTGCAAACTCAACACTAGTCTTTGCAGCTCTTGTAAAGGCAAATGTTCATGTTTGCCAAATAGCCTAGTCACTACACTGGACAAGGGGAGCAATGTTAGGAAGACGAATGGAAAACGATCTTCCAGAATTATGTTTTTGTTCTGCCACAGGTGATTACTGCAAACTATTGAGTGTAGTTACTAAATACAGATACTGGAGCAATTCAACAAATGTACAGATTCATTTTACTCATATATTTCTTTCTCAAAGGCAGCTGCTTTCCACAAGGTCAAAGTAAACTGATTGAGAATTGGAAGTTCTAGCAAGTGATTAATTGATGTGTTCCATGCAACTCTGGTGAAGAAATTGAAAAAGACAGAATATTTTACATTGCTTGAACAAAGGAAAGTGCTTTCAGACGAAGGTGGACATTCTTTGCTAAAACAAGTTTGCCAGAGCATAATGTGCCACTTGACAGGGGACCTCCTCCCTGTAGTTAAGCTCCTATATGTTCATTGCCCATTGGAGCATTCTTTTCTTGTCACCATGCTACTTATTGGAGACCTCCTGATGGCAGGCATGCGTCTGTATGTTTATTCTCCATTGCACTTACACTTGTTACCTGATACATTCTACTGGTAGACAAACTTCTAAATTTCCATTTCTTTTGGAACATTCTTTGCACTTCGTTTGGATGAGACATTTCTGCTCTGAGGATTGAGCACAATGTTGTCCTGAGTTAATTTTGTACCTATGCGCACTAAAGACATGCACAATAAAATAAAATGTTCAGTTACTCCCCAACCTTTCTGCAAGGAACCTGTAAAGTTTATTTGCTGATACTTAAATGTACTGCTGTTTTTAATGTATTTGATGACACATGGATTGGCCACATACTTTCAAATGTGGCATCACCCAAAAGCCATACTGCTTGGTGAGCTGATACCAGTTGGTTTGAAATCTGAAAGAGGCAGATGTGTAGGAAGGCAAATGTAATCATTGTGGTAACGTTTAGTCTTTGTTGACTGGATCTTTCACATTAGCAGTGCCACTGACAGTGCCTTAACCAATTCTTCACGAATAGATTTTTCATCTGATTTTTTTTAAATTAGGTTGTAGAATAAACTGAGCCCACACATTATATTGGAAGAGTGGCAAGGAAAAGATTCAGTTTATTATATTGCAATTTAATGAGAAATAAACCAACAGCATGTCCCTGTCTACACATCCATCAGAAACCCTGGCCCACCGCCGAAACACACCTTTTCATCGAAGAAGTATGCAATGTATAAAAAGAAATTAAGCAAAGAAACTGATCTGATATGGTCTTGGAAAGTTCAGGGAAAGCACCTCCGGCAGCCTTGGGGAGTCCTACCAAGTCCTTCTTCCATTTCTCCTATAGTCCTTTGGCGTCTTTTGATGCACCTGTGCCACCTGACCAAATGTCCAGACTTGGTGGTAACATTGGGGCTGCATGTGACTTCCTATTCCTGCATAGTTAGTGGATTGCTGCTGTTTCACATCCTTGAAAAATTCTCCCTTGTTTGGAAATCTGTTTCCCATGCCATCTCCAAGTACCAAGTACCTTCTGCAATGTCAGTCTATCGTGCCGCAATCCAAAGTTGCTTGGCATCATAGCAATGATAAGGTTCATTAACTTTGGTCTAATGCAAATGTGCCAGAAACCGTAATGAAAACAGTCTCATAATATTGTTTACTTAATGGCAGTCTATTTCTATTTTAAATGTCCATACTGTGTAAGGAAATGATTACTTATCAAAGGAATGGGATAAAGAAACACACATAAAGTGGAATTCTGTATCCGGAGAGGGAAGAAACACAAAATGGTCGAATTCAATTTTGCCACCATAAGCTTAAGGCAGCTAGATTATAAATGGAATAAGGGCCAAGTCGTATGGGATCACTTAACGTGCATGGACAAATGTCTTACACGTGTATTTTCTAAATGCTGGTTCTCGATTTATTATACAAAAGGATAAGTGAACTGAGGTCACCAACATGGTCATTGGGTGCAACCTTTCTTTTTGCTGTTATTCACTTATTTTATATTTCAATTTATTAAAAAACAAATTAATCGTTTTCATCTTTACCCAGCATTCTAGATATATCCCTGGAGAAACCTGTGGAAACTGCAGTCTTGTTGAGTCTTGCTGGTGTTCGCTCAATAATGGCCAACCTTTGGCATACAACTCTGGAGCAGAATGCAAAAAGGCTTTTGAGCTTGACAGACAGTAAGTACCTTCTCTTTCAATGCTAAGACTTATATAAACCTACAACAAGATCGATACGCACACCAAAAGATTCAATCCTGTCACTCTTTTTGTTCATTTGACTCTTCCCTTTCTTCAGTTGTTTTACTTAAAACAATACTCATTTAACTGTTTATTTCGGATTAAACCATCAAACATATACATTTCATAAAAAGCAGAAACTGATACAATCCAATAAATACTTAAAAACAGTTAAAACAAGTTAATGTCAGTTAAAACTCACATTTAGTCAGAACATACAATAGGTACCAAACAGAATGGAGTAGGATTAAAAGTTAGAATAAAGTGCCCCTGTATGTCCTGTATAAGCCTACAGCAAAGGGAGATGGCATTACTAAATTGCATTCATTGCCAATATGGGATCTTTGGCTACTTTCTTCATCTTATTTGTAACTTTGGAAAGTTAAGATCCCATATGGATGAATAATTGCACGTTACCAAAATTAAGTTACTCCCTCTGTCTTTGTGTCAGGGAGTGGCAGACTCTGCTTCTTTCTTTGCATCCAGGTGTGAATAATACTGAAAATCATTTCTAAATGTTGGGTTGGTCATTGTTTACATCTCTCTCATACGGTAAATGCATGGAAGATTTGGAAAATGAGCAATAAAATAAAATAAATGTCCTGATTTAATTGCCTGTATTAACATCAAGAGCATATAGAAAACCTAATAAATATACGGTGAGAAAACTAACTGCACTTGGTTATTCTTTCAGATTTATTAGGCATCGGAAAGACCACTGGCCAGACAGTCCATGATCTTCGAAAGATTGGAATGCCGCAACTATTAGTGAAAAGTAAGCAAAGTCTTATAAAGTATTTTTATTTTCAATATCATTATCCGTTATTTAGCTGCCAGATATGAGCAGAACCTTCATCTAGACACCTGCCACCTAATAATTGTTTGACATGTTAACAAGGACATACCTTTAGTTTAACTTCTAATGGATACCTTCCCCCACAGATTCCTCCTCTTCCGCAGTCACTGCAGCCACAAGGTATAATCGTGCAACAACAAATCTGGCTCCATCACTTCTCCTTTTTATTGTCTCTGGCTGGGAGTGATTTCTCCACACTTTTCCTTGAAGCTGTGGAGCCAGCCCCTTCATTTCTTTTCTTTTGCAGCAACAATGACAAACGTTTTTTAAGTCATCTAGTCACTCATTTTTATTGTAGGTTTCTTTGCATTTTCTCCTCTCATATTTTAAGGCTGCCAGGAATCCCACCACTCCATATCTGTTACAGATTGCTCCTTGTGTCTTCTTTTGTCTGGAAAAAGACCACATCACTGAAGAGTGTGGTTCCTGTCAGATCATGACCATCTAGGTATTAAAGAAGCATGTGGCAAGGTTTATTTAGCCTCTACTAAAGTTGCGCCCCTTAACAAATCTGAATGGTACCCGAAGAAGATTAATAGGTTTGGGCCTAACAGAACACTGGTCACGATCCATTGAGAAGGAATGGAGAAAAAAAGAAGTAGCAGCACCACTATTGCAGATGTAAGTCTTAAACTTCTCATACCCACATTCCTCCTTTTGGAAGTGGCATCAGAGACACCATTTGAAATCATAAAACGATGTGCACTCCTTCCTTTCCGGCTTGACCCTCTACTCCTAAAGATTGGAAATAATTCTGGCAGGCTAAGTTTAACATTTTTGAACATGCCTCAGAAAGCAAAATAACGACTATTCCTTCGGCTCCCCAAAAGTACATTGCTGGAACATTTTGACACTGCTTCTACTTGACCAAGAGCATGAGTCTCGGTGGATACCCTGAAGAGCCATGCCTTTGGGCCTTGCTCTGCATGGTTAGATACCTCCTCCACCACTTTATCATTGGCACCAGTCTCTTCGGAACAGGTGTCTTCGGCACTGAATCCTTTGGCACAGGTGACATCAGTGACCATTCCTTTGGAACTGGTGCGGATAGGGCAGCTGAAGCCATATTTCATTGGTTAGGCAATGAGACCTTTGGTTGCTAGAGGGCTAGATTTTCCGGAAGAATCTTTTGATCAATGCCATTACAGACTCACTTAATTCAAAAGATTGAAGATATCTTCAAGGAAGAGAAAGAGCAAAAGGAGGAGGTGGATGATGATATCTCGTGTGCCCTTGTGCCTATGTCAGCTTTGCCTAGATCTGGACGGCCTGAGGAACTACTTAATGATCAATCTCAAAGTTCCTTGTTACAATTACTGAGAAACCTAAAGGAAGCTAGCAGGCTCATTCTTTGCTAGACACTGGTAAGCAGAGGACTGGATGTTTTGCCATGCAATTTATTTGCCTCAGACAACCTTGCACTTAAAAACGTGCACCTGTAATGCATCATGCACCCTTGCCCCAGGCTGTAATGAAGAAAAGATGTGAAGGGGAAGTCTTCTTACCTTTGATTGCTGGGCTTTGCCCTATAAAAGAGTTTTCAATTTTCCAACTTGCCAGCAACCAAAACTCAGAGGCAGCAGACTTCAAATCTCAGAGTGTTGTGTCTGGGCTGGGGAGGGCAGTGTGTTTGTGTGTGTGTGTCTGTGTGTGTGTGTTTGTGTGTGTGTTTGTGTCTGTCTGTCTGTGTCAGACTGACTATAATATCTTATTTGGGACATGTGACCACTGTCGTGATTTCTTGCTGTGCTACTTTATTAGTTTTTTGTTATGCTAGCTATGGCATGTTTTTTGTTATCTGGCTTGGTTGCACTATGCTATCTTTGCTAATCTTTGCATGCTCATGTTTGGTATGCTGCGCTATGTTATAATACACCATGTCATTTTTTGAAGCTGCAGGGACATGTAATGCAATGCTTGCCTGTTCGGATCTATCTGCTTCGTTTTTTTAGGTAGGAGATTCCCCTACACCCCGCCACACACACACCCTTTTTTGGGCTCTCACTTCCTGCATCTTTGCATCTAAACCTGAAATTTTGAGGGTCTTGTTTTTTCAGGGAGTTGTGGTAGTTATTATATTCATTTTCTATGAAATAAGTCACCACTTCTTTTTATTGTTTACATCATGATACTGGTTTCTGTCATACTAGCTGGGTAGGTCATGTTATGCCGAGTTATATTGATTAATGTTTCATTATGTTGTTTTGCATACATGTCTAAAGTTCAAGCACTTTGAAACAACCATCATGTGGTAGTTAGCACTCACCAATCACCCAAATGAATAACTAAAACCCAAAAGAGGTATTCAATCTATCAAAAGGGCCATAACACCCAAAGTAGGCCCACAATGTAATTTGGTAAAAAGTCCCTACACCCCTGTTTTGACCCAGCATTTGCATGCTGCCTTGTATTTAGAGGCAATGTAACTGCATCCCATGTCGCTAAATATATACACAGTTGGGTTATGCAGATTAACTCACAGAAGAGCCAATCTTCAGCCTAAGAGGAGTCTTGGTTTAGACACCATTATGTCCCAAAGAAGTTCCTAGCCGGCTTCAAAATCTCCCAGGGAGCCCAGTCCAGGGCTTTGCTCCCAAGAGGGGCCACGGATCAAAACCCACCGCATTAAAAAGGGCCCACACTTCCTTCCAGGTTTCCTGTCTGTAGAATTTGCCCGTTTTGAGGCTGTTTGCGGCATAGGGTAATAAGTAGAAGGACGTTGTCTTCCTTTTTTTCCCAGGTCCAGAATGCCACGTTGGCATTGTAGAAGCCCTAAAGGTCTGACTACTTCTGAGCCCAAAAATATCCTTAAATAGTTCTCACTGAAAGATAAAGCTTAGGTTCCCTGAGACCACTGTGGTTGTGATTTGGAACAATGTAAACAATTTGGAACATAAAGGTGTGAAGGGTTCTCACTTTTCAGGGAGGTGTGTACATAACAGATTTGTATATCTGATACACAACACTTTACAGTTTTGTTATGAAAAGGGTATCAAAGGCTGCACAGATCACAATTTCCCTTGCCTGTGAGTCTGTTTTGTTTTACATTCACTTCTGTTTCATGAACATTCTCTTTACTTTGGGTGCTTGGCTGACTAAGGGGCCTCTGAGTGCTGATCGCTGGTTGCATTGGTGTTTGTGTTGTTCCACTTGCATCCCTGACCCTCGGTCCTTTAAGGTGGCCTTATTGTGGCATAAAGTGTTGTACACACAACAAAGCTATGGGGTTTAATCAAAGGCCACAAACCAACTGAACTGAACAGCCAGTATTAAAAAAACGTCATGCTGAAAATGGGCCTAATTAGGAAGACTATGCAAGTGCCTTTCTGCAGTTGAGATCTAGAGAAAGCTGAAACTCTGGAAAAAGTACAAGACAATAGGAGGTATTCCGATCGAAATGGTGGTCCACTACAGTTAACAGGACAGGATGTCAGATGGCAGCAGGGACTTGTGACATAACAGGGCTGGCCTATCTCATTATCTGAAGTGGGGGATCTGTGTTGTCAAGGCCTCCCAAGTATTTACGACCGACAGCCACCAACTACCACTAACTTCAAACAACAAAGAGGCTAATGAAAACACAGTCCAGGAAGCTTTGATCACATGCTGCCCAGGAATGGCAAATGGCCTGGAGGAAGGGGAGCTCACATTTGCATAACATGAAGAGTACCCATTAATTTAAAAAAGACTATCATAAATGTATACATTTTTCTAAGCAACCACAAGTCATACTACATTCATGTATGTTGAATTTTTTAGATAATTTGGTGATTTGTTGAAATAAAATGTGTCCACCTGCGACTTAGGGATATGTAGTGGCAAGCTAAAATGTGTTTCTTGCTGCGCAGAAAATGTCCCGAATCAGAGAATTGGCGTGCTGCTGGAGGGTAAAATGAGTGTGTGGAGAGTAAATGGCATGAGCATAACTATTCTGCTTTTGTAAAAATGGCAGAAAATAGCCAATCACCTGTGCGGACCTGGCTGTCATGGGAGGGACTGTGTAGATCCTTAGCCTGTTTAACGAAACATATTCATTTAATTAATTCCCCTTGGCAGAACACTACAGGGTGTTTTTTGTTAAAATTAAAAATTAACAAAGCTCATTCCCAGTGTGTGTTGAAAACTATACAGTCTAATGTAATTGGGTAATCCTATTTTGCCTGTTAACACACACTTCTTATAGGAAGAGGGGTGTCTTTGTCCCTGAACTGAAATTTAAAAATCTCTAAACGTCATTTTCCCAACACAGGCCTTTAGGTGGGGCCTGAAATCCAAAATTCCTAAAAACCATCCCAATCTTTCTGTCCAGCTTCCCCAAAACAGGCCTTTAATTGGAGGGGTGGTGGGGGGGGGGTTGAAAATCCAATATTCCGAAAAATCCTCCCAGTCTTTCTGTCCAGCTTCCCCAACACAGACCGAAGTAGGGACATGGGATTTGAAAAACAAACTGCTAAATCACCCTATGTTTATTTTAAAAACAGAAATGTGGGTGAAATCATAATTGCACCAATCTGTAAATCAAACTGCTAGCCTTTTAATCATGCAGGACAATCTAAATTACACAGCACTGCATATGCAAATTGATTGTGTTCATTGAACAGTGTGGAATAATTCTGGAAGTGAAATTGGGATAAAGTAAAGTATTGTGATTTGTGTTTTCCCAACTAATTTGTTTGATTTATTTGTGTAACAAGAAGTTTTATTGTGATCCACAAAGAAGGTGGTGTGTGTCATTTTAGAGTGATCACTATTATATATCATTCAAATAAATACAAATATATTTCCTGTACACCGGCCTGGTTCTTGGCTCATTGGTAGCTCAGGGGTAGGTATCCAAGGGGTACGAGATGACACGGAAATAGGGCTGAAGAAATAACTGACATTAAACAGTTTGTAGTGTGACACCATGATTGGGAAGGGAAGGAACCTCCCTGTGTTGAGGGTAGCCTCTCAATAAACTGTTATAAAGCATGCCTTAGTCTTTTCGTAACAGTCAAAGCATAGTGGCCTAACTAAACGTAACAGAGGGGAGTCGAGCAGAGTCTTTGGAGCTGCTGGTGCCTGGTGTTTGGAGCAGAAACTTTTCACTGTTTACATTGAAGTGGGCATTACTCTGCTTAAAACCTGACTCATGTAGCGGAGTCAAGCAGAGTCTTAGGAGCTGCTGGTGCCTGGTGTTTGGAGCAGTAACTTTTCACTGTTTAAATTGAAGTGGGCGTTACTCTGCTTAAAACCTGACTAGCGCTGCGGAGCGGACACGAAGTCAAGCAGAGTCTTTGCAGTCTCTGGAGACTCAGTTCGGAGCCCGGAATCTTAGTGTCCATCATGGCCGCACCTGTGTTCGTACCAAACTGAATGGCCTCCTTCTCCCGACACCTGCTTCTACTCATCTAAAGACGCATGCTCAAGTGCGTTGAGATCTCGCATTGGGAGAGGAAACACGGAGCTCGAGTACGACCGAACCCGAAATGGAGGAAACCGCAAAGAGTGCATCACAAGCGCCAGAGGCTATGCTAACCTGCCAGTGATGTCAGTGTTCGATCTTATCAGCATCGCCTTCGCAGGCTACCCAAGTAAGTTTATCTCGGCCTCTGAGTGCACCTCCTTGCGGCCGATCTAGGCCACTGAAATGCACTGCCGTTACTTTGTTCTTTTGTGGTGAGTCTAACGAGTTTATTAACTCGGGGGAAAAAACTTGGGAACAAACTTTGTGGCTGAAGCTGCCCCTCTTCTTTCCTCCTCCATTTCTATTTACCCTGACCCGTTGCCCGACTGCTCATCTGAGAAGACCTTGGACATTTCTAATGCTGTGTGCGGTCCGATGGCCACTCAGCAACACGCTAGACTGGTCAAAAGCACAGGGAATCATGAGACCGCACATTTAGAGGACTCGACTCGAGTAGCCTAGACATATACAACTACGATGCAGCCCAATGGTGGACACACTTTTGAAATTGTAAACATAAAGAAAGGTACTCACCGAGACCCCATGTTGCGTGTCCTTGCCTGGCAGCTGGCATGGGCTCTGCAGTCCTAAGGAAACTTAATGATAAGACTGTGAACACTGGCCACCCGGCCTTTGAATACAGCTCTCAAGGCTCATTGCCTCTCACAGCTCAGAATTCTACAACAACTATAGCACCGGAACCTTCGGGCATTTCGGCGAAGGCCTTTCCTGTGCAACGTGATGCTGAGCCTGAAATTGACGACGTCTTTCATGCATCCCTGCTCGATGCACTTGAACCTCCCATGTCCTTTGAAAATAACGTGCTGATCATTGAAGTTTCGCCTGAGCTTTCCACCACCTCATGTCATGAATCCAATTGCAATAGAAGAAACTCACTCAACATAGTGAATACGATTCTACAAGACCTTTCTCAATTAAATACAACAAACAAAATGGACAAACGCAAAGTAGAGTGCATCGATACTGGAAAAGTAGCTAATGAAAAGCGACCAAAAACTCCAAAAGATGTTAGTCCTGAAAGTACATCCAAAACAAGGTGGACAAGTGGCCTAAACATACGAAGAAGAGTTGATTCAAGCCCCTCGCCCCAAATGATATGCTCACAACGACGTTTGAGGAAATCAACAATACATCATAAAGGACCCGTGCTCACAAAAGGTCAGCCCATCAGGCTTAGTGAAAACTCTTCTAGTTTAACATCTACTTCTACTGACTCCTCAATCATGGAGCGCGAATATCCAAAAATACGAAAAACCATGTACAGGGCTCGTACAAGGCAAACTGAATGAACAGATGACGTAATAAAAAAGATCTTACATGATGTGCAACCAATCCTGATGTCTACCTTGGCAATAAAAATATCGCCATTTATTAAACTATATGAACAAATAAATGACAACATTAAAGACTTGTCAACATTGGTGGCCCTGATGAATTCTAAAGTGGTAAACCTTGAAAGTGACAACACACTATTCAAATACACCTACCAGAAAATGAATGCTAGGATTGAAAACTCGCTGATCAGCTTAACGGACCAGAAAACAAATTGCAACGTAGAAAAGAGATTGTTTGCTGAGGTGGCAAAAGAAGCCCTAACACTGCTTGGAACGAAAGAACACACAGTGGAAATAAAAGCAAACAGACAAATCAAAAGATGTCATCTCAGCTAAGAGGCTCTGACAATAATCACTGGAAATGAATACATCTTAGACTTGCAAACACCAATTAACGAAGTTCAGGTCACACAGACAAAAAGTAGTCCCGTGGTGCACACAATGCAAACATCCAATGAGATGGTTACTAGTTCTAATAAAGATCATGACCGTCTAAAGAAAAACAAAGTTAAAGACCCCATCAAAAACAAAATCAAGGAGGCCAGCGTTCTGTCACCATCTCAGATGAGACTGAGAGATCCAATCCAGACGGAACTAGCATCTAACACATTGGATGACTCAATCGCAGCATCGGCCATTATTGAAGCCCTAACTATGAAATCTTCATTTGCCAGTGCTGCGCAAAGTTGCAATGAGATCACAAATCTTGCTTTACTTGACCATCAAACATCAAACATTTCAGGAACTTTTGCGGGTCCTAATACAGCCATCCTTGAAGTCGATGGTTTGTGTACTACCACTGAGGACAAAAACACGCCTGAAAATTATTCAATTTTTAACAAAAATGCTTTACCCTCAAATCAAGCTATGGCAAAAAATCCTGAACAAAAAACCCCCAAGAATCAACGCTCAAAAAATCGTCGAAATTGCAACACCTCGAGGAAATTTCTGCGCAATTTAAAAACCGTTAACCAGACGGTAAACACAAATGGTGATGCTACACATAAGCTCAAACAAATAGCTGATGCTGTAAAAACACTGGACAATTGCCCAAACGAGGAGACTGTTAATTGTGAAGACTCAACAAATGACCTGATGATCATGTCTATATATGATGATGACTGTTTGGAAATTCAGGAATTCCCGCCACTGGTCAAGACGATAAAAGCTGATCCACTAATCAAAGTTTTGGCTCCTCGAAACATGGATGCTGATAAAATGAATGCACAAATAACAAAAAAGTCCTCAAGTGCGCTTGAAGTTCTGAATAATACACCAACAGAAAAATCATAGCAACTGAACAGGGTCCCGTTAAAAAAGCTGTCTCTGCAGGAATAACCTGCACGCTGGTCCAACCAACGCCTGATGCACCAACTACAGAAGCCAAAAGTAATCAAAGTTTTACGACCCTGAATGCAAGATGGAGCAGGCTCGACCAACACCATGGATTCCTGCACGATCACATCTCCCTAAAAACAACAGCATCTGTCATAGAGGGACCAACTAATCTATATACATCAGAACATTGGTTAACGGATCAACCAGATAACTACAAAGGCGTTGCAGACAGAAGAATCTGCACCTTGACTCAACCGGTGTCTTTCGCCTCGAACATTATTGCAAAACCTAACCTTGCACTTATGACGTTGAGTGAGAGATGGAATAAACTTGACCAACAGCATGGATGTACACAATAGGATGGTTCAAGAGCTCGCTTCATTGTGGTCTCACCTAACACGGCAGTGAGACCAATGTCCCCCTGTACAAACAGACCTAAAGTAAACTTCCATCATTACTCACAAAAGTCGTCTCTAAAGCGTGAAGTTGAAGCTCACCGAGCAGGAACTGATGGTAAAAACCACGATCCTGCACTTTGCAAAAAAGATTCAAGGAAATCAGAATCCAGGCCACACTCCACTTTTAAACTAGGCCTGGAATGACTGGTGAGCACTGACATCCTCATTTTAAATCGACAGAATGTGTAATGTCACATTCCCAGCCTTAGAACGATTGTATCTGATGACTTGAAAATAGTTGAATTCACTGGAGAAGTTGAAAATGACAGAGTGATATTACACTTAAACTCTAAAATAGTCTATAACATACTGCTGGAGGCAACCGGGACCTTACTATCATTGGGCTTTGACATCTTTGAAATCACTGACAGACCAATCGGCTCGAAAGACTGCAAACAAAACTCTCACACGGCTAGAAGTGACCTGAGTCAAAGTCCCAAATCACTCATAGAAATGAACTCGAAATACTTAACAAACTCTACCATAATTAAGTCTGTAACCCTAACAAAAAATAATAATTGTCTAACAACCGAGTGCGAAAACACAACAAACGACGTAACAACTTAACAACAAATCAAAATAACGGTTGGATGTGACACAACACCAAAAGCCCTTGATGTAGATTCAACTGCAAATTCTGGACAAAAGCTTGACGATTGGCATTGGCTTGCCGAATCCTTAACAGTGAAGAATCCGAAAAACATTGCATTATAATGCAAAGTCTCTATGGAAGAGACTTTGCTCAAGTTTGGAATGTGGAATACAAGAGGCTTTAGGCACTTATTTCAAAAGATCTGGATGAGTGAGATTGATATAATATGCCTGCAGGAAACATGGCTTCTGGAGAAGCCCCTGTCAGACGAATATGAGATTGCCTTTAATCCAGTCATAGGCAACTCTAAAGGGAAGACCCATGGCTGGCCTGTTAACATTAGTACGAAAGGCGTCAGGTTCTCGAATTATTAAATCAATAAACATATCCTCTTATATACAAATGACTGAGATCTTCCATCAGACTCAGGGATCAATCTATATCATTAATCTATATTGGCATCACATAGCCGCAGGATCTATGTCTTTTATCGACCAAGTTACAACTCTGATCGATGAAGTTTATGAGGAATCATCTAAGGCTGTACGCTTTGTTTGTGGTGACCTGAACATCAACTGCCTCAACTTGAAAAATACAACTCTTGACAAGCTTGCGGACAGTTGGTGTCTCGAAATGGACTCAAGAAACATTCACATGCTAAATGCCAACACCAAAGGCGATATGCCTGCTCAACATACCTGGAATCTAAACCAACGTTCAGTTCTAGACTATATATTTGTGTCGGATAACATACACAGACAAGGTGTCAGCATGAGAGTCCTATAAGGTTTCCAGAGTGATCACAAGATGTTAAAGATGATCATGCAAGTTGGAATAACAACAAAGAACACCTCCTGGCATTGGAATGTTAACGTTGAATCGAACAGAGTGAGACTTCATCTTTCTGACACTGAAATAAAATCCATTGTAAGACAATTCCGTGTACAACATACCGAAATCGAATACGGACCCTTGCTAACACAATATATTGAGAAGAAGCAAGGTCTGAAACAGCATACATTTTTATCGAAACACGTATTCAATCTCGAAATATATAAACGCAAGAGACGGATGCGTCAAGATTTAAGGAAGATCCACACAGAAGATCCAGGCAAATTTTAAATAAAAAAAAAACCTAGTGAAACTAAGGTATAAAAACTGGATAATCTTGCATCGTCAGATCATGCTCCAAAATGACTCGGAACTCATGATGGCAAAATTAAAGAATAAAAACTTCTGTGACTTTTGGAACCTGATCAACAACGAAAGTGGAACACAAGCCTCATTACAGGCCAATACAGTCTCTGAGTCCGATTGGGTAAAATATTATAGTTTGCTGTACAGCAAAAAATGTGTCTTCTCAGAACCTGACTTGCCTGTTTTAACACACTGGAACCTTGAATTAAAAAAATCTGACATCATGGATATTTTAAAAAATGCGAGCTCCTCGCGGGCACCAGGGTCCGACAGCCTTACAAATCATACTCTCAAACAGAATTCTGAAGATTGGTCCGAAATATGTTATTCGACAGGATCAATTCCAAATGTGAGTCACCGACGTCATGGAAAAGTGCTGTGGTAGTGCCCATATTTAAAAAAGGAAACAGGTCAAATCCTCATGATTATAGACCAATAACACTTTTGGAAGTCGTAGGAAAAGTGTACGCAACTATGCTACAAAAAAACGACTCAATTAGATCTCTGAGTCAAAACACATAGATCTAAGACAAACTGGATTTGTGAAGGGAGTAGGATGCGGGTTAAATTTACTAATCCTAAACCTCCTGAAAATGGAGGCCATAAGAACAAATGGCAAAATCTACGTGGCACTGATTGGCCCTCATTACAACCCAGGCGTTAAGGGGTTAACGGCGCCGTAAAAGGTGGCGGCGCCGTTAAACGCTTAACGCCTGATTACGAGGTCCCTTTGAGGGTTGAAGACTTTAACACCTGCTTTTTGCAGGCGTTAAAAACCAACCCGCAAAGGGACCTCGGTGCTAAGTACGGTGCCGCAATTTGTGGCACCGTACTTAGCGCCTTCCCCATTTCCATTGAGCCCTATGGGGCAAAAATGGGAATGGGGAAGGGCCATGGCAGGATGGGTAATTACCGCCCCGCCAACCTCGGAATGGGGCGGTAATTCCCCATTCCGCCATGGGGGAGTCTGTAAGTTACCGGCATGGACCATGGTGATATTAGCACCATGGTCCAACGCCAGGGTCGTAATGAGGGCCATTGACTTCTCTCATGCGTTTGACAGCATAGATAGAGAAATCCTATAGACGAAAAAGAAGAGCTGGAATTGTCCACCTGACTTGTTGGCGGCCATTAAAGACCTACACACCGGAACAAATGTCAGGATCCGATTAGATCAAACTGGCACATTGTCTATAGCGATTCCCACATTTTGTGGTGTCAAACAAAGGTGCCCGTTGGCCTTGATTATTTTCAACTTGTTTATATTGGATATTGGCCTTACCATCGAAGACGTGTGTTTATTTCCTCCTAAAATACACTGTAGCCATGTCAGCTGGCTGTTATATGCCGACGACTTGCTGATTCTAGAGGTCACTCCTATTGGCCTCCAACAAAAACTCAGTGCTGTACAAAAATATGCCAAGAACAACAACCTTTGCTTCAACAAGAACAAGTGGGAGATCTTGGTCTTGCAGAATTTGAGATCGAAAATGAAAGGGAGAAAATTCAAATGGCGACTAGGACTGGAAGCCTTGAACATCGTAACCAACCCTAGATACCTGGGGATGCAGATCAGTGCTCATATTGATGACAGCCCCTGGGCGGAGAAAGCAAAAATCAAGTGTAAACAGCTTGCATGTCAAGCAGTTATCATTAACAACAAATATGGAAAATACTCACTAATACCAGTGGTAAATTTCTACAACCAAAAAGCAACTCCGGCATTAATATTTGGCGCCAAATGCGCTTTGGGGTGTTCGTACGATCTCTGGGCCACCCTGGAAATGATATTTTGCACAAAAGTCCTGAAAATTCTGAAAAGGACAGCCACAGTATGTATACGATATGAGTTGGGTCTCCTCTCCCTCAACGCACAAATTTGTTGGAACACTCTTGTATTATACCGTAAAACAACAATGCCAGACGCTGCCCCTCAGTTCTCAATCCTACATTAACCAAGAAACAGCAACTCAGAATCTCTTTTATCTCAATGGTCCAAACGATTCGACAGTATATTGAATGACCTAGACACGGACCTCCTAACTCTACAATGTAATCCAGACTCAGGCAAAAAAAAACTATGGAGGCTTGACTGGATCATAACGCAAGAACATAGATCGAACCAAAGGCTGATGAAAGACGTTCCACTTGAAACCAGAAGGTTCAATGAACGTCCAAACTTTATTAAACACTTTCCGAATTCTCATCATAGATCCATATTCTTGTGTTTTCGCCTAAATGCATTTAAAACCAAAGAAAGACTAAACGTTTGGACCAAAAATCACAATCAAAACTTAAGTTGTAGATTCTGTTCTCAACCCGAAGAAACCTTGAAACATCTGGTCCTGTTTTGTAATGTTATTCAAGCCATAAGAACAAAACGCCTGTGGACGATTATCGAAAGTCAACAAACGCTCGGCTGAGAGGACTGGTGGCAAATGATGTTCTACGGACAAAACAGAAAACTAACTTATGCCCTATTGTTCTTTCTAGAGGACCTGAAAAAGCTCTTGTCTATCACACCTAGCTTGAATGACTGACAGGCTATACCCCCACACAACTAACCAGAGAGGTGGGTCTTCAGCATTCACTATGTACTCTGATGTCTTGAATACATGACAAAGTACAACTGACACTTTGTGAAATGTTTGGCCAAAAGAAATGTTTGGCCAAAAGAATTCTTTCTTTCTTTCTTTCTTTCTTTCTTTCTTTCTTTCTTTCTTTCTTTCTTTTGGACAACCCTAAATAAGTGGGTTTCATAGCACCGGTCTAATCGCAGCCCATTACACGATCCAACTGGGTAATGTCCTCGCATGGGATCCGTACCCCAGATCTCTATGATGGTGGCTTGCGTACAAGGATTAGATGTAATGCGCATGATAATATTTTGTATGCAGGTGCTCTTTTTGAAGGTGAAAATAGGTTCCTCTAAGAATATGAAAACACTGTTTCCAATTTCTTGTAGTGATGGATGATTTGATTTTGTAAGACAGGTTCGTAAAGGTATTTATGAATACCAATCTTTGGGATACTGTCCAATAATGCCTCACAAGGGTTATTCAATGCTCTTCTGCATTGAAAGTGCTAGCGCGACACAGTTAAGAGCTAGTAATTGGGTAGGACGAGTGCCCAATTCTAGAATAGCGTTCATGCATACTATTAGGGCTTCTTTCTTTCTTTCTTTTTCTTTCTTTCTTTCTTTCTCTTTCTTTCTTTCTTTCTTTCTTTCTTTCTTTCTTTCTTTCTTTCTTTCTTTCTTTCTTTCTTTCTTTCCGTAATGATGACCTGTTTTTAAAGGTTTATTGAAACCAATAAAAAATAAAAAAAAATAACAGAGGAGAGCCAGATAGTCACTGCATACAGAAGGATAGGCGCCTGGACCTTCTCTCGCTACCCAAGCTGTTTGTTGCACCTCCACCTCTGCTGTTTACACAGGCAAATGAACACAGCCTGCATAGGGAGCTCAGGTGATATTTTTTCACTATAGATAGCTATATCTACTAAAAGCTGTTGGACATAACAGTGGATGAGCAGAGCAGACACTACTGCATTGTAGTCACAAACTGAAACACCAGGCAAGCTACATTTTTACATAGAACACAGCATCATCCTGTTGTATTTCCCCAAAAACTTTTATTTATTCCATAAATAAATGATGTTTCGCTGAAGCTTATTCATGGTTGTGACTTTCCAAAAAGGAAACTATTGTATTATTGTACTCTGATAGCATACTCTCAAGCAAGGCACCATCCTGTCTCAACAAGATCTAAAATAAAGTCTAACACAACATAAAAACAAACTCTTAATAATACCTTCTTTTTTTTTACATCTACGCATTTTCAATTTTACTGTACTAGTACTTTGTCACATTAGCTTCTGTTTCCAACAACATACACCTTTAGGCACAGTCTATTATAATGGATTGTGTCCTCCGACGGATACCTCGTCTTAGATATTTATTCACCTGCTTTGCATCTCTCTGAAACTATTTTCCCAACAGGGGGAATCGTGCACTTTGACGTCGATGGTCCTTGAGTCGTTTCTCTGACCAGTCGTGGCATTGATGCGGGTACAAATATTACTCCCCGTGACCACAGCTCCTTTTTTCTGCATGACCATCATGCTACTCAGGAACCTCACTTCAGAAATCCTCTGACGCACTCAGTTTTCTTCAAAAGTCTTTCACATTTTCTAGTCGACTTTGCCACATGTCTACTCTGAAACCCTCCGTTTTCTAAAAGTACTGTGATTGCAGCACATAAATGTTGCTTACCGATCCTCACAGAGTTTGTCTGTGGCGCCTAGGTACTGATCGTGTTGTGAACATCTTCGAAGTCTCCAAGTACGATACCATTTAAGATAAGAACCTACATTAAGAGCTCTGTGGGTGATAAAACGCCAGAGAAGGATAAACAATGGTCTAAAAATCACTGTAAGTGATCCCACTCAAGAAGCAATTCCTGTCATTCTTCTTCCTTATCGAAGAAGAGAAGGAGAAGGCATTCGTCGATGGATTCATCCCCAGAAAACTGGTACGGTTCCCGTGTACATGCACCTCAACGGAGAAGTGGGAAGTGTTTTGCATCAAGATGATGCAGGTCTTCGAGAAAGCGGGCCCACCCATTATTTCTTCCTTCGGGAAGATGACCTCTGAGCCCACCGCTCCCAACAAGGCCGTCAGGAACTCAGCTCACCAACCACCTTGTGCACCTAAGAGCCCGACACCAGTGAAATCTTCCATCTGACTGTCAACGACATTGGCGGCAGATGCGTTCTTTGACATTCCATGGGCTCCATCTGCGCCATCGATGTCACAGCCTAAACCGTCAAAAGACAGCTGAGGATCCCTCGAGTAGATTCATCACAAAATCTACTAGAGATGTATGTCCTCTTTTCAGGACATTTTCTATGAAAATGATGACCTGGTTCCTTTCGGGTTTGAGCCCATGGGTCTCCCTCAACGTGCTGAGGAGTTTCAGGATGAGGAAAAGAGGTTATCTGACTTAGCTTTGGGCTTGGACAACTCTCCTGAGATGGAATTCCCATAGGGAGAGCCTGAAGCCCATACAAGTGTGGCATATAGCAAAGCGAGTAGAGCGCTCGCTTTGACATCCGTGCAGAGCCTGACGACACAGGTTTAGATCCCGGCAGGGCCAAACTCAGCCTTTCATCCTTCTGAGGTTGATAAATGAGCACCACATACCGTGGGTAACAATAAGCAGCGGACAGATGCCTGAGGGTTTGTAGCGCTATATAAATGCAAAATTATTATTATTATTAGATAGGAATATTAAGGCTAATGTGACCGATGCCTTAGGTTGGGGCTGATTGTATCACGAGATCTATGACAGCAAGTTCTGTCATGCGATGGTTTTGCTTGGCTAAGAAAATCAGGATTTGCTTAGGACATCCAAGTGAAGTTACTTGACGTGCCCTTTCACTGCTCACATCTTTTTGCCCAAAAGGCAGATGACTGTCTTGAGAAATTGCTGTCATCCAAGGCTGCAGCAAAGTCGTTAGGTGTGGCGATTAATTAACCTGCTCAGCCTTCCACTCAATGGAAAGGCAAACCTTTTTGTTTCTACAATACGGACGAAAAGGCAAGCATCCCACTGTTCATCAAGGAGACGGCCAGTGATGTTGCTCTCCACCTTCTAGAGGTAGAGGAGGCATGACACAGGCCACTTCAACATCTGTCCCCTCCAGTATGGCCCCACTGCAAAACCTCTTTAAGGACTTCTGCCACACAATGCCAGTAGGGGGGCAACTGTCACACCATTCAAAAGAATGATGCACCATTACTACAGATGCCTGGGCACTCCAGATCATCTCCAAAGGTTATTGCCTCCCATTTTTAAAGTGCCCGTCCGATTGGCCCACTCTGGCCAGGCCAACTCTTATTCCACTCCTACACATGGTTTCCTCTCTTCTGGAGAAGAGCCCCGTAGAGTTGGTACCTCTTCACGAAAGTAACAGGGGGTGGTACTCCCACTATGTTTTGCTCCAAAAGAAAGACAGAGGTCTGCAACCCATCTTGGACCTGAGGCGTTTCATCAAGTTCCTCAGGAAAGACAAACGCAAGATGGTTACACTCTTGCAGATCCTCCAGGCCCTAGAATTTCAGGATTGGTTGGTGTCACTCGACCTACAGGACACTTGCTTCCATGTGCTGATACACCAAAAGCCCCAGAAGTACCTGAGGTTCGTCATAGGCAACACTTGCTACCAGCTTCGAGTTCCGCATTTCAGGCTCACATTCATCCAGAGGGTCTTCACCAAGTTGTTGGTGCCAGTGACAGCCAGTCTCAGGAAATGGGGGAATCCATGTCTTCCCCTACCCCTATAATCAAGCCCGTGATCATCGCAATCTCACCGGCCACCTTCTCCGCAATCTGGGCTTCTCCCTCCATTTAAAGAAGTCTCACCTTCCCAATCTCTCCAATGGCAAGTGGGCTTTGCACATCCTGCAGATGTTCATCAAATTCCAGAACGCCCAATATCAGCCAGCCCTAGACTTCCTACGGTTGCTCAGCCTCATGGTATGCTGCATGCTCCTGATGCCAAAGGCTCGACTGAGAATGAGATCATTGCAATGGACCCTCAGATCTCAGGGGTTGCAGTTCTCTGACAGTATGACTGACTTGATTCAAGTCCCTAGCAGAGTTGCTTAGGATCTCTTGTGGTGGATTCTCACAGAGAACGTGATGGCAGGAGAACCGTTTTGGCAACAATTGTCAGAGATGACTGTTTGTTTGTTTATTTCTATAGCGCACCTTAACCCGTAGGTATCTGGGCGCTTTGACAAAGGTTGCAAATGTCACAGTTACAGAAGTTACAGCAATACAAATGTTACAGATTACAGAGGTTATTGTAATCCATTTGTCCAAAAGAATACACGATTGCAATAGCTACAAGTTAAGAAAAGCAACAAGATAAAATACATGCTATGTACAAAAATGTGTGCCAACCAGAGTACTCAGTAAGAGATACAGGGCAGAAGGAGAACTGAAGAGGTATTTACAGTTAGTCTTTCTCAGTTAGCCATTTGATGGCGTTACTTCTGAAGTTAGAGAAAGATTTGGTCATTTTCAGGGAGAGAGGGAGTGTGTTCCATAGCTTAGCAGCCATGACTGGGAAGCTTGTCCCAACCAGGCTTTTGTCGTTTATACCTGGGGACTATTAGGCCATTAGAATTGAATGACCTAGTAACTCTGGTAGTGTGACTGGGGTTGAACTTTTCTGTTAGGTACAGCAGGGCCGCTTGGTTCAGAGATTTATGCGTGAGGGACATAGTTTTGAGCTGGAGCTTATCCTTGATTGAGAGCCATTTATACTGTCTTCTGGTTACAGATATATGATATCTCCTTGAGATTTTCAACGCAGACCTTGAGGGCGTTATTTTGCAGGATTTGTAATTTGTTGAGCATATATTTACTTGCGCCCAAGTAAAGTCTGTTACAATAATCCAACTTGTATAATATTAAGGCTCTAGCAAGCATGATGCAACTCTCCTTGGAGAGCAGACGTTTGCATCCCCTAATCAATTTACTCGTGCAGGCAGTAGCCGACGCCATGGCGTTCACTTGTTTGTATAAGTTCAATGAGGTGTCGAGATAAAAACATAATGTTTTTACTTCTTTAGCCACAGGGATCTTATTCCCGTCGATGTTAAAGTGGGTATAGTCTTTGTTCAGTTTGTTTAGGTTAGCTGTAGAACCCACGATCAACAACTCAGTTTTATCATCATTCAGGCATAGGCCATGAGTGGCCAGTCATGCCTGAATGATTAGATATATTTTGTTTACTAATAGTACATTGAAAGAGGCCCCTAGGGGACCCTGACGTCTATGGAAAGAAGGCGAGTCACCACACACGATAGATACGCCAGACACAAGGTTGTATTCCCAAAGCTAGGGTTTATTGCAAAGCAAAAGTCTCAGTTGGCCAACTCGGTCTCACGCCCCGTGACGTGTATCTCTAGACCTCGAGGGACGCAAGAGAGTGAATTATGTACATCAGTTACATATATACAAAATGCATATCAAACAATCAGCTATGTCATGTTTAACACCCCCCTTTTATTGGGTTTCTTTGAACTTGGTGTGATGATGGACATCTCTGACAACTATGACACCTTCAAACATCTATTCTAGTAACAATTTGCAATTTGTGAGTGCGAAGGCATCTTTCAGTTGTTGAATAGAACACAGCTCTTCTGTTCTTGGAAGCGAGCTACATACGGGGGAAGAGTTGCATTCCGGACCTTGCTATCTATTAGGTGCTATTCGTGTCCTGGGAGCCGACACGCTCTAGCGGGCTCAGCAAAGGGGGGCCGTAAGAAAAGCATAATTCAAGCCTTTAGCGGTATTATTCTAACATATTCTACCATATAACGAGACTGGCTGGCAGCTGCGAAATGATTAAATGCCCTGCAGCTCTGCTTCAAGGCTACATTCGGGAGGAACCCGGGCATTCTTCCTGGCACTGCCTACGTTTGTGTTTCAATGAACTCTTGTTATCCTCTCGGCCCTGCGGCCTTGTCCTTTTTATGTACAGACAACAATGTTTTGCAGTCGAGCAGTGTAAACGGAAAATATCCATCAAAGCACTAGGAACAGAAAGCAATGAGCAATGGTTAGAAAACAAAATGGCGATTCTTGTTACATCAAAATCGCCGTTCATTGGCAAACTCGAAAACCTATATTCTGTCATATCGTGCATGAGACGGTTGGCCCACAGCCACCAAAATACGTTTGCGGTCACAAAGTAGAGGTATACATTTTTCTAGACTGACGAACCCTCCTTTGGCCGTATGCCAAACGTCTCATCTATTTATTGAAACCTCCTCTAGTGATGATGAGTCTGAAGTACTTATGTCTGAATTTTGCATGCTATCGTAGACATCATCGTCTTCATCAATATCTATTGCCATCAACTCTTTTACTGCTCTCATCTCATTTGGGTCTGGGTCAGTTCGACCATGAGGTTGTTTTTTTCTTTGTCATCATATTGTCATGATCTCTGCTTCCAAAAGGTCAGGGTTTTCCCAACTCCCTTGGAAGCAGATCCATAACCCAGGTTCCGAGTGCCAACCAGTCCCAATTGGGACCTTTTGGACCCAGTCCTGGCGCCATTGGCACCAGGCTCATAAATATGCCCAGTCCCAGCGCTGGAAGCGCCGGGCTCATAATGCTTGGGTGGACTTACCTGCAGCAGACCATGCTGCTTACTTGCCTGCCAGTTGAGCCTCTGATCCTCTTCTGTTTGGAACTACTTTTCCTGTTGGGTGGGGCAGGAGCCACTCCCTAGGTTCAGAACACTGGAACTCTTCTGGAAAGCAGGAACTCTTTTCTTACCTAGGCGTGGCTGTGGCAGGAGACACCTAAGCACTACAGGAGGCTATTTAAACCACACCCAATGGATGAATCTTGCTTTGCGTTATTCTGCATCCTCTGCAGCAGAACGCTCATCGTGTCTTCTGCATCTGATCCTGGGCCGAAGGAAAAAGGCTTACCATCCTGAATCCAGTCTTCAGCAACACCTATAAAGACAAGAAAGAACAGGTTAGCATTACGGTCTTCAGTGACAGCGCTTCACTTACCTGGTCCATCGGCTGTCACCAACGCCTCGCGCTGCATTCCGGCATCTCAAAGATAAAGGCTTACCTACTCTTTGTGCGCTCCGGAGGTCTTCGCACTGCATTCCGGCATCTGAAAGACAAAAGCTTACCAACTCTTTGCACGCTCCGGAGGCCTTCGGCGCTGCATCCTGCATCTGAAAGACAAAACAAGGTGCGTTTAAAGACATTGGGGAACTTTAATACTCACGTGCCATTACTCCTTTCCACATCTAACCCAGTGGGTATTCCGGCACCCTGCAGCCGCTCCGAACTTGTACCTGCAAAATAAAAAGACAGTTAGAGCGCATCGTGAAGCAGGCAACAAGCGCTTACTTACGTGCTTCCAGGCGCTTCTATTCATCACACGGGCTCCATCTTCAACTCACTTCAGCCCGTCATCCGCCATCGCCGGAACCCTGCAAAACAAGAGACATCATTACTAAAGACTTTTAAAGACATTAGAATTACTCGAAACTTACCGTTCGTGCAGTAAATGACGGACAGCAGTCCTCTGAAGTCAAGAGGCCTGCTCCCCTTATCCAGTGAAGAAACTGGTTACAGCACCCTGCCCCGAGGCAGATGGAGAGCACGGCGTTCACTTACCTAAGGTGAGAGCGTTAACCTTTGGGGTTCTACAGGAGAAGAGAAAGGGAAGAAGAGAGAGACATTCAATAACCCAGTTCATTAATCCCATATTTTCTATCTGCAGACATCTTACCCTTCGAGTCAGACATACAGTGCACAGAGGTCCAGCCCAAAGAGCCAGCCGTGTGCTACACATCACCTTTGAAGATACGGTATACGCCCAGTCAAGACCGGCGCCTCTACGGGAATCAGGTGAGCGTTACAGAACGCAAAGCCTACCGCAAAACTCCCGTCCAGGCGCTATGGAAACCTCGGATACCGACCAGCTAGCCCAGTTACTTGGGGAACTAAGGGCAGAAGTGCATGCAGCCCGTCAGGAAACGAAATGCTCTAAGAAGGGAACTGATTATTTCCAAGGAGCGAACAGATGATCTCGCTAGACAATTGCTACAGTCACAAGCCGGACAGACCCCGTTACCCGCATCTGGGGGAAATCTTCCTTCTACATCCTCTATGAATCCAGTGCAGATCAACCTACCTGGGAATGTACCTCTGGCTCCGCCCGAACGATTTTCTGGTGACCCAAAGAGGTTTGCAGTATTTATCAATCAGTGCCGGTTGCATTTCTTATGCCGGCCAGCAGCCTTTCCAACTGATCAAGCTAAAGTAGCTTTCATGCTTTCGTACCTTAGTGGCAATGCGGCAGACTGGTCGACCCCTCTAGTAAATCAAGATGATCCGGTCCTCCATGATTTTCAAGCTTTTCAGCTCAGTATGGAAAAACTGTTCGCAAGACATTCACAGGGGCAGGCCTTGGACAATGAGCTTCTTTCGTTGCGACAAGGTAATCAAGACCTTTTGGCTTATATTGCGTCTTTCAACAGACTGATAGTGGAAACTCAATGGCCTGAGGACAAAAGGATTACGCTGTTTTATAGAGGTCTACGTGGAGAGCTCAAAGATGTGTTAGCCCAAGTAGTGAATCCCCCACAAGATTGTTCGGACTATATAGACTTAGTCGTTCAAATAGATCACAGACTGCAGAACAGGAAGGCCGATCGTTCCAAGTTTGATGCTCGAGTATTTTCCAAACCGCCAACTCCTTCCAAAGGAGTAGACTCTGGAGAACCCATGCAAATAGGGGGCCTGAAAGGTCCTCTAACACAAAAGGAGCGGGAAAGGAGAAAACAGTTGCAATTATGCCTCTATTGCGGAAACTCAGGGCACTTTCTTCGAGACTGTCCGGTGAAACCTGCCAAGAAGGCAGTAGGAGCTGCAGTTACCAAAGTTACAAACTCTGAGCAGGGAAACGACCTCGCCCGACAAGAATAGAGGTCCTCTTGCCGAGCGTGAAAACCAGTTCCGTGACCTCGCATTTCGTGATACCGATGGTCCTCATTAGCCCTGATAATCCGGATCGATTACATGCAATTGAAGCTTACGTCGACAGCGGTGCCATCGGCAATTATGTGGATCATGAAATGGTTTTGAGGATGAATCTAACTCTTTGTCCCAAGGCTGTAAAGGACCTCATTACTACGGTGGATGGAACGGAGATGGCCTCCGGACCAGTAACGCATACCACTCAAGAAGTGACGCTAGTAAGTCAAGATGGACACCATGAGAAGATCGTGTTCGATGTGATCAAGGCTCCTCAGTTTCAGATTATTCTAGGAATACCTTGGTTAGAGAAACACAATCCTCTGATCGATTGGCGAGCAAGAACGGTCCAGTTTCCAGAATGTGTCTCTATTTGTCACCCTCCACCTGGTGTTGCACTGGCAGCAATTTCTTCAGAGACTCCCCAGTTACCTCCCGAATACCTAGAATACCAAGATGTTTTCCGGAAGGATCAGGCTAACTCTCTACCTCCTCATAGGTCTTATGACTGCCAGATAGACCTGATACCTGGATCTACTCCTTGTAGTAGAATTTATGCCCTCGGGGGGCGCTGTTGAGCAGCCTACAAAATGGCTGCTTAGCTCTGGAGCTCCATGCCTGGCCGCTGACTATCCAGCAACATCGGCGGTTCCTGCCATAATCCTTCAGTCTCATCTGGCCCCCTGCGTTGCTGACTGCCTGGGCTATCTGCACATCTAATCCCGAAGCGAATCGGACCCCCTAAGGCCCTCAACTGACTACTACGCTGTGCCTCGTTGTGGCCGACTCTGGGCCCGTGGGGTGTCGCGGTGACCGCTGCGAGCCGGCCTCTGGAACCTCCGTTTGATGCCCCGGAACTTGTGCTTCCAGACCCACCACTTGATCCGGAAACTCGCCCGCTTCACATCCGCAGCCTTCTTGACTGGACCCGGGCTGCCGGGGACTCCCGCCCCTCGTGTGTGGCGTGTGGCGGCTTCTCGCCCTGCCGGTGGGGCGCTCCGACCCTGCGCCGATTGAGGGGAGCGTGCCGGGTCGCTGAGGAGGCCTGCGCGGCCCTCCCTTGCTCTCTGGACCCGTGGTGTGGATCCCGCTTGACTGCCTGCGGGTGCCCCACGTGCGGGTGCACCGACTCTGCTGGGCTGCTCGGTGCACGGCGGCGCTCCTGTGCTGAGTTCTTCCCGCTTGGAACCGCGGCCTACAGGTGAGGAGCCCCCCCCCCGGACTGCCTGATAACGATTTCGTTCCCCGCGGGGCTGTAACCCATTGAGCTGCTCACGTCAACGAGGGCCTCCCGGTGGCTGTGCGGTTGGGCCCCCTGAGGTTGGGACCCCTCCATGATTCAGCCAACTGGATGGTCGGTGAGCTGCATATCACATAATAACTGGCTGCCCTCACTACGCCTAGTTTAATCTGCTGACACTGTTACACCTGCTGCGGACCCTCCACTGCACAGCTCGCTTCCTCCTCATCGCCATCTCCCCCCGCGGCGCGACCACTCAGCACCCAGGCCCCTATTTCCTGCAATGTCGGGCCGCTCCAGAGGAACTGCCAAAGGGGGTACCATTGATACATTCGCTAAGGCGATTTCTCGAGCTGAAGCAGCCCACATGTCGCCCCCGCGAGAGGAGCTTGATAGTGACACTATTCCTGGGGTTGTGGCGCCAGATCTTACCACTCTAATGGAATCGATGGCCAAAAACTTCGCCTCATTTCACGAAAAGCTTGACGACATCAATGCAAACGTTGCCTCACTTAAAACTCGTGTAGATCAGGCGGGATCTAGAATCACGGAGGCCGAAAATAGAATCTCCACCAATGAAGATGCCATACACACGCTCCAAGACACTGTGGCCTCCTTGTCGCGTGACATGAGGAGTGTAAAGGCGAAATGCGATGATTTGGAATCACGTTCCCGCAGGAACAATCTGCGCATCATCAGGGTCCCCGAGAATGCTCTCAAAGGCCGGATGCAAGACGCCGTGGAGAAGTTGCTTAAGGACCTGTTGGACAACGCGGCCCTCTCCCCATATTTCACGGTGGAGCGAGCTCACCGGGCCCTATCACCACGACCCAAACCGGGCGACAGCCCTAGGCCCATAATAGCCAAGATTCTCAACTACCGCGACAGGGACCTCATCCTCCGCCTGTCGAGGGAGAAGGGTAACCTACGAATGGAGGCCCATACCATTAGAATCTTCCCGGACTTCTCTGTGGCGGTGCAACAGGAGAGACGTCAATTTCTCGGCGTCAAGAAACTGCTCAGGGAGCGCAACGTCCCATATGCCATCCTGTTTCCCGCACGGCTTAAGATTACCCATAACGGCAAATTATACTTCTTCACCGTTCCAGAGGAGGCAGTAAAATTCATCGAGATGCAAATACCGCTCCACAATCCGGAGGACGACCAAGCTGGTGGCATCTGAACACGCACTGTGTGGCCCAACGGATCTTACTGACTTTGCTGATCCTTGATGGGTGATATGTTACTGGCAGCATGATTCTGTTCACTGTGATGTTGTGGTTTGCTACTGCATGCATTTATGTCGAGGCCTGGCTCCTGAGGGCAGGTGCTGGTCACTCCTTTCTGCCGGACTCTGAGGCTACCAACCGCCCCGGCCTTTGGCCCTGACTGACCGGGGAGGGCGCCCTTGGGCTCTGGGGTCCGACCCAGTAATCCGCCTGTTGCAGTGGCATGCCCCGACTTGCACATGCTGCCTTTGTTATGCTTAAATTGACGGCTGCGTGGTGTCAACTCGTCCCACTGGGGCACAGCCGTGCCCCATGCCTTTCAGGTGCTCTGTTTACATGAGGCCTAGGGATCACACTGAGCAATGCTGGCACCCCCTACTAATCTGGAATCAGTACTCATCATTACACATAGTTCTGGTAAGCTCACTACAATGGTCACCTCGGTGACACACTCCATGGGGCCAACTCATTTTTGATCCGGCCTGCCCCTTAATAATCATCGCCACTTGTTACTCACATTGCAATGCCCTGATGCCTCTGCGACAGCCCTTGTGTCCCATTGGCGATGAGGGGGGCATCCACCACGAGACTGCTGTGAATGTTTGTATTGTAACCAAATTGCTATGACGCATGTATTGACCCCTGTCTCCCACCTAAACAGGCGGGACCATACATTACGTGACCGCCGACACTGCTCGTCTTGTAACGGAACCACCTGGTTCCAAGCGTGCCTGCACGTCAACGGCGCACCCCACTGCGATTGCATTGTTCTTGGATACACCTCTGTTGTGGGTTAGCCCCTGTTGGGCTTTTGGACTGTCTGAGCCAAGTTGGGGATGGCTCAGCTGCGCACAGTTCGGGGAGGGTGATGTTCACACTACTAATCTTGGATCGGTGGTGAGGGTGGCGGGCGGGAATGGGGTGTTATTTCAAAAAGGCACACGAGGTTTCGCGGCGCGCGTACTGGGGGGCAGCAAGTGCATTGTCAATCCCAACTTCTTGGGCCCACACTGTCACTGGACATGGGATGTTCACTGAGGCGTGCATTGTGCGATTAGATATTTACCAATGAGATGTCTACCGTTATAATGTCCTGGAACATCCGGGGATTAAGTAATCACACCAAGGCCCGCAAAATCATGGCCTATGCTAATAGGCATAACTGTAGGGTACTATTTCTACAGGAGACACACTGCAATGGTCACATCCCACAGACCATGGCCCCATCATGGGGCACCGCCAGATTCTTCACCTCTTACTCCTCCCAGGCTAGGGGCGTACTTACCATGATCCACAAATCAATCAAATTTATATTGCATAAAAGCTACATAGATCCTGAGGGACGGTATGTTATATTACACTGCACTCTGGTTAATAAAGAGTATCTTCTAGTCAACACTTACTGCCCAAACATAGACTCTCCTGAATTCTTTGACGCTGTGGCCACCGTACTGCTGGGCTTCGCGGGAGTACCAATTATATGGGGAGGAGATCTGAACCTTATTCTGGACACTGTCCTGGACAGAGCCGGAACTGCTACCAGAGCTCTGTCCAGTGCTGCTCGTCAGTTACGCAGCCATATACAAACACTGAACATCTGTGACGTCTGGAGGACACTGCACCCCCAGCGGCGGGAGTACACCTACTACTCGTCTGTGCATGACAGCTCGTCTAGGATAGACCTGTTCCTGGTGTCAAGGGAAATTATGGGCAGAGTTGGGGGCTCATGGATCCTGCCTCGCACACTATCAGACCATGCCCCAATCACAGTCTCGGTGGAACTGGGGATGCCCATCCCGACGTTTAGCACCTGGCGTTTTAAATCCGAGGCCCTCAAAGACATTGTCTTCAAGGCTGAAATATTAGCTGACATTGAATCTTTCTTTGAGTCCAACTCTCTTCAAGATACATCAGCCGCCGTGCGATGGGATGCCTTTAAAGTTTATATTAGGGGAATGTCTATCTCCCGAGAGGCTGGGGTTCTGAAAGCAATAAGAGCTGCCCTCGGGCGCTCTGAAGCGAATCTGAAACAACTGGAGCTGAAATGCTCCACGGCTGCTGACCCCGGTACACTTGCCCAAATCAGTGATGAACTTCAGATATATAACTCACTTGCTACCAACGAAGTCCAATACTTTAGCCGCCCACAGGCTGCCAGGAAGTATGGGGAGGGTGACAGACCCGGGAGAACACTGGCAACACTGGTTAAAAGGGAATCTGGCCTGACGCAGATCACCTCCATCAAAGATCAACATGGCAACCCACAATGGGCGGACCAACGTATATTAGACATTTTTGCAGAATTTTATAGATCCCTCTACTCCCAACCTGCCGAACACTCCGAACAACACATGCGCGAGCTCCTTGACCAGATCCCCACCACTGAGATATCCTCTCATACCCGGGACCAACTGGACCTCCCGATTACATTTGACGAGATAGTGACGGCCATTTCAGACCTACCCAAAGGTAAAGCCCCGGGTCCTGACGGGCTTACCACTGAGTTTTTCCAAGAGCACATCGCTATTCTGGCCCCTAGGCTGCTCGAGGTTTGGGACGAAGCACTACGCGTCTCCATCCTTCCCCCTTCCATGCGTGAAGCAGTCATCACGGTGCTGCTCAAACCTGGTAAACCTGATGATGAATGTGGGTCTTACAGACCTCTTTCCCTCATGAACCTTGACACAAAGATCTTTGCTAAGATCATAGCGAACCGCTTTCTGCCCATCATGACGCACTTGGTTCACGAGGACCAGGCAGGCTTCGTCCCCGGTAGGTCTACCTCTCACAATATCAGAAGGTTGTTCAACGTCATGTCCCGTATAGACCAGGATGTCCAGGCTGTAGCAGTCACTCTGGACGCTCAGAAAGCCTTTGACATGGTCTCCTGGAACTATATGTGGCTGGTACTTGAAACTATGGGCGTAGGCCCGAACATGATCGGGTTCATCAAGTTACTATACACTTCCCCTATTGCAAGAGTAAGAGCTAACTCACTGACATCTGACCTCTTCACACTTTCCAGGGGCACCCGACAGGGTTGCCCCTTCTCCCCGATCCTTTTCGCACTAGTGATAGAGCCGATGGCGGACTATGTCCGTTCACGCCACGCCCGCAAAGGAATAAGACTGGTCGATGATCCTGAAATTATCTCTCTATATACGCTGATGATGTTCTGCTGTATATCACGGAACCCTCGGCCCACCTCGACCCTATACTGAGGGATATCACTCGCATTGGCACCCACTCCGGGTTCACAATTAACTACTCGAAGTCTGAGATCTTCCCTCTCACTAAATCCACCACACAACCCACCACCGAATATCCCCTCCGTTGGTCTCCGGATGGTGTTAAATATCTGGGTGTTCAAATATCCCTAACCAAATCCACCCTGCTCGCCAATAATTACTTAGCTGTAGCACAGTTAGTCGAGGCCAAGCTCTTACGGTGGCGCACCCTCCCAGTATCCATGACAGGTCGTCTCTCCCTCATTAAAATGATTTTGCTGCCTAAGCTCCTTTATACTTTCACCAACATACCCGTGTGGCCTGGGATGGAATATTTCTCTAAACTACATGCACTATGCGCACAGTTCTTATGGCACTCCGGTGCCGTACGCAAGAAGTGGACCGATATGGTGCT
The DNA here is from genome assembly GCF_040938575.1 of Ambystoma mexicanum. Taxonomy (NCBI): domain Eukaryota; kingdom Metazoa; phylum Chordata; class Amphibia; order Caudata; family Ambystomatidae; genus Ambystoma; species Ambystoma mexicanum. The sequence continues at coordinate 1,295,690,970 of NC_090929.1, forward strand.
TCCATACAAACAAGGGGGAATCTCTGCTCCGGACCTGCTGCTATATTGGATTGCGGCCCAGGCCCAACACGCCACTCATTGGTACCCCGGTTCTCCTGCCCGCCCACATGTTAAATTGGAACGACTGGCAGCCGCCGGCACTAACATAATGGCCCTCATACTGCATCAGCACTATACGTCTGACTCCCCCATAGATCCTATCAACGCGACCCTATATGCCTGGGCACGCCTGTTGTGTCTGACATCCGACCCTTTCCCTTACTATAAATGGCTCCCGGTTTGGGCGTTCCCGGGCCTGGAACCCACGCATGACACTGCTCTTGCCCGTCACTGGGGCGCATTGGGGTACCAGGCATTATCGGACTTCTATCCGGAAGGCAGGTTCATTGATCCTCAAACATGGAAACAGGGGCACACCAGATCTGCTCTAGAGACCCTCCAATACTATAGGCTCCGAGCTGCGTTCCGCACCAAATGGCCCTCATTTCCAGATGAGCCCCCTGATAATCCGGCGATCGCATACATCACTAACTCGGGCGGCGCTCGCGACGTCGTCTCCTCATTGTATAAGATCCTACAAGACATCACCCCGGTCCCAGTGCTCAGGGCACGCAACGATTGGGCAATTGAACTGGGCCTAGAAATACCCGATGAGGTCTGGGAGGAAATGTGCCTACACACCCAAAAGGTCTCTCTCAATTTCCGTCACCGGGCCATGCAATACAAACTCCTAAATAGGCTTTACTATACCCCGCACAGGACTTCGAAGTTCACTCGCACCATGGTGCACCCCTGCCCGCGCTGTGGGGTAGAGGGAGCTGACCATCTACATATGTTTTGGTCCTGTAATAGACTGTCTGACTTCTGGGATAGCATCCTAAATACACTCACCGAGATTATCGAATCGGTGGTCGACCCTGATCCTTTAGCAGTCCTTTTCTGAGTCTGGAAAACCGAGGACACTAGACGTCTGGCTAAATTTTTAAACATAAGTTGTATGATAGCCAAGAAATGCATACTCCAGAGTTGGAAAAGTCCCTCCCCTCCGCCCTTTAAGAAATGGCTGAACTTGCTTACCTGGTCACGAAACTGCGAGGAGGAATACCTGTCCACGCTCCCAGCCCACTCCCGCCCCAAGAACATCTGGGTTGAATTTAACACCTATCTTAACAACCAAAGTGAAACTACACCCACAACTGACTTGCCCCCTGCCCCACAAGGGACACCCCCTACACCATGAGACCCTATATCCTCTGCCTAAGACTCGCCCTGGTGCTATTGCTATGTCTACTGTATTATGATCACTGTGTTGCTCAAGTATAATATGTCATACAAATGTGTTGCCTTGCTGTATGTGCCTTGTGAACCTCTGCCGGAAAAAATAAAAGTTTAAAAAAAAAAAGAATTTATGCCCTCACCGAGCCTGAGAACCTTCACCTTCGACAATACCTGGATCAATACCTGGCAAATGGGTTTATTCGTCCTTCCAAGTCCCCTGCTTCTTCAGCTTTGTTCTTCGTTCCAAAAAAGGAAGGAGACCTTAGAACTTGTATAGATTATCGCTCCCTGAACCAGATCACCGTCAAGAATAGATATCCATTACCTTTGATCCCTGAACTCCTGGACCAAGTCAGAAAAGCATGCATATATACAAAGCTGGATCTTAGAGGAGCCTACCACTTGGTACGAGTAAAAGAGGGCGATGAATGGAAGACGGCCTTCCGCACCAAATATGGGCTATTTGAATATCAGGTCATGCCCTTCGGACTTTGCAATGCCCCGGCCGCCTTTCAATATTTTATGAACGATGTCCTCAGAGAGCTCATAGATGTGTGTATTGTTGTTTACATTGACGACATCCTCGTTTATTCTTCATCGGAATCTGAACATCGGAAACACGTGAAAATGGTCCTCGAAAGATTGCGTCAACACAAACTTTTCGCTAAGTTGGAAAAATGTGTTTTCAACGTGACTGAAGTTGAATTCTTGGGATTCATATTATCACCTAGCGGAGTGCGTATGGATTCAAAGAAGGTCGATGCAGTTCTCAAATGGCCATCACCATCCTCCGTAAAAGGTGTGCAAAGCATGTTAGGCTTCGCTAACTTTTACCGCAGGTTTATTCCCGAATTTTCTCGAATAGTCCAGCCCATCACTGCCTTGTTAAAGAAAAACAAACGTTTTGAATGGTCTACCGAGGCGGAACAAGCTTTCCAGGATTTGAAGACTAAATTTATCTCTGCACCAATCTTAAAACACCCTCGCCCCGAACTCCCCAACATCGTGGAAACTGATGCTTCAAGCCTTGCCATGGGGGCAGTTCTATCACAAAAGGACCCGGTAACCAATCAGTTGCATCCCGTGGCATTTTGGTCCCGCAAATTCTCGCCTCCTGAAATCAATTACACGATTACTGACAAGGAACTTCTGGCTATCAAGTCTGCCTTTAAGGCTTGGCGGCATTATCTGCTGGGGGCCCGACACACCGTTACTGTGATTACGGGTCACCGAAACCTGCAATATTTGAAAACCGCAAAAGCCCAATCCTCTAGACAACTCCGTTGGGCATTATTCTTTGCCGAGTTTGACTTCATAATTACCTATCGACCTGGTACAAAAAACGGTAAAGCTGATGCCCTTTCTCGGATGGGAGTGGAAGAACACTTGATCAACCCTAAACCTGTACCAATCATTCCCGAACAAAGAATTCTGGGTGTAATCGCCACACAATCCATAGAGGAAGTTAAGGATAAAGCCAGGCAACTTGTAACTCCACCAGACATACAGAATTGGCATCTGCAGGGAAAGGACTTTGCAGTAAAGGACAACTTATTGTATTTCCAAGAACGATTATACCTGCCCAGCACAGATTTACAGAAAAAAGTAATCTCTTGTTATCACGATTCTTTAATTGAAGGACATCCCGGTATGGCCAAGACCTCAGAAAAGATCAAGCGCTACTTCTGGTGGCCGTCTTGTAAAAAAGATATCAGAGACTTTATAATGTCCTGTGGAGTATGCGCCCAAAACAAGAGTCAAAAGGAAAGACCAGCAGGTCTCTTACGCCCTATTGACATCCCACCTCGCCCTTGGCATACGCTTTCTATGGACTTCATCACCGATCTACCTCCATGCTCCGGATACAATACGATTCTAGTAATCGTGGACTTATTCTCCAAGATGGCGCATTTCATTCCGCTCAAAGGCTTGCCAACAGCAGCAACTCTGGCCCGAGAATTTCTCGAAACATCGTCCGACTGCACGGTTTTCCTTCGGTTCTAATTTCGGATCGAGGTAGTCAATTTATTTCTCATTTTTGGCGAAGTTGCTGTCGGTCGGCTCAAATTGATGTGAGACTATCGACCAGTCACCACCCTCAGACCGACGGACAAACCGAGAGGACCAATCAAACTCTGGAACAGTATTTACGCTGCATGCTGCAATAAACTGAAAAAACTTGGAAAGACATCCTTTGGATAGCCGAATATGCCTACAATAACTCTGTCCATTCGGGAACTGGGAAAACCCCGTTTTTTCTTTTATACGGCAGTCACCCTCGAACCTCGGAGTTGGATCCCCTCCAAGATCTTGAAACACCAGCAGTAGACTGCCTGCATTCTACAATCACCCAAGCCTTTAAGGAAGCTGTTTCTCACCTTCAAAGTGCTAAAGAACAATACAAGAACGGAGCAGATCAACATCGGAAGGCAGCCCCTCAATATCAAGTAGGGGATCAAGTCTGGTTATCCACCAAATATCTACCTCTAAAAGGGCCACGCACATTCAACCCAAGATACCTTGGTCCCTATTCCATCACTACCATAGTAAACCCAGTAGCGGTCAAGTTGGACTTGCCCCCGCACATGAAGATACATCCGGTCTTCCACGTCTCTCTATTAAAACCCGTGCAACCTCAAACCCGACTAACTAAATCTCCAAAACCCATCCTAGTTGATGGAGAACTCGAGTTTGAAGTCAAAAGCATTCTGGACTCCAAGATCTCCAAATCTAAACTATTTTACCTAATTGACTGGAAAGGCTACGGCCCCCAAGAGAGATCCTGGGAACCTGCTGAATATGTCCACGCTCCTCGCCTAATCAAAAGATTTCACCGAACATTTCCTGACAAGCCAAAACCCCCGGAGAAGCCCGGTTTGGGAGGGGCCTTGAGGGGGGGGTACTGTCATGATCTCTGCTTCCAAAAGGTCAGGGTTTTCCCAACTCCCTTGGAAGCAGATCCATAACCCAGGTTCCGAGTGCCAACCAGTCCCAATTGAGACCTTTTGGACCCAGTGCTGGCGCCAGTGGCACCAGGCTCATAAATATGCCCAGTCCCAGCGCTGGAAGCGCCGGGCTCATAATGCTTGGGTGGACTTACCTGCAGCAGACCATGCTGCTTACTTGCCTGCCAGTTGAGCCTCTGATCCTCTTCTGTTTGGAACTACTTTTCCTGTTGGGTGGGGCAGGAGCCACTCCCTAGGTTCAGAACACTGGAACTCTTCTGGAAAGCAGGAACTCTTTTCTTACCTAGGCGTGGCTGTGGAAGGAGACACCTAAGCACTACGGGAGGCTATTTAAACCACACCCGATGGATGAATCTTGCTTTGCGTTATTCTGCATCCTCTGCAGCAGAACGCTCATCGTGTCTTCTGCATCTGATCCTGGGCCTAAGGAAAAAGGCTTACCATCCTGAATCCAGTCTTCAGCAACACCTATAAAGACAAGAAAGAACAGGTTAGCATTACGGTCTTCAGTGACAGCGCTTCACTTACCTGGTCCATCGGCTGTCACCAACGCCTCGCGCTGCATTCCGGCGTCTGAAAGACAAAGGCTTACCTACTCTTCGTGCGCTCCGGAGGTCTTCGCACTGCATTCCGGCATCTGAAAGACAAAAGCTTACCAACTCTTCGCACGCTCCGGAGGCCTTCGGCGCTGCATCCCGCATCTGAAAGACAAAACAAGGTGCGTTTAAAGACATTGGGGAACTTTAATACTCACGTGCCATTACTCCTTTCCACATCTAACCCATTGGGTATTCCGGCACCCTGCAGCCGCTCCGAACTTGTACCTGCAAAATAAAAAGACAGTTAGAGCGCATCGTGAAGCAGGCAACAAGCGCTTACTTACGTGCTTCCAGGCGCTTCTATTCACCACACGGGCTCCATCTTCAACTCACTTCAGCCCGTCATCCGCCATCGCCGGAACCCTGCAAAACAAGAGACATCATTATTAAAGACTTTTAAAGACATTAGAATTACTCGAAACTTACCGTTCGTGCAGTAAACGACGGACAGCAGTCCTCTGAAGTCAAGAGGCCTGCTCCCCTTATCCAGTGAAGAAACTGGTTACAGCACCCTGCCCCGAGGCAGATGGAGAGCACGGCGTTCACTTACCTAAGGTGAGAGCGTTAACCTTTGGGGTTCTACAGGAGAAGAGAAAGGGAAGAAGAGAGAGACATTCAATAACCCAGTTCATTAATCCCATATTTTCTATCTGCAGACATCTTACCCTTCGAGTCAGACATACAGTGCACAGAGGTCCAGCCCAAAGAGCCAGCCGTGTGTTACACATCACCTTTGAAGATACGGTATACGCCCAGTCAAGACCGGCGCCTCTACGGGAATCAGGTGAGCGTTACACATATGCATACATCCTCCCGTACATCTTTCAGTTACCTCAGCGCAAACTATGGGCAGACAATGTATACAACAACAGCATGTTAGGAATATTCCAAACACCACTACTAATATTGAGATCAACTTTCATCCCCAAGAATGTAGTATTCCCCAAAACCAAGATCCTATTCCCCAGCTCCCTTCTCCAGTAGGGAGTTCAGAGCTTAGGACGTGCATTTTCTTTATTGCTTCAAAGATCGTGGGGGAATAGTCATCGACATATACGCAACACGCTGATCCCAATATTTTGCAAATTCCCCCACGATCAACCAGGATCACATCGAGAACCATTCTATTTTGCAGCGTCATTAACCTGATTCCTCTTTCTTCCAACGTCATGTTAAATAGTATATCTGTTGTTGTGTTTATTGTATTTTTTAGGATTCTGGACAGTTGCCTTATATTATAGGAGTTCACTATCTGCCCTAAGAATGGAATTAATGATTTTGCTACATCAGTTGCTATTAAAACACCCTTGTCAGTCCTTTTGACTCTAGTTCTGGATAATCTGGCCATGGCTGCTGTTTTTAAGAGGAATACTCCTGGGAACAGTAGCCCTAGGTAACATTTACCTCCCCAGTTTCTGGGCAACCAAGGATATTCTTTCTCTCCACATATAAAATAAACTGGATCACCTACATATACTGGTTCTATTTCCCATTTTAATACCACTGTATTCATGCAACCAGTATATGTTCCGACTGAAAAAGAGCCTTTCTTTTTTAAACAAAAAGGGACAGTTCTTGGGCTATAATTCACCTTGTAAGATGGGGGAATTGCATATTTGTCCCCTTCTGTTCTTACACGAAACGTCATTACAGATGTTTTTTCTGGTGGGGGCAATCTATCTCGTCTATTTTGTCGTGTTATCTTTCGTGTACTTTTCTTCGTGGCGCTGGGGCTATTACTTGTGCTTTATGGAAAATGGAACAACCCACAGGCTTCATTATTATCTCCTCAAACTCATTCATGTTGGTTCTGTCTAATTGACCCGTATTACTCTCATTCCATTTCCCATAGAACATTGCACCTAAAGATGCACTACATGCAGAACCTAATGGTAGTGGCTGCACATACCACCCTATTCCTTTCCCAGCATGCTGTGGTAAATGGGCACATACCCAGCAATTTATTTTCTTCAGAATTGCATGTGTCATGTTCATGATCAATAGCAAAGTATTATTTCCAATACCTTCCCTGTGTCTTTCTTCCATTGGGGGCAGGGTATAAGTGATCACCTGAACCGGGCTTTCAGTAGTGGATATATTAATTATTGGTAAAAACATTTCTAATGGGTGTATTGTTTCCACCCACCATAATATTAGGGCTGTCGATATTGGTGCTACCACGCTCATAAAGCACATTATTATTGTCAGTACCAGCATACAATTTGTTTTACCATGCGTTTTTCTTAAGCTTACAGTCTTTATAATTGACTCATTCTCAGCGGTGATTTTGCAGGAGGAGGCTGGAACCGGTCCCGGCATGTTTCTCTTCGTCCTTCTTCTTTCTTATCACAGTTCGTTGTGGATATCTCTCTTCGTCGCGCTTGATCTGATGTTAATAAGTTCAATGGAATTGTCACAGTTCAGTTCTGCCTGTCCTTTTTAGCCTGGATTCGATTATTCATTTTTAGGCAAGATCACTTGTCCTTCCTTATACTACTCAGAGGACCTCTGATCAGTTATCTTATCGCCTTAGTGTCATGTGCGCCCAGCTTGTCCGCTCTGGTTCAGGACACATGTACTTTTTATGATCGCACCGAGGAGCCGCCAGTCTTGAATTGTCCGACTTGCACAATTCTCACGCTTCTCTCCTCTACACCTCTGGTTCGTTCTCCGTCCATGAGCTGAACCAGAGGGTGACATAAACACCAAAAAGAACTGTGGATCACTTTGTCTTCCGAGGCCGCAAGTTGTATCGCCTTGCTCCTGGTATCGTATGATCCGTGAACAGTGCCGGTTCACTTCCAGATTCAGGCTCAAAGTCACCGTGTGGCGCTACTGCAGGTGCTGGTGTGTGCCGTGCCAATGATGCAGATCCGTTCTTTGGCGTGCTGGTAAGTGCTGGTGGGCGCCAAAGGGGTACATGATTTATTTCTGCTGGTATTTGCAAGGCAAATTTCATGTCGGCCAGCAGTGATGTCAATTCTGCTGGGCAACGTTGGGGCACTCTTTGCCCTTCCCCCTCTTTGGCAATCGTCTCAGGCTTTGTTTCGAGTTTCACTTCTCGTTTTGGCAGATTAGGTGGCTGCTTACTGGCAACAGTTTCTATCGTTTCTGGGACCGCTGGCTCTTTCCGGTCATCAGTGTCAGGCAAGTCTTTCAGTGCAGTTGGAATCTTCTTTGCATGAGTGGCATGGATCCACAACTTCCTTCCATCCACCCGTATTGTCGTCTGCGTCGCCAAGAGTACTTGATAGGGCCCGCGCCACCTGGGTGCTAATGATGACTTTCTTTCAAAGTTTTTAAGCAGCACCCAGTCGCCTGGCTCCAGCGCGTGCCCCGGACCGGTGTATCTCACTGGTAACGCCTCCTGCACCTGCTGATGAATCAAACGCAATTTCTGCATTAAAAGGCCACAATAAGTACTAAGCACAGGATGTTCTATCTCACTAAGTCGTTTTGGCTGTGGTGCGCACCATACATTTGCCGGCCTCCCCATCACGATCTCGTACGGGGAGAGCCCAGTTTTAGCCTGTACAGACGTACGCATGCATAATAGTGCTATTGGTAATGCATCCACCCAACTCAACTTGCTTCCCGCACAAATCTTGCTAATCTTTGATTTAAGAATCCCGTTGTGCCTCTCCTCAAGACCGGCAGAACTCGGATGCTTGAACTATGGAATCTCTTATCAATCTGAAGACCAGCACATATCTGTAATACCACTGCACCCACAAAATGTGGTCCATTATCACCCATAGGACACGGGGCAAGCCAAATCTGGAAATGTACTCCTTCAACATTACTTTTGCTGTACTCATTGCTGTGCAGTCCTTCAAGGGATATGCCTCCACCCACTTACTGAATGCACAGATCACCACCAAGACGTATTTTAAGTTTTGGCACCTCACCATCTCTATGAAATCAAAATGAATCACCTCAAATGGCATGGAGGGCGGGCCACAACTGCCTGTTGGAGTCACTGTTCCCTTCCCTACATTGTGTTGCAAACACGTGATACAGTTCTGCACCAACCTCTCTGCATTCTTTTTTATGTTTGTGCGTAGGGCTGTGGGCCATTGTGATCATTGCAGTCACGTACGAATTTGGCAACATCCAGTTTCTAGTTCCGTTGTCCACCCAACAACCCTCCAGTTCCAACTCAGCAGATCCCTCTGCCCACCCCTGTATTTCATCAGCCGTAAATTCGGCCTGCATTTCTTTGACAGTGGCAACTTCATTTTCTATCATACAGGGTATTTCCTCCGCCTGAACCGTCATCATTTTGGTATTCAAATCAGTGGCAGTTTGTTTCGCAATTCTGTCTGCAAACGCGTTTTCCCCTCCTACTTTGCATGTTACTTTTTTATGTGCCTCGCATTTCACTATTGCTAGGCGCTTTGGAAACGTGAGTGCAGACAGCAATCGTACAATCAAAGGGCCATGTTGAATTCTGGCTCCATGTGATGTCAAAAACCCTCTCTCAGCCCACAGTCGACCAAAGTTATGAACCACTCCAAAAGCATACTGACTATCAGTATATATATTCACATTCAAATTTTTAGAAATCTCGCAGGCTCTGGTTAATGCTATTATTTCTGCGGCTTGTGCTGAATTATAGGGAATTCTTTTGCTTTCTACAACGCTCTCTAGGGTAGTGATAGCATATGCGGCAGTTGTCGTGCCATCTGGTAATTTAAAACATTAGCCGTCACAAAATAACTCTCCATCCGGCTCTTTCTGTTGGATATCACTTAAATCAACTCTCCCCTTGGTTTCTTCCTCAGTGACCATTAAGCAATCGTGGGGGGGTGGTTCATTCTTCCCAATTTCTTTTATGGTTGGTGGCATTAATTCTGCAGGATTCAAAGCGCTACACCTCATAATTTGGATATGGGGCGCAAACAAGATAATCTCATATCTTGTCAATCTAGCAGAGGTGAGGTGTTGCGTCTGTGTCCTATTTAATAGAACGTCTATGACATGTGGCACCATCAAAATTAAAGTGTGCCCCAATACCATCCCTTCCGTTTGTTTCACTGACGCAGCAGCCGCCGCGACAGATCGCAAACATCGTGGTAGTGCGCGCGCTACAGGGTCCAGCGCAGAAGAAAAATAGCAGCACGGCCTATTTCTTCCACCTTGTTCCTGTGTCAAAACCGCCAATGCACATCCTTCACTTTCACACACAAATAGTCTAAAAATGTTCTCATAATTCGGCGTACCCAAAACTGGAGCCGAGCATAATGCAGTTTTCAATCCATCAAATGCTTTCTGACATTCCTCATCCCACTGCAAAGGCATAACCACATCCTTTCTAGTTAAATTCACCAACGGCTTCACAATTAACGCAAAATTACCAATCCATTGTCGGCATTATGAAGCCATGCCTATTATGGCTCTGACTCCTTTTTGTGTCTTTGGAATAGGCATACAAGAAATACTTTCTATGCGTTCTGGCGTTAGTCTTCTCCCTCCTTTCGAAAGTAGGTAGCCCAAATAGGCCACCTCCTTTCGATTATATTGAAATTTCTTGAAACTAGCTTTATGGCCATGTGCCGCTAATTGTGACAGTAGTAATACAGTGCTTTCTTTACAAATCTCCTCTGTGTCTGCAGCTAACAATAGATCGTCTATGTATTGCAAAAGTACACAACCCACGGGTAATTCCAGCATGTCTAGCTGCTCTTTTAATGCTCTACTGTAAATACTTGGACTTTCTGTGTTACCTTGCGGAATCCGCGTAAATGTAAATGATCGACCTCCTAATGTGAACGCGAACAAATATCTGTTGTCCTTGTCCACTGGAATACTGAAGAATGCGTTTTTCAAATCTACTACACTAAAATATTCTGCTGAAACAGGTATCATTGTCAATATTGTAGTGACGTCTGGCACTAGAGGAAATTGTGGATCTACTACCTTATTCAATGCGTGCAAATCAATTATGAAACAGTATGGTACCTCATTGCCTCCTTTTTTATAAACCGGAACAATTGGGCTGTTGCATGTACTGCCTGTAATTTCCTCGATTACCCCTAATTTCACCAAATCTGTAACAATACTTTTCAATCCTTTTTCACCTTCAGACGAAATTCTGTATTGGGGTATTCGCGGTAGGGTAACACCTTCTTTCAAAATGATCTTTACTGGCTCTATCTTTAAACATCCTACATCATTGTCATGCATTGCCCATATACAGATTGGTACTTTACTTAGTTCCCCTGGTAACGCTTCAGACATGAATTCTGACACAGGGGCATCGTGTGGCCAAATCGTTAGAAACACCCCGTCTGGCGTGCAATGTATAACGGAACCTAGTTTTTTCAACAAATTTAATCCCAACAAATTCTCCCCACAATTTTCTGTTAAAAGGAAAGGACAATGTTCAGTAAATGCTCCTATTGTAACTGGGACTGGTTTGGACACTGGGTTTAATACTGGTGTACCTGCGAACCCTACAGAAATATTCTTTTGCCCTGACAGTGGTATATCCGGAACCAAGTGATGGTCTATTGAACACTTCTGTGCTCCTGTATCAACAAGAAAGCGGTGCTCCTCATTCCCAACTCTCATTTCTACTTAGGGTCCTCTCTGATTCACGGGAATAGACACTGGTTCCGACCCCTGTCCTGGGCTATCCTATTGGGGAAATAACACATCGTCCGGTGTGTAATCATTACTATTACTGTAATACGTGTTTGGCTGTGTATCGAAAACGTTCCCACTCTTTCCTCTATTTCCCCCACTCTGGTTTCCATATTGTTGATTTTGCTGTCCCTGACTCTGATTTGGGGAATTTTGGTTTTGGCCTTGGTTTTGATTACCTCCGTTATTGTGATGCTGCTGCATACTATTCCTATTTGGTCCATTCGCTCCTGGGTGTCCTCTATGCTGTCTCCTCTGACCAGACCCATTTCTATTCTGTAGATGCGGACATTGCGCTCGCCAATGTCCTTCCTCCTTACAATACGCACACTGATTCGGTCCCACTGTTCCCCCATGCATATTCGAATTACTCCTTCCTTGTGCGTTCCCTCGCCCTATATTATGTCCTGTTACTTGCTGCAATAGTACCTGTGTTCTTATTAGACATTCTTTCAAGTCTGCCCCCACCTGTTTTAGCAACGATAATTCGTTCACCATCTCCTTCTGCCCCGGTGATGGTAACTGCTGCCGTTTATTATGCGACCCTTTTTTCCCCTTCCCAGGTCTCCCGATATCCCTACTCCTGTACGCAGGTGTAGTAAACATTTTGACAGGTGCAGTAAACATTTCGACATAATCATTATCCAATTCATCTCTAAGCTCAAAAAGTCCATATACATGTTCTCTCACTTCTTCATCCTTCTCCCTAGAGCGTGCTAATGCATTCAAATCTAACAATCGCTGTGGTGGTAATTTCCCAATTAACTGTTTCCATTTCCCCACCAAATATTCACCCATGCATTCCAACACTACCTGTCTTTCGTTGCTCCTTCGGAAGTCATACATCGAAGCCAATGCTGCCGTCCCATCATTCCCGTCTATATACATATCTGCCTGTTGCTGCAATTCCACCTTCCTTTCTTTGCTGATTGCGCTGTGAGTTACCCTCGTACACCCCCGTTGATCAGTCCCGCCTCTTGCCCCTGTGGTTTCAACTTCAACCCCGGGAGGAACTGACGGTACCAAGTCTGTGTCTGAGGCGGGAGGTGCGGATGGGACAATGGGAACAGGGAGTGTCTGTTGTGGGCCTGGTTGGTTAATAGGAAGTGTTATGCGCGCGGTCTGTGGCTGTGGGAGGGCTTGAGCTACCGGAGGAGGAGCTTGAGCTACGGGTGGGGTCTGGGCAATAGCTACTGACGTGTCTGGTCTTACTTCTGATCTTGGGCCTTGTTTTGTATGGTTCAATATATTTTCTATCCATCTGCTATGTGTAATTCTCGTTGTGGATATATCTTTTCTATATTCAACTGGTCTCGCCTACCTGCCCTTCTTAGACTCTCAGTCCACTCCTCCTCTTCTTTCTCGTCCGCTACTTCACCTTTCGATTTATGCCTGCGCGCATGCTTTGCTCTGCTTTTAAATCGGAGCAATGCTTCCTTTCTCCAGTCTTTAATAGTCTCAAATGCTGCAGGACTCGCTTTCTTTCTTATCAACACCCTTTCCAGGTTGTCTATCCTCGCTATCTCAAAACTACCATTAATCGGCCACTGATGGTCTTGTTGCTTTCTGGTTTGCCTATGCCAAGTCTCACAGAATATTATCGCACCCACTCCATACTTCACATACATCTCGTACGCCGGCGTTCCCCCAGGTGGTACAATTTGGCCATCTTCCGAAGATTGTCTACCACAGCGGAAAAACCCCGCTAAGGTGGACAAATCCCCAGGCATGTTTCAACCTTCCCCCTGGTTAATCAACCTTACCTAGGGCGTTTGATTTTGCAAAGTCAACTCTCAACCAATATCAGGATTACTTTGAATCGGGGAATGACTCACCTGATAAATCAAGTCGTCTGTATACTGACGCACCAAAGGACGTTGTGTCTGCGTTTCTTGGCTTCCGCCTCGTTTCGGGACCCTCGCCTTCTTGTTCACTAGCCATGCACGTCAATCAGGGATCAGATGTGTGCAGATCTGCAAAGGAGTCTCTCATCACTTTTACAGGGCGCCCCGAACACCTCTTGATCCTGGCTCGATCGTCCCGTCCTCGCCGTTCTCCGCCTTACTCAATTACAACGTTATGCGATGGAACAAGTGGGGGAGGGTCCCTGTTCGGGCGCCATCTTGAAAGGGGCCCCTAGGGGACCCTGACGTCTATGGAAACAAGGCGAGTCACCACACACGATAGATACGCCAGACACAAGGTTGTATTCCCAAAGCTAGGGTTTATTGCAAAGCAAAAGTCTCAGTTGGCCAACTCGGTCTCACGCCCGCGGCGCGTATCTCTAGACCTCGAGGGACGCAAGAGAGTGAATTACGTACATCAGTTACATATATACAAAATGCATATCAAACAATCAGCTATGTCATGTTTAATACCCCCCTTTTATTGGGTTTCTTTGAACTTGGTGTGATGATGGACATCTCCGACAACTATGACACCTTCAAACATCTATTCTAGTAACAATTTGCAATTTGTGAGTGCGAAGGCATCTTTCAGTTGTTGAATAGAACACAGCGCTTCTGTTCTTGGAAGCGAGCTACATACGGGGGGGAAGAGTTGCATTCCGGACCTTGCTATCTATTAGGTGCTATTCGTGTCCTGGGAGCCGACGTGCTCTAGCGGGCTCAGCAAAGGGGGGCCGTAAGAAAAGCATAATTCAAGCCTTTAGCGGTATTATTCTAACATATTCTACCATATAACGAGACTGGCTGGCAGCTGCGAAATGATTAAATGCCCTGCATCTCTGCTTCAAGGCTACATTCGGGAGGGAGCCGGGCATTCTTCCTGGCACTGCCTACGTTTGTGTTTCAACAAACTCTTGTTATCCTCTCGGCCCTGCGGCCTTGTCATTTTTACGTACAGACAACAATGTTTTACAGTCGAGCAGTGTAAGCGGAAAATATACTGCGAAGCAATAGGAACAGAAAGCAATGAGCAATGGTTAGAAAACAAAATGGCGATTCTTGTTGCATCAAAATGGCCGTTCATTGGCAAACTTGAAAACCTATATTCTGTCACATCATGTATGAGACGTTTGGCCCACGGCCACCAAAACACGTTTGCGGTCACAAAATAGAGGCATCCATTTTTCTAGACTGACAACATCACTGTCAAAAATACCCGTTAGTGGAAGGAGGATCTGGGTGTCATCTGCATAGTTAGTGTAGGTGACACCCAGACAGTCCAATTTGTCAAAAAGAGGCTTTGCTAAAATGTTGTACATAGGTGATACACAGGAGTCTTGGGTAACTCCGCAGGTGATGGGAATAGGCTCAGCTGCTGCTGAAGGTGAGAAGACACTCATAGTCCTATTATTGAGAAATGATTGTATCCACATGATGGCATTTTGTAAGAAATGAGCCACTGATTTGAGATGGTTACATAATATTTTATGGCCAACTAGGTTGAACACTGCTGATAGATCCAAAAGTAGTAACAAGGCAATTTTGCCGTTGTCCTTAAGATCATCTATCTGTGCTTTTAGATCAATCAGCGCCGTTTCAGTCCCATGTTGAGGTTGAAATCCAGATTGGCGAGTCCCTAGGAGGTGGTTAGTGTCCAAGTATTCTTGTATCTGTAGGTAGGCTACCCTGTCCAGTATCTTCAGTAGAAAAGGGACTGTGGTAATAGGCCTGTAATTTGTGGAGATAGTAGGGTCCAGTGATTGTTTTTTAAGGAGCGGTAGCACCCATGATTCCTTTAAATTATTAGGTACTATACCTGAGGTGAATGACACATTGATAAGTTCAGATATGAATGGTGCCAGGTCTCTCGCCGCGTCTTTGATTACTTGCGCTGGGCTGGTGTCACCTTGACATCTAGATGGTTTAAGGGACTTGATCATTTTTTGTACCCCCAAGGCTGAGACTTTGGAGAATTTAAAGCCATGGGGAGGTTTAACCGTAGTCTTAGTATTGTAAGAATTGTTATCAAGATTTTGTAGGTTATCGGAATTTTGGAGGTTTAAACGCTTTTCAGCGATTTTAGTTTGCAGGGTGGCTATTTTGTTGGTGAGCGCATTTTGAATGTTTGTACACCAAAGTTTATCTTTAATGCACGGTTCTTGTGGGGTGATAGGCATCTCCTTTTCTTGGAGGATCGCAAATAGCTCCTTGGTGCTAGAGCTAGCTTGGTTTATTCGGTTATTATATGAGTCAAGTTTGGTCCGAAGTATTTTGCCGATAGGTTCCTTAGGTTTGTTTTGTTCTCGATAGAGGGGAGAAGCTTCCATGTAGATTCCAATTTTTGTTTTTCAGCGCATACGATTTTGAATTCTGGGGTGACGATGTATCTCTGAAAGGCTGAAATGCTCACCTGAATGAGCTGACAGTGAGTGGGTTTTGGTACCTGGTGGAGACAAAACTTCACATAAAGCTGTTGGAGCTGAGGGATATCAGACTGGCTTTGATGGCCTTCATGCCCTCCATACAGGATGAGACTGTCCTGATCATGACGGACAACACAGTGGCCATGTACTACAACAACAAGAGAAGTGGTGTAGATGCGACTCTTATTATGGGCATTACAGAACAATATCTCCCTGTTGGCAATTCACCTCGCCGAGAATGAGAATAGGATGGCAGGGTTCGGTTTTCCATGAGTGGGAGCTGTGCCTGGAAGTTCTACTAGAGATCTTCGCCCTTTGGGCAACCCCTCAAGTGGATCTGTTTCCCTCCCATGTAAACAGGAACTGTGAACTCTTCTGCTCCAGGGAATTTTCCCAGAGAGCAGCACTGGGGGACAGTTTGGTGGTGGACTAGAACTTCCAGCTCCTGTATGCATTCCCACCAAATCCCGTCATCCCTCAAGTGATCAAGAGGTTAAAGAGGCATGGATCAACCATGATCCTAATGACCCCAGACTGGACCGGGAGAATGTGGTGCCCAGACCTTCTGGACATGGCCATCTTTCCTTTACGTCGTCTTCCCCAGAGGCCAGGCCTTCTCTCTCTCAGGATTGGTTCTTCACTCAAGTGTACACAAGCTCAACCTGAAAGCCTGGCTTCTGAAAGCCTAAATACAGGGACTGGGACCTTCCGGAAAACGTCATGAAGGTGTTGAGTTCGGCCACAAGGCCAGTAACAAAAGCTCTTTACTTCTGCTGCTGAAACAAATTCTGCAGCTGGTGCAGCGCATAGGATGTGGATCCCTTTTTATGTGACACCTGAAGGGTTTTGTCCTTCCTTCTTCATTTGGCAAGACAGTGTGTTCAGATCACCACCATCAGGGGTGACCTATCGCCCTATACATTTTGAAGCGCACTCCAGAGCAAGGATCGCACTTCTTTATCCCCTTGGTTGGTGCAGTATTTAAAAGCACTGACTAACACTTTCCCTCTGACACCCTTTGTGGTACCAGCATGGGACCTAAACTTAGTGTTAACTTTTCTCATGTCTTCCCCATTTGATCTATTACATTTGTGTCCTCTAAGGGTACTATCCTGTAAGACGGCTTTTTGGTCTCCATTTCCTCAGCCCAGAGAGTAAAGGAATTATAGACCCTGCCCTGTAAGCAACCTTCACTATCTTTTCCAATCACAAGGTGACTCTTAGAGTGCGCCCTCTGTTCATCATGAAGGTTGTATTGGAATTCCACCTGTTCTGTTATGTTAGTGGAATTTATAAAGCGCAGCTTTCACCAAAACGGCATCTTGGCACTAATAAGGAAAGAAGAGGAAAAACAGCCTAAAAAAGACGAGTTTTCGATGCTTGTTGGAATGAAGGATTGGTGGGAATTGCCTGCAGAGTACGGGGGAGAGAGTTCCACAGGGAGGCTACTGAGATGGAGAAGGAGTGTCCTCCAATCCAACTAGATTTAAACCTTGGAATAGGGCCTTTGCAGAATGCACAGCTCGCCCAGGAATATATGGGCAGAATTGAGTGCCTTAAATGAAATGCGCTGGGCTACCGGAAGACAGTGCAGCTTCCGTAGCACAGACGAAATGTCCTGCGAAAAGCACCTGTCGCAGACCATTTGTTTCTTAGCCTTCTATCCACCTCATCCATCCAAGGAGGAAGAAAGGCTCCATAGCCTCGACCCCAAGAAGGCTTTGAGTTTCTACAACTCAAGGACAAGACAATTGAGGCTGGAAGATCAGCTTTTCATTTAATATACAAACCATCTCTCGATGGATAGTGCTTTGTTTCCGATGGCTACACCAGAGCACATAGGGAAATTCCTGAAGGTTTCAGGGCTCATTCCACTAGAGGTGTGGCAGCAACCTCCGCTCTCCAAAGAGGGGTACATGGTCCTCTATAAACACATTCACAAAACACTACTGCTGGGACACAGTAACCTCAAATGAGTCTCGTTTTGGCTTGGTTGTCCTCCAGCAAGTGGTGACATAATCGCCATGGAGTTCACTCCTTCCCTCCTCTGTAATGGTTTTTCTGCTATGGGAGTCTATCTAAGATGAGGAATCCATGGGGGAACAAAATCCATTAGAAGAACAAATTACTTACCCCTGGTAATGTTCTTTCTACTGGATGTTCCTCCCACTGATTCTTCATCGCCCTTCCATCCTACCCCACAGTTAAGGAGCTCCCTAATACGAATATACAATCACTGGACATTTTGAAACCAGAGGGTTTCAGAGTAGACATGTTATAAAGTCTACTAGAAAATTCAATAGAATTTTGAAGAAAACTGAGTGTGTGAGAAGATTTCTGAAGCAAAGTTCCTGAGTGGCATGCAGGAAAAAGGGACCAAGGTCACAGGGTGCCGAGCACGGTATTTGTTCCCACATCAATGTCTCTTTCAGTCACAGATGCAACAACTCGATTGGCCATCGACACCAGTGCACACAATGCCCCCTGCAGGGAAAACAGTTTACAAGAGCTTCAAAATAGGAGAAGTAATGTCTCAGCAGAAGTATATATCAATGTCTCCTGACATAATATCTAGCACATATTTCCAGGCCAAGTCAGACTTTGCTGCTAATCTAATATAGGGTTCTTGAGGTGGGTTTAAGGTCAGTCCCATAGGGACTAGTTGTCTTTCGCCTGGCAGAATTATAATTTCCTCAGAGCTATATAATTCAAATCCTATCGACTCTGCTGTGACTACCGTAGGGTTTTTGGGTTTGGGACTTTATCTGGTAAACAATACGGGTCCCCTTCATTTATCAGTCGGAATAGATCCCTCTTCTGACACCATATGTGGAGCATCAGAAGTAAGACATGGGGGCTGTGAGATATTTTAAGCATTATATTTATTCTAAAGTAAAATAAGGGCGAACGCTCCCTAGATCTATGGGGTGTTTCCTACATATGTTACTAATTAAGATGCTCATCAGTCAGGATGAATGCCCAAAAACAAGTATGTTCACTGTCCAAATCTAACCTATCTGACCCTACCACTAAAGTAACTAAGGACAGGAGAATTACTCTCTTGTCCCGGTTTCTGTGTTTTGTGATAGGGTTTCCTATGTTCTTTCATTCTACTCAATAGAACATACACAAATAGTCTCTTGTTATCTTCTGGATTAAGTTCTGTAACTGTTGTGTGGGACTGATCATTTTCTTCTCTCCATCTTTTGCAAACAATCTTATTTTTGTATAAGTTTCTTCTCTCTTTCTTATCATTTTCTAGCCTCACTTCCCAGAGTGCTGTTTCATGTATGAGCTTTATCTTCCTGGTCTCCAGTGTGTGTTTTTCCCAATTGTCTTTATTATAGTTGCGGCACAAGCTTCGAAGTGCTAGCCCCAAAAGCCTGGAACGCCCTCCCACTCAGCCTAAGAAAGGAAGACTCTCACAGCGTTCAGAAGGGCGCTGAAAGCTAAGCTCTTGAACTAGACTGCTTGATTGTGCCTAAGACTGTAGCTCTGTAACCATGGAACAATACACCTGTTGTTGAACATTGTATACTGAACCTGTAATTCTTCCTTTGAAGTACCTGTCTTAAGCTGTATCTAAGTTAATATACTGTAACAGCGCCACAATGCCTCTGAGCCGCTGGGCGCTTTATAAATCCAAATAAATACATAAATAAATATTCTCTTTCTTATCTTCGAGACCTGGTTTGACTTTTTCCTTTTCCAAGGCAACGAGTTCCCAACTCTACACTCTTGCTTTGTGTATATCATGTAGCTCTACCTTTCATGAATATGGGTCTCATTCCTTGGCTTATTTCCAATACTTTTCTCATTAACACTGGGACAAGCTTTGTTTGAGTTATGAGTCCCTCTTAACTGTCTGGTAATTCCAAACCCTGTATTACCTTCTATTTCAAGGGGTAATCTCACCAGTACCGCTAAGGTCTTGGCCTCTCTTCCTGCTTTCGCTTGGCTCTGCAGCTCACGTGTCGTACCGTCTGTTTTACGTGCATATCGTTCTCGTCTTACAAATCGAGCTTGTGCTGTATCTTGGTTCGGGAGTGTGTTTCTCCCGTCAGTGGTATCGGTGCTGTTCTGCAGGCAGACTGCACACCACCTTGTTGGGTGGTCACGCCACTACCAAACTCTCTCTTCAATTGCGTTGTACCTTCTTCCAAATTCAGAGTCTGGTCTCACGGTGTCTTTGCATGTCGGAGTGGCTTACGTGGGCTCTGCGTTCTGCAAGAGCTCTGCCTCCTTCTGCTCTGCTACGCACAGGGGGCTTCCCCTGGTTCTCTCTGCTTTCCGGCTTCTCTCAGCTTCTTGCCCTGTCTCATTGTTGCTCACTCTCTTTTGTCATATCATCCCTTTTCATCATCCTCGTCACAGTCCATTGGAGGGACTGATTTAAAGGGATATTCTTAGTTTCCTGTGTGTAGCATAAATTCAGTTAATCTTTATGGAATTGATAATGTTATGTTAGACAAATCCATATAGGCCATCACTTTGAGGGCATCCGCAAGATCCTCACAGGAACGGGAGCCTTTGTCCCCAAGGGGGGAGTCTCACCCGATGAGGTCCAACTTGCCTCAACCCCTAGGCAGGGTGTTGCGGAGCAGGATCACCTGCCTAGTCTCACAAGGGGGCTCCCCCTTGGGAAGAAGGGATGCATTCCCTCAATTTGTCACAGTGCACAGTACTGCATTCCACTGAAAAGCCTAGGTGCTTAGAAACCACTGCAGTGGTGACTTTCTGCAGTATAATAGCATATTAACATAACCCTTGAATGCTATCCTCAAGTCCGCTGAGAAGAAGTAGAGTTAGCTGGCTAATATATCCCTCCAGATATGCAAGCTCCATTAAAACAACTTGTCTTTTAGAAACTGCCGAGATGCCACAGATTGTGTCATGCTGGCTATTGGCACAGCCACCTTTCTAAGGCACTCTTGCATGTGCACCTCAAACTTCAACCAAAATGTGTCATTGAAATTACTGGTAGTGAAGCCCCCCCAATGAACCCAGTATGATTACCATGGCAGAAACAACAGAGTCATGTTTCATTTCTATGAACCTATAAAGAAACAGTCAGAGGAACCAGCAGAAGATCCCTGTTTGAAAGTGTGGCCACTGAACACACATTTAGTAGGTAACAATATCCTTCTGAACGGAGCATCGATTTACTGGCTCTGGTGAACAATCCCAAATGATAAGTAACATTTATTCACCTTTTCAAGCAAGAGGGCTTCGCCTTCATGATATGATATGATTTGAACCTGTGGTGCTCCGTGTCGTCTTGGTTCAAAGGCGAGCACGTTGCCCCTGAGCTGTCCCCCCGACAATGTATAATGTATCATGTATCAATGGGCATGCTTATGTCCCAAGCAGAGACTAGCATTTGCAGCGGCACAGCCTTCTGGGTTTTCGAGATCTCTGGCACCCAATCATAGTTCCTTGCAGTTCTACCATTTCATTAATCATGACTGCGTTGGTGCTCTGCCCATTTCAGCTCTATGGTCAGTGCTTATGTGAGAACATTAAATACTGTTGGTTTCGACTTCGAACATGCTATTCGACAGCATAGACATGTTTGGCATGAAGGCACATGAAAGCTTACATAAGTTCAAAGTTTCACATCTGGTGGAGAAATCCCTAGGCCTATTTGCTCCCTTTAAATCTAAAAGGAGATGTACACTTTATTTGCTTACCTTCTACTGGTAGGGGCCTTTCACAGCAGTGATACCTCCTACATTAGAGGGTGGAAACACTGCTTATGCTCATTTAGGGGCAGCCATGCACCCAAGCAAAAGGGCTCTACCACTGTGTTTTTAGGACCAGCAGCTCTAACAACCATTTAATTCTTTCAATTGCCATGTCATCACAAGTTTAATGTGGGGGTCATAAACAGACTCTACAAGAAAGCATGGCAGGATATTGCACCAAACAGATGGGTTTTACAGATTGTAGACTAAGGCCACAGCTTCTCTTTCATGTCTAAAACCACCCTAAACAACTTAATGTTGCCTTTGCCTACCCTGCAACAGCTCCTGCTTCAAGAAAGGGTTCTATTTTTGCTGAAGGGAGAGGGGAAGCTGGCTCCAGCAGAGAAAGTCCTTTAAAGGCTGGTATTGCCATTATTTCTTAGATACTAAGATGGATGGTGGTCCAACCCTGCAATAGCCTCGCTCCGTCTTGAGCCTGATCTCGTGAAGTTTCGAAAACTCCTTAAACATTCCTCTTCTCCTCTTCCTTCTCTCTCCCTCTACCCTCTCTGTCCTTCCTTTTTCCACCCAGGCAGCTGACTGGCCGCCTGGTGTACCTCAGAGTCTCACTCGTCGCTGGCACCCTCGCCAGTTCTCTTGCACTTGCCTCTGGGCCTTGAAGTTGCCCGAGCTCTCTGACTGGGCGCCCTTCTTCCACCCTCCCTCACCGCCCCTGCACCTATCCCCCCTACCCTCACCTTCACCTGTGTGAACTCTTGCATGATCTGACTGTACCATGCCCTGAAGATCGTCTATCTGTTTCTCCTTGTCTCCCCTCCCTGCATGGTTGCGCCTCGAAACACTCGTGTATGGGCGCATTACAAATGAACAATAAATAAATAAAAAGATGCTAGGGCTCACAATATCTTGCATCTTTAATGTCCTGGAAGCAAGACTCCAGTTGCAATCTCTACAGTTGTCCCTTAGAAGCCAGTGTTCCCAGTTCAACAAGCGAAATGATCATGGTCCCTCCAAGGACATGCTTTGTTGGGCATCCAATATCGCCCTCCTTCTGAGGTACCCATTCCAACAGTCATGGCCGACAGCCCCCTCCCCAGTCATGGACACATCCCTTATGAGATAGGTAGCTCATCTGTGGGATATTTTGGTGAGCAGTCTCTGGGAATTCCCAGAGAAGTCCATCCACTTCAGGTTTACTAGAACTCAGGGAAGATTTTCTGGCATTGCAATATTTTTCAGAAGTGCAACTGTCCAGGTCTTCACATACAACGCTACTGTCAGACTTTACATCACCAAGTTATGGAGTCACTGAAGCTCTGCAGGGAGGCCATGACCTGTTATGTTGGGCAATTGGACTCTGGGTAAGTCTGACGGTATAAACCCTTGTTGACCGTCCTATTACTCAGGCAGAAATGTTGAGTACACTCCCATAAATAGGAGCAGAGTGGGGAGATTGTGGAGACACCCTTCTCCAGATGAAGCCTTCCCTAGTTCAACTTGTTATAAACCAGCTCAAACAAAATATGCATGAACGTCTGCTCCAGGCAGTACCCTGCATTAGTGAACCCCCTCAGAGTACAGCCTGATGTACACGTCCCTCCTGTTTCCACTGACTGCTTTGGTAGATAATGCAGGCTAGAGCAACCATGCCTCGATCACACCAGACTGGGCTTGGAAGCCATGGACACAGTGGTGCTGAGCATGCGTCTGTGCTCTCGTTATAGAGTCCTATTGATATTATGTCCATTTAGTGCATTCACAAGATATTAGGTCCATAGAATACTCACCTCATAAAATATGTTGACGTTGCTTAACTGAAGATATGATTTTTGTACCATAATTAGACATGAGAATACCGGTTCCTACAGTTATAGATATCAGTGAATGTGGAAGTGCTAATTATGACTGAGCATTTAAAGAAAACACATGTTTACATCTAGTGAATGTACTAAATGGACAGAATATCTACAATTAATACAATGGTTTGCCCTCAAGAAGCTCACAACAGATCATGTGAAAACAGCAGGTTTATAGAGCGAATTAAATGTCGGTAAATGTTGCATGAGCCACAGGAGAATTGTAACCAAAGAATTCATGTTCTTCTTGGAAAAGGGAATCCAAGGGAGTAAATTCTTCCTTGGTTAAGGAAGACTCAGATATGATAAATGTGGTATATGAACATTACATTTTTGTTTGATACTTTTCTAGTACAAATGAAACATGAATAAATAGAAATGTAGTATATGTTCTTGCGTGACAGATTGTTACTTTGTTCATAATCTATTGTGATTTCTGCAGGCACAAGTAGTAGTGAACTTGAGTAAGCTAGTTGCAGCAACTTAGTTGTAATATACTGATTTCATGGTTAGGGATTACCTAGGGACGCTTTCCCTTTTTAAAAAGAATCATGAGCAAGAGTTATATTTGTTTTTCATTTTTTCAAGTGCCAGATTTATGTTTACCGTGCTATGACATTTGCTATTTCTTTTTGGGATCTCAATTTGGTTCTCACTTTTCTTGTGGTAGTTTCGTTTGTGCCTATTGACACATGCTTTCTAGGACAACTCTCAAACAAAGTATCCTTTTTATATCTATTACCTCAGCAGGAAGGGTGCCTGAACTGCAGGACCTTTCCATTTTACCTCCTTTCTTGTAATTCACTAAAGATAAGATCACCCTTCGGGTTCAAACTTTGTTCTTCTGTGGAGTAGTTTCAGAGTTCCATCTTTAACAGAAAATTATCTGTCAGCGTCCTTTTCACCACCTCATCCGTCCAATGCAGAAGATAGGTTCCACAGGTTAGACCCTAAAATTCTGTCTCTAGCACAAATTAATTTTGAGTAGGCAGCTATTCCTAGGCTTTTCAGGGCCTAAAAAGTCAAAGGGCCTCATTACGAGTCCGGTGGTAACTGAGGTGGTAAAACCGCCTGGTTACCACCGGACTCGTATTACCATTCCGCCTCCGTGATTCCCGGAATTACCGGGGCATTACAACCCCGGTTTTCTGGGAATCACGGAGGCGGAATGGTGTTAATCCCCATTCCCATTGAGTCCTATGGGACTCAATGGGAATGGGGATCATGGAAACACCGGCAGCATCTCGTAATGCTGCCGGTGTTACCTCATCCGCCTGCAGGCGGGCGGTGGTAAACCCGCCAGGTCAAACCTGACGGGAACATCACCTCCCGCCTGCAGGAGTCGGGATCAGGCAGTCTGGAAACAATGGTGGCAGCGGGTTTACCGCCACCGTTATTTCCGGACCGCCTGATTTGTAATGAGGCCCAAAGACATTATTTGCTAAGAGCTGGGGGGAAATCCGCCAAGGTCATGATCTGGCGGACCCTTAAATGCGGTGGTAATAACGCTACCGCTGAATTTAACGGTTACCGCCAGACTCGTGATGAGGCCCATAAATTGTATCACTCCACTCAGACTACATCATATCATGACACACATAAAAGGAAAAGGAAAACAGGATGGTGCAGGCCAAAGCAATATACGTCTTCCCCAGCATTGTTTTCAGAGTATTTATCCAATCCAGTCTAGGAAAAATCAAAAGAAAGCATATGTTTAACAATGCACTACTCAGTGAGCAGTAATCAGGAGGAGCTGCTTTGTGCAAGTCTCGGGTAGATGTACATTACACATACAAATCAAAAGCAGTAATAAGAAAAAAACAGATGGCATCAGATAGTAGGAATCAAAGCATTAACTTAGACATCATTACTTCCATAGCAAATACAAAACGATACATACACATGTAAGTATAAATATTAATATTTATACAAAGGTTGGGTCAATGAGTCTATCTCTATTGCTGAATCGATAGCCCTAAATGTGTGATGAGACCCATCAGCACTATAAGATCAAACATATTTTTCAAACAAAGCCCATATCTTATCCACCATGAATGACTGCTGTCTCTTTTTATAACAATTCCTTTCATAAACACATGACTGCCATAACCCTTTACTAGAATTGACTCTCGGCGGATCTTTCGATTTCAGTAAGGTAAGTATTGCCTTTTTTTTCAGGGTTCCCTTCATGCCAGCACTCAACATATTTACTGAACAAAAAGGAAGTAGGCGTGAATTCAGGAGAACAACCGCTTATACTCTAAATTGTGGCTAATACAGAATCCCAAAACGTTTGCAGACGTGGAAATTGCCCCAGCATTTGGCCTAATACTTCTATATTCCCCACCCTCTATAGCAGCTGGGACTCTGAACGAATCCATTGAATGCAATTTAGATGGTGAATAGTATATAAGTTGGATGATTTTAAATTGAATTTCCCTATATTTCAAATTATAAGACATGTGTTTGATCAGAGAAAAATATATGTAAACATTACTGTCTACAGGGAGTCCCAGGTCCGCAGCCCATTAATCAACCAATAGGTTAATTGTGCACTGTTCAGTGTACACAAACATAGAGATTGCACACTTTTGGGAAGATATCAGCAAGCATCATGAGACATCTCTAGTTGGTAGAGTGGCCCTGTCATGTGTATTATCTGTTATATCTTTTTTAATATTATGAACCAGGCCATATGCAATGGCAATCCACTTTGGAGAACCTGAGTTGCTCCTTAACATCCTGAAATGATTTAGGTACTTATGGTCCTTTTGACCAGAACATTTTGGAAAGTGTCCCAAACCTAAAAACCCACCATAATTTATCAACTCAAATTTTTCAGGATTTGATGAATGTACCATTTCTAGGCTTTCACTTGATTATTACCAATGCATTTTCTCTCTCGCACTCTGTGCTTTGGAAATAGCCAATTCCATGGCCACCCCCCACGCACCCCTGCATGCATCTGCCTTCACATACAACTTGAATGACACATTGCTTAGGCCATAAGAATTTAGCTACCTTTCATGACAAACAATTCAAAGGGAAGCTACACACATAACTGACTCGCCACCCATACAGATGCCAATTATACATGGCTGGCTAGCAGGGACTCGGCTAAGCCCTTGTAAACACATAACTTTCCCATACTTCGGTCCCTAAGAGGGCGTTCAACCTACAGCGCTTTGGGACCATACCCATAGTGAAAGGCACTATAAACATTACAAAATAAAATAAATGAAATAAAAAATGAGATAAAGAATCTGGGGGTTATACTGGATAACACATGCACACTAAAAAGACAAATCAATGCAGTGATTAAATCCTGCTTCTTCTTACTTAAGAAGATCAGACCCATATTTCAATTCCTATCCTTTCCCCAATAGGTGACTACTACGAACTCCCATATTCTATCCAGAATGGGCTTTATTAATAGCACTTATCTGGGTATATCTGTGTATATCTAAAGCTTTGCTCCAATGTCTTCAAAGAGTGCAGGATGCTGCTGCCAGAATCCTCATCAAAGTGAAAACATTTGACCACATTACTACTGCTCTGAGGTCCTTATATTGGCGTCTGGTAAAAAAGCGGATAGCCGGCAAAAGTATGTGTATGGTATTCAAGATTCTACATTTGCCAGGATCATCCCCGTTCACAGATCCATTCTAATTCCACACGGCTCAACAGACTCTCAGAATTAATCAAACTAACACTATAACCGTTCCACTCTATTAAAAGGAGAAGGCCGGTCACTCTTTCTCGTTCAATGCAGTAAGAATGTGGTCATTACCCTCAATGTTGCGCAGTGAAACCAACTTGCAAAAATTCCGGAAACAGTTGAAAACATACTTATACAATCATAGCTAAATTGAAATATATTACGTAAGGAAAGCTTGCATCTGTTTTTGAGTGCCAAGCTGCCCCCGGGTGATAGCATACTTTACTAAAACACCTATTAACATGACATAACAATCCGTAAAAAAAAGTCTCCAAACATTTTGTCCAGCAATATCAATGCTGCTCTAACAGTTAGCCAAAAGGAGATAGTCCTTATTTCAACAGATAGATGCTTAAGGTCTGCATGCCATCTCCTTATATAATATTCCATGAACCTTAACATTTTCGGGTGTACTTTCTGAGGGTAAAGCAAGGATTTCTTTTGGCATAAAAGGGTGAAAAATAGACAGGTTGATCTCTCTCCACACAAATTGTCCTCCACAGTGAGCCATCTTTTGGCCCAATATTAGTTGTGCAGCTAGGAATTTTGGCTTCAATGCCGGGGGTGCTAAACCACCATCTTTCTTCTCATCCTGCGAGACCCTAATAGTCTGACAAGTTTTTTTGTGCCTCCAAATGAACCTCTGAGCATTACTTTTTCTCTGAGTCTCAAATACATTTTAATAGGCTGGGGTACTGAGATCTTTAGGGCCTGTTAGACCAGTTTAGGTAGAGTATTCATTTTCATTGCACCTATGTGGCCAATCAAAGAGAGTGAGAGCACGTTCCATTTGTTTTGACAGGTTTTGATTTTAAACACAACTTGGGCATAATACATTGACACCAATTCCTTATGATTGATAATGGCATGTAGGCCTAAGTACCTAAAAGCTTTGGATTGCAATTTAAAGAGTGCAACCCCCAGGGTCCCACAGAATGTCTGTCCGAAGTGGCAGTTCTTTTGATTTGTCAAAATGTATTTTTTGTAACCTGCTGCAGGCCCATATTCCCTTAGGAGATTGGTGAAATATGGCAGATTCATAGATCAATGCCTAATATAGAGGACGGCATTGTCTGCATAAAGTGAGTTCCTATATCCATATACCCCAGAACAATCCCCTCAAAATGTGGATCTGCTCTTATGTCACTTGCCAAATGATAAATCGCTTTAGCACACTGAAGCTCGGAAACCCTATATCAAGCAAAAAGGCAGGGCAAACAAAGCCATTTATGAGGAGTGATGCCCTAGGCTGTTGGTACAGCAATTTGATCACATCTAGAAAGTATTCCTCAAAGCTGAAGTTTGCCGAAACAGCAAACATATAATCCCACCTAACTCGATCAAAGGCTTTTTCGGCATCAATGGATAACACTACATCGTCCATATTAGCCGGTGCTTTTACTACATTCATCAGCTATCTCATATTGCCAGTAGAATGCCTAACAACCACAGGCCCTCACATTTCATGGTGGACTAACTCAGGCAATAGACACTTCAAACACAAAGGAAAACACTTAGCAAAGATTTTAGATTTCTTGTTGATTAATAATATTGGTCTATATGAACTGCAACAGGTGGTATCCCTCCCAGTTTCATAAAAAAGTACAATATTTGCTTTGCTCCTACTGATAAGTATATATCCCATCTCCCATCCATCAGCAAACAGACCAGCAATTCAGGGAGCTAGGGAGTTTGTAAAAGCCGTGTGTAAATCAATAGGAATGCTGTCTGCAGATTTACCCTGAGCTAAGGAGGAGATGGCCTTAACAATGTCAGTGTGCATCAATAGTGTGTTTAGATATTGAAAGTCATCCTTAGGGTTCTAAGGTAGATTAGTATCTTACAAATATGCTTGCACCAGGCATGAGATAGTCAACAGGGGGAGGGGAGCAGCAAATACTTCTGTACAATATATCATAAAACACTGATAAATATCCCAAACTCCCACAACTAATACACCTTCCTTTTTCTGTGTTGATTCAATGATCCTGGCTTGTTGTTAGCATTTTAATGAGAAGGCTGAGCATCTAGCGCGTGTTTATCCACTCTAGATACCACTCGCTGAGGTTCGCCTCTCACAACAATGGCATCTATGAGCAGCTGGGTTTCAGGCTTGTGTGGGAACATTGGCCACAACCGCTTTGCAGCAGCCTTTATTCTATAATATTGGAAGGCAACCGTTGGGCCGCTACCAAGTTTAGCCATATAGTCCTAAAGAGGCAGAGGCACAAAACACCCAATTGGAAAGAGGTCACCCAGTGTCAAATCGGTGCCAGCTCCCCAGGATTTTTGCCAGTCACGATGCCAGCAAAAGTACTACAGGACAAACCTACAAATGTCCATAATGGGACATTTGAATGGAAGGGCACGTGAGACCCAGTCTTTAAAATAGCCTAGCCCAGGCGTTAACCGTGGTGTGTATTGTATCAAAAGTGCAGGGGTCTATGTGTTTACCACTGAGAATGACTGCCTTAAGGTTAGAGGGGGAAGCGCTCCGTCTCTCAAGTGCCAGATGTATCACCTCAGTCCCTGAAGAGTACCAGTGCCTGTGACACCAAATACTATAATTCCATATCAGGGTCCACCAGACTGCCCTACTCATATTGCTCTGTAAGGCTGTGGGTTGATACGTGGCATATGTTCAGGCCACTTATGAGCACTGGCTCCTATTTTGTGGATTTTCCTTCACCAGGTTGTAGCAGAATGCGGATTGTGTAGGATGTAGAGAAGCTGCGTACTAGCTTGGGCTCTCCTTTCGGGTTCTCTATCTCTCTCCAACTGCTGTTGTTCTGTGGGTAGTATACTTGCTTAGTTATTGCTTCTTTGACAGTTCTAGGAAAAAGAGAAAGATTTTGGCCCATATTTTTTGTCACAAGTTATGGGGTGAAGTAAGATGGTACTTTTGACAAATCAACTTCAGGGGGCACCAGTGGTCCAGGGATGAATATTGGTTTCTAAACCATCAATCAGCCCCACACCTCTCGTTCACCAGAAGGGATTCGAACAGATTGGAAACACAAGCAAATTATAAACCTCCTTGCCCAATTTTGGTAACATGGACAGAACGGCAGGCTTATTTCTGCAAGGTTGAGGATCGTTGGTTAGTTGCAACACAGCGAAAATACTATTATTACCCAATTATAAAAGGGCTGTCCAGTCAAGGTAGAATACACATATCTACTTTATTATGATTATTACAATTGTTATAGAACACTACAAAATACAACCCACCCTGTGAAAGAATGCAGAGGACAGACAGTTTCAAAGAAGGAAAAGGGATGCACTCTGAATACTGACAGGAGGGTAGTCTGTATAGTAATTCATCACAATAGTTCAAGGATACTTGAGTTCAACACAAAGGGAGCAATGGGTCGTAAAATGTCACTAGGGGCCTTCGAAAAAGGACCAGGGGGACAAAACCACGATGTACCTTGTGCTGTAGAAGTTCTTGGTGCTCAACAGGGTCGAGTCAGTTTCAGGGCACTTTGCAGCTTCTGTGACAGAGTTCAAGACGGGAGACAGCTGTGGGTTTCAGGCAGCAGGCAGTTCTGCGAGCAAGGCTGGATGGACGGCTGTTCGACATGGTAGCTCGGGGTCAGGAATCATTGTCTCAGTGCTGTTCGAAAGTTCTGAAGCACTGGTCGAGGCGTCTTGGACAGCTTTACCGACTGCAGCATAACCAGAGTCAGCGGTGCAGTCGGTTGCAGCTCGAGGGACTCGTCTGGCTCGAAAATGTCCTTTGAGGACATCATTAGATGCTTGTTGATGCATTCCTCCTAGCTTCTTCATTGGGCACTTGTCCTTTAAGGCGGACAGCCCAAGGCTTTGGAGAGTGTTCTAGGCAACTGCCTTGTCTTGGTTTGGGTCAGAGACTCTCTGGAACTTCCCACCTAGGAAGCTTTCTGCAGAGCCTAGCAGGACACGTTGTGTTCCGGCTGACTACCGGTTCTGGAGCTGCTGTAGGGTCCTGGATTCAGTATCTCCCTCTGTTCCCTTGGAGATGTTTATGGGAGGGATTTTGCTTCACTCTTGGAAATTCTGGCCTTCCTTCACTGGCGAAAGATATAAGGCAGGCTGTACCTTCAGCCAGGGTCCACTGCTGAGTTCTTCTTGTTACTCCTTGCAAAGTCTTCAGATGATCTTCCAAAACTGGGGTTTTACCCTCGTTTAAAGCCAAATGCGCCCCAGTGATTGGTGTAGACTAACCTACCTTAATGAACCAATCCTGGGTCCCACCAACAATCTCCTGTAGGTCATAACCAGAGTGCTTTGCAACATAAAAGGGGTGAAAACATGTAATACTAAGTACCACCCATCTGCCTGTCTGTTGTGAAACAAAGGGTCTCTCTGGTTAATTAAGCTCTCTTTGGTTCCTGATTAAAGCGGCAGGTCTACCTTGAAGCTGCAGCAGGACCAGACTTTTGGTCGCTGCCAAGCCACATACTCGTACCTTCTGAATGGAGTAGCCCTGCAGGGATGACTCTTGTAAATACATATTCCCAGACGTGACAGGTCACTGCCCTTGATACTGAGAGGCGGGAGCTGGCTTCATGTTAACACAGTGCATATGAAAGGTTATTGGGGTTTTCCTGTCTTGTTAGTCCTGTGACCAGGCCTCACATGGGCCTGCTTGAATTAACTCTGATTAGTTTGTGAAGCTGCCATCTGCAGCTAACAAAGGACAGGACAGATCCATGGAGCCTGTGTTAGTTAATTAGGCTGCCATGGCAGTAGGAACGTTTTGCCCTCCCCTTTCTGAGATGTCTTGATGTACTCCTGGCGGTCATATCTCAACTAAATATGACAGGCGGGATGATGCCTGCAGCCTGTGCCCACTCAGAATACACAGGTCTATGTGTATTTCATGCAGTGAGCATAGGAAAATGTATGCATATTAGTCGCACACATTTTCCAGAGGTTGATCTACCATCATTCAATTTCAGTTAAAATTTCAAAAAAGCCCAGGCGAGCTCACACCCACCATGCGGATGTTCAAATTCCTCACAGTATTACACATATAAAGACGGACACTTAGGGAGGGGGCAGGAATTGGAGGTCCTCCCAACTGCAACCATCCCATTATAGGGTAGACCTGGCTCTGGATTCCTCTCCGTAGGCCTCCTAACCAAGGCAGAGAGGGGTCCCATCTCAACATCTGACTACTGACTTTGTTACACAGGTCACATTTCGTCCCACAAAACCGTTGTTCAGATTAAGAAGTGATGGGGAATTAGCTGGAGACAAGGCCTGTGCTTTAAAATTGTTGGAGTCACATGAAAAGTTGTATCCCACTTAAGTAGCTTGCATTTACGTTGAAAATAATGAATTGTTTTTTATGTAATCTTTTTCCATGGGGATGGAGTGTGCCCATGCTGCAGAGATTCCGTCATGCCCATCTGTGAAGGAGCTTTAAGGCGTGCACCTGGTTTAGCATCAGGTGGTAACAGATTGTGTTGCCTAACAAATGACTGGCCTCCTCAGGAGTTTGATCATTATAACAGTCTGATATAAAATGCACCAAAATAACTGGAAACCTCAGGTAACAACACTGTCGAAAACCATTCAGTGCCTCACAAGGTGGGTTAAATTCTTTGTCTCTTACAGGCCAGTGATAAAAAATCATCGAAGAGGCAAACTGTGTCTCAATCCCGTATGGCCCCACCTTTTGGCAAAAGGCCTTCATGATTGCAACTTTATGCTGGAAGTTTAAGGATCGCATTGCTATAATCCAAGGTTTAAGATCTATAAAATATTGTAATTGCTAGTAGTAGTTTGTTAGGCTTTTATGTTACTAACTTTTATTTTACTAACTCAAGTTTTGTAAAGGTTTGAATAAACCAAAAACAATAAAAAATAAAATAATCCAAGGTTTATTTATTTTAATTTTTATTGAGGATTTGTAAGGCACTTTATACAACCGAATTGTGTTTCAAAGACCACAAGGATAAATGGGAAAGGAATAGAGGAAACATACAGTACTATACAGTCGTGGTCCTACTATGCCTTGTGGCATTCGGCTGTGCAAGTGCATTGAGGAGAAGCGTGGGGGATGGGGATGAAAGGAGAAGCAGAGGAGTGGACAGGTGCTGGAGGAGGGCCCAGGAGAGAAGTGCTAAGGGGAGCCAAGGAGGAGAACCTCAGGCTAAGTGCTATTACAGGCGACTCTCAAGGGTGGGATGTGGAGCCACGAAGCAGGGGCCTGCAGGGCAGTGCAGTGTGGATGGGGGGCTGCTGGTATTGACTGGGAGGAGGGCCTGGTATCCTGAGAGATTCATGAGGATCAGGCCACCAGTCACAGTTGCAGCAGAGACGTTCTTATGGGAGGGCAAAAGGGGCACTTGCCCAGGGCCCCCACCTTGGAGGGGGCCCCACAAGGCGTGCTGATCTAAAGAAGTAAGACTCCTTTGTTCACCAGACATAAATAGCACACATCAGGATATTTTACAGTATGGTGCTGAGGCTCTAATCCTATTACCTGTCTGTTTTGGGAAGTACATTCTGCCTCGATCAATTCATCATGTAATTCTTTCTGTGTTCACTGTGGTGTATTGGGAATTGTGTTCATCATGCGCAATATCCAATTTTGAAATGCATGTTGGTAAATTGAGTGCCACAATGGTTCAGAGGTTATCTCAGTAGCTCTTCAGAGAGATTTCCTTCTCAGGGTATGATCTTCAAAATGGCCTCTTTCATGATTTCACTGGCTATAGTGTTGCTTCCACTATAATAGTGAGCATTGATATATTGCACACCAAAGTCACTTTATTCTTTTGATCTCTAATGGCAACACTATTTCAAAACCATATCCCACGTATAATCTCAGTCTGTCTGGATACAGACACCTTCCTGGTAGCTTCTAAGCTGCAGCAACTATCCATGCTATTGTATGTGTAGATTTCTCCTTCCTATCAATTGGTCGCCTCTATCCATGCTTGATCATGTTTGTGTTCTGTGAGGCAGCAAATGTGAGTTCCCTGTCTATTCTGGGTTACATATACCTTTTAGGTACAGTCCTGCATCAATACTACAGGCCGCATACCTTCCTGGATGAGAATGATAAAAAAAAGTCTCCTGTATCTATGCTAGAACAGAAGTCACCTCATCAGAACTGATAATATTGGCCTTCAAATAATACTTGGTTATCATTCTGATTAGAGCAAGAATGAAGTGTGTAAGGGGACTTAAAGGGAGTAAACATCCTTAGTTGGATTGCTGTGAGGCAGCATATCAACCTATGGGGTGTGATTGCGGCGGGGGCGTCGGGGTAGATATTCTTGATCAGTTAATTTGTTTGGTTTGGTGGAGGGGGGCTCCAAAGATGTCCGTACCCAGGGCCCCAAAAGGGGTTAAGATGGCCCTGAGTGGCAGTGGGGTGCTTGGAAGGGAAGGGAAATAGGGAAAGAGGTAGAGAAGAGCAGAGTTTTGAGCAGTTTCCGCAACTTAAGGAGGTCCGGCTCAAGTATGAGAGGGGCAGGGAGGCTGTCCAAAGGGAGGCACCAGCCGTGGAGAGAGACCTGCCTCCCACTCTGTGCTTGGAGAAGCGTTTGACAGTCAGAGAGTTGGAATTAGAGGAGCGTAGGGCTCTAGCAGGAGAGTATTTAGGGAGGGAAAGTTGGAGATAGTGTGGTACCAGGCCACAGAAGGCTGTGTGGATGATCCAGAGGTTCTTGAATTTGATCTTTGCCGCCCCAGGAGCCGTGTAGAGATTTTAGGGCTTAGAGATATTGTCCCTGGACTT
Source organism: Ambystoma mexicanum (assembly GCF_040938575.1). NCBI lineage: Eukaryota > Metazoa > Chordata > Amphibia > Caudata > Ambystomatidae > Ambystoma > Ambystoma mexicanum. The sequence goes on from NC_090929.1 coordinate 1,295,725,805, forward strand.
GAGGCCAAGGATAAGTCTTGCAGCCCTATTCGGGATTAGCTGAAGGGGGCGAAATAAGGAAAGAGGAATATTGAGAAAGAGGCTGTTGCAGTAGTCCATCCTGGGGAGGCCCAAAGCTCTGGAGATATTGAGCTTCTGGGGGAAGGTGAGAAAACGAAGAATGCCTCTGTAGAGGTGGAGTTGGAAGTGGGACTTCTTGGTAAGATCCATGATGTGAAGGCTGAAGAAGAGAGCAGAGTCGAAGATGACGGCAAGGTTTTTGGCCTCACAAGATGGTGGGGGTAGAGGGCCCAAAGAGGGTGGCCAGGGTGTAGGAGGAAAAGAGGGCACAGTTTTTCCAATGAAGAGGATGTTCGTCTTACTGCCATTGAGACAGAGATCATTCGCTGCACACCCTGCCTGAATGGCGGACAACAGACAGTCGAGATGAGAAAGGAGGAAGAGGGGGAAGCTTTCCATGTTAAAAAGTTGCCATCATAAATCCTGCGGTAAAACATTCTGAATTATTTTCATTTTTAAAAAACTATATATATATGTGTGTGTGCTTTATACAAGCTCTGAGCAACGCAGCCCCTAGTTATCTCACAGACAGATTCCAGAGGAGAATTTCCACCAGACCATCGAGAACAGTTAATACCAATAGCCTTATCATTCCAAGATTTAAGTTGTTTAAGGTCAGGGGCAGCAGTTTCCCAGTTAGAGCGGCACAACTGTGGAACTCCCTGCTCCATCCTATAAGAAAAGATCAGCCCTACCTTAAATTCAGAAACAACTATACAAATTGGCTGAAATCTCTGGACAGTTAGCGTCACACTAGTGCACACATGACTCCCTGTACATACACATGTATCCTTTTGTCGATTATGTACATCTTCTCATATGTATCTATTTATTTGACCTTCCACTGCCTTGTATATTCATCTCTGCTGTTCATTTATGTAACCTATGTAACCTTGTAACTTAAGTCTCGCATATTCTGTACTGTTGTGCCCTGTTGCCTCTGGGATTAGGCGCGCATTATACATGAATAAACAAACACAAAAACAAACAAACATATGTGAAAATAGTGCATTTAAAAAAAAAAAAAAGAAATTGCCCATTTTTTTACCACAGGATAATCTGTGATTTTATTACTGGATAGCAGGGGAAGTAGAGGGAAGTTTGATGGAAAGCTGTGTCATCAGCATAACACGGGAAATGAGGAGATCAGGTGAGAAAGAGGGCTGAGATAGATATTGAAGAGCCATAGCAATAGGATATAGCCCTTGGGATGCCAGAGGGTGATGGTGGAGGAGAAAGGACCCAGTTGCAGCTGGGAAGGATGGTTAGTGAGGAAAGAGTTCAGCCAATCCAGTGCCTGGTCAGTGATGCCAAAGGTGTCAGAGTTGTTTTAGGAGGATGGAATGTTTGACCGTGTCAAAGGCAGGGGAGAGATTGAGGAGAATGAGAACAGCAGGAGAGTTGAAGTCGAGATTTACGAGCATGGTTTCATGGGCGTTCAGGAGAGCAGGTTCTTTGTCTCTGGATGCCTGAAATTCAGACTGATGATCATGAATGTAACCAACAAGATCAGTGTGGAGGGCAGTTGGAGGAGGACCACATTTTAAAGAAATTGCCAGGAAGAAGGTAGTTTAGATAGGGCGATAGCCGGGCAAGAGAGGTCAGAAGCAAGAGGGGTCAACAGAGGGCTTTTTTAAGAGCGGGTGCACAAGGGAGTGCTTGAGGGATAGATGGAAAGAGTCAGTGGTGAAGAAGTGGCGGGTGAGAGATGCGATTTTGTCCTTAATGGTTCTGGAGGAGTAGGGGAGCACCTTTTTGGAGGAGGCCTCCATAGAGCGACCACTTTAGAGATCTCATCCGCTGCAATGGGCGGAAGGGAGTAGAGAGAGGGAGGTCGGAGGAGGGCCCAATGGAGGCAGGAGAACAGGCATGGGAGATGAGATGGGGTGGAGAAGAGTGAGGACAAGATGTCCTGAGGTTTGGATGTGTAGTGCGAGGCCAAGGCAGTGTAGAGAGCCTGGGAAGAAAGGAGAGAGGTGGAGACTGCAAGTGGATTGGCGAGGTCAAGCAGATTTTGAAAAGTCAGCAGTGTTAGTGGCTCCAGAGATGCAGGCTTGGATGTGGGCCCGCTTCTTGGAGTGTACAGAGAAGTGATATTGCCATTGGAGCAGGCAGCAGGCCAGTTTGTCAGAGGATAAGCCCAAGGTCTGCCACTTCCTTTCAGCAACTCTGCATTTGCGTTTCAGAGATGCTAGATCAGAGACATACCCGCTGTTCTTGGTGGCAGGTTTTTAGGCAGATCCTCATGACAGGGGCAAGGATATCAAGGGTGTTAGAGATGGCAAGGTGCATGTTAGCAAGGACCGCGTCAGAGGGAGAGTCAGGAGTGGTGGTGGAATGAAGGTGGGAGGCAAAAGCAGCAACTGACACTCACTTGCCCTTATCCATTTTTAGGAGAGGGGCTTGATGTGCTTGTTCAATTACATATTCCCTCAAATTCACAAACTGTAGTTTTTCCTGCATCAGCCTGTATACAAAGCTGTCTAGACCTGTACTCTGTGTTTTCAGAGACACCAACTACACGCACAGTGTTTCTTGTAGAGTCATTTTCTTGGTCTTCAATTTTCATGTTGAGGCGTTGGATTTCTTAAATTGCCCAGTAGAGAATGTCATAATTTTCATCAACACCAATTATGCATTTTTTTTCTGCAGTATGTCGTGACTGTTGATTTATACACGTGTTGACCTCCTTGATTTTTTCATTATATCTTGTGTTGTAGTATTATGTTTTTGCATGCACCGATTCAGCATCTTTGTCTCAGTAAGTATTGCTTGCAACTGTGAGTTTTGGTGCAAAATGACTTGACGTCAGTAGGATCTGAACGAGGTTGACATAGACTTTGATGTACTCCTGCTATGGAAACATTTGGGATCTAACTCTGATCAGTGTAGATTAATAGCCAGATACCAAAGGGCTGAAAATAGTACACTATGTCATTGATTCCTACAGTAAGAGCTCTAATTTACCATTAGTGCTATCCCCACACAGTACCTGTAACCTTCCATCTTAGCCACATACTCCGCTCCACAGAACCACTTTGTTGCTGCAACTTTCAAGGACTGTATTTAGCCCTCTCAACCAAGGGTGAGACCCTCCTGTCCCTCCACTCTGTAGTTGCTATGCAACACACTCACCTCCTGTGTGACCAATTTGTATATCTTGCTCTCGAATGTCTCACGTGGAGCGGTCAAGCTGGAGGATCCATTTTAACTTGCTCATTGATGCTGCAGCGAGTATATATTGCAGGGCTGTGATCCACCTCCCCCATCCAGGAAAGCTTGGGGATTTCACCTTCATTGATAATCTTTCACTACATCCTTTGTGCGCACCATCTAACAAGCAGAGCACTCTGTAGTCCATGCCTGGTCCCCACTGGCCACCACAACTCCCATCTCTTGCACCTTGCCATGACTGCAGAAGAGAGCTGTTCATATAGACGATGGGGTAATTAGTAAATTCCTGGTGACAAATTGGGATGACGGGAGAACGGAAAATTGATTTTGGGCCAAAGCTCTATGTTCAGTAACTCACTTCACCTCACTTTTACAACACATCAACACCTTTTTCACACCTGTCACCCTACTGAAACTCTCCCTATTCCTGAAAATACACCACACAACAACCAATTACACGACCCACACATGACTACAGCACTGACTCTAAAATCATACAGCAGAATGTACACCTCCTCCAATAACTCAATCAATCACAACACGCTCAGATTCCAAGCCTACACCACATGCAGACAAATAACCTATACAGACTCACATACCAGAACACACACTTAAAGGCAAACCCAACACACTGTGACCATTTTTTTACTGAAACTGCCAATAGAACAGCAAAAGTACTCTTGCGCTCTCCCTCTCACAAACCCTCCCCTCCACTGCTCTGTTTTTAGATCTGTCAGAGTGTCTGGAGACCATGAAAATGGCAGTGGTGAGTGGTTTAAATCACATTAACATATCATAAAATAACATAACATTACGTTAATTCAACATTACTGTGCTTAAGTGCAAAGCAAACGAGCATTGGCAAACAAAACTGTTTTGCCTATTGTGTTGGCATTTGGCAGGCATTTGGAACGGCCAAATTGGTACTACCTGGCCATAAAATGACAACAGGTGGACAATGTTGTGAGGATTTGGGCATGTGATACCAGTGTCTGGCAAATGCCTATCTAATACCTATACACAAGCTGAAACCGTTGGCTTTGTCAGTGCTTCTTTTTACCAGGTCTTCAGTGCAAGGAAAACATATAAATCAAGTGGCTGAAGGCAAACCTGTTTAATCAGTTTTCATTACACCAGTAGAGCAGAGGTCTTCAAGCTGTGGGGCGAGCCCCCCCCCCGCCCCACCAGGTGGCCGAATAGGTGATGCAGAGGAGGGGGAAGAGGAGAGAGAAGGGGGTGGGGAATGAGAGACAGAATTAAAAGACAATGCAGACACTGGGCACCGCTAAGTTCAAAAGTAACAGGACAGAATGAAAACACAATGCAACCACTGGGCACAGCTATGTTCAGAATTAGCAGGACAGAATGAAAACACAATGCAGCCACCAATGAAAAAGTGGCCCACAGTTGCAAATGGATATTCATTCCTTTAGTCACAGACTGTTTGAATAATACCCAAGGGGATGTTTTCAGTTAAAATGTAAGCTAATTGTGAGATTTAAAGAATATTTATTCAGCAACAATGGTCCAAACTACTAGCTGCATAGTAAAGTAACTCATCAAACTGGGCCACATTGGCCAGAAAAGTGGCCCATTTTGACTTAGCCCACGCTAGCATTTTGCATTTTTGGTACAGGCATTGCCCTATAGGCCAGTCCGTAATGGGCGAGGGTGCATCCACCCAGTAGCCCCCTCACCCATTATGGAGGAGCCAAAGAGGCAGCCCACTGAACCACTGAGACCTCCCTCAGCTGTTTTTTCCAGCTGAGGGAGTGCTCCTGGGCTGGCTGAACTGTCGAAGGGAAACACTGTTTTCCCTTTGACAGTTCAGTTCCCCAGCTGTACATGCTCACTGAGCCATGCAAGGCTAGGAGCGATTTCCTTCGCCAGCCTTGCATAACTCATTAGAAATGCTGGCAGAAGAGCTGGCAGCTCCTGCGCCTCCTCGCACATACGGACAGAGCAGCCTAAAGCGGGGCGTTTCAGCACCCACGCGCAGGCACCTACAGAAGGTATGTTTATGTTCATTTATTTTGTATTTGAATATGTGTATGGATAATTGTATGCTTGTGTTATGAGTGTGTGTTAGGTGATGGGTGCTCATGTGAATGATAGTGATTGCTGTGTGAATGTTTGATTTGGTCCTTTGAGCTGATTTTGGCGAGTGGGGGGTTTAATGGGTCGGAGGGTTGTACAACAAAAACATTTTAAAATACCTTTGTTGCACAATCCCTCTACCCCCTGCCAATATCTGCTTTCTTCTGAGGAGCTATGGAGCCCAAGGGACAGGGATGGTATTTTTTTACTGGATAGCTATCACAGATGTCCAGTCAAAAATACCATGCTTTTCCCCTTGGCCCCCCCGTGCCTTGCATACACAAATAATCATGTTGATTGTGTTAGGCACTTTGTGGTCCAGGGGACAGGGATGGTATCTTTTCACTGGACATCTATCATAGATGTCTGGTAAAAAATATCATGCCTGCCCCCTGGGCCCCCTGCGCCACTTGTAAACTGTTTGGCTTTTTTCCGATTTTTTTAAGTATGCTCTAAAATGTTACATTTGAACCCATTGTTTTCAAAATATTTACGGGGGGGAGAACCCATGAACCCACCTTCATTGGTTCTGGCTCCCACGCTGCGCTCGGTCACTATGGCATATCTGGTAGAAATATTTATGCCCCTCCATTTAAAAAATTGTCGACTGAGCAGGATGGGTAAGCCCAGGGACTGTGGTGGGAGCCGATTGGGCGGGAGCCATGGGATAGTGGTGGGCGCAGGGTTTGGAGAGCACAGGGTCTGTGGTGGGGTGGGGAGAGCACAGGGACTGGGCTAGGAGTGGGGATGAGGGAGTACAGAGACTGTGATGGGAGCAGGTGGGGGAGCCCAGGGACTATACTTGGAGCAGGGTGCGGTGACGACGCACAATAGTTCATTGCCATTTGAACTTACTGTCCATTTGGCATTTTTGGGGGGCCCCCAAACAATTATCTCTATGCAGACTGCTTAGAAATAACACTGACAGGCCACAATGTAAATTACTGCTTGATAAAGAAACTCAAGATGTGTTTTGGATGGGAAGGGGCAGTTAGTAGGTGGGAATGGTCAGTGGGTGGGTAATTTGACCACACAAAACGCACAAGCTATGTTTCTCTTGTCGCATCTCATCTTCGTCCTAGCTATACCTCAGTACATTATTATTATAAATAATACATAATATAATATTATTTATAAATAATAAACTAAACTAAACAATGGTTTCAGCTCTTCTGGGCTCAGAAGTTAGTTTTAAGGGGCTGAGAAAAGCCAATCACTGCGTGTCCATTGCTGCTTGCCGTCTCAGGTATAGGCTTTTGATCTTCCTGGAACCGGCCACCTTTTTTCCAGATCCAGATCCAGCCAAATCCTGTCCTATATGTGCACTGTTTATTAAAGTATTTTCTCTGACGCAGTAGAGGTTTTGTAAGTCATGTCCCTTTAAATAAGTGCAATAGTGTTCTTTTTTCATGATAGTAATGGTTTGTGGTGGAAGGATTCAAAACTACAACGACGGGTCATTCCAGATTTGATTAATTAAATGTGTTATTTCAGCATGGCAAAACAAATCAATAGATTCATAATAACTGCTCTTGATATTGTTTTCTTGATTTGTGGTTAATGCTGCATTGACTTGAAATTGAACATTGGTGTAATGGTGCTTGGTAAACATCTGGTTACATACGAATGATGTGGTACGCATTGAAGAATCTATTTTAGTAAAAGGTTGAGTAAACCTTTTCTCTCACCTTATTTTCTAGTGAATGAAGAATTTCACCAAGAATCACGGGACGCCCTACTCAGCCCGGATCCATTGGATGCTCCTGCTCCTCAGCCTGATGCCTTTGGTTACATTTTATATGGTCTTCCCAATGTAGTAGTTACATAGATCGTCTTGGTAACGACATGTTTTTTTTTTTTAAGTCAAGACCTGTTTGAATGGGCTGTTCCACATTTACAAACACAATCCACAATATCGTCCACACTATCATTTCTGAATGACAATTTATTTCCGTAAATTGGTCTTTGGGCCAAGCTCTAGTAGCATGCACAAATAACGCATGCAGCATGTCCTATTTTGTACACTTTAGGTAGCATTTGAAATAATAAGTAATGGATTTGCTATGCATAGATTGTAACAATAAAATAAAGAAGATACAAAGCAGTGTCTTGTGTTCCTTGACAATTTGAGGGCTACTACAAATTGCTGATATACATTGAAAACTATCTAGGGCAACACAATTGCAGGATGCAAAGTGAAGCTAGGATCTTCGAGAAACAGCCACACACCCTGAAACAAAAGACCTGTACATTGTAAGTGCCATTATGGAGCTAAAACTATACACAAGCAATCTAGGTAGGGGACATGTGCATATGTATGGCCTGTATGATTTTGAAGGTTATGATATTTGTATAGCGCCTACTGCCACTGTTATGGCTTCCAAGCTCTGTGTGGTGGTAGGCACTTCAGAAGACCGTGGTCTGTGAAAACATGAAAACAAAAAAAAAACAATACATTGCATGCAAATAGCAATTAGAGTAAGCTGACTATTCAATTAAAAGCAGGGATCAATAATTTAAACTGCTTTAACATTCATGGACCAAATCATTCGTGAGACTGGACTGTATTATATGGGTCACAGTGCAAAAGGGGGAATGGCTATTATAAATAGCCTAATAACTCCTAAGGCAATTGTCTACAGTTGGTAGCTCTAATATACTATAAACGCAGGACACATGCTCGCTGAATAACATGCAGTTGCATGCAAATGAGAGGCACAATTGTCAGATATGTCAAACTCACATTCAGCACTTGTCTTCTTCTCGGAACCATCAGGTTATTGCAGTACAAATGTGTTATTTTGGATACAAACGCACAAATGGCTACTATCTCGCTTACCGTGGCTACTATCTACCACCCCCCTGGTCAGATCACCTCATTTTGTTCTGAGTGGGCAGACCTCTCCTCCTCCCTCCTGCCCACAACCACTCAACTCCTCCTTCTTGGTGACCTCACTATCCATCTAGACTTTCCTTGTTCCTCCTCTGTACTTTGCCATGACCTCTCTGACTGCCTCTCCCTTTCTATCCTACCCTCTGACCCGACTCACTCTGCAGGGCACACACTTGATGCGTTGATCTCCGCTGATCCTCCCCCTCTCCAGCCCTCTGACCACTCCTCTCTCTTGGAGCGATCACTCCCTCCTCTCCTCCCATCTCTCCCTCTGTACCCCTGAGGCCAGGCCGATCCCACCATTGCCACCTACCTTCTCGAACATCTGACCCATGAAGCGTGTGTCAGTTGAGACTTTCACCACCACCTTCTCCCCCTGCCCGGCTACCTCCTCTGACTGACTCACATCCTGAAACCTCCCTGTCTATGCTCTACTCTTCCATTTCCGATACTACTGATGCTCTTGCCCCTGTCATGAAGATCTGTTTGAAGCCCAAAGCCAAGTGAATTCTTGGTATGACTCCGACCTTGCTACACTTAAACGTAAGTTTAGGGCGGCTGAGAGGAAATGGAGGGCTTCTTGTTCATCCTTTGCCAAACTGGCCTGTTGCCTGCTCCAAAGGCAATACTGACTCTCGGTCCACACTAAAAAGAGAGCCCACATCCATGCCCTTGTCTCTGCATCATCTAACAACTCGGCCGAACCATTTAAAATCTGCAAGGAGCTGGCCAACCCTTCAGCAGTCTCTACATCTCCTGTCACGTCCCAGGCCCTTTGCACGGCCCTTGCCTCTCACTTCATCTAAAAAAACCAGGACATTCTGTCCACCCTTTCGACCCTCCCCCTCATCTCCCCTCTCCTTCTGCGAACTCTGGCCCTCCTACAGCCACCCTCTTTCTCGTCCTTTCCTCTTTTGTCCCCCGATGAGGTCTCTAGAAAAATCAGATCTATGAAAATTTCATCAAAACAGGTTCCTCCCTGTTCTTCCAAAACCATTAACCCCTTAAGTGCCAAGGACGAGATAGCTTGTCCTTGGGTTTACCTCCCCAGTGCCAAGGACGAGATAGCTCGTCCTTGGCACTTAAGCGGTTAATGAAGGAGAAAATGTTAGAAGGCTTTGAATGGTGAAATACCGAAATCACCAAAAAAGGCCTTGGCACTGTGGGGGAAAACCCATGGCAGTTAATTTAAGGACCACATTGACATCCTTGCTCCTACCCTGGCCAATTTCTGAAACCATTCCTTTGCCTCAGGAGCCTTCCCCTCCCCTCTGAAGCACTCTCTTGTGCACCCACTTCTCAAGAAACCCACAGCTGACCCTTCTTGCCCGGCTAACTATTGCCCAATCTCCATCACTCCTTTTCTGGGCAAACTCCTGGAAAAGCTGGCCATCTCACAGCTTAACCTTCACTCTGATTCTGTTGGTTGTCTCCATGACCATCAGTCTAGCTTTAGAGCGCCCAGAAGCACGGAAACTGCTCTCCTGAACATCCGTGGAGATCTGCTCTCCAACCTTGACTCTAACATTCCCTCTGTCCTCATCCTACTCGATCTCTCTTCTGCTTTCGACCCGGTCGACCATACCATCCTGCGCAACTGCCTCCATGAGAACCTGGGTATCACTGATCAGGCTCTGTTCTGGCTAACCTCTTTCCTCCCTGATCTACCCTCCCAGGTCCAAATTGGGTTCTTCCTTTCTTCTATCTCCCTTTCTACTTGTGGTGCTCCACGGGGGTCTAACCTCTCACCTTGGCTTTTCAACCAATACCTGGCAACTCTCGCACACTTCATTGCGATGTTCTGCTCCAATTTTCAGTGTTATGCTGATGACAATCAACTCATTTTCAGGCTTCCCTCAGCCACCTCTTTTCCTTCTCTCATCTCGGATTGCCTATCTGCCATTCAGGATTGGTGTGCCGCCAATGATCTCTGCCTGAATGCCAGCAAGACGAAGATCCTCCTCATCAACACACCTTCACCCTCCTTTCCTGTCACTCTTTGGCCAGCCTCCCTTGGCCCTCCTCCTACCCCCACCTGCAAGGCTAAGAACCTTGGGGTCATCTTTGACTCCACGCTTTCCTTCTCTGCCCACATCTCTGATGTCTCTAAAAAGTCAAACTTCCTACTGCACCTCCTCAGAGATATTCTGCCCTTCCTCTCCTTCCCCCAGATGCTCACTTTTTCTCGAGCCCTGGTTCTCTCTAGGTTGGAACATCCTCTATCTAAATCTACCTGCTTCTACTCTCCGCTCTTTGCAACTTATCCAGAACAGGACTGCGAGACTTGTCCTTGGCCTCAAGCCCTGAGATCGTATCTCTCCAGCCCTGAAATCCCCTCACTGGCTCCCTGTGGCTGCAAGAATTAAATTCAAGACCCTTTGCATTGTCCACAAGTCTTTCTGGGGCCTGGGTCCAAAATAACTTCAGCTGTCCCTCCGTAAATACCTTCCCTCCCGAGATCTTTGTTCCTCCACCTCTAACTGCCTCAAGGTCAGTCGTTTTACAAAGAAACAAGCTGGGGGTAGATCTCTTTCTTCGGCTGGGGCCTCCCTCTGGAACAGCCTCCCGCCACTCTGAAACTTGAGGAGAACCATCTCCGGTTCCGTAAGCAACTCAAGAACTTCCTCTTTGCTTCTGCCTTCTCGCCTCCTCTCCTTTGCTGATATGTTCTGTCTCAGCATTGTGCACCTGGTCACCCTCTGACTTTCGGGCCCTGGTACCTGCTCACACTGCCACCCACCCGCACTGCCTGCTGGCTATCCCTTGCACTGGGGACTGTATCTGTAGTCCTACAGACCCCCCCACTTTTTATTCTGCACTTATCAGACACACCCTTTCTGTTGCCTTACACCTAGCACTTGCTGCACTACCACTGTTGGTTGCTATTTATTATTTATATTTTTCTATTCCTTTTGCTCAGCACTTTCCACTTCTCCCCCCTTCCCATCCACTTTCCCCTTTCCGATGCACTTGTGCGTTCTCAATGTCACTGGGCCTAGTAAAATCGTCGTTTTGTTTCTCCCTTGTTTCCCTCCCTTGCCTCGTCGCACTCTCAAACAATCGCAATACAAATAAAATATCAATATCAGTGCAAATGTGATGGCAGTACTACATAGCCATCTATCAGAAAAATACTGCCTCATCCTCCGTGACATCACCAATATCCAAGACTCCTGGTGCTCTAGAGAAAAACCACTCATCACTCGTCAGAGTCCCTGCATATCCACTTTCCAGCCCCTTAGAATTTCTCTAGTGGGAATTCTAGTGTAATATTTGTAAATTCGCTGAAATACCGCAAAACTGAATTACTGTTACCACCACTTGATCTGGTGGATTTACCCGCAGATTACAAGTGGTCGTAGACGGTCTAATTCCCCATTTTTGGAGTCCATGGGGATTTCGGCAGAACTACGACTGGAGGTAATTTTGGCGATTTTGCCAATTTTTTCGGGTGGTAAGGTGGTGGATTTTCCTCCAGCTTTTTGCTGGAAGAACACCCTCCAATTTCCGCCAAACCTATATTAAGGTGGTGCGGTAATAAGGCAGTAACGGAATTACCTCCACGTTACCATAATTTCTTACCACACCGCCGTACATGCAATGAGGCCCTAAAATCCCAGCACCAAATGTAAATTATAAGTAAACAATGTAAAGGGCTTTGTGATCCAGAAACAATTACCTTTACCATTAACTTTTGGCATCTAATTTTATGGCAAAATATTGTACAAGCAGAAAGCACATTTCAGTGGAAGAACGCTCTTAAGCCTGGTGGTTATTGCATTGTACTGAAGACACGAGACCCAGAAGGATTATCCGCAGGCAAAATAAACTTCATTTTGAAAGCACTGACAAAGACACAGCAGACCAATATTTCTGTGTATCCAAGTGCAAAGCTGTAGGCTGTGCTCTTCCTCTGTGTCAACATATAGCAGAGACTGAAAAGAATAGATCGCGCTGAAGGTGTGGTTGCTATGGATCTCTGCTTTGGTGAAGGGAATACACCCGGCCCCAAAAGATGTTCCTACTGCTTCAAATGAATCACTGAGCCAGTCTAAATAGGTCACGATTATAATGAATTTCTTCCACCCACAGATTTCCCACCTTTGATATCCTATCTCCAGGACTAGCTGGTCTCGGAAATTTTGAGGAGCAGCGCAGCTCTGCGTTTTCCCTGTGTTGTCTCCGCTTAGTGCTGTTTCGTACACCATGTGTGATGTGATATGCCATCGCACCTCATGAGCTCACTTCCTTTTTCTGCACACTCGGTACACTTCAGAAATTACACTTACTTTTTGCTTGTCTCTGTGTCATACAAAGGCCACAGGCACAAGGCCTGTTTGGATTGTGGAAGGCAGGTATCTGTCTCAAACCCTCACAGGATCTGCCTGTATAGTATGGGTGAGTGACAGAACCTGCAACACGGAGGAGCATGCCAATCTATGCATCAGAATGTCCTTAGGAAGTGTACCACTAATTTGTTCACCTACATTCACTAGCGTGCTATGAGGACCCCTTCCAAGTCTCTAGGCACGGCATCCAGGAAGGCATTGCAGTTCCTGATGCCCAAGCGACTCCTTTACCCCAGAGGAGTTGGAGACCTTCTAGCAGAAGATACTTGATATTTTTTCTAAGGCCTTGGTGCCAACACTCTCGACCTCACTGATGGGAGGCTTGTACTGGCCAATAGGACAACCCCCAAATTGCAAGCCCAATATATTAGTGCAGGCCAGTTTTTTGGTCAAAATGGGTCAGTTATTTGAATCCCCGCCCTTGGTTCCCCTTCCCTCAGTGCCCTCAGCTTCGTTGGCACCACTGAAGCCCGTACGTCACAAGAGTACACCCTACTCCTGATGGCAAAATTCCTCTCAAAGTTGTCTGACATCTTCGATGAAGAAGGGGATCCCTTCCCTTTTCAGCTGGAATCCCTTCACTGTGGTGGGGCCACGGATTTCATAGAGGAGCTCTAAGAAGTGTGCTGTGAACTTGCAATAGTCCAGCGGCCTGGATACTTCCCCGGAGATGGATATCCTTCCAGGGCTGAACCCAGCTATGGTGGTGAAAACATTTGATTTTGCTGCACCCTCCAAGTATTATATGAATTAGCCAATATTCTGGGTGAGGGCCCTCCATGTGATACCCTGCTCCCTTTCAATCTGGCAGTGGTGAACCCTTTGTTGGTGGTCTGGGAGAAAACAGCATTGATCCCTGCGGTGGACCGGGTCCTTGTGAAGAAGCGTCAGCAGGCACCTTCCAATCCATGGATTCTCTCCACACAGGCATCACTGGTGTGTTTGTTGGTTGCAGTTGTGACAGAGGGCCTCAAAACTAGCTCTTCAAATGGATTGTGTCCTCCCATGTATTTCTCATCTTAAGATAATCGTATCCCAGCTTCAGCTGCTTTGGAAACATTTTTCACAAGAGGGCGCTGTGTTCGAGACCGCGGAGTTGAAGTCCTTCGAGGGTCGCCATCGGGCGTCAACGTCATCCGCTGTATAAATGGCTCAAGCAGCGCCCGTTACCTCAGTTCCATTTTTCTGACGCAACTGCTTCGTGTTACGAACAGCGCATCAAGAATTTCTTCGACAATGTCTTCATCTTCAACTCCCTCCACACCCAAGACAGGATAAAAAAAATGTCTGAAGTGTGGTAGGAAGAGGTCTATAACCGACCCCCATCGGAATTGCCTCTGGTGCCTCAGCCCAGACCATCGGGTTGATGAGTGCGGGTCCTTTTCAGTCCATGTCAAATAAGGCTCTTAGGGAACGCAGAGGTAAGCTGGTGGTGGGGGAGGAAAAATATAAGTCTTCGAAAAGACAAAAAGATTCGATGAATCCGGTAGAAAATATCGTCACGAGTCGAGGAGGTCAAGATCGGAAAGTCGCACGAGGAAGTCTTCCTCGTCTTCGACGAAAAAGTTACGAAAGCGACATCATAGGTCTTCTTCCTCCTCGTCCTCTTCTGAGAGGAGAGTTACTTACCTTTCAAAGCACGATTCCCCAGAAAAATGGGAGGCCGTCAGGGCTTCGATGCTGAAAATATTTGGGAAAGCGGCCCAGACCCCCTCGAAGTTGCCGCGTGGTGATCATGCCTCCACTCACTCTAAAAGTGACAGAGGAAATTCAATATCCAAACACGCAAGGGTTGAAAAAGAGTCGAGAGTGTCTTCAAGGGAAAGTTCCCCGATGCCTCGCACTAAGTGTAAGCCTCCGGTGCATAAATTGGGGCTAATGGAATCGGCATTGAGGTCGAAGTCGAAACCAAAACTTGACTCGACACCGTCGACGACCATAGCTTCGAGACCGATGACAAAAATTACGTCGACACCATTAGCTGTATCGAAGCCTCCTTGAACAGCATCGAAGCCTCCTTCGACACCGTTGAAACCAGCGTCTACCCTATCAACACCTTTGACGCCTTTATCAAGGCCTTCTTTGATACCAAGACCCAAGTCAATGCCATTCCACCTTCTTTGCCTGAAAAAACTTTCCACCCACAACCAAGACATGAATTTTTTAGATCCATGTCTTCTATATATGAAGAACATTCCTCTGAAGAGGATGTCACTCCAGCTGGAGTTAGATTTGGAGGGAGCCAGGGAAGTTCCTGAAGAACTAGTGGACCCACAGTCTAAAATAACAGACCTTTATGACTGTCTCCAAAATGCAAGTGGCTTACACACTTCACCTGAAGTGGATTTTGAAAGGCCAGATCCTACAGATCATGCTGATCCCAGTTATAGAAATCTTATGGGAAGGGTCATTGATTTTATGGGTTGGAAAGCAGTTATCCCGGATTTTGACCAGGATGACATGACTGACATCCTTAGTGAGGGTCGTTAAAAGATCCTGTTCTCCCAATCCACAAGGCACTACAAAAAAGAGTAATGGCAAATTGGAATGCTCTAGATTGGATTGCAGCAGAAAATAAGAAACTGGTATCAACATATAGACCAGCCTTGTCAGATCCAGAATATTTATCCAAACATCCATCTCCTGAAAGTCTAATGGTGCAAGCTGCAACCTCCACTAGGCAATCAGCTTACCCATCAATACCACCAGACAGGGACGATAAAAAAGTTGATGCTTAGGCCGGGAAAGCTTTTACTTCGAGCAGCATGGCCCTAAAATCGACTAATGTCACTTGCACATTAGCAAAATTGACCTATACCCTGTGGGACTGCATGTCATCAGCGGCTGAACGCATCCCGGAAGGTGAAGAACGGGATGGTTTCCTGGCTATAGTGAAGGATGGTAAAGAGGCTATGGAGGAATGCCTTCAGTCAGGATTGGACACTGCGAAATAGTATAAGCAGGTCCATGGCATCTAGCACAGTCTTGCGCAGATTCGCATGGCTAAGGAAATCTGGCTTTGCACCTGATGTGCAGTCTAGATTACTTAATATGCCTTTTGATGGCTTGAGGTTGTTTGGCATCAAGGCGAACAAGAGCTTGGAGAAGCTGCAGACCTCGAAGGCGGCAGCGAAATCACTCAGCGCCGCTATAAGGCAATCTCAACAACACTCTTACGCAGGCTCATCTTCCTGGAAGAGTCGCCCTTTTCGCTTCTATTCCTCTTTTGGAAAAGGGAGAGGGCAGGCCAGTCACAGAGGCCAACAGAGAAAACCCTTTTGTGGTGGAAAAGGGGGAGGTGCTAGATCAGCCACAGCAGTGGCTGCTACCTTCTCAGCCACTGCTGCAGCCGCTGCTAAGCCACTTTGAGGTCTTAACCCACAAAACCCTGGTGGGACGCAGAATCATTCGGTATCTGGACGAATGGCGGGGCATTACATCAGATACCTGGGCACTAGAGATACTGACCCACGGTTACTGTCTTCCTTTTCTTCAAAGACCTCAAAATCATCCACCGGGAGCCAACTCTGTAAAGACTCCAGACCCGCTCCTTGTGCAGGAGATTTTAACCCTGCTAGAGAAAGGTGCAATAGAACATGTAGCTGTAGCGGAGAGGAACAAGGGCTGGTACTCCCCCTATTTTCTCATCCCCAAAAAGGACGGAGGATTGAGACCCATCTTGGACTTAAGAAGCTTGAACAAGTTCCTCAGGAAGGACAAGTTCAAGATGGTGACCTTTTCTCAGATCCTTCAGGCTCTTCAACTTCAGGACTGGCAGGTTTCATTGAACCTTCAGGATGGTTACTTTCATGTGCCAATCCATCTCAAACACAGAAAGTACCTGAGGTTCGCAATTGGTGGTTCTCATTATCAGTTTCGGCTTCTACCATTTGGGCTAACCTCCGCCCGAGGGTTTTCACCAAACTGATGGCGTTGGTGACAGTGAGTTTCAGAAGAAGGGGAATTCACGTTTACCTTTATCTGGATGATCGGCTAATCAGGGCGAGTTCATCCAGGAACATCTGGCCTTGACCTGCCACTTCTTACACAGTCTGGGCTTCTACCTCAATTACAAGAAGTCACAAATGATTTCAAGCCAAAAACTCCAATTCAGTGGAGCGATCCTGGACACTTCCTCAGGGAAAGCCTCGCCTCCCAAGGAGAGAGCTCACCACATTCTGCAGATGGTAATGAAATTTCAAAATGCCGGCATTTGACTTTCTAAGGTTGCTATGCCTCATGGCATCCTGCATTTTTCTGGTACCAGAGGCCAGATTGAGGATGAGATCTCTTCAGTGGGCCCTCAGGACTCAATGGTCCCAGTTTTCAGGGTAGATGTCAGACCTGCTACAAGTACCGACCAAAGTGGCTCAAGATCTCCTATGGTTGGCTTGCAAGGAGAATATCCTCAAGGGGGAACCTTTTTGGCCACCATGGCCAGAGAGAACGGTAGTGACGGATGTCTCACTCATGGGGTGGGGAGCCCACACCAACAAGCTGACAATCAGCGGTCGTTGGTCTCCATCAGAGTCCAAACTACACATCAACCTTTTGGAGCTGAAGGCTTTTCTGCCCTCAGTACAAGGAAAGAATGTCCTGATAATGACAGACACACAGTGGCCATGTACTACCTCAACAAAAGAGGAGGCGTGGGATCACTTCCACTGTGCAGAGAGGCAATGCAGCTCTGATTCTGGGCAATGCAAGAAGGAATCTCTCTATCTGCAGTTCACCTCGCCGTTGAGCTAAACACGGCGGCAGACTCTGTGCGCAGGCAGAGCACAGTATCCCACGAATGGGAGCTATCTCAGGAAGTTCTTCAAGAGATCTTCGCCCTTTGGGGAACACCTCAAGTGGATCTGTTCACGACCGGGGCCAACCGGAAGTGCGAACTGTATTGCTCAAGGGAATTTCCCCAAAGAGGAGCTCTAGGGGACGCGTTCATAGTGGACTGGATATTTCCACTCCTTTATGCGTTTCCTCCAGTCCCCATGATTCCTCATGTAATCAGAAGGTTAAGAAAGTTCAGGAAAACCATGATTTTAATTGCCCCGGATTGGGCCAGGAGGACATGGTACCCGGACCTTCTGGACATGTCCATCTGCCCTCCAATACGTCTTCCACAAAGAAAGGATCTTCTCTCACAAGAGGAAGGTCGGGTTCTCCATCCAGAGGTCAAGACACGCATGGTTTCTGAGAGGTTAAGATATAAGGATTGGGACCCCCAGATGACGTAATGGAGATTTTGCTTTCAGCCAGAAGGCCAGCAACAAAATCCCTGTATCAGTGTTGTTGAAACAAGTTCGGTAACTGGTGCAGGGATAAGAATGTGGATCCATTTCTTTGTAATACTCCAACAGTACTTCCTTTTCCCTTACACTTAGCCAATTTGGGGCTCCAAGTTGGAACGATAAAAGGTTACTTGGCAGCGCTATCTATCTTTAAGCGCTCCTCGGAAGAGGTGTACTATTTTAAAATGCCTTTAGTCATTCAATTCTTGAAAGGGTTGTCAAATGTATACCCTCTGACACCTTTTCAGGTGCCCATCTGGGATTTAAATCTAGTCTTAAAATTTCTCATGTGTGCTCCTTTCGAGCCTTTACATTCTTGTCCATTAAGACTGCTTACTCTTAAAACAATTCTGTTATTGGCTATAACAACAGCCCGCAGGGTAAGTGAGTTGCAGGCACTGTCTTGTAAGCCTCTTCACACTATTTTCCATAGGAACAAGGTTATTTTAAAAGTCAAGCCATCATTCTTGCCTAAAATAGTGTCTGATTTTCATCTGTCACAAAAGATTGTCTTACCTTCCTTTTATCCTCCTCCTCACGCTAGTAAGGAAGAGGAAAGGTTACATAGACTGGACCCAAAAAGGGCTCTCAGTTTCTATATTTCCAGATTGCCAAATCTCTGACAATGTGACCAACTATTCGTTGGATATACTGGGCAAAAATTGGGCCTTGCAGAATCTAAACACACTCTATCTAGATGGATAATTCTAGCAATCTCTGAATGCTATAAACTAGCTGGGAAAGAGCCTCTGGATGGATTAAGGGCTCATTCAACCAGAGGCATGGCAACTTCCACAGCCATTCAGAGGGGTGTCCCGGTGCAGGATATTTGTGCTGCAACCACCTGGTCGTCAATGCATACCTTTGTAAAACATTACTGCTTGGACTCTACTTCTTACCAAGGAGGACTATTTGCAAAAGCTGTCCTTCATTCAGTCCATAATTAAAATTCCTAGTACTCCCACCTCCAAAATTACCACTGCTATGGGAGTCTATCATAAGATGAGGAATACGTGGGAGGACACAATCCATTCGAAGAACAAGTGACTTACCAACTGTAACGTTCTTTCGGTTGGATGTTCCTCCGTACAGTTTACGCCAGTTGCACTCTGACTTCCTTAAGAGCCTGAAGATTTAAAGCCAGATCAACTGATGCGACCATGAACACCGTAAAAACAGAATTGAGGTAACGGGCGCTGCTAGAGCCATTTATACAGCGGATGACGTCGACGCCCGACGGCGGCCCTCGAGGGACTTCGACTCCACGGTCTCGAACACAGCGCCCTCTGGTGAACATTTTTTCCGAAGCAGCTGAAGCTGGGATACGATTATCATGAGATGAGGAATACGTGGGAGGAACATCCAATCGAAAGAACGTTGCAGTTTGTAAGTAACTTGTTCTTCTCCTTGTTGTCTCCGGACATGGAGAGCAAGAGACTGGATGCATGAGGACTCAAGGTGTTTGGCTAGGGTGGCCTCACCTTACGGACCATTATTGCACCTTGTGCCCTTGCCAAGTACTCATCTGGACTTTGGAGGGTCATCTATGAAGAAGCAATTAACTTGCCTGCAGAGAAGATAAAGGAGGGCTTTATGCCTTGGTGAAGGATTACAAAGAGGCAGCATACCAGATATTTCAGATGGGCCCCAATGAGGCTGATTGTGTGTTATGAACCATAGGACAGAGGATTGTTTGATGAGGCCCTCATGGATGATGACCTCAGGATTCACTGCTTATGGCCAGGTGAAACTTCTGAACATGACCTGTGATGGGAGCAACCTATTTAGAGCAAAAGTGGAAGAGTTCCTCCAAACATTTCAGACTTCAGAGGTTGTGAACAAATCCTTAGGCCCGGTGATTCAGCAGCCTTCTGCCCCAGCCAGAAGGAGTTGCGGCTCCCATTACTTAGCCATTGTCCACCTACCCTGGTAGGTTTCAAATGCTCCCTGGAAAATAGCATCAGTGCCTTCCCCTCCACCAGGTTATAGACTGGGGAACCCAGATGGGAGAGGGAGGTTTATTGTCTTCACTGTCCTCACAACAGCACTTGGAGCACAACCTCTGTGAAGGGGAGGAATGGTGTCACATCACTTCCAATGCTTGGGCCATACAGTTGATGACTCAGGACCGCTGCCTCCTATTTGTTCAATGCCCACCTGACCACCCTACCTTTGATCCTTCACTGGAGGATGTGCTTTGGCTTCTAATGAAACATACCATAGAGCATTTTACCCACTCAGAGTGAGTCTGGCTAGTACTTCCTTTGCTTTCTGGTTCAGAAGAAAGACAGCGCTTGTGTCTTTATTTGATCTGAGGCGTTTAAGATGGAACCTTGTGCCAGATCCTTTAAACCCTTGAATTGCAGGATTAGCTGGTATATCTAGATCTCCTGGGTTCTATGTCATTTCATCGACACGCATTTTTACAACGGGTGTTTTGCTGCAGAATTTTTGCTGAAATAACATTTTTACATTTTTTTGAAAAATTATTTTGTGGGGGTTCGCCCCCCCAACACTCCCCCATCATTTACCAATTTTTATTTTTTATTCCTGACCCCCCCCCAACGCTTTATATGCCCTTTCCCACCCCCCAAAACAATTTCAAAAAGCTTTTTGGGGCAACAATGCCATGGCAAAACACCTGTCGTAAAAACAGGTGTCGATGAAAGGACACTTTACCCTCTCCAGGACAACTGTTCCATGTGCCAATCCATCACAAACACATGAAGTTTCTGAGATTTGTAGTCAGGACCTCCACTGTCAGTTCAAAGGTCTGCCATTTGGCCTTGTCTTGCCACCTTGACTCCTCAACAAACTGGAGATGGTGGCAGCTCACCACAGGAGGGAATGCACCTGTAGCTGATGCTTATGGGTGGCATATCTCTACCTCACATGAAGCTTGTTACACAGTTTGCATTTCTCCCTGAACTTCGACAAGTCCCATGATCCACTGTCACAGTCCCTCTGATTCATTGGAGCAGTCTTGGACACACATCTGCACAGGGATTTCCCGCCTGTGGATCGGGTGGCAATTATCCTCCAGATGGTTCATGTTTTCCAGTGCCAGAGGCTGATTCCTGCCTGTCTTTCTGTCCCTACTGGGCCTTAAGACCTCATACATTCTAATGATACTAGAGGCCCAATTTTGCATGAGGTCGCTCCAGTGGCTTCTTCGCGGTCAGTGCTCTCAGTTCCAGGGTGACATGTCAGACTTTTTGCTGGCCTCAGAAAATGTGTCTCGAGATATCTTATGTTAGTCTCTGTGAGGCAACCTACCAAGAGAGTTGTTGCTTTGGCAGCCCTGGCACCAACCAACTGTGGAACTGACATGTCCCGGAAGGGCTGGGTGCTCTCCTTTTAGACCTTATGTGAGTGGGCTCTGGTCGCCAACAGAGGCTTGGGAGCACATCAATTTGCAGGAACTATGGGTGATCAGCTGACCCTCATTGCCTTTCTCGCCTCTGTGCGAGGCAAGACTGTGCTGGTCGTAATGGACAAATCTGGCAAAATTACGGCGCGATTAGCGCTACCGCCACTGGCGTTATGAGCGCTGGCGCAATTAGCGCACGCTATTAGCGCATGTGGGAAACACATCACCGCCGGAACGGCAAACCATCCACACTCCTCAAGTAGCAGATTTGTCACAGGAAAGGGTTAGGGGTAAGACAGTCCAGGATCACCTGCGAAAGCCCAAATTTACAGAGGGTGAGCTGGTGGTGCTGGTGGATGAGGTTGTGGCCCACCATGATGAACTATATGGTACAAAACCTCGTCCCAGCGGCGCACCCAAATCTGGCAGTCGGCCGCGTCCTCCGGGGCGGGGAAGCCTGCCAGAAATGGTGTAATGACCTGCATGTGTGGGCCCAGGAAATGCTGGCCCAGCACAGACAGGACACCATGGCCACAGGAGGCCGTCCACTACCGGGTCTTGACCTCACTGTGGGAGGAAAAGTGCATGGAGGATATCAAGGGTGTCGGAGGTGCAGAGGTGCAGAGGTGGGTGCTGGCAGCCAGGAGCCAGAAGGTGTGTCAACCCCCCAGCCCCCACATTTGCATGCAACCACAACAGCCTAGCACAGCATCCTCCATTGGAACGACCCTTGAGCCGGGCACTGGGACTGGGGGCATTGCATGGGAGCCACCACAGGCACCTACTACAGCACCCATCTGCCAGCGCACCAAGGTCCCCCTGTGAGTCAGAGCATTGTGGAGGGCAGCCAAGGGACACAACCAAGCGCCCTGTACCACACAGCCATGGCAGGGGCACAGAAGTACCCCATTGGGACCTGACAGTGACAAGTTCTAGCCCCTCTCCCCCATTACCAAGTGTGTCTACAAATTTGGGCTATGGGGAAGAGATGCATGCATGTCAATCAATAGCTAGGCCAGAGGTGTACCCTTGCCATGCCACCACAGCAAAATTCAATCCCCCAATGGGCCCGCCTACTTCCAGCACGTTCCCGCACCATTGGCAATCTACTACCAAATGCTACCAGACCAGGCATGTGCATCAGTACTACATCCTAGTGCGACACCCATCATTATGTATTTACCGTTGTGTATGCCATAACACTTGGGAGAATGTATTCTAATGCCATCCCCTATGTCCCCTACAGGCACACAAGCATCTCTAGGGTGTTAGAGGATGAGGATGCAGTGGGGCCGTCTTCATGTGCACCCTCCTGCACCACTATCACCATCCCCCATAAAAGGGGATGACATGCAACGCCTAGATGCAAGATGCAGCCCACCACACCCTGCCACATAAGGGGCACGGCTAAACCACCAGCCTAGCCCACCAGGAGCACCCCAGTTGCCACTTATGACACCACTGTGGCAGCCCACACCGCCAGAGAGGATACACCACTGCAAACCATGTCTCTGGAGGTACAAGGGGAGAGCAACAGCTGTGACATCTACCATGCTGCAGTGCGCCCAACCCCACGCTGTAGTCTGTGCCATCAACCACCAACCACACCCCAGAGCCCAGCTTGTGTGAGAGAGCGTAGCCAAAGCCCACCACAACACTGCTATATACACATCCCAAAACCTGACATGGACACCCCCTCCTATGCCTTCCCTGTTGGCAACCCATCCCCTCTCCATCAAAGCCTACGGCTAATTTGGCCATGGTCATGCAGAGACTCAATGATATGGAATCAAGGCAGAGGCAGATGGAGGACATTGACAATGCACATAGTGAACACATACAGGCCAGCTGTGACGCCCTCAATGGGGCCACAAGTAGGATGGCCCGTGACAATGCACGGACAAGGAGAGTTTTCACAGCATGCATCGCTTCACTCACTAGGTTCAGGCAAAGGGTGCGTGAGTTGTGTGAGGGTGTCTCAGCCCTTGCAGAACAAATCTGGAAGAGCAATGCCCTCCAATGGCACCAGCTACAGGGTGCAGTATCAATATAATTAACGTCAACCACGTCAACAGAGGATTTGCGCCAGAGCACCCCTAGGTGACAGTCCCTGCGTCAGCTGTGCAGATGGTCACTGAATGTTGGGGGTTGGGAGAAGAGGGAGAAGCCATCGTGAATGGAATGACGCCTGTTGTCCAAAGTGGCATAGCTATGGAGACGCTGGTGGGCAGGGGGAGGGGGTATAGTGTGCTGGGGTGCTAGCGGTGGGAGAGGGATAGTGTGCTGGGATGTTGGTGGTGGGTGGGGAGGAGAGAATTTTTAGCAAAATGATACATAAAATTTTGTGGAACAACAAAAATGCGTAGACATTTGTGATTGTGCTCATGTGCAGTTTATTCACCGTGCTGGTAGTGGACTGAGGTGGGGGATTGCTCTATAAAAAATGTTTTATTACTGCCTGCTGGCCATGCCTCCCTTCTCTCACTTCATCCCTTGGGTTGGCTGGTCTGGGTCATGCCTCAGGCAGGCCATCTTCTTCTTCAGGGTGTGGCATGTCCGCATCTGGGGGTGATGGCACATTCCTCCTCAGGCAAAGATTATGAAGCATTGCACACACTAGCACAATTTTGCCCACCTTGTCCGGGGCGTACATCAGGGCTCCACCAGTATGATCTAGGCACCAGAATCCTCCCTTGAGGAGTCCGAAGGTGTGCTCAATGCAGACACGTGTCAAACTGTGGGCAAGGTTGTAAGTTGTCTCATGTGGTATACGTGGGTCACGCATAGGGGTCATCAGCCACGCCAATTGTGGAAATCCAGAATCACCTGCATGGGGTGTTGCACATACATTGTTAACTGGGTTATGCTCGGGGGTGATGTCATACAGTATCGAGGCAATGGTCATTGTGTGCATGCATGTGTTCATGCCACCCATGCAATGTGTATGTGTGACGAATGTGCACCCTTTGTGAATAGTGTCATGCATTCCTTTGCATGCACATGTACCCTATGTTGTAGGTGTTGTGTCCCTGGTGGCTGTCTTGTGGCTGAGTGCTGCTCTCGTGCATGGAGCACACTGGTTTGGCTGGTGTCCTACCCTAATCTACTAGGGGCAGTGAGTCGACATTCCAAGGTGTATGACCATGGGTACACAGGTGTGGCACTGGCTGGGCTGCTATTGAGTGCTGTATTGTGGTTGTTTGCTGTGCCTCATTACATATGCATTGTGGTCCTGTGTGTCATTGCAAGTGCTGTAGAATGTGCACCTGCAAGTGTGTGTCAAGGTGTGTTCAACGTGTGCATGCTCCCTTAAATATACCCTGTCGTGGGTGCGGGTGCTGGATGGGTGCTGCTAGTGCATTCACTTGTCATGCCATTCTTTGTGTTACTTTTAATAACGCCCCACCCCAGATTTTGGACAGATGCTTCACTGTGCATATGTGGCAGCAATTGTACTCACACACCATCCACGTCCATTGTCCTCTGTGCCTCTCCATATATCCTGGCAGGGTGCTGCTGCATTGGATCATGGAGTCATGGGTGGAACAGGTTAGCCGATACAGCAGCGGGTTATGACTAGGTCAGGGTTGCAGGTCACCTGCACGTTCATGGAGTGGTAGTGCTTCCTGTTCCTGTATAGGGCCTCATGGGCATGGGGTGCCACCAACGCCACATTGGTGCCATCAATGGCTGCAATGATGTTTGGCAGTTGGGCTCTGGCATAAAAAACTTGCTTTCATGTCATTGAGCTGTGCCGGGTGGTGGGCAGGGCAATGTGGTTGTTGACATGCTGCAGGAGGGCATCCAGCACTTGGGTAAGGAGTGCACAGAAAGTTAGCTGTGCCATGTTGTGCATCATGTCCACAGAGTGCTGAAATGAGCCAGTCCCGAGGCACTGCAGGACTGCCACCAGCTTCACCAGTGGGGGTACAACTGTACCGATGGTTATCCTTCTCCCAATGTCTTTATGGATGATGGCCAGCAGGCCAGTGATGGTCTCCCTGTTCAGGCGGTACAGGGTGACCAACTGGGTGTCAGTGAAGTCCCAGGGTGATGGCCTATGTTAGGGAGAATTCTCCACAATGGCTAATTTCCCTTACCTACTGAGTCCCTCAGCAGCTTTGCTGGATTTCTAGGATTTTTTTTTTTTCACCTGGTAAGAGTGTGAGCCTTTTTTTTTCCCACTCTTATATGTGTTTTGCTGTGTGTGTTTAACATTTTTTGTGTTCATATACTGTGGAGCCTCACCTACTCCATAGGCATCATCTTTTTACTGTGTGTTAGACAGCACCTTCAGTGCAGTGACACAGGGTTGTCTTTTAGACTTCCCAACTCAGCCTCCATTTTCTGGGACTGACTACTGTCTCCCAGAACATGTAAAGTTGCCATTGACTTTATTAGTCTTTTAAAATCCACAGACCCGGGGGCTTTGTTGAGCAGCCAGAAATGGCTGCCTAGCCTCTGAGCTCCATGAGGTGTGGACACTAACCCGGCCACATCAGCGGACTGCGTTGGTATCATCACCTCAAACTGGCCCAGATTGCTGCTGATATCCTGCTGTCTGCCCTGCTTTAATTTCAACTAGAACCGAGCTGCGGGTGACCCGCTACGACTGGCGGCTGTTCAGGGCCTGGCCGCGTGGGTGGACCCCAGAACTGCCTGGGACCTGGCCAGGAGCTGCCTCTGTTGTAACGGCGGGAGACCACGCCTACTGCCGTCGGCGCACCCAGACTTTGCCTGCCTGCACCCTACATCAGGCTTTCGAGTGCGGCCACGGCCGTGTCACCCTCCCCGAGGCCTGCAGCGACCTGACCAACTGGCCACACTGCACTGGGGGGCTGAGGCTGCACCTGGACCGGCTTCGGTGGCCGCCCCTCCTTTCCATCCTGTGGCGCTGCTGCCCAGCCTTGCCGCCTGTGGGATGGCATGCATCTGCTGGGCAGAGGACCGTCTAATGTTGGAGGGTTGAATGAGCCACTGCCCCATTGTGTCCTCACTGCAGCCATACCATTACATCAACTCCAAGTACGGTCGCTGCCGCTACTGTTGCTCTACTATCGGGTCCTGCGCCCGCTGGTCACTGCCACACCATGGTACACCCCTGCCCTCTACGCTGCATCAGGTCTGGCTTGCTGGGACACCCCAGCACCCCTTACTACACCCATAATGTCTAACAGAGCCAGAAGGGCCAATAAGGTGGGTGCCATGGAACAGTTTACGAAGGCAACCCCGCGAGCAGAGCTGGGGTCTGCATCATCTGTCCAGGAGGAAACTGAACCCGAACCTCACCCCAGTGCACAGACCCCGATCTCACTGCGATGATGGAATCTATGGCCAAGAACTTTGCCTCTTTCCATGAGAAGTTGGACGATATCAACGCCAACGTTGCATCACTCAAATCACGGGTTGACCAAGCTGGGACCAGGATCACTGAGGCAGAAAACAGAATTGGGGCAAATGAGGACAGGCTGCACAGCCTGCAGGACACGGTGGCCCCTCTGACCCAAGACATGAAAGTCTTGAAGGCGAAGTGTGTTGATTTGGAGTCCTGCTCGGCAGGAATAACCTACGTATCATTGGGGTCCCAGAAAATGCCCTTAAGGGGCGCATGAGATGGCAGTCGAGAACTTACTGGCAACCCTACCCTGTCCCCATACTTCACAGTCGAGCAAGCTCACCGGTACCTATCACCACTCCCCAAACCAGGAGATTTCCCCAGGCCTATCATTGCTAGAATTCTCAACTACAGAGATAGGGATCTTATCCTTCGCCTGTCGCGCGAGAAGGGTGACCTGCGCCTGGACTCACACACCATCCGTATATTCCCCGACTTCTCTGTTGGCATGCAACAGGAGAGGCACCAGTTCCTAGGCACCAAAAAACTGTTAAGAGAACGCAACGTCCCTTACGCAATTCTGTTCCCGGCCCAGTTTAAGATCACCTTTAAGGAAAACTGTACTTCATCACCGTCCCGGAGGAAGCAGTGAAGTTCATAGAGCCCCAGATACCACTTCACAATCCAATAGGGGACCCCATGGAGAATGATTGAGCTCCAGCTACCTAGAGGATATGTAATCTGGTCACTACTGTTTGCTTTCTAATGTGATGATGGTAACAACGACTTATTGGTTCAACTATGCATACGCATTTGACACTTGAAGCAGTCGCACCTGGGTGGCTCCCTACCGGATGCCATTAACTGTTCCTCATCCTACGTTGCCCATTTTTGACACTGGTTTATACTTGTTTTTGAGTTTTAACCAATTGCTCTCATGTCACTGGGTGCCGACTGTTCATGGTTGGGTTGTGCTACTCCCTGACCAAGCCTGTCCTACCACGCTCAATGGTGTTGTGAAAAATGCGATCACTATGCGTTCCGCTGTCTTACGTACCGCCTGGTACTTTGTCTCCTGCATAGTTTAGGGGTCAACCACACAGCAACAGCGCACCCCGCTGCGATTGCAATGTTCATTATTGTAAGGTTGTTGTTGGGTGTTGGCCCCAGTTGGGCCAGTAGCGTGGCGGATTCATGTTGGGACTCGCCCGCTAACGCCTGTTTCATGGGGGGTTTTAGTTCTGTGGGGATAGGAGAGGTGGGAAACACTACCTACCAGGAATGGGTGGTGGGGGAGGAGGTTGTGGACTGAGAAGTTATAATGGAAAAGGCAGAGGCAGACTGGCAAATCACACTGCATCGGGGTGCCTGCAGAGTGGCGGGCCCCGCGGTAAACCTGTTCTACGACAACAGAGCTTGGATGTACCCTAGATGCCTGGAATGCCTACTACGGTGATGTCCTGGAACGTCTGGGTTTTGAGTAATTGCACTAAGGCCTGAAAAATCATGGCCTACGCTCACAGACATGAGTGCAAAATATTATTCTTACAGGAAATACATGCTAAAGGGCCGCTGACAAAATGTATGGCACCATCATGGGGTCCCAACAGGTATTATACCTCCTATTCCACTCGGGCCAGAGGTGTGCTGACAATGATTCACAAATCAGCCAAAGTTGTACTTCACAAGAGCTACATTGACCCTGAGGGTAGATATATTATATTACACTGCGCAATTACTAACAGAGAATACCTCTTAGTGAACACTTATGGTCCTAACATAGACTCCCCCGACTTCATGGACTTAGTGGCATCTATATTGCTGGGCTATGTGGGGGTGCAGATCATTTGGGGAGGGGACATGAACTTCGTATTAGACACTATGCTGGATAGAACAGGAACAGCTCAGAGACTACTGTCTGGCGCAGCACGCAGACTGCTGGCACATTGCGCAGCGCTTGACATCCGAGATGTATGGAGGACACTGCATCCGCAAACATGGGAATACACCCATTACTCCTCCGTGCATGATAGTTCCTCCAGAATTGACCTGTTCCTATTGTCAAGCGGAATGCTGGGCAGGGTGGGGGGAGCGCAGATACTTACTCGTACTCTGTCAGATTATGCCCCAATTACTCTATCCCTGGAACTGGGGGTGCCTGCCCCGAACATTGACACGTGGCGATTTAAGTCCACCGCTCTGTGAGATACCGTGTTTAAGGCAGACATCCTAGCGGACATCCAATCCTACTTTGAACATAATACACCCCAGTCCACTACCATAGGAGTCCAGTGGGACGCCTTCAAAGCCTGCATCAGGGGAATGTCCATATCCAGGGAGGCGGGAGTACTCAAGACAATAAGAGCAGCCCTTGGTCGCTCCGAGTCCAGACTGCGCAAACTAGTGCGGGAACACCCAACATCAGTTGATCCTGCTACCCTTGCCCTAATCAGCGAAGAACTTCAACTGTTCAATGAACATGCCAGTAGGGAAGTCCAATATTTTAGCCGCCCACAAGCCACGTGAAAGTAGGGAGAGGGCGATAGACCCGGCAGAACATTGGCTGCCTTGACTAGGGTCTGAGAGTGGGGTCAGACCCATATTACTTGTGTCAAGGAGGCTGGGGAGCTGTACAGTGGTCCGACCAGCAGATACTGGATGTCTTCACAGACTTCTACACAGAGCTCTATTCTCAACCCCCCGAACATAGTGAGCGGCATATGAGGGATCTCCTTGAACAGATACCTACGACTTGCATTTCTCCCGCAACCAGGGACCAGCTATATTCCCCAATCCTACTAGACGAAATAGTCGAAGCCATATTCAGTCACCCTAAGGGTAAGGCGCCAGGCCCCGACGGGCTCACGGCAGAATTATATTAGGAACACGTAGCCATATTGGCCCCTAAACTACTTGAGGTGTGGGATGAGTCACTCCGGCTAGCTACTCTCCCCCCAACACTACGTGAGGTCGTCACAACGGTGTTACTTAAACCTGGTAAACCTAGCGATGAGTACGGCTCTTACAGGCCCCTCTCGCTAATGAATCTGGACACTAAGATCTTCGCCAAAGTAATAGCGAACCGCTTCCTCCCAGTTATGACATACATGGTTCATGAGGATCAGTCAGGATTTGTACCCGGGAGGCCCACTTCCCACAATATCAGGAGGCTGCTCAACATCATGGCACGAATCGACCAGGGTGCGAATGCGGTGGCGGTCACAGTTGATGCTCAGAAAGCATTTGATATGGTGTTCTGGAAGTACATATGGCTGGTGCTGGAGGCGATGGGCATTGGCCCTAACATGATTAGATACATTAAGTTACTATATACCTCTCCAGTGGCCAGGGTCTGAGTTAACTCCCTGACGTCCGCTCTGATCCCACTCCTCAGAGGCACACCGACAGGGCTGCCCATTCTCCCCGATTCTCTTCACCCTGGCGATATAGCCAATGGCAGACCATATCAGAGCATGCCACTCGCGCAGGGGGATATGTCTGAAAGACACTCCTGAGATTACTTCCCTCTATGCGGATGATGTGTTATTGTTCATCAGAGACCCTGCTACCCACCTCGATCCAATTTTACGTGACATTACTCGCATAGTTACCCATTCTGGATTCACTATCAACTACTCCAAGTCTGAGCTTTTTCCCCTCACTAGTTCCACTCAACAACCTGCCACTGAGTATCCACTCCGCTAGTCGCCCGGCGGGATTAAGTACCTGGGGGTCCAAGTGTCCCTGACCAAAGACACATTGCTAGCAGACAACTACCTGGCTGCGGCACAGCAGGCTGAGGCCAAAATGAAGCGATGGCGCTCCCTTCCACTATCACTCGCCGGGAAGCTTTCACTCGTCAAGATGGTACTGCTTCCCAAGCTGTTGTACATATTTAGTAATCTGCCCATCTGGCCAGGGGGGAATACTTTACAAGATTGCAAAAATTGTGAGTGCAGTTCCTATGGCACTCTGGCGCTGTGCGCAAAAAATGGTCGGAAATGACGCTCCCTTACTATAGAGGGGGGTTTACCGCCCCTGACCTGAAAGTGTATTGGCTTGTGGCACAGGCTCAATTCGCCTCCTATTGGTATCCCGGGCCCCCCTTCTTGCCCCCATGTCAAGCTGGAGATTCTGGCAGCAGCAGGTACAAACATATTGTCACTAATACTACATCAGCAGTATGTACAGGATTCGCCCATCGACCCAGTCGGAACTACTGTGCATGCCTGGGGTCGAATATTTGGGGTTAGGGCTGAACACAGAACCCTTACTACAAGTGGCTCTCTGCCTGGAGATTCCCCGGGCTGGAGCCCACACATGACATAGCCCTGGCGCAACACTGGGAAACCCTGGGGTACCTCGCATTAACAGACTTCTATCCTGGTGGGCAGTTCATAACTCCACAGACATGGAGGCCGGGACATTCAGGTTCGGCATTGGAATATTTGCAGTTCTACAGGCTCCGTGCAGCCTTCCGGACTGCGTGGCTGGGTTTCCCTAATGAACCCCGGACTCCACAGGGATAGCATACATTGCTAGCTTGGGTGGTGCCCGTGGGGTGGTTTCTTCATTATACAAGCCGTTGCTGATGGGTGCCCCGGCCCGACCCTCCAGGGTGCGTGATGAATGGGCGAATGAGCTGGACGGGGAGGTCTCTGATCACTTATGGGGGAAAATGTGTTCACATACTAACAGAGTCTCCCTCAACTTTCACTACCAAACCATACAATACAAACTGTTGAATAGACTATACTATACCCCGCTCAGGATCTCTAAGTTTGCTCGAACCACCCCTCAATCCTGCCCTAGCTGCGGAGCAGAGGGCGCTGATCATCTACACATGTTCTGGGAGTGATCGAGGCTAGCGGAATTCTGGGGTAAGATTCTAGAGACATTATCTGAAATCAGTGACACTGTTATTGACCCTGACCCAATGGGAGTTCTGTTTGGGATGTGGCAGGCTGAGGGGGCTAAACATATGGCCAAATTGTCTGAATGGGGGCTGTATAGTGGCCAAGAAGTGTGTTCTTCAAAGCTGGAAGAGCTCCTCTCCCCCCACATACCAGAAGTGGTTAAATCTGCTCACCTGGTCTCGTAATTGTGAAGAGGAGTACCTAAGCATGATCCCAACTCGCTCTCACCCTAAAAACATTTGGACTTCATTCAACAGCTACCTTCACAGCCTGGATGGGAACTCTTCCGAGAGTGGTACCTCCCAAGCCTCTCATTGACATGCTGTCGCCTTATCGTGCATCGTGATGTACTGTTCCCCACCTGTTGTTAAACCATTGTCCTTTTTTCAGCTACTGTACTCATTCACGCATGTATTGAACCCACTGGTCGCTCTGTTGTAAGTGTTTGCTATATGCCTCTGCCAATAAAAATAAAAATTAAAAAAAATGTAAAAAAAATCCACAGACCCAGTACAAACCATTTTACATGGAGTAATGGAAAGGGTTAATATTTATCCCTTTTTGTCTGTTTCTCTTGAAGCTTTGTTTCACTCCCTTTTCATCAAGACTTGGTAACTACCCTATTTTTTCTACCGCGGATATGTTAAATAACCTTGGTATTGTTTTAGGCTATCTTGGTAGCCTCGAACTTAAACCTGCTAGACCATATATGTTTTTATACGGTTCCGGCTGGGATTATTCGCCATTTCTTTTTGAAAATGTCGTTCTTGTGTTTTACTCGCGTGCCAAACCAGGTTTGATTCCTTTATCTTCGTCTTTTCGCAGGCTTCTCCGCAGAAGCCCTTCTTAGGTGCCTGAAAGTCTGGGTAGGCAGGATGCGAGGGAGGTGTTTTAGGACCCCTGCCATGGGTTCCCTTGGTAACCTAAGTCGCACTCCTGTTTGATTGGCTAGGTGACTGTCCCGCCAGGACAGCCACCCTGCTGTGTGATTGCCAGCCAGGCTGTGTGAATGGGGGAAAACTGCATAATAAGCAGATCTCTGGGTCTGGAAAGGCAGAGTCACCACTAGAATGAACGAACCGACGAGGAGCTGACAGAAGAGGACCCCTACAATGACTAACCACCCGGCAAAGCCCTGCTGGAGGTCCGAATCTTCAGACCAACGACAGAGAAGATCCTCCAGGAATCTTCTTCCCCTGAGCTGGTGGGACCAACCAGTTTGCCCAAACTGCAAGCCAGGACTCCCCCCACTGGTCGAATTTGCTGTACAGTGCTACAGTGGGATGGATAGCCAGGAAGGTCGGGGCCTGCTTGGGTTTTAAGGAGCACACCTTTTATTCGTTGCTTTGCTCTGCTGCTGGTTTCTTCCCTGGGCAGTGCAGGACCCTCCAGTCTTCCTACTTCATGTCAGTCCGACAGTCGCTTCAGGAACCGTGAGCCTGCAGGACCTGCCAGGAACGTCTGCCTCAGCTACTGCTTCTTCTCCATTTAAAGGTACTGTGCGAATCCGGTTGTTCGTTTCGTTCAGCCGCGGCTAAGGTGTGTGAAACCTTTTGCCAATCCGAGGGCTTGTCCTTCTCTACTCTTTAAACTAAAGTTTCTGCCGACCAACTTCATCCGGGACTCTTGGCAAAGACTTACCGCAAACTACCCTGAACTGTGTGATCTCGAGCAAAAGACTTTTGTCCTATTGACTTTGGCCCTTAGCCTTTTTGATTTGATTCCATCACTTTAGTTCCTCTTTCTAGATTGCCCTGCTTACATACCTGTTGGTGCTGCTCAATGTATATCTAACTTTGTCTTTCCCTCCCTTTTAAATTGTTGGAGTGCCATTTTGCTCCCACTTAATTTTTGAGCTCAACGTGTCCAGAATCTATTGGGAGTGGTGTGGTGTATTAAGAGTGTGAATTTTCAACTGCTTTACTTTAGTGAGATCTTATACAACTGATGTGTAAATAAATGTATATTCTTTTACTCAGAAACCTTGAGTCAGTGTTTGTTTGAATCATAGTAATTGCTGTCATTTGTGTAACTATTGATACTGCTCACTTGCTCTTGCGATAAGTCTGGCTGCTCAGCCATCGCTACCACTTTTACTGTGTTGTACAGGCGTGTACCAAAGGTGAATTTGTACTGTCACTTGTAGTTTTAATTGTGTGTGGTGTTCCCAAAGGATACTGCATATAATTCTGCCTAACAGCCTAACCCTGGAGATGGGTGCTCACCTTGCAGTGACAATTCTCTTCCTCCTCCGCCTGTCCCTCACCCCCCTGTGCCCTGGCTTGGTTGTCCAGCATCTCGAGATCCTGGTGCAGCATGATCAGCTGTCTGTTCCATCTCACAGGAAATAATGGCAGCATGGTGTTGGGAGTAGTTTTTGGTGTAGGGGTGTGCCTTATGTAGCCCTCTGGAGTACATTAGTTGCACCTGTGGCTTCATTTCTGGCACCTGTGTTTAATTACCTCCAGCTGGAGGCTGGAGGTAAATCTCGGCTGTATTAGTGCCGGGTTTCGGTGCTAATATAACCGTATTTGTGCTTGTGGTAGCGCTGTAGTTGCGCTTTGTGTTGGCGCTATAACAGGCAGCGCTATTACAGCCGGCTGCAATAGCACCAGACGTTTTATTCGATCAGCAGTATTTGCGCCATGTCGTGATCCGGTGGAGCAGTATTGGCAGCGCTAATACCATTACTGCCGTTTTTAAGGGCTACTGCCGAACTCATGATGAAGGCCAAAATGTCTCTGTCAGTACCACTTTATAGATTTCATCGACTTCTAACTGGTCTACTTCCATGCCAGGCCTACTACTACAGTTTACACCTGGTTTACTCCCATGCCAGGACTACTCCTCCAAGGTGTGCCATCCGGATATACGCCCCTGCCCGAACAGTGCTGCATAACAATAAGCGCTTCTGTGGTTAAGATCAACTAATAAGAGGTTCCTAACAACTTCACATCCTACATCATTTTTCAGCTTCAAACTTTTAACAACTCTTGAGGGAAAACAAGCTTCACATTAGTGCTCTTTAGTGTTCCTCTCCAAATAATTCTCCTCTCCTTCGAATAACCATTTCTAGAAGGTCAACCTTATTGCCACTCCTACTATACCAGTAACCAAATACTGACAATTTGAGTTTATACCAACTTTTGTTAATTTCTCTACCAAGTATGGACAAAGGGCCTCATTACGACCCAGGCGCTAATGGGTTAACAGCGCCGTAAAAGGCTACGGCGCCGTTAACCTATTAGCGCCTAATTACGAGGTCCCTTTGCAGGACCCGACCTTAACGGCTGGTTTTACCAGCCGTTAAAGTAGGGACCCGCAAAGGGACCTTGGTGCCAAGTACGGTGCCGCAATTTGCGGCACCGTACTTGGCGCCTTCCCCATTCCCATTGAGCCCTATGGGCCATGGCGGCATGGGGAATTACCGCCCGCCAACCTCGAAATGGGGCGGTAATTCCCCATTCCGCCATGGCGGACACCGGCATGGACCATGGTGCTAATAGTACCATGGTCCTCCGCCTGGGTCGTAATGAGGCCCAAAATATTTCACAACTTATAGATCTCTCATTAGCCCTTTTTTGCCTTTGGCAATATCCGTTTGATTTGAATTGCCTTCATTTTAGTCCCTCTTGGCTTGGGCAATTATTTTGTGCATTAGTTCTTATTAATATCATCCCTTCGGGTTGCTTGACATTCCACAAACCCACACACTTATAGTTACATTCATTTAGTTTTGTATAATGCTGCTTTCTCTGCTTCTTACTAGTTCGGTATCCAAAATTATTTCTAGGACCACTTTCACTTATAGGCGAGTGCTGCTTTTTAGTAATTTGGCATTCAGAATCACTTTTAGGATCACTTTCACTCATACACAAGTGCTGCTTTTTTGTTGTATGCCTGCCTTGAACACACGAGCGGGTGTAGAGTGCTCCGGGGTCACTACCAGCTTGTAAACTCACCGGGGAAGTTGTGCGCTTTATTCCCTTCGCTGTTTGCAAGCTTCTGTGGCTCCTCATTACCTGGCAAACTGCTTCTCCTGGTCCGCCATTATGCGCGCCTCCTGCAATTGGAGCTTCTGCCCCTCCCGAGGCTCTCTGGTGCACGCCAGCCATCAGAGACATCATCCTGGGAGGGAAGCATTCCTCGCTTTCACTTCCCGGGACCTAGCCTCTGCAGAACAAGTTGCCGGAGAGCAAGCTTCCCCCTTGCACGCTTCCCACTACACAACCTCTGCACTGCTGGCTAATGTAGACACAGACCCTCTCAGGACCGGCAGCTGTCTTCTGCCGAAGAGTGGTCCCGCAGTCTTCTCCCTCCTCCAGAGTCTGCCTCGACTGCCTGCACGTAGCACACTGCTTCTGCTTCCTCTGCTTTTGCTTCTTGCTGATGTTAATGACCTGCACGTTATTGGGCCTTTTAAGCCTCTATTCTCCCTCAGGTGTGGGTCATCTAAATTAACAATCTGACAACTCCTGAAGCATTGTACCTTTTTATACCTCTTCTTCGTACCAGTACTTAGGGAATTATGGGACTTCAAGACCCTAGAGGCAAAGTTAGTTTTTCTTATGTTTTACAATAAGCCATTAGAAGGTTGGGGTTTTGGGGAAGGTTAAAAAGGGGGGTGGGAGGGTCCCATTCTTCCTGACCTGCTTCCCCTCCCTCATGTGATCCTCTCGCAGAACCCCATCCCCAGGGTCGGGATCAGAAAGTGTCTGCCTTTCTCTTGCCACATGAGAAGTGTCTCCAGCCAGGTTTTCTTTGGGAATCATTGCTGATTCATCACAGTTACTAGTCACTTAGACTATTGCAATGCCCCATCCGAAACATCTTATTACATGTTGCACTATGCTTCCGCCTACCCTCCTCCTTGCTGAGACCACAATGCTAGTACTTTTTCCATGACACTTCGACCACTTGTGTTATACATTAAGGGGTAAGTGTTACATTACAACAGTGACCCTACATGGCCCATTGGGTTGATGGTAACTCTTACCTGCACTCTGTACGTATACACAACTAGTGTGCAATAAATGTGGACTCCATCAAAATAATGAACATGCATATACTTATAATTACTTTATTCTTCTATTATGTTTTTTATTTTTAGGTAACACTATTCTTGTGGTATTTGGTACATATACATGTTTGGGGAAGATCTGTTCATATTATATTACTTAAACACGACAACCTGTTTCCATAGTATCAGTCTTTCACCTTGAATTGAGACATACTGGGCCTCATTACGAGTATGGAGGTAGCCATGGTGCTATTAGCGCCATGGCTGCCTCCATACCGGGCTCCAATACCGGGTTGCTTCAATGAGGAATAACCGGGTCATTCCAACATTGGAGGACCCGGTAATTCCTCCTTGAAGGAACCATTCCCCATTCCCATTTGAGCCCCGAGAGGGCTCAACGGGAATGGGGAGGGAGCTAATAACGGGCACGTAAATAACGGCTTGTTATTAGCTCCCTGTTCCCCTCGCAGGGTCCCGCAAAGGGAACCTCGTAATAGGCGCTCCGGTGATGAAGGGTTGTTAGAATAGGCATCTCTGTGTATATTTCACTCTTACAGCCTGTTCTAGATATTTACATGTCATGAGTGTCAGTCTTTGTAGTGCTAGTATTTACATCACATTGCCTTCTGTCACCCATAGCTACATCAGAACTGTATAGCATGGTGAGGGTTCTGGTGTGTGGGTGAGATGAGAAGGTTGACTGAAGGAGGACGGTTGTAAGCCACCTGCTGGGGGTCGTCTTATGTATGCAGCTTTACCTTCTTAATAAAGGTCTTTGTGGTAAAGCACCAAGTGTAGGCAGTCTACTTGGCATCATAACAAGGGTGCCGGTCCCGTACTGGCACCCTTCGTTACGGGAGTGCCAGGGTCGTAATGAGGCCCACTGTTTTCTTATAGTGACAATTCAGCTGTGTATCAAGACATCAGTGGAGATCTCACAAACTGATTATAGCTGGGGCAGGCACAGCCACACTTACACCCTTTTTAAATCTCATCTACTGTCCTTGAGTAAAGAGTTTGGGTCCTGTCACAGTCAGTTCTATACAGGAGAGCTAGAGCAAACAGCAGAGGCATAGCCAGGATTGTCTAAGAAGTGGGGCCTGAAACTAATGTAGCTGGCCCACCACAGTGACATTAACATCTCCAAATGCCCACTATGAGGGGTCAGAAATGTGAGACAGACAAGTCGTTTTTTCACATGTAGCCATTTAATCAAAGTATATGGGTGAGATAAACGCCTCAATTTTATTAACCTAATGAGGAATTCCATACCTGTCAAACTAAGACTAAGGGAAAACACAACATATCAAAAGCTATCCGTCCCTCACACTTACACATATAACAAAATCATACAGGTATCATATGGCTGTTTAAACTCAATAAAACATAAACTTTGTAAACATGCATTCTTGTACTCAGGGTTGAAAACCCTTCCCCAGGATTAATTCTGGATGTTTTTAAACCTAAGTTCAAATCAAGAAAGTTATTTTCAATAGCCAAGCTCCACTCTGAATACAACACAAAGTTATTTTCATTCAGTAAGTCTTTCACTTGGCACTTGGAGTGTCATATTGATAAACAGGATTTCTCACTCTTCAAAATCATTATCAAAGTTTTCACAAGCTCTTGCTTGATAAACCAGAAAGATGTGTCTTCACACTTTCAGTCAGTATTCAATAATAATTGCTCTTCTTTGAAGAACAACCACTTTCACATTTTCTTTTCATAAACAATAACGTTTTGTCAGGATGGATTTTCCACAGTTCATCATAACACATTAGTGGACTTGCCACTTTCTTTTCACCACAACCTTCTACCACACAGCAACGCTTCAATGATCTTTTTCCTGGTCCACTAAACTTCTAGGACTAATCACTAATAGTCGCTTTCTTGGTTTACTCGCCTGCCAGGTTAAAACTCCTACCACTACTACAACACCAGGGTTCACAGCTTCTTCCCCAAGGGTACAGTGCACATTGATGATTTCTAGAAAGAAGGCTTCTCTCCTGCCACCTTTGGGTTTCTTCTACACCACCAATTAACTGCTGATAATGTTTCTTTTTCAGGTATTCCTCATTAGAAAAGCTGTACCCCCTTTTATTTATAATTGCCTTTCTTTGGCTTAGGCAATGATTGTTACCATCTTTCCTTTCAGGTAATCTGTAGATTACATTCATTTGGTTCGAATATTGTTCCCTCTTTTCTTTGGCAATGGTGGTTATAATATTTTTTCACTCGTTCTTTCTCAACCTGAGGGGCATACCAAAATTGCTTTCATTCAACAGTTTGTTATTCAAAAGGGTTGTTTTGAGCTAGCAGTCTATTCCGGAGCACTCCGGGTTTACCTTGTGAACGCTAACCCAGCAGTCTTTCCTTGCGCTTCCGTTAGGCACACTGCTGCTTTAACTTCGTCTTTCTTGAGGACAGTTTGGGCATCTGACACCTCCGGTAACTCTCCTGTTGCTCGTGCTTCCTGGAAAGGAGCCTTCTTTGCTCCTTGCATACTCCGGTAAATGTCACACACCGGAGTAGGATGCAGAACAAGGAGAGCTTCTCTCTCCTACAGGAAAAGCTAGATGCAGCACCGCTTCCCGCTGCGTGTTCTCTGCATTCAGGATTCCCAACTCCTGTGGCTCTCTCTGCACTGTGTACCACTGACAACACAGCAGCGGTTCAGGCATTTTCTTCCTTCGGCTTCTGCTGCTCCCTTCTGCTGCTCCCACTGCTTCTTACTTCTAATGGCCTGCACCTGAAGGGGCTTTAACTATTCAGAAGTGCCATTCAGGTGTGGGTCATCATAACCACTAGACTGCACACTACAGTTCTGCAATTCTGAGCCGGTTCTTCCTTGTCTTAGTCGTAAGGGCACTATGGGACTTGAAGTCCCTAATGTTCTTCATTTTAACATCAACCTCTTCAGTTTTACAATAGGCAATTAAGACTGTGCGATCATTAGTGTAGTTGGCTAGAGGGTTCTCCCATTTCTCTTGACTGAAGTCCCCTAAAATGTGATCTTCCCACAGAAGACCACAATATCAGGTAGCGGCTGCCTTTCCCTGGCCACATGAGAAGGCTCTCAGGCCAGGCACTTTGGGATGATCACTTCTGATTCATAACACCACACAACTCTGCTGAGTGGGCATTTACAGATTTTGGGTGGGCCTTGCCTGGTCAGGATCTAACCTTTCTACGCCTCTGGCACACAGTACAAAGATGAAAAGACAAGTCGAATGGCTACAATTCCTTTCACAGTATCCTTATTTTTGGAATTTCCTTCAGATGTATTCTGGTTCGGAGTTGTCTTCTACCAACTACTATTAGTTTTCCAAGAAATACTAGGTGGCACTGTGCAGTTATAGGTTTCATTCCGTCATGTCTCCTTGGTCCCCATTGCACCTAAAGTGATTTCAGGGATACATGTATTGTGGTAGGGCTGAGCGATGTTGCATGTGATGCTATGTACATTTTGTTCAAAGAATAGCTTTTATTCAGTATTCTCCTAGAAAATGGGTTGAGCAAAACGTATACAGGTGTTACAGGTCATTTGGTCGACGCAATTTGGTCGAAAGACAAATGGTCGAATGTTTTTTTTTGTATTTTCACATTTTTTTTTGCTAAAAAACCCTTTGTTTTTCCTAAACGAAAACCTGAAAAATATATATATATAAAAAAAAAATTAGACCATTTGTCTTTCGACCAAATTGCGTCGACCATTTGTCTGTCGACCAAATGACTGGACACCGCATCCAGGAACTAGCGAAATGTCTACACATAATGTTTATGTCAAGCAACAAGGAAGACTTTGGGCCTCATTACGATTTTGGCGGTAGCCATGCCGCTATTGGGTGTGGGTGCCCAGAATGGAGAATTACCGGGCCATTCCGAGTTTGTAGGGCCCGGTAATTCCTGCCTCCAGGAACCTGGGCCCGGACCTTCCCCATTCCCATTTCAGCCCCCATAGGGCTGAATGGGAATGGGAGAGGGAGCAAACAACGGGCCTATTACAAGCGGCCCGGTTTTTGCTCCCTTTTCCCCTTGCGGGACCCGGTAAGCACACCTGGTTTGACCAGGGGTTACTTACCGGGTCCTGCGAGGGGAGCTTGTAATGAGGCGGAATGGGTTTATCGGGTCCGCCTCCTTTAGGGGGTCCCGATAACCCATTCCCCCTCACTTGTAATGAGGCCCTTTATATATGTTTTTAATTACATAAGAGCTTCACTCAGTGGAACCACTTTGAAGAGGACAGTACACATGTAATAAAGCTACAAGAACATGTCCTAAATGAAGCAAAGATGTCCTTTAGCAGACATTGTACTACAATTGTTTGTTTATGATTCTTTGTCCTGTTTTAAATTGTGCTGTTTTTATATGTTAATGTATAATTATCCAAATACACTTTATTACCTTACCTTACAAATAATAAGGGCATTCCTAATGCAAGCAGAGCCAATGGGGGCTTTGTCCAGGTACTCTATTGATACTCCAAATAATACATTTCTTAACCTAATCATAAGAATTCTTAAGCGGCACACAGTGTATAACACAGTGTCCACAGATGTGGCTAATAGAAAGCTCCTGCATGTAATGAGTTCTTAGCCTCCTGCCTACCCTAAACAGTAACGTGAACATCCCAAGGAATGGCCAACAAAAGAGTTCAAAAATCTTACTCTCAAATTTCCAAGCCTAGTGTAACACAAAAAAAAGAGAAACATTCTTCTGCAAAGGCTTGTCCTGGAGGTACTCACAGTCTGGAATCTTCTTCAGTCTCTCTGCTTTCCCTATGTCTCCCAAAATAGCTCCAATGTTTCAGACATCACAGGGTTTTCTTCTGAGGCTTTACCCTTGTTGCATTCAGATGTAGATCTCTTCCAGTCCTTGGGTTTCTTAGCAGTCACTCGCATTCAATGTCATTCACTTATCATTCACTAACTTAAATGATTTTGTTGCTAATTTATCTTCACTTCATGATTACTTCTGGCTAAAAACAATACTATTCTGATCTTTTTATTACTCTCTCCCCATCCTTGCAGGTTATCTGAGATACTTTACTCATCCCCTCTCACCACCTTGTCCATACCATTCTCTTTCTTCTTCTGCTTTGCTCACTAATTTTGCAACCTGTTTAATCTAGTTCCTATTTTTCTTTTCTTCCTGCACATATGTTTACCTTTTCTTCTCAAATTGTGTCCAATACTGCCAGTTACCTGGCACAAGCTCATCCTTTTGACCCTATACCATGCTCTCTTATCCAAGGTGTATCCCGATTGTTTGTCATACATACCTATTCTATGCAATATTTCTTTATCTATTCCTATCTTTCCCTCCAAACTCTTAACTCTTCTTACTGATAATTTCCATCCTGTTTCCCATTTTCCCTTTGCTTCTATTGCACTCAAGTCTCTTCTTATATTAACAGCTATTCATTGCTGCCTTTACATTAATCTATTTTATGTCCATTTCATTTTACTGAGAAATCTCTATTTGTTTCTATTTCTTTATCGGCATGTATTGTTCTCTTCTTATTTTACCTGATCCATCTGCTACTTTCAACATGGTTGACTGTCCCACTCTCCCTTTCTACTCTTTCTTCTCTGTGTTTTTCTGGTTCTGCCCATCAGTGGTTCTAAGTTTCTCACAAATCAGTTTTATTCTGTTTCATGGTCTAGTCGTTTTCCCCTCTGTGCTTCCATTCCAGTACAGGGTTCCTCCAGGCACTGTTCTTGGTCTCATTCTCTTCTCTCTTTACACTATTAATTTCTTCTTTCAGTTTATCATAACACTTTTACACTGGCGACTACCAAATCCTCGTGTCATTCTCTTCACTCATGAGTCTCTTCAGTCTTGGGTGTCTGATCATCTTCTTCATGTAAATCCCTCGGAGACTTAGCTTCTTTTTTCCTCTGCTACCTCTATGCCCCCACCAGTCCCATCATCTTCTCCCCCCCACTTCTCAACTCACCCTTTCCACGTCTGCACATAATCTAGGCATCATCTTTGATTCTTCTATTTGTTTTTCCTTAGATATTTCTAACAAGTACACAGAAATCCCTTCACTTGGTGTGTCAGAATTTCCACTGGATTAGTTTGAACAAGTTAATCATGGTTTTGCATGTGCCGGAATCCCCATGTATCCATGGAGCTAGGTCCGGCCCACCCTCTTCAACAAAATTGTGGCACCTTTTTGGAGCTTCTCAGATTCTCTTATAATCCTGGGCTACTAGGTCTTCATACAAGTGACCCCAGGAATGGTTCTCTACCGGAGCACGCTGTGTTAGTGTTTGTGATTGGCTGGTTTTCTTTTGAATTCTCAGTTGCCTTCTCATGGTGTTATTACTTAGCTCTGTGTATTGGCTAAATGCTACCGCATTGGTTAGCTGATAATCTGTCTAAATTACTTATCATGATTGGTTTTGAGGGTTTGTTGCATCGTTTGGCTGTCGGCACCATTTTTGGAATCGCCTGTGTTCAGGTGCATGATTCTGCAGTGCAACTGCTTGGCCTGCAGCTTCTCCATGCATGCGGCTGAATTCCTGGGTGGCCCGCAAGGGAATTGATCCCTACCATTAGACCAGGTCTGCAGGCAAGGAGAATTCTTCAAACGTCTGTGTGATCTTCTATTCACCATTAATGTTTACAAAACACTTGCAAGAATATCATGCTTTGAATTTGCAATCTGTGTGATGGTTGGAACTCCCTGTCACGTCCTTGGGGGTTATTGATCATACCCTGGTATCTGAATGTTTCTCTGTGGTCTATGTGAGAAAATCAGTAATCTGTCCCTGCCACGAAGGTATGAGAACCCCTCCCCACTTGGGTAGGGAGGCCTATCGGGGTGGAAACCAGAGCCAGTCCTGCCCAAGAGGGACAGTGTCATTTTAGAGCACCCTAATTCATGTCCCCTTCTGTATTTTTGTATCAATGGTACCACTTTGTTTCACCCCATACCTTTGCAACCAAATGCTTACCAGGCCTATTTCTACCACTGCAGGCAACCAAAGAGCCCAGAGACCAGTGCAGAAAACCTGCAAGAACGTAACCCATCAGAAACTCCAGACCGGGCATTTCAGTCATCAGAGTTCTCCTTGTAGTGAGAAGAAAGAGAAACCGCTAGCAGAGAGACTGAGGATGCACGTGGCAACAAGAAATGCATTGCACTGCCAAGTGTCAGCTGTAGATGCAGTTCTCCTGCATCAGCTACAGAGCTCTGCAGGGAGACTAGTATCCCTGTGCCGTGGAGTGTTGTGCTGCATTACTTACCAATTCCTCAATACTTACTGGGGTATTCTCCAACACGTGGCACCCGAAAATGAAGTGGGCATTTGACAATGCGGGCTGAATTGTTGCAACATGGATGGAAGAAAGCATCATGGTTTAGCCACCTTTTTTGTAAATGCTGACACTTGTAAAGCCAATCTCAGAGATCCAATGGGGTAAGGAGGGGATGTGGGGTAAGAAGAGGGACAGAAAACAGAAAGGTGTGGGTTATTTGGAAGGGGTAAGAGAAGAAGGAGGAGGTGGCAGACAAAGAGACCAGCAGGTAGAAGGACATTGGACTGGGGTGTGGGGGCGGCTTGACACAAAGATGAGGTATTCATTTCAAGTAGCACTGTGTAGTGAGTGTGCGTGCAAGGTGGGCGAGTTAGAGTGGGTGTAGAGGGCAGATAGTAAATGCTTGAGAGAGTGAAAGGAGAGTGGCTGAGAAGAATGTGGGGTGGATAGTATTAGGGTGGAAAGTGGAGAGATGTAGTAGTGTGGAGAGGAGAGAGTAGTAGTGTGGAGAGGAGAGATTAGTATTGTGTGGTGGAGACGGGAGTAGTATAGTGGAGAGTAGTAGTGTGGAGCGAGGAGAGTAATGTTGTGAGAGGAGGCAGTGGTGATAGAGTGGTGATGGGAGAGCCGTAGTAGAGA
Source organism: Ambystoma mexicanum (assembly GCF_040938575.1). Classification (NCBI taxonomy): domain Eukaryota; kingdom Metazoa; phylum Chordata; class Amphibia; order Caudata; family Ambystomatidae; genus Ambystoma; species Ambystoma mexicanum. The sequence goes on from NC_090929.1 coordinate 1,295,770,218, forward strand.
GTAGAAGGAGGTAGCATCAGAGGGTGGAGGTAGGTTATACAAATGGAGCACATGGAGAGACATTGGAGGGACAGAAAAGGAAGACGTGGACAAGAGTGGAGAGAATGCGTGTTGAGTTGGAGGGAAGAGAGTAAACAGTTGAGTGTAGAAGCATAGAGAGAGCAACACCATGGTGTGAAAGAAAGCGGTCCAAGTGGGGCTTGAGTTTCTGTAAGGCACAACCCTGCAATCCATTTGAACTGACTTGAACAATATAGTAGGTCTAGCATAGGAAGTCCGGTAGGGATTTTAGAAAGAAAATACAATTGCCTTTAGGCCCTCACTACCAGTAAGGTAGAATTTCGACAGCCGTTGCCATTAAGCAGTATATACTTACCAAGTAAGATACTTAATTTAGACGTGAGAGTCAAGGACAGTCATTAGCACCATACCAAAGAATTTAATAATGACACTTGGGTCCAATACTGTGACTTGGAGTCCCTTTTCTGTACATGAAATGAAAGTTCCTTCATAGGGAAAATGGTGATACTGCGACTCTGAGGGGAAATCAAGGTGGCAGGATTCCTCTCCTTTCACTGCAACTTCAAGGCAACCCAGTCCCCTGTGGCTCGTTTTCGTGCCAAGGGGTCTTCTTCTTGGGTATCTGTAGGAATACCTTGCCCTAAGTTCCACATATTCGTCAACAGCTCTGCTGGTGCAGTCGATGCCCTTGGCTTGAGAGAGTTTCCACTGGATTAGCCTGAGCAGGCTAATCATGGTTCCCTATATAGCAGAGTCCTCTTGTATCCAGGGAGTCATGTCCAGCCCATATGCTTCAACCCAATCGTCACGCCTTTCTGGCGACTTCCAGATTCTTTGATAGTCCTAGCACAGAGCTTAGAGTTTGAATCCGTTCTCCGTGTCTAGCAAAGTCCAAGGTATCAACAAAGATTACACAGTGTCCCTTTTTACAGTTGGTCATAAAAGGGTAATTCGTAGCCTTTATGTCCAGGTTCTTGGTAATTTCTAGGCCAAGGAAAAGGACTTTTCCTTGGCCTATGAATTACCAAGAACCTGGACATAAGGGCTACGAATTAGGCACAAATAGGGGTTCACATAAATAATCCGGGTATAGCTCGGCCATTTGCTAAGCGGCACCCCTGATCATAGACAGGAAGTTCAAATAGCACTTTTTTATTTACTAGACTATAGGACATGGGAAACAATAAAGATCAAGAACCTCCACTTGTCCTAACAGTATACACATGTGGTATTATTTTCAACATGCGTTTTTTAAAATCTTTTTCCTTAACTTTGTTTGTACTAACCCAAGAAGACTTCAGTGATTGGGCCTTTTTCGCCATAGCATGCCGCCCTTGTGTGTATGATACACCACTGTGGACAGGCAGCTATAAGGACCTAAAAGAATTCAACTAAGGGCTTATCTATTAAAACTTTTGTTTTTTATACATTTTTGTTTGATTTGTCTTCCCTAAAACCATTGATGGGATTTTCCAACTGGTGCAAGTCAGAGCAGAACTTGAGCCAAGCCCACATGGAGAGAGAGATTTTTCCCCCTAACAGATACGAAATACACATATAGGAGTAGGTGGGAGGAAGGAGGGAGAGTCAGACAGACTCAACACAATCTTTTATTGTATTCAGGACATTCAGACGGTCTCAGTTTGGGTCATGTCTGCAGTCTCCACAATTAAACCCACCACAATCATCAACACTCCTCCTCTGTGGCGCCAACGTTTCCTGTCTCACCTCAGTTGATGGGGAATCTCCCTTAGGAGACAGGGCGTTGGCCTCGTAGCTCCATGGTGTCTCTGGAAGCCTATGAACCAAGTATGTTATTACAGAATGATTGACCAATGAAAGTGGCTTCCCCAGGTCTCATGAATGTGTTCTCACTGGACTGGTTGACCAACAATTTACAGGAACTACGCTCATAGCTTCAAGCAAGCAGGGCTGAAGCCAATGCCCTTAAGCAAGAACACATTACTAATCAAGGTGCAACCAGCACCATAGCAGCCAGATTTAATGCCATTCAAGCTAGGCTAACCACTGTAAATCTGGTAGGAGACGCGCATGATACAATAGGTAGATTCTGCCACAGCAGAATCAGCCGAAGGACAATTCTCCCAATTTCTTTTTAACAATTATCAACACAAATGTATGTGGGAGTGGGGGAGTTGGGATACTATAAAAGGTGGGGTGGAGGGATCACAGTGATCTCCCCTGCATATATTTGCATTGAAATTACACAATCAAAATATAAAATTCGACATCTCCTCGACCAATTCTCTTTGACCAAATCACATAGAACCAATAGGACAACCAAATTCAGTGCCAATGTAGGTAATCACATCAACACCAGTTCCCACCAGAATGCTTTAGTGCAGACCCACTCAAATACACCATGTTTGAAAGCCAATGTGAGCTGCACTTTATGTGCAAACCATAGACTTTCTCAAATAACTCCACTTAATTGTCCTTTAAGGTTTCCTACCTGGGACGGAGCACTGCTGGTGGTCAATCTCATTGGTCAGCACCCTATTCTACTGCATTTGAGAGAATTCAAGAGGGAGATGGGAACAACTGTTTGCACCAAAACCCATGCCTAAGCCCTAGACAATGAGCTACTTGTTCTAAAATCTCCCTCTTCTATTGAGGGGCGATAGCCAAACACCAGGATGTACTTGCACAGGTTGTCAAGCCACCTCAAGGATGCACAGACAACATAGTTTTAGTGGTTTAACCAGAGCATTACTTATTGGAACGAAATTGTGATCAGAATGTAGAGAACACCCTAGGATGCTCTGACCTAGAGGCACACCACCAATCGGTTCAGCCCAGGAAACAGCCCCTGTGCCCATGCATATCGGGAATATCTGTGGACCCTTTCATATAAAGAATTTGAAAAGAGACATGCCCAGCAGTTGTGCCTGTATTGCAGACACACAGGGCACTTAATAAGAAAATATCCTGCATAGCCTAAAGGACCTAAGGAACAGACGACCAGACAGCACCATCACTAGTGGAAAACTACCTTGCCCAGCGATTCCAGAGGCCAACACCCTGCAAGAATAGCTACATGGAACCTCCTATGGAAAAAAAAGAAGCACATGCTCATCTCACATTGCAAGTGATGTTAACACCCACTAGAGGAAAAGCTCAATCTGCATTGGTATTTATAAACTGTGGAGCCACAGGCTAGGAGTGCCAGTGGTCTTAAAGGAGACATCTGAAAATGTGTGTGCAGTGGAGGGGAGCAGACTCCCTTCTGGACCCTTGACATATCAAATAGAGAACTTCTACATGCAATGTCTGGACAGTCACACAGAGAGAGCGTCTTTTGATTCAGTAGATTCATGATAATATTGGGAATTCCTTGGCGGGAAAAGCATGACCCAACAATCTTCCAGACGATGTACCTTGTTGTGCGCATCATCCACCTGCCTCCTGAATTGCTTTCCTTTAAGTCACCCAAAAGAAATTGCTTAGTTGCATATGAAGAGAAATGAAGAGAATCCTGGATTGGGAGCCTTCGAAACCCGTCCCGAGAACATCAAGACTTCAAGGATGTTTTTAGCAAAGGAATAGCAAATACCCTGCCTTCACATCGCCCCAAGGATTGTCATATAGATCTACTGCGAGGGGTGCAAGGATCTTGTAGTTGAGAATATGTCTTAATGGAACCAGAGGACAAACATCTCTGCCATTACATAATGGAATACTTAGCCAGTGGCTTTATTCCACCCTCCAGCTCCCCTGTAGCTTCACCTCTATTCTTTGTAATGAAGAGGGAAGGGGATTTGGATACCTATATTAATAACATGGACCTCAGTAAGGCAATGATAAAAGATAATACCATCTGCTCTTAATCCCGGTACTGCTTGACCAAGTCAAGGAAGCAAACATTCATACCAAGCTATTCCTATGAGGAGAATACCATCTGGTGTGTGTCAAGACTGGAAATTAATGGAAATGTGCTTTTGGGACAAAGTATGGACATTATGAAAACTTAGTGGTTTCATTTGGACTATTCAATGTCCCTGCAGCCTTTCAGTTTATTATAAACAAGGTCCTCCAAGAGCTACTTGATGTCTGCTCAACCACAAACATTGATGGATATCCTTGTCTATTCTAGAGCTAAGAAGGAACTTGTGCAGAATGTTCAAATGGTACTTACCTAGTTTTGGAAGCCTCGTCTCTTTGCCAAATTGGAAAAAATCAGCTTCCGTCAGCACAGTGTGGAGTTCCTTGGTTTTATACTCATTCAAAAATTGATAATGATGTATCCAAAGAAGGTAAATGTGCTCCAAAAGTGGACTCCCCAACGTCAGTGAAAGAAGTTCTATGCTTTTTGTGCTTTGCTAACTTCTACTGTTGTTTCATCTCTGACTTCTCTGTGGTAGTGCGCCCTATCATGGATCTCTTGAGAAAGGGGAAGAAATTAATTTGGTCAATGTACGCTGACCAATCCTTTCGAGTTTTGAAAGAAAAGTTCCTGGCAACACCCATCCTGAAGGATGCAGATCCCAAATAGGATTCATTGTAAAAGCAGATGCTTCTGCAATGAGAGCAGTTCTGTCGAAACGAGACTCAAGTAAGAAGGACCAATCAACATGAAGAAAAAGAACCATCCCCGGTCATCATTTCATCAGCGCTGTTACTGAAAAAGAATCAGTCAAAATGGCTCATTTTATTCCTCTTAAAAAACTTCCTTCAGCTTCCGAATTGTCCTGAACATCTTTATCTGAAATTGTACGTCTACATGGACTCCCATCAGCCATTCTCTTGGATAGAGGAAGCCAATACTTATAACCGTTCTGGAGGGCTTTCTGCACGGCACTGCGAATACACGACTGATTATCCACAGTTTACATCTCCAAACAGACAGGCAACCAGAAATGGCCAATCTATACCTAGAACAGTATTTGCATTGCCAAATTTCTCTGTGATGACAGTCAGTCAGTGATAACTTTATTTCGGCCCATTGCCATAAAAGTACATATGAAAAACAACAGTTATAAAACTATTAATAACAATTAAAAGAATACATTAAAATATTCAATATTTACAAATGATTCTTGTTCTGCAACACAGAAAGCTCAATCCTACCTTTCCTGACTACCTTTAATATAACATCATCGAATTTTATTATAAGACAAACATAGCAATTAAGGACAATAAATCTCTATTTGCGCTTGTATGTTAACTGTTTAAAGAAGTGCAAATGCTTGTTGATTTAGCTGCTAACAATAGACATGATATTAATATTTGGAAAGGTTGGCTCAATGAGCTTCCTCTTCTAATACTAGAAGATCAGATTCCCTGGTATCATGATGTAGAATCTAGGCATGCAGATTATGAGGGTGCATGAGAAAAATAAATTCCACATAGGCACAAACAAAAGATAAAAAAGCATGTATTGTTAACACCTCCCCAAACATGCCTAACAAGGTGTATATATAATTATGCCAATAGGTCTAGCAAAGTCCTCAATGATATTGCAAATTGGCAATAATACCTTCGTACAAGACTGTTCCCGTCATACAATTGCCAGTAGCATCTCACTCACTTACAGAAGTATTACGTTTAAGGTACTTTGTTCTAATGATCAATGTCCTATGTAAATAAGTGGATACAGTTAAAACCACTGAATTGCAGGTAGTGGATTTACAATCCTTAAGGTGATGCACTTAAAACATCAATACAAATGGCATAAGATACTGTGACCTCGAAGCTTTATACAATGGACAGAAAAAGAGGAAATGCAAGATGTCCTCTTTGAATTCCAAGCAAGCTGGACACATGCCTGTGCTCTCATATGCCAGGCTAACTGTTGATCATACAGTGGTAATTTACCTTACATGGGATAACAGAACGTGGTGGGTCTGTTATTGGCAATGGAATTAACTTCCAACCACTCAGTTCATTAGTACACAGGTTATTCGCCATTCTTCATGTGTATGGGGGCTCCAACTAATAAAAACACTGATCTGAAGGCATTAACGACTATCTAGGTACCAGCAGTAACCAAACATCATACTCATCTAAATGAGATCCTCAGCTGCCTAAAGAGACACCTGACTATAGTGAATGCCACATATAAACAGGTAGATGAACACGACTGATCAACTAAGCATCTACATTTTAGCGGGCCTCGTAAATCCAAGCCCAAGTATTAAGGCTCTTTTACAGTAGATAAGGTAATACATCCTGTAGTCAGTCTACTAAAACTATCCCCTTCTCTTAGCATTCAAGCAGTGTTCAATGTCTCCTTGTTAAAAAAGGAACACCCATGAATCAGACCACAGATAGTTCCTTTGCCTGAGATTATAGAAGGTAAACCAGAATATGAGGATAAAAGACTCTTCAGTTGAGAGGAAGCGTTTATTACCTTGTAGATTGGAAACCTTCTGGCCCTGGATGCTGCTCCTGGGAACCTGCATCTAATATCGAAGACCCTGCTTGATCATCATCAGGTTTATTTCGTATTGTTACAAATCCATAAAAACCATAATACATACATTTTATACAACACAGAGCATTGATACACATCTCAAATAGATTCTAAAACTAATTGACAATATTAAAACAGTAAGAACACCCATTGTCCCAAGATAAACAAATGTTTTCAAGTGTATTCCTGAACACAGTAAAACTATAATGGGCCTTCACTACGCTCCCACAATTCAGTACGTCTTGCCCAGGCTTTAAAAAAAAAAAAGAAACAGGCAAAAGCAAACATAACCTGCTTAGTCTACATCTTCTATCAAAAAAATCCAGTGAAAAACTGGGCCCGACAGGGATAATTCGAGTGGCTATGGGGGTAGGACTGTAATGTCCATCGAAATGCAGGGTTCACTCATCCACAAGAGGCACACTCAGGAATCATATATCCGCAACAGGCACACCCAGGATCAGGGGACAATGGGGGTTATCGGGTTCACTCATGGATACAGAGGATCTCTGCTACAGTCAACCAATAAGAAGAGAGCGCCAGCATCCAGGAAAGCCATGAGACCTTGCGGACCTGTTAACTTGCTTCACATCAGGTGAGTAACTTCTGTGTTGGTTACCCAGGGCGCTAGAGTAATAAGGAATAGTGGGAAAGGTGGTAATCCGGTTCTTTCTTTGTTTTTCGGGTGTCCAGCAAGTAACAGGGGCCTGGCTCTTCAGTGGATGTCATCCAACTTTCCCAGAGAGTGGATGCTAACACTAGTAAATAGTCTGATAGGCTGGGAATCCAACAGCAGGCTGTGGGCAGATAACTTACCATATTGACCCCTGACAAGGATCCTGCGTTGCCATCCCACTGTCCACATCCTGTGACAGTGGCCAGTTACATGCACAACTGTTATGAACCACTCTGAAAGCCTCCTTAAACAAACCCAGGTGCCAAGAGGGAGAAATCAAAAATGTTTTTATTAACACGCAGCTTTTCGACACAATCAACCATGACATCCTCATCAAGAGAATAGAAGCAATAGGAATAACAGACTTAGCCCTACTCTGGATAAAATGATTCCTAACAAATAGAACAGAAACTGTCTGGATAAAACCCTTCAAATCCGTTCCAAGGGATACCGACTGGAGTACCACAAGGAGCATCCCTATCTCCACTGTTCTTCAAAATCTACCTGGATCCGCTAATCAAAATCATCAATAAACACAACTTTACGTGCTACATCTACGCAGGCAACACACAAATCATCTATAAAATCGAAGATACACAAGAAGAGAACACAACGTTGAGAGAATGTCTCAAAGGAGTCTACGACTGGATGAACACAAACATCTTAAAACTCAACCCAGGCAAGACAGAAATTGTGAATGTATCCAAAATCCTGGAAAATAACACTTATGTCCCATGGACCACAGAACTTGGAACAGCACTCACACCATTGAAAATAGTCAAAAACCTGGGAATCCTAATGGACAACACGCTAACATTAGAACCACAAGTAAATGCAATAGTCAAGAAATCTTCTTCCTCCTACACTTGGTAAAAAAAATCCTACCATTCCTGTCCTTTACCTATAAAACACTGACAATCATCACACTCATCATATCAAGAATTGACTACGCCAGCAGCCTCTACCTCTGAATGCCAGAACACCTACTGAAGAAACTGCAACGTATCAAAAGCACAGCGGTCAGACTCCTCCTCAAACTATCAAGAAGTTACCACACCACCCCAGCGCAAAAAATGCTACACTGGCTTCCAGTCAAACAACGTATCGCGTTCAAAACAATGTGCATGACACCCAGAGCGATCCACGGCCAAGGAGAAGAATTCCCACAGAAGAAAATAACTATTTACCAACCGACCAGAACACTCAGATCATGCAGCGACATTTACATTGAACCAAAACCTTACACAAGGAAAGAGCTAGAGGATACTTTTTCTCTCAGCTGGCAGCAAAAACTTGGAACACCCTCCCGAAAGACATCTGAAATACAAAGGACCACCTAAAGTTCAGGAAACTACTCAAACCTGGCTCTTCGCCACAGAACCAAAATTAATCTGGTACCTTCAAAGCCAAGCACCCTCGCCAGGATAAATCCAAGGGACAAGGACCGCTGCTAGGGATGAAGAAGGATTCAACACTAACTAACACCCGATAGGAGACAGAGCTCTTATAACTCATAGGCAGGGGACCACCCCCTAGGAACAAAGGGATACAATGCTAGACAGAGCACTCATGACCAAAAAACATCTGATGACTGTAGCAATCTCAAACATGGATCGGGTAGGCCCTCACCTCCTGTCCCTCCCACGAAGCACTAGATATCCTCAGATATAGGCAGCCACCTCGCGCAGAACTGGGTGAATGAACCGCAGGGGAATGCTCCAACAGACAGCAAGACCATAGAAAGAAAGGCAAGACAGATGACCAAAAGCATGAGATAACCCCACTAATCCAAGCTATAGAACCTTATCTCATGGCCCACACCTCTCAAACGCTAAACAAACACAACCACTCTCCTGCACCCCAAGCTGCAAGCACTTCACTGCAATGCAACAACAAAACAAACCACACATAGTATCGCAAAACAGCACATGGGAGCCCACTGATTAGGAAACAGCAACCATGCTCAGCGAACATTGCTAACTGAACTGAAGCTGCCAACAGAACACCTCTAATCTCGCTCTACCTTTATCCCGCTACACCTACCAACCAATCCTATCCTCTTAACTTTCAGATCCGCCAAAGTGCCAGGGGACCACTCCAGCATTGATAATGCGCAGTATAAATGTCCTGAACATAACATAAAATTGAGCTTCATTGTGCCAGATAGCCTGACAGTGCCAGATAGCAGCATTTCGCATTTAGCCGGATTGTACCAGATAGCCTGATTGTGCCAGATAGCAGGATTTCACATTTAGCTTGATTGTAGCAGATAGCACCATTTTGCTTTTAGCCAGATTGTGCGAGCAAGCTTGATTGTGCCAGATAGCAGCATTTCGCATTTAGCCTGATTGTACCAGATAGTCAGATTGTGCCAGATAGCGTGATTTCACATTTAGCTTGATGGTACCAGATAGCAGCATTTCACATTTAGTCTGATTGTGCTAGATAGCCTGACTGTGCCGGATAGAAGCATTTCCCATTTAGCCTGTTTGTGCCAGATAGGCTGATTATGCCAGATCTCTCACCTCACATGACTGCAGATGCGTGCGCAGAGTGCTTCCTGAAGAGTTAGTTCTCCCAATTAACAGGAGACCTAAGCAACACTATCCTGGCCACCACATAGGTCTGGTTTGGTTTTGTGGGCATCCAAGACAGCCTCCTTCGTGGGCCCCTCACAGCAAGCTGTGGTCATCAGTCACCTTGTTAAAGGGCAATTGGTTAATGGGATGGGGAGCTCGTTGCAGGATAGCTCTGAGCCTGCCAACCAACATACCAAGGCAGGTGAAATGAGTGCCGAGTGTTTTCAGGTGTTGGTCTTTCCTCTGAACCAAAGGTGTATGCTTTCAATAATTCTTAGCACTTTGATTATGGTAATGAGTGGAGTCTGCAGACTAGCACCCCCCTTCATCAGCCATTCTCCAGGCACATGGTGTACAATATATATTTGAAAGAGACCGAGAAACAGAAGTTTGACAGTAGCAAAGTGAGAAAGTAAAATACAGCTGCCTGCAGAAGCCGCTACCAGGACTCGAGTAAGGAGGACAGATTGCTTTTCTTTGTTAATGCCTTCTCATGCTTTACTCTGCCTTCTAATGTCTTGTTATACCTTGCACGGCTTGGCATGCCCCTTTCATGCCTTGCTATGCAGTTATTATTCTATATATTTTTCTTCAAGATGATCTGAACCCTCACGATATCCCCAACCTAAAAATTAGGGTGGGTGAGAAGGTGAATCTGGGGGAAGCTTTCACTACCTGCCAATGATGTGTGGCCTTGAATGGAATGTGAAGGATCCCCTGTCCCCCAGCCCCAACACATCAAGGGCCTGAGGCAGTGGACTGTAAGCAGGGTTGCATATCACAACCTTCTTCCATGGAGACCCGAGGAATTCACATTCTGAGAAGAGGGAGAACGAGTTTACAAACTTTAGTCTCCTGCAAGACATAAAACCCCAATCCGGGAAGGACGCAGAAGGCTTGCTGGACTCGCCAACTGTACGCTCTGAATTCTGCAAACGCATTCCTATGCTCACGCACCCAAGTGAGTATTCCAAGACGGTGGACACACTTTTAATGGTTCAATCCACCTAGTGAGGCCACAAGCTTGGAAAATGTTAAACGCATCTGGGCCAGTATTACAGAGATTTTCCACTGGATTAAGTGCTATTAGCACCAGCACAAAAACATACATTTGTTTGTATTTTTATATAAGGTACATATTTGCCTTATCCCTAGTCATTGCTCTGGTATAAAAATTGCATTGAAAAGACATGTGTTTTGCATTGAGGTAATGTATGCCCTGGTGCTACTTGCACTTGTACTGATGCAAAGGTTCGGTCATACAGTCCCAAATAGCCTCCAGTCACTGCAGCCCAACTATTGCCAGCCACAATAATTATCATACACACGTGCAACTTGTAGGATGAAGCCTAGTCCAAGGGCGTGCAACTTGTAGGATGAAGCCTAGTCCAAGGGGCAGGCACAATCCACTTTAAAAGCCCAGGCAGAAAAAATGATTGTGTGGCCGTTTGGAGTAGCAGAGCAGCAGACGTTGAAGAGAGGGTGCTAAAGTAGATGTGCAGAAGGAAGTGAAGGTAAAGATGGAGTTGAAGGAGCATGGCCAGAAGAGGGAGCAAGAGAGTTTGGAGAAGGAAGAGATGTGACGTGGGAAGTCCGCTGGAGGTAGAGAGAGAATAACAGCCGTAAAGATCAACACACATCCCTATTTATTGTCTGAAAGAAGTGGGAGGAATGAGCGTGTGGAGGAAGGTCAAGGAGGTAAGACGACCACTTGCTCAAAGCCCAGCAACAGGCCCACAGGAATGAGAGAGCTTTGGTAGTGAAGACAGGCATCTGGGGTAAAAGGTTCAGTAAGACAGGGAGGTGACCCAGGAACCCGCCCAGCAGCTTGAAAATCTCCTGAGCTACCTCACCACAGAGTCCTAGTGAAACCTACTTACAAAAAGCCTTGTGCTCCAAATAGTGCCTGCGACATATTGTTTGTTTATTTATATTGCACACCAGACCCAGGGGTATTCGGGCGTGAAGGCAGAAAGAGGGTTGTACAACTTAGGTTACAGGTTACAGATTAAACAAGGGGTACAGCTACGGTTACAATGCTGTAGACATGTATTGTCAAATAAATCACAGAAGTATAAGCAGTAAGTTTACAAGAATGCAGGTGTGACAGATAAATAGAGCAGGGCAAATATACAAAATATACGTGAGATCCCAAATGACAATAAGGTGAGGTTAGGCATCATGATCGTTTAGCCATTGAATCAGGTTGGATCTGAATTGCTGGTAGGGGAGATCTTCCCTTATAGCAGATGGAAGGGAGTTCCAAAATTGTGCTGCTTTAACAGCAAAGCTGCTCCCGCCAGATTTAGTACGTTTGAATCTGGGTACTAACAGAAGGTTGGAGTTACCTTTTCGTAGGGGGCGAGAGGCTGTTTGTCTGGTGATTCTGTCTATAATGTATTGCGGGGCTAAGTGGTTAAGGCATTTGTGTGGGAGGGATGCTGTTTTGAGGAGGATTTTGTCTTTTGTGTAGAGCCAGTTAGTGGATCTCCTAAGGTCTGATATGTGGGCCTTTTTAGGGAAGTTTAGGGCGGCTCTCAGGGCATTATTTTGGAGCGTCTGTATTTTGGCGGTATGTATTTGTTACTGCCTATGTATAGGGCGTTGCAGTAATCTAGTTTCGACAGGATTAGTGCCCTTGCTAGAATGACACAATTATTGGGTGAGAGGAAGGGCTTGGCTGCTCGAATTAGCTTGCAGGTTTAGGAGGTGGCTGAAGCCATGGCATTCACTTGTTTACTAAAGGTAAGCGTGGAGTCTATGTAGAAACCGAGGGTTTTAACTACTTTGGCTACAGTAATGATGTTGTTGTCAATTATGAAGGAGTAATAGTTGGAACCTAGTTTTTTGATGTTGGAAGAGGTGCCTAGAATGAGGAGTTCAGTTTTGTCATCATTCAGGCATAGACCGTGGGAGGTCATCCATGCCTGGATGATGAGACTCTATTCACAAAGGCCAAATCCTTGTCATAATCTCCCGTCAACGGGATGAGGATCTGTGTATCATCTGCATAGTTAGTGTAGGTGATACCAAGACCGTCTCGATCATCGAAAAGGGGCTTTGTAAAAATATTGTAGAGGGTGGAAGATACACAAGATCCTTGGGGTACACCGAATGAAATAGGTGTGGGGTCTGCAGCTGCAAGAGGAGAGAAAACTCACATTGTCCTGTTATCTAAGAAGGACTGGATCCATTCGACTGCTTCATGGGAGAAGCAGGCTGCTGTGACCAGGTGATTGCATAGTATTGCATGGTCTACCAGATTGAAAGCGGCAGAGAGGTCGAGGAGTAGTAAGAGTAAAGTAGTGCCTTTATCTCTTAGTGTGTCTATTTGTGCCTTAAGGTCTAGGAGTGCAGTCTCGGTACCATGCTGCGGTCTGAAGCGGGACTGTCGGACTCCTAGGAGGTGGTTTAGTTCCAGGTGGTGCTGAGTTTGTAGGTAGGCTACTTTGTCTAAGATTTTCAGTAGGAACGGCACAGTGGTTATGTGAAAGAGACATTTATGAGTTTAGTAATGAAGGGTGAGAGTTCGCGGGCGGCGTCTTTCATGATTTGGGCTGGACATGGGTCGCCCTGGCAATTAGAGGGTTTGAGAGTGAGGATGACTTTCTCGACTTCTTTGGTGGAGACTTTGCGAAAGTAGAAGGGAGGGGTTTCCAGAGGTTTCAGAGTCGGTAATGGGTTTGTGGTAGCCTTGGAGGGGGTACCTATATTGACTGTATTTGGGGCAGTTATGGAGGCTTTTTTGTTGTTGATCTTCGCCTGAAGCATTGTTATCTTGTTGGCAAGGGCATTTTGTATGCTTGTGCACCAGTTCTTATCCTCGAGGCAAGAGTCGGGAGCTTGGGTAGGGGATTCTACTTCCTTTAGGATGGCGAACAGTTCTTTAGTGTTGGATTTGGCTTGCGTGATACGGGTGTTGTAGGATGTTTGTTTCGCAAGGATGATTTCTTTTTTGTAGAGGGTGGCTAATTTCTTCAGGTTATTTATATTGGTGTCTGAGGGGTCTGATCTCCAGGTTTTTTTACTTAGGCGTTTCTTTTGTCTAATGTCTTTCAGTAAGGGAATGAACCAGGTATTTAGGTGTTGGCGGGGTTTGCTCTTCCTAATTTTCAGTGGTGTGATAGTGTCCAGAGAGGTGAGCATCACTTCATTGCATTTTTCTACCATGGAGGCTGGGCCAGCCTGATCCGAGATGAAATTTAAGGTGGGGAGAATGAGGGGGATAAGATTTTCAGGGGTAATATTATTTTTGTTTCTAGTAGGTGAGGTGGGGGCTAGGATACTGTTGTTCATAGGAGTGGTGGCTTCTAGGGTAAAGGATATCATGTGGTGGTCGGACCATAGCTGGGGCATTATGGAGGTGATAGTAGTTGGGCAGTTGTGTTCGGCAATCCAGTCGAGGGTCCTTCCTTTGATATGTGTAGGAAATATGATCTTTTGGGTAAATCCTAGTTCCTCAAGGGTGCTGTTAATTTGTAGGGCATTGGTGTCACGTCGGTCATTGAATCCAAGTTTGAAGTCGCCTAGGATAAGATTTGGAGTAGAATTGTTTTAAATTGTCGGATAATAGTTTTGTGAGGTCTTCCTCAAAGGAGCCTATGGGGCCTGGGGGTAGATATATCAGGTGGATGATGATGGTTTGATTATAGGCAATGGTGAGTTTAGGTGTGAGGGATTCACAGGAGTTGGTTTTATGGGGTGAGGAGAGTCTTAGGGTTAGGTTATTTTTGGCAATTATAGCCAGGCTGCCACCTCTAGACGTGGTGCGATCCATGCGTATAAGAGTGTAGTTGTCTGGGATGGCTAGCATGATGGCTGGTCCTGCTGCGGGATGGAGCCAGGATTCCGTGATGGCCAGGAGATCCAAGTTCTCATTTTGGATTGTGTCCGCTATTTCAGTGGCATGGGCTACCATAGAGCGGGCGTTTAAAAAGGCTCCTTTTATTCCAGGTAGGGTGGGTGGGGCAGAGGCCGGTTGGACTCTATGTTGGCATTTAGGGGGGAGGAGGATTCTCTAAAGATTCGACTGTTGAGTTGTAGTCGGTGTTGGCTGGTGTTGACTATGTGTAGTGGATTGTTGGTGATATGCAAGGTGTGCCTGTTGTGCTTAGAGGCGGGTTGGGCATTAGCTAACGGGTCATAGGGCCTCATTACATGGTAGGCGGTAAACATGGTGCTATTAGCAACATGGTTGCCGCCGGTACCATACCGGTACCACCATGGAGGAAAGGGGAATTACCACCCCATTCGAAGGTTGGCGAGGCAGTAATTCCCCCTTCCTCCATGGCCCTTACCCATTCCCATTTTTGCCCCATAGGGCATAATGGGAATGGGGAAGGAGCTAATTACGGTACCGCAAATTGCGGTACCGTAATTAGCACCAAGGTCCCTTTGCGGGTCCCAACTTTAACGGCTGGTATACACCAGCCGTTAAGGTCGGTTCCCGCAAAGGGACCTCGTAGTAAGGCGGTAAGGGTTAACGGTCACCGGTACCCTTACCGGTCACCGTTAACCCTTACCGCCTTCCGTGTAATGAGGCCCATAGATTCTTGGGTGTCTGGCGCAGAGTCTTAGGTTTCGCTGTTGGAGGCTACATGGTTTAGTGACCAAGTTGGCTTGCTCCGAGAGTACACTACCATGATGTAACTGATTCTGTGGCTGAGATAGGTTCATGTTGTGAAAGGTGGTCAAATAGAGGATGGTTCTGAGTAGAACTGTGTAGACTAGTGGTAGATGCATGGTGGGCTAGTGTAGGTCAAACAACCTAAACACACATTGCTAAAGCAGTCACGCTAAATGCAAGTTTACAAGAAACAGGCAGAGTAGGTGGGCTGGTGGCTAGTGGGCAGGTACATGCACTTGAAAGCAAGTTACTAAAATAGGCAGGGGTAGGTGTGATGGCAAGCACATATACGATTGAGCAAGAGGGTTTGCCTAGATTCAAGGTACACGCTAAGAATGCATGTGTAAGCAAATACAATTGAGCAAAGGGTTCACCTAAGTTCAAAATTCACACTAGGCTAAAAGTGGCATGTGCAAGCAGATACGGTTGAGCAAGGGGGGGGTTCACCTAGATGCAGAATTCACACTAGGGCTAAGAATGCATGTGCAAACAGGGTTCGTCTAGATTCATAATTCACACTAGGGCTAAAAATGCATGTGCAGACAGGGTTCACCTAGATTCAGAATTCACACTAGGGCTAAGAGTGCATGTGCAAGCAGGGTTCACCTAAATTCAGAGTTCACACTAAGCTAAAGGTGGCATGTGCAATCAGATACATTTAAGCAAAGGGGGTTCACCTGGATTCTAAATTCACCATACAAGCTAAAATGACATAAGCACAGATTGGGCCATATTGGGTCACATGCTACATGCATGGATTCACGATTATAAAAGACTGAAAGGTGGTGTGTGGACAGTGAGTGCCAAAACAACTGCGAGGTTCACTAACTGCAAGATTCCCAGTGAGGCAAGTAAGTGGCATGTACAGGCATCGATTGCTTGATATTGTAGGTAATTTTCAGATTTTATAGATTAGTCGTTGATAGACATTTAGGATTACGTTTCCTGCAGAGGGCGGTTAGCAAGCATTAGGCAGTGCGGGCGTTGACCTGAAGTTAGACTAAATTTCGAACACGAGGAGTGTACTAGTGAGGCCACTGTAGTGTGGCAGGATACAGAGATTAGGCGGTGCGTAATTTACGGCATGCACAGGCCTCTAAGTGGAGCAGGTCCAGTGTTAACGTGGGATATTGCTCGGTGTTAGTATTTAAATCAGATGCTGTAGCTATGATAGATCGGTAGTTGGCAGTGGGCATGATCCAATAGCAAAGGCATAATACAAATCAAATGCAAATACAATTACTGGTAATATGCATGACGTCGATAGAGTCAAGGCAGCAAATGGCGTACTCAGTGGCATAATCTGCCGTAGTGAGTGGGTAAAAACAGGAGTAACTAGCAAAATCTACTGCGGGTATTAGGCACCACTAAAGTGAGATACAAGCAGAGTCAGATAATGGCATGCATGTGTTAGCAATATTAGCATGTGTTAGCAATATTGACCT
Organism: Ambystoma mexicanum; assembly: GCF_040938575.1. Classification (NCBI taxonomy): domain Eukaryota; kingdom Metazoa; phylum Chordata; class Amphibia; order Caudata; family Ambystomatidae; genus Ambystoma; species Ambystoma mexicanum. The sequence goes on from NC_090929.1 coordinate 1,295,786,998, forward strand.
ATCGAGAAAGGCACCCACCCAGTAGGAATTTACTCAGTGGATTAGCTCTGCATCAAAGACTCAGTGATCCTGTGGAGAGAACCAGGCAGAACTATTCATGCCACAGACATTACTTTGTGTGGAAGGGGAACAGATTTGTAAAATGCATTCACTTTTTGCTCCCATCTCCCTAAAGAACATCAATAGTCAGAGGGCTACCAAGAGGTGACCTGACAAACAGAGCATGGGTCTGCAGAAGTTCTGTGGAACATTACGAGCATTTGAAGTGTTAGCTATGAGCTGTCAATGATGGAATCTTGGAAGAGACATGTTTTAATAAGCCCACCTGACCAAATAATTCTTTACAAAAGAGTTCGCAGATAGCCATCAAGGTATCTATTGGCAGAAGGAGACGACTGTCGGGGAATGCATCCTTTGGGTGTTTCCAGTTTGTTTCTATCTCTGCTTTAAAGAGAACTTTCTATCTATAATATTGCTGTCCCCAGTTAATAAGACTCCAAATAAAGACCGTTTCTCCAAAACCATATTCCATGTTCCTGGTGGTTTTCGCCAGTTTCGTTATGCCATTATCAATGAAGGTATCCCCTGGCTGCATGTTCCAATACACAGTGTGCATACCAACTGAGCCACACACACATGGCAATTGAGCACTGCTCCCAACATACATCAAACAAAACAATGCACATCTACCACTAACTCTGGTCAAAGCATCCTAGCACTGTGGTCACAGAAGTCTTCCCACTGGAAAGAAATGCCCCTGTACTTATTACACCTGGAAAAATACCCATATGATGAGCTCAGAATACCTCTGGTCTGCACACATTAACTTTAAAGGAAATGTATCTTGCATTTTCCCTTTCTCCACCAGATCACCTGGATACCTTGCTTATGGGAATGGGGATGCTGTAAATCAACATAACATAACAATTAGAAGGACATGATATAGGAATTTCAAGCATTCTGGCCCTATAAACTGCACTGTTCAGTCCCTGGTTCTACATTAACCATTCCCTGCTTTGTCTCCTCCTGCCATGGGTGATATAGCGAAGTGTGCCACCATTTAATTTACCTAGAAACCCCCAAAGAGGGAACAATGTTAATCTGCTACTCACCTTTTTCTTTGACAATGTTTACCGGCCTTAGAAAACAATTCTGAATTAGATGTGTGTCTGTTTCTCTACAGGACCCCGCACTCCTGATTATAATCACTTAGTTTGAATTTCAAAACTTTGACTTGGATATAATCAGAGAAGATGTCCACCAAACAAAAAAGTATTTACTGTATTTGGGAGTACACTGCATACAGAGGTAGATTGCTGTTATGTTAAAAGGTCAATAGTCAGTTGTGGGAGGCAGATTAATATGTCATCCATAGCTTCTGTCTCCCCCATCCCAATATCACACAGGTGAGAAACGCTATTCACTTAGGCAACAGTACTGCTGTTATCCCAGGCAGGTACAGCAGGAGATGGACACAATCTGAGCTAAAGAAGGCAAGAGTAATAAAACTAACGTTGACAATACAGGTGCATGCATTAGATACGAATCAAACATGCACTCAACATGAAGAACACATACATTAGGCAATATATAAATTCATACATGAAGAATATTAACATAGCATCCATAAGACATGAAGAATACTAACATAAGCAATATATAAGCGGAATGCAACATGAACAAAAGGCAAATGTAGATCATTAACATAGAAACCCAACAGACATGGGCAGCCATCTTTTCCAAATTGGAAGCCACAACATACTACTAATTAAACAAAGGGCCTCAAGGCTTCATGAGAGCTCAAAATGCTTAAAGCACAGAAATACAAGTCCGTGCAGAGCTCAGGCAGGGGCTGACAACCACAGTCAAGGTTACCACGAATTAAGCGAGGGTCAGAAAGTTACAGTGAAAGCACGAGATAGCAATTCCCAGGATGCAAGAAAGATACTCCCAGATTAATTAAAATCTCAACTTTTATCTGAACTATTTGGCAAAAGGCCCCAGACAATTTATGGCGGGACAATTTTAGTTAGGGGTCATCTGTGTGGACCATAAGTGCATAATACTATTCTAACCTTTCCTTTGCAGAAGTTTCTGATGTGTATTATTCCCTATAACAAAGTGAATGTTTATACGTATTTAGTTTATTAGTCTTGTGTGATACCTCATTTTTCATAGTGTGCTTTTGGCCAATAAATAATAACTGTATTTTTATACATCCTGTCTAAGTGTAATCTGTGATTCCCATTGTGTGACCTCATTGGGGACCCTTTTCCAAGCTCACCACCTCTGAAGAACGTAGCCTAGACCTCCTGTCACTGCTACCCAAACTGGTTTGGCTACAGCTCCACAGAGTTGTTCCTGTCACAATATAGGTTGGCCTGCTATACATCTGTCTACCAGGCCAGAGTATAGAAAATCAGTCCTAACAATAACACGCCTGTACACAAGTGTTTCTTGGTGCGATAAGGCAAGGTAGGGAGACATAAGGAGGACAACAAATGATCTTACTAGGCATTGTCATTCAGATTGCGCAAGTGCAGGGAGGAGAGGGAGAGGAGAAGTGCAAGGGAGCGGGAAGGGGTGTGTGGTCAGGGCAGCATTGCTCTGAGTAAGTGCAGCCAGAGAAGCCGGCTCAAGGTAGTGCAGGAGGAAGGGGGCTGTACGGTTACAGATAAAACCCTTAAGTGCACGGAGGCCCGGAGGCAGCGCAGGTGCTAGCAGGTCAGAGGGGTGCCTGGTCCCTTTGAGTTCTGAGGGTAGCCACACAACCAGTAAGTGCAGCAGACAGGTCGGTCAGCAAGGGAGAGAAAGACAGAAAGCAGGAGCGAAAAGGAAGGTCTTGAGCTGCTTCGGAACATGGGGAGGTCCTACTCGAATTTGAGAGGGGCAGGGAGGCCATTCCAGAGGGAGGCCCCTGCAGAGGAGAGAAATCTACCTCCCACTCTCTGCCTGGAGAAGCGTCTGACCATCAGAGAGTAGGAGGTAGCTGAGCGAAGGGCTCAAGAAGGAAGGTGTTTAGGAAGAGAGATTTGGATGTAGTGCAGGCCCCAACCCCAGAAAGCCTTGTGGACAATGCAGTGGGCCATGAACTTGATCCTTGCAGCCACTGGGAGCCAGTGGAGAGATTTCAGGGCTGGAGAGATATGATCCCTGGGCTTGAAGCCAAGGACAAGTCTTGCAGTCTTGTTCTGGATTGGTTGCAGAGGGTGGAGAGTAGAGGAAGGCAGGTTGAGAAAGGCTGTTGCAGTAGTCCAGCCTAGAGAGAACCAGGGCTCTGGAGATGTTGAGGTTCTGAGGGAAAGTGAGGAAAGGTAGAATATGTCTGAGGAGGTGCAGCTGGTAGTGGCACTTCTTCGAGAGGTCCGTGATGTGAGGAGGGAAGGAGAGAGTGTAGTCGAAGATGACCCCAAGGTTTTTTACCTCACAGGAAGGTGCCCAAGAGGGCCCAAGGAGGGCAGCCAGAGGAAAAGCGAGAGCAGGGGTCCCAATGAGGAGGCTCTCGGTCTTGCTGGCATTGAGGCAGAGATCGTTGGAGGCGCACCATTCCTGAATCGCGGATAGACAGTCAGGAATGAGCGAGAGAAGAGGAGGCAGTGGGGAGCCTGAAGGAGAGCTGAGTGTCCTCCTCATAACAATGAAAGTTAGAGGAGAAGGTAGAGATGAGGTGAGACAAAGGGATTGGAAAGCTATGGTGAGAGTTTGGAGCCCTGGGGAACACCACATGTGGAGAAGAGAGGGGCTGGAGACAAAGGACCCCAGTTGGACATGAGAGGGACAGTCCCGGAGGAAGGAGGTCAACCATGCTAGGGCCTGATCCGTGATGGCCAGGTTCTCACTGAGATGATTGATAATGATGGCATGATTGACCATGTCAAAAGCAGAGGAAAGATAAAGGAGGATGAGGACAGAAGGAAGGCTCGAGTCAAGATTAGTGAGCAGTTCTTCCCGGGTTTTCAAGAGAGCAGGTTCCGTGTCTTTAGCTGCTCTGAATCCAGACTGATGGTCATGGAGACAACCAATAGATTCAGTGTGGAGAGTTAGCTGAGTGATGGCTATCTTTTCCAAGAGTTTGCCCAAGAAAGGAGTGATAGAGACCGGGCAGTAGTTTGCCGGACAGGAAGGATCGGCTGAAGGTTTCTACAGAAGTTGGTGCACAAGGGAGTGCTTAAGGGGGAGGGGGAAGGTTTCATTGGCAAAAGAGTGATTGCAGAAATCAGTCAAGGCTCAAGCGAGGGTGTTAATTTGGTCCTTGATGGTTCTGGAGGAGCAGGGGAGAACCTGCTTGGATGACACTTTCATAGATCGGACTTGTATAGAAATGTCATCTGGAGTGATCAGAGAAAAAGGGGAGAAAGGAGGGGAGGGAGAGGCTGCCAGATGGGGGCCAGGATATATAGAGGGAGTGGAAGAGGAAAGCGAGGAGAGAGAGAACAAGATGTACTGAGTTTTAGTGGTGAAGTGAGAGGCCAGAGTCGTGCAGAGGGCCTGTGAGGGAACAGGAGAGGTGGAGACTGGCGATCTTGAAGAGTTTGGCAGTGTTGTTATTGGTCGCAGAGACACAGGCTTGGATGTGGGCTCTCTTGTTGGAAAGGACAGAGAGTCTGTATTGCCTTTGGAGCAGGTGACAGGCCGGCCTGTCAGAGGATGTGCCCAATGCTCTCCATTTCCTCTCAGCCACCCTACACTTGCGTTCAAGAGTGGTGAGGTCGAAGTCATACCAAGAATTGCACTTGGAGGTAGGCTTCAGGCGAATTCTCATGATGGGGGCAAGGACATCGAGAGTGTTAGTGATAAAAGATGCAGGCTAGAGAGGGCCTTGTCAGAGTTTGAGTCAGCGGCAGGAATAGGAGGAGGAGAGAAAGTAGAAGCAAAGGCCTCCAATGAAAAATGCTTCATGGGCCGGATGACCAAGAAGGTTGAAATCCCAGACAGAGCTATGCACTTCAGACAGGCCTCACAACATAAGACACTGAAGATTAGTACAGACCACAACCACGTTGGCCTAGGTCTCATCACAGTTGGGTTTTATTGCAATAAATACAGTAGAGAGCAATTGGAAATGGAGGCAGAGGTTCTCACTCCAGATGGGAGGATCTCATAACATGAAGACAGACAACTAAGATAAGGTGAATTCCCAATATTATTAGTACCAGAACCAGGGGCATACAACCAGGATTTAATCACTAATGCTGATCTTTCAGTAATTGGTCTTTAGTAAGGCAAAGAGTCCTACCATTTAAACTTGCTGGAGCTCATACAGTTCATCTGGCATTGTAGTCATTCTTATCTTCAATTTTGTTTGACTGCCAAGGTCCTCATGGAACAGCACTATCATACATCATGAATATGATGGGTGGTGTGGAGTTGAGCAAGCTATGCAAGGAGGCCATGATGCTCTTGTTCTGGGAGATTGACAATGGGATGATGGTAACTGCGATTCACCTAACTGGCAGTGTGAACAACTCTCAGGAGTCTCAAGTGAGTAGCAGTTGAAGAGCGAAATTTTAGAGGTGATCATCTCCATGTGCGAATTTCCCTCGGTGAGAAGGGAAATCGCAAGGTCTTCTACTCCCGGGAATATCCGAGAGGGAATGTCCTTAGGGGATGCATTGGTAATTCCCTGGTTGGTGCAAATGGTGCACACTTTCTCCCCTGTTCCTGCGGATGCATCTGGTGATGTGTAGTTTGATGCAGAGCAGAACAACCATGCTCTTGATTGCTTTGGACCGGGCAAAGAGAACCTGGTAAGAAATAATGTAATGCCTAGTATTATAATAAATAAAATAAATGTTCCTGTCATTCATGCACTTTGACTCTCCTTTTGTCAGCTCAGAGGGTTCCAGAGTTGCAGGCCTTGTTGGATACTTCTTTCCTCCTGCTATTTGGGGAAAAAGTGATATCGTGACTAAAGCCGTCTTTTTCTCCATAAAGTAATATAAGAATTTTCATCTTTCATTTTCAACGGAAAATTCACCTTCAAGTGTTTTTTCGCCCTCCTCTCATTTTAAAAACAGAGGAGGACCTCTACTTAATTAGATTCTAGCTGTGCTTAGAAATTATATCTTTCTAGAACAAACAATTATAGGATTGATGTCCAGCCCTTTGTGGGCTTTGCAGGATCCAGAAAACAAAGGTCATCTCTAAACAAACCATCTCTCTGAGAATTGTCTGCTGAATGCAGACATTTTACTAACTAGCCCACAAGGTGGATTCTGAGGTTCTTCATATGCATTCAACCAAAGGCTAGGCACAAACTCTGCCCTTAAGAGAGGGGATTCTCTGCTGGACATCTGGTAGCAATTTGATCATCAATGCACATTTTCACCAAGTACTATCACCGTTCACTCTTGCTGGAGAGGATGTGAGCATGGGCTGCCAATATTTCAGAGATTCTTGGTAAAGATGTGCTTTCTCATCCTTTCCCCATTCCCAGTATTCTGCATGACTTTCAGAGTCTTCCAAAGATGAGGAATCGATTTGAGGAATGTACCTATTACAAATGCAAGTCTTGCGTAATGTCTTTCTGATTGATTGATAGAATGATTCCTTGCAAGGGACTCATCATTGCAGATTCATTGGTCATTAGTCCCATGACCCTCCTGGGTAGCCAAGACCCTCTAAAGGACTAAACAGGATGTACACCAGTCTGTGGCCCTCATTGCAGTTTTGTCGGTATCCCACCAGTAATTCTGGTGGGATACCGGTAAACTGCCTTACCATTTATGCCACCTAATATCCCGGTCGTACCGGGATATTAAGGGCAGCAGAGATGCCGATAAGTTCCCATTCCATGTAGTCCCATTGGACTCCATGGATGGGATTGCCAGAATTGCCAGCTACTGTAGTACCGGTGCTGGTGATGCCAGCATTTATTTGCTGGTAGGGGCATGAACTCTGGCCAGGCCTGCGAGTAGATTACTGCACCCACCATCAAACTTGTTTCACCTTGGTCCCGAAAAAATGCTGGTGTCAGAATTACCAGCAGTTTTTCCACATCGTGGAACTTATAGTGAGCTCCCGTATCTTTCCTTTTTATTTTATTTTATTTCATTGATTTTTTTAAAAAACCTTTAAAAAGAAAAATGACTGAAATACAATAAATATTTTGTATATACATGTGATCATTAAAGGAAAAGGAAATAATACATATGATATCCTGTTTCTTCCTCATATGGTTCTGCATTACCATTCAAGTCATACTAAAGGTTGTTTGTAGCATGAATTACAGACCTCGAAGTCGAACGGGAAATCATATTATATCCTCTAGATCGTATGCACGTATATATAATGGCCTAGGCCAAGTCGCTCAGCGAGGAAATCCGCGTTGCAAGGTCCTGACCTTAGATCTGTGTTAGCCGCCATTTTAGGTTCATCCGCCATTTTAGATTCTCACTCTAAAGTCACCCTGTGTTCTAAGATTGTGGACAGTGTCGTTTTGAATGTAACATGGCCGTCTTGACCTCTGTGTACAAGTTAATGTGTAAACTGCCCGCACGCCAAATGTTAGGGTCATGTACTGAGACCTTGTCCTTCGTTGACCTGTGTATAGAGGATTACCTGTACCAACGAAGCTAATCCATGAACATGTATCGTGCACAATACTGTTTGAGCATCTAATGTGAACACCTGTTTAACTATATTGTATAAATGTGTATGAATGCTCAATATGAAATCCAAAGACACACTGTTGCTATTGTAACTTGTTGGCGAATGTATTAAGGATAACCCTAAATGTATAGATGCATAAATTAGGAACAAACTCGGTACGAACCCTAGATCCGAGATTCATTAACCTACAAGTGGGTTGGACATCATGTTTTGGATGGTATAAAAGGTGCGACTATTCAGACAGGCCTCACAACATAAGTGCATAATACTATTCTAACCTTTCCTTTGCAGAAGTTTCTGATGTGTATTATTCCCTATAACAAAGTGAATGTTTATACGTATTTAGTTTATTAGTCTTGTGTGATACCTCATTTTACATAGTGTGCTTTTGGCCAATAAATAATAACTGTATATTTATACATCCTGTCTAAGTGTAATCTGTGATTCCCATTGTGTGACCTCATTGGGGACCCTTTTCCAAGCTCACCACCTCTGAAGAACTTAGCCTAGACCTCCTGTCACTGCTACCCAAACTGGTTTGGCTACAGCTCCACAGAGTTGTTCCTGTCACAATATAGGTTGGCCTGCTATACATCTGTCTACCAGGCCAGAGTATAGAAAATCAGTCCTAACAATAACACGCCTGTACACAAGTGTTTCTTGGCGCGATAAGGCAAGGTAGGGAGACATAAGGAGGACAACAAATGATCTTACTAGGCATTGTCATTCAGATTGCGCAAGTGCAGGGAGGAGAGGGAGAGGAGAAGTGCAAGGGAGCGGGAAGGGGTGTGTGGTCAGGGCAGCATTGCTCTGAGTAAGTGCAGCCAGAGAAGCCGGCTCAAGGTAGTGCAGGAGGAAGGGGGCTGTACGGTTACAGATAAAACCCTTAAGTGCACGGAGGCCCGGAGGCAGTGCAGGTGCTAGCAGGTCAGAGGGGTGCCTGGTCCCTTTGAGTTCTGAGGGTAGCCACACAACCAGTAAGTGCAGCAGACAGATCGGTCAGCAAGGGAGAGAAAGACAGAAAGCAGGAGCGAAAAGGAAGGTCTTGAGCTGCTTCGGAACATGGGGAGGTCCTACTCGAATTTGAGAGGGGCAGGGAGGCCATTCCAGAGGGAGGCCCCTGCAGAGGAGAGAAATCTACCTCCCACTCTCTGCCTGGAGAAGCGTCTGACCATCAGAGAGTAGGAGGTAGCTGAGCGAAGGGCTCAAGAAGGAAGGTGTTTAGGAAGAGAGATTTGGATGTAGTGCAGGCCCCAACCCCAGAAAGCCTTGTGGACAATGCAGTGGGCCATGAACTTGATCCTTGCAGCCACTGGGAGCCAGTGGAGAGATTTCAGGGCTGGAGAGATATGATCCCTGGGCTTGAAGCCAAGGACAAGTCTTGCAGTCTTGTTCTGGATTGGTTGCAGAGGGTGGAGAGTAGAGGAAGGCAGGTTGAGAAAGGCTGTTGCAGTAGTCCAGCCTAGAGAGAACCAGGGCTCTGGAGATGTTGAGGTTCTGAGGGAAAGTGAGGAAAGGTAGAATATGTCTGAGGAGGTGCAGCTGGTAGTGGCACTTCTTCGAGAGGTCCATGATGTGAGGAGGGAAGGAGAGAGTGTAGTCGAAGATGACCCCAAGGTTTTTTACCTCACAGGAAGGTGCCCAAGAGGGCCCAAGGAGGGCAGCCAGAGGAAAAGCGAGAGCAGGGGTCCCAATGAGGAGGCTCTCGGTCTTGCTGGCATTGAGGCAGAGATCGTTGGAGGCGCACCATTCCTGAATCACGGATAGACAGTCAGGAATGAGCGAGAGAAGAGGAGGCAGTGGGGAGCCTGAAGGAGAGCTGAGTGTCCTCCTCATAACAATGAAAGTTAGAGGAGAAGGTAGAGATGAGGTGAGACAAAGGGATTGGAAAGCTATGGTGAGAGTTTGGAGCCCTGGGGAACACCACATGTGGAGAAGAGAGGGGCTGGAGACAAAGGACCCCAGTTGGACATGAGAGGGACAGTCCCGGAGGAAGGAGGTCAACCATGCTAGGGCCTGATCCGTGATGGCCAGGTTCTCACTGAGATGATTGATAATGATGGCATGATTGACCATGTCAAAAGCAGAGGAAAGATAAAGGAGGATGAGGACAGAAGGAAGGCTCGAGTCAAGATTAGTGAGCAGTTCTTCCCGGGTTTTCAAGAGAGCAGGTTCCGTGTCTTTAGCTGCTCTGAATCCAGACTGATGGTCATGGAGACAACCAATAGATTCAGTGTGGAGAGTTAGCTGAGTGATGGCTATCTTTTCCAAGAGTTTGCCCAAGAAAGGAGTGATAGAGACCGGGCAGTAGTTTGCCGGACAGGAAGGATCGGCTGAAGGTTTCTACAGAAGTTGGTGCACAAGGGAGTGCTTAAGGGGGAGGGGGAAGGTTTCATTGGCAAAAGAGTGATTGCAGAAATCAGTCAAGGCTCAAGCGAGGGTGTTAATTTGGTCCTTGATGGTTCTGGAGGAGCAGGGGAGAACCTGCTTGGATGACACTTTCATAGATCGGACTTGTATAGAAATGTCATCTGGAGTGATCAGAGAAAAAGGGGAGAAAGGAGGGGAGGGAGAGGCTGCCAGATGGGGGCCAGGATATATAGAGGGAGTGGAAGAGGAAAGCGAGCAGAGAGAGAGAGAGAACAAGATGTACTGAGTTTTAGTGGTGAAGTGAGAGGCCAGAGTCGTGCAGAGGGCCTGTGAGGGAACAGGAGAGGTGGAGACTGGCGATCTTGAAGAGTTTGGCAGTGTTGTTATTGGTCGCAGAGACACAGGCTTGGATGTGGGCTCTCTTGTTGGAAAGGACAGAGAGTCTGTATTGCCTTTGGAGCAGGTGACAGGCCGGCCTGTCAGAGGATGTGCCCAATGCTCTCCATTTCCTCTCAGCCACCCTACACTTGCGTTCAAGAGTGGTGAGGTCGAAGTCATACCAAGAATTGCACTTGGAGGTAGGCTTCAGGCGAATTCTCATGATGGGGGCAAGGACATCGAGAGTGTTAGTGATAAAAGATGCAGGCTAGAGAGGGCCTGGTCAGAGTTTGAGTCAGCGGCAGGAATAGGAGGAGGAGAGAAAGTAGAAGCAAAGGCCTCCAATGAAAAATGCTTCATGGGCCGGATGACCAAGAAGGTTGAAATCCCAGACAGAGCTATGCACTTAAGACAGGCCTCACAACATAAGACACTGAAGATTAGTACAGACCACAACCACGTTGGCCTAGGTCTCATCACAGTTGGGTTTTATTGCAGTAAATACAGTAGAGAGCAATTGGAAATGGAGGCAGAGGTTCTCACTCCAGATGGGAGGATCTCATAACATGAAGACAGACAACTAAGATAAGGTGAATTCCCAATATTATTAGTACCAGAACCAGGGGCATACAACCAGGATTTAATCACTAATGCTGATCTTTCAGTAATTGGTCTTTAGTAAGGCAAAGAGTCCTACCATTTAAACTTGCTGGAGCTCATACAGTTAATCTGGCATTGTAGTCATTCTTATCTTCAATTTTGTTTGACTGCCAAGGTCCTCATGGAACAGCACTATCATACATCATGAATATGATGGGTGGTGTGGAGTTGAGCAAGCTATGCAAGGAGGCCATGATGCTCTTGTTCTGGGAGATTCACAATGGGATGATGGTAACTGCGATTCACCTAACTGGCAGTGTGAACAACTCTCAGGAGTCTTAAGTGAGTAGCAGTTGAAGAGCGAAATTTTAGAGGTGATCATCTCCATGTGTGAATTTCCCTCGGTGAGAAGGGAAATCGCAAGGTCTTCTACTCCCGGGAATATCCGAGAGGGAATGTCCTTAGGGGATGCATTGGTAATTCCCTGGTTGGTGCAAATGGTGCACACTTTCTCCCCTGTTCCTGCGGATGCATCTGGTGATGTGTAGTTTGATGCAGAGCAGAACAACCATGCTCTTGATTGCTTTGGACCGGGCAAAGAGAACCTGGTAAGAAATAATGTAATGCCTAGTATTATAATAAATAAAATAAATGTTCCTGTCATTCATGCACTTTGACTCTCCTTTTGTCAGCTCAGAGGGTTCCAGAGTTGCAGGCCTTGTTGGATACTTCTTTCCTCCTGCTATTTGGGGAAAAAGTGATATTGTGACTAAAGCCGTCTTTTTCTCCATAAAGTAATATAAGAATTTTCATCTTTCATTTTCAACGGAAAATTCACCTTCAAGTGTTTTTTCGCCCTCCTCTCATTTTAAAAACAGAGGAGGACCTCTACTTAATTAGATTCTAGCTGTGCTTAGAAATTGTATCTTTCTAGAACAAACAATTATAGGATTGATGTCCAGCCCTTTGTGGGCTTTGCAGGATCCAGAAAACAAAGGTCATCTCTAAACAAACCATCTCTCTGAGAATTGTCTGCTGAATGCAGACATTTTACGAACTAGCCCACAAGGTGGATTCTGAGGTTCTTCATATGCATTCAACCAAAGGCTAGGCACAAACTCTGCCCTTAAGAGAGGGGATTCTCTTCTGGACATCTGGTAGCAATTTGATCATCAATGCACATTTTCACCAAGTACTATCACCGTTCACTCTTGCTGGAGAGGATGTGAGCATGGGCTGCCAATATTTCAGAGATTCTTGGTATAGATGTGCTTTCTCATCCTTTCCCCATTCCCAGTATTCTGCATGACTTTCAGAGTCTTCCAAAGATGAGGAATCGATTTGAGGAATGTACCTATTACAAATGCAAGTCTTGCGTAATGTCTTCCTGATTGATTGATAGAATGATTCCTTGCAAGGACTCATCATTGCAGATTCATTGGTCATTAGTCCCATGACCCTCCTGGGTAGCCAAGACTCTCTAAAGGACTAAACAGGATGTACACCTGTCTGTGGCCCTCATTGCAGTTTTGTCGGTATCCCACCAGTAATTCTGGTGGGATACCGGTAAACTGCCTTACCATTTATGCCACCTAATATCCCGGTCGTACCGGGATATTAAGGGCAGCAGAGATGCCGATAAGTTCCCATTCCATGTAGTCCCATTGGACTCCATGGATGGGATTGCCAGAATTGCCAGCTACTGTAGTACCGGTGCTGGTGATGCCAGCATTTATTTGCTGGTAGGGGCATGAACTCTGGCCAGGCCTGCGAGTAGATTACTGCACCCACCATCAAACTTGTTTCACCTTGGTCCCGAAAAAATGCTGGTGTCAGAATTACCAGCAGTTTTTCCACATCGTGGAACTTATAGTGAGCTCCCGTATCTTTCCTTTTTATTTTATTTTATTTCATTGATTTTTTTAAAAAACCTTTAAAAAGAAAAAGGACTGAAATACAATAAATATTTTGTATATACATGTGATCATTAAAGGAAAAGGAAATAATACATATGATATCCTGTTTCTTCCTCATATGGTTCTGCATTACCATTCAAGTCATACTAAAGGTTGTTTGTAGCATGAATTACAGACCTCGAAGTCGAACGGGAAATCATATTATATCCTCTAGATCGTATGCACGTATATATAATGGCCTAGGCCAAGTCGCTCAGCGAGGAAATCCGCGTTGCAAGGTCCTGACCTTAGATCTGTGTTAGCCGCCATTTTAGGTTCATCCGCCATTTTAGATTCTCACTCTAAAGTCACCCTGTGTTCTAAGATGGTGGACAGTGTCGTTTTGAATGTAACATGGCCGTCTTGACCTCTGTGTACAAGTTAATGTGTAAACTGCCCGCACGCCAAATGTTAGGGTCATGTACTGAGACCTTGTCCTTCGTTGACCTGTGTATAGAGGATTACCTGTACCAACGAAGCTAATCCATGAACATGTATCGTGCACAATACTGTTTGAGCATCTAATGTGAACACCTGTTTAACTATATTGTATAAATGTGTATGAATGCTCAATATGAAATCCAAAGACACACTGTTGCTATTGTAACTTGTTGGCGAATGTATTAAGGATAACCCTAAATGTATAGATGCATAAATTAGGAACAAACTCGGTACGAACCCTAGATCCGAGATTCATTAACCTACAAGTGGGTTGGACATCATGTTTTGGATGGTATAAAAGGTGCGACTATTCTGATGTACAGTCCCACTCACTGAACACACCGAACAGGGCTGGTATTCGCTGTGTTGTACTGAGGGCCTGATAGCTATCTGTTGCTTTGTCCTTTGAAACTGTTCAGTTGTAGAATAAAGATCTGTGTATCTTTTGAACCCGCGTTTGGTGTATTTCCTTTTGGGGTACTCAGCCTCGATATCTTCTTTTTGCTTTCACAGATGGCGCCCGAGATGCCAGCTCGTTGAAGGTTGACACGGCTTTCGGACCGGGATTGGACGGTGTAAAAGGGGCCCCTTTCCTGAATGAGACGCAACACCTCAGCAGCGCCGCACGGCCCGATCCCTGGACGGTGAGCATGCGGTCCGAGTCGGCATCTTGACGAGGGTCCACTTATCGAGGCGGGCAGATTTGCCGAAATCCCCAAACACAAGGTCAAATTTGTTAGAAAACTTTGAAATCCGATCGGACCTCCTTAGGCTTGATCAGGTCAGTCGTGACCCGATTCATAAGTATCCTGATAATTTGTTTTGGGGCATTGTGCTTGCAAGTACAATTATTGACCAGGTAACACCAGTATTCTGACATGCCTGGGAAATCGTCTGCCTGCTTCAGGGCGTTATTCCGTGGTGACAGACAATGTTTGGAATTTAGCCGTCCGGCGCCACAGGAGGGGTCGCTGGCTTGTACTATGTACTGTAAGCATGGCATTGGTAGTATAGTGTTTAGAATCTATATTATTAAAGAAAAAGGCTAGACCTGCAGCATTTGATGTATTACAGAATTGGAAGAAAGAAGCTTTACAGCAGCTTAAGAGTAGAGAAAAACATGCGCGCCGTCATAAGACGAACGTGGAAAAAGGGTTGTTATATGGCCAAGATAAACAGTCTGAGTCAGCTAGGAATATGGATAGGGCTTACTCACTTGGTATCCAGAAAATCTATCCTTCCAAAGACTTTCATATTTCCGATGAACTTATCGACAAATTGTTAAATGAACGAAGGCCTGGTGCCACTGCGCCACCTCCGTATGTTCATCTTCCAGCTGGTTTGTCTCTTCCTGCTGTTATTCCTCCTCCTGCTCCTATCGTTCCCTCTGTTGTTCCTCCTCCTCCAGTTGTTGGTCCTCCTTTTGTCGCTGCTCCTCCACCTGCTCCTCCACCTTTGCCTGTAGTACCAGTGGTAACACCTCCGTTGAACATGCATACTCTCCCTCTTCCAAGTGGTTCTATACCGCTTGTAGTAGATTAGGGAGCGGGATCAAGGGTTGTCACTCGCAATACTGTACTTCCAGAGAAGAAACGTGAGTTGATTGCATGGGCTAAGCATTGTATGGAGAAGGCTGATTGAGCTAAAATTTGTGCCACACTTTCTAATATGGACAATTTTCCTGAGAAAAACGTTTTTATTGAGGGATTAGGGATTCATTTGTGTGTAATGTGAGACAGATTAAATGATACAGATCTCCCACAAGGGGTGAGGGATCTGAACACCTTAGCGTTCTCTAGAGACACTGCGGAGAAAGTACAAGAGCATGTTCAGAGGGTATTTGAGTATAGAAAGGAGTTGGAAAGGTTACAGAATGAGGATGAAGATGGAGATGGTTTGGACATTATGTATGTGCAGAAACGGTTCCTCCCTTGTCGTAAATCGATATCTGAGGAAATGCGAATTTGCATGAAAGACGCGATTAGATGGATCTCAGACGCATCGATAACTCCTATTGAAGTATATGACACATATAGTCAGTATACGCCAGAAATGCAGAGTAAAGTGATACAGGTAATGGTAGAATACCTACAGGATGATAGTGTAAAAAGAAAGGTTTGTTGTCCCACAGAGTTATTGAGTATTCATAAGAGAGCCTTTTCATTTGACACTTCTTCGGCTGCTTTAGCGCTCTATTTAGCTCTGTTGCCTAGGAAGCGTTCAGAGTTGCTTATTTCTCAGTTGCCCATGAGAGAGGTTCCTCTGACATTTGTCCCGAAAGTAGAGATTCCTGCTAACGCTGTAGCAGGTACACCAGCTCAGGATATTCCTGCACATTATGTGTCTCAGTTCGTTCACGTCCCGTTTTCAAGACAGGAAGTGAACACCATTAGGCAATCTATTCCCGGCATTAGGAAAAATCCGACAGGCTTCTATAAAGAAATATAGTCTGTTTTGCAATCTTCAGTATTCACTTTAAGTGATATTGATCTATTATTTCCCGTACTCCTGCCTGCAGATGTGTGGAAACAGGTTAGAACTATAGACGATGTAGCAGGGTTAGGAGATAGATGGGCTAACATAATCAGACTCTATGGAGAAAGGCCAGCTGGTGAAAGACCGCCTCAGTTGATACTAACTTTGCCTGACAGAATAGTTGCAAAATTGAAAACTAGAATTCCCGAAAAAAGAATTATTTGGGACAAGCTTACCGCCTGTGTCCAAGGGAAGTCTGAGGGTGCTACCGAGTTCTTTAATCGGTTCGAACAGGTATTCTCGGATTTCAGTGGACAAGACTTAGGCACAGAGTCTGGGAAAAGATTATTTGTAGACAAATTTGTGCGTGGATTGCTGCCTGACATCCAGTCGCAAATCATGTCTTCCGAGAGCGCTTGGCAAGCGAAGTCTCAATCAGAAGTATTGACATGGCTCAGTACTATGAGAATCGTGTCAATAATGAAAAAGAAAGAGTCGAAAAGAGAAAAGGTGATTTGAAGACAAAAGTATTGTTACAGCAAATTGTTAGAAGCCCTAGGGGGGGTAGTCCACAAATTAGAGGTCAGTATGTTCCACAAGGAAATGTGCCATGGGTCCTGTAAACCTTAACCAGTGTGCCTATTGTAGGCAAGAGGGTCATTGGCATGCACAATGCCCGATCCTCCAACAGAGGTCAAATAACACATTTGGGAATATGGGTAGACGATCCAGAGGTCGCCAGGTTGTAGGGGGCCCTGGCAGAGGTCAGTTTGCACAAGATTCACAGCAACCTTTTTCACAGGATAATCAGGCACCAAGTGTGGATACTAGAAACATTTTTGACCATCCTTCTGCCGCTTACCTCTCTGAAGAACTTCCTTTTGATGACATTCTGTTACGTTAGGATTGCCCGAAGCAGGGTTTGGAACTGACGCCTATTCGCGTTAATCAGAAAGGTCCCTACATTGAAATGATAGTGGGAATAGGAAACATCTATTCTTGATAGATACAGGGGCACAGAAGTGTTCCATTGATCATTCTTGGGTTCCAAACATTCCACTGTCAGGGCAAACTAATGTTTCTGTAGGGTTTTCTGGCACACCAGTTGTCTGCCCGGTTTCTTCGCCGGTACCTATTTCTTTGGGTCCCTTTATGGATCATTGTCCATTCCTTTTGACTCCAAATTGTTGAGAGAATTTGCTGGGGTTGAATCTGTTGAAGGAATTAAATGCGGTAATTCATTGTTCCTCTGATGGAGTGCGTTTGACAATTTCACCAAAGCAACTTTCTGTCTCTCAATTCTTGACTAGACCTTTGCCGCCGGAATTTAGTGATGTCCGGAGTGTTTGTGGGCAATTGACGACAATGATGTTGGTGTTTTGCAAATTGAGCCTGTTAAAATTGTCTTGAAACATGGAGTAAAGCTGCCACGTATTCCACAGTATAAGATCTCGACCGATGGTGAGCAAGCTTTGAAATGCACCATCTCCGATTTTGTGCATTGAGGGGTGATTGAGGAAATTGCAGGTAGTTTTTGCAATAGTCCAATTTTTCCCGTGTACAAGAAAGGCGATAATGCAATTCCTTTTCGTTTTATAATTGATTTGCGTGCCATCAATAAGATCGTCGCTCCACAATTTCCAATTGTGCCTGATGTGACGACGATATTGACTATGATTCCGGCTTCAGCTACTCACTTTAGTGTTGTGGATCTAAAGAATGCTTTCTTTAGTATTCCTATACACAAGGACAGTAGATACTTGTTCGCGTTCACCTTAGGGGGATGCCCCTTCACATTTACCTGTGCATCACAAGGTTACACGGAAAGTCCTATCATCTACAGTAGGGCTTTGAAAGAGCAGCTTGATACCCTTGAGTTGCCCTCTACTTGTACACTGCTTCAATATGTTGATGACTTGCTTTTAGCTGCCGACTCTAAATGCGCTTGGAAGGAGGGCACTGTGTTGTTACTTATGCACCTGGCTAAAAACGGACATAAAGCTTTGCTTAAAAAATGTCAATATTGTTGCCAGGAGGTTGCCTATTTAGGATACCTCCTGTCAAAGGAGGGAAGAAGATTGACGCCTGAACCGATAAAACTCATTTCTAGCATATCTGTCCCAAATACACAGAAAGAAGTCAGAGCCTTGATAGGAATGGCTTCTTACTGTAGGCAGTGGATCCCCAACTTTTCACTAGTGATTAAGCCGATGTTGGCTCTAACGAAGAAGGGCATTTCTTCGCAATTGCCGTGGAACATGGAGCACCAGCGTGCATTTGATTTGCTCAAGACTGCATTTTGCTCGGCACCGGTTTTCGGCACACCAAATTATGAAAAGGCCTTTGTGTTGTTTGTACATGAATGTGATGGAAGTGCTTTGGCTGTATTAACGCAGGAACATGGAGGGAGGAATAGGCCATGCGGTTACTTTTCTTCCGCCCTTGATCCTGTAGCATGCACTTTGCCAAGATGTTTGCGAGCTGTCGCTGCTGCTGCTGCGTCTGTAAAATAGAGTGAGGGAATGGTCCTAGGCCATTCTTTAACCCTGATGGTACCTCACGCTGTAGATGTTCTACTGAACAGAACTCAAACACAACACCTCACTTCTGCACGGTTGACGAGATATGAATTGATCTTGTTTGCACCACATATTCAAATTAAGAGATGTTGTGTTCTTAATCCGGCTGAACTCTTACCTTTCCCGCAAGGTACTGCTTGCAGTGACGAAGAGTCACATGACTGCCTTTACACTACCGAGCAAGAGACAAAGGGTATAATTGATCTAAATGATACTCCTTTGAACAGTCCACAAGGGGAGCTGTTTTGCGATGGCTCCTGCTTCAAACTTCCGGATGGTACATCCACAGGTGCTTACGCAATCACTACATTGAGCAAGATTGTGGAAACCAAGAGAATCACGCATAACTCTGCACAGGCCGCAGAGATTATATCATTGACCCGAGCTTGCAAACTTTCCAAAGGGCTTACTGTAAATATATACACTGACAGTCAGTATGCCTTTGGGGTGGTTCACAACTTTGGGAGACTTTGGTCAGAAAGAGGGTTCTTAACTTCACATGGTACAAAAATCCAAAACATGGCTCCCTGATAGTACGGTTACTCTCAGCGCTTGCACTCCCTACTCAGCTGGCTACCGTAAAATGCACAGCGCATCAAAAGATTGTAGTTGATGTAGGAAAAGGGAACGCTTTTGCTGATCAGATAGCTAAACAGACTGCTGCTAATCTCTCTTCAGACATGTATACTTCGAGGGAAGCCACAAATGCCTGTACAATGGATGAGGGTATTGATTCTGTAAGGGATATCCAAGCCAATGCCACATTAGAAGAGTCTAAGAAATGGGCTGAGGGCTTGGGGAAACTTGACGATGATGGGCGTTGGGTGGACAGAGTTGATGGGAAATGCCTACTTCCTGATGCGTACATTATGATGATGGTTGTTATTGCCCACGGTCCCACACACATATGTGCCCGTAAAATCACAAAAATGTTGGAAAATGTATGAGTAAATGACAAAATCTCTAAGGTAGCTGAACGCTTTGTTCAAGACTGCATGATCTGTTTACAGCATAATGTGGGAAAGGGAACATCAACTCCTAGGGGAAGTTTTGGTCCACCTTCTGTCCCCTTCGAGGTTATACACTTTGATTTTATTGAGATGGAACGGTGTAATAACCTGAAGTATGTGTTAGTTGTCATCTGTGCTTTCAGCAAATGGGTTGAGGCTTTTCCTGTTAAAGATGTTTAAGCCATGACTACTGCAAAGACTATGTTAAAAGAATACTTCCCAAGGTTCGGGCTACCAAGAGTCATCTGGTCGGACAATGGTCCACATTTTATCGCTGCTGTAATTCTGCAGATATGCGCGGGATTACAGATCGATAAACGGTTCCATTGAGCCAGACACGCTCAGAGTGCCGGACTAGTGGAAAGGCATAACGGCATCATCAAAAACAAGCTTGCTAAGACGTGTGCCGGCACCAAACTAAAATGGCTGGACACCTTACCGATCATGTTGTTATCAATGCGTACAACCCCTCAAACTAAGACTGGGCTCTCTCCCTTTGAGGTGGTAATGGGGAGGCCTGCTAATATCTGGAACATTCCAAAATGTTGTTCCTTGAGAAATGTTGAAAATGTACTTCATTCTGATTACTGTAGCCAGTTGACTAAAAACTTGGATTTGATTCATCACCAGGTGCGAGAGGCTTTACCTGTTCGATCCAAGGGCCCCGGTCACAGTATACGACCTGGGGAGTGGGTCCTCGTAAAATCCTTCGAGTGATCGTTTAGCCTTGCACCTCGTTGGTGGGGCCCTTTCCAGGTCCTACTGGTCACACAGACGGCGGTGCGGGTGTCAGACCAGAAAGATTGGATCCACGCAACACACACCAAGAAAATTCCACACCCAGTGCCATACGATACAGAAGGAGCAGAACCCCTCATCAGTACTGCAACCAACGATCCCGAAGCAGTAACTGGCATCGAAAGTGTGTCAGGGATTCTCCCTGATCCTGTGAGGTCTAGGGAAACAACCATTCTGCCCCCACACTCTCCAACCATTTTGTTTCCATAGGCGACCCCCAATTGTGGCTCTACCCTTACTTCCTTTCATTCGCTGCTTCCAGTGGGAAGTGACGACACGTTGTTCACGGATCAATCAGTACTAGGGATCGCAAGATACGATCTGCGTCCAAGGAAATTGACTTACGGCACGGTTCGTCTGTGCGCTCGGAGAAGAAGAAAGTCATCAAGGGCTTGCTTTTGGCCCGATTAATTGTTTGAAAAAGGAGATTCTGTTGGCTAGGGTTTGTGGAAGGACTAAGAAAACGCTCGGCCTGGAGGTCGCCAGCTAAAAACATTGGTGTTTTTCGTTTGAAGACTCAATGCCTGCAACCGCTTCTGCTCGTATGGAAAAGGGAAAAGACTGTGTGACCAGCTACGGGAACGAACATTTAACTATGTGGGCCCCGGAAACGTACTGCTGCTTTGTGATAATGTTAATTGGTTTTATAATAGTCATTGTTTTAGGCTTCTGGTACCTAGAAAAAGTACATCCACTTGAGAATTTGTTGCCGACAGAAAATGTACCTACTGTTTCTACTCCTTTCATGCATCTGCACACTCTATCTCCTAGAGACTCTCAGCACAGACAGAGATATCATAACAACACATTATTACTTATCATGAATGCTACACATGCCATTTTCAATAAGTCCAAATGTTGGGTCTGCTCACATTTACCGCAGCATGGGGCTGGGTTGGTATATCCATCCTTTACCTTTGACAACTGCATGCTATGATTCTCTTAGAGCACTATTCTTTGGTCGCTGGAATGATAGCATCTCAGGGAACTTTGATGGGACTAATTTGAATCAGTTTGAAAAACGTGTTCTGACTCCCTTGGGTTGCTCGCTCTTAGCGAATAGGAGTAAGCCTAATGTTGCTTCTATTAGGCCTTCTGATAGACTGTCTCATCCTTTTCAATCTTTGATTTATTTTCAAATGGCTTCTATAGGAAATAAAGATGCCACACCTCCTTCCTACACTGTCAATCACAGCCCCGATTCAGTTTCTTTTTGCATACAGAGGAATGGTACTCAGCCAATGGGTGATTTTAAAGGTTGCGCCAACGTTGCGAATTTGACTGGGGAAGACAGACCTTTGTATGTAGGCAAACCTGTATACTTTGTTTGAGGTAATGTAGCATTTCCATGGTTACCCAGGGATTGGCAGGGAACTTGTTATTTAGGGATCCTGTTACCTGGGGTATTCATAGCCAGTACTGTAGAGGTTTCAAAAGCTCATCCACTGTGGGACGAGGATGGTGACACTTCAGCGCAAGTTCTGGGCGATGTAGCTAAGTCCTTTGTGCCATTTTGGGGACAAATAATGAACTCTGAAGATATCAGGAGAATAGCGAGAGTACTGGAGAGAACCATCAACCGGACCACTGACATACTCTATAATATGACTCTAGAACAGAAAGCAATAAGGTTAGTAGCACTTCAGAACCGGATGGCATTAGATGCCATCCTGGCTGAACATGGAGTGGTATGTAAATTAGTGGGGTCCGCTTGCTGTTGCTGTGTTTTCGTTCCAGATTCGTTCCAGATTCCTCCCCAACTATCTTCAAGGCAATACAGAATCTGCATGTCCTAAGTTCAGAAGTGCATATTCCCGAGGGAAACTGGGATCTTAGCGCTTGGTTCTGGGACGTCCTGCGGTCTTGGGGTTGGAAGGTACTTTCAGTCTTGCTGATCATTTTGGGAATTCTGTTGTTCCTTTGTTGCTGTATACAATACCTTCCTGGTATATGTTCGATGTTAGGAGGATGTTGCGATGGGTACATTAGGACGCAAGGTATATGCCCCAGACAAGAACTCCAATGAATATGTGCTGATAGAAATTCTGGTGACCGACCTAATGGCAATAGATATCTCCGATGGTGATTCAGGGTGTATGGACATTGAGACGTGGAATTATTCGTAAAGTGACTAGAAGTAGTTTAGGGCTTGGCATAGGCCAAAAGGAGGGTTTGTCGAATGGGAAATCATATTATACCCTCTAGATCGTATGTACGTATATATATTGGCTTAGGCCAAGTCGCTCTGCGAGGAAATCCACGTTGCAAGGTCCTGACCTTAGATCTGTGTTAGCCGCCATTTTAGGTTCATCCGCCATTTTAGATTCTCACTCTAAAGTCACCCTGTGTTCTAACATGGTGGACAGTGTCGTTTTGAATGTAACATGGCCGTCTTGACCTCTGTGTACAAGTTAATGTGTAAACTGCCCACAGGCCAAATGTTAGGGCCATGTACTAAGACCTTGTACTTAGTTGACCTGTGTATAGAGGATTACCTGTACCAACAAAGCTAATCTATGAACATATATCGTGCACAATACTGTTTGCGCATGTAATGTGAACACTTGTTTAACTATATTGTATAAATGTGTACGAATACTCAATATGAAATCCAAAGAGACACTGTTGCTATTGTAACTTATTGGCAAATGTATTAAGGATAACCTGTAAATGTATAGATGCATAAATTAGGAACGAACTTGGCACAAACCCTAGATCTGAGATTCATTAACTTACAAGTGGGTTGGATATCATGTTTTAGATTGTATAAAAGGTGCGACTATTCTGATGTACAGTCCCACTAACTGAACACACTGAACAGGGCTGGCATTCGCTGTGTTGTACTGAGGGCCTGATAGCTATCTGTTGCTTTGTCCTTTGAAACTGTTCAATTGTAGAATAAAGATCTGTGTATCTTTTGAACCCGCGTTTGGTGTATTTCCTTTTGGGGTACTCAGCCTCGATATCTTATTTTTGTTTTCACACCTACCTTCACTGGCAGTAAGCAAGCCTAGGCATCCACATGTTGAAGACCCTCTGTCATGGGCTTTGCATGGGCCCTTACTTCCTTACTGAAGAACATTCAGGAAATCTTTCTTTCTTTCCACCCACACTCTTCTTTTCACTCTCTCCATACTCTCCCACTTGTAAATCTTTTTTTACCTCTTACAATATGATCATCCTTTACCTCTTACAATATGATTATCCCTCTGGATGGGCCCACTCCACCCACCTTCTTGTACAGACCTGGTTGTTGGAGTATAACATCACACCCAATTGGGAACCACAGTGACTGGCGGTTGCCATAGCGCCTGCACGATGGCCGTGGCAGGGATAGGAATTGCGGTGACTGGCAGTTGCCATGGTGCTGGCACAACGCTCATGGCAGGAATAGAATGACACGTCGTCACAGATGCGTGATGACATCATCAAACGAGCGCACACAAGCGCAGGGCAGACCACAATGGAATAAGAAACAGACAGAGTCGAGCATCAGCGTTTATCGATAGATGTACTTCGGTTCCCTGTGATTGGCTTGTGCATGTTACTTTCCCTTATTTCCCTGGTCTGCTAGTTTCCTGATCCGTCTTGCTGTCATTTGCAGATTGTGTGTTGGATTGCCTTTGGATTCCCCTTCACTGAAACTCTTTGCCTGAACGTGTGTACTGACCTGATGTCTGTCTATGTGGATTGCTTTGGATTAACCCTCTACTGGATCTATTTGCCTGAACTTGGGTACCAGCCTCGTTTTTGCCTGTCTGGCTATCTGGATTGACTTAGATTAACCCTGTACCGGAACTGTTTGCCTGAACTTTGTTTATTTTTACTACCTGGAACTGCATTCTGTTCTGAGTTTAATTTTTGTTACCTTTTCTCTGGAAACACCTTTTTGAACTGGGATCTTCTTGGTGACTACCGGAAGGTGTCAATAGGCCATCAGCAATATATTAGGTTGCTGGTCATGTGGGAGGACAGAAGTGACTATACTGGTACTGTTCCTTTCCCTTATAGGTGAAGGAAGTGCAGGTTGGCTGCATTTTGGTCAAGCCCAGGTTTTTTGCTCATCCCATCATGTCTGGGTTGTTTATACTACCAGAAGATGGAAGGGTTGGGTTAAAAGTCCTCGTTGACGGAGCCCAAATTTATGGTTGGTTCCGGAGGCCTTAACAACACCCTCAATTCCTTTATCAGGGCCTAGGAAGACAAAATGGACAATCTGCTCTACATATACTTGCAGGACTATAATTGGATCTTTTCTCACACACCAACTACTACAAGCAGCTCTAACAACTTTCAAAGGGGGTTAGAATGATGCTTCCAAGCATCCTACGGTCAGAGGGACAGGAGATAATGGTGGGAGCCACTCTGCGGTCTCTTCTGGGCGTTCAGCCAGAACATTTTCCCAAGCTCCCCTTGTCCCTGAAACGGAATCAAAACCTGCGGTTTCAAATAAATCTAAATGCCAAAAGGGGATATCAGTTGCTCCCAGGCCCCAAAGGTATTAATTTATTCAGAGAATGTCAAGATCACGCCTTACCTTTGTGTTGGAGGATGAAGTCTTGTGACGAGTAAAGTGCCCTATCAAGATGCGGGAAAAACCAATTGAAGGGGAAAAAACCTACTTGTTGCCTTGCTGGAAGGTCCGCTCTGGGTCTTGACAGGAGAATGTGGCAGCAGAGAGTGAGCGGCTGGAAGTTAGGAAGAGAACTGCAATGGAATGTATCCATGAGAGAAGGAATCCAAGAAAAGCAAAAGTCTGGATGAAACAGAGCTGAAAACCCCACAGAATACTGGAGCGAGGAACGAATGTGGAAGGAAGGGAGAGGAGGCAGAACAGGAGCAAAGAAGAGCAGCCAGACTGGGTGGGGAATTTAGAAGGAAAAAACATTGTCAGGGCAATAAGGAAGCTATTGCAATACGATTCTCACCGGCAACATTGCACGGATATAGGTCACCAGTCCCTTCTGGGTTTTCGGACACAATGTAACACTCCATGATGGTATGGGAAGCGTTGCCAGCATCTCCATAGAGACCAAGCAGAAAGCCTGGGGATGCGGTGGTTCATCGTGACAAGTATAAAAGAATTTCAGATAATGGACACAGAGTGGACGGCTGGTCTTTCACACATACAGTGAGCCATCCCTCATGCATTCATGCCCAGAATCTGGTGACCCATTGGAAGGTCTCTCTTCTGCTTCTTTCCATCCAGAAATCAGTGACACAGCCAGCTCAAACCTCTGCTCTCCCAAAGGTAACCATTGATTGTCCTTCCTTGGTTTTGAGGGGAACAGGCTATGTGGGCCAGTATGTTTACCTCTGTGCCTTACTCATCATGTCTGTTGAGTTATTATTTTTATTTTTTTAAGTGTTCATGGTTACATATAAACCTTTTAAACACTACATAAAATAAGCAATATCTCAAATAGAAACACATAATAACATTATTCGTTTCCCTAAGGCAAGAGAATAAAAACTCCTTACTTATTACATCACATATTAAAAAAACACATCATACATATCTGGGTTAATTAATCTTAATAACATCATAATGTATTTCTCATCTTGACCTAATTAATACCTTTGTGAGTTTCGTGCATTTTTATTATCCCTCAATTTTACCAATTAATTCCTAACAAATATAAAAAGCATTAGAATTTAAAACATGGTTCTCACCAGAATAAATATATGACTGTAATTGGCCACTCTCTAAATATCTGATATCCATGGTGCCCAGGTAGCCCTTTTTATATAACTTTGCCAATTTCTCACAACCAATAAGCAGGTGTCTAGTTGTCTCTATCTCTGCTTTACATACGTGACACAACCTGTTTTCAAATGGCACAGTAGTCCAAGCTCCTATCAGTCCAAATGACAGAAGTTGTTCTAAACGTAACTGAAGCATGATCGTTGTAATCTTAGTATTGTACTCTTTAACAATAGATTTAAAATGTGCATTCACTGGAAATCCCTCATTAACGTAATTGACATAAACCCTTCCTTTTCTTACTTAATTTCAACATATTGTTGTTTCTGTCCCATAATTGCACCTTTTGTTTAATTTCCTTAGTTTCAACCCCCAGGTTAACAGGATAGGTAACTTTATATCCAATTTCATCAAAGAATATGTTGAAATCTTGCAACCAAGGTTTAATTGCTGATGGCACCAAACTTAGATTTAACGTCCCAGAAAAGTAGGAATACATATTCTTTTCATTTCCTTTTTCTAATAGGATCATTGTCAACAATTTCCCCATGCCTATTTTCTTTGTAGTAAGCATGGCCAGGAAGCCTAATTTGCAATTAATTGCCGCCATTGAGGTGGAATTCGATAGTCCTAGATTTGATCACCAAAGTTTAGCCTGCTACTTGGATAACCAAGCTGTTTCTATATCTGGGTATATTTCAATACCATATACTGCAACCATATACTGCACTCAGGATGATACTGGCTCAGTAGATTTAAATCACACCCTCCGTGGAGGATCCCACTCTATACGCAACAAAGCTTTTAATTGCACCACATTTTCTGCAAACCTTGTCCATCACCCTGGTGGCAAGAACACCAAATGCTAACGTATCAATAACACCCATGCCCAAATACAAATATTTGTTCACCACTTCGATGCGTTCATTAGAAAGTTTCCAGATTAACTTGTTTTTTGTTTCCCCAGCCTTAACTATCATTATTTTACTTTTCTTGTAGTTAATACTCAAGTTATTACCAGCATGATTTGTAGTGACACTAAACTCCTTTGTTGCCCTGTCGGGGTCCAATCAAGAAAGACAGAGTCATCCACATACATCAGCCATCCATTTGGTTGGGGGCCAACATGGAGGGGAAGGTTATCGCAAATATTTAGTTAATTCTTTAAGTCCACAACATATAGGTTGAATAACGTAAGCAACAAAGTACAACATTGTTTGAATCCAAGGTTAGTTTTTATTATAGTACTAAGCCATCCATCTTGATTCAAGTTCGAGTTGTACCTGCGTATCGAAATAGAGAGATTTTCCCATAAAATGTGGTGATCCACTGCATCAAATGCATTCTCAGGGTTTCCTGAATAGTTTAGGACCCATAGATTAATTGTTGTTCCTGCCCCTTTCCTAAACCCAGTTTGTTGGTTACCTAATATATTATTTCTATTATTTACTCATTGCAGGAGAAAGACCTAAAAAACCTTTGCAATTGAATCGATTATAGCTAGAAGACAGTAATTCCATGGATTGTCTCTAGGTCCTTTTTTAAATATAGGTATAAGTATGGATTTGGTCCAGTTAATAGGTACCCTTCTGGTGGACTACACTATTTTAAAAATATCAAATACAATTGTATCCTTCTTTATAAGCACGTTTGCCAGACTATCAGGGCTGGGGCGTCTTGATGGTTTCAATTTCTTAATAGCTCCTTCTATATCATCACCAGTAATTCATAATACATTTTATTTAGGTACCGTTTTATAATCGGTGGTAATTCAAATCCCCTGCCATGACATATTGTCCTTCCATGCTCTCAAATAACCAACGGTCCAGGATCACCTCAACCTTATTAATAATACAGTTGGTCATAATATTGTCTGGGGGTTGTATACATTCCTTCCTATTCTCTTTAATAGTAATTATTACAGCCTGTATGTTGTGATGTTGATCTTTACAGTCTCCTACTGTACCACAGGGATGTGATTTCTTACACCTATTATTAGACACCCTCCGAGTCGCCCCATCGCATTATGCTGCACATTTTTTGGATAATCTTATAACCATCCCAAAAATACTTCTCAGTCATCCATGTTTCTTGCAAAAAGATGAAATCAGAGGATAGGAGATACCTTAAACCCTTTACACTAAGTGTAAATGAGCGGAATCCACTGGTATTCCAGCCTAACCATTTTATACCGGGTGCCACCACTAGAAATAATCATGCTATTGAATCATTTCTTTCCTGGTATTGCGTATCATAACGTTGGCTAAACTGGCAAGCCTTACTGATTACTGCGAAAGCATTCCCAGCTAGCACATCAATGTCAACCAAAGGCATTTTATACACTTTTCAGCAATTTTATATAGTTTACTCAATTTATTCATAGAGGTCTCTTGTTTTCTTTCTATGATGCAACCCATGTCCCCCAAATCAGAGGCGTGTCTCATAATTAGTTTCACCACAATCAGAGAGACCAAATAAACCACTGCCCAGTTCACATCAGCAGTAGAGTGTGGGACCTCTACCAAGTTTATATCCTTAGAAGTAATAACCCACAAGTCCACACAATTATGTAATAGTGACACAATATTGTACCTATTAAGGAATGGACAACTTGATTTGGCCTTGCGTTCCCATATTCTAATTTTGCTAGACAAATATTTAGTGCCCCATTTTTCTTCCAATGTTATATGTAGCCTATTGGTTGCCATTATAAGGTTGGCATTCCTCAAACCATATTTGGTGCACTCCAGGCGGTTTTCTCTCTCTTCCACCTCACAAACATCAACTCTATGAGAATCAGACAGCATCATGATATTCTCAGAACTAATTTGATCAGTACCAGTTTTTCTGCTCAGCAATTAATCTAAATTGGGTGGTAAAGATGTTTAATAATTTCCATAGAAGCAGATACTGATGACTTTTTATTGTCAACTGTAGATAGTGTAGGCAATGTATCCATACGTATAATCTCGAAATGTGTTGTCATTTCCAGACAGGTCATATCACTAGTTACATTATTCGCAAGTGATTGTGACGTTCTTGGAACCACCCTCTTTCTTACAACCGGAGTTTCCCTTGCCAATACAGTGGGCCTTTTGGCTTTACCGCATCTTGTTCAAAGGGTTTTTCTCACCACACTGAGCTGTGCTGATTCAATACTTTGTGTATCCACCTCATTATGTACTTCATCTTTCACCACCTCATGTATATTATCTCTAACATCCTCATTAGTTCCATT
The DNA here is from genome assembly GCF_040938575.1 of Ambystoma mexicanum. Taxonomy (NCBI): domain Eukaryota; kingdom Metazoa; phylum Chordata; class Amphibia; order Caudata; family Ambystomatidae; genus Ambystoma; species Ambystoma mexicanum. The sequence goes on from NC_090929.1 coordinate 1,295,816,157, forward strand.
AGTCTCGGGAGGATAGCTCAGGGGCAACGTGCTTGCCTTGGAAGCAAGACGACACGGAGCAACACAGGTTCGATCCCCGGGTCCGCGCTTAGAAACCTCTGGGTATTAAGCATGTTATGAATAACCTAGCATATCTTATGTTTATGATGGACACTTGCTCTCCTAGGTCAGTAGGAAAAATATCCAGTTTATGTGTACTAGACTTGCTGACCCTACTTTATTAACCAACTCCAATACTGTATCAACCAGATACAGCAAACCCTCCTTAATTATCTGCTGTTCTTTATGGAGGTTGTTGCACAGGGCCAGCAGCGCCTTCAACATAATCACCGTTTTGGGCTCTGGATGTATGTCCTCTTCAGACGAATCAGATGAGTAAGAGGAACTAAAGGCAGGTGATGAGGCATATACCCTTTCAGCGGTCCGCACAAAATCAGGGAATTTTGATGAGATTACCACTGTGTCTGGAATTGTAACCATATTCATTTCCACAGACTCTGTTTGTTTTGTCAAGGTTACTGTCTGCTGTCTACTTGTAGACTCTTTCTGTAGGCTTGGGCATACATTTAGTATTTAAATATTGTCAATTGGCAATTGGGTCTGTATTCAAAGCCTCTACCTTATTAGGAGCATTATCTTCTTCAAGCTCCATTTGTTCCACATCCTGCCTCTCACTTTCCATATTATGTGTTTGTACCTTAAGATATGCTGTGATGTCATTCTGGGAGTGGTCTGGGATGCCTCTCTGTTCATTAACAACGCATATGAAACCTGTGGCTGCTCCTTCTGCCAACAGCATGTTTCCTTGGTTCTTTCTAATTGTTTTGTCTACTCTCAAGGTCTGATTACAAGCCGCATGCACCATACTGCATAGTTGGTATTTTCTTCCCACCAGGGACATAGTAAAAATTCAAAAGAAGGGGAGCAATTCTCAATGTGGGCTTACCATGGCATGTTCTCTCAAGATAATAGCTCCACTTCAATCTAAACCTGCATAGTTCAAAGGCACAAACGTCTATTCTCCAATATATACGCCTTACGCCTCTACTTACCCTCAAGCAAATTAATAATTCCACGCTATCTCAAAGAGACCAATCTTTACCCACACAGCAAACCGCAATGCCGCAAACAGTGAAACAGCACTCAACTGTGCACTCTGCCTGTGCTCGCGCACTGATGCAAGCATAATCAGGTTTTATGCTCTCCAGGTGAGTCTGTAATGCAGGGTTTCCAGGCAACAAATTCAAAGTCAGACTACAGCAGCAAAGCAACGTGTCTCAGCCAAACTCAGTGAAACAGCACTCAACTTTGTACTTTTGCTGTGTGCGCGCCCTGATGCTCTCAGAAGCATTTCTTATGCTCTCCAGGTAAGTCTGTAAGCCGGGACTTCCAAGCAACAAATTCAAAGTAAGACTCCAGCAGCAAAGTGACGTGTCCCAGCCAAACTCAGTGAAACAGCACTCAACTGTGCACTCTCGCTGTGCGTGCATGCTTATGCGTGCAGGTGCATATTTTATGCTCTCCAGGTGAGTCTGTAAGGCAGGACTTCCAAGCAACAAATTCAAAATAAGACTACAGCAGAAAAGTAACTTGTCCCAGCCAAACTTTGCGAAAAAGAACTCAACTGTGCACTTTCACTGTGCGCGTTGAGGTTTTTAGACCCTTGCAGACCTTGTGGTACCCACCTCCCAGAACTGGCATCTTCTTTTTTTCACTTAATTTCAGTCACAAAGTGCCATAAAAGTCAAATACAGTTACAAAAAAGGAAAATCATTAAAACATCCAAGCACTAAAATATAACAAATAAAATAGTTATTATATATTGAAGCTAAAAAGGTGCATTCATCCATCCAGAATGGCCCACACCAACAATGTGTTCAAACTATACAGAGAGTACTTAATCATTATTTGAAATTACTGAGTCGCCTAAATCCCATGTTAAAAAACAAAATAATCCTAAAACAACTTTTTTCTCCTACCTTATTTCTGGAAGCCAAACACTACAGAAAAAGCAGTCCATGAATAGGATTAATATTCTGGATCACATAAAAACCTATGCACAAGCACTCTTTAACCTTTGAAATTGAAACCTCTTGAATCTGAACTATATGAGGTTTCCTTAAACTCAGAGCTGCCTTTGAAAACGAAAGCAGTGCCCATGCCACATAAGGGGTATCTGCCTTAAAAGGGAAATGTTGTGTGGGTCGGCATTGTTCAAAGTTCATCTGTCGTAAGATAGGCCGAATTGTGCATTGTCTAATGGATGAATATAGTGGGCAAAACATTACAAAATATAAGATGTGCTCAAACTGATTCTTATAGACAGGGCAGTTGGAAAGGTCAGAGTAGTCCTTCCAGTTTACAGTGACTGCTCTCTACAACAACAGATGAAAACGGTCCCTTGTTATTGCGCAACGATCCTGTAAATGAGCACCAAAACTGAGATATGGCTGCATGTTGTCCAACAAACTAAGTATGGCCAACCTCCTGTTGGCGGGGACAAGCAATGCACTACATTCACAGAGTTCCTTACTGTTATAGAATTTTTTTTTCAAATGTTCTATACTTAGCAGATCACTTGGTGGAAACAATAAAGGAACATTGGAGTGAGTACAAAAAAACATTAATATACCTAAGCCAAGGGATCCTATTCCATCCTTCAGCCCCTATAATGGCCCTGATAATGTGCTTCGTCAGGGCCGCCCTTAGGTTAGACCAAACCCTTAGCCCAAAAACAAATAGGAGTCACTCATCTTCCAAATACCCAAGACCCAATTCAGCATGAACCAAATGAATGGGGGCTGAACAGGGTAGTCCAAGCAGCTCCCTCAAAATGTGTTACCTCTCACTTGAAGAGAAGTGATCCCCTCAAAGGCCTTAAAGGCCCAAATGCACGCACCATAATTGGTGGCAGCCTTAGTCCGGGCCTTATAGACCTTTGAAATCATGTGCAGGCGTTGACCAGTGCACATGGCCTTGAAACGCAACATCCTCAGAGATTGGCGCATGTGGCTCTCTTGTTTACTTACAATGGCTTTTCCTGTAATGGAGCGAGAGAACCGAATACCTAAGTAATCTAATTAATTCACCCTTGGGATGACCACACCACACAAATTCACTGCATTGGGTGCCTTTTTATTAGTTTCCTGCCTGGGCCACATGCCACAACTGCAGATTTGGCTGTGTTTGGCTGTGTTGATCCTTAGGTTGAGAGAGTTCATGAACACGGTATATTCTGATATCCGCCTCTGAAGTGTATTCTGGGAGAGCACTGTCAAGACTGTGTCATCAGCATAGGCCAATATAAGCAATGCCTGATTGCCCACCGTCGAGAATTCTATACCCGTGCCCACCAAGGCATGGGGCATACTATTAATATACAATGTGAACAGAACAGTGGCTAGTGCACAACCCTGCCGCACCCCCAATTTACTTTCGAAAAAGGAAGTGCACTCGCCCAGATACCCAAAGAAAATACATGCACTGTTGCCCGAATGTATACGTTTGAGAATGTCCACAACCCCCCTAGGACAGTACATGGACCCAAGACCCACCCAAAGCGTTGCTTGGTTAAACTTGTCAAAGGCAGTGTTCAGGACCATGAAGGCCAAAAAGACCATCTCCACTCTCACAAAGACATAATTGGCCAATAACATATACAGATTTGCCGCTTGTTCTGCCGTACCCACCCCAGGCCTAAAGCCCAACTGGATATCCGTCAAAATATTATTTGAAGTGATCATTGCTCCAAATGACCTAACAGAACTCACCCAAAAATCTTAAAGGATGGATCCAATAAAAGCAATGCCTGATTGCCCACCGTCGAGAATTCTATACCCGTGCCCACCAAGGCATGGGGCATACTATTAATATACAATGTGAACAGAACAGTGGCTAGTGCACAACCCTGCCTCACCCCCAATTTACTTTCGAAAAAGGGAGTGCACTCGCCCAGATACCCAAAGAAAATACATGCACTGTTGCCCGAATGTATACGTTTGAGAATGTCCACAACCCCCCTAGGACAGTACATGGACCCAAGCACCACCCAAAGCGTTGCTTGGTTAAACTTGTCAAAGGCAGTGTTCAGGACCATGAAGGCCAAAAAGACCATCTCCACTCTCACAAAGACATAATTGGCCAATAACATATACAGATTTGCAGCTTGTTCTGCCGTACCCACCCCAGGCCGAAAGCCCAACTGGATATCCGTCAAAATATTATTTGAAGAGATCATTGCTCCAAATGACCTAACAGAACTCACCCAAAAATCTTAAAGGATGTATCCAATAAAGATATTAGTCTGTAAGGTATTGGAGACGCCCGGTTGGCCTTTTTAAAAATAGGAAATATAACTGCTGTTTTCCCAGAAGAGGGCAATTTCGCAGTTGCCAAGATTGCATTGCAACTATGGCCAAACAAGACTGCCCAGAGCTCTTCAGGGGCTTGGAAAAAATCCAAATGCCTCTTAAGTATGCTTCATCATGAGCTTTAAAAAAAGTTGATATTGAGCTTGTCTCATCAACCGTAGGTGAGACTCTCCATTAAATGTCAGAACCTAAAGCTTTCATCAGGCATGAATTGTTCTAAAACCTGATTAGCAAGGTTCACCCATCTGGCCATCGCCAGTTCTATCTAATTAACCAGATTTAGTCCAGAACCCTTCTACTGAGGCGCCAGCCACTCCAGTGTTCCATATAAAAGGACCTCCATGTCTATCCTTCCCTCACCTCCCAATGACCTCTACATCCCGGACCCTAGGTATATTGGCAATAAGACCAATAAATGCAGAAGACAAAGTGCCAACTTTTTCCAAGGAATTCCAAGTTCACATTGTTAATGTCTTTAGGGGGTCAGTAAAAAGAACACTGACTGGGGGCTATGGGATAGAAGTAAGATGACCCTGGTAGCCTGGATCTACTTTATTTGCATTTGTTTATTGAACATTTTTATGGCACATAAACACTGGAATGTGTTTCCAGGAGCGACAAGACTAAGGGGGAAGGGTAACAGAGGAGGATAAAACAACAATAAACGGTCCTACTAGGCCTTGTGACATTCGGATTGTGCAAGTGCAGCAATCAGGAAGTGCAGGGGGTGGAGGGGTAGGGAGAGGGAAAGGTAAGGTGAGGGACAGGGCGGCTGCAGGAGGGAAGTGGCTCCAGGGGTTGGGTGCTAGGCAAGTGCTAGGTGAGGCCTGGAGGACAAGTGTGATGGGGGATCAGAAGGGGGTAAGTATTGCAAGGAGAGGGGTAGACAAGACACAGTAGTCTAATCAGGAAAGGGTGCCCGCAGGCAAGTGCTGGTAGGGGAGGGTGCTGAGGCAGACTGGTCTAGGGAGGACCTAGCCCCTGTATGACTCAGAAGGCACCAGGCAGCCACTCGTATCAGCAGGGGGGCAATAGCAAAAAAGGGGGAGAGGGAAGGAGGAGGCAAAAAGACATTCTTGAAAATCTTTTGGAACACCTGCTGAAGAGAGAGATCTACCCCCCATTCTGCTTGGAGAAACGTCTGACCTGCAGAGAGTTAGAGCTGGAGGACCTGGAGGCCAAGGATAAGTCTTGCAGTCCAATTCTGAATTAGTTGAAGAGGGCACAAGGGGGGGAAGAGACATTGAGTTTCTGGGGGAAGGTGAGGACTTCTGAGGAGGTGAATATGAAAGTGAGCCTTCTTGGCAAGATCAGCAATGTGAGGTGAGAAGAAGAGAGAGAAGTTGAAGAAAACCCCTAGGTTTTTTGCCTCACAACAGGGTGAGGGCTGGAGGAAGGGGGCCAGAGTTTGGGCGGGAACGAAGGGGCGGTACCAATAAGAAGGATCTCGGTCTAACTGGCATTAAGACAGAAATCATTATCAGCGCACCATGCCTGAATAGCGTTCAGACAATCAGGAATGAGAGAGGAAGGAGGCAAGGGTGAGGAGGGAAGCTTTAAGAAGAGTTGAGTGTCATACGCATAACACTGGAAGTGGGGCAAGAAAGTGGGGGTCAGGTGAGAAAGAGGAGCAATTAAATGTTGAAAAGCTACGGCGGGAGGATAGAACCCCTTGGGATGCTGCAGGCAGAGAGTGAGGAAGAGGAGAGAAAAAGGCCCAGTTGAACCTGGGAGGGCTGATTAGAAAGGAAAGAGGTCAGCCAAGGTGGAGAAATAGGGTGGAGAAATGGGCCACTTCAAGCCTGCTCTAATTCATGAACACCTCAGTCCTTCTTTTGTCACTATGCATGTTTAAGTACGCAAGGAGATGCATTTTGATGCCAGTGTGTGTCATAGAATAGTGAAAAGTGCCAGTAAACCTGTTGTATATGTCATGAATTTAAAAGTCTGCACAGCAACTAACCAACCATGTAAGTCATGTGTATCTTTATTCTCTGCTACAGCATGTTTCTGGTATGGCCTCTGTGCTCCTCTCAAACTTGAGCCGGACCACTTAAAATTCTGGTATATCAACTGGTTGTTTGGCTATTCTCGGAGTCTCACTGAGTATCAGGCTTTTTATTGATCAGTCATCCTTCCACTGTATCTGGGCTTACCACCCGTTTATGGGCTGTAACTGTATTTCTAAAGTCACTTCTTCTCTGTGCACTACCAAGAGTTGCGCTGCCCTGGCTGCATCTACTTAGAACATTTGTGTTCTGTTTTCCTTTTCCCTCTCCCTTGCACTTCCTCCCTGCCTTTTCCTTTGCACTGTTTGTTTTTGCACTTGCACGATCTGAATGACACAAAGCCTAGTAAGATTGTTTGTGTTGTCTACTGTCTGTCTTTCCTTCCTTGTCTTGCTCTCTGTAGAAACACTTGTGTACAGGTGCATTATAAATGAAATATGATATCATATAATTTAGGATGATCTTGGGGATATATTTGGTAATTTTAGGCCATATGTTGATTCTCCCTTTCTTTATTAGACTTGTTTGATCACACTCACTGTTACAAGCACTGCAACTTCAGCACTCCACCTCAAGCCCTCTCTAATTCATGAACACCTCAGTTCTTCCCTTGTCACTCTGCATGTTTAAGTACACAAGGAGACACAGTTTGATGCCAGGGTGGATCATAGAATAGTGAAACGTGCCAGAAATCCTGTTATATATGTAATGAATTTAAATGTTTGTATGGAAACTAACCAACCATGTAAGTCATGTGTATCTTTCTTCTCTGCTACAGCATGTTTCTGCTATGTCGTCTGTGCCCCTCTCAAACCTGAGCCGGACCACTTGAAAGTTTGGAAGCATGTCAAAACATTAATTTTCTCCTGTGCTTTGTCTTTGTCCTTCCCCTGTTGACCTAACTGACTTACCTTTCTGCTGTACCAACTGGTTGTTTGGCTATTCTCAGACTCTTGCTGGGAACCAGGCTTTTTATTGATCAGTCACCCTTGCACTGTTTCTGGGCCTACCACCCATTTATGGGTTGTAACTATAATTCTAAAGTCACTCGTTCTCTGTGCACTACCAAGAGTTGCGCTGCCCTGGGTGCACTTACTTAGAACATTTGTGTTCTGTTTTCATTTTCCTTCTCCCTTGCACTTCCTCCCTGCCTTTCCACTGTTTGTTTTTGCGCTTGCACGATGTGAATCACAAGGTCTAGTAAGATTGTTTGTGTTCCGTCTGTCTTTCCTTCCTTGTTTAACCAGCTTTTGTGTCATTCAAATTGTGTAACTGCCAGAACAAAGAGTGCAAAGGGAAAGCAAGGGAGAGGGAAGAGGAACACAGAACACAAATGCTCTAAGTAAATGCAGCCAGGGCAGCACAACTCTTGGTAGTGCACAGAGAACGAGTGACTTTAGAATTATAGTTACAGCCCAACTGTCCCGGGAGGATAGCTCAACAGCAACATGCTCGCCTTGGAAACAAAAGGACACAAAGCAACACAGGGTCGATCCCCGGGTCTGCACTTAGAAATCTCTGGGTATTAAGTGTGTTATAAATACGCAACTAAGACATATTCCTGTAACAGCGCCTCGATGCCCCCGGGCTGTGTGAGTGCTTTAAACAAAATTAAAATAAAAAAATATACACTGAAAAGTTGACTGATCAATAAAGAGCCTGGTACCCAGTGAGAGCCTAAGAATAGCTAAACAACCAGTTGCTAGAGCATAAAGATAAGTCAGTTATGTCACAGGCGAAGGACAAAGAGAAAGCACAAGAGAAAAGGAATGTTTTGAGCTGCTTCCAAAATTTCAAGTGGTCCAGCTCAAGTTTGAGAGAGGCACAGAGGCCATTGCAGAAAGATACCCCATCTACAACTCAACTGTAACTGCTTAACTAATGTGTAATACAACTAAACAGCTCATATACTATAGATAATTTACAAAAAAGTAGAATATCATTAACTGACCATTAAGTTTGCCCAGTTGTGATATATCTTACCTTGGGACCATACATTATTCAATTATAAACCTAAATAAAAACTGAGCTAATCTTTCACAGCACACTACCCATTTCTTACATAACATAACATTTCTTAATATACTATCAGACCATACACACTTACACAATTACACAATTGTATAACAGTACAAAATTGCCAAAATAGAGTCACAAAAATACAGCTTAATATCCAACTAGAAAGCGGACACACACAGCCACAATATTTGTCAAGGGTACAGTTATACTGCTTGTTTCACATTACGATTTCTTATGCACCCTATTTCATATCACATCTTCTAATATCACAGAAAAACAACCTTTATTTACAAATGTATTTTCTGTCAAACATAAGCAAAGCCTAACATGTGATACTGCTTCATCACTCTTCTAAAAACACTGAAGTAAAATATAGAAAACTCTACTTTCCAATCAATACTTATAAACTTGACCAACCGAAACACCTGAACATATTTCACTTATCTTACAAATACAATCATTCAAATTGTACATACAATATATAAGAACAGACTATCAAAACTCACCTTCAGCTGCTTCAAATAATTAATAGAACTTCACTATAAACAAACAGACCATGTGCACACTCTGAGCTTTGGGATCACACTGTCAAAACTTCAGAAAAATTTCACCTGCATAACTCAATACCACAAAAAGAGGACTGGAAAGCAAACAATTAAAATGGCAAACACATTTTTATTACAAGCTATTTCAATAAATAATCCCCAGCACAATACTCCAAAGAATACTTTATACAATACATACACACCACATTAAAAACATCTTTTATTTTTTTCCTAATTTTTCCAAATTACATAGCTACGGCTCTAACCCCGGCTATACAACGAAAACCTGCCTATAGATGCGGCTACACGTACATTTTATCAGATGTACTGAAAAACACATATTACAAAGAATTGAAAATTAACTCACACTGCCTTTCAGGTAAGAACATCCAAACAGAAACACATGTACAAATCTCTGCAAAACATCCATAATATAATATAATCACTGCACCAAAATACAGACAGGTGTAGCCGCGGGTACAACAAATGGGTACATGCCTGCAGCTAACAAAGCCTGCCACAAAGTACGACGTACGATCAGCGAATTTGTAGCCGCGTGTCAAGTAAACTGTCAGTAGTCGCGGCTACCCGTAACATTGACATGCTCAACAAGACATATTCCCAAAGTGTATTAACTGAAACAACACAAAGGTACACATAAGGACATAGAATCATAAACAAATGTGAAATTGTGTGCTGTAAAATCAATGCAATAATATGATCAATGCACAGTAATTATAATTGCTATACCCGCGGCCACAGCGATAGTCATAGATGCAGCTACACCCACCAAAAATGCACAACGTCCCATTGGCTTGCCACGGCTATAACTCATCATACAATTGGTACTTGTGGCTATAAAACACCTGACAGGATATAATGTTTCATTGGCTGCTGTCGTAGCCATGGCTATTATTTGAAAAAGAATTCAAAAGGTATTTTCTTTTTCCAAAATAGTTAAAAGGTTATCTAGGAGGCTCTTAAAAGAGCCTTTGAGTTCTTTACCAACATATCACAGAAAAATATATTTTCAATCAGAAAAATACACTTCACCTCTAAGATGATACAAATAATTTTGAATAACTTCTCTATGCTCTTTTTTTTTAGATGATTAATTTCCTTTTCCCAAAGAGAAAAGATCCCACCTTCTACAAGAAAACTCTGAGCCGTGGACCTTGTAATGTTCCATTGGAAAGCCAAGGAACATCGATAATGATTAATCCAGCATAAAAGAAAATGCATCTGTCCCATTCTTTGCATAGACAGAGATCAGCACCACCTGCAGCACCTCGATCCACTAATCCAACAACAACACCAGTATCAGATGCACAAACTCCTCTTTTACCAGCTTCCCTCATCACTGGAGCTGTGAGCAGTGTTTGTACAAAATCAACCACCACATATTGAAGGTACTGCCACCAACAGCCAGAGTCTTAAAATACATGAACCACTGAATTTTAGGAATCATCCAAAATGCTACAAAGGTCACAAAGGAGGCTTTTCATGAGCAGTCTACAGATTTGCTAGTCCCATCTCCGACAGTACCACTATGTTTTGAACATAGGTTGACCTTTAACTGTACAACATCTAGTGCAAATCCACTGGGATGATAACAATGCAGCTACAAGAAAATACAAAAATAAGCACATTACAAAAATGAACGTGCACAACACTACCAATTGAATTACCTAACAAAACACTTGAAACACCTACATATAATGCATAGCTAAAAATACATTACAAGTACAAGAGGTGCAATCAAAGAAACCGTCAGCCTTAATAACAAATACAAAAGCTAAATGTCCACTTTTTTCAAACACAGCAAATTAATAAAATAATAATGAATACTATCAGATAGCAATGGTCGCTTCAACTAACACACACAACACTGCAAATAAACCTTCAAATCTTTAAATCCAGAGTAACACTCACTTTCACATCAGCCACACTGCTGCCATGTGCGCACTCAAAATTCAGGAATCAAAAGGACAAAACTGCAGAAAATTGTGGCTTTTGTACTTTCCAAAAGAAACACCAAACAAAGAGGACTATATACAAATAAAATTGGTAACATGGCTTACACATTTTCAGCACAACCTATCGGTAAACCCTACACAAATGCAAAAGTAACAACAACCAATAATAAACAATGAAACTGACAGAAATCTAGTTTCTCCCTACCTACCCTCTTTCATAGCCGCGGCTATTCCACGCGGCTAAAGATCGTGGTTTGTACCCTCGGCTACAAGAAACATGTTCTGCAAACCCAAAATCAAAACAAATTGGCCTTCAAACCTTCAAATGAAATAAGTGAAAAACTAAGTACATAAAATAACCTAGATAAAGACAAATCTGTACTGTATCATCCACAGGAATATATGATTATTGCACACAAAATGTATGTTTACAGATGCGGTCACAAATATAGCCGTGGCTCCTACACGTCCACAAACACATGACGTGTCAATTGTCAAAATATAGCCGTGGCTACAGAGGGGCTGTGTGCATACCTACCTGAGCCACGGCTACTACATGTCCACAAACACACAACGTGTCATTTGTCCTAATAAAGCCACAGCTACAGAGGGGTCCTGTGGATGTCTACCAGCGAATAGCAATGCAGCGAATAATAACAATAGCATCATCAACCAATTAAAAACTACAAAACACACACACACACACACACACACACAAACACCCCCCCCCCGCTCATTCAAACTACTTGAAATTCAAAGTAGGAATCATTTTGCTGGGCACAGAGAAACACTGCAGATAACATCATGGCTGCAATGAAAATTGTGTGGCTGATTGGAGACAGTTGGCTGTTTTTGTTGCTGGCTTTTGTGAGAAACTAAATATTACCATGGACGTAGGTTTGACAAATTTCACAATTAAATGGTTTGGAATGCGAGGAATGCAGTGCTTTCAAATTCTTCCAAAATTGTTAAGTCTGAGAAGTACAGGGCACCCAGACGTCATACTCATTCATTTTGGAGGCAATGGTTTGGGGAATGTACAAGGGGTGTCCCTTACTTTAATGATGAAACAAGACATGGAAAAACAATTGAACTATTTCCTCACACCATCTTCATCTTTTCCAATCTAACTCAGAGGCAAAAATGGAGATGAACCTCCAGATGTAATGGTAGAATTGAAAAATCCCAGAGAAACGTTAATAAAGTAGTTTCAGCATTCATACAGACCATACACAATTATGGATTTCGAACAACAACATATAGTTCTACATGGCCAATTTCTATAGGCATGACGCGTACAACTAACCGATGAAGGAAATGCAGTATTCCTTGATAACATCAAAACAGTACTACTGATGTGCTAAAGATCTACACCTAGTGTTCCCCCAAACAGTCCTTTTAAGGACTACTTATCATATATAAATACACAAATACAAAAAAATAATTAACACATTTTTTTTTTATTATACCCACGGCTACAGTTCATTGATTGACTTTTATTATTGCCGCGGTTACAATACGTTATCTGAGAAGGGTACCGACTTTCACTTTTATATTACTATACAACTTGAATAATCAGTATAGAACAACAATGCTCATGTACATATATGAAATAACTGAAAAATAATAGAAATATGTAACAATGAACTAGGTAGGCTAACATTTCATAGCCACACAATATAAAACCATGGCCAGGGATTTTTCATCCGACGAGACTATACTTAACCAAAGAACTTTCAAAAGAATATAAAACACTGACACCCCAAACTATGTAGTCGCGCATACCGAACTACACATATGGCAGAATAGAAATGCTTCCCGGCCCCCCAGGCCCTCACCAATTGCCCCCTTCGTCTGTGCCAGCTCCCCCCGCTCCCCGGATGACCTCCTCACTTCCTCTGCTCTCTCCCTTTCACCCCAGAACTCATGCTGCTTCTGTGACACAGTTTGCATCGAGATGTCGGCTATTTGCGGCTATAGCCGAGGCTACGGAAAGCTTTGTGCTGCAAACTCGGTCCCTATGCCCCCTCCAACTCCCAGATTTCACTCAGTGCCCTCTGGCCATCTCCCCACCTCTACCCTGACGACATTCATATGTTTTATAACCTACAAATAGCTTTTTACTGCGTTTCATTTTTCCATGACCTCGGCTATAGGCGAGAGCTCGCATCAAGAGAAAAACAAGATGGCGGTTGTTTCATTTCTGAAAACGATGATCCTGCAATGCACCATGGGAGATATAACTATAATTTTTGTGTGGACTCGAGCACCCCCTTCTCTGTCAAATTTTAAAATATCCACTGAACGGAATAACCCCAAACCACAAACCGATTGCGAGTCAACGCTTCATGCCCAAGTTGTTTCGCACCTGGTCCAAATCCATCCAGCAGTTTAGGCTGTGAGCTTTGGCATAAATTGACCTTTTTTTCCAATGGAAAGGCCGCAATTTTGAGAAAAAAATAATATTTTGATGCTTAATCGTTTTTTCTTTTCTTAACAAATCTTTATGAAACCTTGCAGTCTCAGGGGCCCGCACACTTTTAATCACTTTTGAGATTCAGGCCAAATCCGTTACCCGAATCAAAAGTTATTAACAATAGAATTTTGAGGTGTTCCTATGTGTCTCCAACTCACCTTAACTATAGGGCGGCTATCATAATGTTTGGGACTGTCTAGTGAATTACGGTCCGGATAGAGTAGCTGCAGCTGGGCCACATCTCTTGAATAAATAATTACAATAGGTTAATCAACGATAGGCGCTAGGCTTAATATTCACTAACTTGAACCGAAACATCTCTTAAAATGGCTGGCGAAGTCCCCATGGGTATGTGTTCACATGGAATCGTTTGCCCCCTATGTCCACAACGTGTCCCACCCAATAGGTGATGCCTAGTGTGTATTATTTCACACTGTTTGTTCGCAAAAAGTCAGGGCATGTTAAAAGACTGGTATCTGTGGTATGATATATGATATGATATCTCATTTATAGCGCACCCATATACAAGTGTTTCAAGACACGACGAGGTTAGGGAGGGCTACAAGGGAGGACAAGACAGCGATCTTACTAAGCCCAGTGACATTGAGAATGCACAAGTGCAGGGGAGAGGGAAAGGGGAAAGTGCAAGGGGCAGGGTAAGAGTGGAAAGTGCCGAACACGGGATCAGACAAGTAGTGCAGCCAGCAGGTGGCAAGTGCAAGAGCAAAGCGCAGTCAAGGGGTGTCTAATAAGTGCAGGTAAACGGACTGTAGGCTAACAGATACAGACCCAAGTGAAAGGGTGACCAGGAGGCAGTGCGGGTATGCAGCTGGGTGGGCAGGGACCTGTGCCCAAGTTTAGAGGGTAACCAGGTACCCAGTGCAGTAACAGACAGAGATCAGAAGCTTGAAGAAGCGACTGACCCTGAGGGAGTTGCCAGTGGAGGAGTGAAGAGCTTGAGTAGGAAGGTATGTCAAGAAGGGAGAGTTGAAGGTATTTTGGACCCATGCCCCAGAAGGCCTTGTGGACAATGCAGAGGGTCTTGAACTTAATCCTTGCAGCCACTGGGAGCCAATGAAGAGATTTCAGGGCTGGAGAGATAAGATCCCTGGGCTTGATGCCAAGAACAAGTCTTGCAGTTCTGTTCTGGATGAGTTGGAGAGGGTGGAGAGTAGAAGCAGGCAGATTTAGAAAGGGGCTGTTGCAGTAGTCTAGCCTGGGTAGAACCAGAGCTCTAGAGACGGTAGGCTTCTGGGGGAAGGCGAGGAAAGGAAGAATATCTCTGAGGAGGTGCAGCTGGTAGTTTGACTTCTTAGAGGCATCAGATATGTGAGGGGAGAAATGGAGTCGAACATGAGCCTGAGGTTCTTCGCCTCACATGTGGGAGCAGAAGAGAGCCAAGGGAGGCCTGCCAGAGAGGGACAGGAAAGGAAGTTGCAGGTGTGCCAATGAGGAGGATCTAAGTTTCATTGGCATTAAGGCAGAGGTCATTGTCGGCACACCATTCCTGGATAGCAGACAAACAGTCAGAAAATGAGATGAGTTATCCGCATAGCACTGAAAGTTGGAGCAGAGAGCAGCAATGCAGTGGGCGAGAGGTGACAGGTATTGGTTGAAAAGCCAGGCCGATAGACCGCTGGGGAACACCACAGGTGTAGAATGAGACAGAAGAAAGGAAGGGCCAAGTTGGACCTGGGAGGGTCGGTTGGAGAGGAAAGAGGTCACCCAGGCCAGGGCCTGATCGGTGATACCCAGATTATCACAGAGGTAATTGAGCAGGATGGCATGGTTGACCGTGCCGAAGGCAGAAGAGAGATTGAGTAATATGAGGACAGAGGAGAGATTCGAATCAAGGTTGGAGAGCAGGTCTTTTACAGATGTTCAGGAGAACAGCTTCCGTGCTTCTGGCTGAGTGATGGTCATGGAGACAACCAATAAAATCAGTGTGGAATTGAGCTGGTAGATAGCCAGCTTTTCCAGGAGTTTGCCCAGGAAAGGAGTGATGTAGATTGGGTGATAGTTAGCCAGACAGGACGGGTCGGCTGAGGGTATTTTGAGAAGAGGGTGCACAAGAGAGTGCTTCAGGGGCAGAGGAGGAAGGTTCCAGTGGCAAAGGAATGATTGTAGAAGTCAACCAGGTCAGGAGCGAGGGTATCAATATGGTCCTTGATGGTTTTGGAAGAACAGGGGACAACCTGTTTTGACAAGACTTTCAGAGATCAGACATGTCTAGAAATCTTGTCACAGGAGAACAGAGGAAAGGAAGAGAAAGAGCGGGGAGAGGTGGCCGCAGGAGGGCCAGAGGTAGCGGGAAGAGGAGGAGAGGACGAGAGGGTTGACAGGATGTACTGGGTTTTGGAAATTAAATGAGAAGCCTGGGCTGTGCAGAGGGGCTGGGAGGGGAAAAGAGCAGTAGAGACTGCAGCAGGATTGGCCAGCTTCTTGCCAATTTTAAAGAGTTTGGCCGAGTTGTTAGATGCCGCAGAGATGCGGGCTTGGATGTGAGCTCTTTTCTTAGTGCGGACAAACAGCTGGTATTGCCTTTGGAGCAGCCGGCAGGCCAATTTGTCAGAGGATACACAAGATGCCTGCCATTTCCTCTCAGCAACCCTACACTTGCGTTTAAGGGTGATGAGGTCAGAGTCATACCAGGAGTTGCACTTGGCTTTGGGCTTCAAGCGGATCCTCATGACAGGTGCAAGAACATCGCGAGTATCAGAGATAGAAGAGTGGAGCTTGGAAAAGGCTGTGTCAGGATGTGAGTCAGCCAGAGGTGGAGAAGGGGGAGAGAAAGTGGCAGCGAAAGCCTCAACTGACACACGCTTCATGGGCCGGATGACCGAGAAGGTAGGTGGCAGTGTTGGAGTTGGCTTTGCCTGAGGGGTGTGCAGGGAGAGATGGGAGGAAAGGAGAAAGTGATCGTTCCAGGAGAGAGGAGTGGTGAGACGTTTAGAGAGGGGGAGGTCTGAGGAGATGATAACATCCAGAGTGCGCCCTGCAGATTGAGTCGGACCAGAGGGAAGAATGGAAAGAGAGGGAGAGTCGAAGAGGTCGCAAAAGAGGACTTAGGAGGGCCAGGAGGCATCCAGGTGGATGTTGTGGTCACCAAGGAGGAGGAGTTCAGTGGTCGCGGCCAGGAGGGAGGAGGAGAGATCAGCCCACTCAGAGAGGAAAGAGGTAGTCTGACCAGGTGTCTGATAGATAGTAGCAATGGTAAGAGAGTGGACAGGGGAGAGGGAAAGTCTGCAGACAAAGCATTTGAAGGAGGAGTAGGCCTGCATAGGAATGACAGAGGCAAGAGTCTATTCTGGGAAGATCAAGGCTACACCCCCACCGGGACGGTTGGATCTGGGCGCAGAGAGGATCTTGTAGCCATCAGGGGGGAGAAGGTCAAAGATCATGACAGAGCTGGCCATGAACCATGTCTCGGTGAGACCGAGGACATTGAGGTTGAGTTCTTTCAGGAGGCGGCAGATGTCAGAGAAGTGTTTGACAGCTGAGCGAGAGTTAAGAGTAGAGAGGTGGAGAAGGTTGCCATCCTTGAAAGACTTCCGGGGAGGGGTACAAATCAGAGGTACACGCTGCAGAGGTGTGGAAGGCGCCCGAGGGTGGGCAGAAGAGGTAGGAGGGGAGGGCAAGGTAGCCAAGGAGGACAGAAAGGGTGCCATAGAGGTGGCAGATGGTGGAGGCAAGGAAGCAGAAGAAGGGAGAGAAGGGACAGAGGGAGAGGAAAGGAAATTGATAAGGGGCAGACAGTGCCATTCAGGTAAACAATAATGACCTTAGAGCAGTGGAAGGAGGCCAGGAGGGCCTCCCACCAGTTGCCACCATTAATGGGAGAGGAGGAGAAAGGAGAAAGAACCGAGACAAATCTAAGTGATTTTCCTGCGGCTGAAACTACTGCGGGCGAAACGTTTGCATGAGAAAGGTGCGAACTACCAAAAGTTTGCACCTTTCTCATGCGAACACACATACATACTCACACCCACACACACAACATACCCATAACACACCCCCACCCACACCTCCAACATAAACAGACCCCACTTACCTTCATCTTCACACTGGGTTCCTGCAGGCCCAGTTCCCTTTCACTTCCGTGATCGGGAACCGGCGCCACACGGTCCTTTTCGTTTCTTTTTAATTTTTTTTAACGGAAGGCCAAAGTATAGTGAGCAGGGCGATGCGGGGGACACCCCCGCAGCCCCTGTTTCTTTTCTTTACAGTGCTACCACCAAAGGTTCGAACTTTTGGTGTTCCAACCTTTGGTGGTAGCATTTTTAGAACTTTTGGTCATTGCGACCATTTGTTTTCTGTAAAATCGTCCTGTACCACAGAGACCATATGAAGAGTCCATAGGTCTGGCAAAGGAATCACAAAGAGGATGTTGGTGAGGGTCTGTCTGGAGGAACCGGTGGTGTAGGTGTCATCGATAAGGAGACCAGGGTTAGAGACCAAGATATCCTTTCTGAACTTCTACCTGACAGACTTATTGAGAAGGGTAGGATAGTCAATGGAGAAACAGTTGGAGAAGATAGGAGAAACAGAGAGCGCTATAGGAGATGGGGAGGAGGGGGAAGAGCAGAGAGAGGGAGCTGGGTAGGGAGTGAGAGAAGGGCAGAAGGGGGGTGCAAGCAGAAGAGGTGGAACAAGACAGGACCAGCAGTACTGAGTAGCACAATGAAGGCACTGGGCCAGCCAAAAACAAAATTAGCAACCAGGATGAAACACAGTACAGCCACTGGTACAGCTAGATTCAGAAATTAGCAAACAGTTTGAAACACATTACAGCCACTGGGCACAGCTAGATTCGAAATTTAGCAAACAGGGTGAAACACAGTAAAGCCACTGGGCACCGCAAGATTCAAAATGAGCAAACTGGGTGAACACAGTACAGCCACTGGGCACGGATAGATTCGAAATTTAGCAAACAGGGTGAAACACAGTACAGCCACTGGGCACAGTTAGATTAAAAATTAGCAAACTGGGTGAACACAGTACAGCCACTGGGCACAGATAGATTCGAAATTTAGCAAACAGGGTGAAACACAGTTCAGTCACTGGGCACAGCTAGATTCCAAATGAGCAGACTGGGTGAACACAGTACAGCCATTGGCACAGCTAAATTCAAAATGAGCAAACTGGGTGAACATAGTACAGCCAATGGCACAGCTGGAGGTAAAAGAGAGGAAGTCCAGGTGAGACGGATTGAGGGTGGGACAGTCAGAGGGGTAGGAGGCACTTATAGGTAGATGTGACTAACCTATGGAGAAGTGAAGAGTCACGATAGTTTCAGCATTGTCGAAAAAGTGTAGAAGCGTCAGCATCATGCAATAGTGAGGGGTGCAGGACGATCTCCCAGAACCGAACAGGCAGCGGACAGGGGCCTTAGGAGTGGGCTTTGGTGGGTCCAGCGTTCGCCTGACGTCTTTCCTGATTAGCTGTGGTGTAGGAGGAACAGCCAATCACCAGGGCCCTCATGCAGGGACACAAAGCACTCCGGTGCTCGTGAAAAGCTCAACCATTTTGGAGTGGTCGAGGTCTATAGAAATCCAATGTGCCTCGTGTGGAAGGGCAAGCACTCTGGAAACAAAAAGGTCACAGCTTAAATTAAACACACACCTCAGGAGAAGTGCATAATAAGCAGTGCACGGCCCAAGTGGGTTTACTGGCTGCAGTTGCTGTTAAGGCCCTCGCTGGAGGTTCAGCGCACGTGGTGCAGCAAATAACCACGGACACGGAGCGTGTCTAGTAACGTCTTCTTTATTCAACTTCGTAACATGAACTGCCCTTCCCCTGCCCCCTCCCGCATCACTTCACCTTCCTCTCCCGTTCCCGCCCCCATTTCCCATGGTGACGTCAACATGACATCCCCCCCATTTTAAACAGATACCAAACTCTTCACAACAGGTGATGGTCTGGTGGGCTCGTTAGTCCATTTCCACGATCCACCGATGAGGCTTGTTCCGGGCTCTTTGGGGACTGTCTCATTCCCTCCGTCTCGGGCATCACATCTTGATCAGACTCTTCAGAATCCCATTGATCGGCTTGATAAGGTTCATCCGATTCATAGTCTAATGGCGCTTGCACTCTCACACTCAGGCGCCTGGACCGACTCTGTGGAAACTCTGTGAAATGAGACGAGTTCCTTCTGATTGGAGCCTAGGGCCGTGATCATGGAACCCTTCATGTGAGTGACGAGTAACGGTTCATTCCGAAATGGGCAGGTATGTTTGTGTGTCATGGGCTGCTTGACTGCCACGACATCCTCTACCTCTATTAGTGGCGCTTGGGCCCGCCGGTGAGTGTTAGCATAGTCCTTCATGCGAGCCTTTGCGGCCTCATCTCGCTCTCACACTTCCTGGTCAACAATCGGAGGTGGGTTGATTGCCTCAGCCTGAGGAAGTTATGTTTGAATGTTTCACCCAAACATGAGTTCAGCCGGGGTCTTACCCGTGGTGTTATGGGGAGTTCCTCGATAATCTCTCATAAATTGGTTTAGCACTTGTTCATATGGCTGTCCCATCAATCTCGCAACTCGTAGGGCTCTTTTTAAGTTCGCCATGAAAAGCTAGATCATCCCATTTGCTTGGGGCCACAAGGGGGTAATCTTCCGATGATGAAACCCTAGGTATTCGGCAAACTGGGCGAATTGATGTCCACAAAATGGGGGCCCATTGTCTGTCTTGAGTACTTTCGGCACCCCATATGCCGAGAAGATGTGGTCTAGTACGGGGATGACATGGTGAGCCGCCGTTGATGGTATTATCTGAACATCATGGTATCGGGAGTATTCGTCCATTACGGCCAAAACGTGCCTCCCCCCTCAATTGGGCCAAAGAAATTAGCTGCTACCACGTCCCATATGCCTCGTGGAAGCTCAGACATGATCAGCGGTTCTGGGTGCTGGTTTGTGGCGATGAGGCAGCACGTGGGACAAGCTTTAAGTGCCATCTCCACCATGGAGTCCATGTGGGGAAACCACACATTCTGGCGGAGCATCCGCTTGATGGACACCATGCCCCTATGAGTCTCATGTGCTAGTTCAATGACTCTGCCTCTCATGGCAGCTGGTATCACCAGCTTGCAGTCCTTCAGCAGTAGATGATCCTCGGATAAAGCCAGCTCTTCTTTTACTTGTATTAGGCGTTCCCCATCTTCTCTTACTTCGTCCCCTGCGGCTTTTCCTCTTTCCTTTGCTCTTCGCCACAGTCCAGATTCGAGTCCTTCGCATATGATGAGACAGGCTGGATCGTTTTCAGTCTCTCTGGCCAGCGTTTCAATGTTTATCCCCTCTGGAGTGTTTTGGTGGATGAGGTACCTCAGATATCTGTCTGCTACGCAAGGTTCCGGTGCACACCCCTCTCGAGGCCTTCTGGACAGAAAGTCTGCAGGGTTTTCCCCTTTTCCTGGCCTGTGTATAATGTCGAATGCATAGTCTTGTAGTCTTAGGCCCCAGCGGGCGATCTGAGGTGGCATCTTGGCATGGGGATTGCCATATAGGAAAAGCAGAGCCTGGTGGTCTGTGATGACTCTGAATGGCTTCCCATACAGGAATAAATGAAAATGTTTGCAGACCCACACGACGGCGAGGCTCTCTTTCTCCGCTTGAGAGTATGCCTGCTCGGTGGTAGACAGACTCCTACTGGCATAGGCCACAATGTGTTTGACAGACGAGTCCTTTGGGTCACCTTGTGCAAGAATGGCTCCTAGGCCAACCGGGCTGGCATCTACTGTCAGTTCCGTCGTCCTGTTCGGGTCATAGTATGCCATGTTTTCTGCTTTTACGACCCTTTCCCTAATGACCTCGAACGCCTTCTGGCACTCATCAGTCGACTTGAAAGTCACATCTTGGTGTGTTAGACGTCTCAGTGGCTCGCTGACGGACGCAAAGTCCTGGATGTATCGATTGCAATAGCTGGCCAGGCCCAAGAAGGACCGGAGTACCGATACATTGGCGGGAGCTGAGGTATCATTTAGAGCAGCTACTTTCTCGGGGTCTGGAGTCATTCCTGACTCTGGGAACACATGTCCAAAGAACTTGAGTGTTCTTTTACGAAACTCACATTTGTCTATGTTTAACATTAGGTTGGCGTCATTTAGGGCCTTGCAGACTTTCATCAAGGTTTCGTCATGCTTGTTCACATCAGTTCCGAATACAAGTATGTCGTCACTGTAGTTGAGACAATTAGGGATGTGCTTAATGACGTTGTGTACCTCGGCCTGGAAGATTCCTGGGGCCGAGGACACCCCGAAACTCAGTCTCTTATACCTGAAAACGCAGATGTGGGTGACGGACATGGTGATATTTTGACTTTCCGGGCTTAATACAAGCTGGTGGTATCCCTTTTGTAGGTCAAGTTTGGAAAAGACCTTTGCCCCATTTAGTAAATTAATCATGTCCGTGATGCGGGGCGCTGGATGTCTCTCTCGCTTGATGGCTTGGTTCGGGCGCCGCATGTCCATGCACAGTCTTATGGCCTCTGACACTTTCTTCGGCACTGGGACTATTGGGGACACCCATGTGGTGGGGCCTGTGGCATGTTCAATGATATCTTGTTCTAGGAGCTTGTGGAGTTCATCCTCGACTTTATTCTGGATGTTGACTGGTATTCCACGGTATGGTTGGGCCACAGGGCGTATGGAGTCGTCAACGTGGAGTTTGATTTGTCTGTTCCTCAGTTTGGCGATTCCTTTGAATATCTAAGGATATAGGTCGTTGACCATTTCTACCGGGTCGATGTATTTATGGACCATTATGTTATATAGGATGTGGATCAACCCCATGTCGGCGGCCGCTTTGAAGCTTAAGACGCAGCCACTGTCTGTTTCTGTGGCTAGAACATGCATGGGGACCTTCAGTTTGTGACCTTTGTAGCGGCAGCTGCCACTGAATTGTCCTAGACACTTTAAGGGTGCTTTGGCCCCATATACATATATGTCGACGGTTGCTGGGAGGAGCTTGGGCTTCTGAAGTAGGTCGGTGTACATTTTTTTACTTACCACGTTTACCGTGGTGTCCGTGTCTATGAGAAACTCTGTCGGTCTTTTGTTTAGTTTGAGGATGAGTGTTGGGCTGTGAGCCATTGCTGTGGGGTTTCCTAGGGCATAGACATAAGCTCTCTTCTTCTGGTCACTCCCTGACGAGCTGGGGTTGGAGTCTGTGGGGGATTGCTCCACCATGTATCGCACATGGTGCCTCGATCTGTGCTCTGGTCTTGCGCGCATGATGAATCTTCTCCTTTCTTTCCTTTCTTGCTTCTGCCGGTCCTCTCCTGAGTCCCTGTCGCGCGGGTCTGGATTTTGCTGGGTGGAGATGTTCAGGGTATTAGGGGCTGGAATGGTGTTCGACGGCCCCGAGTACCTGGCTTTGGATCGGGACGGATTGTCTCTGGGCCTCTCTGTTCCTCGGTCTCTGAACAGTCTGCACACTGTCTTGAAGTGTCCTCCTTCGCCACAAGGGGCATAGCTTTGGCCAACTGCGGGGCAGGTCCCATCATGGGGGTATTCAAACCTGCATTTGTAGCAGAAGAGCTCTTCGGCTTTCCTTTCGAGTTGGAGCCTGTGCAGATTTTCTCCTGGATTGGTGTTCCCGAAACTCTCCACCTGAGAGTCAATGGCCCTCTCCACTCAGACTTTTGGAGTAGCGTCCTACGGAATGCCTGTGACTCGCATCCTGATATTATTTGTGATCTCAGCGTCTCAGTGTTCGAATAATTTGCGAAGTTGCAGTGTTTTAATTTGGTGCGCAGGAGCACTACATAGGCGTCCATTGTTTCTCCTTTGGCTTGTTTTGTGCTGTGAAACAAATGTCTTTCATAATCCACGTTGGTGTGTGGGGCGAAATACTCAGCCAGTGCGTCTTTGAGGTCTTGGATTGAGTCTATGGAGTCTGAGGACATTTCATCGATGATATCACGTGTGGCGGACCCTACTGCCAACTTTAGTAAGCAGATTTGCTTGGCATTGGCAATTGGCCCTGTGGCTCCCATGTATAGATCAAAGTCTCTGATCCACTTGGTCCATCTGGGACCCATGTTGCTGGTGTCGGTCACATCAAACGCATCTGGCATCTGGGCCGCCAAAGTTTCTGGTAGATGATAAGGCACTGGGTCTGGTGCTGGAATGGCTGGGTTAGGGGGTCCATTTCCCTGGGCTTGTGCCCCTTGCCCGTCCTGATCCGACATTTGTGCTTTTGAGGGAGCTACCTTCTCTTCTTAAGCTTCTCCTGGGCTAAGTGCTGCTTCCTCGCACTCCCTGATGGCCACTACTATGGCATGTGCACCCTGCAGTTGGGTTGGCCTTGGATGGGTGTCCACTGTACCCCTCCCTTGTCTCACGGGCCCTTCCGTCCCCTGCTGTGAGGTTCAGATGGCTTCCAGGAGTGGCACGAGCACCAACTACCCAATCAATCTGCCTTGGGGATATTGCACCACACCTACTGTGCTTTTGGGCCCCTGAATCCTTAGGTACGACAGCCTGTATCCCTGGAGCCTCTCCCCTTCGCGCCGTGGCCGTGTCCTGAGCCGATGATTCACCGCAGCGGGCCGGGTGCTGTAGTTGCTTTGGGTACTCTCTGCCACGTGGGGTCGAGCCTCTCTGACTCGTGCCTCCTCTCCTCCGTGCGGTGGCTCCTCCCTTTCAGTATTCACCGCCGCAGCCCTGGGTGCGTTGAATGCAAACAGCTGAACGGGCATGTGACCTCAGGGGCTCTGCTCCTGTTCGCGTGACTTCCACGGTCCTCTGCGTGGGCTGTGGGGCTCTCATTCACAAGAGTGGCTGTGCTCCAGCAGCCGCCCTCCTCGTCGCCATTGTTAAGGCCCCCGCTGGAGATTCAGCACGCGTGGCGCAGCAAATAATGATGGACAAGGAGCGTGTCTAGTAACGTCTTCTTTATTCAACTTCGTAACATGAACTGCCCTTCCCCCGCTCCCGCCCCCTCCCGCATCACTTACACTTCCTCTCCCGTTCCCGCTCCTGCCCCCATTCCCATGCGACGACAAACTAAGAATTGCTTTCAGGAGGACACGAGAGCTCAGTCTCAATGAGGGAGCTGTATCTTGCTGCAGCCCGGGTGTCTTGCTGGATGCAGGGTAGTGAGGAGGAGGCCACAGACAACAGGGGCCTGGAGTGGGCCTTTGGTGGGGGCCGGCATTCGCCTGTCGGCTTTCCCAGTTGGCTAAGATGTAGGAGGGACAGCCAATCACCAGAGCCCTCATGCATGGACACGAAGCACTCTGGTGCTTCTGAACAGCTCGGCCATTTTGGAGTGGTCGAGGGCTATAGAAATCCAATGTGCCTCATGTGGCAGGGCAGGCACCCCCAAAATGAAAAGGTCACAGCTTAAAATAAACACACACCTCAAGAGAAGTGCATGCAGGCTTGATGCCGCTTTAAATAAATAAACAGTGCACGGCCCAAGTAGGCATACTGGCTGCAGCAGCTGGAGCTTTCAGGAGGACACGAGGGCTCAGCCACAATGCGGGGGACGTATCTTGCTGCGCCCCGGATGTCTTGCTGGTAGACGGGAACTGCACAAGGTGGCATGAGCACTATCAAAAAATCCCGTGCAGTACAACACCCACTCGGGGGCACCTTCTCAATCCGCACAGAGATCTTACTTTTTAGAGCTGACAATCTAATGGTTTCAGAAAACATGTTGACTGTCACATTCCAAAACACCAAACTGAAGAAAAAAAAACATTGCGACATCTGCCCAACACACCAACACACAATCTAGAGTAGTAAGTTATAATTCTAACGCACATTTCAACATGTCCTCCTCCCGAATCTTTGGTCATCTGAAGAAAATATAATAAAATGTATCGGCGAGTACAAAAAAAAGGTGCCTTTTTTTGAATAACAGCAAAGAATGATGCACCATACTGAACAAGATGCAGTCTGTGCTGTTATTTTTCTATCTGTTGCTTTGCAGGCAGCTAGCTATGTAGTGATGGATGTTTGCTACTAACTGAGGTGAACTGACGGATTTAATCTTTAATGTTAGGCACTGTGCTGGTCCATAAAATTCAAGCGGATTAGCCAACAGACTATGAGTAAATAAAGGTAAGGGTATTATATTGCAAAATGCTTACCATTAGAAAGTTCCAATCTATTTCTCAGAGCCATTACTGATGGCAGTGCCCAGGATTGAGAAAACAACATTTTAAGCTTAAGTACAGGTCTTTAGAAAGCCGCACTAAAAATAATAATACACTCGTATTAAAGGCCATGCAGTTGTCCTTGGTAAAATGATACGAGAAGTGAGCAATCGTTTTTATGTGAAGCGCTCCATTTCTAAATTCCAAAAAAGCAGCTCCCATTTATTTTTCGATCGCTACCTCTCTTGGAATCATTGTGAGATAAAGACGGATTGGTGGTCCCAAGAAAATGAGAATCGGGGATAGAAGACTTTAGCAGAATGTAATCCAGGAAGCATTTAAGGAAATTGGCAGAGTTTTTCTAGGAATCACATTAATACATGTCTCAGTCAAGCCACTCAAAATAGTGGTTTATTGTCCTTGAGATGGAGGCTGAGAAATAGCTTTCAGATCCCTGACCTTTCACTGTGGGCCTTGAAAGAATGACGGTTTACTTGACAGCAGAACAGTAAATCATGGCTGATTTCCGAACTGTAGTTTGTTGGGAAGGTCAGGACTGCTCAGTAATTATTAGGTGGCAGTCCATCTTTTGCTGCCTGTGAGTGCAGTGCATCTTTCCATATGGAGGGCGTCTTCACATCCATTTCAACGGACGGATGTGTGCTGAAGTCATCCCCTGTGATGTGGTCACAGAGATTTACTTGCATTTATTTATGTTTTTGCTGACTTTTTTCAGAGGTGTATTATATTCCATGTAAATCTTAATGTGGGTCGCAATATTTATTCTATGTCAAGACGGAGGTGAGCATTATGCTTCATCTTCCTTTATTCCTCTCTCCAGCAGTTTCAACAAATAACACAATTTCAACTTTCCATTTGAAATATAACATATATTTGTTTTTAACCAAAACTACTTTTCCCATCAGTCTTAGGCCAACTGTAGTCCCAGTGTCCTGGCCACGTGACCTTAGTTCAGTCACTTCCTGTGCTCTCCCCAGGGACGTCATTTGGTGTTCGCCAGAGGTCGCAACTGCGACCTCTGAGGTCTCCCTTGCGATCTCTGTGGTCTCCCTTGCGACCTCTAAAAAAAAATGTTTTTTTTATTTTATTTTTTTTTGTAATGCAAGCTCCTGGGCTGTGGCTCTTTACTTCTGGGGTGGCTGGCTTTCTTGTTCAGGCCCCTTAAAAAAAAAATAAGAAAAATAAGAACAGGAGTGCCACAAGTCTAACACTTTCAGCTACGACCCTAAATAAGAAAGAATAGGAATACCAAATAATGTGTCTTTCTGGAATTCTATACAATAATTGCTGGGCTCATTAAATGTTTATTTCAGGCACACTTCAGGGGGTGGGTCACTGATTTAGTCTGTTCTTAAACGCCTCACTCAGCCTTTCATCCTTCGGAGGTCGATAAATTAGTATCTTAATGGTACATATGGCGATCCATTCTTGGATGAATGTACATCACATAGTGATATCATAACTATATTTTTTGTAGTGTACAATGCTATGTGATGCCACTTCCTGTTTTGTCAACGGGTGAAATGTCGTGTTCCATCGCTACCCGCAATATCACTTTGGGGCGGGTCAAATGACATCACTTCCTGTGATGTCATCAGGGGTCAAGGGTTGTGTGATGTCACTTCTGCTACCCCTGACATTTTGGTGAAATGACGTCCCTGGCTCTCCCTTTTTCTTTTCCTGCTCTCCCTTATTTGTAGCTGCATAGTAGAAGCAGTTATATTTCTATATTACCGTATGCTAGAAAGCTAATTAATGTCTATAACGCGCGTGTCACATGTAACGTGAATAGTGAAAGGGAAGCGTGCAGTGTATGGTGAGTTTGTGAGTTTGATATTGAAAAGGAGCGTTGGGGGCTCCCCGGCTGCCTTTCACACATCAGGAAAGAGAGGGCTGAAGACGCGCTAGCCGCGAATCAGAGCAAACAGCTCAACCTTCATGGGGGGGAGCTGGACCTCGCAGACGCGAAGGAACGCTTTCCACGAGGCAGAGAAACCGAGCCCTGCCTTTGTGGGGGCAGAGGTACCCAGCGCGATCAAAGGAAGCGCCGCAGAGAGACACGGCAGAGCGTAGAGGTCATTGGAGGGTGAAGAGACCCCACCCTCGAATAGGAGGAGCCTGAGCAAGTAGCGATCATAACGCTTCACTCGTATCACACACAATCGTTCCAGAGAGTCCCAAAAGTCAATTAGAGTTTGCCTCAATCCCGCAGATTTTATCGGCAAAGATCACTTTATAAATAAAATAACGTGCTATTCTCACAGCTGATAAGCTCAGACATAGCAGTCTCCACTATCTAGAAGCCTGCTTAGCAGACCAGGGTGCAGCCTCAACCACACTTTTAAGTGAGCTAGTGGACGTGCCACTACATCTGCAAAGGTATTCATAAGGCACTTACCAGCACAGAGTCATGGCAGATTTTGAATGGAGCGAAGAATAACAGGAGGCAGCCTATTTTAAAGATCTAGCCTATAGTTTTAAGGAGGTGCTGGGGGACTCACTCATTGAGGCAGTGGCTCAAGGGGTCACGCCCCTCCAAGACAGGTTGGAAACAATCGAATTGTTGCTGAGCCAGAATGCGAAAAGCAGCCCAACAAAGGCAGCACACCCGCAAGGGTCACGCCAGACACAGGGGTGCATGAAGGCCCGGAAGAGCAAGAACTCTTCTGATCCCCCGGGCCAGATAGACGGGGCAGACCTAAGGGCCCCACAGGCTACCGCCGCATTTAACAGATTGCGAGACGCTTTCATGATTAAGTCAGGAGTGCCGAGCCTCAAGACCCCCTATCCAGGGAAAGATAATATGGGCGACGAAGGGGAAGGATTCCCCCGAAGAGGAACCCACAGAGTCTCTGAGTTCCTTGCAGGAGGACGCCGACAAAGAGGGAGTTGAAAAGGTTGAGGAAGCTCAACAACTTAGAGGACGAAGAGACATTGTATATGTTCCACCCGGAGGACATCCGTAATCCAAAGTCATCAGTGTGGGTGATATCTCCGAGAGTCACTAAGTACATGACCCAGAGACTGTGAAAAGCACTAAAAAAAAGAAGTGTGACAGAGGATGAGGGCAGAGTGCCCAAAACCGGAATTGCCAGGGAGGGTGGCAGATGCCCCAGAGCTGGACCCAAAGAGGTTGGCCTTCATGGCTAAAACCAACAGAGATCCCAGAAAAGGGATTGACCGAGCATAGCGAAGTTGCCAAGAAAAGGTCCTGGATTTAGCGGGTCCATTAGCGAAAATCATGGATTTGGCCGAGCGAGCAAAGGACACTGGAGAGGAAGTAGGCCCAGGAGTACTTGCTAACTGGGCGCAGAGAGCAGTTTGCATCTTAGGAAATGCTGACTGCGCCATCTCACTCTCACTGAGCGCAGAAGAGGGCTGCTCCTCAAGATAGACCCCAAACTAGGGGACTTGGCGTCCTACGAAGCGGGCGAAGCAGCCCAGGGACTGTGATTCAGGGAGACCTTCGGGAAAGAAATGGGGAGGTTCGTCGGAACCTATACCTCCCTGGAGAAGGCGCAAGCCTCTATGAAGAAAATATTCTCCGGAAGAGTTTTTGGCGGTACCGGTCGGTACAGAGGCCGAGTGACCAGTCACTATCAAACATCCAGAAGGCCTCAGTCCAACAGAGCCCAATATTGGGAGAACAAACAGCCAGACACCTATTGTCCGCCAAGAGGCCGCTTCCCTAGAGGAAGGTGAAGCAGAGGCCAGGGAAGAGGACAGAACTTCCCCACAGGTGAGAGATCATGCATATCCGCCAGTAGGGGGGAGGATAGTGATATTCTGGGAAAAGTGCAGTACGCTTTCCAACAACGCTTGGGTATTGCAGACAGCCAGAGGCCTGCTCATAGAGTTTACAGGGACCCCAACCAAATCCCAACCCCCCTGCTCACTATACTCGGCGCAAGCGGAGAATGAATCATTACACGCAGAGCTACATAGTCCAGCGAAGAAGCAAGCCATAGAACCTTGCAAAGCAACTCTGAAATGTTTAAGCAGTATGTTCCTGGTACACAGGAAAGAGAAAGTAAGGCCAGTGATAAATTTGAAGGAAATGAACAGCTGGGTAGTCTACCATCATTTCAAGATGGAAGGGACCCATCAGCTCAGAGACACGCTCAAACAGGCAGACTGGCTCTTGAGGATAGATTTAAAGATGCCTATCTCTTTTTTAAACAACTTTATTTATTAATCGAAGGCATACAACTACAAAGCAACAAAACAAATACATTACCCCATGTTGGGTCTTTATAGTCTGGTAGATTATTGCGCGTCACCTGATGTATGCTCTTCTGGGTGACGTTTGTCTATTAGCCTTCGAGTGTTTTCTGTTTTACCCCCTCTTCTCCCCCCCTCCTCCTTATCCCCTCTTAAACCTGTAACGTTTGAACACCAACTTTTGGGTTGTAGAGAACAAACTGGGAGGCTTTCCCGGTGAGTAAATGAGTCTTGGGTATAACACAGTTAAGAATCAAACAACGTGTATGTTCCTGAGCGGGCGAGGCTTGAAGTAATGGTCTTCTCTGTCTTTCACTAGGTCGTGGAAGGGCAACCATATAGTTAGGAACCTTGTGTACTTTCCGGCATTGAGGGCGCATATCTTCTCCATGACCATTACTTTCCAGATCTTAACCCACCACCAGGCAGTCTGTGGACCTGACTCATTCTTCCAATTCTGAGCTAGGGACATTCTCGCAGCTGATAGCAGATGGGTAATTAAAGTGGCTCTGGGCTCTGACATTGCGTATATCCCCTCTATAGGCACTCCCAGCAGTATCGTTTTGGGGGACATCAGCAACTCCACCCCTGAAATGTCTTTGATGTGGCCCAATATTTCTTTCCAATATACATTTGTTTTGGGGCACGTCCACCACATGTGGTACAGGTCGCCTTTCGCTCCGCGTTTCCTCCAACAGTTAGGTGAATAGGACCTGTTAATTTTGTGAATGCGGCAGGGGGGGCAGGTACCATCTAAGGTATAATTTATATGCTGATTCCTTGATTGTGGTGCATGTGGAGGTACTGTGTGCTCTCGCCCAGATTTGGCTCCATTCTTGCTCTGTTAAGGGTACTTCTAAGTCTTTGTCCCAACTCTCTTGGTACGGGAGCACCTCTTCCGCTTGGGCCTTGGAGAGGAGCCTGTAAAGTCTTGTCACTCCTTTTGTTGTCTGCCCCTCCCGTAAGGTCAGCTCCAGGCCTGTTGGTGTCCTTGTGCCCGCCTGTTTCACTGTTGGGTGAGTTATCCAGTGCCTGATCTGTGTATATCTGAATCTCTCATTTTCATCTAGGCCAAATTTCTGCTGGCATTCTGTGAAGCACACTGGGGTGCCATTATTGTATAAATCTTGCAGGGTCAATTCTTCGGCTCCTGCCCACCCAGTCCCAGAACCTCTTTTGGAGGCCCGGTGAGAAATCCGGATTGTGCATTAATGGAGTGTTAGGGCTTAGCCCTCGTGGGATTCCCTTCCTTTTCCGGGCGATGTCCCAGTTGAGCAGAGACCACTTGCTCGCTTCCAGAAGAAGGCCCCCTTTCTCTTGGTCCCTCGTTTTCAGATATATTAGGGCTTTTAGAGGGGTTGTTGTGGCCGCTTGTTCCATTTGACACCACCCTTTATGATTATCGGGGTTAGCCCACCGTAACATTGGGGCTAGCTGAGCTGCCAGTATGTAACCTTTCACGTCCGGCACTCCTAGGCCTCCGAGCAGCGGTGGTCGCGACATGATGTGTTTCTGGACCCTAGGTTTCTTCCCTGCCAAATGAACTTGGATATTGCGTTTTGCAGTTCTTTGATTTTGGCCGGGGGAATGGTCATTGGAATGGCTCCCACTACATAGAGAAGACAGGGGGAGGATAGTCATTTTTACTGCCGTGATTCGGGCGAACCACGACAGTTCCTGGGTTTCCCACCTGATCATATCGTCCTGCAGCTGTTTCCATAGGGGGGAGTATATTCGTTTTTCATAGCTTATGCGGGTTGCTCGTTAAGCGAATCCCCAGATACTCCAGTGAGTCTTTCACCCACGGCACTGGGAAGTTCTTCTCTAGGTGCTCAATAACTTTTCTCTTCTCCGTAATGTTCATTGCTTTGGATTTTGAGAAATTGATGGCGAATCCAGAAACCTCTCGAAATTTCTGTAGTTGTGACATTGCTCGGGGCATCGTTACTTCTGGGTCTTTCATAAAAAGCATAATGTCATCGGCATATAGCGCAATTTTGTGAATTGTCTGACCAAATTTCAGGCCCCTGATTTCGGCGTCCTGCCTAACCCGCATGGCAAATGGCTCCATTGCCATCGTGAATATCAACGGGGAGAGTGGACACCCGTGTCGCGTACCTCTGCGAATTTTGATGTATTTTGTGCTTTGTCTGTTGATCGTGAAGCTAGTTGCTGGGATTTGGTAGTTAGCTAGCACCATATTTATGAATTCCAGTCCACATCTGAAGGCCTCCATCACCATTTCTAAATAGCTCCAATCCATACTGTCGAATGCTTGTTTTACATCCAGGGCGGCCACCGCAATTGCTTGTTGCGTTTGTCTCCCTACATCTATTACATCTATTACTCTTC
The DNA here is from genome assembly GCF_040938575.1 of Ambystoma mexicanum. Classification (NCBI taxonomy): domain Eukaryota; kingdom Metazoa; phylum Chordata; class Amphibia; order Caudata; family Ambystomatidae; genus Ambystoma; species Ambystoma mexicanum. The sequence continues at coordinate 1,295,848,247 of NC_090929.1, forward strand.
TTACATTGTCCTGTGTAAGTCAGCCTGCGATAAAACCTGCCTGATCTTCGTGGATTATGCTCGGAAGGATCCTCATCAGTCTTGTTGCCAAGATTTTGGTGTATATTTTCGCATCTGTATTTAGCAATGTGATTGGCCAATGGCTGGGGCACTCACGGGGGTCTTTCCCTGGTTATAATAGCTGTATCGTTGTGGATCGCCCCATGTCTGGCGTCACTCGACCCTCTTCCCTGATTGTGTTGTAGAGCTTGGTCAGTGGGGCCAGAAGTTGCATGCAAAATGTTTTGTAGTAGCCATTGCTGAAGCCGTCCGGGCCGGGAGCCTTCCCGTCGGAAGTGCTGAAATTGCGTCACTGATCTCCTGTGCTGTGATCGGGCTTCCCAGGTCACTCCTTTCTTGCTCCGTGATTCGTGGCTGGATGGTTGAGTGAATGTAGGAATATTGTTTTGCCCTGTCCAGGTTCTCTCTACCCAGGAGGTCTCCATGGAATTTCAATATTATTTCCATCTTTTTTGCTTCTGCTGTGTGGGGGTTGCAATGCTTGTCGTATAGTTGCGTAATGTAATTTTGGGCCTTCCTTTTTCTCAATTTAGCTGCCAAGAATCTGTTTGCCTTGCCCCCATCTGTATAATAGGACTGTTTCGCATTTAATAGTGTCTGGGCCACGCGCTCTGCCATGTGGCTCTCGAGCTGGGTTGGGATTTTCCTGAGTTTGCGTAGTTACTTCCTTGTTTGCCGGGCCTTGTGTTGGATTTTGGCATTCTTCACCTCTCTCTCTAGTTGTTGTGTTATGAGGGACCTGTTCCTGTAGTATGTTGCCGCCTGAGATATGAACTCTCCTCTAATCACTGCCTTCCCCGCATCCCATGTTCCCCCCAGCTAACTTCCCCGTTATCATTTTCTTTAAAGTAATTATTGATGGTGCTTTCTATATGGGCCCTTAGCGCTATATCCTTCAGGTGGAGTTCAGTTAGTTTCCAAGGTGGCTTCTGTTTCCGCGCTCCCTCTCCCCAGTCCACCCCCACCATGACAGGAGCATGGTCCGAACAGTATTCCACCCCTATTTCTACTGATGTTATTTGGGGGATTAGCGTAGATGATACTAGGATCATATCAATCCTGGAATAGCCCAGGTGAACCGCCGAGTAATGGGTGTACTCCCTGGTTCCCTCATGAAAGAATCGCCACGTCCCTATAACCCCTAGTTCTCTGAAGAGGTGTCCCAGTGCCTGCCTATTCTTTTGGTCCGCCGCTGTAGGGGGGAGAGTTTTATCTAGCGCCGGGTCCATGACGCAGTTAAAGTCCCCGCCTATTATCAGCTGGCCTTCACACCAGCTGCCTAACTGGTTTAGTAGGTTCGAGAGGAATACATCCTGCCATTCATTGGGGGCATAAATAGCTAGGATTGTATACAGACAGCCCTTTATTCTCCCTTTAACCCCGAGGTATCTTCCCCCACTATCCTTTCGGAGTTGTAGCTTTTTGAACTCTAAGTCCCGTCCTATCAGGATAGCCACTCCCCTCTTCTATTCCCCACTGGAGGTGTAAAATTGCTGTGGGAAAGCTCGGTGGGACATCCTCCTCTCATCTTTCGGGAGGAGGTGGGTATCCTGCAGGATCCCAATGGATGCCTTCATAGCCCTCAACCTTACCAGTATGGCTCTCCTCTTAGTCAGAGAATTTAGCCCCTGTGCGTTCAGGGAAATTACCTTAGATTCTGCCATCCTTCCTCTATGGGGGGTCCTCCCTCTCTGTGGCCCGCTCCCAATTCACCTCAATGAAGCCCTTCCCTGCTCTTTGCAGTTTTATTCTATTCTGTTTCATAATGCCGCTATTTGCACTGTGTTTTGCTTCTCTACTCCCCCCAGCTCCCACCTTGCCTCCCCCCCCCCCATATGGCCTTTGTGACCGAGATTTCCCATAATCCCCCCCCCTCTGAAAATCTGTGGCTTAGGGTCACTGTATAGGGCTTTGCTCCCGAGCGGTCTCAGAGATCCCTGTCTCGGTTTGGATTCTAAGGTTCGGCACCTCCCCGCTCCGCCTCTGCAGGCCTGTAGATGTGTATGCTTTTATATTAGGATGTTGCTGTAGGCATCTTTGGGCGGAGTCTCCGGAGCGTCCTCGGTTATCAACTTTAAGCTTCCTGACGTGGTGAGGTGTTAGTTGGACCTCTACGGTGTGGCTCTCTCCTAGGTCTGCTCCTGCATGATCTAGACCATTCCCATGTGTTGGCCGCGGTCTGCTGTTTGTTTTGCACCCGACCATTCTCTTCTCGGCTTTGGTTCTCTTCCACTCCCAGCAACGCGAGGCCCTCATCACAGGTGCTGATTTTCTTCTGTCTTCCCTCCCAACTAAATGTAAGGCCAAATGGGTACGACCATCCGTAGGAGATTTGTTTATCCCGCAGAATTCTCGTCACTGGGCGCATCAGGTGCCGCTTATGTAGGGTAGAGAGTGCCAGATCCTGGAACAACTGGATCGAGCTCCCGTTGATTGTCAAATCGGTGGTGGCTCTGGCAGTTTTCAGAATCTTTTCTTTTGTGGCGTAGGATGTTAGTGCCACCAGCACGTCCCTAGGGCGAGCTCCTGGTTCCGGTCTGCGGGGCCCAACTCGGTGGATCCTATCAAACTCTATTGATTCCGGCTTAATGTCTAGTAGCAAGTGACCGAAGGCCCGCTGCAAAGTGTCATGTAGGTCTCCATCTGGAACCGATTGTGGTAGGCCCTTAACGCGAATGTTGGATCGGTGTGATCTGTTTTCAAGATCCTCCACTTGGAGCTCAAGGTTATTCATAGCTACCGCTAACTGGTCCAGCAACTGACTAGCTTGTTTAGCTTCTTCTGATAGGTTGGAGATGAAAGATGCCTATCTTACGATACCAGTGCAAGAGGATTACCGTCCCTTTCAGGCGTTCGACTGGAACGGGTGATTCTGGCAATTTGCGATGATGCAGTTTGGGCTAGCATCAGCACCATGGGCGTTCATGAAACTCATGAAGCTTGTAGCCGCAGAGATCATAGAGAAAGGGATAAGAATAATCATATACCTAGATGACATTCTGCTGATGGCGAACAGCAGAGACACGGTCCTGTACCAGACAGACTGGGTGGCGAGCCTTCCGACCTCATTCGGGTTCCTAGTGAATCGAGAGAAGTCAGAGATGAGACCCGTGAAGAGAATGGAGTTCCTAGGGTTCGTCATAGATACCAGGGCAGCTACCCTGGAGCTGCCAAACAGAAAGATAAGAGATATAAAAAGAGAGATAAGGAGCAAACCAGTTATCTTTCTCCGGGCAATAGCGCAAGTGGTAGGCCTGTTAGCAGCTTCAATACAGGCGATACTTCCAGGGCCCCTGCATTATCGGGCCCTTCAGTGGCTGAAGATGAAACACTTGCAGCAGGGCTTACGGTACCACCAACTAGTACCTCTAGATCTAGAGTCCAGAACAGAACTCGAGTGGTGGTTGCATAACAGGGAAGCGTGGAACTGGAGAACCATTTTTGGCGACCGGTTCGACATAGTGATAGAATCGGACGGCAGCAGAGCGGGCTGGGGAGCTCGCTGCGGAGAACTGCAGACAGGGGTCAAGTGGAGTTCGGAAGAACTCAAACTGCACACCAACTGCCTAGAGCTGTTAGCCGGAATCCTTGCGATCAAGGCTTTCACGAAAGGCAAAGTGAACTCATGTATCCTGCTGAAGATGAACAACATATCAGCAGTCAGATACATCAATCATTTAGGAGGGACGAAGTCCAGATTATTAGTGGAAATAGCCAAGGACTTCTGGCATTCCTGCCTAGAGTCAGGGACATCAGTGGTGGCAGAATATCTTCCAGGTTCGCTGAATGTGGTAGCGACTGGAACTCCAGACACGTAGCAGATTCCAGCGACTGGATGTTGGACAGGGAGATATTTCAGCAACACCGATAGTAGCGGCCCTTATATGGAAATCGCAAGTATGGTTTCAGCACTCATGGAGCTAGTGACAGATTACCCAAGAATTCTTCTGCCAGGAAAGAATCTTCTCATGGACCCAGCTGGGTCGTTTCACCCTCAGAGCGATGGGGATTCTCCCGCTGATGGCGTGCAGGATAGCAGGAGACGCTGGAATCTCCCTGGAATTTTAGCGCAGGTTGCAAGTCTCGTCGCATAGTCCTGAGCACCATCGACTAGAAGGAGCTACGATGCAGCTTGGAACAGATGGTCGCGATGGTGCAAAAGGGGAGGTGTTCATCCCGCTTCAGCTCCTTTAGTGGAGATACTAAACATTTTAGCGGAGCTTCTTCAAGATGGGAAGGCCTATAGAACAATAGGGGTGTACAGATTGGCGATATCAGCGGGTCACACACCGATAGAAGGTTTATCAGTAGGAGAGAATATAGCAGTTATTCGATTGCTTAAAGGAATAGAATTTAGAAAAATGCCACAACCGAAGTACGACTCAGTTTGGGATGTGTCAGTTGTGCTGAAATTGCTAGCGGACTGACCCGGTAACAAGTACCTGTCTCTAGAGCAACTGTCAGAAAATTGGCAAAGCTGTTGAGCATGGTGTCATGTAGGAGAGTAGCGGACGTCAGAGCACTAGATGTGGATAGGAAAATATATGGGCCAGAAGGGGTGACTTTTACTCTAGTTAGGAGAACAAAGTCAGACTCTTCCATGATAGCTTATCCATATATGCAGGAACACCCGAAGTGGTGTGTGGCAGCGTGCATAAAGGAATATGAGAGTAGGACAGCAGAGTTGATGCCAGTGGGGACGACCCAATTGCTTATAGCACGTAGAAAGCTGCACAAGGGTGTAGCAACAGCCATCATAGCAAGATGGGTCAGAGAAATTATGCGCCTAGCAGGAATAGAGATGGCTAAGTTTGGAGGGCATTCGGTTAGGGGTGCAATGGCTTCAAAGGAGCTAGTACAGGGTGCGACTTTGCAAGATATTCTAAGAGCGGCGATTGGGCTAGTGATACCACTATTAGAACTTTCTACTTTAAACCTGTTAATGCAGTAGCAGAGTCAGTGGTATGAAGCTTTGAACAAGTATAATGCTTGCCTACGTCTTGACATAGAATGAAGATTCCCCCTGCTAATAGCGCAGGGAGTCTTGATTCTATTAAAGACAGGGAGGCGCGCATTATGCTTCATCTTTGTTTATCCCTCTCTCCTGCAGTTTCAACAAATAACACAATTTCAACTTTACATTTGAAATAAAACATTTTCTTTTTTGGTTTGTATTTTTAACCAAAACTACTTTTCCCATCAGTCTTAGGCCAACTGTAGTCCCAGTGTCCTGGCCACGTGGTAGGAGGAATCTTCATTATGCACGTTTCTTCATAGTTGTTGCATGGTCAGCGCTATATTTACGTTGTTCTATTTCTTTATACAGGGTCCCCCTTTTTAAACCATCCTCTCATTTCATGCTGCGAACATTACGTTTAGTATCTCGGGTGTGTCGGTTCGTGCCTCGTGCATCCTCTCCTAAAAGCTTTCGCAATAATGAATGAATAACAGCACTTTTATGACACTGTATATTGCACAATTGCCTCCACGTTCTTGATAGCAGTCTAAGAAATGAGACCTCAGAGCTGCGTTTCGATTTTTTCCCATTGTCGATTTTTTATTTATTTTTTGGCTGATCAGTCTGATTCAATCTGAAAATGTCATCTTTTGTCATGTACATGGAAGAGGGCTGGGCGTGTTGACTGTACTAAATACGGGATTCCAAACATGCTATGTAGTGTGTATTCGCCCTCCAGCAAAGTAGTGTGTTGCAAATGGATACAAACATCTTACAATTATGTCTTGCATGCTTACTGTTTAATAGGGGGGTAGGGTGTGCTCTTAAGGTAACAATGGTGAAGGTGTGCCACAGCTGATGCATTTTTCAATTCTTGTCCCAGGAGCTGGAATCTGAGGCAGTGAGTGAAGAGGCTCGGACTGGCCTATAGGGCAATAGGGCAATGCCGAGACCAAAAATACGAAATGCTCGTGTGGCCCATTTTTTTGCCCACTATGGGCAAGTTTGATGAGTTACTTACTATGCGGCTAGTAGTTTTGACCATTGCTGAATAAATATCTTTAAAAAGCACAATTTGCATCACATTTTATCAGCAAAAAAAAAAAAACCCTTGGATATTATTCAAACAGTCTGTCACAAAAGGAATGAACTGCCATTTGTAACAGTAGGCCACTTTTTCATTGGTGCCCAAGACAATTGTATGCCCCAGTCCGACTCTGTGTATGAATACTTGGGAATTTTAAGGAATTTCCTGGTAATAGAGTGCATGTCTTGATATGTGATTTCAGTGCCTGGCAATGGTATCAAATAGCGTGATATTTTCAGCCCAGGAAAAGGAACAGAAAGGCAGGGTTAGCACTCTAATGCGAAATGCATTCTTCTTATGGAAAGGCACACTGGTAGAAAGAAAAGCCAGCCTCAAAGTTTCGAAACTGTTGCGATGCCTAGGGGAATCAAAATGTCACTTACCAAATGGGCCTCACATGTGATGGACCGAGCCAACAAAAATTAAAGGATGATTCTACACGAAAAGCAAGGTTTATCAAACACAGAAACTGCAATGTCTAAACGTGTCTGCATTTCGCAGCTGGAAATAAAGACATGGAGATAAATGTCCCTTGCCAAATGAACAAATTATGAGTAGGGCCTTGAACAGTGATAGCGATGTGCAAGTTATTAAAAATAAAGAAAAAGATTCACATGAAAAGTAAATGCAATAGATGGAAAATGTTACATTTTCTTTCAGATGCAACATTACACGTCTTTATGGGCACAAGGAAAATGTAACCTTCACCAATATCAGTGGCTGTTGCTAGAGGCATGACCATATGTTTTGATTTCCTGAGAAGGAGCCAGTTGCTATGCAGAACACTCGTTCAGTAATCGAGAAACTTTATGGGGACTTGGTCTCTGGGAGAAGCAATAAAATGAACATTAGATTTGCAAGAAGAAAGGCTAATGAGTTTACTACAGGTTAGAATCAACTTTGGAGCAGCAATGATGAAGCAGATGCCCAGACCTTGTGGTCTGATGGGAAATGAAAACGGAAACTTAGGAAAACAGTGAAAGGAAAGTGAAGATCTGCATACATGTTGAGGATTCCCATTAGTTTAAATAGACTATCATAATTGTTCAATTTCTCATTGACGTTAAGTTGCACTGAGGCCATTCAAGTGTCACTCTAAAGCCTATTCAAAGGCGGTTGTGTTGCCATAATTATCATCCCCGCCTCATTTCGGGACTCAAATTACAATGAAAAAGGGGGTGGTACCTTCTCAGAAAATGTCACGAGACCGAAACTCAGGGAGGTAGTGGATTTGGAATCCTGTAACTGCTTGTAAAGTTTGATGACACTAACCTTTATTAATTGTGTGCCAATGGCAAAGCAAAACACAGTTCGCACAAGCAGCATCTGGACGAAATGGGGATAAGTGTAATAAGTCTTCTATAGTTAAGGGAACATATGTATATATATTGTGATGATTATTTGTAAATTGTAAAATTTTGTCATTTTGTGACTTATTAGTTTGTGCTGTTTATTCACAGTCCCAACAGACATAACTGTAAGGTCAGGTGAGGCCTTACTGCAAAATGCATGTTCTTATGGCTAAGCCCACTGGTGAATGAAAAGCCTGCCTTGAAAACTTCAATAGTGTTAAATGTGCCTGGCAAATATCAGATATTTCTGCAGTTGGCACAAGGAACATTATAACATGGCTGTGAGACAAACAGCAGCATTTTTCATAACTAACATTCTGTAAATAAAAAGGCCTCTGTGAGTGATCAATCTGACAGCAGACCTTCGCTTTCATGTTTTGCCACAGTAAGGAAAATACTGGAAGTGCAACACAAAGAAAATACCCCGATTCAAAAATGAATTTTAACAGAAAGATGAAAACTATTTAAAGAAGTAAAATGGGGCACTGAGAAGAGAAGGCAACTAATGAAAAGGCTATTTTGTTTTCATAGGTCACATGTAAATCTCATTTAGGCCCCAAACAGACCAATGTTTCTTGTTGTCGGGCAGAATTTCTCAAGTGCCTTCTCCTACTGTGGGCTTTTTGGCTCCTTATGTGGTAGGGAGATCTCTGTGCAGCTGACACACACCAAGTATTTCCGAAAAGGCTGATGGACAACAGGACTGGCTTGGGTGTGGGAAAAATGCTTGAAAATACAGAATCTTAGATCAAACTTATAGTCGACTCAAGATTGACAGTACAGAATGCCAGATATCAGAATTGCCTTATGACATTACAGCACAGAGGTGAGCTATCTGCTGCAGGATAAGTATCTCTTCAGTCCATTATCTCTCAAAGGATAAAAGGCTAATGTTCTAATGTTTACCCCAGCGTGAATGAACATTGCAGCCCGCAGACTCTGAACTACATGGTTTCAAGGAAAGGAAACCAAGAAAAGCCTCTGATGTAAAACTAAATATTACATATTTTAATCATGTGGCCATAGACTGACAATGGAAATGTTTTTTTATTTTGTAATTGGTGAACAGTTATACTTACAGAATTGGGACTGTTGTCATTTTAAAGCTAATTTCAAGGTGGTTATGTGGGGGTAATTTGCATAAAGGTTTGAATTTTAAGCGTATCACATAACTGGTGATAAATTTTGATGATCATCACTGGTATCGTTTTTACGTAATTTCGGAAAAACCACCAATTGGGCATGCAACATGGTGCAAACACGTGAGTCATAACACTTGGTCCACCATGATTTGCTGAGTTTAGAAATATATATATATTGTCTCAGGTAAATGCAAATTAAAAATAGTTGCCATGTTGGGACTTTTTGGGTGAGAAATCGTAAAAGTTTAAATGACAACTTTGGTGGGTGGATTCATCTGTGGTATCAATTACACATTAGAATTCCAAGGGCCTATCAGGACAGAGAGGGGTGGGCTCTTGGGAGGTGAAAGGCAGGATAATCATGCAATGAAAAGTTAGCACCAATAAACTGGGACCTTCTAATTGTAATAATCAGAGGTGTGGCGTATACATAAAAAAGACACTTGCTCTATGCAAGAGCGAACCAGCACAGCAGATTTTTACCATCAGACAAGGAGAACAGCTGCCTTAAAAAACATCAGAAGGCAGGAGCTCAAATCCTCCAAGCACACTTGCCTAAAATCAACTGCAGGGAAAAGCTAAATGGAGATTTAACCCTTGCCCGGGAGGATGAACATTGGGGAAGTCTAAAGCTGAGGGGAGCCAAAAGAGAAGGGAAGCTAGTGCCTACCGTTGACTGAAGAATCAGTACCAGATCCCAGAGTTTCCACCAGAGAGAGTCCTGGAAACTGGCTGACATTCCTGTATACCAAACTGAGAAAAAGCCCATGTAAGTAACTAACTCAAAATGAAATTAAGTTTGGGGCAATTTCTTGCCTTACTATTCTTCCCTTAATTCTGGGTACATATTGTAGACCCTTAGCACTGAATATTAATTTAATTAACTGCCAAATAGATTAATGCAGGGGGTGCTTGGAAACATTTGAATATGTCTCTCTTAGCGGGAAAAATGTTATAGTCACATAAAGTAATTGGGGTGTCCTGGCCACAAAAAAGAAATGTGAATGTTCACCATTCCCAAAACCTTGCCTTTAAGACAAAAAGGTCCTCGTCCCTAAAACGAAATTCCCAACTGGTGCCACCTCCCAAAACCATGCCTTTCAATGAAAGGTGTCCTTGCCACAAATAAAATTGATGATTGTCCCCATTCCCAAACCTTGCCTTTAAAACAAAAAGTTGTGTTCCATAAAATACTGAATTCCCAATTTTCACCACTCTTTTAACATTGTTTTTAACAAAGGGGTTCCCTTTGCCCAAAAATGACATTTCTAAACGGTTACCACTCCCTAGACCTTGCCTTTACACAGAGGAGTGTGGCATGTAATTGATGCCTGGGTTTTCGGTGCTGGGAGGAGAAGCTCTTTGCAAAGTGAAACTTGTGCAATTTCCATTGAACAATATACACTCTCTCCTGAATATGTGATCCAGAGAGCAGTACGAGTTTGTACTGCTTTTGTGTGACAAGGAAACATGTATCTTTAAAAATCTGTGTTTCCAAAACTGCAAGCATTTGCGAGTGTGTAGCGAAACAGATTGTTTCAAGCATTGTGCATGTACTGTGTAAACTATTTTCAAAACGAAATTTTGCCTGTGGTTTAAAACTAAACCCTTATCAAGAAATGCTAAGACTTATGCTCTAGTAATGTTCTGTATTATTATTTCATTTTTATACTAAAGGGGTTTCGTGGGAAAGGTGTTATGAACTGTTATTCACCCTATGTTCCATGCACCTGAAACAAAAAGGAGAATGTAGTTTATGTGTTGATGTTTTCTTTGGTGCCACAGAGAAGGTGGTGTGTGCGACTGTTTAGTGCAAGATTTATTGAACCTATACTTTAAATAAATATACATTCGTTCTGTACACTGGCCTGGTTCTTGGCACTTTGTTGGCACAGTGGGAGGGATCCACAGGGCTCTATGTGAGTCATAAGTAGGGCGAATTTGGAAACTAAACTAAGGATATATTGTGGGCTCTATAAAGTGGGCATAGGGACTCACTATGTTGACTGTGATCTCCCTATATATCTTTACAAAATGGGGGTTTGTCTGGGATTTAGCTTACTGTCTTTTGACTCATGACAAGTGCCTTGCGACAGACTATTCATTCTTTTGTAATCCCCTTGAGGTAGATAGTAAGTTGTTTTTACTTTGTTAAAGTGCCACAAAAACTTGAGCCCCGAGTTCCATGGAGGTGTATAGGTGAAAAAGGAGATTGATTTGGCATTGTGTGTGGAAATCAAGCAGGAACAGGGTGATTTTGCCCCTGCTCAAATAAAGCTTTACAAAGGTGCAGAAAGCCATTTTATAATGACTACTGTAGAAGTGTGTGATGCAAGGAAGCATCTTCTGGCTAAGCCATTCATTCAAGGACTATGGAGTGAGGACGAAGCCGGGATCTGGCAAACCAGAATCATGCAGGAGATTACCTCAGTGAGCACTGACATTTGGCTGGAAGTTGGGATTTTACACAAAGCATCAGAGGCATTTTACATGACCCAGAATGCTTGTGAAGAACTGATACAAATGGCTCAGCTCAGAGCTTATTTTCTTTTTTAACTTGCAGTTAGTGGAAGAGCGAGTGCAAAATAGGGAGGACCTAGAAACACTAATCAGTTTTGACACATAAAAGGAGTACAAAGCTTGATCCTAGTTTGGAAGTAGGCTAAGGGTTGATAAAAGACCATACCCCCCGCACTATCCAATACTAACCTCACCATCACCCCCCCACTAAATTTTAAGTAGGGGTTGAGACGAATTATGTGTTGTTTCAATTTACTTTTCAGTAGTACACAATAGTGAATGTATTTTACTGTGTTTTAATTATGTTTTTGTGTGAAATAACAATTAAAATATGTATGTGGTCATGGCAAAAGGTGTACTTATAACTCCTTTCCCAGAAATAAATCAGACAGTTAGAAGATAAAGCACAACAGAGCCATATTTCTGAAGTAAAACAACAAAGCCTCATTGATGAATTACAAAATGGGGGGGAAACCCTCCTACAGGCCAGAGCAGAGCGAGTTTGCTACACTGCAAGACACACGCAAAGAGAGTGCAGAAAGTGTGAGCCATTTCCAACGTCAATTGACGGACCATACTGGTCTCAATAGAGAGCTGTTAGATGACATTACAAATTAGAGAATTAGAAAGGGAAAATAGTCGGTTCATCATAAAACAGATGGACTCCTAACAGGAGTTCGATGAAATGCATCAGAATGTCAATATTCTGAAGCAACAGTTTTTACAGCTTTAACAGCTAGTCAAATACCATGATGCAGAAAAGGAACTATCTGGCTCTCAGATCCTGACCAGAATTAGAGAGGAGAATATGGGGGTTATGAAACATATGAAACATGCAGAGGCTGACCTGTAACAGGCAGGGAATTGTAGAGGCATGTTAGAGAAAGAGATTCATTTCTTGAAAGACAAGTCCAGAATATGAACAAATCAAACAGGAGTACCAGAATTGCAGCAAATGAAGGGTCAGTTGGCGGCTCAGAGTAGGGTGCTAGAGACTAGTGAGTCCTTGGTGTCAGAATTAAAAAGCCAGCTCTCTGAATACCCACAGGAGATAAGGACAGAGAGAAGTAGAAATGAGAGTCTAATCAAGGCAATTGAAAAATATAAACAGGCCTTGAGGCAACCTGACCAATCAGGGTATGGGGTAGGACCTTCTGATAAAGGAGAGATGCCCCTCCCATTATGGACATCTGCCAGATGTTCATCAGTTCCGATGCACAAATGGGATCTGACCTCATACATGCCACAGATAAAGAAGAGGGGAACATGAATCAGTTGGACTTACTCAGGCCTAGCCAAACTGATCCAGAAGGCCAGTCCTTGTCTGATACTATTCATCTCTAAAACACACAACGGAAGAGGTTCGGACCATCATGTCCTCTGAGACTAAAAAGAATTCTTCAGACCATGAAAACTCCTATGATGTGAAAATTAGGGAGTTAGGTTGGCTGAAGATGAAATTACAAAGGGACCAACTAGCCCGCTTCGCTGGTGGAGAAACGCCAGAGCTTCAAACTAGGAAGGGCATTCTAAAAACCTCCATACATACAGGGAAAGGAGGGGATTTCCCCAGACTCCCTGGAAGGAGGGATGAAGAAACTGAGTTTTATCCTGGGCCAAAAAGTGACCACAAGGAAAGTGACCCTGAGAGTTCACTGCAGTCCAGATGAGAAGATCCTATGAGTCTGGAAGATATTCCCAATCTTACGGAGATAGTGAGTACCTAGAGGATAGGGAATGGAGTACAAATAGCAGTTCTGAGTACAAAAATTAATGTATTCCGGTGCAGAGGATGAAAACGAAAGCGAAAGAGAGCAAGGATTTTGTTAATTACCCAATAAGACAAATCAAGGCCATAGAGAGCTTCCTGACCCCATACCACAAGAATGCCAAATATTCGGCGTGGGAGCACTTAGAACTTTATGGACAGATGATGGTATCATTCCAGATCAGAAATTATGTGAATTGTATAGCATTTGCTAAATTATTTTTTTCACCGGAGAACTCCAGGACCAGGATCATTATAAATGGTCCACCTATAAGGCAGCCATATAAAAACATTTCTCTATACAAAGAAACCCACAGGAGGCCCGTAAGGCTGCATACAATTTGCAACGTGGGGAGGATCTGTCACAAAGGGATTTTGTGCAGGAGTTAAAGTGGACCTTTGCGCAGACTTCCCGGTGGGTGAACACCCAAAGTAGGGAGTTTGTGAACAATTTCATTTCATGTGCTCCCCAAATACATTATAATTCAGATGGTGAGGGATTTTCATGAGCACAGGACCCTGGATTGGGTAATTGAACAAGCCACCAGGATCAGTGAGGTCCAGAACCCCAATGAGAGTAAATGTACCCCCAAAACCCCTAAGCCATCTAACACACCTGCTTCTATAAAGGTGGCAGAGGTGAGAACTAACCCTCGCTTGGTCCTGGAAATGGGAGACTTAAAAATACTCCTCCTGCCAACAAGCAAAATGGAGGGCAGAAGGGACCCCCATCCGGCCCAATCAAATGGTAGCCAGGTAGTAGTTCACAACTATGATCCATGTGACCCTGTCACCTATGTAGGCCCTAGGTACAAGGGTACTAAACTGATCCTGGGGTAACTATACATGCTGCCGGCCCAGGGAGTAGGGTATCCAGGTAAGTACTGCCCCAAGAAACTTCCCTCCGGAGATCATTATCACTCCACCTCCCAACCTGAACCTTTTCCCCAAATACCCGCAAACAAGAATTTTCAAAATAATCCTCCTCTGTCTCCCCTATTCCAGGTCAATACATCCCTGAAACTGGTAAAAGGGTGGTTTAGGATGGAAAATAATGGGGGAAATTTCCAGTACCCAAGCTGCTCTGGGAGAAGGGACAGTTACTCTTTTCGGGAGCATTAGAGGTATGACTCGAGACCTCCCTACAACCCAGAAAAAGTCTTGCAGCTGGATCGACAGGTCCAGCAACTGACGGACGATCTGGGGCACATGCTGGGGGCTCAGTCCAACCCTCAACCTATCTCTGCTTCCCAGAATTCCCCAACACCCAGGTCTTATGTCCTGAGGGGGGAAATGATGGGAAGAAATGTACGACAAACCACAGGTTCCTGAGAAGGGTGCCTGGGTAGAGGCCAGACCCTAAAGGAATCTTCCTTTCTCACCCAGACAGAACCCCTAGAAACCTCTCACCCTCAAAGTGACTCTTCTACCCCCAGGACATTAGAACCCAAAGAGCAAAGGGTAAGTAGGAGAGGCCAAAGAAGAACCCACTTTGTGAAGACGTTAAAGCTCATCCCCTTTTAAAGAGAAGAGTCCCTGGAGGATTCAGGTAAGCAAACCTTCTCTTTCAGGAAAGGGGAATGCCTCCCAAAGAAAAATGGGTCCCAAAAGACCATGTGGTGGACTGGGTAAGTATGGAGACCGACCCAGAACAAGAAACTATTCAGCCCCAAAAAATATTAACCAGACAGAATAGAAATGGAGAGGTGTCCTTCCCCCAAATGGGTTCTGAGAACTGTCTCCAGGTAAAGGGGGACAGCAAAGAATCGGGAGAGAAAGAGGATTCCCCAAATCCACCCATTGTCAGTTGTACAATTGTTCTTATAGATTCCCGATCTCCGATACAGAAAATTGCTCAAGGTCACACTGTGTCGGAGTTCAATATCAAGAGAATGACCGCCAGGCTGGCAAATAACTCACAGTTTCTTTGCACCCTGGAGGAGAAAGAAGGCAGATGTTATGTACTGGTCAAGGTCCATGGTCAGCGCGAATTATCAGTAGACACTGGATCCCAAGCCACCCTCCTGCCCAAAAAGGCCTTTGACCAACTCAACTCGTGAAGGGGTGTGGGTCAACAAATTTCCCTCACACCACTTCCCAGACAACTCAAAAATGTCAATGGGAATGACATTTCCATTGAAGGGGTGGCAGATCTGGAAATAAAAATTGGGCACCACTGGTTGAAACACACTGTGATAGTCGTGACTGCAGAGGGCACATCTTGTTTGGAACGATCTCCTGAGGAGATTATCACCTCTTATCGACTTTGTAAACAAGGTCCTCTGGACCCAGAGTAACCTGCCGATAAAATTAAATATGAGTCCCAATTATGTCAGCATGAATGGTACCTGGCATTTAATTGACCAACGCTCTGGGAAAGTAGAATTATATTTCAAGAATAACCAGGTCGCAAACATCAGCGTCATCTCTGTAGGAGAACAAACTGGTGATGGGAAGCCTTCTCCATTCTTGAAAATTTACTTTCGTCCCAGTTTTAAGTGACATTCCACACTGGGCGGGAACACTCCGAAATTGTACACCACTCCAGAATCAGAAGAAACATTGAGTCCCAGGAAACAAGACAATGAAGAACCAGCTCAAAGGCTGATGGACATTCAGAAAAAGAAAGGGCAAACAGTTGTTTTTCCCCATTCAGATAAATGAGGAGGAGGAGCCTGTGCTTGCCAGAGTATGCCTGAATAATGGAAGATGCTTCTTCAGCGAAGGATTATTCAGAAAACTTCCAAAATATCAGACTATTTCCACATTTAAATGTATTGACAATGGGAAGTAGGCCTGGAAACTCCAAATTTCAAACATCCCCTGCCTAGGGTACAAATGTCTATTGGCAACAAAAGCATAGAACATAATTGTTGGGTCATGAGAGATTTCCCTTCTGCCTTTTATGTAGGCAGTGACATTCTCAACCGATTTGCAATCAATTTGGACCCAATTAATAGTAAAGTGTGGTTACGACTAGAGGGGTTAACCCTAAGTGCTTTAACAACACTGAAAAAGCATTCCAGTTAGCTTAGTTGCTGTCTTATGCAGTTGAAGTTCAAGTGCGAGAAGAGGTTAACATCCCAGGACAGGTGCGACAATTCACAATTCCCGATAAAATTAAGCAGGGACAGAAACTCAAACATCAGGACACCTATATAAACTTGAACTCCCATCTCCAACTACAAGGTTTGTCTCTAAATCCGACACTGCTAGTAGACCTAGAACACATCCTTCAAAAATTGGTGCGATAACAGCAACCCTCGAAGAACCACTTTGGGCACAGACCTTTATTGGAATGGCGGTTGATGCCCAACATACTATTGATTTAGGTAATGAAATCAAATTGGACCAACCTCAAATGACTGTTTGGACATCAGCAACAGTATTCCTCCAAAAAAGATTTTTATCAGGCATGGGGGAAATTTATCGGTGTACTCTTCCTGCCCTTATGGGGTGGAAGAGGTGACCTGAGACATCAGGAGGGATGAGGTAGTACTCAGAGTCGAGGACTACTACTTCGAGTCCCTGGAACCTCCTGCCCAGGTTAACACTGTTAAAAGAGATCTATCCACCGAACCGGGGGAACCGCTGAAATTGCCCAGCCCGAGGTCTTTCCAGGTTTCATGCAGATGGTCGAAAAATGGATCAACCTTGTTTATGCCTGTGAAACGGAGGGGAAAAAACAAAAGCTCCAACAGGTCTTCCAGGAATTACAGGATATCTTTTCAGTGGACTTATACGACTGTGGATGCACATCCATTCAATCAAACACCATACTCCCCAGAACACGCAATGGCTCCTGTATTTGTGAAACAGTGCCGGTTTCCTTTTGTGGCCATGGAGTCACTCACAGAGATTATTATGGGGATACTCAAACTGAGCAGCCAATGGAAACTATGTGCAGACATGAGGGAGTTGAACAAATGGGTCCATATGGCCACTTCCCTATATCGATCAAGGGCTGGCACAGAACCAAAGGTCAAAGGTGTACACTGCCATTGACTTGACCAATTGCTACTTGACAGTACCAGTGAGTAGGGAAGACCATTACAAGCTGACCTTTACCTTCAGGAGGCAGCAGTATACGTGAACCCGAACCCCCTTTGTATACATAAACTCAGGCAATAAGTTCAAAATCTTTCTGCATAAGGCCATGCCCAATTTGGGTGAAATGGGAAACCTGGCCTATGTAGATGATGTCCTGATCAGGAGTTCAACCGTGGAGTAACACATAGCAGAGATCCACTATGTCCTGACCTAGTTGCAGAAAGCCAGAGCCAAACTGTGCTTTCAGAAGGCACAGTGGTGTAAGACTCGAGTGAACTTCTTAGGGCACGTTTAAAACCGGGGAAGAAGGTGGAAGCATTATTGAAATTAAAAGACCATAATACTCTGCAAGCCTTCTTAGAATCACTAATTATAGTCAAACTTCATTGAAGACTACACAGAGATCACTCAACCCATGGTACATTTATTAAAGTCCGGGTCAAGTAGGAGTGGGGTCTGGGACAATCAGAGGCAGTTACACAACTGAAAAGAAGCTTTTCCAGGCTCTTCGTTTGTCGTACCCCATAAAGAACATGGAGTTCTTCTTGTAGATGGGGTTCTCCCATACCTACTAACAGTGTTAGTATATCAAAAGCACAACAAGGTCAACAAAGTCTTCTGTGGAGGAAAA
This sequence comes from Ambystoma mexicanum, assembly GCF_040938575.1. NCBI lineage: Eukaryota > Metazoa > Chordata > Amphibia > Caudata > Ambystomatidae > Ambystoma > Ambystoma mexicanum. The sequence continues at coordinate 1,295,865,814 of NC_090929.1, forward strand.
TGTCAAAGACTGCTAGAAGGTACACCTGGCAATGGTTTGGGCATTGAAAAACTACCTCCCATTAATCCAAGGGGAGCACATCATTGTTGAGACGCCTCACCAACCCTTGCAAGATTTACAAAGTGACATAATCCGGGTGGGGAACATTAGTAATTCCAGAATTACTCCCTGGATCCTGTCAATGCAAGGCTTTTCTGAGGAGGTCAGATATGGCCCAAACAAGAAGAGTCCCCTAGCTCAAGGATTGGCAGACTTGCATGATTGTGCTCAAGAAAACTGTCTGGAGGATGACTAACAACTACATGGAAGCATATTTAACTTCCCCGCACAAGGTTTATGAAGACACGTGCCAGGTGATACCCACAATTTATGTGGAAGTGTGCTCATACCATGTTGATAACCATGGGGAAAAAGAACTAGTGGCTGGCATCAGGAACGCCGGGGTGAACAATACCCCGGATCCCTCTGCTAGCTACAAAATAGAACTTCGAAGTAGTCGGGTGACAGAGTTGATGTATTTATTTAATTCAAGCATGTTGGTTACAGTTCAAATAGGTGTGTATAGAGCCTGGCAAAGCCTCACCTCAAGTTATAAATGCCATATCATATCATATGTTATGGGGGGCTACTTTAAGCATACAGACAGGCGTAAGAGACATAATATGTATGTGAGCACAAACTGGCAGAGCCTCACCTCATGTTATGGGGGTGCTACATCAGATATGCAATTAAAGCTAGATAATAGCAACATTTAATTGGCACTAGTTTGATAGTGCACAATCCGGTAAACCCTCACCTCATTCCGCAGGCGGCTACGTCGGAGGTATAGGCAGGCATGGTGAGAAACAATCATGTAGATACAGTGTGAGGTAGCTTGTACAATAAGGCGTAGTGTGTGGGAGCCGTATTAAGGTAAGGCAGCCCCCAGCTTGAAGGAGTTGCAAAAGAGGCACAGTCTGCAACCTGAGACCTGCAGGCAGGCATGGGCAACAATTAAGCAATGGTAATAGATTTGACAGCATTGGCGTGGTGGTTACAGGGGTATACAATATGGATGGAGCAATGGTAAAAGGACATTAGTATGTTTGAACAGGCACACCTAGAAGCTAGGTCCAAAGTAGGCATATTAGGCCTGAAGGTCCAAGCCAAGAGAGGTTTGTAGAAAGGGTATTAAGCATTTGAATGATAATCGTGTCACACCACCATGGCTAAATCAGATTAAGGCAAGTTAAACGTACAGGAGTAAACCCGGTGTGCAACGGAACATTAGTATGATTCAGGTGTCAAGATAGGAATGCCGTATGTCATGTACCGGCAAAGCTGCACCTGTGTAATTATCGGCTACATCAGTGATGCAGGCACTAGAGTCAGAGTTAGTAGTGAGAGAAGGGATAAGGCCATGGGACTTTGCTGAGCAACATCTCAGGCTGCTGGTTGATCCATTGTACGGAAACATTAATCTTCTGCTTAAGTTGTAACAGGACGCGGGTATGGGGTGAAATAGTGGGATCTGCAGGCACAACGTGGGTTCATTCAACAATAGGGTGGCAGGGATTAGAGGAAGTGATCCTCATCACTTTATAGGCATTTTAACTTTGGCGGTGCTTGCTGCGGAGTGAATGTGAGCAGTGAGGAGGCTTGTCAGTGGTGCTTCATTGACAATGAGTATGGGTGGCTTGGGGATGGCGGGCACTGCCATGCACAGACAGGCACAAACTGGGATAGTCCTTGTCTTCGTTCCTTCGCTTTGAGCTGGCACAGACTGCCAACTGTGTATGCCCAGTGTGGGTAGGTTCAGGAACAATCAATACAAGACCTGGTAGGGGTAAGGCATTGGGCAGAGTGTAGGGCTGCAGAAGGAAGCTGGAATCAGCTGCAGCCATATTATCATTGGCAGAAAGCTCATCTTGTATAATGAAGCTACAACTTGGGTGACACTTGCTTGTGGAAGAGAGTGGGCACCCAGTGGACAAATGGCAGCCAGAGCACCTGAACATATAGGGGATCTTTTCTTTGGTCTTCTGCTTTGGGCTGGCAGCCAAATGCAGTGTGGCCAGAGCACCTACACAGACAGTTGATGGCCATTTATCAGGCCACCCTCACTGCAGTGCACCACCAACTCCAAGAACTGGTCATTATCACTAACAGATCATGTCAGGAATGGGTTTGTGGAACAACTGATTAATCGGAGGAATTGGGGCATGCTTTGTGCCAACCACAAACCATTAAAGCATGGCAAATTGATCCAGTCAATTCATAATCTAGTGACCTCTAATGAGATGCTTATCTTTTGGAAGAAGATAAGTGGTCATTCCAAAATTTGAGGGGCCAGATAAGACTGGGAATGATTTGAGACCAGCTGGCTAAAACCAGAGCTCTTCAGGGGGATTTCAGAGAAACAGAATCCCTGCGGGGTGGAATCCAAGTCACTGCTGTCACCAGGCCACACATACATGCCACCAGTGAACTTTCGATTGCCCAGTGAGTAAAGATACCCCAAATGCATATTTAATGCACAGAAAGAGAACCCGATTATCGAAAAATTGTATTGACACATTGAAGACCCTGTGAGTTTCTCTTTAACAGAATCAAATTATGTCAGAAAAGAGTATCTCGTGGTGTTGATGAGGTTTTCCTTAATGTTCCAGATCTAAGACAGTTTGTTGGTACGGAGAGCCCAAACTGGATGCGACCAGTGGGTGGTACCTACCTCATTCCAAAGTCTGTTGTTGAACCACGCCCATGAAGCGGCCACTGCCTGTCATCGAGGGGTTTAAAACAACATTAGAAATCTTGCTCGAGGTTGCCAACATGCCACACATGGGCCATGACCTCGATATTTGCCTAAAAGGGTGTCCTGTGTGTGCACAATTCAAACCCAGTTCACTCACACAAATAGCTCCCCTACAAAAAAGGGTAATGACCTTGCCTTGGTCAGATTTGCACGTCGATTTCATTGGGCCAGTGATTTGATCCTCTAGAGGAAACAGGACATGTTGACTGTAACATGCTTGTTCACAAAGTGGGTAGATTGTCTTCCAGCCCGAACTGTAAGGCAGAAACAGCTGCTGCACTAATGATCAGCCACATCTGGCCTCCTGCAAAGGAATGAGTTGGAGAGAGAAAGACATTTTACCAGTGAGATGATGGCAAAGATGTGGAAGATCCTAGGGGTAAATAGAAAACTTTACATTGCCTACCACCCATCCTAATAGAAACCAAGAGGAGCTCCAATGCACAGGGAACTCAATGGAGCACACTAAACTATAACAAAAGGAAGTTCCCGCAAAAGCTTGAGTTTAAATATGGTTTGAGGAGCTATCAGTGCATATTCAACTAATAGCAAAAACAGAACAAATCATTCAATTACACATATGTGTTTTTATCTCACCATACAGATAAACCTCAATAACCGTTCAAAAAGTATGTAACAAAATATAGGATTTTTTATTATTTCAAGTGAAACAACAGATATAGCCACTTGCTGGCTATGTACATGGACACTATTTATATAAATAAGTGAACAAATATGGACCAATCTGCAGAGAAAACAAAGTACTTTCAATTATGTAAAGGAAAGGGACAAGATAATAAAGACAGGGAGGGAGGAAGGAAGCACAGAGAAAGAAACATAAAATGGTACAACAAATCTAATAGATTAAGCAAAAAGCATTTGTTCTATTGATGGTTTTTATCCATCCAAGTACTAGAACACTAGGGGTAAATCTACTTGAACCTTAAACAAGGTTAAATTTCAATTCTTACCGAGAATTACAAAATCATCGTCACAAAATCAAAGAGAATAATCACTTATTCACTCCCAACAATTAAAACATGATACAAAGTGTGTAAATGAAAGCTGAAAAAACACACATAAGGCATTTTACATTAAATAATGCCAGTGTACTTGGAGTTTTCTAGTGCTCTATCTGCAAACCAGTGTATGAATATTTAATGGCCACTAGGGTGCCAGCAACTAGAAGAATCCAAACACTTGTACCGATAACACACGATGCTTAGATTGCAAAGGCACCTTAATGGAAGTGTCCTTTTTAACATCTAAAAGCTTGTATAGACATAAGACACAGTATAGTGTCAAAATATGTAACACCGTCTATGTGAACAATTCTATACACTAATTGTTGGGAGTGAATAAGTGATTATTCTCTTTGATTTTGGAAAGAATCATGGACATACTGAACAACAATTTTACTGCTATATTGGCCTGATGAAATGTTTATATATATTAAAAATGTGTGTTGAAAGATTACTTCCTCTATAGACCGTGATTGAGTGTGACGACGGTTTTATCCATCCAAAACATTTTTTTTATTTTATACAAAGGGAAATATGATTAGTCACCAACAATTGTTAATATGGAGTCAAAAAAGAAAAAAGGTTAGCTATGACTAACTGTCCCTTACTAACTTGAAGGATATTTAATTATTACCAATCAACACATCAAAAGTAGTCTTTTTATTGACAAAAAAGTGAAATAAGAAGTGCCATATTTAGGCAGAGAAACAAAAAAGATTTTAGGCAACAAGGCACAGAGCAGTTCGTGCTACTGACTGAAGATAATGTACACAATTGCTTTAAGTATGACAAAAACCACATAGGTTATGTCACAGGCTGAAGTAAGGTACTATGCCTTCTGCTAATGAGCGTGTGGGGCCGCGCCTACTGGTCAAAGGTACATGCGTACCTCCAGCCTGGGCGTGGCGAAAGAGGCGTTTCGGTGGTATGAAGACAGTTGAAAACCACCTTCCTCAGGTAATTGATGATGTTAATATTCAGCCCCTATAGAAGCAATCAAATGAAATTTCATCATATGGGATAGTCGCAAAAGGAATTTGAGATGCAACTTGAGGTTTTGGGTTGCATGGTGGATTAGAAGTACCAACAAATGTTTATAGACATCAAGCAACCACCCCTTTAGGTCAGCACACCAGAGCCCCCATCCCTGCACCTCTCCCGCTGATACCCATAGCCCATAGGTTCATATTGAAGATGAAAGCCACCATGAGTGAGTGATACTGGAAAACCAACAACAAAGATTAATATGGAGGGTAGTCATAACTGCCATCACCTATGTGCAGTTCAAGTAATGAACCTACAAAGGTGAAGTCGATTCATACCGAGAAGAGTGGTAAGGAAGCCTCCTAGACAGGTCTGCGGCAGTCAAAGTCCTGTGACTGGATGTCCACAAATAATGAATATCCCCACCTCCAAGGTGCATGGGCGCATCTGAAGTAAGGCACAGACATGCGAAGTTAGCAAAAACACTCATGCATACCAATAGTTATAAGGGCATGAAGCTCGTAGTGAATAAATGTAAACAGACCTCAGTCCTCAGATCGACAGTGCGATCGAGTATGGTGCACTGCCGTGAAACTCCGGCATGAATTAAGAGGGAGAGCAAGCTGCTTCCAGTGCGTCATGCGCCATCCATAAGCACGAACAGTGCAGTAGCTGTGAACAAGATAGGGCACTTGTGAGGCCGGTGCCCATCCTTGAGCAGGGGGGTAGAGAGATACAATGTGACAATTGTGAGCATCATAAAGAAGCTTGTGACAGACGCTGGGCCCAGCTGCGATATACAATTACTGCTTGTCCTGATGGCCACTAGGTCCGCAACTAAAATGTCTCCATTTGAGCTTATGAACGGATGAAAAATGGTGTTACCTCAGCATCTGCTCTACAGAACTCAGGAGCAGACACTGATCAATGTGTCCATCACACATGGGTACATTGGAAATGTAAGGAAGCACCTCCAGCACACTTTCGCTTATGCTCAGCACAATTTAGAGAAGTAGGTTGAAGGTATCAAACATGTTATGATATAAAGACCACAAACAAAGAGTACGAGGTAGGGGTCAATATTTACCTGTACAATTTTCAAAGAAATCAGTCCAAGGAGCGGAAATTCCTTTTGTCTTGGCATGGTACCTTTGAAATTGTAGATAAAGTATCAGCTGTTGCCTACAAGATCTGCATCCCAAAAGGAGAAAAATGGGTCCACAACAATCAGTTGAAAAACTGTCATCCCAGACAAGCTTTACAACTAATTGAGGAGCCCAATGAAGGTCAGGCTGAGGAACCATCTGACAACCCCAGATATATAACGGGTGAGTAGTTTAACTTATCTTCTTTGTAAATGTTAAGAAAAGAATTTGTGTTGTCCAGAAACATGATATCCCTTTCTTTTCGGGAAACAATGCGTACAAAGTACTGAACATCTCTTTTCTTCCTATTTCTAGATAACTAACTTCCAGCCTGAGGGCATGAGAGGAGTCTGTGGAGAACCCCAGGGACCCCCGGAAGGTGAAGGAAGGAGGTTCCATTCCACACCCTGCAACCAAAAGACAGAAGTTTTGGCCGGAGCGCCCACTCCCTATGTAAAAAGAGCTGGACAGATTCTGAAGGCAAGCCCCTGAACGCTCACTCCAGAGAAAATACAACCCGCTAGGAAAGAAAGGCCCAAGTCAATCTTGTAAGGATAACAAGGTTTAATCGCATGCATAATTGAGAGTAACAGCAAAGAACTCTGTTGACAAGAAGAACGTTCTGCCAAAAAGAGGTATAAGCAGAAACATTTAAGGCAAAAACATCATCATAATGACGCAATACATATAGTACACACCAGTGCGGCTGATTGGATGGACACTATACAGATGCTGCCTTTATCCATATGGGACAGCAGTTCATTGGTCCCAGTCCAGTCTGTCCATCTTTCATCATGCGGGCGGTGCAGGGCTCATCCGCTTCTCACTTCGAAGGTCAAGAAACAAATTAACTATACTCCTACTATACAGCTTGGTTATCATTCGGACCATACACCTGGCAGGCTTCAAAACAGACACACAGGAGGTTTCAGTGCACTCTAACCTTCACCCACACATTTCCAGCGTCATCCGACTCCCAGGTCTCCACCCTTGTTTGAACTATAATTTATCCCTCCTAGCACCTCGCAATACAAATCAATCACACAATTTTCACTGCAACGATGCATCCTGTCCATCCTCATTGAATGTTTCAGGACTTGGTACTTTGGGGTTAATGGTCAAAGGGCACCTGATGTCTTGGAATTCGGGCGTTGTCACTCTGGAATGGGCTGGGTCGTGCTTTGGCCAAAGTTATATAACATGCCCAAAAGGTGCTGGCCTCTAACTACGGGCTTGCAGGCCACATTCCTTTTTGGGTGAAAGACATATCTTTGCAACACTTTCAAGAACAATGGGTAAACAGTATGGCGGGTGAGGGTGCAAACTGTCCTCATGGGAGCTCGGGCATGATTGGAGATTTCCAATGCTTCGTAGATTTGGGCCTAGTGCATGCAATGCTGCCTTTACTGTGCTTACTGCGCAAGCCTTCGCTTCTACCTAGGAATATTAATATCTATGCAAAATAGCGATGCTGCCCACACCTTGGGCCGCACCGTATGAAAATGCTATAATTGATGATGTTAGCATGCGGTCCTACTGGATGGCAAAGCGCTCCTTTCACTGATCCCCTTCCCTCTGGTTCATTACAGTGCCTCGAATGCATCTTGCCTTACTTGTAAGTGCCTTGGGAGGGGGGGATGGGGCTCTCCCTTTCCCAGCAGCTCGAGGCAAAAAAAAGACTTTGGAGGAAAACCCCACTCTCACCTGTTCTTTCCCATGACTCACCAGGGAAAAGAGCATGGGGAGATTTGTAGGGTTTATCACAGCCCCAACAGATATAACTGAAAGGCCAGGTGAGGCCTTAATGCAAAATGGCTGTTCCTATGGCTAGGCCCACTGGTGAATGAAAAGCCTGCCTTAAAAATGTCAATACTGCAAAATGTGCATGGCAAATATCAATACTGGTATTTCTGCAGTTGAAACACAGAACATTATGACATGAAAAAGGCACATTTGTTTGCTGAGAGACAAACAGCAGCATTTTTCATAATGAATATTCTGTAAATAGACAGGCCTTTGTGAGTGATCAAACTGACAGCAGCCCTTCAATTTCAGTTTTGCCACAGTAAATATCCTAATTCAAAAATGCATGTCACTATAACAGAAATATGCAAACTGCTTAAAGAAGTAGAATGTGGCACTGAGAAGAGAAGGCAACTATTGAAACGACTATTTCATTTTCATAGGTCACATGTAAATCTCATTTAGGCCCAAGACAGATCAATGTTTCTTGTTGTTGGGCAGAATTCTCAAGTGACTTCTCCCACTGTAGGCCTTTTGGCGCCTTATCTGGAAGTTAGATATGTGTAAAGTTGGCACACACAAAGTATTTAAGACAGACTGATGGACAACAGGACTGACATGGGTGGGGAAAAAATGCTTGAAAATACAGAATCGTACCCAAAATGATGGTTGACTCAAGATTACCAGGACACAATGCCAGATGTCAGCATGGCCTCATGACATCACAGGGCAGAGGTGAACTATCAGCTGCATGATATAAATCTCTTCTGCCCATTATCTCTCAATGGACAAAAGGCTAATGTTTTTACTCCAGCCTGAATCAACATTGCAGCCTGCAGACTCTGAACCACGTAGTTTCAAGGAAATTAAACCAAGAAAAGCCGCCAATGTGAAACTAAATATTCTATATGTTAATCATGTGACCATAGATTTACACTGCAAATGTGATTGTATTTAATAAATACTGAATTGTTATACTTGCAGACTTGGGACCGGTGTCATTTTAAAGCACATTTCAAGGCGGTCCTGTGGGGGTAATTCACATACAAATCTGAATTTTAGAACTCTAGTACCAAGCATAAAAGTGATCACATCTTCCAAGAAAGTGGGAAAAAGCTTAAACTCGGGACAAGGGTGAATAAGTGTATTACATAACTGGTGGTATAGTTTGATGAAAATCACTGGTTTCATATGTATGTAATTGAGGAAAAACCACCAACTGCACATGCAACAAGGTTCGAAGACGGGAGTCATTACACCTGGTCCTCCATTATATGCTGAATTTAGAAAAATATATATATTTTTTCAGGTAAATGGAAATGACAAATAGTTGCCATGTTGGGACGTTTGGGTGAGAAATCTGAAATGTTTAAATGATAACTTTAGTAGGTGGATATATCCTTGGTATCAATTCCACTTTAGAACTCCAAGGGCCCATCAGGGCAGAGAGGGATCGGCTCTTTGGAGGAGAAAGAGTATAATCATCGATTGAAAACTTAGCACCAATCAACTGCCACCTTCTAATTTTAATAATAGGAGGTGTGGCTTATACATTAAAAAGCACGTGCTCTGTGCAAGAGGGGACAAGCACAGCAGAATCTTATCATCAGACATGGAAAAAAGCTGCCAAAAAAACCCTATCAAAATGCAAAAGGTCAAATCTACCAGGGACACTTGCCTTAAATCACTGGGGGGAAAAGCTGAATGGAGATTTAACCCTTGGCTCGGCGGACAGCCATTGGGGAAGCCTAAAGCTGAGGGGAGCCAAAAGAGAGTGGAAGCTGGGGCCTACCATTGACCAAAGTATCAGGACCAGATCCCTGAGTTCCCACGAGAGAGAGTCCTGGAACCTGGTTGACTTTCCTGTGCACCAAATCCAGAGAAATCCTATGTAAGTAACTAGCACAAAATGAAAGTAAGTGTGGGGGATCTGCTTGCGTTCATATTGTTCCCTTAATAGTGGGTGGGGGGAAATTGTGTAGACCCTTAGCACCTTTGAATGAATATTAATTTAATTAACTCCCAAATAGATTGACGCAGGGGGATCTGTAAGTGATTTCAATCCGGCATATACCCAAGTCAACGCCTAGCATGTAGTGCACAACTGAAATCCCTATTTATTTTTGTCTAAAAGGTCTTTATTCTGAATGATATACCACACATATCACGTCCTTCTCCTGGAACCCCCCGGTCACACTGAACCAGAAATCAGGCTGGTTTGCAAAGGTAAAGTTTTATTTATGATTTATGTATTTAAAATGTTATCACAATATCTCTTAATAGGTACACAACAATCACCAATGGGGTGATGTAACACTGAATGATCTCTTTAATACACAAGGAGTAACAGTGAGCAAGAATCCAGCACTGAAAATACTACTTGTGTGTAATTTCAGATAGGATAGCACTGTGGTTAAAGGTTCCCCCTGCACACCCCTCAACCCCCCAATAGGCAATGTAAAGAGATAGGAGGAGAGAGCAGGTATTCAGGAATGGCAGATTTCAAACAGAATATCAATCCCACTTTCCCCCTTTCAAACACAAGAGAAAACGGAATTGACTATCAAGCTCTCAGAATGGCTTTTAAAGTTATCTTAAATTAACTGGGCAAAAACACCAAATATGGTCAAAATTGCTGAAATTGTTATAAATTCTTATGGGAGCCACTTTGGATAGTTGCACACAAACATAGCAATGATTTAATACCAAGAAACAATTTGAAATCTTAAAATTCAAGTCGGAAGCAATCAAAAGCTGGTTTACACGTGTAAGAATTTCCCAAAACGAAAAGTTGCGGCAAACTTTTCACTGCGCGATTTTCATGATAACGGGAGAACCGTATTGATTTAGAATCCGGTTTTAGGTGTGTTTTAAAGTTTTGGATGTTAGCTACAAGCAGAAGTTGAAATCTGTTTCTAGCACAAAAACTGAGGGAGTTATGGACATTTTAGTAGAGGTTGTTTTTTCGAGATAGGCGCAAGAATGGAAAACAGGAATGCACTTTTAAAATGTCAAAAGGATTTCTTACACTAGGGATGACTATGAACAAAACGAATACCACCCAGGAACACAGTCACTTGATCAGAATGACTGCCTGCGGAGGAAACTCGCCTTCTTCAGATGAGAAAAGATCATTGCAACAATAGTTTTAGCAGTCCCAATATAGGAGAAAGATAGGATGGTTTGGATAGAGAGTTCAGACAATTCAAAATACTCCTAACAATACAGGTTCTGAATACAAGATAGAATGGGTTTAAGATAGGGATTGACGGGGGGGCGCTGTTGAGCAGCCGAGGAAAATGGCTGCCTAGCCGTTGAGCTCCGTCTCTACCCACGACAATCTGTTGGACATCGGCGGTATACGGAATCCTTCCACTACGAAACCACAACGATTTTGGTCCCCCAGTCATCCTGTCTACCTGAGTGAAATTTTGGCGAGAAACGGTGCCGGGAAAGGGAGGCACGGGCTTTGGGCCCTGTGGTGCGACGTCCCCTCCTCGCCAACCCCGGAGGAGGCGACCTGGGGCATTCTGACACGCTGCCCTCGCGGGCCTGCTGGGCTCCCCGCTCCGAGGCGCCTCTGGCCTGCATACTGGGCGACTCTCACCCCGCTGCTGTCTCCGGGACGCCCCCGCGGGCCTTGTGAGGCTCCTTTGCTGCGCCCCCACTCCGCGCGGCGGAGGCCTGGGCGGGCCCGCACCCAATATACATCCTACGCGGTGGCTGCGACAGAGGCCGGATTGCCTCCATTTGATGCGGACTGGAGAGCCCGCGGGTGCTCTCGGCCGCCACACCCGAACCTGGATCTTCACCCCTGGAGGGCTACGGCGGGGGTCCCAGCGGCGGGGTGGGCGTACAAACCTGGACTGGGCCTCGCTCCTTCCGGCCTGACGGGGCCCCCAAACACCCCCCTACATCGCGCTGGGGCGCACTCACGAACGCGCGGCCTGGGGACGATACTTTGCCACTACCTCTTATCAAGCCGGATCTGCTCCCTCCACAACGATGCTCAGTAAACCGAGGCCTAAAGGTAAACCAGGCGCCATGGACAGATTCGCAAAAGTGGCGCCTAGGGCGGAGCGCGCGGCGTGCTCTCCGCCACCTGAAGAGGAAGAGGAATGCGCCCAGGACCCCCCTCAGGCAGACCTCTCCACGATGATGGAATCCATGGCTAAAAACTTTGCTGCCTTCCATGAAAAGCTGGATGACATCAATGCAAACGTCGCCTCAATGAGAGCGAAGATCGAACAGCACGGGACCAGAATTGCCGAGACGGAGCAGAGGATCGGGGCAAACTAGGATAACATCCACACCCTACAGAACACTGTTTCACAACTTGTCCACGACATGAAACAGGTAAAGGCCAAATGCGATGACCTGGAATCGCGGTCCCGGAGGAACAATGTCCGCATTGTGGGGGTGCCTGAATCTGCGCTGAAGGGCCGCATGGAAACGGCGGTCGAACAACTACTTAAGGACCTCCTTGACAACCCGCCACTCTCGCCGTTTTTTACCGTGGAGAGGGCGCACCGATCCCTAGCACCTCGACCCAAACCCGGAGATTTCCCGAGACCAATCATTGCAAAGCTACTGAGCTATAAGGACAGGGATCATATCCTCCGGTTGGCCAGGGAAAAAGGGGAACTCAGGATGGACTCACAAGTCATCAGAATCTTTCCCGATTTCTCGGTGGCAGTTCAGGCGGAAAGGCGTCAATTCAACGGAGTGAAGAAGCTACTGCGAGAGCGGAAAATTGAATATGCAATGCTCTTCCCTGCCCGCCTCAAGTTCACCCACCGCAACAAACACTACTTTTTCACTGTCCCGGATGAGGCCGTCAAGTTTATTGAGGCACAGATCCCGCCGGCTGACCCTCCCGAGGAGCGGATGGAAGACGCTTAAGGTCTAAACCTGTAATATCCTGTAATGGGTGCTGGGGATGGTGGTACAGATACTATGAGCCGCCCTGGTAGGCTCCGAACCCCCCCTCTCTGTCGGATCATTTAAGTGAAGGGAATGTACAGGGAGATCCTATGCCTGTGGCGCCACACACTGAGCCTTGATCCGCATAGTGATACAACATTGTGTATAAACGTACTCTAGAGACGTAAAACATACTTTTGCGGCTATGCGTCAACTAGGTTTGTTCTGTGGATTCTAAGTGCTCCAGTATCCTTTCCTTGAAATCATTTACTTGTCAGCTGAAGTCCAGTTAGATATGCTGTTATTGTAATTGATACTAGTAAAAGTGGGTAGAACGGCAGCGGCAGCCCCCACTGCGGCTGCAATTTCTTCTGAATCTAAATGTTTGTGTTTTGGCCCCGGTTGGGCTAGTTTCCCGGTGCCGCCAAGTTGGGGAAGGTGTGCAATGGGTCAAGGTTTGGGTGGGTTTTCACACACTGCTGGTTGGGGCAGGGCGGTGAGGGAGGGGGTGGCAGAAGTTGGGGTTGATTATATACAAAACGGCAGAGGAGTTGAGACCGGCTCCGGGGGGTGGCAGCTGTCTTCTGGGGCGGCACACATCGAGAGAAACAATACTAGATGCTTGACCTGGGATGTTCCGTAAACCGGGGACATGGCAGTCAGGATGATGTCCTGGAATGTCCGGGGGATGACTAATTTCACGAAGACGCGAAGGATCGCGGCATATGCACAGAGACATGGGGTTAAGGTACTCCTACTGCAGGAGACGCACGCTCGGAAACATTTATCGTCCACTATAGCACACACCTGGGGTCTCAATAGGTATTACACTCAATATTCCACTCAAGCTAGAGGGGTCCTGACACTTATTCATAAATCTCTAAACTTCACACTCCACTCGTCCCACATCGACACAGAAGGCAGATATGGTATTTTACATTGCACCTTGGCTCATGCAGACTGCATACTCGTCAACGTATATGCGCCCAATACTGATTCGCCCGAGTTCTTTGATAACGTGGCCTCCATCCTAATGAGATACCCAGATATCCCTATCATATGGGCGGGAGACATGAATCTGATAATCGATAACACCTTAGATAGAACAACAACCACCCGAAGAACCACGACGCGAGCTGCGGCTCGACTCCGTGCACATATGGAGGCCCTTAATCTGCACGATATATGGAGGACTCTCCACCCTCACGAACGGGACTATACATTCTACTCCACTGTACACGATAGCTCCTCGCGAATCGATATATTTTTGCTCTCGGGAGGGCTGGTGGGCAGGGTCTCGGAAGCTAAGATCCTGGCACGCACACTGTCTGACCATTCCCCTGTGCTGCTACAGATCCTGGTCGGCAATGAGGGCCCAACGCGTCCCGCGTGGCGCTTTAAAGCTGCCGCCCTGGCGGACATTGTATTCAAAGCTGAAATACTAGTAGACGTTACCACATTCTTTGAAAATAACAGCACGTCGGAGACATCGGAGGGGGTCAGGTGGGAGGCATTCAAAGTGTATATCAGGGGGATGTGCATCTCTAAAGAAGCAGGTATCCTGAAGACTATTAGGCAATCCCTAAACAATTCGGAAACTAAGCTCAAGGCCCTCGAGCAGAAACACCTTGCTACACCGTCCCCAGAGATACTAGCAGAGATCAGAGCTGAGCTGGAACAGTTCGAGTCGCATGCTATAAGGGAGGTCCAATACTATGCCCGCCCGGTCGCTGCCCGCAGATATGGAGAGGGGGACAGGCCGGGTAGAACACTGGCCAGAGCGGTGCGAGCGGAGGGCGGCTGGACCAGGGTCGATTGTATCCTAGACGAAAAGGGACTTAAGCACTGGTCTGACCGCTCCATCCTCGACATATTCGCTACCTTTTATGCCGAACTGTATGGCCCCCGACCCGGACACTCAGATTGAGATCTAGATGACCTCCTGGAAAGCATCCCTATGACGGTTATCTCCCGGGATACCAGAGAGTGTCTTGAAGCCCCGTTCACCCTAGAAGAAATAGTTCAGGTAATATCAGACCTTCCCAAAAACAAGGCCCCCGGCCCGGACGGACTCACCTCTGAGTTTTACCAGGAACATGTGGCAGTCTTAGCACCGGCATTACACGGGGTCTGGGCCGAAGCACTCAGATTACACATCCCCCCCCCCTCCTTACGGAAAGCCTTAATAACAGTCATCCCCAAACCAGGCAAACCCCCGGAAGAGTGCGGGTCCTATAGACCACTATCCCTCATTAACACGGACATGAAAATCTTCGCCAAAATAATTGCAAATAGGTTTCTCCCTTTTATGACCCACATGGTTCACCCGGACCAGAGTGGGTTCATCCCGGGTAGGTCCACGGCGCTCAACATCCGCCGTCTATTTAACGTAATGTCCAGGATTGACCCGAGCGCTGATGCGGTGGCTGTAACTCTCGATGCCCAGAAGGCCTTTAACATGGTCGCATGGCAATACCTGTGGGCGGTGCTACAGAAGATGGGTGTGGGACCAAACATGCTCTCCTACATAAAGCTCCTATATACTGATCCAGTGGCCAGGGTCCTTGTGAACTCGGTTCCTTCTCCCCTCTTTAAACTACACCGCGGGACCCGCCAGGGCTGCCCATTCTCCCCCCTCCTTTTTGCGCTTGCCATCGAGCCCATGGCAGACCATGTTAGGGGGCGCCACTCCAATAAAGGCATTCGGTTAATTGATGACCCAGAAGTAATCTCGCTATATGCAGACGACGTCCTCCTCTACATAAGAAATCCCTCCACACACTTGAACCAGATTATTAGAGACGTCACCAAAATAGGCACTTTCTCCGGGTTTGAGATAAACTACTCGAAGTCTGAAATCTTCCCCCTCACTGCAGCGACACAACAGCCGACATGTGATTACCCCCTCCGCTGGTCTCCGAACGGGGTCAAGTACCTGGGAGTGCAGGTGTCGCTATCCAAAAAGGCCCTATTAAAGTACAACTATGAAGCTGCGGCTCAGCTCATCGTTTCCAAGTTCTCCAAGTGGCGACACCTACCATTATCCTTGGCAGCCAAACTGTCACTGATAAAGATGATAGTGGTCCCTAAGCTCCTTTACGTCTTTACTAATGTCCCGATCTGGCCCGGAAGGCAGTACTTCAAAGAGCTCCACGCGGAGAATGCCCAATTCCTCTGGCACTCTGGGTCGGTCCGCATGAAGTGGCAACACATGACAGCTCCATATGATAAAGGGGGATTTACGGCACCAGACCTACAATTGTACTGGTACGCGGCCAGGCCCAGCATGCCACCCACTGGTACATACTTCAGAAACCCCCTACGCATGTAAAACTCGAAAAAATGGCCGGAGAGGGAACTAACATTATGACCCTATTGCTGCAACACGGGCTCCAAACGGAAGCCCAAGCGGACCCGGTGACTGCCACGATAAGGGCTTGGACTGCTATCTTGCACACCGAGCAGAAGCTGCCCCCGTACTATAAGTGGCTCCCTCTGTGGCGGTTTCCGGGACTTGCCCCCACACACAACCGGCACCTCTCCCAATACTGGGAACAACTTGGTTACCGGGGCCTGACGGACCTCTTCCCAGAGGGAAAGTTTATCACCCCCCAAACATGGCACCCTGAACATACTAACTCCTTCCTTGAGATGCTTCAGTACTACAGGCTCCGAGCTGCGGTCCGGGCCATGTGGCCCTCGTATCCAAACGAACTCCCTGATTCACCCGAACTCCAGTACATTGCGAACTCTGCGGGATCCAAGGGGGTACTATCCACTCTGTACAAAATGCAGCTGGGAAGAAGGTGTTCGGGTCTCTCAGGCCCCGAGAGGCGTGGGCTGGGGAACTTGCAATAGAAATACCTGAGGGTCTGTGGAGGAAGATGTGTGCACACACACGCACGGTCTCTCTGAGCACCAGATTCCGCTGCATTCAATTTAAATTCCTCAACAGGCTTTACTACACGACGTCTAGAGTGGCGAAATTCGCTGGTGCCCTGTCCTACACATGCCCAAGGTGTAAATCTCCTGACGCTAACCACATTCACATGTTCTGGGCATGCCCTGCAATTCACACTTTCTGGGTGGCTGTGGCGGAGGCACTCTCCGAAATAATAGAGGCCCCAGTGGAGATGAACCCACTTGCACTACTGTTTGGAATTTGGGAGGGGGAAGGTGCAAAGAAAATGTCTAAGTTCTTGAATGTGGGAGCCATTGTCGCAAAAAGGTGTATTTTGCAAAACTGGAAGAGGCACAGCCCCCCTACCTTCTCGATGTGGCTTAAAGCCCTTACTTGGACTCAAGTGTGCGAAGAGGAATACATTGGGTCATTGCCTCCTACATCCCGACCCAGAAACGTGTGGACAGAATTCCGCAGCTATCTGAATAATAGAGACGATGCGGAGAGGATGACCTCCCCTCCCCAAACTCGCTCTGCCACACCATGTCACTAACTCATGTCTCCTCGTGCCCAAGCTGAGCTGCTCCGAAAGCTAAATGGTCTTCCTAAAGAGGAGGTACCCTACCTCTGTGTGTTGCTCGATGTTGTGTGATCGTACCTGATGACTGTAATGCACCCTGTTGTATGCCTGTCTTAACTTTCTGCCAATAAACAGTTTAAAAAAAAAAAAAATAATAAAAAAAAAAAGATAGGGATTGACTATGCAAAATATATATGCCAGTGACACAATTTTTCCTATAGATACTCACTGGATATGTTTTTAAATGGAACCATCAGGATTCTGGTCAGTCAAGATTCTGGTCAGGGAATGGGATCTGGTTTAGGATAGACGGCTGGGCACATCAGACTGGGCAGGATCAGCAAGGCGCTCTTGTCACCGCACGGCACAGGACTGGACTGGATCTGCAGGGCCCTCTGATCACAGCACGGCACAGGACTGGATTGGATCTGCCCTTCTTGGTTCTGATGATAATTATTTTCAGCAGGCAAGCAGTACAACGCAGCCCGGCTGTATTATGATGCTTCCCCTTAGGTTTGTGGGGTTCTGGTTCTTGAATTTTGAGGCCTAGCTGAAAATGGTTCTGCTATTCAATTGGTTTCTGCTTTGCCAAGTTTCTGGAGTCTGGAGCAAGGAAGATGTAGAGTTCAGCAGCAAGGTGCTCTGCCAGCATCAGGATTGTGAGTGAATCTGTCTGTCCGTTTGAGTGGTGAGCTGTCTCTATTTATGCTCTGATAAAGGGGGTGTGTGGGCCAGTTTAGCCTAAGCTCGCCCCTTTTGACAGGTGATTGGGTCAGAGTCTACTCTCTGCCTGGATAGGAGGAGAGAAACCGAGTGTCACCTTTATGGCGTGATTATATGAGGCTGAGAATCCACCCCTAGCCCCTGGAACACAATCTACTTTTGGCACAATACATATTTACACAAGTGCAACCTGTATAACAATCACATATACAGATTACATATTTTCCATAACAGCTACTCCTCAAAACCCCAGCTGTGGGATCTTGTCTCTGCTTTTTACAGAATTGTGCCCTTTTCATCAGGAACACAATGTCCAATTTATAAGCAAATATCTACAGGTGTGCGCGTTTAACATGGCCATAAGTGTATAAAGTTTCATACTTCTAGCAGAAATATATTTTGCGTAAAATCACATTTCTTGCTGTTTCTTTCCAGAACATGTCACACGATTTTGCCGCCTCTTGAAACGTGCAGCCAAAATTTAGATTCACAAATCTGTTACTTTTATATTTTTCACAATTTTGACTGGCAAGTTATAAATCTTTAAAAAAAAATGTTCTTTGTTAATGTTCAGCCACAGATGGTTATTTGTGTCCGCCTATTTTTGTCTCCCTGCAGTCCAGGAGCAGTCTCCTCCCTGCTTGCTCTTGGCAGAGGCCATTTATGACTGTCTTCACACCTCGCATTTCCTTAGTTGCAGCTGGTCATTGTTCCTCATGCCTCTGTAGACCAGGTTCTATTCCAACCCCATAATTAATGCTTCTGTGTGATTTCCTGCTGGGGAGAAGGACCTTCCTTCTGTGAGAAAACATGTTATTCCAGTTTGGTAGCTTCAGTCAGGCTTAATTTTAATTGTTAACTCTGTTGATTTTTTCCTTAGCTTAAAACGAACTTGTATCAAATCCCAGCTAGAATACCTATTCAATTTTTTAAACCATGGGATCAAAACAATTACAAGATGGGTTACTCTCAGTAACATGCCTCTTAGATTGCAAGCATTTGTGAAGGCATCAGGCAGTAGACACAGACAACTGAGGAAAGTTTGGGCTGCAAACTTTTATTAAAATCACAATACAGTTGGGAAAAGGCCTAACTTGCCCTATGCTAATGTGGGATTTCTCTACCTAACTGAAACTAATGGCAGTCTCTCAGGAAGTCCAAAGTAAATGTCTGTCTGTGCCCAAAAACTATACTTGCCCTCACATCTATTTGTTCAAAATATGTAGGGATGTCAGCGTCAAATGAAAAGTGTTCAAACAAAAGTTCAGAGCTTTTTCCAGCTCTTGGTCAGAAAAGGGGTTCTCCCTTCCTGAGGATTCAAGACAGTTCACTTTCAATTAAAAGAGGTTCCCTTCCCCAGGATTTCAAGTCTTTCACTGTTTCCAAAACAACACAATTCCTCAGGATACTTCCTGGCATTCAGACTTCTGTGTCTTTCAATAATGTCACAAAGTTTAGCTCTTTTGGTTCACAATGTACAAGCTTTCCTTGACAGTTAATCATAAACTTAGAGATGAGTTGAGTGGCTTTTTTTTGTTGGTTGTATTCAGTCCAGGTGCAGTTGTCAGACCATACTGCCCGTGTGTCGTTACAGGTCATGCAACCGACACACCTCACTGGATTCTCTTCCACAGTTATATTGTCACTGCTTCAGCTCAACAGTGGTATTGGACTCAAACTCTTGCAGGTTTTTCAATTCTTGTTTTGCCACCATTCACTTGTTGGATTATCAAATCTTCTCATAGCTTTGCCACTGTTTCTATTTTCAACTTACTTATACCAACTTACTTATACAGTTCTTCTTTTCCTTATGGCTCCTGCCATTGCTTGTTTTCTCTCAGATTCTGCAATTCACTGTTCTTTATATTCTTTTCCAATGCTTGCTTTCTTTAGTTTACATGATTCACAGTTCCTTTGTATCAGGGAATGCTTTTATTTATTCAAAACTTCAGATTAGTCATATCAAATAAGGTAAATGCAAATTCCCAGTTCACTCTCCTACCGGAGATTTGCACTTTCTTCACAGGCTTCTCATCCACTTTTAAAGTTCACTGCATTTCTGACCCTCGCTTGGCCTTATCAATGTCATTACATTGCTGTATTCACAAATTGTTACATTCATTAATTTCAACCTTCATGTTATTGTAGTTATCAATCATCTGTACTTTAAATTGGACCAGCATTCCCATTGCTTAAGCTGTCATTCACTCACTCGCAAGCGCTCTGGCCTGCATTCACCATGCAGATCACACCACAGCGTCCCTGAGTCATTCAGCCTGCTTTGACTCACTGGGTACGTTGTCTCCATGTGCACTCCTCTGCTTCGGTCTGCTCTCTGTGGCTGCTGCGGCTCCTGGCTCGACACACCTCTCTTCCATGGTCTCCGACACCTCGGGTTACTGGAGGCTGAGTCTTCTTGACTCCAGGAAGGTGGCAGTCCAACCATCCCACCGGACACCTTCCAAAAACGCCTGCCACAATCCGCTTCCACTGCAACAACTCTGCATCACCTCTGCTCTTTGGATACGTTTCTTCCTGACTTCACCTCCGGCTTCTCAGTCTGCAAGCTTCCACAGGCGAACAATCTCCTTAGCCTCACCTGAGCAGGCCATTTATACCGCCTCTTTGGGCTCAGGTGCAGGAAATATTCTTCATTTGCGCAACGGTCCGAGTACCAGAGTGGTGTTTGTGTATGTCTGAGGTAATAAATTGAAATTTCTCCTCTTTGAAGGGTGCAGTGAGCTACAATGTGGTTGTAGACTGCCCTGAGTGGAAGAAATTCCATAGAACAGGGTATCTGACTCACTGCCTGTTGAGTACGGGGTGCCTCAGGGGTCTTCATTGTCCCTGTTGTTCAACATTCATATTCGTCCATTGTTGAAAATCTTCTCTGATTTTGGTCTGTGTTATCACTCATATGCTGATGATACCCAGATCTATGTAAGGCTTAGACAACCATTTGAGGCAATAGACCAAGTTTTATCATGTGCTAATAAAATAAAATAAAAATTTGACTGCTGCAAAACAAGCTCCAGCTAAATCCATCAGGTCATTACACTCGGCTCTAAGAGAAAGATAGCGAAGGTCCTACAATATATTTCGTGCTCTGCTCTGTTTGGAGGTCCTACCAAATGTTCATATGCAGTAAAAGTCTTGGCTGATCTCGTAATCCAAGGACTGTAACCTTCATGCCAACCAGATAGTTAAATCCATATATTACCAACTTAAACTCATAAAGACTGTTCTGCCTTTTATCCCTGAAAAGGACCATCCAGTTGTAGTGGATATACTTAAGAATTCAAAATTGGACTATTCCAATGCCCTTCTTATGGGGGTCCAAAAGTTCCACATTAAGAGATTGCAGGTTGCAGAGAACTCTGCAATCGGCTGATCTTTTCGTTGCCATGGAAGCCAAACTATTCTCAATATCGAAGAGCATTGACTGGCTCCCAGTTCATCAGCGAATACTGTTCAGGGTTCTATGTTTGGTTCTCAAGTGTATCCACAGCCTTGCTCCATCGTATTTGATCTAAAAAATTCGAACTCACTGCCCAAATCGATCACTTCAGTCTGCAGATCAGTGTCTTTTGACACTTCCACTTGTCAAAACGAAAAAGTGGCAGGACAGGCGTTTTTCAATTCTTTGGACCTCGGTCCTTGAGTACTTTTCCGCTGAACCTTCGACGGATTATGTCCCTGTCCATTTTTAGAAAGCAACAAAAAACTCACCTTTTTGTGTAATTTGTTCTGCAAACCAACTTAAGGATGAAGTTATAGCTCTGTGTAGCCCATGCCAAATCTGCCATTTAACATCTGCGCCTAGATGCAGTCTCTGCTTGGTCCCTACGGGGTATGTGCTTTACAAATGTTAAAATCAAATCAATCAAATCATGTTCATTCCCAGTAGAGAGGCTCCCACACTCCTTGTAAATTTGTAAAACTTGAGGTTTTACCCTAAGTAACCTTGGGTAATCCAGACATGGACCCCTTGCTCACTGTGTTTTAGAGAGTCTCAGCTTTGCCTCACTGAAGAGGCCGACTAGGCCGAAACATGTGTCTGGGGTTGCTGATGGTACTCTTGTTCAGAGGAGATTTGCCTAGCATTTCGGTGCTGGACTGCCCTTGCTGTGGAACAAAGACTGATGTATAAATTAATATTTCTCCTCTGTGAAGGGTGCAATGAGCTAAAACGTGGTTGTAGACCCTCCTGAGTGGAAGACATTTCATAGTACAGGGTATTTGACCCATATTCATTCTGAGTAGAGGGTCTCCCACACTTGTTTGTAAAGGATGGATGTATGTTTCCATGTCGTCTCTTTCTCGTGTTAGTACCATAGTGGTATGTATTGGGAGATGGTTTTCTGACAAATAGGGAAGGGATTGGTAAAAAGCCTGGGGAACAATTGATTCCTTATGAAACAGAAATGAGGGATACTGTGTCACCCAAGGGTGCCTCATCTCCACTCCCCATGTCTCCTCCTACCAGGTGATCCTCCCTTGTATATCCAACCCCAGGGTCAGGATATGAAAGCGACGGCCTTTCCCTGGCCACCTGGGGGAGGATATATTGGGTAAAGTGAAGATGCCCTCTGATTCCTCACATCTGTTCCTAATGGTCTGAACAGCTGCTATGTCAGCGGGCAGGTCCTGGCGTGTTCCTAATGGTCTGCACAGCTGCTACACCGCAGGCATGTTCTTAATGGTCTGAACAGCTGAAGCCCTGATAGGAATGTCCGGGCCTGTCTGTAAGCGATGCTACCTATGAGCCAGGTGACCCATTTGTGGTACATACGGGGTGGTGTAGGGATTCTGAGCTCTATATAAAAGGCTTCCCACCCGGTCACAAAGAAGATCAATAAATGTGATGAAGATCATTTTTATATTAATATATAGCTATTTATTAATACAATCAGCCTTTAATAGAAAGCACACAACATGATATGATATGGTATTTATAACGCGCCTATACACAAGTGTTTCAAGGTGCGACAAGGCAAGGGAGGGGGAACAGGGGGAAGACACAGACAACGATCTTACTTGGCCATATGACATTGAGATCGCGATAGTGCAGGGAAGGGGGAGAAGTGCGGGGGGAAAGGAAGGGGGCAGTGCAGTACATAGGATAACAGTAAAAATAAATAAAACAATAAATAAAAAGTGTGGCCAGCTGGTGGCAAGTACAAGGGTAAGTGCAGACATCAGGTGTCAAATGATGGTAGGGATCTCTAGGGATACAGAAACAGCCCCCGAGTGCAAGGGTTGCCAGGTGGGCAGTGCAGGTGTGCAACTGTTGGGGAGGGAACCTGGGCCAGAGATCAGAGGGTAGCCAGGTAACCAGTGCAGTATCGGTATCAGCCAGGCGATTAGCAGGGGAGAGGACGAGGGAAAGCAGAAGCAAAGAGGAAGGTCTTGAGGTGCTTCCGGAACGGAGATGGTTCTCCTCAAGTTTCAGAGAGGGAGGGAGGCTGTTCCAGAGGGAGGCCCCAGCCGAAGAAAGAGGTCTACCGCCAACTTGTTCCTTGTAATCAAAAGATAGATCATCTTTAAACCTGAAACGGCCATCAGTGTTGACCAGTCTTTATTACACATAGAACCGATTTTACATGGGTGTATATGAACATGTATTAAAAACACACAGCCTTTAATGTACAACATGTAACATGCAACCAAAAGATAGTTCATCTTTAAACCTGAAACAGCCATCAGTGTTCATACATCTTTATAAAACACCACGGGATACTTTAGCACAAAATAAAATGTTACATTTTTAGTATGTGTGAGTTAATAGGTGGTGATCATTTAGTTTATTAAACATGTCAACCATCATCACAAAGTCTAATTTTTAAGGTATGCAGATGATTCAGAATACATGTTTTAAAAAAAAGAATTTCTCCCAGTCTCACACCTTTTAAATCTTAATCGAAAACTGGTGAAGGCGCTCCTTTATTGAGAACAAGTAGAGTAATTTTCAATATAACAGGAGCCACCTGGACAGGTTAAAAGGCCTTTTTGTCTGCAGAGCTGCTAGGGGTCCATTCTGATGTGGTCACAGAGGAGATTTACTTGCATGTATTTGTGGTTTTGCTGACTTTTTTGTAGAGGTGTATTTATATTCCACGTAAATCTTAATGTGGCTTAGACTATTTATTATGGCATTCACTGGTGATGTAAGTGTTTACAAGTCTTTCAGTGGTATTGCATTTTTACTGGCATTATGGGCAAAGTGAACATGAGTGTTCTCATGTACAGCGTGTCTACTTTTGTGCAGCCTATACTGACATGGTTTCTCACAATGGAATGCCATTTTTTCTGATAATATGAGCAAAGCCAAAATGATGAGTTTTCTAACATGGTATGAAAGGTAAATTGTTTCAGCCAGTATGGACATGATTAATTGGCATGCCATTTGCAATGGTGTTATCAGCAAAGTGAACATATTACATGTGTTTACATGGTGAGGGTCTACATTGGTGATGTAATTATGGACACAGATGAAAAGCCTTAGTCCAAAAGTCGGGGGTCGAATAAAGGTCACTTTACGTACACTGATGGGGGAAGGTCAACATGGCACCCTTGCTGGTTGTGCCTATGCTCAAAGCACATGTGCACGATGTGTGTCGTGGGAGGCAGAGGTTTTCTTTTCAAAGTGTGTGTTAAAATTGAGCTAGGGCTAGAGGCACAAAAAATGCATGCTTTAAAAATAATCCCACTTTTTAAACTCAATGTCCACTGTAAACACGTCCATAGAATAATCAAACTTTGCGTGGTTCCTTCCTCAGTTTATCAAATAGACTAGCATCTGCTCCATAGACGATCAGCCCTGCTCCCATGCAGCTCATATCCTGTTCCCTGAACCTCAGACCTTTCCTATCTTTACATCATACCCTGTCACCCTACATACATGCACACACACATGCATGTATATGAGAGGAAGGAGGAAGAAGGGAAAAACGTGGAAGAAAGGTGGAAAGTGGAAGAATAGAGAGGTGTAAAGGCACCATGAAGCAAGACACAGGCATCAGACTTAAAGTTCAAAATAAAATACTTCATTCAATCAAATGTCAGGATGATAGAAGACCTAACTTACCCTATGCTAAGGTGAGACTTCCCTACCTGAATGAAACCAAGGAAAGTCGGAGGCAAATAATTCAACTTAAAAGTCTGTCTGTGTCTAAAACCTACACCGGCCCCCACAACCAAAGCTAGACAATGTGTAAGTGGATTAAAAATAAAAAAAATAGTGTTTAAACCAAAGTTATGAGCTTCTTCCAGCTTGCAGCTCCCTTTCAACTTCCTGTCCCCAACTGTAAGATAGTTCCACAAAAGTCTCAAAATTACCTTTCTCAAGTTCAAGGTGACACAGTTCTAAACAATTCCCGGGGTTCAGTTGCCCAAGTTCCAAGCGATATGGTTCAAACACAAAAAGGTCTTGAGGATCTGTTCTCAAGGCACCAAGTGTAGTTCCTCAAGTCTCAGGGTTCCCTTCCCCAAGACTTTAATATGCTTGGTTTTCATCATTCAGGGCTCACTGGTCTAGGTGCAGTTATCAGACCGAACGGTCCACCCATCCCAGGTAGTGCTACCTGGATCCCTAGGCTCTTCAACACACACAGATTCTTTGGTACTGGCTCCTGTGCAGTAAGTTACCTATAATCATTTATTTTTTATCGGCTTTTAGGCTTTATACTCTGAGTTACACTCCTCTGATATGATATGATAGGTTATTTATAACGCGCTTAATACCCAGAGGTTTCTAAGCGCGAACCCGGGGATCGAACCTGTGTTGCTCCGTGTTGCCTTGCTTCCAAGGCAAGCATGTTGCCGCTGAGCTATCCTCCCGGGATGGATGGCCTCTCCACATGGCTCCCTTCTCTGCCTTCAGTGTGTCCAAGGAGCCCCAGCTCCCATGCCATGCTTCATGAGACAACCTCTCTCTGCACTCTCCAGTGTCTTGGTGTTCTGCAAATGGCAGACTGACTCACAGCAGTTCCCTCTATGGCTCACATCCTTTCCAATAAGGTACCCTGCTTGTCTCCCCCACACAGGCCTCCCTGTTACTCTCTGTGGTGTTCTCTGCCTCTCATTGTATACACCTGCAACCCTTTAACATTTTGCAGGTGTGCAGGGCTTTAAGTGTGGTTAGAAATCGAGGGGGGGCCCTCATTTGGGGGCGTGGATTGTAGGAGGGGCGTGGCCTAAAAAGTACGCAAATCGTAGGGTATCCACACAAATATATATAAATGTTATATATTTGTGTGCGTACCTTACTATGGTTTGTGTACTATGCAAGCCATCTTTTCTAAACATAGAAATATGTAACATATTTCTACGTTTATAAAAGATGGCTTGCAAAGTACACAAACCATAGTAAGGTACGCACACAAATATATAACATTTATATATATTTGTGTGCATACCCTACGGTTTGACTAGTTTTCAGGCCATCTTTTTTAAACATTTCGGGTTTATAAAAGATGGCTTTGAAAGTACACAATTCAAGCCATCTTTTATAAAGCTTTGACTATGGACAAAATTTTCTGTCGGCAAAGCTTTATAAAAGATGGCTTGAAATGTGTACTTTCAAAGCCATCTTTTATAAACCTCGAAATATGTCGAGGAATCCCCAGGTTCGCCGAGGGTTAAAGACGCCTCGGCGACCTGGGGAAACAAAGGGACAGTAACCGCCTCTGGTGACCTCTCGCGCGAGGGGTCACCAGACGCAGTTACTATGACTGACGGAAGTGGCAGCCAGGCACAGCGTCGTTGCAGTTGGCTGCCACTTCGGTCAGCTTGCCTGACTTCATTGCAGGCGCATCCCGCGATTCCCGCCAATGTTGCTGTAGGACGGGGGCCCCGGCAGGGCCCCGGCTCAGTCCCACTTTTTGGAGACTGCCGGGGCCCAGCCCCGGCAGGCCCCGGCCCACTTTAAGCACTGCAGGTGTGCTTTCTCAAGTCATCTTGCCTGACTCTGACTAAGAGGACATGCCTGATCTTCAAATCACCCCATAGTCATCCTCCTCATCCCAGTACCAAAGTGGTGCAATGGCACTGTGTTCATCATTCTGTTTCCTCTTCCTCGTCTCAGTACTGTCAAGTGTCACATGAGGGAAAATGAGGGGAGCTGGGTTACAATAGCCCATAAAGGTCGGTGAAGGGTTAGGTTGGTCGTCAATAGGGAAAGGAGGATATCATGTCTTGCCTGTGTGCACCCCACTCCCAATCCCAAAGGACCCTCCACCCAGGTGATCTTCCCTCACTTCTCCACCCCCATGGTCGGGATCCAAGAGTGATTACCTTTCCCTGGCCACCTAAGAAGATCTAGGGGCTTAGGAGTGAGAATACCCTCAGGTTTCTCACAGAGGGCAGTTTGCAGAGTGAGCGAAGCAGGTAGAATGACGTGTGGCAGAAGATATCCCACAAAGGACAGTGGGAAGCGAAGCACGCCAGAAGACAGCTGGCGGCATTGGAGCCCGAAGGAGAGAAGCTCTGGAGGGGAGAAAGCACAAGGTGTGCAGCAGAGTAGTGAACAGAGACGCGGTCCTGACAAGATGTGCTGGTCTTGGCAGCAGATGCTGGAGGAGCCGACGCAGAGACCTAGTAGGAAGGACTCTGCCATTCAAGGGAAGCCGGTCCCTCATGATTGCTCTTCAACTGCCATGTGAAGTGCTGGTGAGTCAGTGGGTCCTCCGACGTACAGATGTATTGAAAAGCACATAGAAGGTTCTTTTGAATACCAACCTCATAGAACTAAATGGAAAAAAGTGAATATGGTGCAATTCTCCTGACATGAGATGTCAGTTGGGGGACACCTGGGACCAGCATTGCCTAAGCCAAGAAACATTGTTAAAAGAACACACTAGGCACATATGGTGCCATTCTCCTTACTTAAGAAGTCAGCTGGGAGAAATCTGGAACAAGCATTAACAAGAGTCAAAAGAGATTGAAAGATAGATTGAAAGCCAAAGCTTGGACAAGCCCTCACACATGGGATGTCAGTTTGGGGGAAATCGGTACAGGTAATAGTGGAAGTTAGCAAAAGACTGCTAGTGAGAAAGCACTGTTATAAGATACTTAAGAAGAAGGTCAATGTGAAGAGAAGCCTTTTAAGTGTATCAGGAAGCAAAACCTTTTTGGAAACCGATGCCTGGCAGGAAAGTAATTCAGGCGATCAAGAGTTTTTTGTTTGTTGTTGAAGTTGGGATATTGCTGGCCGGGGAGTAACGCAGGATATCCAATGTTTTCAGTTGATGAATTTGCTGGCAGGAGAGTGTACAGGGAAATTCAGTTTGAATTGTTATGTCGAAAAGAGACTTGATCATATTAAGCTCTTGTTTCCTGTGAACAAGACTTGCCTTTTGCCATACTTGAACCTCTATTGTTGAAAAGACATTTTTGCTGCTACCCTGAAAAGTATTAAATACTTCCCTTTGCCTTATTAAAAACACCACTGTGGAAAAGATACTTTGCTTTGCTATCCTGAGATACTAGGAGAGACGTCCTCTTTTGTAAAGCAGTCTCATGGAAAGAGCATTTGTTTTGTCATCTCAAGGAAATTGTTAGGTGAAAGGGACATTTGTAAGATCGCTAAGAAACTGGTTTTGACACAGAACATTGTGCATAGTTTGCATGATATAATCCAGGGGAAGGGAGCCAACCCTTGGACACAAGTGTTTTGGTTGAAGTTATATGTTAGAGTTGCTACACATTTCTATTAAGTTGAACTTTGAAATATTTACCTTGCCCATTTAGTTTGAATGTATTAGTGTGATGGTCAGATTGAGCTTGGACACCAGGTCATCCTACTTTTGTTTTATTTCATAGGAAGGGACACCTGTTAGGATAGGGAAAGTTAGGCATTGATCCCACCTCTTTGTGTCAACCTCTCGTTGCTGACCCCTCACATCACTTAATTTGTTGTCTAAGTCAGGCTTTCTGGGCAACGATTCCTCAGCATTGGCTGGGCTCTTGGATGCTATTGCTTCAGTATTAAACTCAAGAAAACTCCAGGAGTCAGTACTTTAAGTAAGGTAAACATTGTTAATATAAGAGTGCAGTGATCACCTTAGAGATGTCATTGTGAAAATAAACAAAAGAAATAAAATGTAGTAGTAGAGATGTAGGAAGATAAAGAATCACAAAACCTCTGATAAAGAGGTAATAAAATGTACTTAAGCCATAGTTAAGGTGACTCAGCTCAATGCAACCAAGCCCTTGAAATGCAGTGAAAACATTTAAGTTGACATGATCTTAAGGTGCCAGCTCAATGCAAAAATTGATTACTAAATTAATGAACTGGACTTCAACATTGATGCTTCACTCGCATTCACAGCACAGGTCAAGGCAACAATACACTATCAACTTAACCTCCTCAGGAATATCTAGCTCTTTGGCCACAAATGCAAGGTTGCCCTGTTCAGAGCCTTGACAGTCACCCCCTTAGAGTACTATAACAGTGCCTATGTGGGCCTCCAAAAAAAAACTATTAAAATAACTCCAATAGCTCTATAGCTATGGAGGCAGAATGAGTCTAGGTTTAAAGGATAGTTCCGGGACTTTTTTTTTATTGTCCCTACGGGTCGGCCATGTGTTTGTAAGCATAAATCGGTAGATCGTAGGAAACTTTCCTATGGACCTTACCCGACTTTTCGCCCATTATCGCACTCGAAATCAGCCTCCATTTTGTGATAATCCTATCATTCCGCCGCATCGACCTGGCTCACCTGCCTTTGCGGCACTAAATCAAATCCCCCGCCCCTGAGCCTGACATCAGCAGACGCGTACTGCCCATTTCAAGCACGTCTCGTGTCAACAATCGCTGCGCCTCAGCTATTGACGTGTTGCCATGGAAATGGCAGGACGCCTCTTTCCCCAATAAGTATAAACAGACCGTTTCACAACATACAGCAGCAGATTTTCGATTCCATTCCTCTCTCTGTGTTACTTTGAGTATTCTGTGACTCGTTTCAGTGCTCTGGTCAGCTACCTTCGCCGCTTGTAGCCCGTGTGAACACCTGTACCATCTCTGTAAATTATTTTACTATCTTTACCGCACAATGGCCACAATAATGCCGTATATGTACGAGCCCGAGTACACCGAGGAGGAACTACTGGAAAGGCAAGCACGCGAAAACGATGGGGATTCAGACGGCAGTTGGGAGGACCAGTCAACGGATGAAGAGCCTGGACCATGTCGCATGGACGGCGTCTCCACCTGGTGCACGTGCAATCGGTGCGAGCTAATGCCAACTGAGGAGGAGAACTGCTGCTGCCGTGAAAATTCCGGGTGCTTGGCCTACATTTCGGAAAGCGAGCAAAGTCTGCAGGAAGGCGAGCAAAGTCCGCAATGCATCACCGAGTGCCAGAGTTCAGGGAAGCCTGCCTCTCACGGACAGTGTTGAGGATGATGATGGTGCTTATGCACGAACTTCGTGGCACTGTTCGTCCGCGTAATCCGAGTAACGAGTAAGTATACTCTGTTTGTGATGTCAGTGATGCCACCACTATTTCATGGTCGTCTCCCACATATAAAATTACATTTACATATCATTCGAACGCATGTAAATTGGTTCCATATAGTGCATTTTCTAGATATAATTTTTTTCTAAGAAAAATGACATGTGTTACCTGAATCGACATTGATAAGAAAGTTTGGTCAGTTTAATACAGTTTGCATCTTTTTTTTTCACAGGTGGTACAGGCTGGTGGCCTATCGTTGCTTCACTTGGTGGCTTCACGGGAGGCTCGGACACCGCGTTCGGAGAGTAATACCTGCCTGTGCGGTACTTGCCATTAGACAACATTTCCCCAGTGACAGTGGACAATACCGCGGATTTTCCCTCGATGTGCTGCAACCTCAACTTTACAATGTGTAATGTTTATTATTTATGTTTAACTAAAATCTAAAATAAAGCCCAACATATATTTTAGCAATGGTTGTTTTGATTTTTTAAATGAATCTAGTGTGTCTCCGTTGAATAGCCTTCCAGTGCCTTGTCTTGTCACACCACATGTCTCCGGCCAGCATCCTCCCTCACGCTGGCCGCACACCTTCAATCCACATAACCGTTGAACCCATATATGCAGCAGTCATACATATATTATTTTGTGGGTTGGCATCAAGCGTTGGCAATAAAAAGCTGTTGGATTTTATTGATACAAAACATGGTTATAGGTAAATAATAAATATGGTTGATCATAATAAATCCTCTTTTTGGGCACCGGGTACAGAGATGACCCCCATATATTCTCCTGGGAGGGTGAGGTATTTATAAACTCACCCCCCTGCCTTCCATGTAGTAGATCCTGCAGCCATCCTCTTACATTCAGTTAGATGGCCTCTCCTTGGTGAGGCCCTGCGGCAAACGGGTCTTGTCTGCACGACCACCGCCCCGATCCACCCCCCCGCCCTATCAAAGGCAGTTCGCACCGGGGTACTTGTGCTGGCAAGTGGAGCTGTCAGGGAGCGATAAAGGCCAAGAGGTGCCAAAGACCATGTACACTTCAAAGTGGTCTATAGAGCATGGGTTGTTGTTCCCATGTCTACCTCCAGACCCCGTGTCTCCTGCCAAGCATCCCCCCTCACGCTGGACGGCCCCCTGCAATCCACATAAGTGTGTCTCCATTCACGAGTCTTCCTGTGTCTTGTCTGCACGACCACCGCCCCGATCCACCCCCCCGCCCTATCAAAGGCAGTTCGCACCGGGGTACTTGTGCTGGCAAGTGGAGCTGTCAGGGAGCGATAAAGGCCAAGAGGTGCCAAAGACCATGTACACTTCAAAGTGGTCTATAGAGCATGGGTTGTTGTTCCCATGTCTACCTCCAGACCCCGTGTCTCCTGCCAAGCATCCCCCCTCACGCTGGACGGCCCCCTGCAATCCACATAAGTGTGTCTCCATTCACGAGTCTTCCTGTGTCTTGTCTGAACGACCACCGCCCCGATCCACCCCCCGCCCTATCAAAGGCAGTTCGCACCGGGGTACTTGCGCTGCTGGCAAGTGGAGCTGTCAGGGAGCGATAAAGGCCAAGAGGTGCCAAAGACCATGTACACTTCAAAGTGGTCTATAGAGCATGGGTTTGTTGTTCCCATGTCTACCTCCAGACCCCGTGTCTCCTGCCAAGCATCCCCCCTCACGCTGGACGGCCCCCTGCAGACCGCATAATGCCACGACATATACACGTCATTCATTCACAAACACACCCCTGTTTCGAATTCTTTATAACCCACTTCATATTTCTAATGAGAACTTCTTTGCGCTTTGCTAGTCAACCCGTGAAGGTGCTGGTTATCTGCTCTTCGTCTCTGTGAACTTCCGTGACCACTTTGAGCAAACTCGTCAGTTTGCAACCTGTGAACTGCTCCCTGTTCTACGACAAGAAACTACTCTGATCCCTGCATCTAACTGTTTGTTCGTCAAGGTAAGTCCATGTACCATAATCATTTTGCGTCCAATTTTTTAATTTATATCTATTTGCTAGTAGTCATCAAATTGCATCCATGTTTTCTTTTCGTTCACGACAGTACATGCAAGGAACTAGTCACATGTTCTGAGTTTAGTCAAATTACTTTTTCTATTTTTTGAAAGTTATTGAAATACTTATCCGCATGTGAATAACGTGTATAGTTCCAAGAACCAAAACGGACCTTGCATTGAACCTTTTATGTGTCATTTAATGTTTTAACACATTGGTATTCATAGAGAATTGTTGATCTTTACTTTTCAGAACTTTCCATAATGCCTGCCTGTTCCATTGGCGGTTGCCCTTCGAAGACCCATAACAAATCTGAAGATACTATAATGCATGTTTTCCCTAAGACAATAGATCAGATAAGAGAATGGGTCCGATATTGCGGATATCCAGCCTCTGAGCTAGAAAGTAGAGTCCTTGAAGTCTTTGCGGACAAGAGGGGTGATCGATACCGCATCTGCAGCAGGCACTTTAGCCCAGACATGTACTCCACATCATTGCTAATAAAGAAGAAAACACCGCGAGCAAGGCGAAAATTGCTCTCAACCGCTATTCCCACTCTATTCGTCCACATCCCTCCACTGGTGAGTCAAGTTTACGTATTTGTCTCTCGGCCTTGCGGTAGTGTGTAGCATTAGCTAACAATAATTTCCCCATTTATGTATCCACTCAATATGAAGGCGGAAGATTCTCCATCCGTGTCGTTATTGCAGTCATCAGCCACTTCAAGCGCCTATCGGGTAATCTTACTTAGCTATTCTGACACTGACTTGTTTTAGGCATGTAAATCAATAGTTTTAATTGATCGTGTAATCATTTTACCTAATGGTACACCACAGTACTCGTCCTCTAGTCTTTGTTTTCAGTTATAATTATTGTTATCCAAAATAATGCAAGTACTGTCTTTCAGGGAGATGCTGAGGAGTCCAACGCATTGACGACAACCGTAGATGTCACTCAGATGCTCGAGGTACGTTTCCGGACAGTTCCATCGATGGAGATCATCAGATCTTGCATTCTTGTAGCGTGATTGTTACACACAATGTTTCTTTCGTTTTTAGCCATTGGTATGTCCTTCTGTCGTCGCCCTCCTATGTGTCTTCTTTTTTCAATATTGTGTTCATTACTAATGAAAGTCCTATGTTTCAGGGAGTCGATGGAGCATTAGTCCAAGAAGAAGGGGGAGCATGCAGTTACGGGTCGGCGCAACAGCTTGCAGAAGTGTGCACCGCAGTTACAGCGTCCCTTGATGTTCTTATGCATTTCGAGGTATGGATACTGACAGATCAATCATGCGAGATCAAATGACGTGATTACATCCGCTATACTTCCTTCTTTATTAACGCAAGTACTATGTTTCAGGGAGCTGACGGAGCTTCTTCAACAAGAACATCACCCCTAGTAGTTGATGCAGATCTCTGGGTGGTGACACTTCCAACGATGGAGCAAATCGAATCATATTTAGATATCCATTATTTATTTTAGACAACTGATCATTTGTGCAGGTCTATTTAGATGAGCCGTTGACGCCTGCAGAAAGTTTATGTTCTTTTAAACAAAATAGAAAACCATACTAATGCAATTACTGTGTTTCAGGGAGTTGCTGAAGCGTCATCTTCAATAATATCATCAATGGAAGTCTATGCGGAGCCCGAGGTATGGATCTTGACAGTTCAATCTAACTAGATCAACAATGCGTGAACTATTGTCGTTTGAATGTTCTACACAATGCGTTCATTCGTGTTTTGCTATTGAGATGTACGTATGGGTATTGGTCCCCAAGTACATTTTGTGTTTTCAATATTATTATACATACTAATGAAAGTTCTATGTTTCAGGGAGTCGATGGAGCCTCAGTGAGTGATGGATGTGCTTATCATGAAAATATAGTCGTTGCAGCGCGAGAGGAAGTGGAGACATGCACACACGAGTCGGAGCAACAGCGTCCTGATGTTGAATTTCTAGGCAAGAAAGTTTCAAAGAAAAGAAAGCAAAAGAAGGTTAGTGTCCTGTTCACTATATTATGTTGTCTTTCACTGTCAATAGTTCAATACTGTAAGTTGTGTTTAAACTGAACATCCCTTTTCTAATCTGTCCTCTAGTTGCGAGTGGGTGTAAGAACTAGATCTACACAGACAGTGAAGCGAACGAGAGATGTTGCTTGTCAAACCTTTTGGCAGGGACTTGAGACTGGAGATGCATCGTGCCAATGGGAAGAATATGAAGTGATTGACAACAGAGCTATACCACCACCAGCCATTGATAGTGAATGTCCTCCTGGTAGTTTGGATGCAGTCGGAGATCAATTCACAGAATCCACACCCGCAAAAAATAAGAGCGCGCGAAAGTTGAAGACATTGTTTTTTTCTCCCATCTCCGGACAAGGAACAGATGTTGCAATGGAAGAGAATGAAGTGGACGACAATGAAACACCATCAATATCACTCAGCATAGCGGAAGACGATATCAGAGATTGTACCTTTCATGCGAGTGACATGTCCTCAACGTTACAGGCCGAACCAGCTGGGATGCAGAGTGACAGTATAAGGAAAGAGGCCAAATTCATTGTATTCGATAGCTGTTTGATGGATATTATTATGATGATGAAATGTGGGCATTGGGTTGGTGGGGAAGTATGTGGGGAGCCATTGATTAATGTGACTCGTGCAATTCGAGGCACTAACCTTAAAATACATGCCACCTGTACACAATATCATCCGTTCGCATGGTCTGCACAACCCATGCTGGGGCAACTGCCAGCAGGCAATCTACTTTGTGCAGCGGCCGCACTTTTTAGTGGTTCAAGTTTTAAAAAGTTACAGTATTTCTTTCAGTTTGTGGGAATCCATTTCATTGCGAAAAGTCAGTTCTACAAATACCAAACCGATTATCTATTTCCAGCCATCAGCGAAGCTTGGAGAATGGAAAAAATGTCAATGGAAAGTACATTCGCGGGCAAACGCTTCAGGCTAGCCGGTGATGGACAGTGCGACAGCCCAGGATTTTCAGCCAAGTACTGCACCTACCACTTTCAGGACATGGAAAGTAAGAAAATTGTGAGTTCGGTGGTCGTGCAGGTGTCACAAAGTACATCCTCAGTGGCCATGGAGAAAGTTGGCTTTGTAGCATCATTGCAAGAACTACAATCGCGGGGAATGGTGATCGACCTGATAGCCACGGACAGACACGTTTCAATTGCCAAGACAATGAGAGAAGAGTACAAAAATATAAATCACCAATTTGACGTATGGCATCTTGCAAAAACAATCAATAAAAAATTGTCGGCTGCAGGAAAAAAAAAAGATATGCAAGGTATTTCACAGTGGTCCAAGTCAATCAGCAACCATCTTTGGTGGAGCTCAAAAACATGTGAAGGGTCGTTGGAAATTCTACTGGAAAAATGGCGGTCAGTAATGTTGCACTGTAGCAACGTACATCGATGGTCGACAAATGAGCATTTCCACAAATGTGAACATGGCCATTTGTCCACAGAGGAGGCACGGAAGAAGAAGTGGTTGATTCCTTCATCACCCACTCACAAGGCCATTGAAAAGATTGTATTTGATAAAACTATAACAAGAGATTTGAGGGGACTCACGGAATTCTGCCACACAGGAGATTTGGAGGTGTTCCACAATATGTGCCTAAAGTACAGGCCCAAAAGATTGCATTTTGGCATGGAAGGCATGATAAATCGGACTCTTCTAGCGGTCTTGGCACATAACCATAATGTTGGCCGTCAACAAAGTAGGACGACCGGAACTTTAGGGACGCTTCGCTACAATAAGGCCTTCACTAAAAGAAGTAAACAATGGGTGATCAAACCAGTGTTTGAGGATATGCAATATGAGTTTATTGAGAGACTTATCGTAGATGTCCTCGATAGGCACATACATGGAGTGGTGAACGAACCTATGCAGGGGACAACTGCATTGCCACCCAACATTGCCTCTGTTCCATGTCCACCTAAAGCAGAGCTCATTGAGAAATACACATCACGGTTTAAATGATTGTAATTTGATTGTCTGTTCTCTCGAGTCTCCTCATGTTGCAGGCCCATTGCAATTAAACCAAACAGTAATATAAATCATTTTTACAAAAATTATAGAATGTTTCCGTATTACAAACACATGGCCGACCCATAGGGACAATAAAAAAAAAGGCACGCAGACAAGATGCCCTTACACTAACTGGAGCTAACTAGAAATGTGTGCTCGCTCAAAGTGAAGGTCAGCTGCTTTGATGTTTTGCTCGGGTGGCGGAACGGCCCACGACCCAGTATAAGGTTCTATTGTGATTTGACCTTGACAGGCCGGGACCATCCTGAAAGACTAAGAAAAGATAATGAATAAAATTTCAGAAACGAAACGATGAGCCACGTTCATTAGAAGAAGTAACGTCGGCAAAGAAGGAGTGGTGTTTCGGGTCTGCCCTACACAGAGACACAATGGAAAATGCAAATATAATGTAAGTAACTTTTGATGAGTTTATACCGCAATTTCATTACTATACAGTGGCTTTAAAGACGGGTTCAGTTGTACTTGTTCGTTCTATGTGGCATATTGTTTTCTACCGCGCACTATCTTGAGGAGAAACATCTGCTTTTACTGAAGCACCTCAAAACCTTCCTCTTTGCTTCTGCTTTCTCTCTCCCTCTCCCCTGCTACAACTGGTCCACTGTCTGCGACCTCGGTCCTGGGCCCTTCCACTCTCCACCTGCACTGCCTCCCTGTCAACCCCTGCACTGGGGGACTGTCTCAGTATCCTACAGCCCCCCCTTCCCAGCACTTGTTCTGCACTTACCTTGCACTTGCCACCAGCTGGCCCTATTTATTTATTATTTTATGCTACTTACCTTGTACTCCACTCCCCCCCCCTCCCTGCCTCGCCACGCCTTTAAACACTTGTGTACACCCAGTAGCGCTGTCCTCGCTATGATTTTAATAAGGATCTGATGGTGAGACTAATTTCATTTTTTATGTTTTTAGGTACATCATTCACTACTGTCTGTGTCACGAGTACCGGACACCGGCGGACGGCTTCTACAGCCGCCAGTTGCTTCTCCGCGTGAACAACGTTACCACCCTGACCATTTTATGGGACGATCGCCAAGTACAAGTATGCCCTTACGCGGTACTAACGGTTAGATGCAACATACCTACCGTTGTGGTGGCCTAGTGCCTCGTTGTTGGAACAGCCATGCGATTATCAGTGCGACCGAAGAGCTTATTTTTATCGTAAACCAACACCCTGTGTACTGCACACGAACATCGCTTCCCTCAAGACGAACTAATTTGGATCGAGAGCAAAGAAAAATGCAAATCGCTGAATATTCTCTAAACATTTGATGTCCAATAAACGTACTTTGCCAAATGTACAATCTTGCCGTTTGCTTTTAAACCACGGTTTCACATTCCGAATTGTGGCGCTGTATTGTGAGATGCTCTAAGACCCTGTGTACAGCAAAGGACCATCGCGTTCCTCAATACGAACTTTTTGGAACATGAGCAAATAAAAATGCAAATCGCTGAATATTCTCTAAACATTTGATGTCAAATAAATGTACTTTACCACATTTACAATCTTGCGGTTTGATTTCAAAGTACAGTTTCATATTCCGAATTGTGGTGCGCTGTATTGTGAGCTGATCTGTGTTGATTTCCGGGGTCTGTGTGGAGTCGCGTAGAAGACGCCTGGGCGCGTTTGCCTACGCAGCTCAGTCACGTCACGGATAGAGACGGGGAATATGAATGTTTTGATAAAGTCTGTTTCAGGGGCGGGGGATTTGATTTAGTGCCGCAAAGGCAGGTGAGCCAGGTCGATGCGGCGG
Organism: Ambystoma mexicanum; assembly: GCF_040938575.1. NCBI lineage: Eukaryota > Metazoa > Chordata > Amphibia > Caudata > Ambystomatidae > Ambystoma > Ambystoma mexicanum. The sequence continues at coordinate 1,295,903,925 of NC_090929.1, forward strand.
AATGATAGGATTATCACAAAATGGAGGCTGATTTCGAGTGCGATAATGGGCGAAAAGTCGGGTAAGGTCCATAGGAAAGTTTCCTACGATCTACCGATTTATGCTTACAAACACATGGCCGACCCGTAGGGACAATAAAAAAAAAGTCCCGGAACTATCCTTTAAGTAGTATGACAGATCCAGGGAATGTGTCCCTTTCCCCCAAGGGGAGACAACCCCTTTGGACGAGTCAGGTGAGCGTTTTATGCAACATCCTCTCAACAAGACAGTGCAATCAGAATCAACTTGGTGGTGACCTCCCACCCCATCTGGGGATAAGACTGCCAAAGCAGTTATTTCCTTTCACCTGCCCTCACTGCAAAGTCCAAAGCATTTCTTTGGGTGTATGAGAATTGAGCAGGGTAGCAATGTGCAGAACCCTTCTTGGATGGATGGCCTGGTCTCTGACCTACCCCAATTACAGCCCCATGGTGAAATTGAGAACCAATGGGATGTCTCCCTCCGGTCCCAGGAGGGTATAGAATGCAACAGCAGAAAAGAGAAGGAAAGCCTAGCCGACCTTTGAGAGACACCTGCTTGCACTGCTGTACAAAGGACAAAGTCCTGCCACCTCAGCAGGAGCAGAACGGTGGAGTCATGCAGTCGTTAGAGGTGGCTGGGACCTGAAGCAGCCCACGGATTGCTGCCTCCTCACGGGCAGTGGTGATTCCGGTGAGCTTGGAACTACCAGAAGAGGAAACTACTTACCGAAACAGAAGATGTACTGGTGACCTACTCCTTCTAGACCGGAGGAAATAATTGAGGCAAAGCAGCCAACCATGCAGGCCAGAGTCAAGATGAGGAAGCGGGTCCACATGTGTGTGAGAGACTGCCTCCACAACCGAAGCATGCCACTGGAGTGAAGGTACGTGGCATTGCAAGGAAAGCGGGTAGAGGGCGGTGAAGCTGACCCATAGCCCATACCGAGCTGACAATCATAAGACCCTACAAGCCAGTAAGCGAAAGTGACAAAGAAACCATAACCAAAGTGAGACCAAGCAGGCATATAACCCACACAGGGCTGACATTTACCAGACCCTAGAACGGAGAAAGAAAAGAAACAGAGAAACTGCAATCAAAGCGAGGCCCAGCATGCCCATAACCCACACAGGGTTGACATTAATAAGACCCCAGGGTTGGCAAAACTTCCAGAGAAACTATGACCAAAGCCGGGCCAACCAGGCCCATAACCCGCACAGAGTTCATAACCAGAAGACCCTAGGCCGGGGTAACAGCTGTAAGAGCGACAGCAACCAAAGTGTGGCAAAGCAAGCACATATCCCATCCGGGGCTAATAATCGGAAGAACCCAGGAGTGGTTGAAAGAAACTACGACCTTAGACAGAACATAAGTCTGACTGAGCAAGCCCCTGGCATGTTCGAGCCAGAAAATAAAAATATCTAAATAGGAACAAGGAGAAAGTGGTGTTTGTTAAACACCAAGAGGCACAAATCAGAGGACCTTATTAGGAGGGCATAAAACAACAACTGTTTGGGCTAACTGATGAAGTCGTTTGTGTCAAAGGAACACTAAGAGCCATTTTTGTTGGTGTTATTTGTCCACCAGAGCCACAAGGTGAAAGCTGGAACGATTTCTTGTTGGAATGAACTTTTGTGTCTTTTTAACCGCTGCAAGTGCAGTAACTATAGTATTTCTGTGGTCGGTCCGATTATGCAGTAATCACAATATACTTGTACTCAGCCATCACCAACTACTTGAGCATGAGGTTCTTGTCACCCGTGCTCATATTTTGTATGGTCTGTGCTGTCCTGGTACAGATCATTTATGTGCTTTTCAGTGGCAATCCAAGAGATGTTCACTCGACTTCCAGGCATCTTTCACCAGATTTGATGACTTCTGTGAGGTGCTCTAATTTAGTGGTCCCACGTGAGCTATAACTTTCTTGTAGCTATACATGACATTTGCATGGATTAAGTACCAAGTAGAGCAGATCCTAAGAGTCTTGTTTCCTGCGACATTTAGGTGTACAGTTTGTGGCATTAAAAACATATATTTGTGTTTACAGGACAAAAGTCTGCCTTGTTAATAGCGAAGAGTACTGCTGAACAAAGTCCAGGTCAGTAGAACATCCAATGACAGTTAGCCCATGCAAATCGGCTCAGCATCAGCACTATGGATCTCATTGTAAGTTTGGTGGTGCAGGAAAAAAGTGGCAGTAATACAGTTACCGCCACATTTTGCGCACTGCCAAATTAGAATTTCTGGCGGATTTACTGCCGGCAGAATTCTACATGGTAAATCTGCCAATTTTCATATAAAAACTGTCGGATTGACCTCCAGCTTGTTGCTGAAGGTAAATCCTCCACTTTACCTCCAGAAATTACTGGATATAGAGGGCAGTAATTCTGCTGGTGATTAATCTGCCAAAAAATCCCTATGGAGTCCTATGGACTCCAAAAATGAGGAGTTACCACCACTTGCAATCCCCTGGTAACCTGAGTGGTCCAAGTGACTGTAACAGTAATTGAGTTTGGTGCTAATTCGCCGGAATTGCTGCCAAATTATCACCAAACTCGTGATGAGTCCCATGTCCCCAGTTTAATCAAGATAGACAGCGATGGAGGGCAGAAGGCCTGTGCATAATCTATGAATAATCTCTTGGCTGTAGTACATTGTATTGGATGGGTAATCACATTTTAAACCCAGACCATGCAAGGTATCAAAGGCCAACTCCTCATTTCTGGACCAGTGGCAAAGCACCCAATTCCCCAACTGATGGCCATCATAACGCTTTCCAAAATGATTTCCTTAGACCTCATAAAGACCACACATTTCCCAGTGGAATTGAATTCATCTTTGTTATGATTACACAATTCTTATGTAAATTGGGCCTCTTGTACCTTGTTACTCGGCATCGGATATTGCGTGAAAGTCTGTGTGAAATCAAAGATCTCGGACCCAATGGAAAGATATACTTTTAGAAGGCATCCATCTACCAGCCAAGTCCATATCCAATCTAGAATTGGTTCCACTGAAATGTCAGGTTTATCAAATTGTATTGAAATATTATCAAGAGAGATTTCTCCACATAGGAAAGAAAATTAAGTCATTCAGCTGGTTCCTGATGCACCTGTCCTTTTTGAAGGATGTTTATTCTCTCAAAGGTGGAGAATGAAGCACTCAAGGAGAATCTGGGGTTCAAACCTTTGGTGTGGGACCAAGCCTGATTTACATATTGTCCTTCCACTCTCTGTAATGGCTTGGCAGGATGAAGAACGATGATCTGGAGGGTTAGACCAGAGTAATTTAGGGAAGTTATGATGAATTCTAAACCTTCGAGCGATAACCTCTTTTGTTATGCTTTAGTCATCCCGAGTGGGACACGTATGCCCAGACCCGGGTGCCGAGCCTGCTGAGCCTAGAGACCCAAGCTACACCTCACTGATGATGCACAATGTGGCAGAAACAAGTCTAGGGTTGCTTGTGGTCTCGTTGAGAAGGAATGTGACCAATCAGTTAGGGCTGGACAGCCCTGTTTGGGGTGTGACCAAGCATGATTTGCATATGGTCTTTCCCTTTTCTGTAATGTCTTGAAAAGCAGAAAAACAGTGGTCAGGGGGGTTGCCCAGAGTAATTGGCAAAATAGGTTAAGAATAATTCTAAACTTTCCAGCCATCACCTCTTAACAGTGACACTGAACAGTGAAGGCCGCGACAGGCTGAAACTGCTTTTACCCTACCTGCGTCTTTTCTGTGCAGATGCAAGATGGCAGCCTGCCTTCCAAAAGTTTTAGGACACAGATTGAGGATTGCCATGGGTGGGGCCATTGAGGTGGCATTTGAAACTGTGCACCTATTCAAACAGATCAATCCCCCAAAAGTTCCCCCAAAAATAGACACATTAGAACTGAATGAATGGTAGGCGGGCCCCAGGGCCTGGGCTAGGGCCCTATATATATATATATATATATATATATATATATATATATATATATAGTAAAGGCCTCAAAAGGAGATTGTGGATATCTGGACAGAGCCGAGATGTGGAGAAGGAGCATGTTGGAGAAAAGAGGAGTGGAAATGAGTATACTTGTTTGGAAGAGGCTGGAGAGGAGGAAGCTGATTTGGAAGAGGCTGGAAAAGAGGAGTAGGAAGCAAAGGTATCTTGGATGAGAAGAGATGATAAGGAGAACAGGAGGGAGACATTGAGAACAGAGGAAGGTGGATGTGCAGACATACAGGAGTGTGGAGGAATGTATTTTGGAGGTGGTGGTTAACAAACAGGAGGAGGTGAGAGAACAGCAGAGGCAGGTGGTGAGAGAACAGGCGTTCCTGATGAGGTAAAAAAAAGGAGGTGCTGAGAGAATGACCGGAAGGTGTGGTTATAGACCAGGGAAAAGTTGTGAAAAGGAAAACGAAAGAATGGGGGATATCACCTGGAGGAGGAGGTGACAGAGCAAGAGGTGTGTATGGTAATATAAGTATGGAGAGAAAGAGAATGAGAAGGTTGGTATGCTGAGATGGAGAAGGAGAATACCCCAGGTTTGGAACATGCTTGGCGGACCGAGTTTTGGAACGGAGGAAGTACAAGCATGTAGTAAATAGATGAGGAGGCAGCCAGATTTCAGACTAGGGATCAGTACAGTTTTGGGGTACACCGAGTAACAAAGTGGAATTCCCAACTAACACGCTTGTTACGAAGATGCAAAGAGAAGTCAGAAGGGGGAGTTGGGTGTTAGCAACACGATCCCCAGATCATAACAAGAAGAAGGTCTCACCTCCCCAGCTTATCAACCAAAGACCCACAGGAGGCCATGGGCCTTCAACATGTGGGATGAAGCCTCATTGTTGTGATTTCTTGGATTTGGATGACTGAGTATGGTGACGAAGTACAGTGAAAACATACACACCGTAGACTGTGAGTAACTCAAATCTCCACAAGGATTGCTTGGAGTTGACCTGGAATGTTCACACTATTGAAAGCCAGGAAAATGTTTGGATCTGAAAGAGTAGTGCTTTCGTATGGGGCTGGTTTGCGAAATATGCAGCAGCAAAGCTATGCTGACCATGCTACATACTGACCTTTCTCACCAGTATGTTATTTTGTCCTATCCGGTGCAAAGTAAAAAAACTAATAAAAGCCCTTGGAACCCTAAGAATTGTGTCTTGCTAATGTATGTTCCCTTTCTTCTTCCCGACAATGTATAGCACACTATATCACATTCAAACTATTCTTAATCACTCAATAAAAACAATTATGGATTGCTCACCTCTGCGGAACAAACAATCTGCCAATACAAACATTCTCTGCCCTACAAAGTTCAACAAAGCCCAATGCAGAACAAAAATGTAAGCGCTCATCACAGGACCTGTGTGTCATGTCTGTGAGTGCACAAATTTCTGCAATATGAAAGCTGTGCTGCATCATATTAATACATTGGAGTTCCTCAGTCATCAAGAAGAAATTGGATCAGCGTTCCTTATTGTGCGTAAACTCACTGAGATATTGGGAAAATCGCAGTTTATCAGAAAAAAACCTGCCAAAATTAGTGATGGATGGATGAGAAGAGTAGGCCTCATTCAAACAAGGAATGAGCAACTGTTAGGATTCAGCGGACTCATTCGCTGTGTTTACCTGTGAATGGGAGGCATGGTATCACAAGTATGACACTGATACAAAAGGTATAATTTGTAAAACCTTTACTAAATTTTTGGGGTTTGCAAAAACTCCTACTTTGCCCTATAGCTAGATTGTGAGTAGTCTCAACCATTAAATAATAAATAAAACAGTTCTAGTTGAGTCAGTCAAATCAAAATGGCCTACACTAACAAAATCTAATGCCTGCCCTATCTCTTGTACACAAAGTCTGTAAAGGAGAATATGCATGAAAAGGAAATTCAGTGTTTGAATATAAAGACTAAATGAGACTGAGTCAGCACTCCTCCCCACGTTGGACAGCACAGAGTAAGGCTGTCCCCATAGACAGGATGACACACTCTGGCTCAGGGTAGTTTGATGTCATAAGCACAAAAGTTCTACATTCCCCTTTTGACTTGCCCCTTTTCCTGGGGTTTACTTTTGATCCCTTTGCTTATCAGAACTGGTGCTCTGAAACACTTGTGTATGAGCATGATATAAAGAAAACATCAATTCAATTCAATTCAATTATAGTTCATTCACTTTATCACAGTATAACAAAAACATTTCACCTTTCACATAGACTTTCGAATGGGATACTTCCTTTCACCGGACTAGTCCGCTACTCAGTATCGCTGGTTTCACAGCTATCAGTAATTCCAAGTTTACCACAGGTCTGCCTTTCTTCGCGTGTCACCCACACACGTGCAGCCTTCAATTGCGCGATATACTCTTGCAACTTCAATCTTTGCTTAACGCACACCTCTCTTTCATGTCGCTCGCCAACTCACTGGCTGTGTGCATTTCTTTCTGGTCTTTGCAGTTTTAATTCACGAGTCAAGGTTAATACCACAGGCTGGGCCTTGCCTTTCCAACTCTGCCGTTCACCCGATAGGGTCACTGGCGTCCTTGAAACAACATGCAGTCTTCTTGTCTGGGATACAGCCTTCTACACATGTCTTTAACAGCCTTTTGGAGGCAACAACCTTCTGCAGGGAACTCCTGCGGTCCTCTATCCTTTGCTCTCGTCCCTCTGACCGTCGCTCTGCTCCAGTCGATTTGCCTTCATCCCATGAAGTTCTGCTCTTGCTCATGAGTGTGTCTCTATGTTCTACCATTTATCCGTGTGGTTTGAGCTCAGATGTATGCACTTAAAGTCAAGTGCCTGACTTTACCTGACCCAATTAGCAGGGCATGTCCACTGAGATATGTAAGGGTTAGTCTTTCCACTCTGTCGCCCTCTTCCTTGGCTCAGTGTTTGTGTGAAAAAGGGTGAGGGAAGTTGAGATATTGGAGAACCCTATAAAATCGGATGGGTCATTTGTACAAGAAAGGGCGGAATACCGTGTCTCACCATCAGTCCCCTTGCCTCCACTCCCCGAAGACCCTTCACCCAGGTGATCCTCCCGCACTGGTCCACCCCCAGGGTCTGGATCCAAAGGCGATGGCCGTGCCCTGGCCACCTGAAAGATCCCCGGGGACCAGTAGGTGAGACACCCCTAGGTTTTCTCACACCTGGAGCTGCGCAATTTCCATGCTTGACTTGTGGAGTCTTTGGTGTTTGCGTATATCTTACTGGATACCTTGGTGCCTGGGGGACTCCTGACTCGTCTAGTGAAGCCGTCACGGGTTCCCCGTCCATTGCAGATGCAACAGGCTTGGCGTGACACATTGGGTCATGACATTCAAGGTCCTTTCCTCTAATTTTGGGTTTTCTCACGCAGCTCGTTTTCATGAGGATATAAAAGCTGAGAAGTATCCCTGCACTAGCATTCTCAGAATGGTCATATTTTACGTCATCACAGAACTGTGCATCCAGTTTCCTGTGCTTTCTTTTCTTAGGTTATAGTAGGTATTTAGGTCAGTATTCTGGATCATTTACTGGAGTTCTTTGATGCATGCCAGGATCTACTATTTACTTGGTAAGATATATTGTTTTTTTCCTTTTGTTCAGTATATGCCCTGATGTGAAAGGAAAATGATATAACTATCTTCATTCTGTCTCCAATACAGCTCCTGTTATTCTTACTCCATTAGTTCCAGAGGCATTGTGTCTAGTAGCACTCCTGACTGGAAGAATTTGTCTCATAGGCTGTGACTTAGCCTGCGGGACCTATTCAACTTGGGAGCTGGAGCTCAGCGACCTGCGCCTCAGAGAGATCCTGGGTACCATCAAGCCGTGTCTGACAGATTGCAAGAACCCATATTTTCCTGATGAGTTATGGGCGCTGTGCTCAAAGACTTAGCCATTGCAGTATAGAAACTGCAGGTTGAAGTAGCTAAGTCACGCCACGAGAAGGCAGTTCTTTTTCAGTCTTTGATGAGTCTCCAAGACACAGTAGAACAGATAGCTACAAAATCAGTCCTGAGAGAACCTTGCGGGGTACAGGTTTAGGCACACCTTCTTGATCCGATACTAAGGCGATCATTACCCCTGTCACCTTGCAGGCACCGGGAGCTGCCCTGAGTATTCCTTCTCCTGTTATGCCTCCTACATACGGAGATAACCCCAAAGAATTTGGGTCCTTCGAACCCTTTGTAGGATTCATTATCTCAATTAACCACAGCTATATGCCTCTGATCAGGCCAAGATCTTTTTTATATTGTTTAACCTCCCTATGTAGATGGAAATAGCCCTCTCTTAAATTATTATGATGGATTCTTGGAAGCTTTCCAAACTATGTTTTACCATCAGTATATGGTCCATTCGGTTCATAATGAATAAGTGGATGTTAGGCAGGGTACTCGCGACCTCCTTTGCTATTTTTCCCATTTTAAGGCGTCAGTCACCCGGACAACATGGCCTGAAGATGCTCAAATTACCATCTTCTGCAAGGGCCTTAAAGAGGATCTGAAAGACACTCTCATTCAAGTACTCAAGCCCCCTAACACCATTTCTGATTGTATTTTCTTAGTGATTCAAGTAGACCAGAGGGCCTTGGAAGTAAGGGAGAATGGAGAAGACTGGAGTTTCATAGAAAAACACCCCCCAGGTGGGAAATAAATGCCTCTTTCACGGAACCAGAACCCAGGAAGTTAGTTAGCACTAGGGGACCCATTTCACTAGAGGAAAGAGAAAGGTGTAGGTCTTTCAATCTTTGTTTTTATTGTAGAGACCCAAAGCGGTATCCTGTGGTTTCCATGAAGCAAATTACTTCGATGGATTTTACTCTGTGGAAATTACTTAGAAAGCACTTCGAAATGGAGATATGCTCGTGGGGTAAGGGATAAAAGTGGGATGGGGTGAAAGTGGCTGGCAGGGGTGGTGAGGTAGGGGACCCCCCCATAAAAAAAACATTTCAAAGTGTTCTTTTCAAAATAATTTCAACAAAGTAAATTGCATTGAAGTAATTTACTTAGTTGAAATTATATAGAACCCCTCAAGCATCCAGTATGGGAATTCCCTAGGCGGCTTCCTCAACCTCCTGGAAACCCTAGAGCTCGTCCCCTTTAGGAAATCTTGGGGCGAGACAACTTTTTTCTGATTCCCCAGGAATTGTGCCCAACCATGCCCAGTCATACCACACATATATTTTCCTTGGTCGATCTTTGCATTGATTCACGTGAATGGGAGGGGTTGTTGTCCCTTACAGACAGTGTGGTGACAGTGAACTTGTGGACCGTGCCTTTGCTCATAAACAGGAATTCCCATTAACACTTAAATCCAGAACAGAACCCATACTGTCAGTGGACGTTTCACCCTTATTTTAGGCCCAATATCATTGCACACCAAAAATATGACCATGACATATGCCCACTTTCACAGGGAAGCCTTTGAATCCGATGCTATCACAGCACCACAGTTCTATATCCTTCTTAGCACTCATTGGTTCAAATTCCATAATTCCGCCATCGGTTGGAGGAACCAAAAGCTCATGTTTCAGGACTCCCAATATCCTAGCTCCTGCTTGCAAAACTGTTCTTCCGTATACACTTCACACCAATCCACAAGTGTTCCTGCCATTTTGTCCCCTTCTCTACAGCAAGTCTCTGTCACGCTAAAGCAAATACCTTCAGAATACCGAGATTACGCTGATCTATTTGACTCCTCCCTCATCGCAACTATGATTGTCGCATAGAGTTGGTTCCTAAAACTAAGATACCATAAGGAAGGATATATGCCTTGTCCGAAAAGGGAGAAGTTGAGACTCAAGGAGTATATTGATGAAAATCTATGGAAAGGAATCATTATACACTCTACATCCCCCGCCGGAGCCCCCAGATTCTTATTCCAAAAAAGGGATGAGGATGAGCTCTGGCCATGCATTGACGAAACCTCAAGTAACGAAAAGTAACGGTTCCTTGTTGAAAAGGTCAAGGGCACTTCTTTCCTTACATTCCCCTTCTGTTTTGCGTTCTTTCTCCTCGTGTTAATTCACCATCTTGGAACTGCTGTTTCCTCGTTTGCTTTGCATCGCTCAGGGTGTGCTCTCATAATCCGCCTTTTATCCGTGTGGGGAAGTATAATGTTAAGTTATAGTGGAAATATGAGACACTTGTTTGTGAGGGGCATCATGGTGTCACTTGGCAAGATTACTCAAAGATTAAAAAAATCTAGAATTCATCTGTCCCCAAGGGTATGCAATGACAGGGTCGCTTGGAGCGTCACATGGAATGTGAAGGGACTGAACTGTCCATCTAAATGTCGTAAGGTCCTGTTATATTTGCAGCAACATCAGATGGGAATTGCATTCTTACAAGAGACGCATCTAACACCGGAGATAGAGTCGAAATTTGGGAAAAGCTAGGGTTGTCACCGATACTTCTCCTCTTATTCCTCATAGACAAGAGAGGTGTGCATTCTCATTCATAATTCCATCGGTTCCGCCAGACCACTACAGTTAAGGTTCGGGAAGGGCGGGTCCTTGTGGCGCAGGGAACTATACAAGGCAAACGATACACGCTGGTCAACTACTGTGGCCCAAACCAGGACAATATAGAGGCGCTTGAGTGGATTGATCTTTACCTGGGGACCCTTACACCCGGGGAGATTATTTGGGCCGGGGATTTCATTGCGGTCATGAATCCGACATGGGACCGCACGGGGGCACTCATTGCTCGGAACCCAAGGGAACTGGCAAATTACAGGGCATGTGCGTAACTTGGGAGATTGAGGATATATGGAGAATCAGAAACCAAGGGATACGACAGTACACGCACCATTCCTCTGTGTTAGGAAAGATTTCGTAATTGTGGGTAATTTTTCCTTCCATGTGGCAACCCCTAAACTTTTTGCTGTTGTTTTTCACCATGATCTAGACTTTGCCAGAGAAGTGCAGCCTTCTGCCACACTCCTCTGGGGTTTCGCTCCATTCTTACGGGGAAACTGACATGCCCTTAAAACAGTCAGTACCGGGAAACGCTGTTTTCCGTAGTTTCTTTTATCATGTTGCTGCTTTCGTGCAACATGTCACAAGAGGGCACTGTAAGTTAAGTTACTGCTCTCTTGGGTCTCTAGCCTTCTACAGGCCCTAGATACTTTTTTTGGATTGTTACTGATCGGTGCAAGTGAATCACGGACGGGAATGGTGGCAGCGATCGTTTCTTGTGTTTTGAGCTCCTTTTGGCGTTTTAAGCGCGTTTCTCGTGCTTAGCCCAAAATGGTGGCCTGGCTCCCAAAATGGCCAGACCACGAGGCTCCTTTGTCCTGACCGCTGACCGTCTTGCTCCCTTCACCTTCCCCGGGTCGAGCCGACCCGGTGCCTTCCTTATTTGGGCATGTACTTTCCCGCGAAACACGGATGCTTTTGCGGGCTTCTACAGGCCTTGTGTGTGCCTCCAGGATGTGGGCTGGGATGTCTGGTCCCAATACACATCCTGGGTGCCAGAGAGTCTAGGGTGGTGTGAATGCCTGGGACCACCGTGGTCCGTGATAGGTCCACGTATGGTGTGAGTGTTGATGAGCGGATCTCCCATTGGGTCCCCTCCGTTTTGGCGCGAAGGGAACCGTGGATAAGAGGGGGCTGGAAACGCCACTACCATGTCGATGTCCTGAGTTCTCACGAACGAAGGAATACAGGAGCCAAGTATCCTGCAACCACGAGGCTGAACCGAGGAATAGCTGGTGACCCGCTGAAGGACTGCTCCTCTGAACTGCTGTCGCCTTGTGAATCCCTTTTTACCTCTGATCGAACCAGAAGGCCTGTACTGGTACTTCGACCCTTGGAATAGCGGGGACAGCTATTCTCGGCATCTTCACCATCTCCTGATCGTAAGCCTTCGGAAGTGTCTCTGGGCCATCCAGCAGACTGACCAGCCTACACAGGAGTCTTGCTCTGTAACCGCTGCCAGGTTGTGTTGTATTTCTAGTCCTTGTCACTCTCACATGATTCGTACACTTGGCGTTCCCAGGTCTGAAGTGAGTAGTGTACATTTGGCTGAGATACACACGGCCGCTCTGTTGCCTTGCTGTGGTAACAAACTGTGCGGGTTCACTTCGTTGGGGACATCTTTAACTCAACTCTGCTGCTGCAGAATCTACACGACGACGAGACGTCCCCTGCTCTCCTGAACCTGCCAGCGACTGAAACTGACGCGGAGAAGCCTGGGTCTGCTTGCAACGGGGACCGGTGAGTGGCATAGCTAGGAACTGGTCGCCCTCCTGCAGGAGCCCATAGCTTTTCCCCGCTGTGTCAAAACAGCACGCCTTTCCGTACTCGCGCTCTGCTTCTGCCCACAGTGGAGGCTGCGCTTGAGTCTCGGAACTCTGTTCTTCTTCATTTGTGCACTAAACTGAACTGCCTGATTCCCTCAAAGAGACTCCCCTTTTTGCCCGTTGGCACCAGCGTGTGCAGGTACTTTTGAGCACAAGGCTCCACTCTTCGTAGGGCTCGGACTTCCTTTTAGTTATGTGCCTCTGAAGGCGGACTGGGTCTAAGCATTATTTCGCACTGCCTGTTTTCCTTCTCTTTTAGGTGGACTACACATTTCGTGCATCTAACGCTTTAGACTTGTTTGTATTTGTATATATATTGTATTGGTATGGTATGTGTTGGTTTACTAGAGTTGTATTGTGATTTCTCGCTACGGTCATTGTTTTAAAGGCCTTTGAATAAATGTGTATATATTTTTAATATAACACCTGTTTGGAGTAGTTTGTAAGTGTCCTTGCTTTGTGTGCTCATTGCGGGCTTTCAGTCACCCTCACCCCTCTTGAGACCTAGTCTTGACCGCCACGATCGCTACCCTGATTGGTCTGGCTTGTCCAGAGGTTACCCTGTTCCAAGTAATTAGGTTGGCCTTCTGAACTTCTGCGCCGCCAGGACAGAGTTCAGAAATCCGTCTTAACAAATTGGTGTACAGCGGTGGGATACGACTGAAGGTATCCAGGGTTGCGCACGAACTAAGGCATTTCAAGTTATTCCTACCAGGACACGTAGTGAATTGTTATAGTATAACTTTAAATAGGCCATAGTCCTATCTAACAGTATGGAAACAAATACCTTGTTAACTTTAAATGCTTTCAAATCAGAAACATTGAAAAAGATGTGTGCGGAGAGAGGTGTTTCCTCTCAAGGCACGAAATTGGATATGATCCAAAGAATCGTGGCGTGGCAAGAAGCGCAGCTTGACGCTATAACTTCTGAGGACAGTGCGGAAGGAGGTGGGGCTGCTCTCACTGGTAGAACCAACGGTTCTGCCGCTGCACTGATCCACCGCGATCACGAGGAAAGGGAGGATGAGATGTCCAATGTTTCCTCTGCCAGTGCTGATGGGGAGGCTATGCTTGAATTCAAGAAGCAAGAGCTGCGGTTTAGGCAGAAGGAGCTTGAGTTCAGCATAGCCAAACTAAAAATCGAACAGGCAGAAAAACAGAAAGACAGGGATCACCAGTTGGAACTGGCCAAGCTTCAGGTACCAAATGGGTCGAAGGGTCCTGGACATGGGTCTGGGGCCTCCTCTCATCCACGGTTTCCGAAAGATCTGCTCAGTGTGTATGAGGAAAGGAATGACATTATGGACTGGCTGAATGCGTTTGAGTATGCATGTGAAGTTCAACAAGTTGACAATGCTGATAAGATTGCCTGGTTACTCAGCAGACTGCCCCATTCTGGCTGTAGTGCCATTATGGAAATGTCGAAGGCTGAGCGAGCTGATTTCGCAATGTTAAAGCAAACTCTCATTTTAAAGTTTGGAAAGACTCCGGCCCAATATTTAAAACAATTCCGAGAGTACAAGAAAAAAGAAGGTGGTACTTGGGTATCTTATGTAACCAAATCCTTAAAAAACTTGACTGGCTGGGTCGAAGGTTATAAGGTTTCTACCTTTGAAGGCTTGATAAATCTTGTCATGCTGGAACACATTTTTGCATCTTCTTCCCCGGAGCTTAAGCAGCATTTGGCCGATTCGAAGGAGATAGATCCTAAGAAGCTGGCCATAGCAGCCGACTTATGGGTGTCACATCGAGTGTCCCATAAGGACAAAACTCATCCTGGTAAGCAGGAGGAAGGGAAAAAGTCCAAAGATAAGGAGGGTGGAGAATCTGATAAATCTTCTTCTCAAAAGGGCCACAAAAAGAAAAATAAGGGTAAGACACAAGAGAACTCACAGGGTAGTGGAGGTCAGCCTCCGAAACAGAACTCTGGTTACAATAAGCCTCCCTATGTAAACAGACCCAATGGATCTTGTTTTGCTTGTGGAGCAACTGACCACGTGAAGGGGGATCCCCGGTGTAAGGTTAGACCTTTGGGGGTCCACTCCGCTAATCTGGCCTTCTCCTCCTACGAGGAAGAAGAGATTACAGGAGCATCCTTCTCCTCAGACTCATTTCCCAGCAGGATAGAAGCAGAGGTAGTTTTAGTTTCCCTGGGTTCCTGGGAGCCTAAAGTCGCAGAGGCTTATGCTAGGATTCCAGATAATATCAAGCACTACTTTAAAGACAGTGTGCTGATCAATGGAGTAGATACTCCAGCTCTTAGGGATAGTGGGTGCAGTCGAACTGTAGTGGATTCTACCTTGGTAGACTCAGAGGAAGTTGCCAGAGCTACTCTGATGCCCACTAAGTTGGCTGACGGCCCACTCCGTATGTTCCCAGTAATACCTGTAAATCTTACTTTAAATGGTACAGCAGTCAGGATTCCAGTGAGCATTCAGAGAAACGTCCCAGGAAAGGTCTTGTTAGGTAATGATCTCAGAGTTTTAGGGCTCGTAGGAGACACTGCCGAAAGACCCTACACACGGTCTCAAGCACGGGCAGCATTGGCCAAGACCAATACGCCGCCCCAGCCGAAGGGGAAACCCAAGGCGAAAGGAGTAAACAAGTCAAGTCGAGGGAAAGAGAATATTCCCCCGAGCTCGCCTACCACTGCGGTGGAGGAAGTTGGTCAATCGCCCAGGCCTGACGAGGAGGTGGCGATGCCTGAAGTATTTGACCCCAACGACCATCCTGAACTAAAAGACTTGTTAGTAGAAGGTGGTCCTGATAGGGACGAATTCAGTAAAGGCCAACGTGAGTGCCCATCTCTGGAAGGCCTAAGGAGACAGGCCAGCTCCCAGCTTGAGGGTGAACCTCCTGGGACGCATGGGATTTATTGGGAAGGTGGACTCCTGTATAGTGAGCCCACAGAGTCTACAGAAGGAGACCATAGGAGGTTGGTGGTTCCCCTTGCTGTTAAACCCTTCCTCCTGCAGTTGGCGCATGAAGTACCCCTTGCTGGTCACCTTGGTATTAAGAGGACCAAGCAAAGGTTATCCATGCACTTCTACTGGCCCAAGATGGGGGTGCAAGTAGAAAGTCACTGCAGGAATTGTGCCTCCTGCCAGTTATCTGGTAAGGTTGGCTCGACAATCCAAGCTCCATTGGTACCACTCCCAGTTGTGGGAATACCATTCGAAAGGGTAGGGATCGACATCGTTGGTCCCCTTGACCCGCAAACATCCTCAGGCAATAGGTTTATCCTGGTGCTGGTCGACCATGCAACCAGATATCCTGAGGCCATCCCATTGAAAACTGTAACTGCCAAGTCAGTTGCAAAAGCGTTACTTGGCATATTTACTAGGGTTGGCTTCCCTAAAGAAGTTGTGTCGGATTGTGGCAGCAACTTTATGTTGAAGTATATGCAGGCTATGTGGAAAGAATGTGGGGTCACCTACAAGTTCTCTTCTGCATACCACCCCCAGACCAATGGTCTGGTGGAACGTTTCAACAGAACGTTAAAGAGCATGATTGGGGCTCTGGAAGAACCTCAGAGAAGAAAATGGGATCTTCTTTTACCATGCTTACTGTTTGCCTACCGAGAGGTACCACAGGAGGGTGTTGGCTTCAGCCCCTTCGAACTTCTGTTCGGTCATCCTGTACGGGGACCCTTAGCCATAGTCAAAGAGGGATGGGAGATGCCCACTCCCCCTGTTACTACCAACGTAGTAGATTATGTGCTGGGGCTCAGAAAACGGATCGTACTTCTGATGGGCTAGGCTAGTGATAAATTGAAGGCAGGACAAATGCTGGTGAAACATTGGTACGACCAGAAAGCTTCCCTCATCAACTTTACACCTGGTCAGCAAGTCCTGATCCTGAATCCTATAAGGCCTCGAGCTCTATAGGACAAATGGTCGGGCCCTTACACAGTGGTGGAACCCATGGGTGAGGTTAACTATTTAGTGGACCTTGGAAGGCCTGGACAGGCTCCAAAAGTGTTTCACGTAAATAGGCTGAAGGCTTTCGTCCCAAGAGTCGAAATCGCAGCACTGCTACTGGCTTCAGACGTTGAGGAAGAGGAGTCTGAACCTCTCCCCGACCTGTTCCAAAGCGGTCCTTCAGATAGCTCCTTTGAGAGTGTCCGAGTGGCCCCTCACCTGACTTCTGATCAGCAGGCTGAGGTGAAAAGTTTGCTTAGGCAGTTTTCCCCCCTGTTTTCACAGTCGCCTGGTTTGACACCTTGGTGCAAACATAACATAGACACAGGAGACAGTGTACCTACCAAAAGTAGGGGATACAGGATGTCAGACAAAGTACGGTCTTATATTAAGACCGAGGTCAACAGGATGTTAGACCTTGGGGTGATTGAACCCTCTAGTAGTCCTTGGTCCAGCCCTGTGGTTTTGGTTCCAAAGGCAGGCACTTCGGAATTGAGGAATTGGGAAACTGACATGCCCTTTGCGTGGATTACAGGGCTCTGAATGCTGTCACCAAGACAGATGCACACCCCTTGCCTCAAACGGATGAGCTGGTGGATACTTTGGGTGCCTCCAAGTACCTCAGCACGTTTGACCTCACTGCTGGCTATTGGCAAATAGCTTTAGCAGAACATGCCAAGGAGAAGACAGCGTTTTCGACTCCAGACGGACTTTACCAATTCCAGGTAATGCCGTTCGGGTTGAAAAATGCACCTGCCACTTTCCAGAGGCTTGTGAATCATGTGTTGACTGGGTTGGACGAATTCTGTCTTGCATATCTGGACGATATAGCAGTGTTCAGTACCACCTGGGAAGACCATGTGAAACACCTTGGGATTGTGCTCCATGCTCTTCAGAAAGCACACTTGACCATAAAGGCTAGTAAATGCCAGATTGCACAAGGCTCCGTGGTTTACCTTGGACATGAAGTAGGTGGAGGGAGGATACAGCCTCTTCCCAGTAAAGTACAAGCAGTACAAGACTGGCCTACCCCCACTACACAGACCCAAGTGAGAGCCTTCTTAGGACTCACGGGGTATTACCGCAACTTCGTGGCAGACTATGGCACCATAGCTGCCCCTCTGACTGCCCTCACCACTCCGAAGAAACCCAAGAAGGTAACTTGGACCGACGAGTGTGAGAAGGCCTTCAACGGCTTAAAAGACTCCTTGTGCCAGGCCCCTGTCCTCAGGGCCCCTGATTATCAAAGACCTTTTATCGTGCAGACGGACGCCTCTGACACTGGGATAGGAGCTGTACTATCGCAAGTAGATGAGAAGGGTAAGGAACACCCTATTGGTTTTATTCGTCACCAGCTTAAGGACAGAGAGCTCAGATGGTCCACGGTAGAGAAAGAATGTTTCTCTGTTGTGTGGGCCCTACGGAAGCTGAGGCCCTACCTCTATCGGACCCACTTCACTGTGCAAACTGACCATAAGCCCTTAAAGTGGCTAATGAACATGAAGGGGGAGAATCCAAAGTTGCTTAGGTGGTCCATAAGTCTACAAGGCTTCGACTTCACTATTGAGCATAGGCCAGGTGTCCAACATAGCAATGCTGATGGGTTGTCCAGAATGTTTAACCGACCTGAACAAGAGACTCATCCAGGGGTGGATTAGTTCCCCCTGTCCATAGTCTGGGAGGGGCGAGTGTTAGGAAAGATTTCGTAATTGTGGGTAATTTTTCCTTCCATGTGGCAACCCCTAAACTTTTTGCTGTTGTTTTTCACCATGATCTAGACTTTGCCAGAGAAGTGCAGCCTTCTGCCGCACTCCTCTGGGCTTTCGCTCCATTCTTACGGGGAAACTGACATGCCCTTAAGACAGTCAGTACCGGGAAACGCTGTTTTCCATAGTTTCTTTTATCATGTTGCGGCTTTCGTGCAACATGACACAAGTGGGCACTGTAAGCTAAGTTACTGCTCTCTTGGGTCTCTAGCCTTCTACAGGCCCTAGATACTCTTTTTGGATTGTAACTGATCGGTGCAAGTGAATCACGGACGGGAATGGTGGCAGCGATCATTTCTTGTGTTTTGAGCTCCTTTTGGCGTTTTAAGCGCGTTTCTCGCGCTTAGCCCAAAATGGTGGCCTGGCTCCCAAAATGGCCAGACCACGAGGCTCCTTTGTCCTGTCCGCTGACCGTCTTGCTCCCTTCACCTTCCCCAGGTCGAGCCGACCCGGGGCCTTCCTTATTTGGGCATGTACTTTCCTGCGAAACACGGATGGTTTTGCGGGCTTCTACAGGCCTTGTGTGTGCCTCCAGGATGTGGGCTGGGATGTCTGGTCCCAATACACATCCTGGGTGCCAGAGAGTCTAGGGTGGTGTGAATGCCTGGGACCACCATGGTCTGTGATAGGTCCACGTATGGTGTGAGTGTTGATGAGCGGATCTCCCATTGGGTCCCCACCGTTTTGGCGCGAAGGGAACCGTGGATAAGAGCGCGCTGGAAACGCTACTACCATGTCGATCTCCTGAGTTCTCACGAACGAAGGAATACAGGAGCCAAGTATCCTGCAACCACGAGGCTGAACTGAGGAATCGCTGGTGACCCGCTGAAGGACTGCTCCTCTGCACTGCTGTCGCCTTGTGAAACCCTTTTTACCTCTGATCGAACCAGAAGGCCTGTACTGGTACTTCGACCCTTGGAATAGTGGGGACAGCTATTCTCGGCATCTTCACCATCTCCTGCTCGTAAGCCTTCGGAAGTGTCTCTGGGCCATCCAGCAGACTGACCAGCCTACACAGGAGTCTTGCTCTGTAACCGCTGCCAGGTTTTGTTGTATTTCTAGTCCTTGTCACTCTCACACGATTCGTACACTTGGCGTTCCCAGGTCTGAAGTGAGTAGTGTACATTTGGCTGAGATACACACGGCCGCTCCGTTGCCCTGCTGTGGTAACAAACTGTGCGGGTTCACTTCGTTGGGGACATCTTTAACTCAACTCTGCTGCTGCAGAATCTACACGACGACGAGACGTCCCCTGCTCTCCTGAACCTGCCAGCGACTGAAACTGACGCGGAGAAGCCTGGGTCTGCTTGCATCGGGGACCGGTGAGTAGCATAGCTAGGAACTGGTCGCCCTCCTGCAGGAGCCCATAGCTTTTCCCCGCTGTGTCAAAACAGCACGCCTTTCCGTACTCGCGCTCTGCTTCTGCCCCCAGTGGAGGCTGCGCTTGAGTCGCGGAACTCTGTTCTTCTTCATTTGTGCACTAAACTGAACTGCCTGATTCCCTCGAAGAGACTCCCCTTTTTGCCCGTTGGCACCAGTGTGTGCAGGTACTTTTGAGCACAAGGCTCCACTCTTCGTAGGGCTCGGACTTCCTTTTAGTTAGGTGCCTCTGAAGGCGGACTGGGTCTAAGCATTATTTCGCACTGCCTGTTTTCCTTCTCTTTTAGGTGGACTACACATTTCGTGCATCTAACGCTTTAGACATGTTTGTATTTGTATATATATTGTATTGGTATGGTATGTGTTGGTTTACTGGAGTTGTATTGTGATTTCTCGCTACGGTCATTGTTTTAAAGGCCTTGGAATAAATGTGTATATATTTTAATATAACACCTGTTTGGAGTAGTTTGTAAGTGTCCTTGCTTTGTGTGCTCATTGCGGGCTTTCAGTCACCCTCACCCCTCTTGAGACCTAGTCTTGACTGCCGCGATCGCTACCCTGATTGGTCTGGCTTGTCCAGAGGTTACCCTGTTCCAAGTAATTAGGTTGGCCTTCTGAACTTCTGCGCCGCCAGGACAGAGTTCAGAAATCCGTCTTAACACTCTGTCCATAACACAGTGTCATGGCTGGATTTCTTCTTGGTCTCTCACACGCTGATGGGGAGGCTCGTTGAGACAGTCATTCTCGCATGCACACTGTCGGACCATGCCCCGGTATTACTGACTGTTGAACTGACAGATCAGGAGAGAGCGAGGTCACCCTGGATATTCAAGAGCAAATACCTAATGGACACTTTATTCCGAGAGGGCCTGACGCAAGTAATAGACATGTTTTTTTATATCAATATTGGATAATTGGAGTGGGTCGGGGTCCTATGGGAGAGCTTTAAGTGTGTAATAAGAGGTGAGTGCATATCAAGAGAATCGGGGGTGCTGAAAGAAATTAGGAGGGAACTGTCTATCAAGGAGGGTCGCATTCAGGCACTGCAACTGGGAGTACCCACATCGACCTTCATTGAAAAGGCAGAGATTAAGAAGCAATTAGAGGAGTTCAATGAGTTGATGCAGAGAGAGGCAACATTTCTCTGGGGAAAAACAGCAATAAGGCAGTATGGGGAGGGGCACAAACCAGGTAGACTACTGGCGAGAGAAACAAAGTTGGATGACCTCAATGTCATGGGCGCTACTCCCGAGGGGCCAGGACTGGCCCAGCGCCCTCGGAAGCAGACCCGTCTTCCACTACTCCGGACCCAGCAGACCCCTACAGGGGCCCTTTGGACTGTGTCCTGGCGCCTGGCTCATGAAGGGTTTCAGTCCCGGCGCCATAGGCGCCGGGCTCATATTGATAAACAGTGTAATAATGCTTGGGTGGACTTACCTGAGGCAGACCATGCTGCATATTTACCCAGAACAATCCAGTCTGGTTGAAGTCCCCAGCCATCAGGGCTGGGAGGAACTATTCCCTCCATTCAGGAACTCTTTTCTTACCTGGGTGGAACCGGTGGAAGAACACACACTGGAAGCACTTCTCTGCTATTCAAACCACGCCCGATGGAAAACACGTGCTTCGCGTTATTCTGCAGCAGCAGCAGGACGCTCACCGAGTCGGCTCCTGCATTCCAGGTCCAGAGTCATCTTCAGCTTCCACGCAGCAACCTGTGGATGAAGAAAGACACAGAACAATACTTACCAGATCCCGGAATCCAGTCACCGGCAAAACCTGCAAAGAATAAACATAAGGTTAGAAAAGTGCAACTCGCTCGCAGCCGCGCCCGCTTACCTGATCCATCCGTGATTGCAACGGAGCTAACCGCGGCCTTCTCTTCGGCAGCTTCTCTGCACCTGAAAGGCAAAGGACATAATTAAAAAGGGGTTCGGGTGAAGGCAGTCGCATTCATCTTAACTTACCAGTTTTTGCACGCGCAGAAGCGGCCGCATCAACCGCAGCATCCCGGCACCTGAAAACTAGAAAAAGGACATTATTAGAGGTGCCATTAAAAGCGGCCAACGATCATTATACTTACGTGCATTGGCACGTGCAGTGGCAACGGATATAAAGCTCGCAGCATCCCTGCACCTGAAAACTAGAAAAAGGACATTATTAGAGGTGCCATTAAAAGCGGCCAACGAACATTATACTTACGTGCATCGGCACGTGCAGCGGCAACGGAAAACTACGCCCACAGCATCCCGAGGCCTGAAACAAAGGAAAAGGGACATTATTGAGGTGCCCATCTTTTAAAGCCTAAAGACTACAGTATACTTACAGGCATCCGCTCGTGCGGTAACGGCGGCATCGCTCTTCGGCATCCCAGCACCAGTGCCACAACTAAGGCCGCAAAAGACTTGAGCCTCAACACTGAACTCATCCAGTGACGTAACTGGAATCCACGCACCCCTGCACCAGAGGCAGGATGGAGAGCTCAGCATTTATACGCCTAAGGTGAGAGCTCGCCGAGACAAGTAGAAAGCTAGGCTGTGGAAGAAACTGGCGATTGGTGGGAGAAGGAATCCCATCAAACGGTGATTAACCCTTTTTCTTCCACCTGCAGAAAACTTACCCTGCAAGTCAGACATTCGATAAGAGGAAGCCCAGTCCTGAGAGTCGTCCGAGCTCTACGCTTCTCAATTGAAGAAACGATAGCAGCCCAGCCGGGATCAGCGTCTCCGTGGGAATCAGGTGAGCGTTACACTCAAGGAGGGGTGTTATCAATTACAGATGAGCAAGGAGCAGAACGGTTCACAGACACAGAAATAGACCATGAGTTTATTTTATTGTTTTGTTTGCATTTTTTTTTAAAGCGCTCACACAGCCCGCAGGCATCGAGGCGCTGTTACAGGAATTGTTTGTTTTTTAGTTGCGTAATTGTTTTTATTTTTGTCTTAGTTGCCTATTTATAACGCACTTAAATACCCAGAGGTTTCTAAGCACGGACCCGGGGAACAAACCTGTGTTGCTTCGTGTCGTCTTGCTTCCAAGGTGAACACATTGCTGCTGAGCTATCCTCCCAGGACTGTCTGTTCTATAGCCCGCTGTACTCATCCCATAACCAGGCACCCCAACAAGAGGTAGACAGTCACCTGGATCAGGTAGCTTTACACTGGTGCACAGACGTGGAAAGGGAGTGACTGGGGCACCAGGTATTCCTGGAAGAGGTTCTTGGAGCCATCATATCCCTCCCGTCTGGAAAATCCTCAGGACCCGACGGTTTCACAGCAGAGTTCTATAAACACTATGCTGCTAAACTAGCGCCCTACCTATTGCAAATGTTCCAGCAGAGTCTGCAGAGATGGCAAGCTACCTGAGTCTTTGAGGCAGGTCTTTGAGGGAGGCGGTGGTAGTAGTATTGCCCAAACCGGACAAGACCCCAAACAACTGCTCCTCCTACCGACCAATCTCCCTCAACAATCTAGACAACACAATTCTGGCCAAAATACTGGCCTCTCGGCTGGCACCCATAGTGCGAACAATGGTGAATGTAGATCAATCTGGGTTCATACCGGGGCGATCCACCTCTTATGAAATATGGATGGAGGTTCGGGCTGATCTCAGCAGTGCAATAAGAGGAACCGATAGTGGCTACCCTATTGGACGCCACTGAAGCATTCGACTCTGTGGATTGGCCCTTTATGTTTACTGTACTACGGCAGATGTGGATGGGAGAGCAATTTATGGTGTTGCTACTTTACACACTACCCGCGGCTAGGATAAGAGAGAAAGGCCAATTCACACCAAATATAAAACTAGGGGTGCCCTCTATCACACTTACTGTTCGCGCTGGCAATAGAGCTGCCAACTGAGAAAATTATACAAACCTATCAACATGGGGGGGGTACAACTATACAATCACAGGGTGGGGATCTCTCTCCATGCTGATGACATGGTGCTCTTTATTAATGACGCCAAATGTAACCTTGACCCGATCAATCATGCAGGATGTTCTATGGTTCAGGGAACTCTCGGGGCTCAGAGTGAAATCTAGAAAGCTTGTTATGCTCCCACTAACAAACAGTGTGGGGCAATACCTGGATGGGTGGGGGTTTCAGTGGCACATGGCTCAGACCTGCTACCTTGGGGTCAACATAGCCCGGGACACCGATGTCGTATATACAAATAATTACAAAAGGGTGCTGGAACAGGTCAGAGAGGCAATGGTCAGATGGA
Organism: Ambystoma mexicanum; assembly: GCF_040938575.1. NCBI lineage: Eukaryota > Metazoa > Chordata > Amphibia > Caudata > Ambystomatidae > Ambystoma > Ambystoma mexicanum. The sequence continues at coordinate 1,295,927,507 of NC_090929.1, forward strand.
AAAACCTACCTCTTAACCTCTATGATAGAATTCCCCTGATTAAAATGACACTACTGCCCCGCTCCTTTAAGTCTTTCGCAATTTTTCCACTAGCGGTACGAGGAGAATACCTCCAGGAGTTGAGATCCACGACACTGCGATTTTTTTTGGTCTGGAAAGCAAGCTAGAGTCTCCTAGGATAAACTAGTGGCGCAAATACATGAGGGGGGCCTTTTCTACCAGAATTTGAGGCATAGTACAATGTGGCTCAGGTAGGGTTTCTTCTCTACTGGTTCGAGGAGCAAGGTGACAGGCGACAGGTGGAGGTGGAGTGCGCAATCTCTGCACCATATTTCTTGCCATCTATCATCCTCACGGAACCAAACAGAACATCCCACATAGACAACATGGTAGTATTAACATTTAGAGCTTGGACCAGCATAGAACACAAGTTTAAAGGAGAAGTCCTATACTCCCCCAAATTACCAGTTATATATACATCTGGGATTCCCCTCACTAACGTGGTGAGTTATGTAGCCCTTAGGAAGCAAATGGGGGTGGCCAGTTACCAGGGCCTCCTCCCAGGTTTGTCATTTGTAACACTGGAAGAGTTGGGAGCCAAAGGGGAACTCTTGGCTCTAGATGTGTTCCTTTATTACAGACTGAGAGTTTCCATGCGGCTGCTGTTCCCGACATTTCCCAAGCAACCACAGGCAGCCCCCATACTTGATGAGATCCTTCAAGGTGGTCTTGACAATAAAGTGGTCTCAGCCATGTATGCCATGAACCTCCACACCAGAGAGGAGACGAAGGCCTCCTCCTGGAAAAAATGGGAGTTGTCTCTGGGACAAGTGATCTCGGAGGGGACGTGGAGGTACTGTTGTGAAGGGACGAGAAAAGTAGCCATTAATGCTAAATTCAAACGGATCCATTTCAAATACCTGCTATCTACTACATGCCAGTTCAACTCAATCGTTTTTTTTCCCCAGAGACCCCGGGTGGCTGTGCAAAATGTCACAATGCCTCATGCTTCGACAGAATTTCTGCATGTAGCATGGAGGTGCCCATCTACCCATACCTTCTGGGGACACGTATTTGAAATGCTTAGTGAAAGAACAGGTGAGAAAATAGAACAAAATGCATTGATAGTGTTGTTTGGGTACACCAAATTGATCCCTAAAGGTGTGAGGAAATTAACAGAGCTGCTTCAGCTCTTGGCAAGACACGTAGCAATGATGTGTGGGGGAATGCAATGCCCAAAGGTGGAACACTGGAGAGCGGATATTCTGTAATTCAATGACATGGAAGTGGGATATAGTCATCTAACACACACCCAATCTGGTACTAAAGACATATGGGCCCCCTATATATACTACCTGATTGAGCAAGCTCAAGAGACAGGTGGTGACTCATCACAACCCCCAAATCACTAAATAATCAAGAGCGGTACATTGTGCAGGGTCACCTCAACAAAGCTGTTGATAAACTAAGTGGGGACTAAACACTGAACGGGAGACAGGAAAGAGACTTAGGATTACCTTTTGGTACAAATCTGCATGTGATAATGTTGAAGATGTGACTAAGAATGTGTGCCTTATCATGACATACTGTACCAAACTGGGGTGTTGTGGGATACGGTTACTGTTGGCAGTCTGTAGATGGAGTACTTCGCTAAGGAGCTCAATTAAAAAGAGAATTTCTCACAAAAAGCAAAAGGAAAAGGCTGAGCCTCTGGATTCAAAAAGCCGATTTCATTGCTTCATAAACCACTGTAGAAAAATGAGCAGATTCATCCCTTCATCTCCCCGTAGGCCAGAATGCTGAAGGTATTTCCAGCTTGCTTCAGGTCCTCAGATTTGCCTCCATCCTGATGACATTTCACCAGGATCTCTGAATACATCTGAGCCCCCCTACCAGACCCTGTCTTTTTTTTTATAGCATCCAGCACATTTGTTAGTGATATACCCTGGGAGTATGGTAAACAAAGTTTTTTTTTACATGCACCGAGAGCACATTTATCTTGATGTGCTGCAAGCACATTTTTCAGTTTATAAACAATGCTCCACAGACACATCTGGGAGCCATGCAAAGCTTCCGTTGCAGTCCATTTAGAGCATTGTTTATTGTTTACTAGAACATCACGTACTATTTACATAAATAAAACAGCCACTGGAACGCAGGCCAGACCACTGGATCGCAGCCCAGAAGCTGTATTGTCCACAGTGCCTGTGTTCCAAAACAACTGATAGGGTGGCCTGAAGCGCAGACTTGCACAGAGGATGATGAAACAAGCCATCTATAAATTTGCATTTGGAAATAACACAAATGTGACTTTCTACTAAAATATGCTTCTGCATGTCTACACTAAACATCATAATACTACACAGTTTGAAATAATGCTCATATCTCCTGTATGCATTTTTCTCTGACTAGAATACATGTCACCCCCCCACATGAGTATTAAAATAAGCCATGGAGGATGTCTAAGAATCATGAAAATTAGATTGAAGAGACAAAAGAGCAAAATATTCAACATTTGCCCAGTCGCTGATGTTCACTCTGGATCTGCTGTAGCTCATAAAAATAAAATATTATTAAAACAAACCAAATATATTAATATATTGTTTCAAACAGATCTCATTTGTCAGTGAGGTTATGGCACTGGTGCCATAGAACCTATCTTTTCTTATCTACACGATCAAATAAAAAAGATGATCAGGATCAATACAGCTGTAAGGATAAAGAAAATAGAAGTCCTGGTGGGCAATTTTCCAATCAATTCCATTTGGTTGCCAGTCTATAATGGTTCCTAGGATGGTGTTCCTATTTGATGGGGAAGCACCAGTAAGGTTTGAACTCCTTTTGGACAATATGGTGCTTTACCGAGCAGGACTTTGGCCAAGGTCTTGCTTTATTTGATGCTTCTGCAAATGTTTCTGTGGTGATGGTGATGGCAAGCTTCATGTTCGGTCAGTATGCCAGCTTCAATTACAACTGTGGGAACTGAAGAGGCTTCAGTTTCCTTTCAGACCTATTTAATAGCATAGGTTTCGCCTTCACTCACAACATTCTACCACCTCTCAGTTGGTGATCAGGCTGGCAACTCCCACAGGCACATCACAACATGAATAGTTGAACTGCACAATGTAGGAACCGATGGGTAGTAGCAAGGCTTTGCTGCTGAAGGTTTCCATTTCCATAGCAGTCAATGTGCATATTTTAGAGTTGGATTTATGCACAAATGGGCAGATATTTTAGATCTCCTTGCATCTTACATGAAGTGTTACCACACAATCCTTCAGGGAATACTAGTGAACAGTGGAGTCCCCATGTGTCACACAAGCATGGGTGTATGGTAATCATAGATGGTTTTTACCCAGTGATCCTTCACTTGATGATGCAGGGTACTGTAATGGTTTGCACATTATAATTGGTCTTGTTGGCACTGGAATGTTCAGCATCCCATGGATTGCCCATACATGAAGGCTTTTTCCCACGCTGATAATCCATAGAAAGTCTTTTTGAAGACCTTCAACAGAGTATAGCTGGACTCTGAAATGGCTTTTCACTGAGCCTATTTAGAGAAGTTTATTTCCATCAGTTGTACTGTCCATGTTATAGTAGTTCAATCTGTAACTCCTGTAGACAGTATTTCTAGGAAGTCAGAGACTTTCAGAAGTTTGACAATGGCTTGTTGATCCGCTTGTAGGATTGACTAGTCTTCCTGGATGATATGTACTAATTCAACTACCACATCTCTTAGGTTATAGATTCCTTGCTGCAACGCACTGAAATGGTCATCAGCGGTATAAAAGCTCTTCTCTATTGAATGTTCTGCCAGGCTTTGGATGTCCAATACTGCCTCCTTCCAGGTGTAAGAGGAATCCGCACTTCTTGTTCCTCTTTTGATTCTAACCTTTCCTATGTTCACCTATTCTATCTAGGATTGCAAATCAATTACCTAATCCGCCTGACTTTCCCCATGTGGTTATCTCACTAATAACCACATTAATAAACACAAATTGCTTCGCCATTAATTGGCATGCTTTCCCTTTGGCAATTGCATAGGGTTGTGTGGTATTGTATAATGCCGAAGCTCTATAAGGACCTAAACCTATATCTTTGTGTCTCTTATAACACTAATTGACATGGAGATTCCAATCCCCTGGAATGCCTGAGGCATTTGTATTATGTTAACTTTTGTTTTCCAGCATTGCTTTGTTAAGTTGATCAGTTATCCACCAGAATTTACCCTCTTTGGCTTTACAATCTGGATAAAAGGATATATTGTGTTAACTACAAGTGGTTTGAAAATGAGTGTGGTTTAGAACGCACATCAATTGTGGATATTTACACACTAAGTCTAGAGTGTCTATTCCATGTCCCAGCCAAGATTCAGCTGCATGTCATGTTAAGAGGGACTGATTCTTGCCAAGATTATTCTGTCTTTGTTACAAAAAATGTTGTATCATATAACACAGAGGTTGATATGTACAACTGTCTGCTGGTTGTAGCTAACTCCACTGGAGTTAAAACGCCTTGAGGACAATAGGACAGGAAAGGTGAGAAGATTTATCCACAGCAACATGTAGAACAGGATAACTGTTCCAAAAAAGCATCTTACATCCTTTGCAGCACTTTGGACGTTTCAAAACATTCAGGATTGACCTTGTGCTTTGCTTTATTCCTGGCCTTATTCCTGGGTCGTCTGTTCAGGAAAAATGAAAAATATTTTCTGAGGTTGGGGAGGTTTTGTGATTGATTGTTAACATCATGATTTCTTCTATTCTTACCTGCTTGTCAGGAACAGGTGAGTACCTATCTGGAGCTGGTTTAAGGTGGTCTATCAACACTTGAGACATACCTTTTTTAGGAGGTAGAGCTGGCAGGAAGGCTATTCTTGAGGCAATTAGTTCCAGCACCTTCACATTAAGTCTGTAGCATTGCCCAAGTGGATATTGTTCATGGATCTTTTCCAGCACATAGTCTCCATGCTTCTAGGTACTCTATGACTTGTCTTTGTCTTAGTGCTGTGGTAAGACTTCATCATCATGGTCAGCAGCAGCGGGTCTGGCCTGGTGTGAGAACTACGATTGTATAAGTCAGGCATAAACATCGGAGTGCCAAATATGTGGGGTTCATTTACCCACCCAGCAGAATTCCCCTCCATCACCAATCTGAACTTCAGCAGTTACTAGCAAAATGGTTGTGCTGGCATTGTTGAGCACCATCACCTTGCCTTAAAAACTGTGTTTTGCAGTCACCAAAATGATGCTGTGCTGTATTTGCCAAGCACCTATGGGGCAAGATGAAACGGAACACACAGAGAAAAGCTGCCAGTGTGTTTCCTTATGAGCACCAAAGAATAAAATTGAAAAGCAGCGCTGCTTTGCTGCTAGCTCAGAATTTCCCCCTGCAGTCATTCATTACGGGTTGCATCTGGCATATGCAGCCCAGCCATAGTCAATAAAAGGATTCCTGATGCTTCAGGTGATTGCTAAAGCAGCCCAGCCAAAACTAGACAGTGGGGCCACCACACACACTTCTGCTCCCTGACTGCCAGAGGAACACAATGCTTGCTGAAGATATCTAAAAGCAGAGGATAGTTTATCAAGAACGGCAGCAGCAAGGTCCTTGAGACAGCACTGGCCAGACTGTCTCCCAAGTAAGGGTTTTATGCATAGCAACAGTACAGTGTGTAGACTCTTTTCTATTTATTTGTAATGTTCTGTTGGCAAACCAGGGCAAAAACCCATACAATTAATTGCTAAATTTGCACTGAGAGTCAATTAACAACTTGTGATAAAACAGGAGGGACACCCGTCCTGATGAAGAACTTCCAATAAATGATTAGTATGGGGTTGAAACGTTCATGTAGACGTTAGATGTAGAGGTTGATTACCTTGAATATAGCAGGTTTTTAAGTCATTTGATACAATGGTCCTCATTATGAGTTCTCCGGTATCCCACTGGTAATTCCCAGGCAAATGGTATTACCATTCACACCCCTGATATGCCGGAATTACTGACATTTTTCGGGTGGCGTGAATCCCGGTAAATACCCATTCCATGGAGTCCCATAGGACTCCATGGGGGGATTGCCGGTATTACGGGCACTGGTAATACTAGCTGTTTTTTGCCAGTGGGGTGCCTGATTTACCTCCAGCTCTTAGTACACCACCGGTACGCTTGTACTCTGCCAGTCAGGAAACATGCTGGTAAACAGAATTACTGGCACGTTAATTGGGGACCAGCAGAGTTGCAATGAGGCACATAATGGGCCTCATTCCGAGTATGGCGGTAAGGGATAGCGGCCACCGGTAACAAGACCGGTGGCGGTGATCCCTTACCGCCATACTCCGAGTTCCCTTTGCGCCCTCGCCCTTAACGCCTGCTTTGAGCAGGTGTTAAAGTCGAGGGCGCAAAGGGGCCTCCAAGCCAATAACGGTGACCGTAATGAACGGTCACCGTTATTTGCATCTTCCCCATTCCCATTGAGCCCTATGGGGGCTCATTTGGGAATGGGGAAGAGCCTTGGTGAATGGGGAATTACCGCCCCGCCAACCTTGGAATGGGGCGGTAATTCTGCCATCCACCAAGGCGCTGCCGGTCCGGGTACGGCGTCAACCAAGGCGTTAATAGCGCCATTGGTTAGCGCCGTACTCGGAATGAGGCCCAATGTCTGTATATGTGTGTTAACAGAGATATTGATTATAGAAAGCAATATGATTTCTGGGCACTTAGGTGACTTTGTTTAGGCACAATAATCACTATTTACCTACACATCTATTGTGTCCCCTTATTTTTGTTAAAATAATTTGTTCATATCTTTTAAAAATGTGGTAGCTCTCTTATGATTGGTTGAGTTGCTCACGAGGAGAAAAATAAATATTGATTATAACAAAATGAAATAAAAGATATTTGTATATCAGAATACACTGTAGTGTTGTTGATATATATATATTTGTAATGACCTTTTATATTTTCAAAGAACTGTTTAATATTTTTTAAATGGCTATTTTCAATATTGTAGATTTTTTTTTTTTTTATTTCACCCAGCTGCTTCGATAGGCTTAGGGTGTAAATAGTGTCTTGTGTTCCCCTGTTTATATAAAACATCTAAAAACCTGCAGGTGTACTGGAAGAAAGGTATAACTGATCAAAAAAACAACTAAAGAGGCCGTACACCAGCATATTGTTTTCCGCCTTCCCTTCTATGTGCTAATAGTTATTGTAACCTAGTGTTGATTTTCCTTAGGGGTTTTGGGGAATTCCGTCCTATCTTTCGCCTTTCCGTCCCACATCAACTTCCCAGTGAGGTCCACCAAGGTGATCTTGAGATCAGGTAAGCGGGGTTTGGAGACAAGTAAGAGGCGGGTCGAGTGTTAATGTAAAGCAGTATAAAAGGTATTTTGTGCTTGCCTACACCGCAATTGAACACCCATCCCAACAGACAAACATCAGAGTTTTACGCCTTTTCAATAAGCTTTCATATCACAGGACTGATGAAAACATTGGGCCTCATTCAGACCCTGCCGGTCCGGAAACAAGGGTGCCGGTAAGCTTACTGGCACTGTTGTTTCTGGACCGGCATATTAGAGGTCTGCCTGCCGGAGCCACCGTGCCCGACAGGTCTGACCCTGCCGGGCATCGGAACTGTAATGAGGCCCATTTGTCACAATGTTGACACCCAGCCCTCCCCTTTGGACACTGGTACCTAATTGACAAACAAACATACCTACACAGAGCACTGAGGTACCTCTGAACTGCATGTATCAAGTCATTATCAAAGCTGTCTTGCAATGACCCTCTTTCCCCACTAACCACACTCATCTACTGTTTCTCAGATCCACAAGAGCATTCATAAACTATGCAAATGAGAGCACAGCGTGGTATAAAATCCAACAACGCATACCATAAAACAACACAACATAACACACTATAGAAACAGTAAAATAATAGATACGTCAGGCTTTCTTGATGGCGAGCTAAGCTAAACTCAAAAGCGAAAACTAATCTGGGCAGTCCAGGTCTAATTCAACAAAATTGTGTGCTTTCCAAATTAGAGACTGATTCATGGAATTATTTGCATGACAAATATCTCGGGAGGATAGCTCACGGGCAACATGCTGATCTTGGAAGCAAGACGACACGGCGCACCACAGGTTCAATCCCCGGTCCGCGCTTAGAAACATGTGTGTATTAAGCGCGTTATAAATAACCTATCATATCATACATCATAAAATGGGGTACTTGCACACACAACTGCATCGAATGCACTGTGCTTTTCCTGGACTTGTGTGGAGTTCCCACTGGCACGGCACGTCTGTGCGAGCCGTTGTGGGTCTTGCGAGAGACTCCACGCAAGCATGGGCTGGGAAGGGGGCGGAACACCGAAAATGGGGAAGAACTTGTGAAAATGTGGGCGTTCCGTGGAACGACCTGCAGGCAATCCCTCACATGCCCACTATTGCACAGCACGAGATGTAGTCATTGATTCGATCGCGCAACCTCTCGGCTGGGAAATGGCCACACAAGTCCTTCAGACGATCCGCCACCCGAAGGCAGGAGTAAGGACCCTTGCTCGTAGGAATAGCAGCGTGGAGCTGTATGTCAGATTTCGGGGTGCGTGTACTCAACCGGTGTTCCGATGTAACTAAAGGGTGCGCATAATCAGTGTAGCGAGTGCAGGATCGGTTCACATGGGTTTGGCCGCAGAGTTTCCGAGATTAGGCCGAGTTACGATTTTTCATACGCAGGTTGTTGGGGTGCCGGGAACAGTTACGGGGGCCCCTGTGCAGGGTCCCCAAGATGCATGTCTGCTTGCGGGGGAACCCATGCACTGTTTGAAGGGTGCGTGTATTCGCGCCCTGGATAGCGTGCAAAGGTCGCTGACCTGGCTGTTTCTGCTTTCCGGGTAGGCGTGTCGGGGTGTTCCAGGCACGACTTGCGAATACGGTTACTTTGCGTGAACAAGTCCATGAATCCGTGAGGTGTGCATTTACTTGCAGGATTTCTGCATACATTTCCATGAATCCGGCCCTTAGGCCTGGATTCATGGAATTACTTGTGTGCAAAATGGAAATTTGCGTGCCATTCTGCTAAGGACGTCATTTGGGGGTTACCAGGGGTTGCAGCTCCAACCCCTGTGGTCTCCCTTGCTACCCAAAAGTGTTTTTTTTGTTATTTATTTTTTATGCACGATCCTTAGCTGTGGCCAGCGTCATGTGGCTGTGGCCAGCACCATGTGGCTCTTTGCTTCTGGGGTGACTGGCTTTCTTGTTCAGGCCTCTTAAAAAGAAAACAAACAAAAAAAAGAACAGGGGTTCCACGAGTCTAACACTTTCAACGGTGACCTTAAATAAGAAAGAATAGGGATACGAAATAATGTGTCTTTCTGGAAATCTATACAATTGCTAGACTCATTGAAGGTGTATTTCAGGCACACTTTAGGGGGTGAGTCACTGATTTAGTCTTTTCTTAAACACCTCAACTCAGCATTTCATCCTTCTGAGGTCGATAAATGAGTACCAACACAGGTTGGGTGATATTGTATGTACATGTCTTCTATATAAAGAACTACATAATAGTAAGTAAGTAAGTGCTACATAATAACACATCATTATCTTTTGTCCATCGACATCTGCTTGCATTCACAGTAATCTGGTCATATGGGCCTATACACAGTGATCGTAACGTTACATATGGCGGTCCATTCTTGTATGGAATGTACAGCACATTATAGTGGTACCGTAACCATATTTGTTATAGTATACTTAGAAACAATGCTATGTGATGCCACTTGCTTTTTTGTCACAGGGTGAAAGGTCGTGTTCCATCCTCCTGCACATCGGGGTGGGGTCCAATGACATCACTACATGTGATGTTATCAGCGGTTAAGGGTCGCGTGTTGTTACTTCCGCTACCCCTGGCATTTTGATGAAATTACGTCCCTGCGATTCTGCCCGCAAATCCCTGTTGGACGAATGGGAATTTGCGGGCAGAATGGCACGCAAATCCTAGTTTTACACCAAATAATTCCATGAATCAGGGCCTTACAGCAAAGTACATCAGTACAATAAAATAGAAGTGGCCATTGCTCATCCTTTCTTCTGTTACAATTACAATATCGAACAGCTCTTGTAGGGAAACTGTTTTTAAACGCTTGTTCTGTGTCCTGTTCTTGTTTCACCTCAAATGGGAAGGACCCTTTCAAAATTACCATAATAAAGAAGAGAAAATCCTTTAAAATTACAAAAAGATGAGCTCAGGGGATAATGGAAACAAGACACCTGAAATGTCTAGAGGTCCACTTCTTTTTCAGTCACTGTACCACTTCCTAAACCGGGATCACACAGGAATGGGTCGGAATAAAGAAAAGAAAAACGTTGCCAGCGAACCCTTTTTTTTTCCAGGGAACTTGGCAAAATCCCAAACATGAACAACAGCTCCTGGAGATATTTCATGTGAGCAGCTGCAGCACATATGTCTCTACCTTGGAATATATCTGTTCAGACAAGAGATATTTAACGCTCAGCGCAATTCCATGCATCATAACCTCTGGAATAACTTTCTGAAATATGATCCAGCAACATAACAAATCACAAGATCAATTAGCTTTTGTATCGGGGGTGGCATTTCATAATATATCCGAGCTTGAAAAAGATTGCCTTGCTAAAATTTATGTGCGGGGGCGAAGCAGCAAGGAAAATTCCTGAATTTATTGATACTCTTAAAGGGCAAGAGTATAATTTGAGTGGTAAATGTCCGCTCAGAACAGAGCGATTACGTTGCATTGTGTTCCCCATGTATGCAGTTTTGAAGCAAGAGCATGCTGGAATTGAAAAGCTGCAACCCAGCCACTCATGAATTATTTTGCCACATAGTTTGTGTAAATCAAGTCAATTCATCCTGTACGTTATTTCCATTACTTCTCTGATCAAAGCACGTGGCCCTCTCTCTGCTCACTTTAAACGGTTTGCATCAGAAGAATGTCTTATTATTCCCATCATATAGGCTTCTGCAATTGTGATTATTCCCCACATGGCCTGTATACATGAATATGGACTTCTTATAGGCTCACATGAATGATGGGGTGATATTAGTGTAATATGGGGTCAGAAGCATTACAATATGTCTCCTACACAACGAGTAGACGTACATTTACCAGCACTCGAAATATGCACTAATCTTTTACAGATATCAATGCAGGCCAACATTGTGAAAAGTACCTGTATACCTAGTATGCTCGCATTACAGTCAATTATTGGAACGCATTTTTAATAAGCCGTAAAGTAAATCGCACAGGTTTTCAACCATTTGTACGGTTTAGTGAACATGCAGAACGCATAGTGAACAGGCAGAACGCAACTTGCATTTCTGCCGCCTTGCTTTCTCTTTGCCATACAAATGCCCTAGCATTTTCATGCCGAAATGATGGGGGCTACCGTACTCCATAGGGGATCCATTGTAAACGCTGCCTGACATACGCACCAGGTAGACAGCGTTTACTCATTTGCACAGCAGAGTACAAATCTGTAGGGCAAAGAGCGCCGTACACGCTTTTGCCTGCACATTTGCGCTCTGCTGTGTAATTGACCATAATTTGGCAGAAGGAGCCACCTACGTGCATGACTACACATAACGGCTCCCCCGTGTTCGAAAAAAGGTGTTATGACATACATTAGCACCTGCAAATTCACCTTTTGTTTACGATCCTAGGGATTTTCTTTTTGGGTTGAGGTGAGTGGGAACAAATGAATTGACTAACTGTGTTCATCATACATATTTGCACCGGGTGAAAACAACGCATGGTTTACCAGCCAGCACACATTTCATTTTGTCGTTAAACCACCTGAATTTTTCCCCTGCTAAAATCCGGCAGCTTGCATCTGAATACAGTTTGATTACCTCCCACAATTGCTAAATGCAGGAGACGTTTTTCACTTGAACCAGCATGTTTTTTTATTTTTATTATTTACTTAATTCAATTAACAAGACATTTTTACAAGAGAGAAAAAAAGAAAAACAAGAGGTTTTCCCTCCTCTCTCCTCCCTTGCTTGAAAAAGTTCCTTAAAAGAAATTAGAAGGACTTCGTCCAAAACTCCCAGACAAGTCTTAATTACAGTCCTGAAGCTTCAAGTTCGCGAAGAATTGGGAGACGGCTATCATGTAGGAAGTGTTGTCCCCCTCAATTAGGCGGCCCCACCACTCCTCCTCACCACACGTTATCCTCTCTCTGAATATGTGCCCCATATGCATGGTTCTTAGCGTCGTCAATCCCGTGCATGACAACAAGAGATGTCTGATTGTCTCCTGTTCCTCTCTTTTACAGTATCGGCAACTGTTGACCGTTGTTAACTTCCTTATGGCTCTGATCTCCTTAGTTGGCAGAAGATTCATTCGTACTCGTAGGAAGGTGTTTCTCAAGATCTTATTTGGGAACTTAGTCAAATACATTGGTAGGTCGTTTAAACCCCTTGTTATGGGTGGCAAATGGGTTATCAATTTACTTCTGTGCTTTAGGCAGGTTGTTTGAATCCAATCCCATTCGCTCAGTTTTTGTTTAACTTCGTTCGGATTTTGAATGAGTTCTTCTTCTGAACTGTCTATTTCTTTTAGAATTTTCAGATTTTTTTGCACCCAAGTCGCCAGTGGGTTGCTTTTTTTCTTCTTTGATTTCCATGTGGATGTTGCTCATTACACTTGGTCGACTGCTGATAATTGTCTTCCTGTAGAGCATCACTGTATTTCTAACAACCATCGACTGTAATGATTGCAGGCACAATTCTGTGCGTATCGTTGATGCTGGTGCTGATGCTGAGAAGTTCAAAGTTTTTCTCCAAAAAAGAGACCTTCCAGACATTGCCAAAATACTGGTGGTGTCGTCGGCATGGCATCTGCGCTGTAAATTAGGGAGGGAGCCACCTTTCCCTTATAGATTTGAACGAGCAGAGTTGTTGTAAATCGACAGAACTTTCTGTCTATAGCTCTGGCCTGTCGTGCCAATTTCTTCGCTCTTTCCAACGGATGCTTTTGCATCGGGGTCGCTTGTTTATTGTTACTTAGGATGACCCCCAGGTATTTAAATTCTTTGACCTGTTTGATCTTCTTCCCTTCCAAGGTGCAGCTGAAGGTCTTGTGTCGGTTGCTTTGTTTCTCCGTGATCATAACCTTTGTTTTGGCCCTATTGATTTCCACCTTTTTTTTAATGTAGGTCACCAGTTCGTTTAGTTGGCATTGCAGACCAATTGGAGTGTAATCCAATAGGATAAGGTCGTCTGCATAGAGAGAAGTCTTGTAATCCTTGTCTTGCCTACTGTTGGAGGAAATTAACGGACCCTTGCTTCACACTCTTTGATGTCCCAGAAGTAAGAGTTGAACAGTGCCGGTGCAAGAGGACACCCTTGCTTGACTCCTCTGGCTGTTGGAATTAGCTCTGATAACATCCCCACTTGATTTAAACGAACCCTGACGGAAGTGTCTTGGTGGAGGGCTCGAATTGGTCCTAGAATACTTTCCGTGCAGCTTCTTGCTATTAGTTTTGCCCACAGAGTTTCACGATTGACCTGGTCGAAAGCTTAGACCAGGTCAACAAAGGCAAGATATATTTTAGGGCTTCCTTCATGAATCTTACCCTTTAGGGAGCTTAGTAGGAGATATTTGGTGCTGTCTCAGCGTTTTTAACAACCCAGATTGAAGTGGGTCTTCATGTCCTGTAGTAATTGCCCATTTCTGGAAGTTTTCCAGCAAAAGCAACCCGAAGACTTTCTCTATTCTCTACAACATCCAAAAGTGCTGTTGCACAATAGTTTTTAGCTTGATCTCTAGGGCCGCTTTTGTAGATTTGGACAATTGTTGCTGTCATCCATGAGGAAGGTATTGCTCTGGCATCCATACAATTTTTAGTTACCTCATGGATGACGACTGCCCATTCCACCGGGTGTTCCTTAAGGTCGGCATTTGTAATGCCATCAGTACCTGGGGCCCTAGAGCTGTTCAGACGGGAGAGTTTTATCGTGATGTCTTCCAGGTCCCAGGTTATCGTCCATAGTATCTTTGAATCTGTCTGGTTAGATGAGATTGCATGCCCTGATTTCTGGAATAGATTTATGAAGTGGTCCATCCAGGCTTTCTCTCCCACGAAGTTGTTTATGGAGTTGGTTTGAGTCCCTGATGTTGTTCTAATTAGGGTCTATAAGTCTCTCGATTTTCTACTACACACTGGGCCTCATTACACGGATAGCGGTAAGGGATTACCGGTACCGGTAAGGTTACCGGTACCGCTAATCCCTTACCGCCTTACTACGAGGTCCCTTTGTGGGTCCCTAACTTAACGGCTGGTTTAACCAGCCGTTAAGTACGGGATCCGTACAGGGACTCTGAAGGTAATTACGGTACCGCAATTTGCGGTACCGTAATTACCGCCTTCCCCATTCCCATTGAGCCCTATGGGGGCAAAAATGGGAATGGGGAAGTGCCATGGTGAATGGGGAATTACCGCCCCCGCACACCTTGGAACATGGCGGTAATTCCACCATTCACCATGGCGGACTCGGTAAAATACCGGCGGCAACTATGGCGCTAATAGTGCCATGGTTACCACCTTCCGTGTAATGAGGCCCACTGTCTTTAGCAATGTGACAGCATTAGCCTGGTGTATAGTGTATCTTTGTTGTCGTAGCGAGCTCTTATATGTTTTTGTTGCTGCTTTTACTGGTTCATAGAAACACACAAATTCACTTTTCTCACCTGCCGTTTTGTTTTTCTTAGTTTTTTTTTCTCTCTATCACTATGCGTTTATCAAATTCGTGTAAGTGAGTTTTTGCCTCAATATTTTGCCAGGTCTTTCTTTTGGTTTCGTAGATTTTTAAGAGAGACTGGTAGTCGATGTTGGGTTTTATGCCAGCTTGATGCTTTGTCTTACAGAATTTGATCTAAATTCCAGTCAATTCTACAATTGCATTTGCAGACAGTCTTAACTGTGTTCCTCCCTTGCACGCCTCAACCTCTGCCACCATTCTAGGTCTGATGTTCCGTGTACACGACCATTTTGCCTTCAAGAGGTTGTGATCACTGTTAGTTGTTCTAATGCCCCTCAAAGTCAGTAACGATCTTCATCATCTCTCTCGACACAAATATATGGTCCACATTTGCACTATGACTGTTTCTTTCCCATGTCAGATGTGTGGGACTGGATTTAGGTATTGATGTTTCTAGGCTTTGTAAATCCCATGAAGCCATAATTGAGACCCATAAATGACCAAGTACCATGTTCAGGGGGACCTTTTTCTTTGTACCATTGTAGACTTTAGTTTTAGGGCACACTGCATTAAGATCTCCACATATTATGATACATTTCAAAACACATTCTACGTGTATTTTTTCCAGAATGTTGTCTGCCATTTCTAGGTAGTCTTCATTCGTGATTACTGCAGGGTTCCAATATGTATTTGTCAGAATCATGTCATCGCCCTTATCTTCAACTTTGTCTTTTGCCGAGGTTTGCTGGGTCCAATTCAAAAGGGAGACTTGAAAATGGATATTTGTTGTCAATGTTCTTATATAATGAAGTTCCAATCCTGATCTAATAGTGAACAGCAGGCCTGATGAAGGACGGCCTCTTTCATACTGAACCGCAGGGGAGAGGTAAGTTTCATAACCGTCCAAGAATGGCTTTTTAGTGAACCACGTCTCTTGGAGAAATAGAATGTAAAAGTCCCCAAGTTGACATTGCTTGGTGCTAAAAGGTGGCTGAACCCTCTGCTGTTCCAGGAGCCCATTACAATAGTGTATTTCCCAATGTCCTTGGCTGCCGCTCTCGGGACGTCATCTTCTGCGTCAATCCGGACTGGGCATGGCTAGCTTTTTGTAGCTAATGCCTTCGAAATCCACATCCATCTAGAGTGGTCACCCCTTTCGTTGTACCTAGGCGTTTCCCGTATCCATTTCTCATTTTCCATGTCTGGGTCTTCTTGAGCGATTGTAATTGTCAGCTTCTGAAGGGGTCCTTTGGGGTAGCATCAAGTGTTTAAAGGGTCCATGTTAAGATGGATTTCTGAACTCGGACCTATAGGGGCAGAGGTTCAGAAGGCCAGCCTAGTTTCTTGGAACAGGGTAACCTCTGGACAAGCCAGACCAATCAGGGTAGCGATGGCAGCGGTCAAGACTAAGGGCCTCATTAAACGTTAGGCGGTAAGGGAATAACGGTACCGGTAAGGGATTACCGGTATCGCTAAATTCCCTAGCTAATCACGACCCCGACTGGCTGCTATTAGCGGCACCGCTAAGAACGGTGCCACTAATAGCGGCCAGTCCGTGGGCGCCCGACCCCTCATGTCGGAAATAGCGGCATGGCGCTAATAGCACGTCATTACAAGGCATGCAGACATGCTAATAGCGGCATGGTATTGGCCGAAGAAGCCCATACCTGCAAGGAGGAAATACCGACATCGCAAACCACACGTTAAGAGAGCTGAGTAGTGTCCCCACCTGCCACAGGTGGCCACAACACCACAGGTGGAGGCAATGTAGACTGGGGCAGCACAAAAGGAGCAAACCACACCCCTTCCCACACCAAGATGGTTCCAATACTTGCAGCATTACATGGACTGGAGGACATGATTGCATTGCAGCACCAACAACAACAGGCAGCACAGAGGAGACGCAGGGGGAGGAGTATGGCGATACTGGCCCAGCAAGCCACAACAGTGCACCCAGTCATAACACAGAGGCAGCCAGCAATCCCCAGGATTCTAGCCATTCCATTCAACCTAACCCCTGAGCAGATACACACCCTGTGCCGCCTGGACCGGTATACCATCATCACCATGGTGGACATGAATCACAACGACATAGTGAGCCACATACACATCCGTACTGCCATTCCCCCTCTACTGAAGGTGGTAACTGTGCTCCACTACCTGGCCACAGGCACCTACCAGCATACGGTAGTGCAGATGCATGGCATTTCACAACCAGTATTCACACGCACGCCGACCCAGGTGCTCGATGCCCCCCTGAAACACACCAGTGAACACATATCCCTGCCACGGACAGCCCAGGAGATCTCCAACGACAAAGTTGGCATCTATTCACTTGCATGCATCCCAAGTAGCATCGGGTCAATCGACTGTACCCATGTGGAAATGGTGTCCCCACATCACAATGAGGCTGTCTACCGAAACAGAAAGCATCACCACTCCATCGATGCCCAAATGGTATGTGACTCAAAAAAGAGAACAACAGTTGAGACCGATACCCCTGATCAACCCATGAATCAATGGTCCTGCGGAACTCAATGATACCACGCAACATGGAGCGCCATGCTGGACAAAGTTTGTGGCTACTTGGTGAGTAGCAGGGCAGGCACATGGCAGTGTGATGTGGGGTGTGTTTGGGGGGGAGAGATGCATACTCCAGCTGGTTGTGGACTGTCGTTCGTACAATAAAGGGACATTGTTAGGGAGAATTCTCTGTTTAGGCTGAATTTCCTAACCTAGTGAGTCCCCCAGCAACTTTGCTGGATTTCTGGAGTTTGTTTTTTCCATCCTGCCATGAGTGAGACTCTGTTTCTCCTACTCTTGGACATGAATGTGTGTAATTCCTTTGAATGTCCATGTGTTCTACGGGCTATGGGGTCTTTTACTCCATAGGGTCTCATATGTTTTTCTATGTATGTTACACCGCACCCTACGTGCCGTAACACTGGGGCGTCCTAGCGGACCTCCATCATAGACTCCATACCCGGGGACTGACTACTGTCTCCCCGGGCATGTAAAGTCACCATTGGCTTTACTAGACCTAAATTTGCTAACAGAACTAGTACAAACCATCCTATTGTGGACGTACTAGTAGGGGTAATTCGATTACTCCTAGGTCTGTTATTCGAGGGGGCACTGTCCCGTCCCCCCTCATTGCGTTTTGGCAGGTGGCAGTGGAAACTACTTGTTATATTCGACCCCGAATATAACCCTATGGGATTCTTCCCTTTGTTGGAGATTGATACTGTTTCTCGTTAATCTCTAACATACCTCCGGTCTACTTATCTTAAATAAGTCTATCGGATGGTATTTTTCTGCCAGAACTCGGCTTTTTAAAATGGCGTTTGTGTTCGTCTCTTTGACTCCTAAACCAAAGGTTGAGCCCTTTGTTCCACTTTTGGCGGGCTTCTGTACAGAGACCCTCCAAAGTGGTGCCATTCTGTCTGGGTTACCACAGGAGTGTGGGAGGGGGTTTAGGCACCCTGGACCGAGTTGCCTTGCCAACTCCGGTCGCACTCTGTTGTGATTGGCCCAAGTGGTGAGCCTCCCCGCTCACCACTTAGCGTGTTTTGAGTGACAGCTAGGCTGAATGAATGGGGGTTTTCTGCATTAAAGCCGGGCTTTTGGGACTGGATCTTCAGAAGTCGCCACAGGACCTAAGAATCCGACAAGGGTAAAGCTGAGCCGACCTGCAACGACGACACCTCTGGTGGAGCCCTGCTGAACCGACTCACCACTTCCCGACGACAGAGGAGATCTCCCTGCCGGAGAGTCTCTTCCCCTGACTGGTGGGAACAATCAGTCCCCTTTGCTTTTTCTTCGCCTCAGGACGCATTGGTCGAATTGCCCGTGCAGAGCACCTCGGCAATCAGATAGCCACTACCCCTGTACCGCGACCAAAAGGTGGTGCCTTGTGACGGAGCACTCCACGGCTGGTCTCTTCCCTGGTGGTGCAACGATCTTCAACTTTCCTTCGACGACGAGATCATCTCTTCTCTTGGCAAAGACCGGACGTGCATCCACCACCAGGAACAACTGCCCCCGCTGGAGCTGTCTCTCCACAATCAAGGTACTGTGTCCGCCTGGCTTCCCTTGTTGCCGGATAGAGTGAGGTGTCTTAATCCTCACCTCTCCATAGGGTCGTCTCCAAGCTTTCTCTAGCGTGTTGTTCTTAACTGGTCCAATCTGCTGATAACAATTTGCTTCAAAGACTCGAACGCATTTCCACTAAGATACTTTTTGGGGACATATCGCCTCACCTCTCTCCGAGTGGGCCTGGCCTCTGAACTTTATGATCTACTGTGGTTCTTGCCTTCTTGCCTTGCATTTGTCCGTAAAGTATTGGAACCGTGTTGATTTCGTAACCTGCTTATTTTTCTCTCCCGTCCTAACAAATACTAGAGTGCCATCTAGGTTGAAGCATACACCTCTGTCTGCAAATAAGTGATGCTGGTAAAACCTAGACTTGTCGAACTATTGCTAGGGGGATTGATCTTTTTCTTCGTAGAGTAATTGTAATTGAAGTGTTTGCCGTAATAGTGCCAGAGTGTTTTCTATAGATGTGTCGTTATAAATAAATACCTTTATATCTTTACACTGAAGCCTTGTTGTGTGTTTGCTTGTCTTACGGTGTAGAATTGCCCTATGTTGTATACACCACATACTGCCTAACTCTTCTTGAGGGAAGTCTGACTGCTCAGCCACAGCTACCAAGTGAATCTGTGTGGTACAGACTGCTACCAAGTGGGTTTACTGCCAAACACCTGTAGTCCTAAATCTTTTGCAGTGGTCCCAGAGGGAACTGCACAGGTTTCCGCCTAACAGACATACAGATGTACGCCAATGTCCACCAACGCAGCACACAATGGAGAGGACACGAAACCACATGCAAGTAGTAAATGGCACAACAAAGTCATCAATCCATAACGCAATACATGACACATCTATCCACATGCACATTGCACATCATACCATACCCTACATGACACAAAGCTACTACATGCAGCCAATATGCATAATGTAAATGTGCGTTGAACAACATCACAACAGATATGCGCCCTTAAGTGCATGCAAAGGGATCACCTGTAGCCATTGTACAGAACCACACCCGTACACCACTACTGATGTGCTGCTTCACAGCATGGGGACATTGGAATCATAATGCCAGTACACTAGCAGTGTCCTACAAAGGTTGCCTGTGCCCAGGAACACCTAGGACCTATCCACACCCAGGACATTGGAAATACTGCCGGTGGCATGCATGGTGCATGTCCACTTGCAGGGACTAGCTTACCTTCTCACATTGCAGTTACACTGATCGTCTCCATGCATGCTGGGAATCGTGGATGCTAATCAGAATGCTAACAGAATTATTGTGAAATGTCCAGGTTGTAATTGAGGTGACCAGTAACAAGGCTCCATTGTTCCAGCCATGCAGGTGATGCTGGCTATCCCCTGAAGAGTTGGCACCTTACCCCTATACGGAACCCACAGAACAGGCACGAAGAGGAATAGAACCTTGCATAGAACTGTACCCGCGTTGTGATTGAGCAGGCATTTGGCCTTCTGAAGACACGGCTCCGGTGCCTAAGCTGGCCGGGTGAGGCTCTCCTGTACGGCCATGACAAAGTGCCGAAGAGCGAGTGGTTTTGGATTCTCTGTGTGCTCCTGGGAGGCGTGTTGGAGCAGTTATTTGTCTCAGTGAGACTTTCATCCGGCACTGCGAGCTAAAGGCTCTTGCCGCATCGGACCGGAGGAGCACTTCCTGGAGGAGGCATGGTGTGTATTGCACGTGACCACATCACATGACTTGGCTTCCCTTCAAAACCCAGAGGCTGCCGCCCGCCCAGTGTGAGCGAGTGGTTTTGGATTCTCTGTGTGCTCCTGGGAGGCGTGTTGGAGCAGTTATTTGTCTCAGTGAGACTTTCATCCGGCACTGCGAGCTAAAGGCTCTTGCCGCATCGGATCGGAGGAGCGCTTCCTGGAGGAGGCGTGGTGTGTATTGCACGTGACCACATCACGTGACTTGGCTTCCCTTCAAAACCCAGAGGCTGCCGCCCGCCCAGTGTGAGCGAGTGGTTTTGGATTCTCTGTGTGCTCCTGGGAGGCGTGTTGGAGCAGTTATTTGTCTCAGTGAGACTTTCATCCGGCACTGCGAGCTAAAGGCTCTTGCCGCATCGGATCGGAGGAGCGCTTCCTGGAGGAGGCGTGGTGTGTATTGCACGTGACCACATCACGTGACCTGGCTTCCCTTCAAAACCCGGAGGCTGCTGCCCGCCCAGTGTGAGCGAGTGGTTTTGGATTCTCTGTGTGCTCCTGGGAGGCGTGTTGGAGCAGTTATTTGTCTCAGTGAGACTTTCATCCGGCACTGCTAGCTAAAGGCTCTTGCCGCATCGGATCGGAGGAGCGCTTCCTGGAGGAGGCATGGTGTGTATTGCACGTGACCACATCACGTGACTTGGCTTCCCTTCAAAACCCGGAGGCTGCCGCCCGCCCAGTGTAAGCGAGTGGTTTTGGATTCTCTGTGTGCTCCTGGGAGGCGTGTTGGAGCAGTTATTTGTCTCAGTGAGACTTTCATCCGGCACTGCGAGCTAAAGGCTCTTGCCGGATCGGATCGGAGGAGCGCTTCCTGGAGGAGGCGTGGTGTGTGTTGCACGTGACCACATCACGTGACTTGGCTTCCCTTCAAAACCCGGAGGCTGCCGCCCGCCCAGTGTGAGCGAGTGGTTTTGGATTCTCTGTGTGCTCCTGGGAGGCGTGTTGGAGCAGTTATTTGTCTCAGTGAGACTTTCATCCGGCACTGCGAGCTAAAGGCTCTTGCCGCATCGGATCGGAGGAGCGCTTCCTGGAGGAGGCGTGGTGTGTATTGCATGTGACCACATCACGTGACTTGGCTTCCCTTCAAAACCCGGAGGCTGCCGCCCGCCCAGTGTGAGCGAGTGGTTTTGGATTCTCTGTGTGCTCCTGGGAGGCGTGTTGGAGCAGTTATTTGTCTCAGTGAGACTTTCATCCGGCACTGCGAGCTAAAGGCTCTTGCCGCATCGGATCGGAGGAGCGCTTCCTGGAGGAGGCGTGGTGTGTATTGCACGTGACCACATCACGTGACTTGGCTTCCCTTCAAAACCTGGAGGCTGCCGCCCGCCCAGTGTGAGCGAGTGGTTTTGGATTCTCTGTGTGCTCCTGGGAGGCGTGTTGGAGCAGTTATTTGTCTCAGTGAGACTTTCATCCGGCACTGCGAGCTAAAGGCTCTTGCCGCATCGGATCGGAGGAGCGCTTCCTGGAGGAGGCGTGGTGTGTATTGCACGTGACCACATCACGTGACTTGGCTTCCCTTCAAAACCCGGAGGCTACCGCCCTTGCGGCTTTAAGCCCGGCGGGGTCAAGCCCTTCGACTGTTGTGCGGCTGTTGGGAGCTGGCGGGGCTGAGGGTGCGAAATCACTGTATAGTGGTCAACTAAGGGCGCAGAGTACGCCGTCACTCCTTCGGAGTTCTTCATAATTGACTATTCTGCACAGTTTTTATTTGCTGATGCACTTTGTATGGGATTTCCAGATCTATATACTTGCATTTACTTTTAGTACGACAGCATGCAGTGGTATTTAACTGTTTTTAAATTTCGTATTGTCAAACAAATGATTGGTTAGGATACCTTTTAAAAATATTTTTGCAATACTTAACTTTGCTCAATCCATACTTATATTTTTTCATAACTTCTCTAAGAGTGGTGACCCCCTGAGTTTATATAATGGGAGTCACACTCAGAAGCATGGGAAGTATCCCAGAGGAATCCATAGTACAGGGGGGTAGAGTCCCACCACAGGTGGTAATCTCTCTTCCACATTTGTCGCAAGCATTTCAACCTGTTAAGTTGGGTACTGCTCCATTCACTGGAGCAGTGACTCTGATAGCCCCCCAGGGAAGTCCTACTTCTCCAGGTAAAGAGGTTCCTACGGATTCTGGTACAGAGCAAATTAATCAAACGGACTCTATGGTAGAGGTGGTGGGAGTTATAAACCGGACTTTGTTAAACATTGAGTCAAAGATAAACTTTTTGGCTGACGAACCAATGGCGGTGGAGCGAGATTTAGTATCAGACACTTCCATATTAGGCCCACTGTTGTCCCATGAATTTTCTAGGAAAGTTCATGGTCCAAGAGACCCTAAATGGAAAGAGCCAGTATCCGCTGTCTTCTCACCTAAACAAGGGGGCTATAAGGAGAAATTGTCACAGTACCAGTTTAGTCACAAGTACGAAAGGGAAATTGGGCGAAGGGACGAGACTTCCACATTATTACTCCAGGGCAGTGAAAGTGTTAAATCAGGGGATGATGACTTCCTAGTGGAGAAGCCAGAGACTGAGGCTGAAGATCCAGAGGCTATTGAAACTAAAGAAGTCTCCCTACATGATCAGCTACCCCCGGTAGATGAGCTATCATTTCCGGTTCTCTCTAGAATCATGGACTCTATGGATAGAGGCTACGATACATTGAATTATGAAATTCGGGAGTTAAGACAATCAATGAAGGAAGTACTGAGTAAAGTGCACTTCTTGGAAGGCTACATAATGGCAGTCTCAGTTTTAAATACTGTAAGCCCAAATAAGATGGACATTGAGGGGTCTGGGGTGGTACAAGGAAATAGTGCTGAACTTAAAAATTTGGGAATACAGGGGGAGAAGGCTGAGTTAAAGGGAGACTGTGCTTTAGTAGTTCATGAGGTATCAGAAATAGCCCTCCCTTCAGTATCAATGTTGGGGCAGGAACAGGTACAGGAAATCAAGCCGCTGAGTAGTAGCCCAAAGGTGAGCAAACTTAGTAATATAAACAAGCAGTCTCTTCAGCAAAAAAAACCCTAAAAACTGTAAACCCCCACCTTCACAACAGAATAAAGGGTCACGGAAATTCCTACGTAACCTAAGGTTGGCTGTGGATAAACACATGCAAATTGATAGAGACATATTAGACCAGAGAAAGAAGGATTTCTTTATAAATAGGAAAAGGGGTCTAAATAAGGAATCAGTAAGGGTTAAGGAAGCTGACAAGGTTTCATCTGTGTTGGATATTGTGCAGGAGGGTGATAGTCCTTCGTTCGATCTAAGCAATATATCCGTCTATCCAGTAGACATCGGAGAGGTAGAGCCCGAATGGACTAAGGGACTAGAGGTTATAAAAAACATTGAACCTGGAATTGGGAAGGGAGTTGGAAAGAGCTGTCCTCTGGTAGAAGTACTATCGGTCCCACCATTTATAACAGTAGGAAAGGGTCTGGTGAAACCTTTGGTAGAAGCTGTAGATACAGGAAATTTACCGGCTCCTAAGTTGTATGCAATTTTCTCGAAACCCGGGGTGGTGAAGACGGACTCGGGGAAGCTGCCACAGCTAAGGGTTCCTCAATTAGTGCCTTTTCCGACCTTGAGATTAGTGGAGGAAGTGGGCCTGGGGACCCCAAAATGTATGTTCCTGGATCAATCGAAGGGGGTGGGAGAGAGTATGGGGCAAGCAAGATCGCCTAAAAAGTGGAATCCAAGGCAAGAGCTAAACTTGGAAAAAAAGACGCCTGTTAACGGCGAGTTAACCATCTTCATGAGTCGTCTTTTCGAAAGCTCTAATAGATACCCTTTAAACAGACATTGGCCCTCATGACGACCCTGGCGGAAAGTAACTGACTTGACCGCCATAGCGTAAATAGCGTTTCCGCCATTGCACGACGGAGTAAAGTGCGGCTAATTCCGACCCATCGGGCACGAGCACTACGCCATGGCGGAAGTGCAAAGTCTGCGATGGCGGAAATGTCCCCAAAACGCCCCTCACCGCCGTCGTACGCCGCCCTAGGTGCAATTCCGCCACCCATCATAGCGGTCACCGTAATGAGCGGCAATCGGAAAATACGGTGACCGTAAATATACGGAAACGGAAGTAAAAACATGGTCCCGGAACGGGAAACAGCACGCCGTACACCTATAAAATCAGAATTCCCACACAACCATTAAAAATACTACCCTGAGACACATCCCAACCCGTCATCCACCCTAGTGAAAACAATAAAAATGGGAAAAGTAGCGAAAAAAGCGTGCGACCGCAAGCGGCAGGTCCACTTCTCCCGTGAGGAACTCACCGTGCTCACAGAGAACCTCCAGGAGAATGCTGCCGTCGTCTTCTCGACGCAAATGCCCAGGACGGCACTTGCGAACAAGAAGGCCATATGGGCCCTGGTGGCACAGCGGGTAAGTGCGGTGGGTACCGCACCCCGCAACCCACAGCAATGCAGAAAGCGATGGGACGACTTGCGGATACGCGTACGGAGCATACTATCCGCCAACCGTAACATTGCCACAGCTACCGGGGGAGGATCGGAATCACCCATCAAGTTGACCCCCTGGGAAGAAATCTGTGCCTCCACCATTGGAATGGAGAGTATAGAGGGAGTCGGAGGGATGGAGAAAGGAGTGCAGACATCCGAAGAATCAGGTAGGTGGCCCAAATAAAACAATGCTAAATCCACAATGTCCAATCATGTGAAGTACCATGTGTCCACATAGTGCAACAGAAACACATGGCCAGGAGAACGTCCACATACATTGGCCTGATAGCGCACTTTAAAACTCACATTAAATACATAAATAATTAAAAATCCTAAAAACACCCTCTACACGTGCAGCAGGCACACCCTAACTGCAGGCTGCAAAACAACTGCATCCTCATTCCACACAAAAATGAAACCACCTCCAAGGCCCTGACCCAAATCACCCCAATGCATGTGATACATTGCCATTCCAATTTCCACAGACCCATTAATAACGCTCGCCCTCCTTTACTCCACCACAGGGTCCGATTCAAACGACGAGCTCCAGGACACCCCTACCAGCACACCTGCAAAGAGGGCCAAGACCAACGGCCAAAGACCCTCCACCTCAGCTGCACGGATCAAGACACGGCAGCAGCACAAATCAAGTGGCAGCACACAGGAGGGGACTTCAACAGGCACCCCAGCAGCCAGCATGCCCACAACAGCACCACCACAGGTCCCCCCAATGGATGCTACAGAAGGCACTGCTTCTGGTGGCAGCAGCACCATAGGTGACACTGCATTAATGGCAGCATGCTCCGACACAGAAAACGGTGATGTCGATGTAGGATCCATCCATGACCTGTCTCAATCCCCCTGTTTGTTTCATCCCGTACACCATGAGGATACCACGCAGGGGCACCCACAAGACGACGACTGGCCATCCCCCACAAGCCCTGTGGCAAGGCAACATGAGGTGATCAGCCCCTCTGTGACACCACCGCAAATGGCCATGGCACAGCAGAGGCAACAGTCCCTCGACCAGGTGATCGTGCAACAGCAGCAACTGGCCACGCTCCTCAAGGACCATGCTGATGAATGTGGGGGTACTAAGGCAGCCATAGTAACATCAACTGAGACACTTAGGTCAGAAATGGAGAGAAGCACAGAGACACTAAGGGCACAAATGGAGAGAAGCACCGAGAGCCTGAGGGTACAAATGGAGAGAAGCACTGAGAGCCTGAGGGGGGAACTGCATGCGACGTCCAAAGACGTATGTGCTGAACTTGCCGCTGTGCGCCGTGTGCTCACTGAGCTCTCACAAACCCTTAGGGACATGCATGGACGTGAGCAGGCAGAGACATCATCCGTTGCAAGTTCCGCCCAGGGCAGCCCCCAACGTAGATCTGGGAGGAACCTGCGCTCCACAGGCAGGGGTGCCCCTGATACCCGGAGAGGGGGCTTGCAATAGCGTCTGCCCACTGACAATGAGCATCTTTGGACACTGGTGTTCGGGGGGGGAGGTAGGAGGGTGGAGGGGGTGTGTTGGGCTCACTTGGGTGGCGGGTCGATGGGGTGTGTAACATAATTTCACATATGCTATAAACATTGCACAATCATCCAATGAGATGTGTGGACATTGATCTTTGTGTACGAGGCCTTCATAGGCGTACAGTCCATATTGTGCATGTTCCAGACACACACAGTGCCACAAGTCCCGTGTCCATGTATCAGCCACCAGGCGTGAGTGCTAGAAGCATGAATCTATGAGAATCTGACGAATTTCACGGCCCTCCTGTGCCTCGCGGACTCCTTGAGGTGCTGCCACATCCCCACCCTCATCATGACCATCTTCAGGTGCTTGCAGTTCTGCGTCAGGGGGCATGGGCACATTTCTACGTACGCACATGTTGTGTAGCATGACACATGCCATGACCATCTTTGCAACCTTCTCATGGCGGTACAGGAGTGCCCCGCCAGACCTGCTGAGGCAGCGGAAACGAGTCTTCAGTAGGCCGAATGCCTGTTCTATGACTACACGGGTACGTGAGTGGGCATGGTTGTAGTCCTCCTCATGCTGGTTCTGTGGGTTCCGGAGTGGTGTAAGGAGCCATCTCTTCAGTGAATACCCGGCATCACCTGTATGTGGACAATAAAGGATGTTTGTGGAATGACATTGCTACGTACGCACCCCCCCCCTTCCTGCCAGGTCATTGCCGCATCACATACCCCACATTATCATGCATGAAATGAGACTCACCGAGTAGCCAGGATCTGTTCCCTGCGTGTCGCTCCATGTAGCGTGGTATTGTAGAGTTCCTCAAGACCATAGAATCATGGGTTGATCCAGGAAATCGGGCACAACAATGTGTAATGATCCTGTTGGAGTCACACACCATTTGTACATTAAGAGAATGAAATTGTTTTCGGTTGCGGTACTGGGCCTCCATGGCATGTGGGACGACCAATTCCACATGGGTGCAGTCGATGGCACCAATGCAACCCGGTATGCCGCCAAGTGCATGGAATCCCACTTTTGTGTTCGTAATTTCCTGCTCCGAGCGTGGTAGAGAGATGTAGTCGTCTGCGTGCTTCAGGAGGGCATCGAGCACTTGCAATAGTGTCCGTGAGAACAGTGGCTGTGAAATGCCATGCAACTGTCCGACTGTGTGCTGGTAGGTGCCTGTGGCCAGGAAGTGGAGTACAGACACCACCTTCAGTAGGGGTGGGATGGCGGTTGGGCTACCTATTATGCTGACAAGGTCAGCGTGTGTCATGTCCACAATGGCGGTTATGGTGTCCCGGTCCAAACGGTAGAGGGTGTGGATCTGCTCATCAGTGAGGTTGAACGGATGTGCTCGGAGGCGTGGGATTGCGGGCTGCCTGCGTGGTGGTAGTGGCTGTGCTGGTGGGCCTTGCTGGCCCTGCCTTGCCCTCCTCCTCCTCCTGCGTCTCCTCTGTGCGGCCGGTTGTTGTAGTAGTTGGTGTTCGTCTTCTTCTTGAAGTTGGAGTACTTGCAGTGCTATCAGGTCCCCCAGGGCCAACATCGCTAGTCCTGCCGGTAGCATTTTGGAGTGGGTGTGGTTGTGGGAGGGGGTTGGGTGTGCAATTTATGTGTTTTCAGGCTGTATAGCCTCCACCTGTGGTGATTCATTCCACCTGTGCAAGCTGCAATCCCCTTTGGGCGAGCACGTCCCGCACACAACGCTGCAATTCGACGCATGGCATCTTGCTATTACAATCATGTATTTAATCCCGATGGCAGTGAAATATTGGTTCATATGTTCATTCTGCTATGGTCCCATTGTTTCACATACTATCTTTGCTGTCGCGAACAAACTTGTGAAGGGTCAGTGGAATGTAGTACTCGATTGACGGTGGACCCTCATGCAGCACTGTACCGAGGTTCACCGACGGGCGGGGCGTCCCATTTGTGAGTGAAGCCAGTTGCCATTTTCACACACTGCCGCACTACATGGATGGATTTGTGATTTCAAGCGGTCACAGATGCCTTTTCGACGTGATGTTGCAAATGAGGAATTCGAAGGACAGCGCTTTCGGTTTTCAGCTAGCGGCGAGGAGACGCCCACAGGTCTGACTGCAGATATGAAGTTCTATTGTTTAATGTCCTTCGGACAGGGGCCATGGCGAGAATGCAATGATTGATATGAACAGTATGGGATGCGCAATAGCGTAGTGAACGATAAGGCAGGACGTTCCCAAATACATGTTACTTCACAACACTGGAATTCCGGGCTGGAGCACAGTGGATTTTGCAGACTGCATTACGCACAGACTCAATGGAAATTTCACATGTTATGTGAGTAAATAATCAGGCGTTTCCATACCGGGATGAGGGAATGATGTATGGATGCATGGACAGATGATTTAATGGAGAGTTTGCCATGTACAGGGCTTTTTGGAATCTATCCACTTCCCCTGCGCTATGTGATGCAGGGCTGCCATAGTGGGACCATCGTCTATCTGCCCTTGTTGAACCCTCCCTGTCTCGACGCGCCTTCCAACACTTGTGTCTTTGCACGTTACTAATCCCATCTAATGGATTCTGTTTTAACAGACGCATGCACACAAACACTCGTTTGTAATAGTGTTTTCACCTCGATTTATATAGTTATGATTCGCAAGTGAATTTTGGGTGGGAATAATCCTTTTGAGTGGGCTAGCATGCATATGGCTGTGGATTTAGTGTGATCATTGAAGTGAGTAATTCAAATGAAGTTCTGATGCCCATACTATTCTTTTTCATTTCATTTGGGTGACAGGTATCTCCTCCCCTTTTGCCGCTGCCATCTGTATGCCACTCCTGCAGATGGCTTTTACTCCCGACACCTGCTGCTTCGTGTTAATCAGTGGAGCACCATTACGATCTTATGGGACGATCGCCAATGGGCCACATGCCCTTACGCAGTACTAGTGGCTAGGAGCAACATATCGACCTTTCAGCTGGATTAGTGCCTACCTAATGGGACGGCCCTGCGGTTCTAGGCGCTTCCATGTTGCCTTTTTGGACGTGAATGTAGCCCCTGTGTACCATGAAGGAACAGGGCGTCACGCAAGAAGAAGCTGGTCATTTATTGCGGATGCAGCCCACAATAATGAAATATATTTTGGAGTTCATGACCTAATAGCTGTATGGGCTTGGTGATTTTGTTGTGCATTAAATTTTGATTATGATATTGACCGTGTAGCGTTATTCTTTGCAAGTAATGTAGCATATTCCTATTTGTGGAGCGATGTATTGTGAGAAGATCTGCATTGGGTTCCGCCTTCTGAGTATAGTTGCGTGGTACTGTACTGGGCGCGTTTGCCTACGAAGCCCAGTGAGGTCAGGGATAGGGGCTGCCATTATGACTGTTTTAATGATGTCATGCTCAGGGGCGGGGGATTAGCTTTTGTGTAACAGATGCCGGTCAGCCAGGTGGATTGGTGGAATGATGTGATTATCAGAATATGGCTGGTCACAGGTGCCTGTGTTTGCGTGCGTTTCTTGGAGGGAGACTGAGGTCATGTCCATTGGAATAGCTTCTGTATTCGTGCCATCTGTGCCCTGCAGCTCCCATTGGCCCCTCTTGAGATGAGCCTGGCTGCTCAGTCACTCTGCCAACTTGTGTGGTACATGCTTATGCTGATGGTTGGTTTGTTTACTGGCAGGAGTACAGGGCTGGTGCAGTCTCACTCAGGATACTGCTTTGAATGTTGCCTTACACTGGTGTCAAGCGATGGGGGGCCTGTTTTTGTTTGTCTCATATTTCAGTTCATGTTGCTGGACTTGAACCTTCACATGCCTGTGCTGCATCAGTACGGCAATGGTGCCATGGCAAATATGGATGGCCACTCACAAGGCACTTGGAGCCCCTAGATTCATTTGTTCGTTGGCATGCATGGGTGACTTGTACATTTCACTGGTTGCATTGTGACTTCATTGCACCTACGAGGAGTTGTGCAATGTGGCCAGGGAGTGGTGTACAGGCACTCAGTAGGGCCTTTTACGGTTGGTTCGCGATGCCGTACTTCTCACCATGGTGGAATGGTACTTTCCGCCATTCTTTATGGCGTTAGGTATATGTCCGCTAGGGTCAGAATTCGCGTACCGTTGCGCCATGGTGGTAATTACAGTTTGGCATGGCGCGCGTGCGCGTACTTGGTGCAGTTAGCGTTGGCGTTCACTACGGTGTCGCTAATGGCATCGTACTTTACGGTGACGGGTCATAATCGCACCGAGCGCTATTCGATGGCGGTATTGCATTTCCGCCATCGTTTTTCGATTTCCGCTAGGGTCGTAATGAGGGCCATTATATCTTGGCTTTAATGCAGGAAATCCAAAAGTTGAAATTGATATCCTCAGGGGACATTAAGATGGTAGAATTCGTCTATGACGACTGCCTAGATATTGTAAGACTTCACCTAAGGTCACACTTAACAAAGGAAATAATATTGGGGGAGAGAGAACGCTTCCTAGCCCTTGGTTTTGAAGTTACAGATACAGGGCCCTCAATTTTATCAAGTTTGGTACCCATCCAGCAAGTAAATAAAGGCAAGATACAAGATGAAAGAGAAAGATATAACAAGGAGATTTATAGTTCCAGAGGTTATACGCAAGTTCCATTTGGCAGAGGGATAAACCAGGAAAGGGAGGAAAATCGATTCCAATACACATGATGGTCTAACTGGTCAATAATTACATGGAATTCGAGAGGATACAAGAATATTATGAATAATCACGAACTCTTTTTAAATTTTGACCTTATTTGCTTGCAGGAAACTTTTTTGTTAGATACACCCATGATAGATGGATTCAACACAGTCTACGTCAAGGCCCAACGGGGAGCGAAGGGTAGGCCGTTTGGGGGTCTCCTAACTGCAGTGAAACGTTCTTTGGGGCTATCAATGCAGGTAATTGAGGTAGACAGGTCAGACATTCTGGTTGTACTCTTAGAATGGCAAGAAGACGATGTGAGTCCCACAAGCAAATGTTTCCTGGTAAACGTTTACTTTAGTCCCTTAAAGGATAAGTTGGAAGACGCCTTGACGGCAATTTCTTTCACATTATTGGGAGAATTTCCAGAGGAGGGGGCCTCAGTGATAATTGTTGGAGACTTTAACGCAGAATGCCTCGACGAAAAGTGGTATCTAGAGATTGATAGAAAGTCTGTCTGCAAGGAATCCCGGGAGAGAGGGAAGAGGATCACCCAGGAATTTGAGGCATGGAACCTAAGTATAATCAACGGTAACATACAGATGGACATTCCGCCAGCTTTTACATGGCAGAATGGGCTGTGGAAATCAACAATAGATTACATCTTCATTTCGCATGATCTTATCACAAAAGGAGTTTCCCTGGAAATAAAATTCCTGAAATGGAGCGACCACTCCCTCTTGGAATTTAAATTGCTTGGTGTGGCAAAATATAGCGAATCAGACACTGGGGGAGTGGAGATAAACTCAAGAAAGAATGAGGTTAAGTGGGCCCCTAGAATTGCGGAGGCATTTTTGTCTGGAATCGTAAATTTTCCAGCAAACAAGATGGCCCGCCTATGCACAGCAGAAGGATACCCTACTATGGTAAGGGAGTTGCTAGGAAGGTTAACAACAGATAGGGGTCTAACCCAGACGGTGGCAAGTAGGAAGGGTTCTCACTCCTTTGATATAGAAGTTCAGGTTCACAAAAAGGAACTACATCGAGAAGTGAGGCTTCTCAAAAAATCTGCACTTCCGGGTTACATGGAAAAGGTGAGGAAATTAAAACAAACATATAGGAATTGGGCAAAAGGTAGAAAGTACATATTATACATTAAGGACGCCGAGAGAATGCTGGCTTGCATGTTGGGGAATAGGCCGGGTATATTTTGGGACCTAATTAAACCGAAAGGTACACAAGATTATCTTCAGGCACAGGCGGTTAGTGATATTGGCTGGGTAAAACATTTCTTAGATTTGTACAGGGTGGAAGGTCTAGACCAGTCAGTCATATGGCCAGAGGCGGACTGGAGGGGTGCTTTAGAATGGGATCTGGAGGATTTAAAGATCTTGATAAAGAAAAGTAAGTCCTCGAATGCACCAGGTCCGGACGGTCTCTCTAACCTGACCTACAAAGGCAATTTAGTAGTTTGGTCGCAGGTATTGTCTGCTTTGTTCATGGATATTTTGGCTAGTAATTCGTTTCCTTCTACCTGGACAGCAGCAACCCTAATCCTTGTGTTTAAAGGTGGGGATAGGTCCTCTCCTAATTATTATAGACCTATATCCTTACTAGATGCCTCGAACAAAATATTTGCGAAAATACTGCTGAAAGCTCTACAAAAATGGGCCATGGAATCAGACTCTTTAGATGTTTTTCAGTCAGGTTTTCGGCAAGGGCTGAGTACATCAACCAATTGCATGGTGCTAGACTTACTAGCACATCAAGCAAAGGAGCAAGCACAGTCAGTATTTTTTGCTTTCTTGGATATTAGTAAAGCTTTCGATATGGTTAACAGGGCCCTTTTGTGGAAAAAATTGTATGACAGGGGGTGTCCCATAGCCTTGATAAGTATTCTGGTGGCCCTCCATACAAACACAAGGATTAGGGTAAGGTTGGACGAACTGGGTAACTTTTCCCCTTGGATACAGACAAACAGGGGCTTAAGACAGGGGTGTGTCTTGGCACCCTTTCTTTTTTGCTTGTATTTATTGGGACTTGGATGTTGTATGGATTCCGTAAAAACTTTCCCTCCAAGATTGGGTGCTATGGTTGTCCAATATTTACTTTATGCAGATGACATTGTTTTATGTGACCTCACAGCTACTGGGCTCCAAAGAGCTTTATTAGCCGTAGAGGGGTTCCTGGAAAAACTAGACTTAGCACTAAATACTGTAAAATCAAAGGTTCTGGTATTTAAGGGGAGTAGGAAAAATTGTAAAGTACTGCCCTGGTACTTGAAAAACGGTAAAATAGAAGTTGTAAATAAATGTGTGTACTTAGGACTGACAATTTACGACAAGTTCTCTGGTTCCGAACTACAGGAAGATTTACGGGCAAAATTTGTAGGGGCTGGTATACAACTTAGAATTTTCGATGGAAAATTCGGTAGATACTCTCTTTTACCAGTCCTAAAATTATACAAACAACAATTAACCCCAAAATTAATCTATGGAGCACAAACTCGGAATCAGCCGATTAATTGGTCATTACTAGAGGGGGCATTATGGAAAGGTTTGCTCCAACTTCCGCAGTCAGTCCCTTTAGTAGGGATTCTGTTTGAATTAGGCTTGCTACCAGTACAAACTCTGGGCGATTGGGGCAAGCTTCAGTTGCTGGCAAATATACTGAACCCTCCAGGGTCGTCAATATACGAACAACTAAATCTGGTAAGACTTCAGGGCGGCTGTAGGGTTCTCAGGGACTGGGTTCAGAATTGTCAATTAATGCTTCAGCAGGCAAATATTCCCCTGGAGGAACTGGAGTTGACACCAAAGGTTGCAAAACTAAGATGGTGTAGACATGTATGGTCTAACTTGAGATCTGAGATAATGGAGTACAAATGCTTTGGGGATCATTTTCTTTGGTCATGTAAAAGCTTTAACACACTTGCACCTTATCTCAAAAAACATCCTTCGCGATCTTTTAGGTCTCAAGTGCTAAGGCTCAGGTTAAACTTGTTATCAACAAAAGAAGTACTGAGTCGTCGGGCGAACATTCCGCAAGACCAGAGGCTATGCCGGCACTGTAACACAAACATTGAGACCTTAAAGCACTTGTGTGTGACTTGTCCAAAACTGATTGATTTGCGGACATGCTTTTTAGCAGGCTTGGTTTACTCCTCCGAGAATGAACTATGGTGGAGGATAATGAATTGTAATGAATTAAGTTTGACCATACATATTTTAGAATTTTTAAAGAAAGTTGCTGTAATTTTATAAAGGTTGGTTATTGTATGCTGGATTGTGTATCTGTGGATTGTACGTATATGTGTTAAAAGTACCTTAGTACTGTATAACACAATAATAAAATAAAAAAAAAATAAAAGTGCCGAAGACAACCATGGCATGTGTCATGCAGCACAATATGTGTATCAGACGGAATGTGTCTATGCCCCCTGACATTGACATGCAACCTCCTGATGAAGATGATGTTGATGGGGATGAGGATGGGGGAAATGGGCCACCAGGACATGCAAGTGGCGATCGCCAGGAGGCACACGATGTGCGTCAGCATCTGATTTATCAAATATTCTGAGAGACAAGGGTCAACTATTTTGGATGGAGATGGGTATTGTTGCCCTGCTGTATGTGGTGAGGCGCACAATGGACCCTGTCCCCAATAAAGTACACATACACAATGAAGAGGACCAAGCCTGTGTCTCAAATTGTCAACAGTATATTATAATTAATTCGTGAACAAAAAGTGCATGGCCCCAACTGTGCAAACACCCTTTCCCCCTCCCCCCACAACACTCCCTAAAACACCCTTTCCCCCCAACCCCCACACCACTCCCAAAAATACCCTTTCCCCCCTTCCCCCACAACATTCCCAAAAACACCCTTTCCCCCCGCCCCCCACAACACTCCCAAAAACACCCTTTTCCCCCCTCCCCCCACAACACCCCCATGTGTGGCTTGTAGTGCATAGGTATCCTGCTGCACATGTGCCAGCTAGTTCTTGCTGGCACTACTTCTCATGGCCTTCACCGCCATTGGGAGGTTGGGGTGGCGTGCGCTCATGGTGCGCAAGGAGCGGCTGCGGGGGCTTGTCTGGCGAGAACTCGCAGAGGAGGAGGTGCCCAGTTGATCCTGTGGTGGGGGGGATATTGTCGCTCCATAGCGTCCGCTATGCATGTCAGGACCTGCCTCAGTTGGACCATCTCCTCGCATAGCCTGTTTGTGCAGGCCTCCATGCCCTCTCTTGTCTGGCTTGCATTCGACCTAACCTCCTCCCTCAGACGGGCTGCCTCTTCCACATGCTGGCCAACCAGCGCTGTTATTTCCACCTGCCTCTGGCTGATGGCTGACAGGTCATGGCGACTGCGTCCAGCTCTTGGGGTGGCTGCTGCGCCCTGGTTGATGCCTTGGCCATCAGGTGAGGACACCTGAGGGCTCCAGCGCCCTTCCACGGTGTTGTTGCCAGATTGACCATGGCTACTTGATTGCGATGGTGGCCGTGTGCTTGGCTCAATGGATTGTGGGGGACTGGGGTCTGCCTTTGCGTTTAAAGGTCAATGGTCTCCTCAACGTCTGACAGCTGCGCGGTGGCTGCTGCCTCACCAGTGGAACTGGTCGCAGCGGAGAGCGGGCCCTCCGTGCTTGTTTCCAATGACGGGGGGAACACTGCCATGGGTGCAGCTATTGTAGCAGCCGTGGCTTCAGGCCGTGTTGAACTGGCGCTCTTGCTGCCTTTACCCCTCTGCTGGTGCTCACTACTCCCGGTGCCCCCTGAGGTGGTGGCGGTGCACCTGTCTCCTGTGTCCTGGGCTTTTTCTTGGCTGGGGGAGATTGTGTCACAGTGCCCTGTTCATCACTGTCTGTCTGTGATCCTGTGGGGGACAAAAATAGGGAATATCATTGGTGATGGTTCTACGTGCCTTATGCAGAATGATTACGTCATGCCGCTCTATGCATTGGGACCTCTTTAGTTGGGAATCCGGTAATGGGGATGTCGGGAGGGTCATGCATGAATGGGTCTGTGTTGCACGTGTATGTGGTGATGCGTGCATGTGTGTGTGTGTTGGGGTGTGACACTCACATTGGCAGGGTTGTGTGCATGTATGTTTGTGGCTGGATCCATGGGCTGGTTCTGGATTCAGATTTGCGGGGCCCCTCACCCTTCACAGTGCATTGTTTAATGTGTACACTCTCCTCCATCTGATGAAGTGGGCGCACCATGCTCCGTATCTCCGACTCCCTCAATGGATTCCACGCCAATAGTGCTGGCGCAGGTCTCCTCCCACTCCCGGAGTTTTATGGTGAATCAGCTCCACCTCCTGTGGCCATAGCCAGGTTGCGATTTGCAGCCAGAATGCTGCGGACCCGGAGCCGTAGATCGTCCCACCGCTTTCTGCAGTCCTTGACAGTGCGGGTGGTGGTGCCCACCGCACTGACTTTGTGGGCAACCTCAGCCCAGATGGCCTTCTTCTTCACGAGGGTCTCACTCCGCGTGTCATTGGTGAATACAACATTGGCATTTGCGGCAAGGGTCTTGGTTAAGATGATCAGCTCCTCGCTGGTGAATTTTTCTTTTTTCGCTGCCGATCAGCGCCTTTCTTGATGGCCTTAGGCATCTTCAGGGTATCTGGGATGATTTGGTGTTGGAGTCGTGTGGAAACAGGTCCTGGCTGCTGAGGCTGCAAATGGATTATGTTTCTAAAGATGGCCGCCATGCTCTTTCCCGTTCCTGTGCGATGACGCTATTTCCGGTTCCGCAATTTTACGGTCACCGCTAATACCGGTGATCGCTAATAGCGGTCTCCGCTATTAGCGGTGACCGATATTTGCATGTAGCGGGAGGCCGGAAGTGCTATCAGCGCTTTCGTCGAAGCCGGTAAGGGACTTTTTGGGGTCTTTTGCGGCATGGTGGTAGGGTCATTACCGGCATGGCGCTGTGCTCATGTCCGCGTACTCGTAATGCCATGCTATTAGCGGCATCATGCAAAGCCGGACACGTTAATAGCGCCATGCCGGTAATGGCTGGATTTTACCGCATAACGTGTAATGAGGCCCTAAGTCTTAAGAGGGGTGAGGGTGACTGAAAGACCTCACTGAGCACACAAAGCAAGGACACTTACAAATTACTCCAGACAGGTGTTATATTAAAAAATAAAGACACATTTATTACAAGGCCTTTGCAACATCGACCATAGCAAAGAATCACAATAATACGAAAGTAAACCAACATATCACAATCAATACAATATGTATACAAGACCGAGGGGTCTAAGGAGTTATGAGCGCGTAATATGTAGACCACCTAGATGGGGAGGAAAACAGGCAGTGCGAGTAATCATTAGACCCAGTTAGACAACAGAAACACACCTAACTAGGAGGAAGTCCGAGCCCTACGAAGAGAGGAGCCTTCTGCTCAAAAGTACCTGCACGCGCTTGTGCCAATGGACAAAATAGAGTCTCTTCAAGGATCTCAGGCAGTTCAGGAAGGTGAATGAAGCGATGAAGAACAAGTCCCCACTATTCAAACAAGGCCTCCACTTGTGGGCAGAGGCAGGGTGAGAGTGTGGGATATAGTCGCTATTTCGTAACAGCGGTAGAAAAGAAGCAGGCTCCTGCGCGAGGGGCCACCGGTTGGGGTATGGACTACTCACCAGTCCCCGACGCAGGCATACCCAGACTTCTCCAGTTCAGTTCACATTGCTGGCAGGTTCAGCTGCGATGATCAGGACGTCTCGACACCATGTACATTCTGTGTAGCAGGATGCAGGGTCGAGGGTGTCCCAAATGCAGTGAACGTGCACAGGTTGTTACTGCAGCAGGGCAATACGGCAACCGCGTTTACTCTGGTCCGGGCGCACTCGTCTCACTTCAGACCTGGGAATGCCAAGTGTACGAAATTCGGTGTGAGGGTGCCGTGGACGCAGAGCAAGCAGTAGACCAAGTTTTGAGGGCTTCCCCAAAACGGTGGCGGTGACAGAGCAAAGCGTCCTGCGTAAGCTGGTCAACCCACTGGTTGGCCCAGGGACACTTCCGAAGAGGCTTACTTGCAGGATTTGATGAAGGTGTCGGGAATAGTTGATCCCACTATTCCAACGGGTCGAAGCGCCTTTGCAGGCCTTCTAGGACGATCAGATGCAGAGGGGTCTCGCAGGACGACAGCAGTTCAGGGTGCTAAACCTTCAGCGGGTCACCAGCGGTTCCTCGACTCAGCTTCTTGTTGCAGGATACTTGGCTCCTTATCCCTTGTTCGGTGTGAACTCAGGAGATCGACATGGTAGTGGTGTTTGCAGCCTCCTCTTATCCAAAGTTCCCTTCGCGCCAAAATGGAGAGGACCCAATGGGAGATCTGCTCACAAACACTCACACTATACGTGGACCTATCACAGACCACCGTGGTCCCAGGCATTCAAGACACTCTAGACTCTCTGGCACCCAGGATGTGTATTGGGAACAGACATCCCAGCCCACATCCTGGAGGCATACACACAAGGCATGCAGAAGCCTGTGAAAGCTTTGGGTTTTGCGGGAAAATGCCTGACCAAATAAGGACTGACCCGGGTCGGCTCGACCTGGGGAAGGTGAATGGGCAAGACGGTCAGAGGACAGGACAAAGAACCCCATGGCATGGCCATTTTGGAGCCAGGCCACTCATTTGTGCCAATTGCGGTAAGCGCGGAAAAACATGGCGAAAAAAGGGTTCAAAACACAAGAGAAACAATAGCTGCCACCAGTCCTGTCCGTGACACACTTGCCAAGTTCATAATAAGTCCAGCGAGAGTTTCTAGGGCCTTTGGAATGAGTAGAGACCCAAGAGCGCGGTAAAGTAAGTTACAGTGCACTCTTGTTTCATGTTGCACAAAAGCTGCAACATGAGGAAAAGACTAAGGGAAACAAAGTCTCCCAGTACTGACTGTTTTAAGGGCATGTCAGATTCCCCATAAGAATTGAGCGAAAGCCCAGAGCAGTGCGGCGGAAGGCTGCGCTTCTCTGGCAAAGTCGTGATCATGGTGTAAAACAGCAGTAAAAAGTTTGGGGGTTGCCACATGGAGGGAAAATTACATGCAATTATGAAATCTTTCGTAACAGTCTATGTATCAGTCTATATATGTGTTTCCCTCCGATCCTGCAATGTCCGCCTCCACTCTTTGTCCCAACCTCCCTGGGTTTCTGGACGACTCAGTTGACACGGGCTCTTCCTCTTTGTATGTCGACGTTAGCCTTGGTCGAGCTGAGGTCTCTTTACTGCGATCTAATGCGCATGTTTCATTAGCGTTTGAGATCTTCCTGTGTTCCTGCCGGCTCTTTGACCTTGATTTTGTGTGTACATTATTCATGATCTTTTGTCGATTTACCTCGTCCCCTCTCGGGCGACAGTCGACCAGGTCGTATCCCATAATTTGGAAGCTTTCCTGTTCTGCGGTCAGCATTGATCGAGTTACTGGGGATGGAATGAGTAGGTAGACACAGTCCCTTTTACCCATGGAACTAAATCCCACAATTTTGATGTCTTCACAGTTGATCTGCCTTAATTTTGGAATGCAATGGATTAATGCCAATATGTTTTTCCTATTCAGGATCAACTTATCTCGGATCTCACCCACACGTTCCAATTTGAAAGTCCTTTCACTACCCAGCTTTTTGCTATACAGAAAGTAGCTATCCTTTTCGTTGTAGCGATCATGGCTGCTTCTCTTCTTTAAATTTCGCCCTATACTTATTTCATCCTCTGTTCCTTGTCTCAGTGGATTACTTTTGGTCTTCCCTCCCCTTGTGAGGGGTTGGTATCCCTTCCCCGGTGTGGAGATCTGCCCTTATGATTTGTGGCATGAGGGGCTGATAATTTCCCCCTAGGTTCCTTCTTTGCCTTCTCTCTTCCCGGTGAGGGTGTTCTGTCCAGTTTTCTTGATGGAGAGGACCTTAATAATTTCTCCCACCTTTCTTTTAGAGTTAGGTAGGGGCTTTCTTGCTGTGCCTCCTCCTTTTCTCGATTTTCTTGAAGTTTGTCCTTTTCTGAACTCCTCTTCTGGTGTGGAGTTTGTGGAAGTTCTGAGTCCGAATTTTCCTCCGAGTACAGTGAAAGATCCATAAGATCTATACTTTTTTCGGGGTCCTAACTCACAATTTGTTGTTTGTTTAAGATGTCACCCTGACCTACTTTCTCTATAAGTATCGATTCTGAATCTTGAAATGTAACGATTCGGTTTCTTTGATGTTCTTTGGCCCGGTCGTCTTTGCTCTTACTATCTTTTGGATTTCTTGTTGTCTCTAGGAGAGGTCGCCGATCTTCTTTTGTTACCACTCTGTTCCCTGATTTCTTGGTAAGCCTCTTACCATTAGCAAAGAGCGAGTACGCTAACGACTCCTTACTTTGTAAGTCAGTGTTTCTTTGTACAGGGATCCCTAGCATTTTGATCCTTGGAGGCTCGTTTTGCTATTCTTCTTCCGGGCTTCCTATAGCAAGGGTAGAGCTCAGAGTGTCCTTTTCCAGGGTCATAACCATGCATCCGTTTGCTGGATATTTTTATGCTGAACTCTGAGATTGGGCCCGCTGTTGTTTTGAAGGTTTTGGTAAGAGAGGCTTCTTGAGAGGTCCGGTTTCCTGAGGTGTGATGCTTGATTTATCTGGAATAAATCGTGGTTCACTTAACTTTTGCACTTCCCCTGTTACAAGTGAATATGGAATTGTCTTTGAGGTCTCCTCAGTCTGCGATGCGACCAACATTTTTGCCAATTTAGGCTTGTCTACTGAGAGTTCATGTTGTTGTCTTGGTTCCCCGTTAGTTTGCTGAAATGTGTTGTTGATTGAGCATGACCCTCCTCCCCTTGCTTCTAAAGCCGTAATGTAGCCTTCTACGTAAATCATTTTTGTATGCAGCATAGCTGCGAAAGTTGTATGGTCCTTCAAGGTGTTGTTTTGTTGATGGATTCATATAGTTTACTGAAGGGAGCCAAAGCAATTGTTACGGCTGACATTATAGCAAAAATGTAAGGTTTCTTTGATGGTGTCTCTTTCTCGTTGTTGGAAAACAGGGTTGAAGATCTTCTATTTCGTGTTGGAGATGACAAGGGGGGGCAGGTCATGGCATTCATTCTGGTCTCGTTGCTCTTTGTTAGTTTTTCCGCATGGGTTCCTTTTCAAATATCTTTTGTTGGGGTATTTTTTGGTTCGATGCCCAAAGTGGGGCCCTCACTTATGGCATCTTTTAGGTTGATTCCGTTATGTGGCAAGTTACTTTGAGTGGGGAAGTGGTTGGATCTTGAGAAGGATCGTGGTGCTTGTCCCTGTTATCTTTGATAAACAGCTGTGGGTGAAATGTGGACCCTTTTGCCATGTGGTCCTGACTCGGGGGTGAGGTCTCCCTCGGTTTCTCTGATGATTTCTCTGGTGCTCGAATTTTTGGCACACTCAGATTCTGAATTTCCAATTTGACATTTGGTTCCGGGTCTTTAAAAATCGAATCCCTGTTTTTAACGTTGCATAGGGTGTGTCTGCACTCAGTCCCGACCAAACAAATCTCAGACGAGCTTGTGGACTGCGATTTATTGGCAGAGCAGCTCCTTCTAGTAATTCTGCATCAGACAGTTAACGTTAAATCCCTGTCCACTGGTTTCTGAAATAACCAAGCCACAGAATTTAAGGATGCACAGTTCATACGTTTTCCAGGAATGATCTTACGTACAACTCCTTTTTTTTGTAGATGTTTATTATTTTTCTGATTAGTTTTCCCAGATGCAATTGTTCCGGTTTTGTTTCTGCCCCTTAATTTTCTTACAGGACTTTTTTGGCTGTCTTTTGCTGGACTATTCACGTTAGGTGTCTCTGCCCGGGCCGAGTCTGAATCTTTGCACACGGGGGAAACACAGTAATTTGGGGGGTCACTTGCATGAGCATCATTTTCCGTTTCTGTATTGGCTTCTTCCACGTTTTTTTAGCTCCGAGTGTTCAGAGTTATCTTGAATTGGTGTCTTGGAGGGGAAATCCATGTTTTGAGGGCTCTTCAAGTCCGGCTCCGTCATCATTTGGTGGATCTCTATGTCAAGACTTAATGATTTGTAAGTGTCTGCAATAGGTGCCACTATTGGTGTTATAATGTCTTCATAGTTTATGGTGTGGAGTGGGGGTGGAGCCCCCTTTTCCACACCTTCATCCTCGTCCTCCAATCTCGGACGATTGAGGCCCATTTGCTGAAAATCTTCCCCGTACACATCGTTGTTTACATTCACATGTGTCAGGGGGAATTTGTGAGCCTGGATCGAAAGCCTCCCCGGCATTACCCATCTCGCGTCCCAAAATGGTCTGCGACTGTTGGTGCATTCAATGTTCTCCATCGGGTGTAGGCACTATCCTCCCCAGGCTCGCCCCTGCCCCACAAGGTTCTCCACCGGGCCTTCTTCCACATCGTCCCCAGACTCTCCACCCACAGGGAGTCGCGGGGATCCAGTTAGCTCCACCCACGCCCTCGCGGTCTCGCTTTCCTGCTCGCCCTCTCACTCGGTGATCTCCAGGCACCCACGCCCACCCACTCCAACCTCTCCCTCGACAGGTAAGTGAAGTGCGGGAGTCGTTTGGGGAACTTGAGAATTGACAATTGCGCTGGCACCTGTGGAGAGAGTTGCCGGTTGCACGAATTTAGTCTCCAAACATGTAGGAGGGGCTGTCAAGTGGAAAATGTTTATTAAATTTACTGCCAAAGGCTTGTCTGAGTGTTCAAAGACATATGACTCTGTACCTGCTTTCGATGTCAAATTGGCTGAATGTGTTGAGTGCATTGGGGTGGAGACAAATCTCCATTGTTGATGTGGATTTTTCAAAGGGCTCCTCAAATCCAAGCCTGTGTCGTCTTGACTCGGGCGCTGGCTCCTGAGGCGTCTGCCCACGTCTTCCATTCTTGATTATTCACACTGCGGCCTGGACGGCCGCGGACTGCAGCAGACTGCTTCCACCTCAGCTTCCAGCTCCGCGGCCTCCCAGTGTGTGGTGTGTTTTAAGTATTCTCTCCTCCCACAGGCAGCAGTAGAGGTAGCAGAAAGACTACCAGAGAGCAAATTCACAGGGGGACTGCAGCAGACAGCTTACACCTCAGCTTCCAGCATTTTTTATAGAAGAAAGGTGTTAAGGCAATTTTGCCTGTTTTGAAAACTTTTTTTTACCATTATGTATCAGGCATAAGTAGGATTGCACGTAAGTGCAAACCTAGGTGCTTCGCTCTGCGGAATTTACTGTTCAAATTAAACTGACCCCAACAGACTTCAGCAGCAGCTCACCGGCAAGCATTGCTGTTAGGCAAGATTGTGTGCAGTATCCTTTGGAAGACTACAGCAACCTTGACCTCCTGGCAATAGGGATAAGTCTGTACTACACAGGTTGGTAGTGTGGCTGAGCAGCTATGTTTATATTGAGAGGGGTGAATGTGAGCAGTAGGGTTGTAACACAGAGTTTCACAGTGACAGCTATTTAAATAAACGCTTACACTCAAGGCTTCTTGATTAAACAAATATTAATATATTTAACAGTCTGTGATATTAGCCTTCTTCAGAAGGGAGCAAAACATGTAATAATTATAATATACTTCAAAACACACTCTGTTTCTCTAAATCAGATGAAAACCATTGGGGATGGTACATAAACACTTCCTACACCCTCATGTGACTTACATAGCTAGGACACTGTGGACATTGATTTATCACTGGTGCATTTAGGGCAATACTGAGCTTGGTGCAAAGGTTAGATTGAGGAATAAAACAAAGGTTAACAAATAATTCATGAACAGGTAAGTACTTTTTAAACCTTACAATGTCAAGTAAATTTAACCCTTTCCTGGGGGAAAGGTAAAGGCACAGAATCAGAGGTAAGAAGAGTCTCTCAGGGAGCCAGCACAGCCAATGTTAGTTGAGCAAAGTCTAGGGGATCTGAAGATCTTCTTTGCAGGTAAGTAAAAGTCTTGCACAATGTTTTTTAGAAGAGTTTGTAGGAATAAGATTCACTTTAAGGGCCACAATCTGGGAGGCTTGTGAGGGGCGAAGCTGCACGCAAC
Source organism: Ambystoma mexicanum (assembly GCF_040938575.1). NCBI lineage: Eukaryota > Metazoa > Chordata > Amphibia > Caudata > Ambystomatidae > Ambystoma > Ambystoma mexicanum. Next base: position 1,295,971,727 of record NC_090929.1, read on the forward strand.
GCTACAAGGGCAACCAAGACAAGACTCAACTGAGAGCAAGTAAGGCTACACAACAAGAGGTAAGTCCTCTCAGGTTTACAGTACCTTTGGTTAGAAGAAATGGATCCAGCTGGCTTCTGTTCTTGTACAGCTCTGCAGATCCTGTTGTTCCTGAGCCTCAGTCATAGGGACAAGAGGGAGGACATCTGGGGACACCTGCACTGCAATGGGAAGGTCAGCGGCAGCAATGGGCAAGCTTCAATTCAGCGGCACTTTGCGGTTTCAGCTCCTCGCGTCTACGGCAAATAGCAACACTGCAGTTCTCTGATACAACTTCAGACTTTCCTCGCATCTGCGGTCCAGCACTCTGTTGAGGTAGCTCATGCTTGGTGAGTCCTGCTTCAGGGAAGTCCGTAGGATGTTCCTGGTGCTCGGGTCTGACTTAAAAGCAATCCACTCGGTTTGGTGTTCCTCTCCCTGGCACTTCGTTTCCAGCAGCAGCAGTGGAAGTACAGCTAGCTCCGAGAGGATGTCCAAACGAGTTCCCTTTGTGGTTGATTGGTCCCACCAACCCAAGTGGAGAAGTCGTCCTTGCAGGGCTTCTCTAGTCGAAACGAATTCAGAGCTTCAGCACAGCAGCAGGGCTTCACCGGGCAAACGAAGGGACAAAGAGTTGCAGCAAGCGTTGCTTCCAAGTTCTTCTTCGGATTCTGTTAAGATCAGGCAGAGACCGGATAAGCTAAGGAAGATACTTTATTTAAGAATTAGGAGCGAGCAACATGCACTGCACCCAGGTCGGCTCCAACAGTCAAAGTGGTTCCAGAACTACATGTAGTTCTGGAACACCAACAAAAGAAAACAGTAACGTCATGTAAAGAGATCAACTCAACACATCTCCCTCCTTATGCATTGAAAACCAATAATACCTAAATACATTACTCACAACAGAAATCCTTGAAACAAATAGGCATTTGTTTTTATTCTACATTTAGGTATGTCCATAACCATGGCCTGATCATCCACCCCATTTCTCTCGTGGTGCATCTCATTTTCCTCCACTTCTACATTCACATTATTACTCTCCACCACCACTTCATCATTTCTCTGCAGAACTTTTGACCAACCTCCCTTTTGACCAAACCACAGCTTCTTCTACAATTACCACACTGTTGTGAACTGCTGCAATTCTCTTTGGCCCTATAAACTTGCTCTCCAGACACTTAGACCCAAATGTGGGATTCTTTATCAGCACTAAATCTCCCACAGCTCACTCCAGTGTCTTTAAATTTGCAGCTGAATCAAACCTTTGCTTATACTCACTTTGAGCCTCTGTTATCAATTTCATGACTTCCTACTGGTCAACATTCACATACCCTGATAACCCCAACCAACCAGGGCACAGCTTGGTGGCTGGCTGACGGCCCTTCAACGATACAAATGGAGAAACCTTGGTGATGGAATGCGGTGTGATGCAGTAACCCCACACAATCTCAGTATCACAGTACTTCTGTCCACAACAACCCCAAAATAAATGCCAACTGTATCCCTCCTTTGAGAAATCTATTGGCCCGTTCAACTAATCCATTTGCTCTGGGGGTGATACAAAGCTGTATGCAAATGTCTGATCCCATAACGTGTAAGAAACTCCTTTATTCTCTCCAAACAAAACTGGATCCCGTTGTCCGTAATAATTTCAGCTGGAAAGCCCTCTCTGAAGAATATATCCTCATCTCACTTGTGGTAGCTTCCCTCAAAGCCCTCCACTCTAACCATTTAGGGTGGTAATCGACTACCACTACAACAAACTTAAAGCCATCCCCTAAACCTTGTATGGGGCCCATAAGATCCACTGCAATCTTCCTCCAAGGTTCACTCGGATCCTGTACAGGAGAAAGTGGAATCTCTCTCACAACTTTCCCTTTGTCACTCCTCTCCCACTCCCTGCATGAACGCACCTTCCTTTCCACCTCACTGTCTATACCCAGCCAGCAAAGCGATTGCCCCCAAAACCTGGGTGACCCTAATGGACTATGTTAACCAACCAACTCCTGACCTCCGAATGGGGAACAACTTTGGACCCTCTCCTCAGCCTGCTACCATCTTTAGAGAGACTTAGTTTCTGTTTTCTCTCATAAGATCGATCAAAACTCTGATCCAAAAGCTCTTTACCAGGCTACCCTCCTACAGTCCATTCCTTCACCTTAGACACTGTCACATCCTCTCCATCTGCTTCAAGCCACTCTGCTTTACTCACAGCACTGCCCATAACTATAGCAAATATCATGTCCTCTTCCCGGATCTACAGAATCCCCCACCACCTCAACCGGAAGGCGAGGCAGACAATCAGCTACAATATTGTCTCTACCTGGTACATAGCACATCCTGAAATTGTACCCTTGTAACCCAACCATCCACCTGGAGATTCTGGGTGAGCCCTTCACCCACCCACTGCTACTCATCAACTGCTCAAGGGGTTTGTGATCTGTCTTGACCAGAAATTCTTGACCCCACAAGAAGAACTTGAAATGTAAAATCACCCAGAACACAGAAAGGGCTTCTCTTTCTATCACAGAATAATTTTATTGAGCACCCCTTAAAGGCCTAGAGGCAAAGGTGATGACGTGCTCCTCCTTACCTGAATCAATCTGAATTAATGAGTCACCCAAACCTAACAAACTTGCATCAATGGATAGAACTGTCTTTTTGCCACACACAAAACCACCCAATGACGGCGCATTCCCAATGCCTTCCTTGATTTTCGTGAAAGCTACTTGGCACTCATCCGACCAATTGAAATTAACTAATTTTTTTAGCAAATTCCTAGATATGGTGGCAAATTTGTTGGCAAATTTATGGTAAAACTCAGCCATACTCTTGAAAGATCTTAACTGTTCCTTATCTACTGATGCAGGAGCTTTACATATGCCCTCTACCAGACTAAACTTGGGAGAAACTCCTTGTCCCGAAATGTTGTGCTCTAAATACTGCACTTCTTTCACCCCAATCCTACACTTGCTCCTCTGTACATTAAGACCAGCTTTCCTCAACCTTTCAAGAACACACCTCAAAACCACATCATGTTCCCTTTCACTATCAGCATACACCAGTATGTCATCTTGGAACACAGCAATATTCCCCAATCCTTTCAACACTTCCTCCATCACCCTTTGGAACACAGAAGCAGCCGAGGCCAAACCAAATGGAATGCGTAAGTACTTAAATGTTCCCTCAGGAGTGACGAAAGCCCTAACATGCTGGCTTCTTTCGGATAATGGCACCAGATGATAGGCTGCTGAAAGGTCAATAACTGACAACCAACTAGGTTCTCCAAGTGTGGCTAGTGTCTCTGCGATAATCAGCAAAAGAATGTGTCTCTACCAGTATGTTTCTATTCAGTTCCCTGAGGTCTACACACAGCCTCAGGTTTCTGTTGCTCTTGGCTACTAGAACCACAGGGGATAGCCACTCAGTTCCTTCGATACGTTCAATAACTCTTTTCTGGACACGATTAATCAACTCCTCATGAAGCTGCTGTCTCATTTTCAATGAAATTGGCCTTACTCTGTGCACCACTAGACGAGCTGTAGGTTTCAATTTAATATTGTGTTCAAAATCTCGCAGCTTTCCTAGATTCTCGGTGAACACCTCCGGGAATTCCTAAAACCACTTGTCATCCACCTCCGCAATGGTGACAGGAGTCACCGCACTTGCCTGGATTCTCACTCCCAGTTTCCTTTGCTCTTCCCACCCTAAGAGTGAAGCACCTTTCTTGGCAACCAAAATGTCAGCCGTGCACTCCCTTCCTTTATAGAATACATGGCCCTGGAATTCCCCAATCAACTCAATGGTGGTCTCCCCATAGCCACAGAGCTGAACCTTGGCAGGAACCAGATCGTGCACCTGTTTATACAACGTGTGCCTGAGTGTCTCCTCAGATACTATGGTCCATGGAGATGCAGAGTCAACTTTCATCTTAAGACTGCACCCATCCACTGTGAAGTCGTCTACCGGACCACTTGTTCCATCTGATACAGAAGAAATCTCGAAAACATGTTGAGGTGATCCTTCTTGACAGGATGCGTTCACACTGGTTACCCTTGTGGATGGTTGATTTGGCAGATCACTGCTGTGTTCTCTCTGATCTACCATGTTAATAGAGGACTCTTTGCACATGTTCGCAAAGTGGCCTTTGCATCTGCACTTGAAATATTCGGCGAATCTGGCTGGGCAGGTTGCATTGTTTGCAGAATGTCTCATGCTCTCACATTTGGCGCACTTCTGGTTCCAACATTCTCTCCTTGAGCTCAGGCCCAGTGACTTTCCTTTAGCCAACTGCACAAACACTTTGTGTCACTTGCTTCTCCACCTTCATTTCCTTCATGTATTGTGATGTCTGTTCAATACTGCGTGTGAGCTCCACCGCTTGTTCTAATGACATATCCTTGGCCAAAAGCTTCTCTGCACTCTTGCGCTGTTGGTGCATCTGACCAACTAGTCTCTAATTAACGAGTCGGTAAGATCTGCAAACTCACATGTGTGACTCAATGCCACATAGAACTCAACCAACTCTGAATTGTCTTGATTACGCTGAAACTTGTGCCTCTCAAAGGTGACATTCTTCCTGGGTTCAAAGTGCTCCTCAATTTGCTTGACTGCCAGGGCATATTCATGATGTCACCTGCACCTTCTTCTTGTCGAGCCACCAAACCAACGAACACACAGTGCCCTTCGGGACCCAAGTTTTGGAGCAACAAGGCTTTTCTCCAAGCAGCACTATATCTGTCGCCTCCTATAGCTGCTAAGTAATTCTCAAACATGCGTCTCCATCTCTCCCACCTGACAGGAGGGTTGCCAGCCTCTGCCAGGAAAGCTGAGGGTGGTGGAATTGCAGCAGCCATTTCCTCTATCCCTCTGCTTAACAGCAGATGCTTGTGTAGAACTTCTTACTGCACCTGGGCAGTTTTCTTAGTTCTCTCTGGTTGCTAACACAACAACGTGTGCAGTACAGCAGTCTAGTGCTGAATTTACTGTTGATTTGTAAATGTCCATTAATCCACCTTTATTAACGGATAGATAGCTAAAACACCAGATATTGTGAACTTAATCTGGTATAATGTTAATTATTGTAAGTTTCAGACTTGCTGTGCAACGTCACAATTGCATCCAAGAATGTTCCTATTGTCCTTGCATTTTCAACTTCCAGCTGATGTAGCTTGCTGGGATGTGCTACATTGCCTAGCAGCGTTCGTCACAATGACGGGCTCTGGCACTCATCCGACCAATGAGAATTCACGCATGTGCAGAAGCGTGGCTGTGCGTAGCGTAGTTCCGCTCCTACGCGCTTGCACATGCACAATGCCACCCCGCATGTCAATCAGCTCGCAGGTGGGCTCGAGCGAGTGCCAATTTGGGACTGTTGGGCTCCTCCCTATTCCGCCGCACAGCATTCCCCTCCTGACCTGACTGAAGATCCTCTGCAGCACCTGTTGCCCTCTGCTCTGCTCCTGTCTCCGTTCACAGCAAATCGTTGCAGTCACTTTTTGGCCTCGCTGCACCGGGTTCTGGAAAGAGGCCGCCGTCCGGAGCGACTCTTTTCTCTTCCAAAAGTCTTCATTGCCAGTGTTAAGATCAGGTGGAGACTGGAAAAGGTAAGGAAGATACTTTATTTAAGTATTAGGAGCGAGCAACATGCACTGCACCCAACTCGGCTCCAACAGTCAAAGTGGTTTCAGAGCTACATGTAGTTCTGGAACACCAACAAAAGAAAACAGTAACGTCACGTAAAGAGATCAACTCAACAGATTCTTTTGTCCAGTGGTTGACTCTGCCTTCCAAACCAAAAAGCCCAGCCTTTTTTGCAGGTTTCTCCCATTCATTCCAGCAAGCACAGGGAGTTTCGGGCACCTCCCTCACTTCCTGCCCCTGCCAGACATACTGGAGCCAGGGGCGGGCTTCACTTGTGAATCCCGCCAAAGACAAAACGAACAAAGGGACCAAACCTGGTTTGGCGCGCAGAGTAAATCTCAAGAAGGGTGGCTTACTGCAGTCCCGGACGCAGCCCACGGTAAAAACACACAATGGTAGTAAAAGTAAACCACTGCCACCAGCCATTTTTTGTAGAAAGGCTACCATAATAATGTTACATGAGAAACTAGACAAAGGTGATACTAAGTAACCCCTGCAGCACCCTATGGTAAGATAGTGTGTGCTGGGTCTAGAAAGTTACAAAATTTAAGTAAAGTCAGTTTCACTTCACTACTCTTGGAAACAATAGTTTCACCAAGACAAGGTATTTAAACCTATGGGAAATCTAAGAGACTTCCCTGTGCCACTGCACTGAATGTGCCGTGTGTCACAATGTAAAGATGATGCCTTATGGAGTCTGTCAGACTCAAGTCAAAAGAAACACAGAGTACAAATCACAGAAAAAATACATGAGAGAGTGGGAAAAAGGTCTCACTCTCTCCAGGTTAGAAATGAAAAGTCCTAAAGTCCAGCAGAAGAGCTGAGGTAAGGTAAGATAAGGTAAGGTAAGGTAAGGTAAGGTGAGGTAAGGTAGAGAGGAATTAGCACATTTCTGAGAATTCTCCCTAACAATTGCATACAGTGTTTTTTTATTATTTTATCACAAGGCGGTGCAAACATCTTTATATACCTCAGAAATAATTATTTGTAGTATCTTGCCTCCTGCAAGATGTGCCTGGACCAGTGATGACATGGAGCAGGAACCAGGCTGACCCAGGTAAGTAGAAACAGAACCTGCTTTATTACTTGGTTACATAGATGCAGTTATGAAGGTAGGAGAGAAGGTCACAAGCATCTGTCCTTGTTCCCTGCCATACTCCAAGTCCCAACCATCACTCTGTGGAACTCCCAAACCGCCGACACTCCCGGCTCCACCTCACCATTCCATGAGGCCCTGAATTCACTCAGACATCACACAGATCACTCAAGCTACACCATTGTTATTGCTTTGGCTATTGCCCTTCTCTAACTTATTCCGTTCTGCCTCACCTTGGACAATAGCTTGTAGGTTTGCATTATCCTGTGATAATGGCCCTTCCCTTTGTCTATATGGTTTACATTATCTTTCTTAATGCCCTAGGTGAGGAAGGCCCCCTTATGTTACTTGCAAGTGTGTACTACTTCTGGCCAATAGTCTGGCAATGCATTTATTAAATAGGCAAGATTTACTATTTTACATTAAATATGATTTCTATGATGTCCCTAGGGAGAAAACTGTAAATATTTCCAAGTCCTTTTTTGAAGAGGCCCAAATAATAAAGGCTGACTTAAAAAATTAGCTTGGAAATTCATTTGCGGCACATTTTGCATTGCAGGCATAATTTGGACACTGACCGGCTGGCATTGCATTGATATGGGCTCTGATCATTAAAGCCTTTTTCGATTGGATTGAACCATTGTAAAATGCTTTTGTAAATCGGGCCCATGGTGTTCTGGCAGCATATACAAAGGGCTATTTTCGATGCACATTGTAAAATGGTGAAGTGGTGATACTTCCACTATTTTCTGGTGCCAAAGAATGATGGGACTTTAGTATAATTCTAGATCTTTGGAGTCTCACCTTGTACCTGCTCAAGGACACGTTCAAAATGATTACCCTTGCCCAGATCCCTTAATTTCTGAACCTTCAGAACTGACTATCCCTAGCAATCCAAAATGCCCATGCCTACGGCCATACATCAGAACATTAGAAGTACAGTAAGTTTGTGGTAGGGGGCACTCACTATCAATGTGTAGTACTGCAGTGTACTCTATCTTCCACCAAGGATTTCAGTAAACTGTTGGCTGTAGTTGCTGCTTATCTGAGAAGTGACTGGATTAATTTCTTTACCTACCCAGGCAACTGACTGATAAGGGCCCACTCCCCAGAATCCATCTTCAACTCTGTATTACGCATTTGCAATCTGGTCAGTATTTAGGGCTTTCCATTCAAATTTCAAAAGCCCCAACTCTCAGGCCTACTGATGAATTGTTTTAGATGGAGACACATATACCTGCCTCAGCACATCCTTGCTTTCTAGATCTACTGAAAATGTCTGGTGTCAGAGAACAAACTGCAAACAGGGCTGATTCAGTGTATGCTGTGCTGCCAGCTGACTCAATCCCAGAGCAACCTGATGGCCCTATTACAGGTTTTGAACCAGGTATAAAGTGACCTCCTGTGAGTGGTACTAGCTCAAAGGGGAAACTTTTTGACAAGCCTTGGCCTGAGGTGCAGTGGTCCAGTATGCCTCCTTGAAGGTCTGGCTGGCTCACATAGATGACCTTACTGTGACCAGCCTTTGGACTCAGGCAGAACCAAAGGAGCACACCGTCTGCTAGATCTTCAGGCCATCAAGCTGAACCTTATGGCCTTTCTGCCATAGGTAAGGGGCAAGTTTGCCTAGGTCCTCACAGACAACATCATGGCCATACACTAGCTCACCAAGAGGGGATGTGTGGGGTAGCTGGCTATCCAGTGGAAGGCCATTTGACTATGGTTCTGGACGCTGGTGAACAACGTCTCTTTGGCAGCAGACTGCTTGACCAGAATGGAGACTGAAGCGGTGAACACTCCATGAAGGTTTTTCCCAGTCTCCTGTGGATGGGAGCTTCTGACAGGAAGCCCTGGAGAAGAGATCTGCCTCGTGGGAAACCCGCATGTAGACCTCTTTGCTTCACGGCTAACGAGGATGTGAAGGTTGTTCAGCTCAGGGAAGGTCCCAATTGGTCATTGACAGATGTATTCATAATGGAGTGGAACCTTGATATCCTCTTTGTAACCCACCCCCATTCCAGTCAATCTTCTGGTTCTCAGGAAACTGGGGAGGTTCAGGTCCACTGCCATTTTGAACCACAAGAGTAGGCAGGAGTACTTGGTAACTGATACTTTTGGACATGTTATTTTGGCCAAACCTGATGCCAACTGGCGAGAGTGGACATCCCACAGTGCAGTCTCCTAGCTGGACATGAGCAACCTTAACCTTCATGCTTGCCCTCTGAGAAGAAAAAAGTAATGAGAACCCTCTGATTACATCCTAAATGGTTTTCTTTCGGCCAGAAGACAGGTGCCCAAGTCTATCTAAGTCTACAGGAGATGTACGTTTTCAGTTGGTTTTTGGGGATGAGGGTCCTGAACACCTGTCTTACTGGACCGCTTCCATGCTTGTCTTCCTGCTTCATTGGCCCAGGCTGATCTTCAGAGTATCACAGTTATGGGTTTCCTGGTCACCATTTCAGTCTTCATGCATACCTCTGAGCAGGGTTCTTTCTTTGCAATGCACACTCATTTGCAGTTTTTAAAACATCTTACTAGTATGTTACCTTCATTCCAGTTTGTTGTTCTTATATGTTGGCTATTTTTGAGCCCATGTTTTATTGCCCGTTGTGATTTTTCACCGATGAGGTGATTTATTTCCTTGTTGCCTTTAATTTGATCAGGCCCACAAGATCCAGATTCTTCATGTGGAGCCCATATCTCCCCCTTTTGAATCAGACAGTAAGCCATCCTTCCTGGAGACTCGCCCGACAGTCTTCTTTCTTCAGCATTCCTCAAAGACGGAGGAGACGTTCCTTCATTTGGATCCCAAGATTGCCCTGAGCTTTTAAGTCTCATGGAGAAGAGCTTTCAATAAGCATGAATAGCTCTTTGTCCGCTTTGCTCGAACCAAGTGAGCAAGGCCATTACCAATCAGAGGGATCATTATTTGCATTTTTCGCTATGTAACACTGGTGGACAATGAAGTGCTTACAGATTTTTGGGCCCATTCCACTGAAGCATGGCAGCTAATGCCCCAGTAATTCTGGGTGCTCTTCTCACGAGTCAACCTATCACAGCCTCACTTTACATGGGTCCCTTGGTCCGCTCTGGGCTGCCCTCCTTTGCTCTGAGGTTGACTGGCCCCATGGGCCCCTGTCTCCTTCTTGGTTCTTCCTTACATATGTGTCTTGTGCTGGCTGAAGACAAACCTACTTTTGTGTGCCCTATGCCCCCTTAGTCTATCTGCCTAATGGTTTCTCTGTAGTTTGGGTGTGGGTCTTCATTGACCTCCCCAGTGTTTCTGGATGCATTGTATGCAGCAATATGACCGTGGTATCTTAATAGTCGTGTGTTGTTCCGATCCTTAACCTTTCATTGACATCTATCAGGCAGCTATGTGGACTTTGTTACACATGTTTGCTAAATACTATAGACAGGATTCCTTGCCTAATCAGGACACCTGTTCCTGTTGTAGGTGTTAGTTCTTTGCTCTTCTAGGTTTGTTCCCTACTACTTCAGGGGTCCACCTACGCCTTATATGGATTGCTTGCATCCTGTAGCAGCTCTACAGTTACCTATCCTCTGAGTGCATGGCAAAATGGAGGAACAGAAGCCACTGGGCACAGCCGGCTCCATATATGCCACGCATGATGTCACTTCCAAAGTAATGGGCACCAGCAAATGCAAGAGGAGCAGATGTAGATCTCCAGTGCCCCTGTGCTGGCTGAACACGTTTCTAATGCCAGATCTGTGCCTCAAGGGATTTTCTCAGATGAGGTATCTTTGGGAGGAAGGACTTATCCATCGGAAAGAATATTACTGCAAGTAATGTGTTTTTAATCAAAATCAGAACATCATTTTTTATATATCTAACTATTGTAAAAGTTATGGATACTTTTCACCATATTGATTGAGAATTCATTGATGGGATTCAATCAAAAAATTCAGTATAGAATGTCTGCTCACTTATTGCTGATCCTGATCCATCACCTTACCCAGTTAAAATCTTCCAATACGTCATGGATAACAAATGTGTGTGATATTTATTATATCTTGTGTTTAAAAATGTAGCTCCCAGCAATCAATAGTGATTAAAGAAGACATACATGTACAAACCTTGGATGGGGGCAGGGCAATCTTGGAACAAAATGTTACATCCGAAACCAAAGTCACATGTGAATAAAAAGCAAAGCTGTCATCCAACAGACAGTCCATCAAACAATAATTAGTGCAAGAATCATGAAATAAAAACTAGAAACTGATTGGAGGCAGTTCACAACCAAGGTAGTTTCTGAGACGATAGCCGGTATGGTGCCTTCCCAGATATTAACACCATCATCCTAGGGCAGATGAACAACTCACAGTGAGCCATGTCAAGTTGGGCCTGCTGCCAAATCAAGCGAGTAATTTCAGAGCTGGTGTTAATTCAAGTTTATAAACATAAAGATTGCATCTTTCAATGGTGTACAATTAATTGATGAATAGTCTCAAATAATGATCCCACTTTCTAAACTTATGAAATCGTTTCATAACCATGAATCACATCTGCTGCTGGCAGTGATGATTAATTCTTATATTTTTGTAGCATCAATTACCCTCTACTGGGGCAGGCTTGGCTGGTAACAGCCTCTCATCCTAAGCTGCTTTTTACTTGATGTGGGCTCATGGCCATTCCTGACAAACCACTGTAGTACAGATGCTATCAGTACCCAGGATCCCTGGACCTTCGATCTGGGTGCTAATAGTTTTTTTTTTTTAATTCTAAACCTGCTTTGCACGACCTGCGCCTGTTGATGTCCCATAAAATAGTACATAAAAAAGAAAAGGGGTCAGGAAACAGTAAAAAGTGACCTTGGCCATTCACTATTCCCATAATGGGAAGCAAGCAGCAGGGACTGGCAGAAGCAGCAGTTCGAGGGGGTGGTGACTGGTGAGCATGGTGTAAGCGTGACATTGGGTGACTTAGGGAATGGGTAAACCATACGAACACAATGGGAAGTGGTGCAGGAGGCAGGAATTGAACACATGCTTATATTTCCAGATATATCCTGTGATGTGAGCCTCATGATTGGATGCCACCACTCTGCGGGTGCTAATTTGTAATACCTTTCCTTGCATCACTATGACCAATCATAGCAATGCCTTACCTATTCTGGGCATATAGACCAGAAATGCATTCCCTTGAATACACAGCACAGCAAGGGGTCTGCACTAATACATTATTGAGCACCCAGGTCATTCCATTTTAGATCACATCACAAGAAAGTCCTCGGTGTAAATCCCTTAAGTTAACCCACAGAACAGACCTTATTGAACTGAGACATCTTTATAAGCTTTTTTATTTTGGAAGCCATTTCTGATTTCTTACAAGGCAGTTTAGCCTTTGGTATTATGCGAGCAGATTCCTTTTCCTTTCTCAGTTTTTCATTTGAGCATGCCCAGGAGATGAACACATGTTTAGAGAACATTTTTACAATCCACTCTGGAATAATGGCAGAAATTATATTTTATGGGAGAAGGTCAGGGTTGGACGAAGGACTGTCAGCATGTGGGGAAGGGATAACCATGACATTGTGGAGGGTGGAAGGATGACAGAATGGGGGAAAGGGATGTTTGCATTAGGGAAAGTATTGGAAGGATGACAGCATGGTGAGGTAAAAGCATCGGTTCATAGCTTGGGCCAATGGATATCAGAGAGGCAGAGCTATGAAAGCAAAGGGAGGGTGGAATGACAGAATGCAGCTGACTGTATGACAGCATAGGAGAGGACAGGTGTGATGAAATGGAGGGAACAATTACAGCATGGGAAAGGATGACAGCATAGTGTGACAGCAAGGGAGTAACAGCTATGGGGGTCCCAACACTGGGTAGGGATGTAAGTATAGGAGGAGGGATGAAAGCATGGGGGAAAGGATGATAGAATAGAGAGGAAGTGATTACAATTTTGGGATGGGATGACCGTATCAGAATGGATGACAGCATGGGCAGGGGTAACAGTGTTGGAGTGACATTATTTTAAAGAATACTATCCACACCCGGGGCAAACCAAATCAGTTAATAAACCTTTGTTTTATCCAGCAATCATCAACCCTGCTCTTTACTTCAGTAATACCATAACACCTATCGGCACATTTTAGCACCCTATAAACCATCCACAGAAATAGCAAATAAAAAAGTCCCTATAAATTAAGCATTAATAGACATTGGATAGCATTAAGTAGGCAGTTTGGGCTTGGGTGATTGGCATATGGTTCATGTGATTCTGTGCCTTACACATTTTGATTATACCCTGCATATGAGGCATTCACTGAAATGGACAGCATTATTGGGACAATTGTGGCTCAGAAGATGGTGCATGTGGTGACTTTACCCATCATAGGAAGCATTAACCTTCTTAACTTATTTTTGGATCCTAGAGCTGAAGCAGACCTCCTGACTCCATTCCGGCTTGGCCCTACTTATGAATTCCCTGGCTGGATATGTCCCCTGTAATGGCTGGTACTTCTGGGGGAGAGGTGTCTATACAGAGAGATGTACAGCCATGAACACTTAACTGCTGATGGTGATATCCAAACGCCTTGGTTTACTGGAGATCTTGGTACAGTGAAGCTTATTTCGGCTTCTCCAGAGGAGAAGACACTGATTAGGTTTACCATTGGGGAGTTAACGCTCGAGTCATGTCCATCAACCACAAGAGTAAGTGACCGATTTATTTTAAAAAAAAAACAGAATGTCAAGGAAAAAATTAAGAAGAAAGGGTGGTACATAACAAGTTCCTCCACCCTTATTAAATAAGGAAAGTGTCATTTACTCTTACCTTAGTGTGTCCATCAATCAGCAGGTAGCTATCAACTTCCTTTCCATTTATCAGAGGCATCTGACAGCGGTGCAGCCTAGCACCCCTGTTTTAACCTCTACAACAGTGATCTTTATGTATGGCTTAGAAACACAGCTGATAAAATTGTAGTTGGGTACCCATATCCAATTTTACTCTACACTGATGAAGTGGTTTTCCTTGAACATACCTAAAAAGCCCATCAGATGCTAATTGACACGTTCACTAAATTCATGGATATTCAGGGCCTATTGACAAACAGCATTACATCAAAGTTGTTGACTATGGGGTCAGAGAGCCCTCCCATGCCAGATGCTATGTGTGTGGAACCTGCGGTTACACCTACAGAGCTGGTTCAAAAAATTCTTTCTTTTAATGATAGATGAGGGTGAGGGTTAGATAAATGTCTTGTAGGTGCCATGGTATGCTTTACAACTAAGACTTCCAAATAAAGCTGTGTCCGGATTGGTTGAACGTTATTTTGATCCCTTAGTGCTTCCAGTGTTCCCCTCATGATCAAACATGAAATCTACAGGCCAATCTAACAAGTCCTTGTTCGTCCAGGGATGCCCTAATCTGCAAAGTAATATCTCGAATTGATGTGGCCAACAGAAAAGTAATAATTCTAAGCTTATTGAGTCTTTAGCATCCCTGTTACACTCTATTAGTAACACAAAGGTTCCAAAGGTTTGGCCAAAGTAAAAGTTCATGAACATACTGTTGAAAGGCAGATGAATGCGTCATTCACAGCATTGGCCCCTCCCCGCCTCTACATCATAGGAATGAAAGGAGTGCATCGTTTCTGGCATCTGCCCCTTTCCCGACGCCATACTGAAAGTACGAGAGACGCTATTCACCAAGACAACTCTACTGACCTTACCCTGGAGCGATCGAAGAAGAGATGGATTTGCAAGCTCTAGTAGACATGAACATGCTGTAACTGAAGATGACAAAAGCAAGGGACATCACTGCTGAAACTGACACATGTAAATGCACTAGACACAAAAAATATATGCACTCACTATGAGGACACACTGACACTAGGTCAAAACTTGCATTTAGACATGAAGAATGTCATCTACACCAATAGACACTAGAAAACATATCACAATCAACGTATACACTGAAATGAAAGGCAAATGAGATACGCGCAAAGCGTGCTTAATGTAGAAATGCAACAGTAACTAGTGACCATTTTAGATAAAATGGACAACGTAGCCACGTTCTAATGAACGGTAAGCATCGAAGAAACCTTGAATCGCAGGGAGGTTCGACTCGCTGAATCAGCTGAAAATACAGATCCGAGCAGACCAGACAATAGCTGCACCACTCCTGCCAAGTTTACTGTGGAAAAGGGAGGTTTGGACTGGCACCAAAGAAAACATAAGATAATAATTCCCAAGCGTAAAACACATTTCTCTTAGATTAAGTAAGGAAACAAACAACCAGTGGTTGAAGTGGGCAGGAGCGGTCGTGAGCGGTGCTCCCCTACTTCTTTTAATTACGTTTTACCGTTCCTATACTTTTATTTTAAAAAGAAACCGTTCCGGATTTATTTTTTCACCTCGTAAGAGTGTGAACCTTTTTTCCCACTCTTACATGTGTTTTGCTGTGTGTGTTTAACATTTTCTTGTGTTCATAGACTGTGGAGCCTCACCTACTCCATAGGCATAATCTTTTTACTGTGTGTTACACAGCACCTTCAGTGCAGTGACACAGGGTTGTCTTTTAGACTTCCCAACTCAGACTCCATTTTGTGGGACTGACTACTGTCTCCCAGAACATGTAAAGTTGCAATTGACTTTATTAGTCTCTTTAATCCACAGACACAGTACAAACTATCTTACATAGAGTGCTGGAAAGGGTTAATACTTATCCCTTTTTGTCTGTTTCTCTTGGAGCACTGTTTCGCTCCCTTTTCATCAAGACTTGGCTGGTGGCCATGGTAACTACCCTATTTTTCCTACTGCAGTTATCCTAAATAACCCTGGTATTGTTTTAGGCTATCTTGGAAGCCTCAAACTTAAACCGGCTAGACCATATACGTTTTTATAAGGTTCCGGCTGGGTTTAGTTGCCATTTCTTTTTGTAAAAGTCTTTTTGTGTTTTAATCTGCGCGCCAAACTAGGTTTGGTTCCTTTGTTCACTGTCCTTTCACGGGCTTCTACGCAGAAGCTCTCCTTAGGCGCCTGAAAGTCTGGGTAGGCAGGATGTGAGGGAGGGCATTTAGGACCCCTGCCATGGGTTCCCTTGGTAACCCAAGTCGCACTCCTGTTTGATTGGCTAGGTGACTGTCCCTCTGGTTGAATTTGCTGTACAGAGCTACAGTGAACCAGATAGCCAGGAAGGTCGGACCCTGCTTGGGTTTTAAGGAGCACACCTTTTATTTGTTGCTTTGCTCTGCTACTGGTTTCTTCCCTGGGCAGTGCAGGACCCTCAGTCTTCCTACTTCATGTCAGTCCGACAGTCGCTTCAGGAACCGTGAGCCTGCAGGAACTGCCAGGAACGTCTGCCTCAGCTACAGCTTCTTCTCCATTTAAAGGTACTGTGCAAATCCGGTTGTTCGTTTCGTCCAGCCGCAGTGAATGAAGGTGTGTGTAACTTTTCACCAATCTGAGGGCTTGTCCTTCTCTGCTTTTTAAACTAACTTTTCTGCCGACCAACTTCGTCTGGAACTCTTGGCAAAGACTTAACCGTGAACTACCCTGAACTGTGTGATCTTGAGCAAAAGACTTTTGTCTTATTGACTTTGGCCCTAAGCCTTTTTGATTTGATTCCCTCACTGTTGTTCCTCTTTCTAGATTGCCCTGCTTACTCACCTGTTGGTGCTGCTCAATTTTTGTCTAACTTTGTTTTTTCCTCCCTTTTTAAATTGCTGGAGTGCCATTTTGCTCACACTGCCTTTTGAGTTTAACTTGTCCAGAATCGATTGGGAGTAGTTGGGTGTATTAAAAGTGTGATTTTTCAACTGCTTTACTTTAGTGAAATGGTTTACAACTGATGTGTAAATTAATGTATATTCTTTTACTCAGAAACCTTGAGTCAGTGTATGTTTGAATCATAGTAATTGCTCTCCTTTGTGTAACTATTGATACTGCTCACTTGCTCTTGAGATAGGCCTGGCTGCTCAGCCATTGCTACCACTTTACTGTGTAGTACAGGCTTGTACCAAAGGTGAATTTATACTGTCACTTGTAGTCTTAATTGTGTGTGGTGTTCCCAAAAAGTACTGCATATAATTCTGCCTAACAGTCTCTAGTGGGTAGGAAGGGTAAGGACAACTGCATTAATATGGGCTAAAAACCTAGTAAAATTTGAGCAGAATAATTCAAAATGTGGTTTTGTGACTTATAGTTGGAGAACCGTAGCTATCCATTAACTCCAGATACAGACAGACTGAGGCCTTCACTCCCCTAATGTTCTCAGAACAAAGATACCAGACAAAGCCAAGTTCAAAGCTAAAGTCCAGGCTTGTGGCCTAGGAAATCAGAGATGGGGTCTTATTAATTGGGAAAAGCAGCTGCCCCTACCACAATTGTTGCTCATGTGCTGATGACCTGCCAAGTATTCAAGGTTAGTAAAGCGAATGCTAACCAAACACAGTTCTCAAATGATGCCTTAGTGTAACTGTTGCAGCAGCCAATAGTTTTTTGTTGTGATGATGTCTTTTTACCTGTAATCAATTTAGGGGTGGTCTCAGGTGAGCCATCAGATAAAGCATACCCAATGAGGAAACTAACACCTGTACATTTCATACATAGATGATTCCCCTAATCAATGTCACCTTCCCTGTTTTTTGTAACCAAGATTGTAATAAATCGTCAGTTGTGATGAATGTTGTATTCTTGAACTGCTGTAAAGCTCAGGAAGGACAGAGCGTGGAGACTTTTGTATTTACTGCTGTCCTTGTTTTATCTGGATTATTAATAAAACAGGCCTTTGTTAATTAACTTAGCTCTTGTGTTATTGGGTACAGGATTTCCCGGCCTGTACGTTCTGCTCAGGGCTGGGGATTTCCCCCCCTCCATTACACATGGTAGAAGAGGATGGTTGGCCAGTGACTGTGGATTGTCAAGTCTTTGAAGTGGGACGTACGTGGCACAGTCTACGGCAGTCCACTACCTTTGAAAGCCTTTTAGAAGTGATACTGTGATTTCCAGATCTGAATGTGCAGTGAAAACACTTCTTTCTTTAATACAAGTTTGCTGCAAGGCACGGGAATACAGACTGGCTCCTGAAGTGCCTGCAATCTGAAGGGGACGCTGTGTCAAGCGCGCTGAGCTCCACCTCCCTGCTGCTAGAACAATCAAAACCTTGCACGCTCCGCGAAGCTGACGCAAAGTGGGGCAGAAGTGGCACAGTCTACGGCAGTCCATGGCAGTCCATGGCAGGCCGCAGGTGAGCGGTTAAACCCCAGTTAATTCCTTTTGAAATATTGACTACAATCTTCCCTATTCAGTAAAACAGAACATGCTTATGAACTACGCAGCTTAATCAGCTGTCTCGCCAGAGCTTGGAGAGCTTTAGTATAAGATTGGAAACTCTACTCTACGAACGGAAGTATCACTGAGACCGCGGGGCTATGTCCCTTTGATCTGCGATACTCAGGGTTGATCCAGGGTAGAGCTGACAATAGTAGCCTTACAGGATGACAACCTGGCCTTGGAAAATCCATGCACTCAAGGTGATTTGTCTGACGTGCTCCAGGATAAATCTATC
Organism: Ambystoma mexicanum; assembly: GCF_040938575.1. Taxonomy (NCBI): domain Eukaryota; kingdom Metazoa; phylum Chordata; class Amphibia; order Caudata; family Ambystomatidae; genus Ambystoma; species Ambystoma mexicanum. Next base: position 1,295,990,023 of record NC_090929.1, read on the forward strand.
ATCACCGGCCTTGAATAGTGGATGCCCTTTGTTTCCAAGAGTAGGGATTGGATTAAAAACCAGCTCTCCTCACAACATTATGGAAAGACCATTGGCAGTAGCTGATAACCAGAGGATGAATTCACTCTCACCAAGCACCCCCAGTAATATAAAGGAATTATCATGGGACACAGATGGGGGGGTTCACGTTAGTCAGCCCAGAGAAACCATTTTCTACGTGTAACGAGGACTCAACCAATAATGACCACATTCAAGAAAGTACTGACCTACACATTACATCAGGGTCTAAAGGAACATCTGAGGAAGCCCCCCCCCATATATACATTTGGGATTCAGTCTAGTAAAGGTTTCACAAATAATCTTCTGCAAAAGAAATCTATGGCTTTATGGAAACCAAGGGGTATCACCCCCGCAACCTTACAAGGAACGCAGCGTTTCTTTTATACCAGAAAGGATTAACCTACTGCGTGGGATTCAAGAATAACCAAAAGAAGCATGCAGAGGCGCGAGTCCAATGTGGGATAAATCGAATGGAGCTTAATAACCATAACCACACCTCAGCTGGTACTGAAGGGGCACTGAAGGGGAAGTCTATGCAAAGGAGGACAAGTCAAGCAGAAAGGAAGACAAACAGTTGACTACTCAGCCCTCAGTGGCCCATGATCGGGGTGAACACGTGGCCCCCGTGGAGGATGAAATACCTTCATGGCAGCCACGGATGAACGCTGACATTGAACTAGTCTTGTGCATTGGAGATAAGTACAAGGGTAAAAAACATGTGCAGGAAGTACGGCCCACACACAAAGAAACAGAGATTAGCAAGGTTTCAGATTTATCCTGGAAACAGAAAAATAGTGCCCAAGATTATCTTCCGGGCCCGAGGAAGTTACTAAACCAAAGGAACATTCACTTTCGGATGAGGACTTGTTAATGGACTTGGCAGCCACCCAAGTGGAAGAACAGACAGCCCATAAATCGACAATTGATGCAGGGATGATTGCGGCTTTTGCCATTACTATGGCCGTCTTTATGAAACTGATCAAAAATCAAAATGACCAACTAAAGGATCAGACCACAGTAATAGCGATGTTACACACAAAGCTTTTGTTCGTAGAGGGGTTTATTGCGGCACTCCAATGTATCTTAGACAAGAACACTGAACAGATCACCAAGATCCTGAAAAGTATACTAGATCATGGAAAAAGAGAAAAGAAGCTCAGCACGGCTCAGTGTACAAACACAACCGAAGGAGGGGGTATTGCCAGCAATACCCATAACAGAAGTAGAGCCACCCCGGATATAGAGGTATCCACCCTCACATTAAGGAAATCAATCCTTATTGGTGACAGCATTGAGGAGGCAAGCCATAGCGTACTCCCAGACTTAGAAATAGTGGAGGATAGCATTATCAAAGATAGCTGCTCAGAACCACAAGATCCGGAGATGACAGACGCAAAATGGAAATGAATCCCCCCTGAGTGTATACACCACATAAAGGACCCTTAATGGCATTGTAAGGACTCACTCAGACCAATTCCCTAAAGAAATACAACATGTTCTCTAAATTACGAGGTGGAGAAACTGTGACGAAGGATCCACTTGGCTCTCCTCAAGTTATGAGAGAGGCCCTAATAGGAAGCTGTTGGCAAAATCGAACAAAAAAATGAAAACAAGTTTTAACACATGATTTTAAATCATTGTATGGGGTACAAACGGAAATTCGGGGCGTTACCCCCAATTAGCAAGAAACATACTATAATGGGAAACTTAACTATGCCAACAAATGTAATGGTCTTTAAAGAGGCCTTAAAGACACAAAATGTAAGGTCTAGCAAGAAACAAAATATGATACACAAGATATGGCACCAGAGAAGCAAGCATCATTGAACGGAAGAAGAGAAGCAGAACAGGAATTGGAGGACAGGGAAGAATTAATAAACCTCTCAACATAATCCGACGAGGCTGACATGGTAACTACAGAGCGGAAGAACAGGCAGAGTAATCAAGAGGGTCAGGACACTCCGGAATAAAACTTCTTCCATGGGGGAGGTCCCAGATGAAGACAAAGACATTATTCATTCTGAAGAAGAACATGCGGAAGATCTTACTGATGAAAATGACCCTGTCTATCTGGGAAGGTTGGCACCACCTAAGAGGTGGAAGACTAGGGTTCATCAGAAATCAAAGACAAGAGAATTTATCAACGATAAAAAGCATGAGGAAAGAAGTGCCAAAACAAGGGTAGAATTCAGGGCTCTGGAACAATGAAGGAACGATTTAACTGGGCCACAAAATGGAGAGGAGAGATTGCCCAGAAGAACGGCAACAAAGGAGATAGGGACTTCTAGAATCCCAAAGATGCCTGAAACAAAAGAATGTAGTGAAACGCTCAGAATGTCGCCAGAGAGGGTTATACTGATTAACAACAAACTTATCCTGAATCAAGTTAATGCCATGCAACTTATCCACTGCATACAGAAACTCAGAGTAATTCGATCAAAGGACTTTCATCTGATCGAGTTCCCAGATGAACAACGGCACGATATGGTAGTCATTTACTTCTCGGCAAGAGTGGTAAAGGCCTCCTAGAAAGGGAAGGGCACAAATTACTCAGAATGGGTTTTTCGCTGAAGGAACTACAGCATGATGAATCGTTGTTAATAAAAATTCCAGAACATGAAAAAACCAAGACACAGCGACAAGAGGAGAAAAAATGGAACATAAACAGATAGACACAGCCCAGTATGAGAAGCCAGCTAATACATAGCTTCAAGCCAAAAAACTCTACCACCTTTTGTATCGTGTTAGAGAATGGAAATGGAAAGAGGGAACAGCTAAACCCATGAAAACAAGGTTCCAACAAACAACACAAAGAATATTGGAGCTGGCTAGCAAGCGCACCTGCCTCGAGATCATAATGTTCAAAGTACTCGGAGGATATCACAGTACAGGAACAGTATTTGGCTGTTGGAACACTAGAGGCTTTGCACATCTTTTTGGTAAGGGCGACCTAAGTTTTGACAGCTATGACGTTATCAGCTTGCAGGAAACGTGGCTTAGGGAAGCCTAATACTGGAAGGATTTCAAATATACATCAATCCAGCACAAAAAGGAGCCACGGGGCTGCTCACAGCAATCAAGAGAGCCAGTGGACTTACTGTGGTTTCCATGTTAAACTTAACACCATTGTGACAGTTTATAACACTAAAGGACAAAACACATAATGACCGCAGACAATGGGCTCTCTTTATCTGTAACCTATACTGGAATCCCGTATCAGCCATGGCGAAAAATGTTACCGAAACGGTTATGGAACAGAACGATGATACTAGGGCTACCTGGAATATTCTTGATATTATAGTCTGCAGAGATTTGAATACTGAATGTTTCACCGGGGACCTGGAACTGATAAAAGACCTCCCACAAAATGTGACATCCAGCATACAAAGAGGTCTCCTATGGAGGGAGGAATTAAAGAGGAGAAACATCAGCCTCATTAAGGGTCACATGAGGGGAGATATGCCTCTGGCAAGAACTTGGAAACGAGGAACCACTTCCAAAATCCTTGATTACTTTTTTGCCACAGATAATCTCCATGAGAAACTGGAAAGTCTAGAGGTCATAGTCACCAAATTTAGTGACCACAACATACTGAAGTTAAAAGGAAGGCCCTGGACTGATGGTCATTCTGCCCCGTTAGAATATTTGAAATGGCCAACTATTGGGATAACACAGGAGGAAATCAATTAAGAATCAGCAGAGTAGAGGTGACCGCTCTAACTAAAGCACTGAATCCCTCCTCAACAGAAGATGAATCTAAAATATCATTAATTCTCCACTATCCATCGCCACGAATGGCCTTTAGTAAAAAATACAGCATGGGCCCAAGGAAAGTATTTTTCGCCTGCCACTCATTCAATCAGGAAATGGCATCAAGGAAGAAAAACGTGAACACATTGTTATGGCCTCCATAAAATATCCCACAAGGTGCTCCACTGAAGCAGCTAGAGTAGGGAAACAGCTGTACAAAAACTGGCTTAAGCATTATAGATGTCAACTCCTCCAACGCGACGCTGAGTTGGTGTTAAAATTGGTGGCTAATAAAAATATGACCAAAATGTTAAACAGTTTAACGACCCCACAACAACACAACAATCAAAGCCATCCAACTCAGTGTCGGCAAACGTATGGGAGGACTACTACGGTGTGCTATTTTCTAACAATAGCACCCCGGTGGTGAGGATAAAGGAGTTTCATAATACCTCCTGGTCTTTTCATTTTGAGAAAAGTAACATTATAAGCCTGATAACAATGTCTAGCAACTCAAGAGCCGCCGGGCCCGATGGCCTTGCAAATGCAATGCTTAAAAAAGATCCACAGCTATGGGCTCCTTTTATGATGTCACTATTCGAGACAATCAAGACCACAAAAACCATTCCGCTGTCTTGGACTGAATCTATTGCTGTGCCCATTTTTAAGAAGGCCGATAGGTCTAATCCTGTCAACTATAGGCGTATCGCCCTTCTGGATGTAGTGGGAAAAATATTTGCTGCTATTTTGCTGAAAGACCTGAACAACTGGAGCACAACTACAAAACACCTAGATACCTGGCAGGCCGGATTTGTCAGTGGAACAGGGACTGCCCTGAACCTGTTTCTTGTGAACTTGCTTAAGTGCAGGGTCTAATTCTATAAGAATAAAATAATTTTCATTACCTCAATTGACCTTGCACAGGCGTTAGACACAGTAGACATATCAATTCTATGGTCGAAACTGCAAACCTGGGAATGCCCTACAGATTTTGAGAGAAGCGCTGGAAGCACTCCACATGGCAACCTCGTTCAGAGTAAGACTGGACAACTATGGGTCCCTGTCAGAGGAAAACCCCACATCAAAGGGATTAAAACAGGTCTGTAGGCTGGCACTGGCCAATATCTGACATTGAACAATCATTCGCGGGTATAAGGAGATTACCTCCCCGCCTGGCCGGAGAGGCTTTGAGCAGGCTCCTGTATGCACATGACCTGCTGCTACTGGACCATACACAAATTGGTCTGCAGCGCCAACTGGACACCTTGGTGGCTTATGTGGAAGTTAACTCCCTCAAGATAAACGCAAAACAAATCTAAATTCTTGACTCTGGGAAAGGCTAGGGGCAATAGACCTAACAAAAGAGCCGGTTATCTAAAGGGCGAAAGGATACCGGAAATAACTTCAATGGTTTACCTGGGTTTGACCTTAAATAATAGCATCAATGACTCCTATGGAGATTTCATCTTGAAGAGCAAAACAAGGAATTTGTCATCCCAGGCAAATCTAGTTAAACGGCGCCATTGTAAATTTACGCTAACTCTGGTAATTGTGTTTTACACACTCAAGGTAATTCCTATATTGACCTACAGAGTGGAGGCGTTGCATGGACAGTATGGCCTAAACCTGAGGGTCTTTTTTGGAGTAAAGTGCTCTGTTTGCCTAAATCATTTCCCATCAACATGATTCAGAAAGAGTTGGGACTATCATCTCTTTACGCGGTTACTGATTGGAAGACATTATCCTTCTACCGTAAGTGCCTGATTCCACCTGGAGGAGGAGGGTTTGTCGTCCTTCAAACTGGTTATGAAAGCATCTTGATGGAGTGGAGAAGTATATGCATATGCATTCTAGAAAGTATTGAACTAACAGAAGAGACCCTAATACCAAACCCAGTTTATATCGACCCAGGACCGGATCATTAATCTAAAGATCTGTGGAAAGAATTTTGAAGATCACAGAAGAAGAGGAACGATCCAGGCGTGTGTGAGCATGTTTCCATCATCCTACTTGTGGAACGAGTTTATGAGATTCTGCCTTAACTTGCTCCCATCAAAAGAAGTAACCGAACTAAGGAAGGCTTCAACTGAACGTGAATTCACATGCAGATTCTGTAATCAGACCCCTGAATCTCTTTACCTTCCAACATTGCTGTACCTGTCGTTGAGCCCTATTAGAAACAGACTGGAGGGAAATGTTTTCACTGAATCTTGAACAGCATCGGCTAAAGAGTGGTGGGATTCCCTGAAACAAGGTAATAGACTCTTGGGGACATTAGCCTTGCTAGCCTTCCCAAAGGAAATATTTCAGCCAAGACCAGAGGGAAACTGAAGTCCAAGTACCCCTGCAACAGAAGCCTGATCATTTTGAAATGTACAAGAAAGTCAGACGTTGGAGCCTGTTCTTCTCTCTTTTAAAATTTTGCATTTTTGAGTGTCACTTGATAAGTCTTTATTTCTGTTTTATTTTATTTTCACTATTCTTTTTTTGTTTAAAATTATATTAAGATTATAGCAAAAAGGTTTCATTTGTAAACTAAATGCTAATAAAAAATAAAATAAATAATAATAATAAACGACACAAGTCTTCCCGCTGTGAGCCTGAGGATGGTGGAGTGACCTCTGGAGAATGGAAAATCATGCGTGAACTGAGAAGTGATAAGGATTTATTTATGAAAGGATACCTGTAACAAGGGTTATGGAAGGTGGTGCAATAAACCTCAAGACAGGGTATTAAGTTATTAAGAAGTGAAGAGATTTCCTGTAACATGGTCAAAGAAGAGTGTGCCATGCCCCATTTGGGGTAGTATTAAGAGATAAAGGATACTGTATTAGAGAAGAACAGGAAGACGGCCGTAGGGGTATTGTCTTGTTGTGTTATTTTGAGGGTGCACCCATACGTGCAATAATTGCTTGCACCAGCAGGAGGGGGCGAAGTTGTTTAAAGGAATAGTGCGCTCAGAAATATTTTTGTCCCGAGGGTTCAGGCCTGTGTTTTTAAGCATATGTTGATCGATCATACAAACATTTCCTATGCACCTTACCATAGTTTTCCTCTTTTGTACACATGCAAAATCAGGCAGCAGGGCGCGGCCATCTTGTGCTAATCTTATCTGTTGCTGCATCACCCAAGCCCTGGCGGCACTAATTCATATGCCCCGGCCCTGAGGCTGAGATCACTAGACGCGTACCGCCCATTTCACAACGCCAATGCACGTCTCGTGTCAACATTCTCTGTGCTTCAGCTAATGACGTGTCTCCATCGAAATGGCAGGACACCTCTTTCCTCAATAAGAATAAACAGACCGCTTCTCATCAGACAACATCAGATTTGCTTTTTGAATCATTTCACTGTCTTTTCTTGAGTATTCTGTGCCTCGTTTCTGTGCTCTGGTCAGCTACCTAGGTGGAATTACTCAAAAGAGAAAGATGCGCAAATGATGGGGCTTCAGACGACAGTTGGGAGGACGATTCAACAAATCAAGAGCCTGAGCCTAGTCGCATGGATGGCGTTTCCACCTGGTGTATCTGCAATTGGTGCGTGCTAATGCCAACTTAGGAGGAGAAATGCTGCTGCCGAGAAAACTCTGGATGCTTGTCCTACATATTGGAAGGCGAGACACAGCCACAATGCGTTACCGAGCTGCCAAACTTCTGGGCAGCCTGCCTGACACGGACCGTGTTGGGGATTATGATGGGGATTATGATGGTGCTTTTGCACGAACTTCGAGCAACGGTTCGCCCTTGCAATCCAAGTAACGAGTAAGTGTACTGTAGTTGTGATGTGTACTTGCAATTCTATACATGACTCAAAATTTGGGGAAATCATAGTGGTCTCCTTATGTTAATTTCATGTACATTCATGAAGCAATATTTCTTTGTGTCCCAAATGTAATGGAATGCATAGTCTTTCAATATTGTTCAGTGTCTAGGTAACATTTGTACTGGCAACAATGCCATTGGATACAAGAATTGTCATTGACAACTAAGGTTTGATACACTTATCTTGTTCATTTAAAAACAGTTTGTATCTTTCTCTTTCACAGGTGGTACAGGCTGGTGGCCTATCGTTCTTTTACATGGTGGCTTCATAGGAGGCTTGGACACTGCGATCGACGTGTAATACCCTTGTGTAGTACATTTGTGCCATCAAAATCAGAGACAAAATAAAACACAACAGAACTTTTATCAATGGTTGTTTCAGTTTTTCAGTGAATCAAGTGTGTCTCCATTCAACGTTGTTCCTGCCCTTTCCTGCACACCTCAGGCCCATCCATCCCACTCCATTATCAAAGGTAGTTGGCACCAGTGGATGCGCGCTGCCAAAGGGTGCTGGCAGGGGTGGGAACGGCCAAGGTGCCAAACACCATGTACACTTCAAAGATATTTTACACGCAGGGGTCAATGTTCACATGCCCTCCCCACACCCCATGTCTCCAGGCAGGATCCCCTGAAGGATGTTGCGCCCCTGCAATCCACAAAAGTGTGTCTCCATTCAGCAGTGTTCTGGGCCTTGTCTGCACGCCTCATGCCCATCCATCCCCGCTCCATTATCAAAGGCAGTTAGCACCAGTGGATTTGCGTTGCCAAAGGGTGCTGGCAGGGGTGGGAACGGCCAAGGTGCCGAACACCATGTACACTTCAAAGGTATCTTACGCGCAGGGGTCAATGTTCACATGCCCTCCCCAGACCCTTTGTCTCCAGGCAGGATCCCCTGAAGGAGGCCGCGCCTCTGCATCCACATAAGTGTGTCTCCATTCAGCAGAGTTCCGGGCCTTGTTTGCACGCCTCATGCCCATCCATCCCCCCTCCATTATCAAAGGCAGTTCGCACCAGTGAATGTGTGCTGTCAAGGGGTGCTGGCAGGGGTGGGAATGGCCAATGTGCCAAACACCATGTACACTTCAAAGTTATTTTACGCGCAGGGGTCAATGTTCACATGCCCTCCCCACACCCCGTCTCTCCAGGCAGGATTCCCTGAAGGAGGTTGCGCCCCTGCAATCCACAAAAGTGTGTCTCCATTCAGCAGTGTTCTGGGCCTTGTCTGCATGCCTGATGCCCATCCATCCCCGCTCCATTATCAAAGGCAATTCGCACCAGTGGATGTGCACTAAAGGGTGCTGACAGGGGTGGGAACGGCCAAGGTGCCAAACACCATGTACACTTAAAAGGTATCTTAAGCACAGGGGACAATGTTCACATGCCCACTCCAGACCCCGTGTCTCCAGGCAGGATCCCCTGAAGGAGGCAGCGCCCCTGGAATCCAAATACGTGTGTCTCCATTCAGGAGTGTTACGGGACTTGTCTGCACACCTCATGCCCATCTATCCCCCTCCATTATCAAAGGCAGTTTGCACCAGTGTATGTGCGCTGCCAAAGGGTGCTGGCAGGGTGGGAGCGGCCAAGGTGCCAAACACCATGTACACTTCAAAGGTATCTTACACGTAGGGGTCAATGTTCACATGCCCTCTCCACAACCCGTGTCCCCAGGCAGGATCCCCTTAAGGAGGCTGCGCCCCTGCAATCCACATAAGTGTGTCTCCATTCAGCAGTGTTCTGGGCCTTGTCTGCACACCTCCTGCCCATCCATCTCCCCCTCCATTATCAAAGGCAGTTCGCACCAGTGGATGTACGCTGCCAAAGGGTGCTGGCAGGGGTTGGAACGGCCAAGGTGCCAAACACCACGTACACTTCAATGGTATCTTACGCACAGGGGTCAATGTTCACCTGTTCTCCCAAGACCCGTGTGTCCAGGCAGGATCACCTGAAGGAGGCCGTGCCCCTGCAATCCACTTAAGTGTGTCTCCATTCAGCAGTGTTCCGGACCTTGTCTGTACGCCTCATGCCCATACAACCCCATTCATTATCAAAGGCAGTTTGCAGCAGTGGATGTGCGCTGCCAAGGGGTGCTGGCAGGGGTGGGAATGGCCAATGTGCCAAACACCATGTACACTTCAAAGTTATTTTACGCGCAGGGGTCAATGTTCACATGCCCTCCCCACACCCCGTCTCTCCAGGCAGGATTCCCTGAAGGAGGTTGCGCCCCTGCAATCCACAAAAGTGTGTCTCCATTCAGCAGTATTCTGGGCCTTGTTTGCATGCCTCATGCCCATCCATCCCCCCTCCATTATCAAAGGCAATTCGCACCAGTGGATGTGTGTTGCCAAAGGGTGCTGGCAGGGGTGGGAACGGCCAAGGTGCCAAACACCATGTACACTTCAAAGGCATCTTACGCGCAGGGGTCAATGTTCCCTTGCCCTCCCCAGACCCGTGTCTCCAGGCTGGATCTCCTGAAGGAGGCCGCGCCCCTGCAATCCACATAAGTGTGTCTCCATTCAGCAGTGTTCCGGGCCTTCTCTGCACGCCTCATATCCATCCATCCCCCCTCCATTATCAAAGGCAGTTCGCACCAGTGAATGTGCCCTGCCAAAGGGTGCTGGCAGGGGTGGGAATGGCCAATGTGCCAAACACCATGTACACTTCATAGGTATATTACACGCAGGGGTCAATGGTCACATGCCCTCCCCAGACCCGTGTCTCCAGGCTGGATCTCCTGAAGGAGTCCGCGCCCCTGCAATCCACATAAGTGTGTCTCCATTCAGCAGTGTTCCGGGCTCTGCACGCCTCATGTCCATCCATCCCCCCTCCATTATCAAAGGCAGTTCGCACCAGTGAATGTGCACTGCCAAAGGGTGCTGGCAGGGGTGGGAATGGCCAATGTGCCAAACACCATGTACACTTCATAGGTATATTACACGCAGGGGTCAATGTTCACATGCCCTCCCCAGACCCTGTGTCTCCAGGCAGGATCCCCTGAAGGAGGCCGCGCCCCTGCAATCCACATACGTTTGTCTCCATTCAGCAGTTTTCAGGGCCTTGTCTGCACGCCTCATGCCCATCCATCCCCCGCTGCATTATCAAAGGCATTTCGCACCAGTGGATGTACGCTGCCAAAGGGTGCTGGCAGGGGTGGAAACGGCCAAGGTGCCAAATACCATGTACACTTAAAAGGTATCTTAAGCACAGGGGACAATGTTCACATGCCCACTCCAGACCCCGTGTCTCCAGGCAGGATCCCCTGAAGGAGGCAGCGCCCCTGGAATCCAAATACGTGTGTCTCCATTCAGGAGTGTTACGGGACTTGTCTGCACACCTCATGCCCATCTATCCCCCTCCATTATCAAAGGCAGTTTGCACCAGTGGATGTGCGCTGCCAAAGGGTGCTGGCAGGGTTGGAGCGGCCAAGGTGCCAAACACCATGTACACTTCAAAGGTATCTTACACGTAGGGGTCAATGTTCACATGCCCTCCCCACAACCCGTGTCCCCAGGCAGGATCCCCTGAAGGAGGCCGCGCCCCTGCAATCCACATAAGTGTGTCTCCATTCAGCAGTGTTCCGGGCCTTGTCTACACACCTCCTGCCCATCCATCTCCCCCTCCATTATCAAAGGCAGTTCGCACCAGTGGATGTACGCTGCCAAAGGGTGCTGGCAGGGGTTGGAACGGCCAAGGTGCCAAACACCACGTACACTTCAATGGTATCTTACGCACAGAGGTCAATGTTCACCTGCTCTCCCAAGACCCGTGTGTCCAGGCAGGATCACCGGAAGGAGGCCGTGCCCCTGCAATCCACTTAAGTGTGTCTCCATTCAGCAGTGTTCCAGGCCTTGTCTGTACGCCTCATGCCCATCCAACCCCATTCATTATCAAAGACAGTTCGCAGCAGTGGATGTGCGCTGCCAAAGGGTGCTGGCAGGGGTCGGAATGGCCAAGGTGCCAAACACTATGTACACTTCGAAGGTATATTACGCTCAAGGGGTCAATGTTCACATGCCCTCTTCAGACCCCGTGTCTCCAGGCTGGATCTCCTGAAGGAGGCCGCGCCCCTGCAATCCACATAAGTGTGTCTCCATTCAGCAGTGTTCTGGGCCTTCTCTGCACGCCTCATGTCCATCCATCCCCCCTCCATTATCAAAGGCAGTTCGCACCAGTGAATGTGCACTGCCAAAGGGTGCTGGCAGGGGTGGGAATGGCCAATGTGCCAAACACCATGTACACTTCATAGGTATATTACACGCAGGGGTCAACGTTCACATGCCCTCCCCAGACCCTGTGTCTCCAGGCAGGATCCCCTGAAGGAGGCCGCGCCCCTGCAATCCACATACGTTTGTCTCCATTCAGCAGTTTTCGGGCCTTGTCTGCACGCCTCATGCCCATCCATCCCCCGCTGCATTATCAAAGGCATTTCGCATCAGTGGATGTACGCTGCCAAAGGGTGCTGGCAGGGGTGGAAACGGCCAAGGTGCCAAATACCATGTACACTTAAAAGGTATCTTAATTTGTATTTGTATTTATTTTATTTATAAAGCGCAGCCAGGCCCAGGGGCATACGGGCGCATAAGATAGATCTGGTTACAGTTGCAATTGAAGGCAGTCAATAAGGGTTACGTTACATTGTAGTTACAGGTGGGTACAAACTTAGTCATGCAAATGCATATATACATAGTCTAGTATAAGTACATTAATTACAAAAGTGTGCCGTGACAGTCGATCATGCTGGGATCAGGCGGTTAGGGTGTCAAAGAGTCCATGTTGTGAAGCCAACACTTCGTGTTATGTTTAAATAGGTTAAATGAAGGTTCTGCACGCAAAGGTGCAGGTATTGTGTTCCATAATTTAGAGGCTTGTACAGGGAAGCTAGCACCACCCGAGTTATGAAGTTTAAATCTCGGTATGGACATAGTGTTAGCTTGTGCTGCTCTAAGTGGTCTTGAAGAGGTGTGAGGTGTAAGTTGGTTGGTGAGGTAGGCTGGTGCAAGGTTGGCCCTGGCTTTATGTGTAAGGGCCAGAGTTTTAAGGGATATTCTGTGCTTGACTGGAAGCCAACGTAGTTTGCGTCTGGTCTCCGAGATGTGCATCTTTTTGGGGATGTTGAGGGCAGCTCTGATGGCATTATTTTGAATTACTTGCAGTTTATTGATATTTTTGTGGCTGGTGCCTAAGTAAAGGGCATTACAATAGTCTATCTTGGATAGGACTAATGCTCTAGCAAGAGTAATGCAATTGGGTGAGGAGATGAACGGCCTACATGCAGTGATCAGCTTGCAGGTGTAAGCGGCTGATGATGCTACTGCATTAGTTTGTTTGGAGAAGGATAAGGTGGCATCGATGTAAACCCCAAGGGTTTGGGTGTTATTTGACACGGGGATGAGATTGCCATCTATGGTGAAGGATTTAAATGCGGGATTGAGATTTTTGAGTTTGGCGTGAGTGCCAAGGATGATCAACTCAGTTTTTTCGTCATTGAGACAAAGTCCATGATGTGCCATCCATGCTTGAGTTATTGAGTAGATTTCATTAAGGGTTTTGCTGTCTGTTTCATAGTTCCCCGAGATAGGAATGAGTATCTGGGTGTCGTCCGCGTAATTAGTATATGTGACACCCAGATAGTCAAGGATATCAAAGAGGGGTTTTGTGAATATATTATAGAGTGTCGGGGACACGCAGGAGCCTTGCGGGACTCCACAGGGTACTGGTGAAGGTTCAGCAGAATCAGTGGGAGAGAAGACCCTCATGGTTCTGTTCGCCAAGAAGGAACTGATCCAGGCTGTGGCTGTGTCTGAGAAGTGTGCTGCAGTTTTCAAATGGTGACATAGTGTTTGATGGTTGACCAGGTCAAAAGCTGCTGACAGATCAAGCAATAAGAGGAGTGCAAGTTTACCATTGTCTTTCAGGATTTGGATCTGGGTAGTGAGATCTATTAATGCAGTTTCCGTACCGTGTCTCGGTCGGAAACCTGACTGCCTAAGTCCTAGGAGATTGTTTGATTCTAAGTAGGCCTGTATTTGTAAATAGGCTGCTCTGTCCAGTATTTTTAATAAGAAAGGTACAGTTGTTATCGGTCTATAGTTAGAAGGGTTGGCTGGATCAAGAGTAGGTTTTTTAAGGAGTGGGATGACCCACGCATCTTTTAGGTTATCAGGCACTACTCCAGTTTTGAAGGAGGCATTGATGAGGTTAGTTATAAATGGTGCCAGGTCGTGCGCAGCAGCTTTGATGATCGGGGCAGGGCAGGCATCACCTTGGCAATTTGAAGGTTTAAGTTTCCTGATGAGGTTTTCTACTTCCCAGATTGAAAGGGGTGAGAAGCTGAAAGGGGACAATGTTCACATGCCTACTCCAGACCCCGTGTCTCCAGGCAGGATCCCCTGAAGGAGGCAGCGCCCCTGGAATCCAAATACGTGTGTCTCCATTCAGGAGTGTTACGGGACTTGTCTGCACACCTCATGCCCATCTATCCCCCTCCATTATCAAAGGCAGTTTGCACCAGTGGATGTGCGCTGCCAAAGGGTGCTGGCAGGGTGGGAGCGGCCAAGGTGCCAAACACCATGTACACTTCAACGGTATCTTACACGTAGGGGTCAATGTTCACATGCCCTCCCCACAACCCGTGTCCCCAGGCAGGATCCCCTGAAGGAGGCCGCGCCCCTGCAATCCACATAAGTGTGTCTCCATTCAGCAGTGTTCCGGGCCTTGTCTACACACCTCCTGCCCATCCATCTCACCCTCCATTATCAAAGGCAGTTCGCACCAGTGGATGTACGCTGCCAAAGGGTGCTGGCAGGGGTTGGAACGGCCAAGGTGCCAAACACCACGTACACTTCAATGGTATCTTACGCACAGAGGTCAATGTTCACCTGATCTCCCAAGACCCGTGTGTCCAGGCAGGATCACCGGAAGGAGGCCGTGCCCCTGCAATCCACTTAAGTGTGTCTCCATTCAGCAGTGTTCCGGGCCTTGTCTGTACGCCTCATGCCCATCCAACCCCAGTCATTATCAAAGACAGTTCGCAGCAGTGGATGTGCGCTGCCAAAGGGTGCTGGCAGGGGTCGGAATGGCCAAGGTGCCAAACACTATGTACACTTCGAAGGTATATTACGCTCAAGGGGTCAATGTTCACAATCCCTCTTCAGACCCCGTGTCTCCATGCAGGATTCCCTGAAGGTGGTCGCGCCCCTGCAATCCAAATAAGTGTGTCTCCATTAAGCAGTGTTCCTGGCCTTATCTGCACGCCTCATGCCCATCCATCCCCCCTCCATTGTCAAAGGCAGTTCGCACCAGTGGATGTGCACTAAAGGGTGCTGGCAGGGGTGGGCGGGCAAGGTGCCAAACACCATGTACACTTCAAAGGTATCTTATGCGCAGGGATCAATGTTCACATGCCCTCCCCACACCCTGTTTCTCCAGGCAGGATTCCATGAAGGAGGCCGGGCCTCTGCAATCCACATAAGTTTGTCTATATTCAGCCGTGTTCCGGGCCTTGTCTGCACGCCTCATGCCCATCGATCCCCCCTCCAATATCAAAGGCAGTTCGCACCAGTGGATGTGCACTGCCAAAGGGTGCTGGCAGGGGTGGGAACCGCCAAGGTGCCAAACACCATGTACACTTCAAAGGTATCTTATGCGCAGGGGTCAATGTTCACATGCCCTCCCCAGACCCTGTGTCTCCAGGCCGGATCTTTATTTATTTATTTATTTTGCATTTTTAAAGCGCTCACACAGCCCGTGGGCATGGAGGCGCTGTTAAAGGAATTGTAGTTTTTTTTAGTCGTGTAATTGTTTTTTTTGTCTTAGTTGATTATTTATAACGGGCTTAAACACCTAGAGGTTCCTAAGCGCGGACCCGTATATCGAACCTGTGTTGCTTTGTGTCGTCTTGCTTCCATGGCGCGCATGTTGCCGCTAAGCTATCCTCCCGGGCTCTGAAGGAGGCCGCAACCCCTGCAATCCACATAAGTGTGTCTCCATTCAGCAGTGTTCCGGGCCTTGTCTGCACGCCTCATGCCCATCCATCCCCCCTCCATTATCAAAGGAAGTTCGCACCAGTGGATGTGCGGGGCCAATGTGCCAAACACAATGTACACTTCAAAGGTATATTACGTGCAGGGGTCAATGTTCACATGACTTCCCCAGACCTCATGTCTCCAAGCAGGATCCCCTGAAGGAGGCCGCACCCCTGCAATCCACACAAGACCACGCCATATACATGTCATTCATTCACATACACACCCTCTTTTCAAATTCTTTATAAACCACTTGATATTTTTCATGAGAACATCTTTGACCACTGCAAGTCAGCTCGTGAATATGCTACCTGAGAACTTCTGTGACCACTGCGATTCAGCTCGCCGTCGTGCTACCTGTGAACATCTCCCTGTTCTCCTGCCACTAACTACTCTGCTTCCTGAATCAAACGGTTTGCTGGTTCAAGGTAAGGGCAGGTCACCTAATCATATCTCCTTGATCTCTACATTTCTATCTATTTAGAACAAATGTACCCAGTAGTGTTATTTTCATTCATCTCATTGCATTGACTTGATTTTAATTTGTTATGTTATCGATATATATCAGTTGTCATCAGTTTCAATTGGGATTGAATTGCATCCTTTGCTGACCGTGTCTACAAGCATGTTTCCTTTGGATGCACGATAGTACATTCAAGGGACAAGTAACATGTTATGATTTTCATCACATCAATTAATTATTTATGAAAGTTATCCTACAATACAGCCGGCTACGCAACACTGGTTTTGCTTCGGTGACGAAAACATAGCTTGCATAGAAAAAATATATGGTATAATTCCTTCTTTCCAAGACCTTGGCTGTGAAGCCAGCCGTACGGGGCTGCACTCTCTTGTCCACTACTATGTGGTTTCTCTTGTTTTATAGTAAATATGTATCCAGAGTACAAAGAATAGTATATTCAGTCTGTTTCATCTGTTCTTATAGTGTTTTTATTCATAGTATTCTGAGATTGTAAAGTCTCTATTTATGCAGGTGCCATAAGGAAGGCCAATGCATTTCGGAACAACTTCCTTCATCAGGGCCTTATTTATCTGGTTTCAATAATCATAACACAAATTCGTGTTCACCAAAGTAAGACAACATTGAAATTACCATATTCTATGAATTAGTGTTGCACAAGTACCATAATAACCATGTTCATTCCACGTAAATATTCCATTATGAAAATTAAACATTTACGGTAACCATTGTGGTCACATCCCATGAATTGACATTACAAGAGTGAATTCATTACCATAGGTCAAAAATGTCAGTCGCATATTGTTAGATGTACCATCAAAAAATAATATTAACATCGTACATCACAATTATAATTAAAAGAGAATGGTAAATATACATACAGGTCGGGATAGTTAATTGAAGTGATGTGATCACGGAATAAGCAAGAAATTATAAGGGAAATAGCAAGAAGTTAGCAAGAATATATAAAGGAAAAGGATAATATATTACACTTTACCCTATTGGAAATCTAAGCAATATATTTGCACACAAGCATGCACCCAATGCACACAGCACGGCTACTCTAATGGACCCAGTCCACATCACAACATGACCGCCACTTTTTACCCATGGTAAGCACGACTTCTAGGCGTTCCCATAGCAACGTTTTAACAACATTGCTACTTGCAGTGTTTCACTGCGAGTCTCTGTGAGACACTAGGTAAGATCAACATATTGATCACACAAAGTAACCATCCCCCATACCTATAATACTTTCAGATCTTCATCGCGAGATCGCGCTGAATGCCTACGGATGCATTAAGCAGCAGCCAGAGTATCTTTACATACACGTTACACGTGCAAAAGCTACGCTATTAACAATAGAGGTCAGTCCATACTGCAAACAACTTTTTTACTTTATTCGTGACAGACCTAAGTGCCAAGTGTAATATGTTATCCTTTTCCTTTATATATTCTTGGTAACTTCTTGCTATTTCCCTTATATTTTCTTGCTTACTCCGTGATCACATCACTTCAACTAATTATCCCGACCCGTATTTATATTTATCATTCTCTTTTGATTATAATTGTGATGTATGCTGTTGATATTATTTTTTGATGGTACATCTGACAATATGGGACTGATGTTTTTGATCTATGGTGATGAATTCATTCTTGTAATGTCAATTAATGGGATATGAACACAATGGTTACTGTAAATGTTTAATTTTCGGAATGGAATATTTACGTGGAATGAACAAGGTTATTATGGTACTTGTGCAACACTAATTCATAGAATATGGTAATTTCAATGTTGTCTTACTTTGGTGATTACGAATTTGTGTTATGATTATTGAAACCAGATAAATAAAGCCCTGATGAAGGAAGTTATTCTGAAATGCATTGGCCTTCCTTATGGCACCTGCATAAATAGAGACTTCACAGTCTCAGAATACTATGAATAAAAACATAGTAAAAAGAGATGAAACAGACTGAATATACTATTCTTTGTACTATGGATACATATTTACTATAAAACAAGAGAAACCACACAGTAGTGGACAAGGGAGTGCCGCCCGCACTGCTGGGATCACAGCTAAGGTCTTGGAATGATAGTCTATTATAGTGCTACTTCACAGAGGCACTTTTTATAGCGGGTTTGCACCCTAAATATTACAAACTTATCAGGAAAAACATAACATAATTGATTTACCACTAAAGGTAGTTCACACTCACCTCGACTTCATAATTCCTTCTTTCTCACGCTTTTATGCAAAGTAATTTTTCAATAATGTTGACCTTTTTATTACAGAATTTCCAATAATGCCTGCATGTATGGTTTTCAGTTGCCGTTCTAAGACCCATAAGAAATCTAAAGGCACTACAATGCATGTATTCCCACGGATATAGATCGAATAAGAGAATGGTTCAGATATTGTGGATTTGCGCCATAAGAGCTTGAGAGTAGAACCCATGAAGTCTTGGAGAACTCGAGGGGTGATCGATTCTGTGTCTGCAGCCTGCACTTTGCCACGAATATGTACGACCAATCCAAGTACACAAAGAAGCATCGACTCAGAACTCTTGTAAATTGCTCCCAAATGTAATTCTGACTCTATTCATGCACAGGCCGCCTCAGGTGAGTCACAGTTCCTGATTTAGCTGTAGCCCTTGGGGTAGTGAACAGGTAACTAAATGGACGGATTGGTGATTTAGGTGTAAATGTCCCTTATAATACTTTTAATATTTACAAGATTGTCTTGCTTTATAACTAAACCGCATTTTGCTGAACATCTGTCCTTGGTTTTAGGAGCATCATAGAAAACAATTTATCGGCACAGATAACTATGCTATAGTGCCCTTAGAAATAAGCATAATCTTTTCGTAATCTCTCTCTTTACAAGCCACTTTTTAAGATTAGCATCTCTGAATTAAATTTTCCCTTTACAACTCCATGACTATGCACTGAATATGAATGAGCAAGATTCTGAATCCATGTCTTGCCTGGAGAGAACAACAACTTCGAGCGCGTATCAGGTAGTCTTATTTAGCTATTTAGTTCCGGAAATGTTTTATGCATTACATTTTAGATAATATGATCATATTTACGTATAGTGTTGTTCGTTTACACAATGTTTCATTCATGGTTTTTTATTGATATGTACCATTGTCTGTGTCACATTGAGTGTGTTCTTTTTTAACACTTTATTTAGTATTGCACACAAGTACAGCACATGTATATATATACTTCACTTCATCACTTTGTATTACATCATACACAGTTATTTCCATCTGAGATCTCACTAGCGATTTCGGCTTTTTCTGCGAGATATTGTTTGTATCTTGGCCATATTATTCTTGGCTTGGATGTGGGCAGAACCGTTTCTATATATAGTTCTTCTGTGTCTTTTGTCCATATCATGTCCCTGCCCCAGTCTTCTTTGGTTGGTGGGGTTGCGCTTTTCCACCTCATCAATATGGCTTTCTTAGCCAGCAGAAGACCTAGACTCAACAATTTCCTCCATTTCGGGTTCATTTTCCCTACCACCCCAAGCATGCAAATCTGTGGGGACCATTCCACAGGTTGATCTGCCATCTCATCTAATGCTTCACACACCAGACCCCAGTAGTCCTTCAGCTTTATGCATGTTCAGAGCATATGGTTTATGTTTGCATCATCTGCATTACACCTCGGTCAGGTTCCCGGCATGCCTAGATAAATCCGTTTGAGTTTTGCAGGGGTATAGTGTGACCTATTTATTATTTTATAGTGGATTAGTTTGTACCTAGAGTTTGATGAAACCTGTTTGGTAATCTCACATATCTGGGCCCATTCCTTATCTTCCATTTGTTCTAGATCATGTTCCCATTTGTTCCTGGCTGTGTGTGTGTCTGTAGGACGTGTCTGTAGTATAACTTTATACAATGCTGAGGCTGTGATTTTCTGCGTTGCCCCAGTGAACATGTATCCAAGGCCTATATTTATCTCTGGTTCGACTGGAAATGTGGGGTGTTCTTTCCGTATGGCATTACTTACATTCACACATTGCTGTTTATGTTTGCTTGTGATTCCCAGTATATCTTTTATTTCATCCCATTGAACAAAGCGTCTGTCTATGAAAAGCTGTCCCCATTGAGCGATGCCCCGTGCACTCCAGTGTCTGGCCACTTCCCCTTCTAAGTTGAAAGGTGTTTGAGGGTCTCCCCAGAGCGGCATACAAGGGTGGTACAGCTTGTTCGTAGCAAATACGTCAGCAATTTTAGCCCATGCCGTTATCGTTACCTTAGTGGGGTCTATGGTGTTGTAGTGTTTGGGGGATGATCTAGACAACCTGTGGAGTGCTGTAATTGCCTCACGTTCCTTCAGGGCAGGTGGTGGAGTTCCTGAGTTGAGGAATTGTGTGGCCCACTAGGCCGCATGATGTGCCTGTGCCACAAGATAGTATAACTCCAGGTCCGGTGCCATCAACGCCCCCCTCTGGTATGTGTTTATCAGCGTTTTCCAGCGTAATCTTGAATATCCACCCCAGACCAAATCTGTGCAGGCACTGGTCACCTTTGTGAACAAGGCTTGTCCCGGCCAAACCGTTACTGTGCTAAATAGATAGTATAGTTTTGGTAGTATTATCATTTTAACCAGCGCTATTCTCCCCATCATGGAGATGGGTAGTGCACTCCAGCGTTTTATCTTAGTGCATAGCGCGACCGTCAAAGCGCTATAGTTCAGGGCACGAGATAGTTGCGGCGTCCTAGCTATGTATGCACCCAGGTACAGAATGTGTGCCAGGTTCCAGATAAGGCTGTGTAGGTTCTGGGGTTGCATTGTATTTTCTGTTAGTGGAAATAACTCTGATTTGTTGGGGTTTAGCCGTAGAGAGTGTTCTCCAAATTTCTCTACCTCCTTTAAGACCTTGCCTAGTGTGCGGTCTGGATTCTTAAGGTACAATAGGATGTCATCTGCATATAGAGTTATAATTTGTGGGTTGCCCTCTAGCAGAAGGCCATATGAGCTGTATCTAGACCTAAGTATATCTGCAAGAGTTTCTATTACTAAAGTGAACAATAGAGGGGTCAATGGACAATCCTGCCGAGTGCCTCCTCGAAGTTCCAGCTTGTGTGTTAGTTTTCCGTTGATTCTAATCCTGGCGTGGGGGTGTGTATATAGTATTTGTACCCATTTTATAAAATTAGGGTCAAACCCGTAGTTCCGCAGCACTCCGAATAAGAAGGGCCAGGAGACAGTGTTGAAGGCTTTGCACATATCGAGTGGTACCGCTATCGCCTATAATTTTGTGACTTTTCCTAATATTCATCGCTGTGGATCTGCCGTTGATAAATCCTGCCTGGTCCTCATGTACCATAAAGGGCATCAGTGATGTCAGTCTAGTTGCTATGATTTTAGCGAATATCTTTGCGTCTCCATTTATTAATGACAATGGCCTATATGAGCCACAATCTTCAGGGGGGTTTCCCTGGTTTAAGCAGAAGCGTGATCACTGCCTCTATGGTGGTTTCGGGGAGTTCACCCTTGTTCAGGGCCTCCTCCCATACTGCGTATAATCTAGGGGTTATCTCTTGGCTTAACTCTTTATAGAATTCTGCCCCTAGGCCAGCTGACCCTGGGGCTTTCCCATTGGGAAGTGCCTTTATCGCCTCCACTATTTCAGCTTCAGTGATCGGGGTTTCTAATGTTTCTCTAGTATTGTCAGATATCAACGTCGTTGGGATCTGGGAGAGGTAGTGTTGAATCTCTTCCTCAGTAACTTTGCACTGTGGGGAGTATAGCTCTTTGTAGAACGTGTGGAACGTTTCTTCCACCTTGTCCTTTTCAGTGGTTGCCATGCCGTCAGGCCTATGTATGCATGGTATGATTGATGGGCCTTTTTCCTCTCGTACTATTCTGGCTAGAAGTTTCCCTGGGCGTTCCCCTTCTCCGTACCTGCGTGCAGTGGTAGGTTTATCAAAGTAACAGATCTCTTGATTTGCTGCCTCAGTGTATTCATCTAGTTTGGCCTTTATTTCCGATTTGAGTTGTGTTGAGGGAGTATATGCATACTGTGATTGTAGTGCATTTAATTGAGTTTCTAATCGGTCCAATCTACCCCTGATATCTTTAAGGATTCCACTTTCCGTGGATATTGAGTTGCCTCTGATGCAAACCTTAAACGCTTGCCATAATGTGGCCTGACTATTCACCGAGTTTACATTTATGTCAAAGAAGTCCTATATTTGTTGTAGCATCGTGTTTTTATAGACAAGGTCTTGTAGTGCAGCAGGCTTAAACTTCCATGGGGGTCTATTCCCTACCCTACCAGGGATTTGTAATGTCATTTGTATTGGGGAATGATCTGAATAAGTCCTAGGATGAATATGGGTCTCCCTAACCCAAGATAAGACATTGTTGTCTACAAGCCATAAGTGCAGTGGTAGGTTTATCAAAGTAACGGATCTCTTGATTTGCTGCCTCAGTGTATTCATCTAGTTTGGCCTTTATTTCCGATTTGAGTTGTGTTGAGGGAGTATATGCATACTGTGATTGTAGTGCATTTAATTGAGTTTCTAATCGGTCCAATCTACCCCTGATATCTTTAAGGATTCCACTTTCCGTGGATATTGAGTTGCCTCTGATGCAAACCTTAAACGCTTGCCATAATGTGGCCTGACTATTCACCGAGTTTACATTTATGTCAAAGAAGTCCTATATTTGTTGTAGCATCGTGTTTTTATAGACCAGGTCTTGTAGCGCAGCAGGCTTAAACCTCAATGGGGGTCTATTGCCTACCCTACCAGGTATTTGTAATGTCATTTGTATTGGGGAATGATCTGAATAAGTCCTAGGATGAATATGGGTCTCCGTAACCCAAGATAAGACACCGTTGTCTACAAGCCATAAGTCTATTCTAGAATGCATGTCATGCACAGAGGAGTAAAAGGTATATTCTCGTTTACTTGGGTTCAGCGTCTTCCATGCATCTTTTAGGTTTAGATCAGCCATATGTGTAAGTATCGTCTTTGCTGCCTTGGTTAATGTTCTCGTGTGTGTTGACGTGCGGTCAGAGTGTACATCTAGGATGGTATTGAAATCTCCACCGCAAATCAAGTGAGCCGTAGGGAAATTTGCCAGTTTTTGGAATATCTGGGAGTAGAATTCCAGGTCGTCTACATTGGGCCCGTACACGTTGAGAAGGAGTATCTCTTTATCACAGAGTGTGCCGTGAACTATCACGTATCTCCCTTCTGGGTCGCACTCAACCGTCTTGCTTGTAAACGGTAGTTATTTGTGTATTAAAATCGCCACCCCCCTCGCCTGTTTGGAGTATTTAGTAGCATATTGGTGTTCCCCCCAATTCGGTATCAGTGTCCCGCTTTGTTGGGGCCCTATGTGTGTTTCCTGTAGAAATATTATTTTGGGGTTTTGTCTATGAATACATGCTAGAATTTTCCTTTTCTTGTTTCTAGATCCTAAGCCTCATACATTCCAGCTCAATATTTTGATATCTTCAGCTCTTGTCTTAGCCATTGTCAATGAAGAATGTAATGTCATGCATATGCCAGTGTGTTACGGCTATGTCTTCCGTGATCATTGTGCATATTACCTGTGTGCTTTTTTTCTCAATACCATTCTTTCCACAACCAAATCCCAACAGTTCGAACTTGCCCCCTCCCCTCACTCTCACAGTTCCCCCAACTTCAACCCTGCTTCCATTGTCCCTCCCATCCCTCCCAACTATTATTTGTGCACCTGCAATGGGGGAAACTGTGGCGGTTACCATTGCCCGTGCCAGCATCAGGTTTGTATGGTGCATCCGGTTCTGCTTCGTTGCTCTAACTTATATTGACATAAGTGGGGGATTGCATATCGACCCATATTGTAGAGAAAGTATAGTTGCCCCATTTCAGAGCTCCTCAGTCGAGGCTCTGCGTATTTGCCTATCTATAGTATGTCTTGAACGTGTTAACTTATTGAATGCCAACTTATTTTCACGGGGCCTCCCCTTCCATTGGGCGTCTCGCTGGAGCTGGGATGTGTGTTTCGACAAAGTTTGCAGCTTCCTCAGGGAATGTAAAGAAATACACTTTATTCTGATGTTGGATTTTGAGCCTTGCCGGGTAGAGCATGGCATATTGTATTTGTCTTTCCCATAACAGTTTCTTGACCCCCGTGAAAAGCTTCCTCTCTTGTTGTACCGCTAAAGTAAAGTCTGGGAAGATGCGTATAATGTTCGCTTCCCATCGTAGCTCTTGTTTCTCTCTGGCTGTTTTCAGGATCAAACCTCTATCTCTATAATTCATCAGCCAAGCTATTATTGGTCTAGGGTATGCCCCAGGCTTCGGTTTCGGTGCTAGTGACCTGTGTGCTTGTTCCACAATAAACATAGGTGACCAGCTAGGATCCCCTAGAAGGCTGCGCAAAAGATCTTCTATAGCCTTTTCCATCAAACCTTTAATTGCTTCTTCCGGTACTCCCACTATGCGAATATTGTTGCGCCTGGATCTCGCCTCCAAATCTTCACACTTGGTTTTCACTGTCCCCATTTCAATAGCCATTGTTGCCATCGTGGTCTTCAAGGTTGCAAGTTCATCCTCTGTGCTAGAAATCCTCTTTTCAGCTTCCGTAATGCGAGATGTTGTTTTTTCTAGTTGTGTTCTAATGTTTGTCAAATTAGCTGTTATCCCGTCCAATTTATCGTTTAGTGCCGAGAAGCCCTTCTGCATGGCCAGAAAGATTGCCTGAGCATCCATCATCGACCCTGCAGCGGTCTGTCGTTCTTGTGTGGGAGTACCTCCTTCCATTTCGAGGCTTTTATCTTTCTGAATTGGCGTTGTATATTTGTCCATTGATCCTCTACCTTTCTTTCGGCCAAGGCTTCTGGGCATCGTATTTTGTGTCTGTGGAATAATCGTGTGGTCCCCCTGAGGGTTCCGTGTTTACAAGTGGATTGCCTTTGGGGGGTATATGAGGGTTCCCGCTTTGATTTCGTTTAGAGTGTTCAAGGATCGGTGTACGTGGGTACTTCCTGCCGTTATCACCTGTACCCTGTGTTGGTTAGTGTTACCCCTGATTAGACCGGAGTTTTAGTCCTTCCCAACCCAAGTGCACTCTTGCTCTGTGTTTTTATGAAGCGTGTGCTCTCCCAGTGCTTCAAGGTCCCCTTTCTCGCTTAATCTGGGCGCCTCTTAACTGTACACAGTTTTTGCCCCCTGTGGGTGAGATTACGTGGTTATGGTCCGTGCTGGGATTCTCCGCACCCGACCAGTCTCTTGATTCCTGAGGTATGAGTAATGCCGCCTCTCCTTCGCAGTGTGAGAGTGCCAGGTGACACCCATCTGGTCCGCCGTTGTTGGATGTATAGGCCTTATTTCCTCACTGCCTTTTTTCTCGTGTCCATTTGAGTAGCGTTACCCCGCACAGTGATTTCTCCTCTCTCGCTTCCACCAAGCAGTCCGGCTCACTCCTGTGCAGTAGGCCGCACGCCTGCACGTTGTTGGAAGTTTCACATGTGGCCCGTATGTGGATGATCCTGGACGGCCACCCCTACGAGTGATTTACTGTCTTGTAGTGGGGGGGTTGGTGATTCCCGGCCCCTAATGCATTCATTGCGCTGGGGTGGCCCGGGGGGATTAACAAGTTCGGGACGTTAGCCGGGTGTGGGGTGCGGAGGTGAGAGCCTCCTCAGTGGTCAGGCAGCACGCCCCTCTTCAATGTTGGGGATGGGTTTTGGGGGAGTCAGGCCCCCTGCCAATTTGCATTGGCTTCTGCGTGTCGCTGACGCCCGTTGTCCATGCATCCGGGGTGCGGGCACAATGTAGCACAGTGTTTCGGGCCCCCTCAGCGCGGCGCTTCTCCTCATCTCTTCCTCGCCAGTTGCTCGTATTGATGGGTCCACCCGGGTGTTGGGCCCTTCACGCTGCTGTTTAGAGTATGTGAGGGTGCCCGCAGGCGCTCAACGCTAATCGGAGCGCCCGCAGTTCACCCCATATGTCGTGAGGCCTCCTTCTCCCCACGGCTCCTAGCGTTGTTCGCGGCTGGTCTCCTCCCCTTCTCCTCCGGCGCGTCTCTCGATCCTGCTTCGTAGTACGGGTGGTGTGCAAGAGGGCTCGTATCTCGGCAGTAACACTCTCTTTCGCTACCAGATTTTGCGTGTCCAGTCTGACACCATTCATGTACGTTCAGCGTTATATATTTGCAGAACCAGGCTTTTTATGTGGTCATAAAGGCATCACGGCCTCGGATTTCGCTGGAGCTCACAAGGAAGCGGCCATTTTGTTCCGTGGCCAACAGCTCCTCCCTACATTGAGTGTGTTGAATTTCAATGTTTTAATCCCTACTAAAACAAGTACTGTGTTACAGGGAGATGATGAAGCTTCGACTGCAATTACATCATCCCTCATAGTTGATCCAGAGCCAGAGGTATGCGTACTAGCAGTTCCCTTGAAGAACGAAAGTAGGTCCTAGATCTGATACTATTAGACATTGACATTATTATAAATGAGTAGTTTTTGCAAATAGCTTGAATGCAACATTTCAATCAGTGTGCTTTGCACAGTCATCTTTGATCGAGTAAACTAGCCATCAAACAGGTGGAATTTGAAATGTATTTTTTGACTAAATTACGTACACAGTGTACGATTGTATCTGCGTAAGCCATGTGTGTGATTGAATAATTTGATTTCCAATACGAATGAGTTATTTTGAATGGATACTCTTTTCTAGGGATGTATACATGATCGGGATATGAAAGAGGAGGCACGCAGATCTGAGTCAGTGGACCAGCTTGCTGTTGCTGTCGTTACAGCAAAGTAGAAGGTTTCACAGAAAAGCAAGAAAGATATGGTAATGTACAAAACAATTTCATTTTAAATAGTGTATTGTGCTGGTGCCTTCATAACATGCTTTTTTTAAATGTAATTTGTCCAATACTGTTTGTTGAATTACATTGAGCATCTTTTTCCAACCTGTCTTCTAGTTGCCTGATAGTTACGAACTATGCAGACACAGACAGCTATAGTAATCAAAGATGCTGCTTGCCAAACTGATTTCACCATGGAGCAACTATTATTTGAGGCGCAGCCTCTTCAAATCAATAAGCAGACTTGAGATGCTCCTGCCCAATGGCCAGAAAATGAATTTAATGTGACTGGTGAAAACAAGCAAAGTGTTGTTGGACATTGCTACAATGCGACTGCTCCACCAGATGAAGATGAAACTGAATGTAATGAAGATGCTTTTGAATTAGTCACAGACCACTTGACACAATTGACACCCGCCAAAAAAGGGCCACCCAAAAACCAATCGACATTGATGTTTTCTCCGATTTATGTTCAAGTAACAGACGCTGAAATGACAGAGACTGAAGCATCAATACAATTGACCGAGGAACTAGACAAAGATCTTGACTACAATATGTCCAGTTTGGCTGATATGTCAACCGCAGTTCAGTCATAAACAACAAAAATGCAGGATGATAGTCTAATGAAGGAGCCCAAATGCATAGTATTCGACAGTAGCTAGATGGAGATTATAATGATGCTGAAATGTGTGCATTCAGTGAGAGGGGAAGTAGTTGGGAAGCCATTGGTGAATGTGACTCATGTATCACAAGGCAGTAACCTCAAAATACATGCCACCTGTGAAATGCTCCATGAAAAATGTTCATGGTCCGTACAACCAATGCTGGGGAAACTGCCAGGTGGGAATCTACTGTGTGTAGCTGCTTTACTTTTCAGTGGCTCTAGTTTCATGGAGTTGTCCAGTTTCTGTCAATTTGTGTGACTCCATTTAATTTCTAAAATGTAGTACTACAAATATCAACATCAATATCTATTCCCTGCCGTTAGTGAAGCGTGGAAAATTTAACAATTTTCTATTCAAAGTACATTCTCTGAAAAAAGGATCAGGCTAGCTACCGATGGACAGTGTGACAGCCCCGAATTTTCAGCAGAGTAGTCCACATACCACTTTCAGGACATGGACACAGAAAAAATGGTGAGTTCGGTGGTCGTGAAGGTGTCCGAATGTAAATCTTCAGTGGCTATGGGGGGACTTGGTTTTATAAAATCACTGGAAGATCTCCAATCGAGGGGAATGCAAATCGACCTCATCACGGACAGACATGTTTCAATAGCCAAGACAATGAGAGAGCAGTTTCCAAATATTAGTCATCAATTCGATGTATGGCATGTTGTCAAATCCATCAATAAAAAAATCTCAACTGCAGGGAAAAAAAATCTTTTGTGGAGCTCCAAAACTTGTGATGTGTCTGTGATAATTCTGCTAGAAAAATGGTTGTCACTAATGCACCACTGTTCCGACGTTCACTCTTGGACAGAAAACCAACATTTCCACCAATGTGCACATGGCCCTTTGTCACCGGAGCAGGAATGGTAGAAGAAGTGTTTGATTCCATCTTCACCTCCACACAAAGCCCTTGAGAAGATTGTGTTTGATAAAACTCTATCAAGAGATCTAAAGGGACTCACAGAATTCTGTCACATGAGAGATTTGGAGGTATTCCACAATATGTGCCTAAAGTACAGACCAAAGAGATTGCATTTTGGCATAGACGGGATAAAATATAGGACATTACTTGTGGTATTAGTGCATAACGAGAATGTAGGCCCTGAACAATCGAGGACTGCGGGAAACTCAGGGATGCTTCGCTACACAATGGCCTTTATGAAAAGAAGCAAAAAATGGGTGGTCAAGCCAATATGTGAGGAAATGGAATTCGATTTTGTGAAAGATCTTATTATGACTGTCTTGGAGATACATACTCATGGAATCGCAAATGATTTTGTTCAGAGGACACATAATTGCTACAAAACATTGCCAACGTGCCCTGTTCAGCTAAAACAGAGCTTGTGGAACAGTTCACTCCCCGGTACAAATGATTACCATCTGTTTTTTCGATCGAGAATGTTTTTATGAAGTGTCCAAATAAAGCATCCAATTTGTACTTTGAAATCTATCCTCTTTGTCAATTTTATTTTTCAACAAGTCCCATTTTTACGAATGCCATACAATGTAACGCCGTGCTTTCACAATTCCCAGTTTCGTCGAGCTACTGTGGGACCTTCACTGATCGTGGGAGGGCCAGATGGATAACAGTATGAAAGCAACTTTGGGGTTCTGCAGTTGCCTTACCAAACAGTTGCCAAAATAGCTAAATAACTACTTGTGCCACAAAAGGGATGAGACCTAGGCTAGATAAGATACTCGGCATGCAAGAACTACTGATTGTGAGCAAAACAGCACATCAAAGTGGGTTGTTGGTGAGAAATAGAAGCACTC
Organism: Ambystoma mexicanum; assembly: GCF_040938575.1. Taxonomy (NCBI): domain Eukaryota; kingdom Metazoa; phylum Chordata; class Amphibia; order Caudata; family Ambystomatidae; genus Ambystoma; species Ambystoma mexicanum. The sequence goes on from NC_090929.1 coordinate 1,296,019,429, forward strand.
TGACCAATATATTCATGGGGGCATGTGTTGGGGGTCGTTGCTAATGCAAAGAAGGAGTGGGTCAGTTGAGCCCCTGGACCCCATACATTATACGCAAAAGTGACATCCTGCTATTGCACTCATGGGAGGCGCCTCCTTTGCCCTTCTGCTGCCATGGGGAAGAAGGCCCTGACAAAAGCAGAAGTGGGCCTGTTGCTAGACACATTTGGACTCCATTTTGTGTACCCACGACTCCAACTGGACTAGGCCGCATTCTGTCATTGGGAAGTTTCCCCTACCCCTCAGCAGAGCCGCAAACAGCGAGTACTGACACCCCCCACATTTTTCTTCTTCTGCCTGTGCCTCACAAGTCCTTTTCTCATGGATGCGCCGAGACAAGATGTTGCAAACTAAGAATGTATCTTCATTCTGAGTGAAGGTCACCAGCTTCGAATTTTGGCTTGCGAGCTGAGGAAGCTCACGCATCGCACACAGTATATAAAGTTCAATTGTTTTTCAACCTTGAGCGAATGGGACCATTCCGAAAGGAATTGAATTTAGGGAGGGGTGTATGATAAGGTTCACCAATTAAAAACTGGTCAAAGGAACATGTAATTTCTATGAAAAATCGTTGATCTGAACTGAGCCTGCGTTACGGTCTGCGTTACGCCAAGAGAATGAAACTGCCGAATGTAATGTAAGTTTGACTTTCGACGATTTTATAGAGTTACGAGTCAACTTATCATTAGCCGACCTTTATTGCTGGGTTACATTGTACTCGTTTGTTCTGTGTGGCATATTGCAATGAAACGCAAGTACAACTACCGGGCACATGGGCAATCCAGCATCGAGATGCATGTAGACCACCACTCGGTTCCCCCAGGTTCAACACTAATATTTCATTAAAATGCCGTCTATATGTTCCTCAATTTGTAGCATCAGCTTCCGCATCCCATTTCAAGCTGAACATACTCCATAGCACTATCCTCTAAAGCAAACTGTAGACTACTTTCCACGTTGTTTTCTCTGTTTTCCCTTTGTTTCACGTCTGTGTTCATCGTTAGTTTTAACACGGGGACGAATTAATGTGTAAAATGGTAAATTGTAATAAAGATCGGCTACTGAGAAACATTTCTGTTATGTTTTCAAAACAGAAACATCCTGCTTTTCTGCGATTGTCATTGATTCCAGATACCAACTGACAGGTTTTTCAACCGGCAGCTGCAGATACATGTCAATAGCTGGATATCAATGACTCTTTTTTGGGACGATCGACACGGCCCGATATGCTCTTACGCGGTACCAGCGATTAGGAGCAACCTAACATTGTTGACGGTGGCCTAGTGCCAAGCTGATTCACAAGCCTTGTGATTCACGGTGCATCCAAAGCGCTTCTTTAACCCAAAAGGAACACCACCTGACCCACGATAAACATGTGCTGATCAAGACCGAAGAAAAAAATTACCCATTTGATTGAATATGGCAATCGCCGGATGTTCGTGGGGCGTTTATTGTGAAATAAAAGTATGTTACAAATTGTACAGTCTTACTATTTCCTTTTAAAGTATAGATTTATATTCTGAATTGGGACGCGCTGTGTTGTGAGATGATGTGTGTTGATTTCCGGGTTCTGTGTCACGTCACGTAGGTGATGACTGGGCGCCTTTCGCTACACTGCCCAGTAACGTCCTGGAGATGGCAGAGAATATCACTAGGTTTGGTGATCTCAGCCTCAGGGAGGGGTGGGGCATATAAATTAGTGCCGGCAGGGCAGTCCTGCTTGGGCTATGCGGCAACAGATAAGATTATCACAAGATGGCCACGCCCTGCTGCCTGATTTCACATGTGTACAAAAGAGGAAAACTACGGTAAGGTGCATAGGAAATGTTTGTACGATCGATCAACGTATGCTTAAAAACACATGCCCAAACCCTCTGGACAATAATATAACTGAGCACACTATTCCTTTAAGATGTAAAAACAAGGCTTTGTGGATTTTGGTTTATAACGTAGAGAACATGGAGCTTTAGTTTGGACTCAAAGGGCAGAGTCCTGGGCGATATTTATGGTGCGTGCCCAAACAGTTGTTGTAGCCAAGAGGCTTGGAAAGAGGCATAGAAAGTGTTGAAAAGAAAGGAAAGGATTGTTCACAGGAGATTGCGATGGAGAAGTGAAGAGATAGTAACATTTAGAGGTTTATTGAGGTCCGATAAGTATTGGCAGTCATGAGAGTGATGTGCGATCATGGGAGACACTCCCCTTGTGTATTTAGGCAAATCTCTTCCAAGATATAAAACTAAAAAATACAAATATAATGCTCAATGGGTTCAGGGCACAGCAGGCAAAATGTTTATGGCCTGGCCCCAGGAGGGCACTCTCTCTACATCAATGCTGCAACACATGACAACACTTTTACATGCTGCATATAAAGGAAAGAAGCTACAGAAGAGGTTAGTCATTTGGGAGATCTTTGGGGATGAGGTGGAGGATAAACCAACCACTGACCGAGTGGATGCTTAATAAGCATGAAGGAGAGGGGACGGTACGCTCAGATCCTCCTATTCCTCTCTAGAACACTGATCCGCCCGATGAAGGACAGGGATTTTGCTCACTGAAAGAATTAAAAGAAGTGACAGGGTATACTAACCCTGTACATGCATACCCTGCATACACCAGTGAAGATTATATAAATGGAGCCAAATAAAAAAATCAAAAGCCAATGTCTGTGTGTGATGAGTATAAGGAGCGCTGCGAACTGCAGGCACAATTAACAGAGATTGAAGAAGAGAATCAAAGACAGAAAAAACAGACAGTGTGATAAGGAAGAGATAGTGACCACTCTAAATGCTGGCTGCCACCATTGGGGAGATGTATGGAGAGCGCTCAGAGTGCAATATCCCTATATGCCAGACATGAGTGCGATTATGATGTGCAAGATGCGTTATGACGAAGACACTGTTGCTTATATTCCAGAGATTCAAGAGGGATGGTGTCTTGAGAGTCGAGAACCGTGGGATAAAAGTATAGATATTTTCTATCACATATTGTATTAGGGGTTACCCGAGCCAGTGCAGAGGCAATTGAAAAAAACTGGTGGGAACGGTCACAAAGCCATCGCCAGAGATTCACCCTTGGCGATTATTGCAAGAGAAGGCCAGAAAGAAGCATGAGGAGAGAAAGCTAGAAGAAGCAAAAAAAGTTCAGAACAAGCTGTCCAGGTTTTCGGTTGAAGGAGCTGTGTTGACAAGTGGAGAGTGAGTGGTTACATAAGACACACAGCAGGTACAGCCAATGGCCCAAAGGAAATTTGCAGGAAGGGGAGAATACAATTATCAGCCACGAGGAAGAGGGGTTGCACCAAGAGGAAGTGGGTTTAGATTTCAAGCTCTACAAGGAGGAGGGTTTCATGGGGGACAGCCCAGATTTGGAGGACCAACTCAGTAGTGTTGGACATGTGGGAAAATGGGACACATCACTCAAAGATGTAGAAGCATGGAAGGGATGCAACAGAACTGGCAAGACCCAAGAGGGGGGACAGCATATCCTCCACCATACAGTGCGGAGCCAGCTGGATATTATGCACAAAGATCACACACTGTATCAGACATATGGGCCACAAATACAACCTGTACAACAGGCACTGATGCAAGCACAACAGGCACTGATGCAAGTACAACAGCCACCAATGTAAGCACAGCGAGTACCCATACAGACACAGCAAATGCAGATGCAAAAGCAAGCACTGGTACAACAGAATACCATGGCCACCTAGAACTTAAGTGCAGGAGCAAAGACACCGACACCCATAATAGGGAGTGTGACCATAGTGGGAGTGAAACCTTTCACTGGGACAGGGATGAACCTATACCCACAAGGTTTCTCTGGGGCTACGAATTTGGTTGCTTTTACTGACAATTTGCCTATTACTATAGGAGAACATGACCTTTCCATGCCACTGTTATACTTCTGCCAGATGCCAGTCAACATAATGGAGAGGGACATGATGAGCAAGCTTAATAAGACCATATCATTTACTCACCAGGGGATAGTGTCCTCCACTCCAGGGAACCATTATATCAATGCACAAGAATTTATATCAACTGTACATGGTCAGAAAGCCCAGCAGGTCGTGCCCATGGATCCCAAAGTATTTCAGTATGGGTTACACCTCTTAGTAGCATGGCTTTCTGGATGAGAAGGAAGGACATGTGTTCCCACTAGAATAAGAAGTGGTTATACTGAGAGAAGAGAGGTTGATTATACACAGGACTGATGTCAAAGGGAAAGCATGGAAAGTAGTGATAGCTCTAGACGAAGGACACAGATTGACTGACATGACAGATAAGAAGATTTTCAGAGATGAGGTCGTATTCTTCATAAGCCTCACATATTGGATGAAAATTAAGAGCAGGGAAGTGCCACAGGGAATGGCATTTATAAAAAAAAAGACACTATTACGAGTCCGGCAGTAGCCGTGCTAGTAAAACCAGCAGGCTGCCACTGGACTTATGATGATTTACCGCCGCCTGACTTGCCGGAGTAACCGGGGCATTTCAGCCCTGGCGGTCCGGTAAGTCAGGCGGCTGCATTTGTAACTCCTCATTCCCATTTGATTCCCAAAGGACTCAATGGGAATGGGGAGGACGGAAGCTCTGGCACTGTGCGCAACAGTGCCAATGCCTCTGTCAAAGTCTGCGGGTGGGTGCCGCCCCGCAGAACGTGTAGTTTGCCAGTCCAGAAGCAACGGTGCTGGTAAGCTTACCAGCACCATTGTTTCCGGACCGGATGTAAGGGAGAATTCTCTGTTTAGGCTGAATTTCCTAACCTAGTGAGTCCCCCAGCAGCTTTGCTGGATTTCTGGAGTTTGTTTTTTTCTCCTGCCAAGAGTGAGACTCTTTTTCTACCACTCTTGGACATGAGTTGTGGTGTTCCTTTGAATGTTAATGTGTTTTATGGGCTATGGGGTCTTTTACTCCATAGGGTCTCGTGTGTTTTTCCTACATGTGTTACACAGCACCCTCTGTGCAGTAACACCGGGGTGTCATAGTGACCCCCCACCATAGACTCCATACCCTGGGACTGACTACTGTCTCCCAGGGCATGTAAAGTCACCATTGGCTTTACTAGTCCCAAATTACTAACAGAACCAGTACAAACCATCATATTGTGAACGTACTGGTAGGGGCAATTCGATAGCCCCTGGGTCTGTTGTTCGAAGGGGGCACTGTCCCATCCCCCCTCGTTGAGTTTTGGCTGGTGGCAGTGGATACTACTTTTTATATTCAACCGCAAAAATATCTCTATGGCATTTTCCCATTGTTCGAGGCTAATACTTTTTTACATAGCCTCTAACATACCGCCGGTTTATTTATTTAATATTAATTCACCAGTTGGTATTTTCTGCCAAAACTCGTTTTTAAAATGGCGTTTGTGTTCGCCTCTGTAACTCCAAACCAAAGGTCGAGCCCTTTGTTCCACTTTTGGCGGGCTTCTACACAGAAGCCCTCCAAAGTGGTGCCACTCTGTCTGGGTACCACAGGGGGTGTGGGTGGGGGTTTAGGCACCTGGACTGAGTTGCCTTGGCAACTAAAGTCGCACTCTTGTGTGATTGGCCCAAGTGGTGAGCCGGCCGGCTCACCACTTAACATGTTTGATTGACAGATAGGCTGAATGAAGGGGGGTTTCTTGCATAAAAGCAGGGCTTTTGGGACTGGAACTTCAGAAGTCGCCACTGGACCTGAAAATCTGACGAAGGAGAAGCTGAGCCGACCTGCTACGACGACACCACCGGTGGAGTCCTGCTGAACCGACTCACCACTTCCCAATGACAGAGGAGATCTCCCTGCTGGAGAGTCTTCTTCCCTTGACTGTGGGCACAACCAGATTACCTTCTTTTATTTTATCCCAGGACGTCTTGTGGTTGAATTGCCCGTGCCAAGCACCCTAGCAACCGGATAGCCACTTACCACTGGACCGCGAATAAAAGGACTGCTCCTTTTTATTGAGAACTCCGCGGCTGGTTTCTTCCCTGGCAGTGCAACGGACTCCTGTTTTCCTACCCAACGAGATCCTCTCTACCCCCGGACGAAGCACTGACTTGCACACGCTGCCAGGAACAACTGCCCCCGCTGGAGCGTTCTCACCATATTAAGGTACCGTGTCCGCCAGGCCTCCCTTTCTAAAGATTGCTACAAGGTAACAAAAATCCCTTAACCTTCTGGACTGGGCTGGCCGCCTTGACCATCTAACTGGTCCCTTTCTGTTGGTCCAACTCTTTCTGAACCTTGTGCGAGACTTTTGGGCACTTTCAACCGTGTGACCTTGGACACATTTCGACCGGAGCCTCCTAAAGTGGGTCCGGCCTTGTTGACTTTGACTTTATGGTTTTAACCTGCCTTTCTCTCCTACTGTGTTCGTCTGAAAGTGTTGGGATCTGTTTCTATCTTTGCTCTGCCTTTCTCTCCCTCTTAAACCGATTGATTTGAGTGCCATCTTCATTAAGCGCTCATCGCTGTCTGAAAATAAGTGTTGCTTTACTTAAGACTTGTCTAATAATCGTTGAAGGGAGTGTATGGGCCTCATTACGAATTAGGCGTTAAGGGGTTAACGGTGCCGTAAACGGCGCCGACCCTTAACACCTGATTCCGAGGTCCCTTTGCACCATGGTGAGTTTAACGCCTGCTTTTTGCAGGCGTTAAAATCCATGGCGCTAAGGGACCATGGTGCTAATTACGCCACCGTAATTTACGGTGGCGTAATTAGCGCCTTCCCCACTCCCTTTATGCCCTATGGGGCAAAAATGGGAATGGGGAAGGGTAAAATGGGAAATGAGGATTTACCGCCCCACTCACCTTGGAATGGGGCGGTAAATCCGCCATCCACCATGGTGTAAACATGGTTTCTATTGACCTATTGTGAATACTCTGTATACTGCCTAACTCTTCTTGAGAGAAGTCTGACTGCTCAGCCACAGCTACCAGGTAAATCTGGGTGGTACAGACTGCTACCAATTGGGTTTACTGCCAACCACCTCTGGTCCTAAATCTTTTGCAGTGGTCCCAGAGGGAACTGCACAGGTTTCTGCCTAAAACCGGAAAACTTGTAATGAAGCCCACTGTCTTTTTTTTAATAGAAGATTTAGCACAGGTACCAAGTACACTGCGGACCAGTAGTTCCTGTAACGTTGGCTTGCTTAATGGAGTATGTGCAGTTAAAATCAGGTTGAAGCCAGGAGCTATCTTGTCAAGTGTAAAGCAATACCCCATGTCAAAAGAAGCAGATTAGGGTATTTATGAGACAAATTCCATGTTAGTATAACAGGGAATACTAATGCCATCAGAGTCCCCATCTGATACAGCGGTGTATCCAGAGAAAAATATTAATGGGGGGGTTGTGTAGATTTATTCAGGACTTACACCCTAAACAATATTGTTGAAGCAGAATTTCCATTGGTCCCGAATCCAGCCACACTATTGTGCAACATCCCATCCCATCCCGATCCAGTGATATATTTAAAGAATGCACTATTTTCAATCCCCCTCCATTGAAGACTCACAGGACTTCACCTCATTTTAATACAGAAACCAGGGGTGGAAACACGCTTGTTTGCCCCAAGGGTACTATGACTCCCCATCAATATTCAACAGGATGCTCCAGATGGACCTGGGAAGCACGCACCTTGATAGTGTAGTGATTCAGTACGTAGATAACATTTTGGTGTGCAGTGAAACAGAAGAACAGTACAGAAACGGATGAATACAGTTGATGACAGTCTTGACAGACAATGGGTACAAGGTAGACAAAGGGAATTTACAATATTGCCAGGGGGAGGTCTTGTATATCGGCAGTTGATAGCTCAAGAGGGCAGAAAAGTGACACCTGAAAGAGAAGAAGCTATCATGAAAACACCTCAGCCAAAGACAGTGAGCGAGAATCAACAATTTCTGGGCCTTTGCAATTACAGCAGGGCATGGGTCTTTGACTATAGTAAATACATCAGACCCCTCTTAAAAGGACTTAAGGACACCCAGGAAGAGGACAGTAACAGACTGGACAGGCAAAATGACAGAAGCATTCAATGAGCTAAAAGAGGCAATATGCACAGCACCCATTCTAGGGATTCCTGATTACAAGGCAGAATTGTTCTTATTCTTGCATTCAAATAGGGTAGTAATGACAACAGTGCTCACACAAAAGACTACCATAGGACACAAACCACTAGCATAGTACAGCGGGATCCTAGATCCAGAAATGAGGGGCCATTATCCCTGCAAACAATCATTGTTGATGGCACCAGCCTTTGCAATTGAGAAATCGGCCAATATCATGATGGGCTGTGTAGTAACGTTATACATGGAGCATGCCCTGTTCGCCATTCTTGAGAAGCCCAAAAGCACATTGACCACACACAGAGCATCTGGGTATGACGTGAGCATCTGTGTACAATGTGTTCATCTCAAACCCAGCAATCAAGATTGTCAGATGTAAAGTAGTGAATCCAGCAACGTTCATAGCAGAGCTAGTGGAGGAAGGAGATCATGTGCATGACTGCACCAAGTACACTGAATATTATGACGATATACCCCATGTTAGAGAAAATGCCCTCAGATGGGGGGAAAACCTCTTCATTTATGGTTCCTCGTCAATTGACCAAAATTTAGGTGAGAGACATGGGGACCTCAGGGGTAAAATTAAAACTGAAAGGCAACTTTGACGTAGTGACGAGTGCAAGATTGCCTTTACATTTCTCAGCTCAAGCAGCAGAATTAGTAGTGCTTATTGTAGCCCTTGAAACACATGAAGATGAGAAAATAACACTGTATTCTGACTCTGCCTATGTGACATCAACAGTACACTCAGGACTGTCACGTTGACAAAGGCAGGGCTTCCTACGTGCAGACAGCAGGCCAGTGCAGCATACGCCTCTTTTGGATGGGGTCATAGGTGCACTACAGCTCCCATCGGCCATCGCCATGGTGAAGTGCATAGCGCACACTAGAGGAGGAGATTTCATTTCCTGCAGCAATGAAGCTGCCGACACAGAGGCCAAAAATGCAGCATATTTTCACCAAATATCTATATTTTAGACCCCATATAATAAGCACATGCGAGTGCGGAGCATGGTAATGAAAGAACGCTTGTGCCATCAGATGAGCAGGATTTATGGAAACGTAGGGGTGCCCATTTTGCCCCACTGATGCAATGTGGTGGCAGGACATCCCCAGAAAACTGATTATTCCTCTCTTTACTTAAAGTAGCATTAGACCAACTTGACTACCCAGCACACACAACATGAGAGAGTCTTGGAGCTCTGATATCTAAAGACTGGTTTGTACTCAACATCATTGAAAATTGCATGGTTTGCCAAATGTTCATGGCAGGGCGCACGCTGTGAACAGTTAGAGGGACAATACCTTATCCTACTGGACAGTCCAGCATTTGCATATCGATTATGTAGATATGCTCCAAAGTTATAATGGCGACAGATACATGCTGGTAGTTGTATGTCCTTTCTCCCGATGGATCGAAGCAAGTCTGTGCACATGTCCTGATGCCACATGTGCTGCAAAATTCCTTGCACATGAGTTCTTCCTGATATGGGTAGTGTGCAAAGACCTTCGGTCTAACAATGGGCCACTTTTTGTAAATTAATTATTTGAGCACCTCGCAATCCAACTGGGTATTAAGCATAGATTTTCCTCCACTTATCACCCACAGACAAACAGGATTTTCGAGTGCCTCAACAGCCTTCTCAAAGAGAGAATAGTCAAATTAAAAACTACCCTGAAAAAAGGATGACCCCATTGCCTACCCTTAGCCCTATTTGCATTACGCAGATAGCCCAGCTCATACAAACACCAGACTCCTCATGAACTGGTGACGGGATGCTGTATGCCTATACCTCTTGCTCCTCCTACTGGAGCACAAACTGATGCCCATAATACTGCTGCTGTTCTCGGTTCTGAAATGAATGAATACCTGGCTGCTATGATGGCGAGTGTCGCTTTTATGTCTCAACATCTTTCAGATCAGCAGGAGAGGTCAAAGAAGAATGAGGACAGCCAACAGTTCAATATACAGATCTTCCTGGAGCCCCCCACCCTATACCGAGTCTAGGTTTAAGTGCCCTTACATTGTGGAGGAAGTGACTGTGGCAGCTGTCAGGGTAGAGAGTAGGAGGGCCAAGCTTCACCTCAGTGACGTCAAACTTTACAAAGATGAGACCCCCTGCTGCCAGTACCTGAAGTTGAAGATGTATAAGAGGTGACACGGGTGCAGACACGATCAGTCACAAGAAGCAGGCAGCAACCAGCAGATGGAGAAAAATAATAAACCGTCCTTTCGTACACAAATAAATAACCAGATCGAGTGAACTTTCTCCCTCAAGAACTTTTACCTGAATAAATAAAAAATAAGACACACATGTTTTCAGAGGAGAAGGATACAAATACTCAATTTTGCCATTTAGAGTGATACTGTTTGCAATTCTTTCTTATATAGTAGATAGCGACTGTGCTTTTAAAGCAAGTAAGAATTTTTGAAGATATAATTGTGATGTTTGTCTGATAGGTAGTAATAGTTTGAAAACAACATGAAACTATCCACTGAAAAGCACGAAAATTGATATTTTTAATGTAGCTAAAAATAAGCTTTTGGCACTCAGAATGCCTAACGCACGTGCCCCTAACAAAACATGGACACACTAGCAGCAATGATTGTAGCTGCATTTTTCACTTTCTGCTGCCTCTACTTCTTTATTCTTTTTGCATTAGGAGAATTTGTCCTCTTTAATGTACCCAAGCCTTTGTATACTAATGTGACCCCTAGTCCCATGCTGGATGAGGTAATAACCCAACCTTTCTCTATTTCTACTAAGCAGATGAAAAATGTAAAAAGAAATGCTGATAATAACTTCCGATAGATAAATGCCTATGTGGCTGACTCAGCCCAAGTGACTAATAATATTTGGTATCAGCACATGAGCGAGCTGGGAAGAGGGACATCTGATGAGAGCTGCTATGTGTGTTCTTTCATTCCCTACTCATGAGCGCTTTCAGGACATTTGTGGCTACAGAGGTACCTGCACATGATGCACATTGCCATACCTATTTAGCACTCTGCATTGCTATGGGAACAGGTTGAGGGAAGATGGCCCACTTTATGATGGATGTTGAAAGACACGTACCCCTACGCAGATAATTACATAAAAACAAAGGCTATGGTGGATGACCCAAAGATGAAAAATACAATTATACAATACATTTTAGACAGCACAAATAAAGAAGATTCTGCAACAGTAGATCAAAAGTTGTTGCAATGTCCAAATGTTGTAGCGAAAGAGATAGAAGGGCTGTCAGAATGCTGGTAGAGACCACAGTTACTAAGATATGGACACTTATACCCTTCAGCCGGCTGGGATGAAGAGAGGGGTGTAAGGCACAAGCGCTCTTGTCAGTACCAGTAGAAGTAGTATGGAATGCAAATGATAAATGTCTCGAAGAATGGACCAAATATTCCAAGCTGCTCACATGGGTAGAGGTTGAAGCAAGCTCCCTCTCCATAATTCCCATGAAAAATGCAATATTATGCTTCCGAAATATCGGTCCTGTGAAAATAGGGGAAAACCAAGGGTGCAAATGCATTGTTGATATGCCCAGCATGAAAATAGGCACTGCCATATTGATGGACCACTATAGGTCTTGTGGGTCCAGAGCATATATGAAGTTGCCCCCAAATTGGAGGGGGCTGTGTTCCATAGTGCTGATAAGCATACCCACCTTCATAGTGCCCGAAAGTGATGTACACAATGCAGAGTTCCTTAAAATGAATAAGAACATGAGAAAGAAAAGATTCCTAAACCTCAAATGAGCTAAATGAAGTAGAAACTATAGCTCTGACAAAATGGAAGAGGCATTAGATGAAATACCATATGAGCATAGATTGTTTAGCAGGACAGAAATGTTCTTTGCCTCTATTATTGCCAAGGTGCAAACCAACGCACATGCTAATTGGTTGCTACAACCAATTAACACAACAGTTAAAGGCTTTAATGCTATGAAGGAAGAGCCGAGAGTAATAAGGCTCATGACTATTCAAAACAGGTATTTCCTCAACTGGCTAATGCATTCAAAATATTGATAGTCATACTAGTGTTAGTACTGTTAGGATTCTGTATCTTGAGAATAGATATACTTCAATGTAAGAAGACTGCTATAAAAGGCGGTAGGGATGAAAATAGTGATACACTTGGACACAAAGATACATGAGTGCACCAAAGCCAATGATCTACCTCATTTGGATTTATGACAAAATGTTATCATCCCTCCACACACATCAATTTGTTATCTCTGAGACCCTCATAATTACCTGGGACGTTAGGTATTCTGCAAACCAGATGAATGAGTGCTGCTATATGACCTAGAATGTGGATGAATATATAAAACATTTCAGTGAGCTGAAGGAGGTGACCAAGATATGGACCCCAAGGAACCCCACTGGAGAGAGGGCCTGCCAAGAGATGTGGGCGAGGGCTCGACCAGAGGGGGAATGTCGAGAGGCAAATGAATGCATCTTTAATAGCATCAGACGCTCTCTCGCCTCTACATCATAGGGACAAAAGGAGTGTATCGTTTATGGCATCTGCCCCTTCCCTGCTGCCATACCGCAAGTACAAGAGCCGCTATTCACTAAGACAACCCTACCAACCTTACCCCGGAGCTATCGAAGACAAGATGGATTTTCAAGCTCTAGCAGACATGAACATGATAATCAAAGATGATGAGAGCAAGTGACATCACTGCCGAAACTGACACACGTAGATGCACTAGACACAAAGCAAATATTCACTCACCATGAGGATACACTGACACTAGCTCAAAATGTGCATTTAGACATGAAAAATGTTACTCGCACCAATAGACACTAGAAAACATATCATAAACAATGTATATGCCAAAATGCAAGGCAACTGAGATACGTGCAAAGCTTGCTTAATGTAGAAATGCAATATTAACGAGTGGCCATTTTGGATAAAATAGACTACGCAGTCACGTTCAAATGAATGAGAAGCATCAAAGAATCCTCGAAGCTGCAGGGAGGTTCGGCTCAGCATAAAAATATAGAGATCCAAGCAGTCCAGACAACAGCTGCACAACTCCTGCCAAGGTTTCTGTGGAAAAGGTAGGTTTGGAATGGCATCAAAGAAAACAGAAGATACTAGTTCATAAGCATAAGGCACATTATTATTGGATTAAGTAAAGAAACAAACAGCCCTTGAAAGCCAGATGCCCATTAATTATGAGGTAATAGTGGAAGAAAAGTAGCTCGAACAATTCTCTAGTGCACAGAAAGGGTAAAGACACCTGCATTGTCTAAAATCCTAGTATAAGTCGAGCAGGAAAATTCAATAATGTGTTCTCCTCACACGTGACTTATAGTTGGAGAACAGTAGCTATACATTAACTGCAAATACAGATAGACTGAGGCCTACACTCCCCTCATATTATCAGAACAAAGATACCAGTCAAAGCCAAGTTCAAAGCTAAAGTCCAGGCTTGTGACCTAGGAAACCACAGATGGTGTCTTATTAATTGGGAAAATCAGCACCTTGATGCCGCCCACCTACAACCATTGTTGCTCTTGTGCTGATGAGCTGCCAAGTAGTCAAGGTTGACAAAGCATATGCCAACCATCTCAAATGATGCCTTCTTGTAACTGTTGCAGAGCCAAAAGTTGTTCTTGTGATGATGTCTTTTTATCTGTAATCAATTTAGGGGTGGCCTCAGGTGAAGCCATCAGACAAAGCCAATGTGGAAACTAACATCTATACAGTACATATGGTGACGATTCCCCTAACCAATCCCACCTTCCTATTTTTTTGTAACCAAGATTGAAATGAGACATCAGCTGTGACGTATTTTGTATTCTTAAACTGTTGCAAAAAGAAAAGAACGTGGAGAAATTGTATCTGGATTGTTCATAAACAGCTCTTTATCAATTACCTTGACTCTTCCGTTATTGGGTATGTGATTTTCTGGCATGTTCGTTCTGCTCAAGGCTGGGGGTTTCCACCCCTCCATTACAATACCTTTCCAAATCCATCCCTATTTTAATGAGAAATAAACCTATCACTAGGACATGAGTAGCAACATTCACAACAGGCATATTTTCGTAGGCCCCATGTTGCAAAACTCACAACGGACTTCTTTCCTAGGTCTTGCGTTACAGAACTCAAGTTTCCCCATGTATCAGGGTTTGTATTCCTCTGTATTAAGAGCCCACTTTAGGCTTGTGTCACAGGCCCTTTGAAGCAGGATTCACAGTAGGCCTCTCTCCTATCCCTTGCATCCTCCTGCCATGGACCTGAATGTTTTTTACCTTCCATAGAGTCCACAGGTAGAAAGCCTCAGGGTTTTGCTTTGCAGTTGCCCCAGACTTCAGGTCAGCCTTCCTCTTCCAGGGCTTGAATGGCTTAGCACCTCTCTCCTCTCCTTCCAGGCCGCCTTCCTCCAGCTAGCTGTCCTTCCATGAGTCCTCATTGCAGTAGCCTCACCTTGTATCTAGGAAGCATCAGCAGTGATATCTGTTTCCTCCATGCCCAAGACTCAGACTGTAGTTTCCGAGCCACTTTTATACATGTGGTGATATGGTGCAATGGACTCTGATTGCTCACCTCGTAGGTTCCTTGGTTTTCCTCACTGGGATTGGATTGGCCCAGTAATTATCTAATGTCCTCTCAAACATCTCTTCACTTATTGGCTCTTCCACAATGGTTGCTCCTACCGTGTAGTCTACAACTGAGAGGTCATTAAGGTGCCTTTGTAGTGTAGCACCATTTTGAATTTGTCTATATAAAGGTTCCACAGCATTTTGCAATCGCTCATGCTTGGTGTATAATTTTTTCCAGTTTGGGTTTTGGAAATCCTGGTCGGCCTGCATTCCCCTGTTTATTTCTATATTCTGGTCCACTCTCTTGTGGCATATTCTGGGTGATGGATTGTGCCCAAGTTACCATGTCCCTCTGGAACGCCTGGTGCAGAACTGCATTCCAGTTCCCTAAACGCGACGGATGATTGCCTCTAATCCCCAGTTGTTGGGCTGCTGGGGAAGGATCCGAGCAGATGCAGCCAAGTAACATGGGCGCAGGGAATAAACTGAGAACCCTCTACAATTACCCTATGGTCCCACATCCGGCAGCAGCCGCGTCAAATTCCCCCAATGTGCTTCGCTCCCACTAAACGAGTTCCTCAAGTGAAACTGTTGTAAAGTGTGTAGTGGATGTTTATATGAAAATCATAAATAAAGTTTAATAAAATAAAAATGGAGTGCGTTAATACATCTTGATTTTTACATCTCTAGCACATTAGCCTGCTACAACCAGATTTTAAAAGTGTCTAATCGAATGACTCTTGCCACTTTATTATGTTTTGCATCCAGTAATGACAGCCTTCCTGCCAAATTAATGTTGCTCGCACATCACGCCAACATTGTAAAAATAGCTCCCTATAAAATGGCATATATATATATATTGCTTCTAGAATGATTATTGGTATGTTTTTATGTAGCATTTCATGATGGATTCCTACTACTTCTACGCACTTAGTGCAGAGAAGCAATAGGAATCCTTCATCAAGCTGTTATTATTTCACTATTTACTTACTTAGTTTATCGACCTTGAAAGAGGGATGAGTGGTCCTCTGCAGTCATGTCCCCTGACAGAGGCATATGCAGTGCCATGACATGTAGCATATTTTTAATTGTGGAGCAAGCCTCCTGCCTGCTGAATACGCCTACTTGCCATGCCCCTTCTTATATAGCAACCAACGACCCACTGTAGAAAGGGCACATTTCGAGACTGTAAAAGAGAGTTGGGTGAGTGGGGGTAGAGAAGGTGGGGTGAGAGAGAAGTGGGTGGTGCTAGAGAGAGTGGGGAAGGTTGGTGGGGTACAGAGAGTTGGGGTAGGGTGGATGTAGATAGAGACAGTGGGGGCAGGGTGGATGGGTTAGAGACAATGGAGGTAGGGTGGGTGGGACTCAAGAGAGTGTTGGTCTGGTTGGTGGATGAGGTAGAGAGAGTAGAGGTAGGGTCAGTGGGTTCGGTAGAGAGAGTGGAGACAGTGTGGATGGGAGAGAGTGGAGCTTGGGTGGGTGGTTGGCAAAAGAGAGAGAGAGACGGGGTAATGTGGGTGGGGGTAGACAGTGGAAGCAAGGTGGGTGAGGTTAGAGACAGTGAAGGTAGGGTGGATGAGTTTTGGTAAGGAGTTGAATGAAGGGTGAGTGTGTTTGGGCAGACAGAGTGGAGGTAGAGTGAATGGGTGGGCTCAGAGAGAGTGGAGGTAGGGTGGATGGAGGTAAAGAAAGTGTTGGTAGGGTGGGTGGGATGAGAGAGTGGAGGTAAGGTGGGTAGGTGGGGGTAGAGAGTCAAGGTAGTGTGTGTGTGTGTGGGCGGAGGTAGAGAGCGTGGAGGTAGAGTGGGTTTGTGGGGCTAGAGAGAGCGGGGGTGGGTGGGAGGGGGTGTAGAGAGTGGGGATAGGAGATGGGGTAGAGAGTGGCGGTAGGGTGGTGGGTGCAGAGAACGAGTGGTGTATAGAGTTGGGAAAGGGTGAGTTATGGTAGAGAGAGTGGGGGTAGAGTGAGTGGGGGTAGGGAGTGGGGGGTGGGTTGTCTAGAGAGTAGGGATAGGGTGGCTGGGGATAGAGCGAGTGGGGGTAAGGTGGATGGGGGTTTAGAGACTGGGTGTTGGGTGGGTGGGTTGGGGTAGAGATAGTGGGGGTAGGATGGGTGGGTGGCGGTAGATAGATTTGCAGTAGCATGGGTGGATGGGGTCAAGAGAGTGGAGGTAGGGAGGGTGGGTGGGACTAGTGAGGGGGGAGGGTGGGTGAGTAGTGGTAGATAGGGTGGGGTAGGGTGGGTGCAATGGAGTAGCGATAATGTGGATTTGGTGGGTGAGGGTAGAGACAGTGGGGATTGGGTGAGTGGGGGTAAAGAGAGTGCAGATATGGTAGGTGGGACCAGAGAGAGTGGTGATAGGGTGGGTGGATGTGGTAGAGAGAGTGGAGGTAGGGTGGGTGGATTGGGCAGAGAGTAGAGGTAGGGTGGGTGGTTTGGGGTGGAGAGAGTGGGTAGGGTGGGTGGAGGTAGAGAGAGTGGAGGTAGTTTGGTTGGGAGAGAGTGGACGTGGGTGGGTGGTTGGTGAAAGAGAGAGCCAGGGTAATGTGGGTGGGGGTAAGGTGGGTGAGGGCAGAGAGAGTGAAAGTAGGGTGGGTGGGTGGGTGAGGGTAAGGAATTTAATGTAGGGTGAGTGTGTTTGGGCAGAGAGAGTGGAGGTAGGGTGAATGCGTGGGCTCAGAGAGAGAGGAGGTCGGGTCGGTGGAGGTAAAGAGAGTGTCAGTAGGATGGTTCGGTGGGATAGAGAGAGTGGAGGTAGGATGGCTAGGTGGGGGTAGAGAGTGGAGGTAGGGTGTGTGTGTGGATGTAGAGACAGTGGAGGTAGAGTGGGTGTGTGGGTGTAGAGAGAGAGAGAGGTGGGTGTGAGGGGGTGGAGTTAGTGTGGATAGTGTAGGGGAGGACTGGTCCAGGAGACCCCCCTCGCCTGCGTTTTCTCCCCAGGTGAGGGCTATGGCTCATTGGGCGTACCCTCATGCCACCCGGGCCCAGGTGGTGGAGGGTTCACCCGCTGGAGACATTGCCCACACGTATTGATTGCCCACACGTATTAAAATTTAGCTAGGCCCAGAAACCATTTTGTCTGGTAAAGATGGTGTGAGCTCAGCGCACTGTAGCGCGGCTCCCACCCTTGGAGAGACTCAGTCATCCCTGTCGCCGAAGCACCCTGGCAGATCCGCTGCGAGCACGTTCCCACGAACAAGACGGACATGAGCTAGCGTAATACACTAACATTGTATCAGTTCACCTCCCGCAGTGTATCATCGCTCCCAGCATGACCCGGCCAGCAGGCCTGGGAAATGAAAAGAACAGTAAAATGGTCATCAGATGGCAGACAGTCTTTATATATTAATGTCAAGACCACTCGCAAAGTATGCTTTCTTCCACAAAATCCCTTATATTACAAAAGCCTGTAAAATGTATAAACGTAAGAAAACATGCTTCCATGATATAAGCGATGGCGAGCCCACACCATTGCAGTTGGATGCTAATAATAAAGGAACGCACCAGGGATCTATTTGTTACGTGTATCACTGGGAAACTTACACTCTATGGGCTTGCGCCATAACTGAACTAATGCTGCTAGAGGACACGAGAAGACGAATGTAACCATACAGAGGGCTTATGTGAAGGATGCACAAGAAGGCGCTTGTCATGTGTGCATGTCTAGGCCCCACATGTGCCACCACCGTCGCGAACAGTGGCGGGTTACTTTCTATGTGCTCCACCAATCCTAATTCTACCTCACTTATTGCAAATATATATATGCATATAACTAAATACTGTAGTTGTTAAAACATAATGTATGAATAAGGTGCTCAGACTGGGTATAATCGAGACACATCCAGCACAGTTTAAATGCATGTTTTGTATTGATTTGAATAAGTATTATAGAGTGTTCAAATGTTTGTGATGTCTTTACCTAAAATCGGCAACACACGAGGGAGATACCTTTGTGAAATACGTGCAAGGCTATTCCCCCTCCCACCCTGCGAAGGCTGCCAAGCCATGAGAGCAGAGACCGCGCCGCACTGCTTTACCTCCCCCAACCAGACTGGAGCCGCTTCAAAGAGTTGTAATCCCCTCTGTAGCACCCAAGGCTGCGGCCCGCCACCTGCATTATTTACAGCTCAGCAGTAAACCTCTGCCTGAACACACGCGCCCCCTCGTAAACCCCACAACCCACCGGATCATCTCAGACTTATGGCCCTGTGCAATCAGGACACCCAACACTTTGACAACACACAGAGGAACATCCATAACAACTTCTAACAAGGCAGAAATACCTGTACCGCCCGTCCCAGGCCCCGAAGCTTAGCCCCTCGACCTATGGCCCCGGTCAACAGGACACTGGTAACCATGTCCTGACGTATTACCTCCAGACCCCTCACAAGGTACATTCCTCCTGTGTTGCATTAACCTGTAGTATAACCTATTGGAAGATTTACTAAAGAGAATAATATTGAAATGACTGAATGACTGCGGTGTGCATGGCATAGGGCAACCAAGTCAGGAAAAGACATTCATCTCTGACACTGGCCACAATGGCACAACAACACCGTCCGGATGAACTCAGCCGACCTGCCAGGCCCAGCCCAACCCACGAGGCTGACCAGTGACGTCTTCCAGCCAAAGCCAACCACATCGCAGCAGCACCTATAGTTAGTCGTCGCCACCCAAACCCATTGAACTTGTGCCCCCTATAGTGTGTAGGTTCTTATGACGTTTTTTGTAAATATAAACGCCTGTCTTTGCTATTGTCCGACAGAGCGCTCTCGAAGTTTGCAGAGTTCTTTGCATGCCCTATTCTGATTGATAAACTCCCATTTACGCTCACCCGCACTCTGTCTTGGCCTTATTCCCATTTTGGGAGAGTCCTTCATTGTCTCTCATTGCGGGAAGGATCGTGCTGTTTGGGGACGCTTGCCTTCAGTGGTGACCCCGAAAGCGTGATTTTTATTATTATTATTATTTCCCAACCTAACATTACCGTCCCCTTTTGGCACGAGAATCTCCGGTCGAAAAGGGATACGCACGGTGAGCCGGCTCCGGGAGGCTGCCCGCCAACGGCGACCGGTACACTAAGAAGTGCGCACTCAATAGAGAGAGGGTACGGGATCCCGGTTGAAAAATCCCCTTTGAGTACCGCTCGCCGGAGCCGGGGCTGACTGTTGAGCTGACGGCGACACTGCCTGGACGGACCCAGTTTCGGAGACTTTCGGTTCAAGACGGGCACATGAGTACTGAGTGCGAGAGATTGTAAGGGGAGCAGGGAGAGAAGTGTAGGACAGGTAACGAAGAGGGGGTACGCAGATCTACTAAGGATCATCTTAAATTTTCCTTGCTTTTTCTTTGCATATGGCCATTAGGATTACGAGGTGAATAAGAGATAAAAGTGACGGGAACCTAGCTCCGAAAGGGGGTGGAAGGCGGCGCCGCATAGTGCTATCTTGACTAGTACTGGGAATATATGAAGAAGTGGATTATAAGATAAAAGTGCTCAGCAAAAGGGGGCACTGCGAATATATTAGTGACCGCTATTACTTCTTTCTTTTCTTTTCTTTAGGGGTAGGGGGAGAATAAAAAGTGAGATTAACACAAACTTAGGGGAAACGTAATAGAAAAAGAGTCCTACTAGAAGGGGGGATAGCAGGCTAACATATATATATATATACATGCGCATCCATATATTCAAATAAGACGGACAGGGACAGCCGGCTAGGGAGGAAAGGGAGGGCAGCTTGAATGGTGAATTGAGTGGTAGCAAGAGGTGTGTGCACCTCGTATGTGTCAGAAGACAATTTGATGTTGCGAATGCGTAAAACGGCTATAAATGTATAATAGTTAAATGGTCATGGTAAGTGTGACCGGATAAAATTTTTTGAAGACAACGTTGATATAGTGAAGTGAGTGGGTATCTTTTGATTTCCGGGTTGATATTGTCAAAATAAATGATGGGTTGCTCTTGTATGTGCCCCCCAAAGAGAACAGAGTAGAAACTGTGTACAGTCAGTTTTGTATTGTGCAGTCAAGGGGGGGAGAGCCCAAACGAGCCTAACATTGAATGTGAAGTAGAATACAAAAAATAATATTGATATTACATTTACATTGTAGTTGCAGACACACAGAGACACACAAGCCCTAGGAGGGCACAGAGATGGGGGCTGAAACACCCTTATCACATATTTGTAAGAATATCCCAGGGTACGCAGAACGGATTAAGAAATATCACGACCAATGGATAACTGAGCTGAAAGGAGAGGGGTTACCCCAGATATGGCCAGAGGGAGGGTCATTTGATAAGTGTGTTCTGGATATGGTGACCACATGCATTTATTTGAAGTACAAGGGGAAGCAGTTGCAAAATAGGAGGGAAATATTAGATCTTTGGAGGTTATTTGAAGAGATACCACCACCTAAAACACCAGCATTAAATCCTGATCTCCCATCCACCACAGACAATCCACTACTGATACAGAAAGATGTCAAAGAAGTGTCAAGTGTAGCGCCACCAGTAGAGGTAATAAGTTTGTACCCGATATTAAACAAGCCTGTACCCGCAGAAGGATACAGTGACCCCACATATGTGCCTCCCCCGACAACTACTACACCCCACCGGCCCACGGCACCCCCACCATATGAAAGTACGAGAGAGCGAGGCCAGGCGAGTACACAAAGGGTGGACATAGAGAAGCTCACAGATGATTTACAGTCAAGACTGTCAATAGCAAAGGATGAGCTCTCAAGGATAAAGGACATGTGTGGGCAAACAGCACTTAATGCGGCTAGATCAGGGCGCACGTCTAGAGCGCCAAGTGAGAATAGAAAACCTGAAGAGGGGTGGAAAAAAGGTGAGATACTGTTCAGAATTGAAGAAGAACCGACACGAATAATTGAAATAGGGACGCGAGAGGAAGATACTGACAATGAAGAAAGGCCTATGGGGGACAGAGAGGAATTACTATGTGACGTAAGGGACGAGTTAGAAGAAAGCGACAGGTTGAGCATGGCAATGGGAGGGAGAAGCGAAGGGGGGGATGGTACGTGTTCGATGAGAACACTGGATGATGAGTGGACGGGGCGATTAAGGAACAGAGTGGGGAAAATGGCATCACTGGGAACCTCAGCAGCCAAAACGGGTCCGGATGCGACGACGAAAGGAAGGCTACAGCTCCCGTTGATACACAGGGGAGGAGGGAGGCCTAACTATATCCCATGGGCGCAGATGGATAAAGCCAATTTATTAAAGCTATTGCCCCCGTTATCAGGAGGGGCAAGTAAGTGGATATACGCCTTTGAGAAACATACTGCTGGGGTACCCCTAGCTATAGGAGATGTGAAAAGTCTGCTCGTATCAGCAGTGGGCGATCAGGCTGAAAGAGTATGGGTAAAAGCCGGTTTCCCGGGAGTAACGTTAGACTGTGACCGCCATGATGGGGCCTCCTTTAACACAGTGCGTGCCAGGGTGTGGGATGCCTTACGCGAAACATTCCCAGATACGCCAGACTTACAGTCAGTGATGCAGTGTACAATGAATGACGGGGAGGAGGCTATGGATTACATTTTTCGGGTCCAAGAGATGTGGAGAGCAGAAACGGGTACGCCCTGGTATCAATCGACATCTTTATTTTACTTCATTATAAAAAGAGGGCTCCCAAAGGAAGTGCAGAAGGCGCTCGACAAGATAGCAGGTATTGAAGCAAAGGGATTGCCAGAAATTCAGAGCATAATAGTACACCATTGTAAACGAATCAAGGAGAGGGAGAAGGAGGTGGCGCAGAAAAGATTGGCAGACGAGGCGAAGTTAGTACAGACAAAGTTGGTGAAGGTTGCAGCAGCAGTAGCCGCGCTCCCACACAGCAGGGAGGGAGATGATGAGGAGGAGGGGCTGATAGCACTACAAGGAAGGGTGGCAACTAATTGGGCGGGAACAGGACAGCGGCAGTGGAATGAGCAGGAGCAAGGCGGAGGTCCGCAGTGTCAAGAGTGGACCCCTCGAGGGGGACGAGGTGGGTACAGGGGCCGAAGAGGAGGTGGACCGGGGTACGGGGGAATGGGAGGAAATGGATGGCAGGGTCCTAGAGGTGCACAAGGAAGTTGCTGGAACTGCGGGCGATGGGGGCATTACTCTAGAGAGTGCAGAAGCAGACCCAACAACGGGTTCCAAGAGGTAGAACAATATGGCCATCCCCACCCGGGAAGCCCATATGGCCTTCCGATGGGACAACAGCAACTGAGAAACCCAGGCCAGGGTAATGCTGGCCAGCAACAGGGACCCCAGTACAGAACACAGAACCACCCACAAAACAATGACAGTGTGCAATACACGCCAGGTAACCCTTTCGCGGTACATGCAAACGGGGCCCCCGCGCCAGCACCTTACAACGGCATGTCAGTGGTTTCCGGAAGTGTCTTTAATGAAGGGGGGGCAATGAGACACCCCGCATAGGACAGCCCACAGAGAACACTTGCGTGTCCAGTTCTATCCACCACCTACAATGCAGCAGAGGAACCATTGGTAGGGGCGCAGATAGGAGACAAGCAGTTCATATTCATGGTTGATTCGGGAGCGGAGAAATCATGTGTCAGAGAGGGCCGGTTCCCGTTATCTAACAGGAAGTTAGAGACGCAGGGGTTCTCTGGGGCTGTAATTGAAGTTCCTTACACGGAAGCATTGGATGTAACAGTGGGGGGTAAAACTGTAAAGGCACCCTTACTGTACTATGAAAACTCACCAGTAAATTTATTAGGGAGGGACCTCCTGAGTAAACTTAACATGACCATATCATTTACCGAGAGAGGAATAGTGTGTTCTACACCCGGGATATGCCCCTTGCGTGCGATGCTGGTAGTGCAAGCCTACACAACCACACAGGAAATACGAGGGCTGCCACAAAATGAGGAAATGTTCATTGAAGGGATAAAGGCTTTGGCCCTCATAATTCCAGAGCTAAGAAGCATGGACTGGAGGATTCCAGCGGAATTCCTCTTCCGCCCCATAGTATGTCCCAACGCAGCACCAGGATCAGTGGTATCATTGGACTTGCACGCTGTACAGGTATCAGCGAAAAGGATCGCTGTGATTGGAGTGGACAGGGAAGGATGTGAGTGGCGCACAGTGCTGTGTACAAACGCCAACATCGCCCTACGAGAGGTAACAGATGAGGATCTCTTTTCAGACACAGAAGGGGATGGCGAGATAATAATGGAAATAGCGATGCCCTGTGACATTTTAATCCAAGCCAGGGAGACCCCCGTCCAATTGATGACAGTGGTAGGAGCACCACCGTCATTTTTTGATGACGACATGAGGCTCGTACCAAACAATTTATGGACAACAGGCCCCCATGATGTAGGGCTGTTGCACGGAGTACAACCTGTGGTAATAAAACTAAAGCAAGGAGCAATTTTACCCCGAGTTAAACAGTATCCATTGTCCCGTGAAGCTGAAGAAGGGATAAAAGAAACAATAAATGCACTACTAGCACAAGGGATAATAGTGCCTTCAAACTCCCCATTTAACACATGTATTTATCCAATCAAAAAAGCGAAAGGAGGGTCTTGGAGGATGATACAGGACTTACGCCCCCTCAATGATGTAATTCAGAAGGAGTTCCCTCTAGTCCCGAACCCTGCATCGATACTATGCAGCATCCCGAAAGTGGCATCACATTTCACAGTAGTAGACTTGAAAAACACATTTTTCTCAATACCCCTGGCTGAAGAGAGTAGATACCTTACAGCCTTCACACTGGGGGGTAAGAGATATGAACACTGCAGACTACCACAGGGATACTGTGAGGGCCCGAGCATATTCAACCGCATATTGCATGAAGACTTGGGAAACCTATCAGTTGAGAGTACGATTATTCAGTATGTAGACGATCTATTAGTGTGTGCACAAGACGAAGCAACATGTAGAAAAGATTCAACAACGCTCCTGACTTTACTGGCCAACAAGGGATATAAGGTAGACAAGGAGAAGCTACAGTACTGCCTGACTGAGGTCTTATACCTGGGACAACTCATATCAAAGGATGGAAAAGGAATAATTCCCGACAGGGTAGAAGCAATAAGATCAGTAGGAGCACCCACAACAGTGAAAGATATGCAGAAATTCTTGGGGATGTGCAACTATTGCCGAGCATGGATATTAGATTATGCAGCATACACGAGGCCCCTCCTACAAGCACTCAAGGAAGCACAACAGGAGAATGAAAAAATACAATGGTCAGAAGAGATGAGCGAATCATTTCAATCATTGAAGGAGCTAATTTCAAGCGCTCCAGTATTAGCAAACCCCGATTATGGACGCAAATTTTACCTATTCTCACACTGCAAGGAAACACTCATGACAGCAGTACTGACACAAAAAACGTCCTTAGGACACAAGCCATTGGCTTACTATAGTGGTACTTTAGATGCCGTGATGCAGGGCCATTTCGCGTGCGAGCAATCACTCGCTGCAGCCGCGTTCGCGATTGAGAAAAGTGCTACAATAGTAATGGGTTGCCCTGTGACATTGTTTGTGGAACATTCATTATTTGCAATACTTGAGAGATCAAAAAGCACAGTGACCACACAGCGGGCGACAGCCTACGAGATTATATTGTCCAGCGCCAACATCCATATAGTGAGATGCAAGACAGTGAACCCCGCCACATTCATTACAGAAGCGTGCACACTAGAAGACATGCAGAACCACGATTGCGCAACTTACACAGGAGAAAGAGGGGAGGACACAGTGGTGTGTGAGAACGCTCTAAGCGAGGGGGAAGTGTACTTTGTGGATGGGTCTGCATCAATTGACGTGGACACGGGAGAAAAACACGTTGGCATGGCAGTAGTGAGGTTAGAAAATGGTGAGTATGAAACACTAGTACAATACCGCCTCCCATCACATTACTCCGCACAGGCAGCAGAACTGATTGCGCTCATAGAAGCACTACATGCAGCAAAGGGTTGTGCAGTGACAATATACACAGACTCAGCTTACATGACGACGACAGTACATGGAGGTCTAGCAAGATGGGGGCGTAGGGGATTTAGACGGGCAGACGGAACACCAGTACAGCATGCAGAATTGTTGAAAGAGCTAATTGAGGCCCTACAAAACCCTACTGCAGTAGCAATAGTAAAGTGCCAAGCACATACATCCAACACAGATGTTGTGTCTTTGGGGAACGCGGCAGCGGACGCTGCCGCCAAGGAGGCTTCCTATTTTCAGAAATATGACACAGGTCAGTACATGCTTAAGCACAAGAGAGACGAAGAGCCCCCAGAAGGATACAACATGATGCTCATATCACAAATACTAGAATTGCAGGAAGGAGCTAGTGCAGAGGAAAAATTGATGTGGACAAAACGGGGGTGCAGCAAGTCGGGAACAGACCTGCTGTGGCGGCAAAATAACTCAGGGAAAGTGGTAATGCCAATACAGTTACTAGAAATTGCATTTCAACAGCTACACTTCCCTGCACATAACACCAAACAGCACATCGCAGCAGAAATACAGGAAGAATGGTTCGTGCCCTGTCTCCAGGAGCATGTGTCTCGATTGGCAATGGAATGTACAACATGCCAAATATACAATTCAGGAATGACATTACGTACTCTCCGGGGAACAATTCCTAAACCCATTGGCCCATTCAGAGAACTGCATATAGATTACGCAGACATGGGGGAAAGGTGTAATGGCGCGCGGTACATGATCGTGGTTGTGTGCCCATTTTCAAGGTGGATGGAAGCAGGACCCTGTGCGCGACCTGATGCCAAGAGCGCCGCCAAGTTCCTAGTAAGGGAAGTGTTCCCGCACGGGGGAATTTGTGACGTTATTCGCTCAGACAACGGCACTCATTTTGTGAATGAGCTTTTCAAGGAAGTAACTACATTATTGGGAATAAAACATAAATTGTGTTCGATTTATCATCCTCAAAGTAATGGCGTAGTGGAAAAGATGAACGGACTATTAAAGGGCAGGTTATCAAAACTATGCTTTTCATTGAAGAAGAATTGGATTTACTGTCTACCCCTTGCGCTATTTGAATTGAGAAATCAGCCAAGCAAAGACCACCATTTGTCCCCGCACGAGATCGTGACTGGGAGACGAATGAACACAGCACACTCTCCACTGCGCGAACACTCAGATGCTCACAGAAGCGCCGCAATATTGGGAGATGAGTTCACAGACTATTTAAGGAAATTGACAAGGGCAGCGCGCGTGATATCAAAGCAACTCTCCCCACCCTTCACTAGAGAAGAGGGTAACGTAACAGGATCTGTCACGGAGCCAGAGCAACAGCTACAGCTGATGCCAGGCGACTCAATTTATGTCAGAAGCTTTGTGCGTCGGTGGAATGCACCACGATTCCATGGCCCATACGAGGTAATATTTTGCACGCCCACGGCAGTGAAGGTGAAGGGCTTGAGGTACTGGGTGCACTTGACCGATGTACGGAAGGCATATAGCAATGTACAAGAGGAGGTAGATGAGGAGGCACAGACAACAGCAAACGATGCAACTGAGCAGAATGTCTGAATATGAACTTGTGTGTGTGCGTTGGTACTGGACTTGAATGGGAGAATAACTGATAAGGATACTTAAAAAAAAAAAAAAAAATGTGTTCTCTCTTTTATCTTGTTGAGTTGTATATAATTAATGGAATGACCAAATTATGGCCTGTATACACCCTTGTCTGTGAATACCCCTCCCCGCATCCCCACCCGCTTCCATTCCCCGTCAAATATATATTGGCACTGATGGTGCTAGCAAAATGTTTACATGCATGCACTTAATGCACTTTTATAACTCAAACAGGAGCTTCCATGGCATCTAACGGGCAGCCTGCAACGGATAGAATTAGTAGAATGAGAGAATTAGTACATGAGAGATGCAGATATTCGTATGAGTGTGTGGATTATCTGTATGCATCACATTGTTTTTTATACTAATGTTTGGCCTGGTTACATATTGGTTTGTAGCGTTCATCTCTATCGAGATGAACGAGGGGGGAGGGATTAACAGCACTACTGGGCCCAATACAACTACAAGGGCCAATACAAGGGAAGGTGATTTTTTGATATGGGACGGAACTAAACTTGTATGGGGGTATCATACCACACCATCCAGTGCTGTCATCGTACAAAGAAAAAAGCCACAAGGTGGAATGCAGAACAACACAGTGTCTCCACCAGGGGTATCTAATTACAATGCCCACAGTTTAAATGACCGAAACCCGTCTGCCATATCATGGTTGTATAACACCCCCACAAGCCAGCCTGCCCCCATACTAAACAACAACCTGCCAGATAACGTCAGGAAGGAAGAGGAAAAGCTACTAGCAATACACAAAATATTATATGATGCATGGGCCAAGGGGGGCGGGAATGAGAAAGGGGGGTCTAGTTTGTCCCTTGCCCAGGGAGTTGGGAAGTACATGAGGAACAAGAACAACAGACGGAAGAGGGAAGCAGGGAGGAGGAAGTATGATGAGTACTATGGGCTAGGTCTAGATAAGATGGAAGACCCACGACACCCCCACCAAACAAATAAGTGGTATGCAGATATGAGTGCCACAGCTAAACAAACAACAAACGAGAGTTGTTATGTCTGCTCCCTCATCCCTCACGCATCAGGTACACCCAAAGTATTGTTACCCAAAGAGTTGCCAATTATAGATGCCCAATGTCTCCTTCATCTCACGTTATGCAGGATTAAGAACACCTTCCAGGCACATGAAGTGACTTTTCAAATGCTGCAGAACGAGAAAACGTGCTACCCAAAAACGGCAGGGGTGGTATGTCTGAAAGAACCATTTTTTGTAATTGAAGGGACACTTTTTTCTGATAACAAGCGGAAGGATGAAGAAGTAGTGTGCAAAGCGGAAGCACTGAGAGGTGTGGCACCGGAGAAATTGCAGTGGATAGAAGAAACATGTACACCAGTATGGAAAGAACACATTTCAAAACTAACTTGGGTAACCGCCATCGAAAAACCTTTCAAACTACAGAGCGAAATGGACTATGAACTGTGTTTTAAAGGAGAAGGGAGAACCTTCATGGGAACAAACAAGAGCTGTAACAAGACCCTCACCATCCCAGATCTAAGAAAAGGGACTGCGGCCCTTATGGACACGTACTGGGTATGCGGCAACCAGGCATATCTACACCTCCCCCCGTCATGGAGTGGCAGCTGCTCAATGGCCACTCTGCACGCAGCCCTAATGGTGATACCAGAAAGCCACATCGATGGGAGCAAAAGGACACAGGAACGCATGCAGCAGAGTGTGGCTCAACCAACTGCAGAGTCACAAATGTATGTCCTGTCTTCTGGAAGCAAGGGAGAGGTGCTGACCCGTAACAGACGAGCATCAAATTACATATCAAAGGCATCATCAGAACTATTGGCTCA
Organism: Ambystoma mexicanum; assembly: GCF_040938575.1. Taxonomy (NCBI): domain Eukaryota; kingdom Metazoa; phylum Chordata; class Amphibia; order Caudata; family Ambystomatidae; genus Ambystoma; species Ambystoma mexicanum. Next base: position 1,296,048,482 of record NC_090929.1, read on the forward strand.
GATCCCAGACAAATATCGATTATTCAGCTCAGCAGAAACATTTTTTGCCTCGCTCGTCTCAAGTGTCCAAGCAAGGGCAAACGCAAAATGGCTCCAGATAACCCGCTGGGAATTGATTCAGCTGGCAAACGACACTGAAGAAGGGTTCAATATAATAAAGGTGGAACTAAGAGCTTTACGACTGATGACCATGCAAAACAGGTATGTCCTGGACCTGTTGACGGCGATGGACGGCGGTGTTTGCCGAAAAATAGGAAGTGCCTGCTGCATTTTCGTACCTTCTGAAGACGCATAGAACGGCTCCCTGTCCCATGTGATCGAAGCAGTCCACAACCTAGGAGAAAAAATGAAAATGGAAGGTGGAGCAGAAGACAGTACATGGTTCGATAACATCTTCTCCTGGGTCCCTTCATGGCTTGGAATAACTGTGAAATTTTTGATGCCAGCTGTGGTGTTCCTCCTTTTAATTTTTTGCCTGTGCCAGGTGGGTCTTCGAGTTTGTGCTAACGCAGTGCCAAATGGTGCAATGATGATGGTGACAGTGGGCAACTCACACGGTACAATAAAAACGATGCAAGAAGCACAAGTACAAACAGGGATAGATAACACACCCAGGTACCAACTGGTGCCTTTGTACCACGATAAGATATTGTAGATAAGTTGTGGCACACCACCATCAAAGAGCCCCGTATACTAGAATGGTATGAGGAGGTTTGGGTAGATTTGGAAGGAGACGGTGGATGTATATATCTAACGTGTACTCCAGATGAATACGCCAGGAGAGGTGAGAGCTTAAGGGGGGTGTGCAGAGCATGGATGCCCATCAAAGGAACTCCTGCATGGGGTGAGGCAGTGATGGACGAAGCAGAATGTAGGAGGATAGAATATTTAAAGAATTCGTTACTTAAGTAACGAAAGGGGGGAAATGTAAGGGAGGACTGATCCAGGAGACCCCCCTCGCCTGCGTTTTCTCCCCAGGTGAGGGCTATGGCTCATTGGGCGTCCCCTCATGCCACCCGGGCCCAGGTGGTGGAGGGTTCACCCGCTGGAGACATTGCCCACACGTATTGATTGCCCACACGTATTGACTGCCCACATGTATTAAAATTTAGCTAGGCCCAGAAACCATTTTGTCTGGTAAAGATGGTGTGAGCTCAGCGCACTGTAGTGCGGCCCCCACCCTTGGAGAGCCTCAGTCATCCCTGTCGCCGAAGCACCCTGGCAGATCCGCTGCGAGCACATTCCCACGAACAAGACGGACATGAGCTAGCGTAATACACTAACATTGTATCAGTTCACCTCCCGCAGTGTATCATCGCTCCCAGCATGACCCGGCCAGCAGGCCTGGGAAATGAAAAGAACAGTAAAATGGTCATCAGATGGCAGACAGTCTTTATATATTAATGTCAAGACCACTCGCAAAGTATGCTTTCTTCCACAAAATCCCTTATATTACAAAAGCCTGTAAAATGTATAAACGTAAGAAAGCATGCTTCCATGATATAAGCGATGGCGAGCCCACACCATTGCAGTTGGATGCTAATAATAAAGGAACGCACCAGGGATCTATTTGTTACATGTATCACTGGGAAACTTACACTCTATGGGCTTGCGCCATAACTGAACTAATGCTGCTAGAGGACACGAGAAGACGAATGTAACCATACAGAGGGCTTATGTGAAGGATGCACAAGAAGGCGCTTGTCATGTGTGCATGTCTAGGCCCCACATGTGCCACCACCGTCGCGAACAGTGGCGGGTTACTTTCTATGTGCTCCACCAATCCTAATTCTACCTCACTTACTGCAAATATATATATGCATATAACTAAATACTGTAGTTGTTAAAATATAATGTATGAATAAGGTGCTCAGACTGGGTATAATCGAGACACATCCAGCAAAGTTTAAATGCATGTTTTGTATTGATTTGAATAAGTATTAGAGAGTGTTCAAATGTTTGTGATGTCTTTACCTAAAATCGGCAACACACGAGGGAGATACCTTTGTGAAATACGTGCAAGGCCATTCCCCCTCCCACCCTGCGAAGGCTGCCAAGGCATGAGAGCAGAGACCGCGCCGCACTGCTTTACCTCCCCCAACCAGACTGGAGCCGCTTCAAAGAGTTGTAATCCCCTCTGTAGCACCCAAGGCCGCGGCCCGCCACCTGCATTATTTACAGCTCAGCAGTAAACCTCTGCCTGAACACACGCGCCCCCTCGTAAACCCCACAACCCACCGGATCATCTCAGACTTATGGCCTTGTGCAATCAGGACACCCAACACTTTGACAACACACAGAGGAACATCCATAACAACTTCTAACAAGGCAGAAAGACCTGTACCGCCCGTCCCAGGCCCTGAAGCTTAGCCCCTCGACCTATGGCCCCGGTCAACAGGACACTGGTAACCATGTCCTGACGTATTACCTCCAGACCCCTCACAAGGTACATTCCTCCTGTGTTGCATTAACCTGTAGTATAACCTATTGGAAGATTTACTAAAGAGAATAATATTGAAATGACTGAATGACTGCGGTGTGCATGGCATAGGGCAACCAAGTCAGGAAAAGACATTCATCTCTGACACTGGCCACAATGGCACAACAACACCGTTCGGGTGAACTCAGCCGACCTGCCAGGCCCAGCCCAACCCACGAGGCTGACCAGTGACATCTTCCAGCCAAAGCCAACCACATCGCAGCAGCACCTATAGTTAGTCGTCGCCACCCAATCCCATTGAACTTGTGCCCCCTATAGTGTGTAGGTTCTTATGACGTTTTTTGTAAATATATACGCCTGTCTTTGCTATTGTCAGACAGAGCGCTCTCGGAGTTTGCAGAGTTCTTTGCATGCCCTATTCTGATTGATAAACTCCCATTTACGCTCACCCGCACTCTGTCTTGGCCTTATTCCCATTTTGGGAGAGTCCTTCATTGTCTCTCATTGCGGGGAGGATCGTGCTGTTTGGGGACGCTTGCCTTCAATAGGGAGGATGGGAGTAGAGACTGGTGGTAGGGTGGGAGGGTGTAGGGAGAGTGGTATATGGAGTTGGGGTAGGGTGGGTTATGGTAGCGAGAGTGGGGTGGGGTGAGTGGGGATGGGGTGGCTGGGGATGGAAAGAGTGGGGGTTGGGTGGGTGGGGGTATAGAGACTGGGTGTAGGGTGGGTTGGGGTAGAGATAGAGGGGGTAGGGTTGTTGGTGTGGGTAGATAGATTGGCAGTAGCACAGGGTGGGTGAGGCGAGAGAGTGGGAGTAGGGAGGTGTATGGGTGGGTGGGAGTAGATAGCGGATGGTAGCGTGCGTGAGCTAGGGTAAAGAGCAGAGGCTGTGGTGGGCGGGTTGGGGTTGGGACAGTGGGGGAAGGATGGGTGCGTAGTGGTAGATAAGGTGGGGTAGGTAGGGTGGGATGGGGTAGAGAGAATGTGGATTGGGTGCGTGAGGGTAGAGAGGGTGGGGATTGGGTGGGTGGGGGTAGAGAGAGTCGGGCTTGGGTTGGTGGGGGTAGATGAAGTATGGGTAGGGTAGTTGCATGAAGGAGAGAGAGAGTGGGGGTAGGGTGGTGGCTTTGCTTAGAGAAAGTCGGGGTAGGGTGATGGGTGGGTCTAGAGAGGGTGGGGCTAGAGAGAGAGTGGGTGTGGGTTGGGTGATGGCATTTGGTTGGGTCAAATAACATGAACAAAGCAGCCTAGGGAGTCCTCGGGAGTACTTGTAAAAAGTAGCCCAAACAAAACCCAATTAGAAAACGTAATGGGGGTGTTTTTAGAGAGAGTGCGAATGGGGTAGGTGGTTGTTTGTAGAAAGGCAGCCTCAGGAGCACAAAAAACAGTTCTGCCATCAAAATTCACCCCAAAATAGCCTACTTGTCCACAGAAAAATAGCCCAAAATAGCTTCATATGAAATCACTGCACAGCTGTGAAATAGAAAGCCAGTCACTCGACTTGCTTCTTACAAAGCTGCTGATTGGATCAAATATTGTTGGGAAACTTCTCATTCGGTAGTACGGTGAAGGAGTTTGGAAAAAGAGATTTCAGTTATTTGCCATTATCAGTTCAGAACCACCATTCCCTCTCTTCTTTAACAATGGTTTCTGTAATTTTGTGGCTCAAGCACCACAAAAATTGGCCAAAACCAAAAAGCTCTCTCGTTTTACGCTCTGTGTCTGCATTGAGGAACTTCCTCTCACTATTTGCTAGAATACCAGGGTCTGCAAAGTTTTAACACTGGCTGCGCTGCCTGATGCAGTGTTGCATCCTCTATATGACTCATCCAGCTACTTTCCAAAGGCCCTGCATAGATAACTTCAAGGGTGATCTATAAAGTGGACTTCCAGAGTGGGGATAGCACATATTCTGTAATGCAATATGTGTCTGTGAGCCTTCCATTAAATCCAATATGCAGGCTGTCACAGCCAGCGAATTTGCAACTGTTAGGGAGAATTCTCCAGAACAGCTAATTTCCCTTACCTACTTAGTCCCTCAGCAGCTTTGCTGGATTTCTAGGATTTATTTTTTTCACCTGGTAAGAGTGTGATCCTTTTTTCCCACTCGTACATGTGTTTTGCTGTGCGTTTTACATTTTTTGTGTTCATGGACTGTGGAGCCTCACCTACTCCATAGGCATTATCTTTTTACTGTGTGTCACACGGTTTATCGTCATAATGTAGAAAGTCAAAATGTAGAAAAAAAAATGTAGAAAAAAAATGTCGAATTTTATTTTATGGCGTTTTTTATTCGAAATGGGGGGGTTCCCCCAACCCCCCTTTTTTTCTTATTTATTTGTTTTACCCATTTTTTTTATTCCCGGACCCCAAAATAAATATATAATTAAAAAAGAGGGAATTCGACATTTTTTTTCTACATTTATTTTTCGACATTATTGTCATTCGACATTTTATTTTCGACATTTTGACTGACCACCGTGTCACACAGAACCTTTAGTGCAGTGACACAGGGTTGTCTTTTTCAGACTTCCCACTTTAAACTCAATTTTCTGGGACTGACTACTCTCTCCCAGAACATGTAAAGTTGCCATTGACTTCATTAGTCTTTTTAAATTCACAGACCCAGTACACATCTTCCATAGAGTACTGGAAAGGGTTACTAGTTATCCCTTTTTGCCTGTTTCTCATGGAACATTATTTTGTTCCCCTTTCTTTAAGATTTGGCTGGTGGCAGTGGTATCTACAATATTTTTCCTACCGCAGTCTATGAAAATAGCCTTGATACTGTTTTAGGCTAAGTTAGTAGCCTTGAACTTTAATCAGTTGGACCCATTTACTTTTATTTGGTTCCGGCTGGGTTTATTCTCCATTTCTTTTTGTAAAGGTCTTTCTCGTGTTTTACTCTCTGCACCAAACCAGGTTTGGTTCCTTTGTTCGCCTTCCTTGGCGGGCTTCTGCACAGGCGCCCTCCTTGGGTGCCTGAGAGTCTGGGTGGGCTGAATGTGAGGGAGGGGTTTGAGGCACCCTGCACATAGTATCCTTGGAGACCCAAGTCGCACTCATGTTTGATTGGCTAGGTGACTGTCCCGCCAGGACAGCCACCCTGATATGTGATTGACAGCCAGGCTGTGTGAATGGGGGAAAACTGCATATAAAGCAGGTCTCTGGGACTTGGTAGGCAGAGTCGCCACTGGATCGAGAGAACCGAAGAGAAGCTGAAGGAAGAGGACTGCTGCAACTACTGAACCTCCCGGGGAAGCCCTACTGCAGGTCCGAATCCCCTACACTTCAACGACCTAGAAGATCTGCAAGGAATCTTCTTCCCTTGAGCTGGTGGGACCAACCAGTTTGCCAAACACCAAACAAGGCCGCCCTCCCATGGTCGCATTTACTGTGCATCGCTGCAGTGAACCTGATAGCCAGGAGGACCAGATCCTGTTCGGGTTTTAAGGAGCGCACCTTTTATTTGTCTCTTTGCTCTGCTGCTGGTTTCTTCCCTGGGCAGTGCAGGACCCTCCAGTCTTCCTCCTTCATGTCAGTCCGATAGTCGCACAGGAACAGTTAGCCTGCAGGATCTGCCAGGAACTTCTGCTTCAGCTACAGCATTCTTCTTTTTTTAAAGTACTGTTCAAACCCGGTCGTTCGCTCCATCCGACTGCAGTGAAAATGTTTTAAATCTTTCGCTAATCCGAGGGCTTGTCCTTCTCTACTCTTTTAAGTAACTTTTCTTCTGACCAACTTCATTTTGAACTCTTGGCAAAGACTTAACCGCAAACTACTCTGAACTGTGTGATCCTCTGCAAAGACTCTGAACCATTAACATTGGCCCAGGCCTATTGATTTGAATCCTCATTGTAGCACGCCTTTTCTAGATTGCCATGCCTACTTACTTGTTGGTGCTTCTTGATTGTGATTAACCTTGTCTTTCCCTCCCTTTTTAAATTGCCTGAGTGCCATTTTGCGCACACTTCATTTTGAGCTTAACTTGTCCAGAATTAATTGGGTGTGGTGTAGTATATTAAGATTGTGATTTTCTGCTGCTTTACTTTAGTGATCTGTTTTACAAGTGATTGTGTAGATAAATGTATATTCTTTTACTCAGAAACCTTGAGTCAGTGCTTGTTTGAACCATAGTTATTACTGTCCTTTGTGTAACTTCTGATACTGCTCACTTTACTCTTGAGATAAGTCTGGCTGCTCAGCTTTCTCTACCACTTTACTGTGTAGTACAGGCTTGTACCAAAGGTGAATTTGTACTGTCACTTGTAGTCTTAATTGTGAGTGGGGTTCCCAAAGGGTACTGCTTATGATTCTGCCTAAAAGCAACTAGAGGAATAGGTGCTTCTTCTCTGATATGAACCGGCACTAGACTTCAGTGAACTTGCATGGAACCAGCAAACAATGGAATATATGCATGTTCTCATTCGGCTACTCAGGGGATGCACCACTGACTTTTTGATGCAACTATTCAAATAAAATTAAACTATGTGACTCATTTTCTAAAATGTGCCAAATGCATGCAGAGTACTGCCAACAATGGCACTCAAGGCCTGACGTGACACCTGCATGCCATTTTCTATTTTTGCAAAGTAAAGTACAAAAGTAAGTTATTTCGTAAAAGATGTAAATGCTGCCTGCAAATATTGCTTTTCAGAAGCCAATTGCAATGAATTCTGGTGGAATATGCCTGCTTTTAGCAGGTGCTAAATGCAGGCGGAATTCACAGGGATCCCTTTGTTTTACAGCTGCATGAATGTCTCATGCAGGCATACAATACAGAGGTTTTGCAGGTGGATTGGGAAGGATATAGAGTAACCAGATTTCCAATTCCTGTCTCTCACTCTCCCTTCAAAACTTTTACAAAATGCCCCAGAACGGTAACATAGGTGTGAAGACTGCCATAATGTATCTATGCCTTGTTTTTACACGTGTTTTATAGCACCACAGGCGTGAAAGAGGGGGACATATTGTAATACAAGCAGTCGGCATGCGGGGGCCCACCAACATTAGCACTTATGTGCATTTGGGCCCCCATGTATGCAATTTTTCATATTTACAAAACAGAGTGAAACATGAAAGTGTAAAATATGCAAAATCGCCTTAGGGCTCATGCTCATTATGCCATAGAGTGAACATTTTATGTATGATTCTTAATCCACGCCATATTTTCAGTGACTTGTATGGTGAAGAAGAGGCACAGAGCGGAACATTAGTGTCCACCACCACAATCCTCTCCGCCATACAAATACACCAACGTTTATGCCAGCATGACATTTTCATGCTGTTATAAATGTTGTAGACTTCTATGGATTCTGGCTGATTTTTACACCAACAGAAAGCAGGCAGATTCCATAGGAATCCATTATAAATCATGCCTGCTATGAGTAAATGGCAGGAGGCGTTTATTCAAATTACAATTCAAAGTGCAAAAGGAAAACATTAAGGAAATTTCTCCAGCATTTCACATTTCCCTATTTCTCTTTGTAGCGCAAATGAGGAACATTTCCTGACGGGATTGCGAAAAAGTGACTTCTGCCCTGCAGTAGTGTAAGCATGAGTAAAGGCTAAGTGCCTACTCTGCCGTCACACTTCTTCAAACCAAGAGCTAACACAATCATAAATGTAAAACAGACACAGTTAAGAGATATACCTCCTTCACATTTTGTGGTAACATGGGCAGAGGGAAGGATATACTCTCAAGAGGGGTGTGAATGTGAAACACAAGCAATCCAAACAGCGAAGTATAACAGTCCAAAATAAAGGAAGGTCCAATCAAGGCAAGAGTATTTCAAAATGTATATACTTTAATTAAACAAACCATGTAAATTATAACTAAATAGAAAACACTACAAAACTCACACCTGTAGAAAGATCACACAATATGAAAGATAACAAGATGCAGCAATCTGGGTAATATAACCGGGATTGAAAAGGCAATAAAAAACTCAATGTTCAGAAAGGATATGTCCTTGAGTTGCAAAAAAGGATTATGTCCTAGTATCTAGACCCCCAAAATGGGCCACGGGGGCAGTTATTAGGCAAAAATAACTTTACCAGTATCTTAGCAGTTCAACAGTGGCAAACCAGGCTTCTCTGCGCTGTTTGGGTGTTTGAGTCACTTTGAGATGCGGCAGTCATGGTGCTCCAGCGGCAAGCAGATATCAAGGCAGGGTCAAACTGGAAGAAGGCTCTGGTGTGATATTGACTCTTGCAATGCGGATTGTGGAAGTTTGGTTCAATGGTCAAAGTTCAACAGTGGGCTGGCTGATGAATGGATGTGCTTACAATCTGGTATGATGCAGGCGATCAGTGATTATAGTTTGGGAAGAACACCAAGGTCCGTTAGTTTGTCAGCTATGAAGAGGCTGGTGGTCCAAATGGTGGTTTGAGCAATGCAAGCACAGCAGTACTTCTCTGTTCGAACTGAGGTAGCGAAGCGCTACAGCTGGCACTGTTCAACGGTGAACTGCTTTGACAGGGTGAATGTCATAGAGTGCCAAAGGCAGCTCTGGAGCATCCTGTTGGTTTGAAATTGGTTGAACCCACTCAAATCACAGTTCACAGCTGTTTGATGGCAAAATGGCAACAGTCAAGGCTATCCTGGCTCTGTGTAGCTGTGAGCCCCACTCCAGGGTCTCAAGGATAAGAAACTTGGGGAGGCTGGAAAACAACTTTAGTCGGCCTTCATCAAGGTTAGGTCCTCGCGAGCAGTGTGGCTGACACAGAGATGGAGGTCTTATTTCAGCAGCAATTCACCCCAATGGTCCTTGGGGATGCGTAGGGGACAGAGTTTGCCTCTGCATTGGAACACATGTCTTCACCTCACAACTGCAGGACTTTGCAATGGATTGCTCTACAGACAGGATCCAATTAAAGTTTTGTGAAGGTTTGAAGTCCAGAGATGATTCAAATAAGTGGTGGGAGACCCTTTCTTTTATAGGAGAAAGTCTACAAGTGAATGTACAAAGGCAAGCCTGCTTCAAGGGTCCACTTTCTGTCCTTATGGAAAGTGGACTTTGCCTTGTGACATCACACCCAAAGTGCTTTGTGCTACATGAAGTGGAGGGGGCAGGAGGGAAAGACAGAGACAGAGAGAAACAAAATGGTAGAAACTTTCTACAGCTGTGAAGAGCACTAACCCTGCCCCCTTCCTTCCTCAATAGAATCAAAGGCCGTTTGGTTTTCAGCACCCTGGTATGAGGCTGCTCCTTTTGTGAATGGGTGGGCGCTTTGATTCCTGCTCCCTCAGCTGCTTCCTGTGGAGTGACTGTCTCTTTGGGGAGGGTGTTACCATCATTCACAAAAGAACAAAGAAAAGCAACTTCTACTACTACAGTCTTGCTAGCAGCATCAAGGACAGCCTGTCTGGGGAGAATACACATACCCTTCCACAGCTGAACTGGGCTCACATGGGTGGCACATGCAGCTTGGATAACTATGAGAGATGCTGGCCATCATACCGTAAACACTAGTATGGCTTACTGATTCATGTTCTAGCAGGACAGCATTCTCATAGTTATTTCATTTTTGGAACACGGGTGCATATCTCCAATGCAGCTCTTGGTCTACAGACACTCTGCTGTCACAATAGCTGTCAAGAGGGCACTGTGACCCCTGGACCTGCTATGGGATATTGGAGAGCAAGCGCTACAGATACAGCTACTGATGCAGCTGGGAACAGTTGTGCATTATGTTTTTGGCATGGAGCTTTGGAAAAGGGGGACATGGTTAGCAGGTCACCCTTTCTGGGATGGAATAATCTGCATCATTTGATCAATTAATAGAAATAAAAAAAAGCCAGGGCATCTACACTCTTTCCAGGTGGCAATTCCTCAAATGGACCTGTTTGCACCTAACTGCAAATGTAACTGGTCCACTTGGTGCAATATATACGCTGACCTGGAACATGTGGTCTCTTTACATTTTCATTTTACTATCCATTTTGTAAAAATTGTAAATGCGAGCTTCAAATAATGTTTTATAAACAGCATTTACAATGGATTCCTATGGAATCCACCTGCTTTTTTCAAGTGCTAAGTATAGGTTACTTCCGCAGGAATCCATTGGATAGATTCCTACAAGAAAATCTTGTGCCAGCGTTAAACCATGTGCTCTTTGAAGCTGGCGGAAATCTTAATTCCATTCATTTTTTGTTCCTTCTCCACATTCAAATGGCTTTAAAAAGCCCTGGAGTGTAAAAGCAAGGTCTAAATGGCATATGCCTTGCTTTTACACCTTATGTTTGCCTTGCAGGGCTTCCAAATTGAGAACCTCTGGGGCTCATGTTCATATGTGGCATAATGTGAATGAAAGGCTTTAAAGCCTTGATTAAGGCTTTAATGCGTTCCATTCACACCACACCACATATTCAATCATTTTCATGATGTAGAGGAAGGACGGAGCACAACTTGCGTTTCTTCTTCCTTCCTTCCTCTCCGCCAAAAAAATGCTCCAGCATTTGCACCAGCATGGATTTTCATGCTAGCACAAATGCTGGAGATCCATATGGGGTCTGCCTGTTTTATGCACCAGTATAAAGCAGGCGCCCCCCATAGTGATCCATTGTACAATTACAATTAAAAGCTGCCTGACATGCGAGCATGTCGGGCATGTGAGCATGGTAAGCAGCACTCACAATTTAAAGTAAATGCTGCCCAGCATCCAAGCATGCCTGGCAGCATTTACTCACTTTGCATGGCAAAGTGCAAAAGTACAGGGCAAAAGGTGGCATACACAGCTCTCCACTGTCAACACATGCTTAGGAGGAAAATGAGCTCCTCTGTGTTTTAAGGTGAGTGAATTTAGTTCCAAATTAGGTCACACTTTGACTTTAGTGCCATCAATCATATCTGGGTGCTATTTTTTAAAGGAGGTTTTATTTTAAAGAAATGTCATATTTTAGATTAAAATTAAGGCTTTTTTGTTCAAAGCGAGAGGTATTTCAAGATATCTAAGGAACATATTAGTTACAAATGTGCGCTACATGGGCCTTCATTTTATGCTTATGAAAATGACTGCTGTAATTGTACATTTACAAATGATCTGCGTGTCTAAAATCTACTGTTCCTTTGTAAGGCTGCAGTAACCTTCTGTTAGCAAAAAGAGAGTTCTGTATAAAAAAGCTGCCAGCATCTTTAATTAATCAGATTTTAAAAAGCATTGGCTTTTGCAAGCTTCCAATTAGGCTTCCATTTAGTCTACTTTATTTGAGGCTTAGTATTTTGTTTTATAAGGACCTCACTTTCCTAAAACATGCTCAGAAGAACGATAGGGCCCATGCTGACTAACATACCACATTTTCTACAATATCTCTGGTTTCTCTCTTATACAACCACTGCTATTTCACCACATTTGTCATTTTACCACCTTCGTCACGGACCTTTAAGCCCTACGACATCAGAGGAAGATCACAAGCCATTGTGTTTTTACACAGTTTTGGTTCATTTTGATGACCCTCAGCAATTGCACAGAGAACACCACCTCAATTATTTCCTGCAATGTTCTTCCTTTCCTCCACGTAATGGAAACGAGAGGTATAAACAAAGGCGATTTCCTCCATTACTCTTCAGTTTTTCTCTATGGTGGGAAAGCGTAAATGCTGTCTGCAAACCCGCAGCCCGCAGTCCGTAGCGAGGTAAGAGCAGTGCACAATCTGCATTCTGCTCCCTGTCACCACATTCCCTGGGCTATCCTGTACCATCTACACCATTTGGTGGTCTTGCCTGCTGCCCCGACACGGGGAACGTGAATTACAGTGTCTAAAATGGCAGCCCGTATTTTGGCTTCTACGGTTGCCAAGCAACCAGCCGTCGAGTGATTGGCCCTCTGCATACTCTTTAGCCAGTGAGCAGCGCCGGAAGGTGTCAGCCAGCCCTTTCCGGGAAGGCACTCCTGGTAAGGCACAAGCCTGGCTGTGCCTGTCCGTAGCCGTCTGCCAGACATGCTCCTACCCTAATAACTACTACCTCGCGGGAGTACGAGCTATGCTCTCCCTTATTGCATGCTCAGCCCAGGTTATTTCACCTCTCAAAACTGTAACGCCCTGCCTCAGAGCTATTGACTTGCTGCCCTGTTTTACACTACGGCGCACCGCTGTGACTACTGCTGCCAGCATCTGCCCACCTTCAACCACCGTGGACGGTGCTACATATTGTCTACCAACCGAACACCCGCTTACGTCTTTTTACTCTAAGGATACCTTTTATCACCTGATGCAGCGGCCCGTTTGTGCGCTATTCCTAAACGCACTGTCTTGGATATTAATACAAATGTAATTGCCAACCAATGTCTCTTAGCCAATTTCGCAAAACTCAGAAGTGTATCTGTACTATACACATCGCCACGCTAAAGTCAAAATCGAAATAGCCTATTCTGACAACCTCACTATACTAGACTTACTATTTCACAGCTCCCCTGATCCATTGCCAGCACATAGCATGCCAAAATCAGCCTACTGTGATCTATGAACCAACTGACTGTAATGTATACATGCCACCAATGACAGATTAGCCTATATGATATACTGCCTATTACGCCCTACCTAGGCAGACTAGCCCATTTGTAACTGCATTTGCCTGTTTATGCAGACCTTGACTACCCTGATATATAACTGCCCTACTTAGGTCAGATTACCCTATTTGCAATTGTACTTGCCTGTTTGTATTGACCTTCATTACTCTGATGCATAACTACCCTACTTCGGCCAGATTAGCCTATTTGCAATTGTATTTGCCTGCTTGTATTGACCTTCACTACTTTGGTGCATAACTACCCTAGTTAGGTCAGATTAGCCTATTTTCAATTGTACTTGCCTGTTTGTATTGACCTTCACTACTCTGATGTATAACTGCCCACCTAGGTCAGATTAGCCCAGTTGCCACTGTAAACTACTATACTGCGTGCCGACCCATAAACGATGCACAACAGAAAGACCTCTCTACTATTGCTCACCCTACCAATAATCTTCTTAACCATGGCCCAAGCGAAGTATGCACCTTGTCCTACCCTCGACAGAAATACTACGTTACGAGCTAGACTTCCCTACCTCTACAAGCCCAAAACTACCAACAACAAGTGTCTACATCTTCGCTCTAACCACAAACTTAACACCTCTTACCCTGAGCAAGCCCCCAAACGAATGACACCATGTGCTAAACCTAAACAACACATACCAGCTTCTACAGAACTACAGAGACTATAGAGACTACCTACCACAACTTCGATATCTGGAGCTATGATTAACGCCAGATCTGTTGTGGCTCACGCCCCTGAAATAGATGACATTTTAAAGTCTGATAACCTAGACTTCCTAGCGGTCACAGAAACCTGGCTGCACGAGGCAGCAGGACAAGCCCTCACACTAGCCATACCGGAGGATTATCACCTACTCAGAATGGACAGACCTAATGCCAGAGGAGGTGGCTTAGCTATTATTGCTAAAGCCAATCTCAACCTAAGACTAACTACTCTACCCCTACTAAAATCTTGTGAACTACTTACGGCCAAATTGCCCATATCACCATATCGCACCTTAACTATCCACACAATATATAGGCCTCCAGGGCCCATCGGCTCATTTGAAGAGGACCTTTCCAGCCTTTTAGCAAATAATACCAAAAACTCCTCTCAAATACTTATTCTGGGTGACTTTAACCGAGGATTTAATAATCCAGAGGACAAACAAGCCCAAACAATAGCAACCATGCTTGCTGAACACAGCCTAAAACAAAAAGTTATCTCTCCAACCCATGAGAAAGGTAGGACCCTAGACTGGCTAGCCATCTTGAACTGTCCTACCGTCATTACTAAAATTAGACCTCAACCATTGACTGACCACTATTTAATTTCTGCCTGACTTTAGACAAAGAAATATCTAAAGATACATTTATGGCAGTTCCTCTCTTCACTAGATCAAAGAAAAATATTACTCCCCACAAACTTCTTCCTCTTCTCCTCCCTACTATTAATGCTCTCCCAAGCAAATCTGATCCTAACACTTAGGTGGATCTCTACAACAATACCATGATTGAGGCCCTTGACACCATTGCGCCTTTCAAGCCATGTAAGAGTAAACAGCAGGCTCACCTCAATGCCTGGTTTACCTCCCACCTTAAAGAACTAAGATCGCAAAAGAGAAAACTAGAAACTCTATGGCGACACACCCTGATGGACGAAAAAAAATTGCAGCTAAAACTCTTGGCCAATAACTACAAGAAAGAAATCATCCACACGAAAAAAGACCTATTCAACTAAAGAATCTCAAATGCTAGCTCCAACACCAAGGAACTGTTTGTGATCCTGCGTGAACTAGAATCACCTATACCTACTCCTGGCAACTTACCCAAAGACAAAAAATGGTGCACCAGCATCCAGAATGCCTTAGCTAACAAAATAACAACTCTGCAAACCAAAATTGCCTTTAAAAAAGCTTCCCTGCCCTCTACTGAGACGTTAACTACCTCCTCTACTACTAATGACAATCTCAGCCCAGCACCATTTAAATTTACTAAAGTATCCATACAGGAAACTGAAAAAATGATGGCATCCTGAAGCCGTCCAACTGCAAAGGTGATGATTGCCCTGCCTAAAAAATCAAGGATTCTGCAAGAGATATAGCCCCCTTCATCTTGAAACTAATAAATGCTTCCTTTTCATCCAACACCATCCCAAGTAAAATAAAAGAGTCATGGCTTTTACCACTTCTCAAGAAAAAAACGCTAGACCCCTCCATCCCGACTAATTATAGGCCCCTTTCCTTCTCAAGATAATAGAGTAGCCTATCTTCAAATTCAGAATTATCTTGAGACTAACCAGCACCTGGGCTCCCGTCAATCTGGATTTAGACCACAACATGGCACTGAGACAAACTTAATTGATCTCAAGGCACAAATTGATGATCTCAACTATAAAGGAAACACTGCCATGCTGCTCCTCCTTGATCTGTCGGCGGCCTTTGATCTGGTGGACCATACAGTTTTATGCAAGCACCTAGAATCGGCTGCCCACTTCTCAAGCGAAGCCATAGCTTGGGTCCAGTCATTCCTGGACAACAGAACTATGCAAGTCTTCTCCATCTCGGCATCAGCAGACCCTATTCAAACTACATGTGGCATCACAGAGGGCTCTTGCGTCTCGCCAACTATATAATATATTTTTACCAAGCCCCTATTTGACAAATTGGGCAGACTGAGTGTCACTTACACGAACTACGCAGACGACACCCAGATCCTCATTCCCCTTTCGGGCAATTTTGTCTCTGATACAGCCTTGGTAAATGAAATATACATCCTCATTCAGGCATGGATGGCAACTCATGGCCTCTGCCTGAATGATGATAAAACTGAAATCCTGATTCTTGGCTTAGCCTCCAATCTAAAATAACTTGACACGAAGTAATCCGCTTCAACATCAATGGCAACATAATTACAGTAGCCAAAGATGTGAAGACACTAGGCTTCTACCTTGACTCTACCCTTACCCTAAAAAAACAGGTAAATTCCCTGGCCTCATCGACCGACTACACCTGTAAACTTATTAGATCATGCAGGTCATTCCTCACACAAGCTAGCTGCATTATCTTATTATCTTAGCCAATGCCTTAATATTATACAAACTTGATTACTGTAATGCCCTATATTTGGGAACCAACAAATACATTGTATTGTATTGTATAGTATTTATTTGTATAGCGCTCCGAGCCCTGAGGCAGCTGGGCACATTTCTTAGTAAAGGAGTTACAGTATTTACAGTTAGAGGCATATATAAATTTAAATTTACAGGCATATTCATATACATCGTTTGTACACTTTGCAGGAAGTATGGTTATCAAATGTCATATAGTCACCATATATACATTATGAAATATTTACACAGTAGTGCAGAATGTTGTGAGA
The DNA here is from genome assembly GCF_040938575.1 of Ambystoma mexicanum. NCBI lineage: Eukaryota > Metazoa > Chordata > Amphibia > Caudata > Ambystomatidae > Ambystoma > Ambystoma mexicanum. The sequence goes on from NC_090929.1 coordinate 1,296,064,817, forward strand.
GAATTCACAAGAAGGAAGCTGAGTGGCAATGTTGGCGGGATTAGTTTTCATTCAGTATGAGCCATGATTTAACTTCCTTCCGGAAGTTGTTGAATGAGGGTTCTAGTCTAATGTTTAGTGTATTCCAGGTTTTGGCTGCGAGAACTGGGAAGCTTTCTGCAGTTTAAACTTTGGAATGATCAGGTGATTGGAAAAGGATGATCTGGTTAGTCTGGCTGAATTGTTCAGGTTGAATTTGTTGCAGAGGTAAGTCAGTGCTTGGTCGTGTATACATTTATGTGTGAGTGTGAGGGTTTTGAGCTTAATTCTTTGGTTTATTGAGAGCCAGTTAACATTACGTCTCAATTCCGAGATGTGTAGTTTTCTTGGGAAGTTTGTGGCTGCTCTGAGTGTGTCGTTTTGGTTGGTTTGAAGTTTGCGCAGGTTATATTGACTTGTGCCTTAGTATAGCGCATTGCTGTAATCAAGTTTGGCTAGTACCAGTGCTCCGGCCAAGGTGATACAATTGGCAGGTGTCAGGAAGGGTCTGCAAGCATTGATGAGTTTACATGTATAGGCAGTGGTGGATGCTGTGGCATTAATTTGTCTTCCTAGTGAGAAAGTGGAGTCGATGTACATACCTAATATTTTGATTTCTTTTGAGACTTTGATGTTATTGCCGTCGATGTTGAAGGTGTTAAATTTGTTGTCCAGTTTGTTGACTTTAGCTTGGATGCCTACTTGGAGAAGCTCGGTCTTGTCGTCATTGAGACAGAGGCCATGTTGTGCCATCTATCTATTTAACTAATACCATCATGGACCTGGTTTCTTTCTTCTGGCTCTATATATCCCGTCTGGATGTCTCTTTATTTGTTTCTGTATTTTGTCTTAAATAGCCTTAGGGTTAGTGGTTTTGCGCTATGCAAATCCTAAATAAATGAAAACAAATCAAATCCAAGCTTGGATGATGAGATAAATGTCATTAAGTCATTAAGTCATTGTGTGTCATTGTGTGTCTATATCGTGGTTTTCTGTGATGTGTATGAGGATGTGTGTGTCGTCCGCATAGTTGCTTTATGAAATACCTAGTTGGTGAAGTATGTCGAATAGTGGTTTTGTGAATATGTTGTTAAGTGTTGGGGAGACACAAGAGCCTTGTGGTACTCCGCAAGTGACTGTCGATGTAGAGGCAGTGGCTGTTGGTGCAAATACTCTAGTCGTTGTATTGCTCAGGAATGATTGAATCCAGGCAATGGCATTATTAGAAAAGTGTGCTGCTGAGGGAAGGTGTTTGCAGAGGGTGTTATGGTCAACGAGGTTGAATGCTGCTGATAAGACATCCTGGACATAATCAAAAAAATAAAAAAATCAAGAGCACCGGGCCCGGACGTCATCACCAATTTCGAATTTAAGACTCATCCAAATGAGTGGGCAGACTTTTTGAGTGTCATCTTTCGGTGCTGCGCTGAAACAAGATACATATCAACATCATGGACAAAAGCCACCATTATACCAATTTACAAAAAAGGCGACCTTACGGATCCCTCAAACTTACGTCCGATAGCCCTACTGGATGTCATGGGCAAGGTATACACCACACTAATCTTGAAAAAATTCCAATCATGGGCAGCAACTGCAAAATGTAATGACGAGCTTCAAGCAGGCTTCACAAAAAATGCAGGCACCACGTGTAACATCTTGGTCCATAGCATACTAAAGAGCAAAGCCCTACAACGCAATCAACACCTGTTTGCAGTGTTTATAGACTTCACACAGGCATCGACCGTATCGAAAGATCTCTCTTCTGGGAAAACTAAAAGCCTGGAACTGTCTGGAAGACATCCTATTTCCAATCCAAACCCTTCATCGTAACACTACGATGAGGGTGCACCTGAGTCGCGAAGGTGAAATGTCAGAAGAAATTCCCAGTACACGGTGAGTAAAGCAGGGGTGTCCGCTAGCTTCAGCCCTTTTTCTTGCTTATATCGAAGATCTCCAAGAAATCGAGAAGATGACAAGACCATTTCCCCCTAAAATCGGAAACACAGCAATCGGATGGCTCCTTTACGTGGACAACCTCACGTTGTTTGATCAGACACGAATAGGGCTGCAACACCAACTAAACGGCCTTCAACAGTATGCAAACAACAATCATCTTGAAATCAATAAAGACAAAACCAAAATCATGATTATACAAAAACACGAAAGAAAAATCAGCAACATCAACTGGCATCTGGGTCAAACAAAAATTGAGATCGTCAAAACATTCAAATATCTAGGTGTCTATCTAGACAGCTCGCGGCACGAAACTACCATGCAAGCAGAGCTGCACGCAAAAAACGACAAGTTAGTGGCCCAAGCAAAGGCCATAGACAGCAAATTTGAGAAATATTCCCTCATTCCAACCATTAACTTCTATAAAATGATGGTCGTGCCTGCTGTCACATATGGCACCGATGCAATGCCCACCATCCCTAAGTCATTTTGGTCCAAACTCAAAGCCTCGTTCTGGCGACAGGTAATGAAGTTACCCAACTCAACATCAGGAGTGGCTATAAGATGCAAATTGAGCCTCCAGTCCCTAGAATGTACGGTGACCTGCCATCATGCTGTTCAGGAAATGTAGAATGGACGACAGCAATTAAATATTTAGGACGATCAAACTGGAGATGGACACATGCAAATCCGACATGCTGATAAATTGGCAAAGAGAAAATTAAGCCTTACTCCACCAAATTGCATCCGATGAAGAAGAACTCGTCCATAACCCATGCAGAGTCTTACGTAAAATCAAAGATGCCGATTGGGCAAAGACACTAGACACTGCAGCCAAACTACAGCTCACCTCACATCTGCCAAGCAACACCCTGAAACGAAACGAACTGCAACACCTAATAAAGCAATTTCCCAACAGACAGACTCGATACCTAATTGTACGCGCTCGTCTAAACCTATTAAAAACAAATTAAATACTCCATATCAGAGGTTTTGCACAATCGGCTAGCTGTCGATTTTGTCATGAAATCGCACCACCGTCAAAGGAAACAGTACGACATCTACTGATGGTCTGTCCAGCAACCGAGGCAATCAGACATCGATATCTTCCACTTATGGCGGGCTTCGACATCTTACAAGAGGAAGAAACATGGTGGTGTAGGCTCATTGGCCGCGATAGAACAGCTTGGCAAATTGCCACAGCAAAAATCCAAGAATACACCGTAAACAATTTACTCAATGTAAAGGACTTGCTGATGACAAGATGCACAACATAAGAAGATTGAGAAAAAAAAAATCCGAACGATCAAACATTATTGTAAAAATATTATTCTTTGATTAAACAATAAAAAAAAAAAAAAAAAGTCAAGTAAGAGGAGGAGGGCAAGGTTGCCTGAGTCTTTGATCTGTTCAATCTGGGTTACTAGATCTTTCTGGGCAGTCTCAGTGCCATGCGTTGGGCGGAATACGGATTGTCGTAGTCCTAACAGGTTGTTGTTTTCTAGGTGGTGCTGGATTTGCAGGTAGGCTGCTCTGTCAGTGATCTTCAGGAGGAAGGGTACCATTGTGATTGGTCTGTAGTTTAACGGGTTATTGGGGCCCAATGTATGTTTCTTGAGGAGAGGTATGACCCATGTATCCTAATGATTAGCGGGAATGGTATTGGATTTGAAGGTAGCATTGATTATCAAAGTAATGAAGGGGGCGATCTCCTTTGCTGTTTCTTTTATGATAGGTGCAAGGCAAATGTCACCCATAAATCTGGAGGGTTTAAGGCTAAGGATGATATCTTCTACTTCTTTGACACTGAGTGGGGTGAATTTGAATAGTTTGCAGTGCTCAATCAGCGGTGTGGGTGCTATGAGTGAAGGAAGATTGTTCACCTTTTTGGACTCCATTTTTCTTTGTAGGAGTTCAATTTTATCTGATAATGCTTTCTGGATGTTATGACACCATGTGACGTCCTTAGTACAGATAAGAGGTGGTGTTGGTAATTCAAGCTCTCTAAGTATGGTAAACAGTTCTCTAGTGTTGGATTTTGCATTCTGAATATGGTCATTGTAGTATCCAGACTTGGCTAGGAAGATGGCAGATTTGTATGTCGCTGCTGCTGAAAGGAAGTTTTCTTTGTTAAGGGATGAGGGGAGGTTTTTCCAGATTGTTTCGGTTGCTCTTTTGATTTTTCTAAGTGATCTCAAATGTGGGGTGTACCAAGTATTTAGGTGGGCAATGGGTTTAGTTTTGCAAAGTTTTATAGGTGCTATTTTTTCAATAGAATTGAGGATGGTGCTGTTGTAGAGGTTAACCAATTGCGTGGGGACTTCAGTAAAATTGGTGTCTGTGACCACCTGTGACCACCTGTAGGATTGGTTTCAATAGTGGGAGTATCTTGGCGGTTGTAATATCTCTAGTATTTCTGGCTGATCTAGGTGGGGCTATAGATTTGTCTTGTGAGGAGGTGTTTCTGGGAATGGAGAAGAGGATGGTGTGATGGTCGTTCCATGCGAGCGATTGGTTGGCGGTAATGGTGGTGTTACAGTTGCAGTCAGCTTGCGTGGGTTGCATGAGTCTTTGGGTGAAGCTTAGATCTGAGAGGCTATTACTGATTACTTGTGCATTTTTGTCATTAGAGTCATGGAGGCCCAAGTTAAAGTCTCAGAGAAGGAGGGTTTGTGAGCTTGGTTTAGTGTTGTTTGTGAGCAATAGTGTGATGTCTTCTTCGAAGGAGGCGAGAGGGCCAGGGGGTCTATAGATCAGATGGGCTGTAATGGTTTGTGAGTGTGATAGGGGCCGTTTGAATGATAGGTGCTCTGTGGAAGAGAGTGTTGGGCTGGGGACTTGTCTGAGGCCTAAGGTGGCTTTGGCAATAATGGTGACTCCTACACCTTTGGAGGATGTTCTGTCTTGTCTGAGGATAATGTATTGGTCTGGTATGGCTAGCGAGAGGATCGACAAAATCCAGACATTGCAAAACAATGCCCTTAGGACAGCCTTGAACTTCCCAACTAGAAAACACATATCCAATACAGGGAGAGACCATCAGTGGCTTAAAATTAGCGATAGGATCCTCCTCAAAACAGTGCTGTTAACCTTCAAATGTCTAAACAACGCAGCCCCACCTTATCTCATGGAAAGAATAATCAGAATAACTTCCACCCTCCCTTCTAGAGCAGTTAACTCCAACTGTCTACAAATACCTAGATTCAGGCTAAAAAAAACTAGTGGATACAGCTTCCCAGTAAAAGCTGGCCAGTATTGGAATGCACTCCCACTCAAACTTAGAACAGATCAGTCCCACTACAGCTTCAGACGCAATACCCTTAGCTGGCTACGATCCAATGACCACTATGACTAACTGTCATGTACTAGCCTGGAATTACTCTGCTTTTTATATATGTATTGACTCTGTTTTAATGTATGTATGCCTTATCTGTCCTCACTTTATAACTAAGCTATAAGTATCCTTTGTATTCTGTTGCGCCCAGTTACCTAAGGGTTTGGTGCGCCCATCTAATTAATAAACAAACAAACAAACAAACAATATATTCCTATGCAATACTGTCTGATTTTACCATGTGGTCATTTTCGGTGCATTCCATAGGAATCCATTGCATTAAGACCAGCATGAAACTCCAAGTTGGCATTAATGCACCTGTATTTGCATGGTGGGGAGAGGGTAATAATGGTGAGCACATTATGTCTACCTCCCTCCAGAAAACCACCAAAATAAACGGGGCAAAATGGGGTGGATCACAAAAAAAAGGAGTAAATGCATTCACTGATACGTTTGTGATTCGTTTCACCTGGAAAATGACCTCCTCTGTTTTTAAGAATTGAGGGCAAAGCATATTCCTTTTTAAAGCACCTGTCCTGCGAAGACATCTAATGTGTATGTGCCCACCATTAGGAAGGGGACACGCTCTTCCCGCACCCCCAGACGCTTTAGGATAAGATAAAGACTGCCGCAGCCAATATATGAGACCAGGGGGTGCCCTTAATGTTTCATACGATTACATTGTTACATGCTTTATAGGCACAACACATATGCAAGAATAGCAGCAATCTTAGATATTAGTAGCCATATTGTGGCACAAACCTTAAACGTTGTGCGACATGCAGCACACTAGGCCTAGGCCGGGAACATGAGCAAGGGAATGGGTTGTATCCCACACACACTGATCAGAAAGGCCAGAACCACACAGCCCCATAAAACCCTCCATTGTCCTAAAATGTTGCCAACCATCGTGCCATGGGAAGAATGTGCCCTCCAAGGCCACGGGAGTAGGACTGAGTGTCTGTGAATAGTGCAATTCCATGAGAAGGAGGGTGCAGGCCTCCAACCACCACCAGTCCCAATCCTGAGTTATAGCACCCCAATGCTCTGGCTTTAGGATCCCTGAATTCCAACGTACCAGATAACCCCAGACCACTGACCATAAATCTGATGGAACCTCCAATCGATCAAAAAGATCAGAAATCAGAGCTTTCCTTTCTTCATTCTAGGTACGTGATTTGTATTGCGAGCTGCAGGGAGGGATGAATTTATAGCCCAAAACTAGTGTGGGAGACCTTGGAGAAATGCGCGCCGGCAAGGAGCAAGTGAATTGTGTGAGTTAGTGAGACCTCAGCTGTCCCCCTGGGCTGCTCAAACCGGGTGCTTAGTTACATAGGTCTGGGGAGGATAGCTTAGGGGCAACGTGCTCGCCTTGGAAGCTAGACGACACAGAGCAACACAGGTTCGATCCCCGCGTCCGCGCTTAGAAACATCTGGGTATTAAGTAGATTATAAATAACCAATCATATCATATCTTTGCCATAGATAAAGATGCATTGTTTAGTTTGCAAATATTTGCCAATTACTCATCCTTGCACCGATGATGGATGAACATCGCCCACGTAAAGGAAGATGGACGGATGGAGCTAGGGCCAATCACCTGGCATCCCCCATGAAGCAGGCTGCCCATGCATAAGGTCGCGGCAAACAGCCTCACAGGTTTTTACTGTATGTGATGATGTCACTGATGATGGTTTGTACCCTCACAAGGTTCTGCTTGTGCAGATTTTGGCAGAATGTTCAGCTGCAGCAGAATTCTTTGTTGAGGAAACCTGGTTTGGCACGCAGAGTAAAACACGAGAAAGACATTTTCAAAAAGAAATGGCGAATAAACCCAGCCCGAACTGTATAAAAACGTATATGGTCTAGCGGGTTTAAGTTCGAGGCTACCAAGATAGCCTAAAACAATACCAATGTTATTTAAGATAACCGCGGTAGGAAAAATAGGGTAGTTACCACTGCCACCAGCCAAGTCTTGATGAAATGGGACGAAACAAGGCTCCAAGAGAAACAGACAAAAAGGGATAAGTATTAACCCTTTTCAGTACTCTATGTAAGATAGGGTGTACTGGGTCTGTGGATTTTTAAAGACTAATAAAGTTAATGGCAACTTTACATGTTCTGGGAGACAGTAGTCAGTCCCAGAAAATGGAGTCTGAGTTGGGAAGTCTAAAAGACAAGCCTGTGTCACTGCACTGAAGGTGCTGTGTAACACACAATAAAAAGATGATGCCTATGGAGTAGGTGAGGCTCCACAGTCTATGAACACAAGAAAATGTTAAACACACACAGCAAAACACATGTAAGAGTGGGAAAAAAAGTCTCACACTCTTATCAGGTGAAAAAAATAAATCTTAGAAATCCAGCAAAGCTGCTGAGGGACTCAGTAGGTAAGGGAAACTAGCCATTCTTGAGAATTCTCCTAACACAGATCTACAGTCTATTATGCAGTTCACTATGGAGGATGATGAAGACCGCACGCATTACATTATTAAGGTTCAGGTGATGTGGTGGGCGGAGACGGGGGATCAGTGGGACAGATCTGTTCCTCTTTTTTATTTCATTATTAAAAGGGGTTTAACAAAGGTGCTCAACAAAATAGTGGGCATTGAAGCAAAGGGGTGGGCTGAGATTCAAATGATAATATTGCACCATTGTCAGAGAATAAAAGAGCATGAGAAGGAACTGGCCCAAAGGCTGCAGGCTGAGAAAGTGAAACTCGTACAGAGGAAGTTGGGAAAAATAGCTGTAGCGGGGGCAGCACCATCACATATGCACACAGTGGTGGCGGAGCAAACTCCAGCACCTCAGGAAGTGGGAATTTTGGCCAGGAGGAGAACAGGGACAGTGAGGAGGTGCACCTCTGTATCCCTACCCAGAGTGGCAGCAAGGAGGTTGCAGTGCAGAGGTGTGGCTCCAGAGGAGGAGCGGGGGGATTTGGCAGCATGGGACCTTGGGTAGCAGGCATGGGTCCTTCCCAATGTTGGAGTTGTGGAAAGTGGGGATATTTTGCAAGAGTGCAGAAGCAGACCGGGGCAGGATATGGCTCCTCTAGCAATTATCTTCCACCATCTCAGCCCCAACTACAGGTACCAACACTGAGGGCGACCTCCATTCCCTATGAAATACATCAGGATTATACCCAAGTGCCAACTCGACCACCAGGTGTACAAGGGCATAATCCACAGATGCTGCAGCCACCAATGCCCCAAGAGAATGCCATGTACGGGAGCAAATTGCCAACAGCCATCACAGTGCCGAATGGCACTGTCGCACCTTATGGAGGAGTGAGCGTGATGGGGGCCAACCCTTTCCTGTTGCCAGGCACTAACATGTACTCTGACTAGGATAGCCCACAGAGAACTCTCAAATGCCCAGACCTGTCCATGACATTTCACCCTGATGAGGAACCCTTTGCATGCGCTGAGATAGGTAGCAAGCAATTCATCTTCATAGTTGACACAGGTGCCACTAAATCATGCACCAGTGAGGACGGACTCCCACCATCAGGTGAAACTCTTGACACACAAGGCTTCCCTGGGGCTGTTTCCATGGTTGTTCCCTATACAAAAGAACTTGACATTAAAATCAGAGGAAAACTGGTGCATGAACCGTTGTTGTATTCTGTGAGTTCCCCCATAAATCGGCTTGGCCGGGACCTGCTAAGCAAGTTGAACATCACTATTTCCTTTACAGACAGTGGGGTAGTGTGTGCCACCCCAGGCATGTGTCTCATCAGAGCTATTATTATCATTCACGCATGGGGGGTGTAGTTTGTGTTATTCCCGTGGACAAGGACATGTTTGTATTTGGCATAAATGTACTTCTTGAGACTGTGCCATAAATTGGTAAGGCTTGCTGGCGAGTGCCATCAGACTTCATTTTCCGGCCTGTGGTAACCCCTGAATTAGTGGCAGGAACAACACTGTCACTGGATCTGCAGGGCCTTGTAGTGTTGGCAAAGAGAATTGTTGAGATAGGGACTGATTCAGAAGGGTGTGTGTGGTGCACAGTGTTATGCATTGATCCAACAGTGCCTCTTAGGAAGTTACTGATGCAGATTTGTCTGAGGACAGACCAAAAGATAGCGAGATTGTGCTAAAAATGTCCATGCCTTGTGAGATTATAGTGCAATATCGAAAGGTACAATGCCCTTGATTGCCCTTGTGGCACCATGCCCTTTCACTGACACAGATTTAGAGCAGGTCCCTGAAAGAATATGCACGACAAATGCACATGACGTATGTAATGACTGGAGGTGGGTATCTGTACTTCTGCACTCTATATGGCAGAGCAGAGTCACTGAGCACCCCAGCCAAGATTCCGTATTGTGGTAGCAATGGACGAGAAACCAAGGCTTAAGCTTTTAGGAGGTGATGCAGGCTGCTTCTTAAGTACAGTGTAGTCCCCAAGCTCCCACAAAGGAATGTCCATGCACTATGTTATGTGCTAACAATGTTCTTTATATAAAAATAGGGTTCCAGGTATATACAGCAATTCATAACACACTTTGTACTTTGGCATATCTAATATGACAAATATATACAATGTCTATGTGGTACAACACTTAGCTATTGATTCCTTTAGAATGCATCAACTGCTGACAGTCATAATGGCATACAAATCATACATCAATGTGTAACAGTATAGATCATAGGAAGGAAGGAAAGTTGGGTTAAACAATGGCAGAATGCTTCTTTTGCTACTAAGACCCAATTCTGAGTGATTACCTCCCCACCCCCACCTGAGCAACCTGTAATATAGTCTATTAACAATCCCAGTCCATTCATATTTAAATAGTCTTGTTTCCTGGTTAAAAATGTTCAACCACCCCAATGTACCTGAGAATGTTAATGTTAATGTTAAAGGACATTTGTACCGCGCACTATCACCACCAGAGTGGTCCCCGGCACTCTGGCGGCTCTGAAAGAGGAGGGGAGGTTGAGTTAGTGGGAGGAGGCAGGAAAAGTGCAAGAGAGCAGTGATGTGCTGTTGGCGGCCTCAGCCCGGTGGGTCCGTTGGCTGCTCCTGGGGTGTTTGCGGCCGGTAGTCGTCATGTAATGTTGTGCAAGACTATGCGTGTTTTTGTTTTGTTGTTGCAATGTAGTGAAGTTTGTGTGGTTTGTTGTGCTGTAGATTTTGGTTGTGTTTGGTTTGGAGTTTGAGAGGTGTATGCAGAAAGGGAAATTGTTAGTAGGGTTGGTTAGTTTGCGTCTCTATGCTGAATTCAGGCGCTCGGCTTGCGCAGTCTCCCCTGGTGCGGCTCTGTAATGATCTGGGTCCGACTGGCATACAAGATTCCTTACTCCTCTGGCCCCCACCTCTAACATGCTCTCTCATAGCTCCCCTTATCCTCCCTTCATACTCCTGCGGCCAGTGCATCTGCCAATGTCAACCTCTGAGGTAGAGTGGTGATTGCCAATATCTCGACAATTCCACACCACTGTGGTACCTGGCGGTAACTAAGGGACGGGCGAAAGTGTTGGTGTGATTGTCTGGGGGAGTTGGCTCAGTCTTCGTGCGTGCCGCCTGTGTTCCAGTCTATCCGGTGTCACCCGTCCAGGTGCCGTGGGAGCTACCCTCTCGGGTCGGGGATGTCCATGTCCTTTCCGGATTAGTCATCTTTTTTCCAGTTTCGGTTTCCAGATTTAGTCTGTGGTGTTGAAGAGCCAGATTTTTAGTGATTTCCTGAATTTTAGATGATCTTCGGTGTTTCTTATTTCTTTTGGGATGTTGTTTCAGGTTTTTGCGGCTAAGTGGTAGAAGGAGGTGCCTCCAAGTTTTTTCTTAAGGTATGGTTTGAGTTCCAGGTGGATTTCTTTGCTTGATCGGAGGGGTCTCGCTGGTTTGTAGACTGTTATTTTCTTTTGTAGGAATTCTGCTCCTTGTCCGCTGATTGCCCTGTGCGTTATGCACATTGTTTTGATGGTGATGCAAAGTTTTACTGGGAGCCAGTGTAGTGTTTTTAGGGCTGGAGTGATGTGGTCTCTTCTGGATAGTTTGAGAAGTAGAAGGAATGGAATGTTTAAAGGTAACACATAAATGCGTTTTAAAGGGTTGGGTTGAAAGGAAAGAAATTGATGATAGAGACACTTATTTTTCAAAGGAAACTCATTCAGTTTTATATTACAGGCGGGGAGAAAGAGAACCCTATATATACCCGGAGAATTGGCGGCACTCGAACCTATGAGCAGAGAGAAGGGTCAAGGGACCTAACCAGATGCCCATACACAAATGTGTCTGCTGTGCAGTTTTGACAGTGGACAAACTCCTGTGAAAACTCCCATATTGTTGAATGGACTAAGTGGCCTATACAGTGAAAGTCCCCGGAACTTTCTGCAAAGCATGCCTAAAAAGAGGACAAATACGACCGGACAGACAATCTATGGAGTCCAAACCAAGATGATTCGGTGGAAGAAATACACAATGAATAAAGGAGAGAGGGAAAATCAAAGTGTAAAAATACAAATGGGGAACCAGGAAATGTTATGGGATGGGAGCGATGGAACAAATGTGGAGTATAAGCCACACGTGAATAAAGTGTGACAAATGGGCTGGTGGGTTACCTCAAAGCGTGATCTTCTTTCAAATTCTCATAGTGGCTGTAAAATTATCTGAGGCATATAGTTAGTTTAAAGTTAACTGGGTAATAGTGGTGGGATTTAGATAAAAGTAAACAAAGGTATTCTTTAGGGACACATGCATGTTTAGACTAGGAGAATATAATGTGTTAGTACTGACATTGTAGAAATGTTGTAGGATACCTCCCATATTAAAATAAATTATATCACAGAAAAGGGTGATTTGGTGATTATATTTTTATAATATAAAAAAGATAAAAAAACAAAACATAACATTTGTACATTCAATTACAAATTACAAATGCATATGTCATCCATCATAAAAGTAAGAAAAATGACACCTAAAAACAAAATACAGTGATTCCAATGCATTTGTTTGATATCTGAACACCATGATTACAAGCTATTTCCTTAAACTGTATAAAGTATAAGACAGAGCACATCATTTCCCACCCGCAGCAGATCATGCCATTTTCCCAATTTCAAAATTTCTAACAAAACATACTGATAGTTGTTTGGATCAATGCCACTGGAAGCCCATGATTTCGACTTAGTGGATCTTGCACATGTAAAGGGAAAATGCAAATTATATCTACTTCAGTTCTAGTTCATTGGTGTTCTCCAAGGCCAGAGCCATCAAGAAGTTTGCAGTTGCAATTCTAATGCTGATGGAAGGTGAGGCACGCCTCAAGTGGAGGAAGCCTGAATGGTGTTGTCTTTTCCAAGACACAATTAAATTGGGTGTTGCATGAATCGAGAGTCTATGGGTCACTTTGTAGGAAAGATGGGCATTTCAGGAAATCACTTGATCTCCCAATATTTTTTCTTTGTATGATACAAAGCAAAGCAAGGCTGTAGGCAGAGGGCTGGCTTTGAAGGGCATTGGGGACAGTACACCCGAGTATCCCTCCTCCTTCCTTATTTTGTACACACCTTACATCTTCTGTATGGTTGTGTCTTCCTGGGGTGGCAGGCACATAATCAGCAAAGTGTCGTTCTTGCAATCTGGCTACATCCTCTACTTCTGCAAAGTTGGAAGTTGATACGTGCACAACGGTCAGCAAAGTTAAAACTGCTAATTCAAACTTCAAAAATGTCAGTTTGTTTTCTAGAGCATCTGCACGATATACAACATATGCATTGTATGTAGCTAGATACATAAGGTCAACTGCCAGCTTCTTGTACCACGTGCAAGTCTTACGCTCTACATGGTATAACTCAAGTAATTGGTCTATTTTGTCTACTCCTCCCATGTACCTGTTGTAGTCCAGAATACACTTGGGTTTTAGCACTTGCTGAGTCTGCCCGCGTACAGTGACAAGGGAAGTACTTTCATCATGAATAGTGCTCAGCATGTGCACATCCCTTCGGTGGCAGAATTTTAGTGCCAACGGTTCATCATGCCGCAATGCCATACATGCTCCCATGTCCAGCTTCTTACACACAAGTTGTCTGGGGAAGCCTTTGCCGTTACTGCGGATTCTACCGCATGCCAGTATGCCCACGTTGTACAATTCCTTGAACAGTGGTATTCCGGTGTAGAAATTGTCCACATACAATGGGTGACCCTTGTGGAACAATGATGTGGCAAGATCCCACACAATCCTCTCACTGGTCCCTAAATGGGCTGGGCAGCCGGGAGGGTTTATGCTCGAGTCTTTTCCAGTGTAGACTTTCATGTTGTAGGCATACCCAGTGGTACTTTCACACAACATATAAACCTTGATTCCATATTGTGCTGTCTTGCTTGACATATACTGCTTGAACAGTAGCTGGTTTTTGAACAATACCAAAGGTTTATCAATGAACATGTTCTGGCTAGGAACATACACCTCAGAAAATCGCTGTGCAAAGTGTTTCAGTAATGGCTGAATTTTGAATAACCTATCACAATTTGGGTCAGTTCTTGGCAATGCTGCAGAGTTGTCATTGAAATGCAGCATACGTTCTAGTGCTAGGAAGCAATCTTTACTCATTGTTGCTGGAAAAAAAGGGCTTGCAAATACAGGTTCAGTAGACCAGTACAGAGAAATAGACGGCATCCTTGTTTGTCCCAAGAGCAGAGTGAGACCCCAAAATGTTCTCATCTCAACACTCGTAGTTGGAACCCAAAGGTGTGCTCGGGAATGGGGTTTCAGATTGGCACCTCGTTCCCTCAAGAACTGTTCAGCATACAGATTGCTTTCCTTAACCATATCTGAAATGAACCTATCATCCACAAAAAGGTTGAAAAAATCAATAGGCTTAAAACCATCTGTATTTTCTGTGCATCCTGATACTCCAGTGAAAGGTGGCACAACAGGCTGAGCCATTGCTGGAGGCACCCAGTCAGACTCATCAGCCATGTGATGAACTGGTATATTCCTTGCATGTCCCCTCAACCTTGCATGTGAACTTTGTGTGGGAAGTGCCACACAAGGTGCATGTACCCCTCCGTTCCCTTCCTCATCAGATGAGGAGGTTGAACTAGCCTCAACAGAAAACTCACTTCCCGAATCTACTTCATGCTCACTCTCAGAAGAAGATTCTGTTTCAGATTCTGCTTCTGGTTCTGTGCCTTGTTCGGTGTCAGACTGCATCAGTAAGTCGAGAGCCTCCTCACCAGACGTCTGACGTGACGCCATGACAAAATGTTTACTGCCCAAAGAACAGATATAGACTGAAACACCAAACCAATGAACTTTGCTTTTCAAAGTAAGGGAACATGTGTAGTAATTGGTCTTGAGTTTCTTTAATGGTTTATTGACAGATCCCTCAAGAGTGCACTCCCTTTAAAGCAGGAGCCATTGGGCGTCGAGATTCCTTAAAGAAAGGTGAACACTTGCGTCGAGACTGCGGCTTCTGCCTTCCTAGTGCTCTTCGATGATTGATCGTGGAAGTCCTGTGAAGATGAGGCGTGCGGTCCACCTCGATGCAAAGAGTTTAGTGCCACAGAGAAGACTCAGTGATGGATGTAGGCCCAGCAGTGGGCGTCGGGTGTCGGGAGATGCTTTGGCGGTCCTCTGGCCTGTCAGTACTGCAGACACAGCACATACCTTGGGATAGCTTCAGCAATCAGGTCTCGACCACAGGCTGGACTTCGGATTTTCACTTCATCATGGTTCTCGGGACATCTGGTGGCGGGAAACCCACCAGCGGACTTTACTTGGTAGCCAGCGACCTTGACTTTCTCCGGCCAGACAAATCAGTTGATGGTTGGCAAGGGAGCCCTACGTTCAAAAGGTGGAGCATTGTGGCTCTGGTCGTAGCGCAGCATAGTGTCAAGCTGTCCCAGCTTCTGGGCAACACACTTGACAAGCTCCCGGTGGTTACGGAAATCCCCCGGTTGATGGCAATGGACTTAAATGACCTTGAGGTCCTGATGCTTTACCTCAAGCTACCCAGTGGACCCCTTCTCCGGTTGACAGCCTTTCGGGACTGGCTTCCAGGGTACCTCGATGAAGATTAGCTTTTGCACGTTGTTCCCTCATAGCTGGGGGAGAGGTCTCCTATCCAGGTCCTCTCTCAGATCAGTCCTCGACAGACTCAACAGCTTTTAGTCTGAAAGGAAAGCAACAGCAATTCTTCTTCTAGCTGGACTTCAAAGATAAGCAGCTTCAAGTTTCAACTTCAGCTACTGAACAAATTGGGAAGTGAGAAGTCCCCAGATATTCACATCTGTCACTCATTTACTCTGGCTGAGCCAGGCTCAGTCAGCCAATCACACAGAAGGGCATTCAGGAAGGCAGGCAGACAGGCAGCCAATCAGGCTCACAGGCATTCAGGCTAATCACTTCCACACAGACACCCAAAACAAGGAATATGGATTGGGGCATGCACCCAGCTTTTCAGCATACCACACTGCATTCATGTTCGTTTCAGGCAGAGCTGTCTCAATCATTGTGCCACACACACACTTTGGGAAAACAAGGTAACAGGCAATAGGAACCAAGATGCCACAGGGGCCATCTTGCCTTCTATCAGGAATCTACTGATTCCTATGGCAGGACCCGGGTATCCCAAAATGGAGCATACTCAGAGCACCTGTCACATTCAGCATGGAGCTGCCACCAGCCCATATCCTGCTCTGTGGGCAACACACAGGTGGCCAAAAACATACACTAGGTGTAAAGGGTTGTAGCCCAGCCATGGTTGCCATAACGGTATCCCAAAAGTCTCTGTTGATCATGACCAAATAGAGGAAGAGCTGCACTGCCAGGAGTCCCACTGGACTCCTGTGCAGAAAATAACACAGAACACACATAAGGACGTACAAGACAAGGACATGGAGGCCCTGTCCCTCCAATACATTTCTAGCATGACAACGTAGGACTCCTGCAAGGAGTGAACCCAGTACAAATAACACTGAAGCCAGGCACCACGCTGCCCGGAGTAAAACAATACCCTTTTTCAAGAGAGGCTGAGGAAGGCATACAAGACACTACTGTTGCCCTGTTAAACCATGGAATAACTGCACCCTCCACCTCCCCATGCGACACAGCAATCTATTCTATAAAGAAAGCCAAAGGGGGGAGTTGGAGGATGATCCAGGATTTGGGCCCCCTAAATGACATTGTAGAGGCAGAATTTCCAGTAGTTTCAAACCCTGTGACGATACTTTGCAACATCCCTAAAGAGGCGACCCATTTTACAGTAGAGGATCTCAAAAATGGCCTCTTTATTGTTTCCTTGCATCCTAACTCACAATATCTCACCGTGTTTACACATGGGGATGCACTTTGAACACACGAGACTGCTGCAAGGGTACTGCGAGATCCACAGTATTTTCAAAAGGATCCTACACAGTGACTTTGGGAACATTCAGGTTCCTATTACAATTATGCAGTACATCAATGATTTACTAGTGTGCAGCATCAGTGTCATGGGTACTAGCATGGGAACACAAACACGTGGGCTAACTCCTGAGACACGAGCAGGGGCTAGATGGGTGAAGGCCTGGCAGGCAAAGCATGCACTGAGAAACTGTTAATATGAACACCTTCTTATGGACTTGTTTTTCCGATCCACTTCCTGTGCTCTCAACATGGATGCCTGGGGACATCCATGAAATGTGAGAAACTGTAAACCACGCTCTAGTGTTAGGGTGTGGCTGCCTTTATAAGCCACACCCATGATTTGGTCCTTGCTTCGTGTGCCTTCTGTGCCTTCTGTTGCTTTGTGCACACGTTCACCGCCGCCTGGATTCCGGTCTGCTTCAGCCGCTCATCACTTTGGAGCGAACTTACCTGCTTTCTCGCTCCATTGCTCGGATATCCTGGAATCACCGTCAGCTGATTTTCTTCGCGAGCAGGTGACCCACCTCTTATCCACGCTTCTGTACCCGATCTGCAGTTCTCCTGCTCTCCGGACCCGGTCTCCAGTTCTCCACCGCTCCGGACCGGCTCTGCAGTTCTTCTGTGCTCCGAACGTGGTCTACGGAAGATAGAAGAGAACTAGTCAGAACAAGTAAGCGCGCTCATTCAAAATAAAACCCTGATCTCCCGCGTGAACACAGAACTTACCTTTCGAGGCGAGGCTAGTTGAACTCTTCTCTGTAACGCCCGCAACCGGCTGGCAGCCCGCTTTGAAACCTGTAAAGCCAATAAACATTATTACAGCGCTCAGTTTTGCCCAATCAACTGCCCGCCTTTGAAAAGCCACACACAATCCAGTGACGTAACTGGTTGGGCTTGCCACTCAAAGTTGGATTTACCTGCGGTCTCTTCATTTGCCTGAACTCACGGACATACACAGTGCAGTAACTGGGCAAACTCCAGAAAGGGCACCTTCACACGCATCACCGCCTGAACTATTAGCTCCAAATCCCAGACTTCAGTGCCCCTGCAGATGCAGGATGGAGAGCGTGCCATTCTAATTCAAAAGGTGAGCCACACCCCAATTAGGGAAGACACACCACATGGATACAGGGAGAGCGGAGGGAGGTTTAGAAAGCCAATTCACAAAATTCCTCTAAACACCAAATCCCTCTTGGCAGGTCTGCTTCCCAATCCCCGGGGTACGAGAGGAGGGATCCGGAGGACTCCATTGCTCCTGCAGAGACCAAGGTGAGCGTGACAGCACACGAAGCCTACCGTAAACCACTCTGCCTGAGCAATGGAAACCTCGGAAGTGGATCCGTTTTCCCAGTTCCTGGGGGAGTTGCGAGCTGAAGTGCATGCAGCCCGCGCTGAGACAAACGCCTTGAGGCGCGAGTTGATAATCGACAGAGACAAAACTAATGAGATAGCCCGGTAACTGCTCCAAACCCAGGCAGGGCGGTCGCCATTACCCGGTGGAGCTGCTGCTTCCTCAATCCCACAGACTCAATCCATAACCCCTGTACAGGTGGTACTCCCGGGTAATATTCCATTAGCACCACCAGAAAGATTTGTGGGAGACCCAAAGAAATTCGGAACCTTTATGAACCAGTGCCGTTTGCATTTCTTGTGCAAACCCGGGTTGTTCCCCAATGACCAGTTCAAGGTGGCCTTTGTGCTATCATATCTAGGGGGCCATGCAGCGGAGTGGTCTGTCCCGTTAGTAAGTAGGGACGATCCCTTATTACGAGATTACGCCGGTTTTCATCATGAGATGGAGAAGCTCTTTGCTCGTCGCACGCAAGGTCAGGCCCTAGACGATGAGCTGTTATCACTCCGACAGGGAAATCAAGATTTTCTGGTTTACGTGGCCATGTTCAACCGGCTAGTTGCCAAGACAAATTGGCCAGAAGAAAAATGAGTTACTCTGGGCTTACGTGGGGAATTGAAAGATGTACTTGCACAGGTGGTAAACCCCCCGGAGAGTTGCGCTGATTACATAGATCTAGCTCTCCAGCTTAATCATCGGCTACAAAGCCGGAAAACTGACCGTGCCCGTTCTGTGAGCAGAACATTCTATCTACGACCTAAGGAGTCATCCCGGCCCTCTGCAGAGGCGCAGCCTGGACCCAGGCAATTAGGCCTAGTACAGGGCCCACTCACTAAGTCAGAACGGGACAGGATGCGACAAGAACAGCTAAGCCTATACTGTGGTCAATCAGACCATTTCCTCCGCAATTGTCCATCAAAACCACCTCGAAAGACAGTAGGTGCCATGGAAGGAAACAAAGACACAGAGGAGGCAGAAAACTCCAACGCCCGACAAACATAGAGGTCGGTTTGTCGAGCATGTTAACGACCCCTCAGACCTCCCACTTTGCTATTCCAGTTATCCTAAAACCACCACACTCACCCAAGATGCATGCAATCGAGGCCTTCGTCGCCAGTGGGGCCGCAGGCAATTACATGGCCCTCGAGACGGCCGACAGGATGGGGTTATCAGTTAGCCCAAAGATCATTGCTGACAACGGAACCGTGGTAGATGGTTCCCAATTACTCTCTGGCCCAGTTACTCATCACACTCCTCTGCCAGTATGGTCACAGGGAAATAATCTCCTTTGATTTGATTAAGGCTCCACAATTCCAGGTGATTCTCGCAATGCCTTGGTTGGAGGCTCACAACCCCCGTATAGACTGGCGAGCAAGAACACTAGCCTTCTCAGAGAACTGTAGACGCTGTTATGGGACCTCCAAATCCTCAGTATACCCGCTCCTCGCATCCCCTAAATCAGTGCCGTTGCTAGGGATAATTGGAGTGCTACCACCCGAATACCAGGAATTCCAAGACGTGTTCGACAAAGAACACGCTAACACTCTTCCACCTCATTGTTCGTATGATTGCCAAATTGATTTACTACCTGAGGCCCAAGTACCATGCAGTCGAATCTACGCCCTGACCGAAGAAGATAACTCCCATCTAAGGAAGTATCTGGATCAATATCTAGCAAACTGATTCATCCGTCTTTCAAAGTCACCTGCAGCTTCACCACTATTCTTCGTCCCCAAGAAGGAAGGTGACCTCCGCACATGTATAGACTACCGCGCATTGAATCAACCTGCAGGCTCTTCATTTGCCTGAACTCACAGACATACCCAGTGCAGTAACTGGGCGAATTCCAGAAAGGGCACCTTCACACGCATCACCAACTGAACTCAATGAGCTATTAGCTCTGAATCCCAGACTTCAGCACCCCTGCGGATGCAGGATGGAGAGCGCGCCAGTTTAATTCAAAAGGTGAGCCACACCCCAATTCACAAAATCCCTCTAAACACCAAATCTCTCTTGGCAGGTCTGCTTCCCAATCCGGGGGTATGAGAGGAGGGATCCGGCGGACTTCATTTTTCCCGCAGAGACCCAGGTGAGAGTGACAATCAGCAAGCATCGGTGCAGACAAAATTCAATCACACTCTTACAGCTTCTAGCCAGCAAGGGATACAAAGTTGATCAAGCCAAATTACAGTACTGCCTGCAGGAGGTGCTCTACTTGGGTCAATTAATCTATGTGAATGGCAAGGAAGCACAGAAGGGGACAATAAAATAGTGTCGACAGAGGAAATGCTTTCGCATTTGAATGGCCTCAAGGAAGTTAAATCAATGGTCCCAGTACTCGCAACCCCAGATTACACACAGGAGTTTAACTTATTTTCTCACTCCAATGGACAACTAATGGCCGCGGTTCTGACGCAGAAGAGCACCATGGGCCACAATCCACTGGCCTACCACAGCGGTTTGCTACATTCTGTGATGCAGGGCCAGTTTACATGTGAGCAGGTGCTCGCTGCTGCTGCGTTTGCAATTGAAAAGAGCTCTACTATCGTCATGTGAAGCTCCGTAACTCTGTACATCGAGCATGCAGTTTTTGCAGTTATCGAGCAATCAAAATAGACCCTAACTGCACAGAGACCATCAGTTTATAAGGTCATTCTATTGAGTGCAAACATTCATATCATATGTTTGGTGCAAAACAGTAACCCTAGTGAATTTTCTGACAGAAATGTGCTCTGACGAGGACCAATCATCACTGTGTAACAATTGAGGGGGAAGCAGATCACATTCCAAAAGCACAGGAGAGACCGCCTGAGAGGGGAGTTCCTCTTTGTTGATGAGTCAGCTATAATTGATCATAGACACAGGATTGAGACACACTTGTGCAGCGGTGGTTTGCTTGGTCGATGGGGACTATGAAACACTACTGTATAAAAGACTGCCGATGCACTTTTCGGCACAAGCTGCATAGCTTACAGTGCATATTGAAGCATTACAAGCATCCCCCGGGTGTCATGTGACTATCTACTCTGATTCAGCGTACGTCATCACAACAGTACATGCAGGTTTTTCATGATAGAAGAGGAGGGGCTTCAGGAGGGCGGACGTTCTCCCACACAACATGCCGCTTTATTAGATAAACAAATTCATGCACAGACCCAATCAATGGTAGTGGCATTTGCAAAATGCACCACCCACACAAACAAGACAGATGAAGTGTCACTCAGAAATGCTTCTGTAGATGCAGAGCTGAAAACAGCAGCATATCTCCTGGTGCCCCAAATGTCCGAAAATCCTGTGTTAACACCCACCACTCAGCAGCTACCATTACCTTACAGTGCCATACCGCTTGTGCAAATAAATGAGTTACATGGTCTGCACCGCAAGAGGAGAAAGACCTTTGGATTAAAATAGGGTGTAAACAGTTCCCGACCAACTTCTTATGGAAACAGGACATTTCTGGGAAGGCAGTAATGCCACACAAGTTATTGCTGGTCGTATTCGACCAGCTGCACCATCCATCTCATATGTCCAAACAACACATTGCAGCAGAAATTCAGGAGGACTGGTCTGTCCCCAACCTGCAGGAAAGCTTAACCAACAGGGTCATCCACTGCACCAGGTGTCAAAGTAACAGTACAGGTCTAACATTAAGAATGATTAGAGGTACTCTGCCCTGCCCTACTGGGCTGTTCTGCGAGTTACAGATTGACTATGCGGATATGGGGGAAAGATGCAATGGTTGTGTGGTTGTGTGTCCTTTTTCTCAATGGGTGGAAGCGGTACTGTGTGCAACTGCAGATGCAAAGTGCGCCGCAACATTTTTGGTGCACAAGGTTTTTCCTTGATGGGCCATTTGTGCGATGTATTGAGGTCTGATAACGGCATGCACTTCTTTAACTAACCTAAGACATTTTGGCTTTTTTGGGCATTAAGCATTGGATGTGCACGATTTACCAACCCCAGGCCAATGGAGACGTGGATCACATAAGAGGCCTAATGAAAAGCAGATTGTCAAAACTTTGCACCACTTTAAAGAAAAATTGGGTGTATTGTCTGCCACTGCCGTTATTCAGCTTGTACACACAACGCTGCAAGGACCACCATTTATCATCCCATGAGGTGGTAACAGGGTGACGCATACATACACGGTTTTCCCCTATTATGAGAAACCTCATAGGGCAGCTTCTATTTTGGGGGAGGGATTTGAAAGCTATCTGTCCTCCCTAACAAAGGCCATCAAATGTGTCTCCCAACAGATTGTGCCACCTCGGACAGAGGACACAAACAGCGCTGCAATAGACACCCCAGCAACATCATCCCCTCTGCAATTGTGCCCTGGAGCCTGGATCTCTGTCAAAAATGTTGTCCGCTGCTGGTCAGAGCCCAGATATAATGGACCGTATCAGGTTGTCTGCCCCACTCCCCTTGCAGTGAAAGTAAAGGAATTACACCGCTGGGTGCACCTCTTGGATGTATGCAAAGCACCCTAGCCTAAGCTGGACATATAAGAATAACATGACTGTCTAAATCCCTAAAGATCACTCAGAAATACCCCCAAACCCAATGAAAGAACATTCACTCCAACTCCATGTAAAATGTGCCCAAATGCTGCTACACATTATATTTGCACAGGGAGTGCCTCTTGCACTTCAACATACTCTGTAATGTAAAGTAATGTAACTGATATTTATAAAGCATGGACGTTTGCCGAGGGCATCTTGGCTCTCCTGCAGGTCAGGAGAGGACTCATTTAGAATAAATAGATCATCTGAAGTTTACAGAAAGCAGAATGTGGCACCCTGGCCCTAAGTGGTGGCGGGAGAGTGTTCCAAAGAACGGTAGCCACCACGAGAATGCACGGCCCCCAATGCAGTAGTATTTCACCTCAGGGACTGAGATAAGGCAGACATTCGCCGAGCGCAAAGCCCGAGTTAGAATGTACGGCCTGAATTTAGCCTGGAGGTATCCCGCCCCATGGTTGTAAAAGGCATGATGAACTGAACAAAGGGCCTTTAACTGAATCGCCTTGGCAACAAGGAGCCACTGGAGATCCCTAAAAATGGAAGAGATGTGAGTATGACGAGGGTGGATGTAGCCAGGTGTGCTGCCGAGCTCTGAAGGACCTGAAAATGCTGGATAATGTAAGCAGGCTGAGCCAGAAACAATGAGTTACAATAGTCGATCGCCGAAGTCACCAAGGTGCAAACCACATGCACCTGGTGAGGAATGGGTATAAAAGGTAACATCTGACTCAGAAGTTTGAGTTGGAAGTAGCACCATTGACAAATAGAGCCCACCTGAGATTCCATGGAGAGAGAGGAGGTAAGCTTGAGCCCCATGTCCTTGAAGACCGAAACAGGAGACGGACACGGGCCAAGAGAAGGAGGCCAGAAGTCAGAAGTCTAAAGAGCCAAAGCAGAAGAAGGGTCCACCCCCCAGCACCTCGGTCTTGTCCCCATTCAGTTTGAGCCAGTTGTCCTGCATCCAGTCTCCCACAGCTTCCAAACAGGCCCAAAGCCTAGATGCTTTACTATCTTTCTCTCTACCTCTCCCTCTCGCTTTCCTTTTCTTCCTTTCTCTCTCTCTCTCTCTCTTCCCCCCCCTCTCTCTTTTGTTTAATAATAATATTTCCTTTACAGGGGATTTTTGCGATGGACCCCACTGGATCAAACAACTCTGTGTATGTTAGAAAGAATACTGTGTATGATACACTGTTAAGATTCTTTTATTCAGATATATGTGCATTGCATTATATTGCTGCAGTGTTTTGTATGTCCATGGTCATGCTAGGAATATTTTGGAGTTACATTTTTATATGGGGTGAACATATAAAAGGGGGGACAAGGTAACATCAGTATTGCTAATATTTCATTAATATACACCAATATTGCTAACAATGTTTATGTGATTAACGAAAAATCTAATGTTACCACATTCACAATATGAATACTACCAGATACAAAATGGAAACGTTTACAAACATAGCCATGTCAGTCTTTTTTCTTAATGTGTTTTCCAACATTATCATAAATTTGAGTTCCCCCACAGTTAAACGTTCCAAAAGGGAAGCAAGGAAGGCCAAATCTGATGCCTACAGAGGCTTAGGACTTGACATAATAGAACATGTGCACCAACCTGAACTTTCTAATATCTGGTATGCAGATATGAGCTCAGAAGGGAGGAAAATAGTGAATGGAAGCTGTTATGTTTGTTCATTGATACTGCATGCATCTGGAGCACCCAAGGCATTGTTAGCACAAGAATTACCAATTGCAACAAGAAATTGTGGAACCGGACCAGTCACCGTGCACTAAAAATCCTAAAAGAATCCAATGTCTGCGGAGGCCATACCTAGCAGTGCAAGGGGTAAAATATGCGGTGCGGAAGTGTCAGGAAACATCAACAAGCTTTGCAGCAAGCAGAGTGTCAGGGTTCGGAGACAATGTATTGGCCTGAGTGAATGACACATGTGCACCATTCTGAAATGAACATATTGCAAAATTGACATGGATCAAAGCAATGGAAAAGCCATTGAAAGTGCAAAAGGAAAAGACTTATGAACTATGTTTTTACAATGAAATTAATGATTTCGTAGGAGCCAACCAAAGATGTAATAAAACATTGTTCATCCCAGATCTCAAAAAATGCACAGCTACAATGATGCACTATTACGGAATGCCTTTGTGGAGAGCAGGCATTCTTGCACCTCCCGCCATCGTGGAGGGGCTTCTGTTCACTGGCCACGTTGCACTCAGCGCTTATCGTGTTCCCTGAAGATCACCTCACAGTGGGGTTGAAGGACTGGCTTGCCCCAACACCGGGTACAACAATAGGGGGCCCACCAGAAGCCTGGCACAGTCCCCTATTTTCAGTATCCTGTCTCAAAAAGAAACGAACCAAAATCTGCAGGCGGAGGTCAAATTACCTGTCTCAAGACTCCTCTGAACTGCTCAAACAAATGCTCGATGAATATAGATTGTTCAGTAAAGAAGAAACGTTCTGGGCATCTCTCCTACTGCCTGAGATTCAGACAGCGGCAAATGCCAAATGGCTCCAGATAGTGAGGTGGGAGGTCCTACAACTGGAAAATGACACAGAGCATAGCCTCAACGCAATAAAGGTCGAGATGCACACCATGAGATTGATGATCCTCCAGAACTGGTACGTGCTCGATCTGCTTATGCCCATGGAAGGAGGGGTGTGCTTAAAAATCGGGGATTCCTGCTGCACATTCGCGCCTCCAAATGGTGCTGACAATGGCTCCATGGCACAAATAATAGTAGCACTACACACTCTCAGTTCGTATAGGCAAAGTGAAGTGGCCATAAAAAATGGACTGGTTTGATGACTTTTTGCCTGGGCACCATACTGGATGAGAGCTATTGTGAAGATGCTGGTGCCCATCCTTGTGTTCATATTGGTCCTTTTTTACACCTGCCAACTGACACTCCGATGTGCCAAAGCATTACCTAACAGTGCCATGATGATGGTTTCCATTGGGGGTTCTAGTGCACCGTGCTGTACAAAAGACAGTGCTGTCCAAACAGATGACCCAAACAAGCCATGCATGGTACCGATAGAACAGCTCTTACACCCTCCCGGCACTATCACTACAGCCCACCTGACCCCAAGCACTATGTTGAACATTGGGTTCATTTAGCAGAGATCGGGACTGTATACATAGGACTTGCACACCTGAGGAGCATGCCCAATCTGGCCAGAATTCACTCTACATATGCAGAGCATGGGTACCCAGGGAGGAAACACCACCATACTTAGACACTGACAGAATGGAAAAGGAACAAAAAGCAAAAGAGGAAGTGGAACGGCTAGCTTGGGAATTCTATAATGTAGAATTAATGAAAGGGGGGAATGTTGGGAAGGGGAAACGCTCTTCCCGCACCCCCAGTTGCTTTTGGATAGGGAAAGACTGCTGCATGCACCATAAGAGAGCAGGGGGAGGGGAGTTCCCTTAAGGTTTCATAACATTACATTATTCCATGCCTTTCAGGCACAACACATATGCGCGCATAGCACCCATCTTAGATATTAGTAGCCATATTGTGGCAAAAAGCTTAAACATAGCGCAACAGTCACAATACCAGGCCTCGCTCATGGAAATGAGCAAGGGAATAAGGTGTATCCCACACACTGATGAGAAAGACCAAATCTGCATAGCCCCATACAACCCTCCATTGTTCAAAATTGTTGCCAACATTTTTACCCTGGGAAAAATGTGCCCTGCAAGGACACAGGAGGAGGACTGAGTGTCTGTGAACAGTGCGATTCCATGAGAAGGAGGATACGGGCCTCCAACCCCCACTAGTCCCAATCCTAAATTATAGCACCTCAATGTCCTGGCTTTAGGACCCCTGAATTCCAATGTACAGATAACCTCAGACCACATACCATAAACCTGTTAAACCCTGATCGATCAAAAAGATCAGAAAGCAAGTCTTTCCTGCCTTCACTTTTGGGTCACGTGATTTGTGCAGCGAGGTGCAGTGAGGGATGAAATTATAGCCCAAAACGAGGATGGGAGACCTTGGAGAAGTGCCAGCCTGCCTGGGAGCAAGTGAAGTGTGTGAGTTAGTGTGACCTCAGCTTTCCCAGTGGGCAAAGGGTCTGTTCATACCAGGTGCTTCATTACATAAAGATGTATTGGTTAATTTTCAAATATTTGCCAATTATTCAACCTTGCACTGATGATGGATGAACATTGCCCATGTGAAGGAAGATGGATGGACGGGGCTGGCACCAATGGCCTGGCATCCCCTATGGAGCAGGCGGGCCATGTATAGGGTCTCGCCAACCAGCCATGCAGTTTTTTACTGTATGTAATGATGTCACTGATGGCGGCTTTTACCCTCATACGGCTCTGTTCGTGCAGATTTTGGCAGCACGACCAGTGGCAGCAGAGTTTCTTTGTTGGCGCACCCATTTTTGTGGAAATAAACCTTGTTATCCTTGCAAAGGGTCTATTGAGCCATTTTTATCTAGAGTGTTGTATTTTTTCTGGCATGAGCATCTAGGGGGGGGGGATTCCTACACCACCACAAAACATGTGAAGACACCTCAATGCCCTATCCTCTTGAGTTCATCAAAACCCAATTTAGCATCATATAATTTCACTATCCTCTGAAAATACTATATTCATGATGGATGTGCTCAAGTAAAACCTCTCTATAATTGCACATGTGAAAAATGAGCACTGTTTGCAAATGTGCATCTCCAATTTGCACATTTGTCAAATGTACTTGCACACATTGTTCATTCTACTTGCCCAAAATGGATAAGTAAAGGGGGTGAAAAGTGAGAGCAAAATTAACTCACTAGCATGTGCACAATAGCAGGGTCAATTAAAATCTGTTAATATAACTGTTTTCTTGATTATGAAGCCAAAGCACATTAAACAAGAGCTTATTCACAAAAAGGACCAATGAATTTGCTATATATGTCCCCTTTTTATGAACTCCTTCACCATCTACACCACTGTCCACATCACAGTCCAAATGGTAACCTTTAAATTGCTACATCACCAACCATAAGTGTGGATGAGTGTGGAGGATGAATGCTGTTGGCGGATGAGTGTGGAGGGCAGTTGAGTGTGTAGGACGGTTGGTGATTGGACGAGTGGGGAGTACGAATGACTGTGATGAGTATAGATGAGTGTGGATGAGTGTGGAGGATGAATGCTGTTGGCTGATGAGTGTGGAGGGCAGTTGAGTGTGTAGGACGGTTGGGTGTAAAGAGCGGACGAATATGAAGAGCAAATGAATGTGGAAGACGGATGAATGTGGAGAGCTCATGAATGTACAGAGCGGTTGAGTGTAGAGAGCGGAGGAGCGTGGAGAGCGGTTGACTGTGGAGAGCGGATGAGTGTGGAGGACGTGAGCGGTTGAGTGGGGAGAGCGAATGAGTAAGGATGAGTGTGGATAAGTATAGATGAGTTGTGGATGAGTGTTAGAGGATGAATACTATTGGCGGATGAGCGTGGAGAGCGGATGAATTTGAAGAGCAAATGAATGTGGAGGACGGAAGAGTGTGCAGAGCCATCGAGTGTAGAGAGCAGTCGAGTGTGGAGAGCGGCTATGTGCAGAGAGCGGAGGCACATGGAGAACGGAAGAGCGTGCTGAGCGGATGAACGTGCAGAGTGAAGGAGCGTAGATAGCGGAGGCGCATGGAGAGCACAGAAGCATGAGAGCGACTGAATGGGGGGAACGACTGAGTGGGGGGAGCGACTGAGTGAGGAGAGCGACTGAGTGGGGAGAGCGACTGAGTGGGGAGAGCAGTTGAGTGTGCAGAGCGGTGGGGGGAGCGACTGAGTGGGGGGAACGGATGAGTGTGGAGAGCGGATGAGTGTCGAGGGCGGATGAGTGTCGAGGGCAGATGAGTGTCGAGGGCGGATGAGTGTCGAGAGCGGATGAGTGTCGAGAGCGGATGAGTGTCGAGAGCGGATGAGTGTCGAGAACAGATGAATGAGTAGGGCGGATGAGTGCGGAGGATGAGAGAGCTGAATAGGAGACCGAATGAATATAGATGAGTGTAGATGAGCGTGGAGGAGGAGCGCTGCTGGCGGACGAATGTGGAGCGTGGATGAGTGTGGAGGTTGGTTGAGAGTAAAGAGCAGACGAATATGAAGAGCAAATGAATGTGGAAGACAGATGAATGTGGAGAGCACATGAGTGTAGAGAGAGGTTGAGTGTAGAGAGAGGTTGAGTGCAGAGAGGGGAGGAGCGTGGAGAGCTGAAGAGCGTCCAGAACAGAGGACCGTGCAGAGCGGAGGAGCATGGAGAGCAAAGGAGCGTGGAGAGCGAAGGAGCGTGGGAGCGGCCGAGTGTGGAGAACGGCCGAGTGTGGAAAGCGGCTGAGAGTGGAGAGCGGCTGAGAGTGGAGAGCGGCTCAGAGTGGAGAGCGGCTCAGAGTGGAGAGCGGCTGAGTGTGCGGAGAGCGGCTGAGTGTGCGGAGAGCGGCCGAGTGTACGGAGAGCGGCCGAGCGTGCGGAGAGTGAACGAGGGTGTGGAGAGCGAACGAGGGTGTGGAGAGCGAACGAGGGTGTGGAGAACGAACGAGGGTGTGGAGAGCGAACGAGGGTGTGGAGAGCGAACGAGGGTGCGGAGAGCGAACGAAGGTGCAGAGAACGAACGAGGCTACGGAGAGCGGACGAGTGTGTGGAGAGCGGACGAGTGTGGAGACTGAACAAGTGTGTGGAGAGCGAACGAACTTGTGGAGAGCGAACAAACGTGTGGAGAGTGAACGAGTGTGTGGAGAGCGAACGAGTGTATGGAACGAACGAACGTTGTGGAGCGGACGAACGCATGGAACAAATTAGTGTATGGGTGAATAGTGCATAGAGCGGATGTGAACCAAAACACATAGAACGGACCTGACCGCTCAGAATTGCGCGACATGCATATTTTGTTTTGGAATGCAAGGAATCTTTGAAAGAGCATACTGCATATTACACCCCACGCTTACTCTCTCCTTACACCACCATTCAACTAGAACACAGAGATACTATGACACCATTCGGTATAACTGTTCTCATATCAACATCTGCTGCTCACCCCCCATCACTCTAAGTAAACATGGCTGGTCTCACACCCCCAGCCAGGCGTTTCTCCTCAGGCCTAACGCCGCCGCACTCGGTCTGGATAATTCCAGCCAGACCGAACACATATCCCTGATCTCTCAACCACCATACCTACCGCTAAGAAGCAGCTACCGCATGAATTCCGCATCAGCTGCACACATACCAGTGCGCACACGCACCTTTGGACTCTCTCTAATCTTTCCACTGACCCGAACTTCGGTTCCCAAAGGCGTTCAACCTACCAGCGCCTTCAGACCATACCAATGGTATATAAGGCGCTATACAAATGCAAAATAACAAGAACAATAACAATAACACAACATCCAAGTCACCTTACACAATGCCTCACCTATATCAATGCTCACATTCAGGCCACCATGTGAATGCGATATATAGGCTATATCAGGCTCACATTCTAGACCGCATTCCCATTAAGGTGTATCCAATTTGGCCATTTTCACAGAGTAAGAACATCAATTATTTTTACCGACTTTCTTTTCCGCAATTTTTGTACTGCAAATGGGTAGATGGTGGTTAGTGTTAGGTATATAGAAAGATGGTCTGGGGGTAGCTGAGGACGGTTGCTGGATGCCCCCCCCACATTATGTGGTTTAAATAAATTGGTAAAATAAGTGTGTTGATTTTATCCACAATCAAAGAAATGTTTTGTTATATAGAAACCCCTATATCGCTCCCCTTCCTAAACTCCTTCACATCCACATTCACATCTTCATCACCATATACATCCTCATCATTATCCACATTAACATTCACATTCAGGTGTTAAAGAAGGCTAATATATCTTGCCACCCCCAAAGGACAAACCATACTCACAAATCACTATCATGAGCACTCACACTCACATATCATAGAAAGTTTATCTATTTATTTATTGGATATTTGTAAGGCGCCTATACAACAAATGGTGTTTCAAGGTGCCACAAGACAAAAAAGGGTGAGAGAACAAGGGAGAAAGATAACAATAACAGACCTACTAGACCTTGTGACATTCAGATTGTGCAAGTGCAGTAAGAAGAAATGCGAAAGGAAAGGTGGAGAGGAGTGCCGGTCTGCGCAAAATGCGAAGTGCTAGGGTGGTAAGAGAAGTGCAGGGTAAAGATGAGAGATTGCGGGTGAGGGAAGAGGGCCACATGAGCTAGGCAAGTGCTAAGGGGAGGCTGGGAGGGCGAGTGCTAGGGATTGCATGGGGTGCAAGGTATGAGGGTCCACATGCTAAGTGCGAGGAGGGGAGTGGACTGGGCTGAGGGCCAGGTGCCCTGTATAACTCAGAGGGAATCAGGCAGTCAGTCACTGCAGCAGATGATGGAGTTAGCAGGGAAGGGGAGAGGGAAGGAAGAAGGGAAAAGGAGGTTCTTGAGGAGCTTCTGGAAACTTAAGGAGATCCGGCTCAAGCCTGAGAGAGGCAGGAAGACCATTACAGGGGGAGGCTCCTGTGGAGCAGAGAAATCTACACCCAGCCTCTACTTAGAGAAGCATCCAATTTGTAGAGAGTTGGAGCTAGAAGAACGGAGGGCTCAAGCAGGGAGGTATTTAGGGATAGAGAGAGTTGGATGTAGGGGTTCTAGGCCCCAGAAAGCCTTATGGATGATACAGAGGGTCTAGAACTTGTTTCTAGAAGCAACCGGGAGCCAGTGGAGAGATTTTAGGGCTGGAAAGATGCAGTCCCTGGGCTTGAGGCCAAGGATAAGTCTCACAGTCCTATTCTGGATTAGTTGAAGCGGGTGAAGGGAGGATAAAGGAAGACTGATGAAGATGCTGTTGCACTAGTCAAGCGTAGAGAGTACCAGAGCTCTGGAGACATTGGGCCTCATTACGAGTATGGTGGTATGGAAAAAAAGGTGCCGGTAGCAACATACCGGCACCCTTTCCAGACTGCCATACTTTGAGAATGCCGGTAGGGGCACGGATCCCCAGGCAGGCATGACTTGCCAGGAAATCAGGCCCCTACGGAATGTGTCTCACTGCCAGTGCTTCAGTGCCGGTGCTGTCGGTACTTCAGTGCCACCATTCCCATTGAGTCTTATGGGAATCCATGGGAATGGGGATTTATCATTCTGCTGTCACTTGTGATATCCCGGTGGTACCGGGATTTCAGGCGGTGGAATCAGTGTTACGGGGTTGGCAGCAACCCCCCTGTAGCACCGGTGGGTTACCACCAACCTTGTAATGAGGCCCATTGAGTTTCTGGGGGAAGGCGAGGAAAGGGAGAATGCCTTTGAGGAGGCGCAGCTGATAGTGTGCTTTCTTGGTAAGTTCCACGATGTGAGGAGAGAGAGGAGTCAAAGATGACACCAAGGTTTTTTGCCTCACAAGAGGGCAAAGCGAGGGGGCCCATAGAGGACGGCCAGAGGGTAGGAGGGAAAGAGGGAGCTGGGGTCCCAATGAGAAGGATCCCATTCTTAGTGGCATTAAGGGAGAGATCATTGGCAGCACACTGTGCCTGAAAAGCAGTTAGACTGTTAGGGATGAGAGAGGAGGAAGAAGAGGCAGTAGAGGGAAGCTTGAAGGAGAGCTGTATGTCATCTGCATAACACTGGAAGTGAGGAGAGAAGTAGGAGATCAGGTGGGTCAGAGAGGCAAGGTAGATGTTTAAGAGCCACAGTGAGAGGATAGAGCTTTGAGGGATGCTGCAGGTGGAGAGTTTGATAGTGGAGTGAAAAGGGCCCAGTTGAACCTGGGGAGGACAGTCAGAGAGGAATATGGTGCCAGGCCCATGATTGATTGTGTCGAAGGCAGAGGAAAGATCCAGAAGGATAAGAACAGATGGAGAGTTGGAATGGAAATTTCAGAGCAAGACTTCACGGGTGTTCATTAGAGAAGTTTCCATACCTAAAGCTGATCTGTTATGAGAGAGAAAGAGGAGAGTATGAGAGAAGGGGATCGGGGGGGGCAAGGGATGCCGGAGAGTTTGGGAGGTAGGAGTAAGCAGAGTAGAGCAGAGTGAGAACAGAATGTCCTGAGTTTTGGTTCAGAAGTGGGAGGCCAGTGAGGTACAGAGCATCAGCGATGGCAGGGGAGAATTGGAGACAGCAGTAGGATTGGCGAGTTCCTTGCAGATTTTAAAAAGTGTGCCTGTGTTATTACTGGCTCCAGCAATGCAGGCTTGGATGTTTGGCCCTCTTCTTCACGTGGATGGAGAGTCTGTATTGCCTTTGGGGCAGATGGCAGGCCAGTCTGTCAGAGGATGTGCCTGATGCCCGCCACTTCCGCTCAGCAACTCTGTACTTGCGTTTCAGAGAGGCTAAGTGAGAGTCATACCAGGTGTTGCGATTGGAGGCAGGCTTCATCCGGATCTTCATGACAGGGGCAAGGAAGTCCAGGGTGTTGGTGATATAGAGGTGAAGATTAGCAAGGGCAGAGTCAGTGTCTTAGTCTTAGGCAGGAGTTGGAGGGGGAATGAAAGTGGCAGCAAAATCAGCAACTGACTCTCACTTCATCGTTCGAATGCTGGAGAAGGAGACTGGCAGTGCAGGCAGAGGCTTTTCTGGGGGACCTAAGAGATCCAGGTGAGAGGACAGGAGCGTATGGTCAGATCAGAAGAAAGGTATAGTGAGAGGGTTGGAGATGGGGATGTCGGTTGAGATAAGAGCATCTAAGTTATGTCCGGCTGAGTGCGTCAGACCGGAGGGATTGAATGGTCAGGAAAGGAAGTCACAGAGACTGCCGTTGAGTCCAGTGGCTGAATCAGGAGAGTCAAGATGAATACTGAAGTCTCTGAAGAGGAGAACATTGGAGGTGGAGGCAAGAAGAGAAGAGTTGAGGTCAGACCAATCCGAGAGGAAGAGGGAGACTGGACCAGGGGTCCTGCGGTTGGTGGCGATAATCAACAAGAGGGTTGGAGAGACACCATGCCTGCAGACGAGGCATTGGAAGCAAGAGTAGGTCTGAGTGGGAATGAATGTAGGAGGGACCCATTCTGGGAAGATCAAGGCCACTCCACCTCCAGAAGGGTTTGGCCTGAGCTTAGAGAGGATTTGTAGCCCTCAGGGAGGAGTATGTCAAAAGCAGTGACAGAGCTGGCAGTGAACCAAGTCTCAGTGAGAGTGAGAACATCAAGGTCAATGCCTTCAAGAAGGAGATAGATATCAGAGGAGTGTTTAACAGCAGAGCAAACGTTGAGGGTAGCTAGGTGAAGCTGGTTGCCACCTTTGATGGTCTTCCAGGGAGGGGTACAGGGATGTGGTACACCCATCTGTGGTGGCAAAGGGGCACACAAGCTTGCAGATGGAGGAGTGACAAAGGGAAGGGCAGAAGTTTATGAGAGACAGAAGATACATATCAAGAAGGAGGAGGTTGGGCTGGGAGCCCGAGGTCATGGCAGTGCCATCCTGATAGACATTAATAATGCACCTAGAGGATGAGAAGCATGCCGAGAGTACTTCCCATTTGGTGCCACCATTAATAGGCAACAAAGAGAAAGGCGAGAGGATAGAGACCATGCGGGGAGTGCATAGGTCCAGAAAGGGTACGATAAAGAGGATGTCTGACAGTCTGCCTGGAAGAAGCGTTGATGTAGATGTCAGTGATGGACAGGCCTGGGTTGCAGAACAGGAGATCTTTCTTGAACCTTTTCCTTGCAGGTTTCGAAAGAGAGGTAGGATAGGTGATAGAGTAGCAGATAGAGTAAATAGGAGGGAAGGAGAGCACCATGGAGGGAGAGGGCAGAGAGATGGAAGGGGGTGCGCTAGAGATGGAGAAACTGCACAAAGCTTGATATTTTCACCAGGTGGCACGGCAGCAAGACAGGTGCAGACGAGTCGGATGCACGAGATATCCCAGGTCACCGGAAACAGGTGTTGTGCTGCTCCAGCAGTGAGAGGGGGGAAGCCCCAGGGCCAAGCACGAGGGTGGAGTGATCCGCGGTGACTCTTGATGGTGAGGGGGACATAAGATATCCAGAGTCAGAGGCTGCAGGGACTTCAGGCAGATCCAGGCGGCCAGGCAGCCTAGCAGCAAGACAGGGGCAGACGAGAAAGGAAGTCTAGACCAGTGAAAGAGAGACCTGCAGAATCTGACCACCTTTAGAGGACTAGCCACATTCACCAGACACTTTAATGCACAAACACACCCATTTTCCAAGTAACTGTAAATTGTACATGGGGGGCTTTTATGTTTGCACTTAGGTGCAAATCGTTCACCTGTGTAATTTCCAACATTTCCAGTGAATAGTGCAAAATGGAGATGCAAGGTGGAGACAAAATCATCTTCACACCTCCATTTTGCACTCTGCAGGGCAACATTTATTTCCTTTGAAATTGCCTTCTGCTTCCAGTTGGCAGTGGAGGCTGACAGGAAGCCTGCTTTTTTATGTGCACATATGCTTTGCTTGTTTGTTTATTTTTGCTCTTTTTCTGTGTTTATTTAATGTTATATTTCAGTTCCTTGTAGCCGTTACACTGCGTTATGCGTGCCTGGGCTTAAGGGAAGCTGGCATCTCGCACAAGCATTGTTTCCAATTCTATATTTTATTTCTGACCCTCAATCGATCGTCGTGGAGAGTCTATCTTCACTTTCCTCACAGAACATGTGCTCTGATTGGTCATTTCAGGGCTTTTAAGGTCCCTGGCTTCATGGGATTTCATGGATGCTGTGGGAAGGCTTGCACATGTACCTTGTGATTTTAAACTTCTATTTTGATTTTATTTGCTTCTAAGTTTATTTCCTTTTAAATTGCCTTCTGTTTCCAATTGGCACTGGCAGCTGACTGGACGCCTGCTTTTTCACATTCCATATGCTTTGCTTATTTGTTTATTTTTGCTCTTTTTCTGTGTTTGTTTAATTTTATATTTCAGTATCTTCTTACACAGCATTAAGTGTGCCTGGGCTTAAGGGAAGCTGGCTTCTTGCACCAGCATTGTTTCCCATTCTGTATTTTATTTCTGACCCTCACTTGATCGCAGTAGAGAGTCTTTCATCACTTTCCTCACTGAACTCGCGCTCCGATTGGTCTCTGCAATATCAATGACCACTTGTTAGGTCACCCTCCAGCCTGGCTACACATAACCAAAAGCTTTCTCATTGATTGCTTTTGTTTTGGTTGTTATGTATGGACTACATGCTAATCACTTGTCACTATAGGTGGTGGTTTCACGGTGTTTCTTTCAAACACTTTCTTGTTTTGCAATTTATCTTGCCATAAACAGTTGCTTGAGGAAAAGTTAAGACTAATAATTAACCTCCTTGAAAACTCTGTTCCTTTGAATGAACCTTTTGCATTTTCTGATTGTGTTTTTTTCAACAAATATTTTTTTCCAAAAAAACTACTGATGCATGATTATTAAATGCATCCAGCAGCGAAATAAATTTAAAAAGCTGACAGATGGATATCTATTTGTGTCTGAAACTCCTTTTGGTGCATTCTCACATTCAAAGTGTTTCTGTATCTATCTTGACATAATAGAAATAACCTAGGCCTACTCAAGTCAAATAGTAGTCCCGAGAAAACGTTATTCGTCAGAACAGCCCCCCATTGTTGATCTACCTCTGCAATATCATGGGCAGACCCCTCAAAAACTCTTATCGGGTGCATAGCAACCAAGCATGCACCGAAGTTGCGCCGAAGTCTAGCCCATCTGGGCCCGTCTGTGTAAGTACACATTATGGCCTGCGTCAGTATGCTCTTTTGCACTGACATGTAATGTCATAGTATCTTAAGCACATGACGACATCAGATGGCCTCTAGGATGGCCTGCTGTTAGTTTCTTATCAAACAAGACTTCTCAGATTAATACCCTCTGTGCTTGTCTGAGTAACACTTGATCTCTTCCTGTGCACAAATACAACATGTTTTCCTTTTCTTCAGGATCATGAACCCAACTTGGTTTATGTCACTGAGACTTGGTTCTCCCGAGCATCTGGCTCTGACATGGTTCATATTTATATCAGAAATAAAGGGGTTACCTGTATATAATGCCTGGTTCTTCAGGTATATAAAGCAGAACATATGTAACAATGTGAACCAGCAGATAGAGGATGACAGGGATATATCATTCAACTTTTTATCAAAACAATTTTATTTTCAAAGTACAAAAATATCTGTATAAAAATGTGTATAACATATCCACAATACAAAATACAAAAAAATGAGCTTATAATAAACTCAAATACACATACAAATTTCTGCTCGAACTATACATTTCTCTGTCACTCATTCATACCCATACTTTCAACAACAGCAATGGCTCTCTACATTTTTGTATAAACTTTGTTGTTACAACGTATTTCATACACTTATTTTTACAGAGTGTATAGGACCCTATCCTTAGTACAAGTGTCAGTAACTGTTCATTCAAATTTCGAGCAGTTATTTTCATCGACACGTGTTTCGGTCATAGAGTTGTGCACTAACAATGTGGCCCTTCTGTTTTTCAGACCTTCTTCAGGACGTGGGGCAAAGAGCTTGTTGAGTCTTGGCTCATATGGACTGGGGTGAGCCACACCACCTCCATATATAAACTCTGGAGATGCAAGAGAAAGTGAGGTGGAATCAATCCTTCACTGTGTCTTAGAAATGGTATCTTCACAATGGCCCTTTGTAATTGTGTCTGTTGATAGATCACTTTGTTTCTCGCAGTATTACTATGAGACAGCGTGCTCCAGATATTTAGCACAACAGGTATGTTTTTCTCTCCTGGTCCTCCCGCACAAGGCAGATAATTATTTCATTATAAACATCTGGGATTCTGCTTCTCCACATGTATCAACTTTTAATAGTTTTACAGACTAAATCTGCAGCCAATGTAATGTGACGTCTGGCGTCTAGGTGTGTCCTAGTGCTCAAGTATATGACCGAAACACTTGTCGACAAAAATAACTGCTCATAATTTGAATGAACAGTTATTGACACTTGTACTAAGGATAGGGTCCAATACACTCTGTAAAAATAGTGCATGGAATACGTTGTAACAACGAAGTTTAGTTACACAGAAATGTTGAGAGCCATTGCTGTTGTTGAAAGTATGGGTATGAATGAGTGACAGATAAATGTATAGTGTGAACAGAAATTTGTATGTGTTTTTGAGTTTATGATAAGCTCATTTTTATGTATAGTTTAGAGATTGGAAATGGTATACAGATTTGTATACATATATTTTTGTACTTTGAAAATAAAATTGTTTTGATAAAAAGTTGAATGATATATCCCTGTCATCCTCTATCCACTGGTTCACATTGTTACATATTTTTTTGTTCATATTTTGCCAGCAGGCAATTCAATTACTCACATGGACCGTGACTCCAAGTATCCCGGTGGCAGTGTAACTCTTATCTTTAAGGAGAGTCTTATTTGTACATCATTACCGCTGGCACTGAATAGCAAGTCTGAAGCTATGCTGGTGAGATTATCGATTTCCCCATCTTTTGTGCTTCATTTTCATTTTGTGTACTGTCCCCATCACATAGTTTACCTTCTTTTGAAAATTAACTTTTTCCATTGGTTTCCAATTTAGCCTTAACTTATAATAATATATGCATTCTTCAGAATTTTTATATATTTGTGTAGATTCCACTGAAAACCTCATGGCTATTTCCTTTTTGAACTGTGTAGAAACTCTTGCTTTACACCAATATGTCATTTTAAGGGACATACTTTGAATCTTATTTTTGCATCGGGTCATTTCTTTCATGTCTCTCCAGGTCAGACTGTGAATTGGTCTGATCATTATGTAATTCCATTTGAGATCATTCTTCCTTGTCCTATTGTCCAGTTCCCTCAGCCCAAAATGCTACAAAGAAAATTGAAGAGGAATTCATGCCTCTGTGCTATCACAGCAGGTGGCTTCTACTTACCATTTACTGGCCGCGGATCCTTTACCTTCCCCTTGTCCTCCAACACAATGTATTACAGCCTACTTTGAAGCTGTTGATCATTTAGTTCCCCTGAAGTAGGCTCCGGAGCCTGTTCATCCCTCAGCACGGTGGTTCACGGCAGGGCTTCGTGCAATTCATGCTTCAGTACGAAGGGCAGAACGTAAATGGAAAGTCAATTATGACTGCGCTTAAATGATTTTTTAGGAAAGAACAATTTCTATAGCATAATGCGATACAATTAGCTAAATGCAATTATTTTGCCACTGCCATTCACTCTGCACTAAACACCTTGAAGCATTTATATCAGGCTGTGAAAGATTTACTTCCACCCAGGTCGGCTTCATCTGTGCCAGTTTCTCAAAACTGTGTGATAACCTATCTCGACTTTTCCATCAGAGCCAATATTGGAGAATCAGTTGGGTTTGTCCCCATTTTCACATTGATACCTTCATTGGATAAATTCACTATTCCATCTTTTACCTCTTTTCACCGGACAAACTCTTCAGAAGTAATCACTGCTCTGACACGCCTCAAATCAGCTCCGCCGTTAGACTATATTCCTCTTTATCATTTTTAATCCATTGCTAATTCCTAGTTGAGGCACTTAATTCCTCTCTCACCTACGGTCACATTCCTGCATCTCTGAAACATGTTTTGGTGTTACCTTTTCTAAAGAAACCTACTCTGGATGCTTCTCTCCAATCAAATTACCACCCCATTTCTTTGTTTACAACATTTATGAAACTGCTTGAGGCAATAGTTACCCACCAACTCAGGTCTTTCTTGAAGGATCTCCCATATTTTGGAACCTTACCAATTAGGATTCCGTCCCCTTATGGGCATGGAGTCGGTATTGGTATCAGCGTTAGATGACCTCACTCTTATAAGGGATCAAGGCGGCATAGCAGGTCTCATTTTGTTAGACCTGCATACTGTCTTCGATACCATTCATCTTGCTAACTTCTTGCACAGGTTGCAAGACATTGGTATCTCTGGCTCAGTGTTAGGCAGAAACCTGTGCAGTTCCCTCTGGGACCACTGCAAAAAGTTTAAGTCTACAGGAGTTAGCAGTAAACCTGAATGGTAGCAGTCTGTATCACCCAAATTTACCTGGTAGCTGTGGCTGAGCAGTCAAACTTCTCTCAAGACGAGTTAGGCAGTATTTGGAGTATACAGAATAGGGCAATGTACACAGTAGAGCAAGCAGACACGGATCAGAGCTTGGGTGTAAAGATATATAATTATTTATTTATAAGATATATAATTATATATTTATAAACACATCTATGAAAAACACACTGGCACTAATATGGCAAACAACTTCAATCACAGTTACTATAAGTATATATCAATCCCATAACAATATTTCGACAAGTCTAGGTTCAACGGCACCACTTATTTGCAGACAGAGGTGAATGCTTTAACCTAGATGGCACTCTAGTATTCGTTAGAAAGGGAAAGAAAAAGGCATGGTATGAAACCAACTCAGTACCAACACTTTTACGAAGCAAATGCAAGGCAAGCAAGGCAGGGTCTACTGTAGATCACAAAGTTCAGAGGCCAGGCCCACTCGGAGAGAGGCAAGGCGGTATGTCCCAAAAATACCATAGTGGAAATGCACTTCAAGTCTTTGTAGTAAAATGTCACAGAAAGGTTGGACCAGTTTAGAACCAAAGTTTAAGAAGGTCTGGAGGCGACCCAGTGGAAAGGTAAGGATTTAAGACACCTCACGCTAACCGTCACAAGGGAAGCCAGGCGGACACAATACCTTGTAAGTGAAGAGGCAGCTCCGGCGGGGGCAGTTGTTCCTGGTGGTGGATGCAAGTAGGGGCTTTGCCAGAAGATGAGGTGATCTCGTCGTCGAGGAAAGTTGAAGATCGTTGCACCACCAGGGAAGAGACCAGCCGCGGAGTGCTCCATCACAAGGCACCACCTTTTGGTCGCGGTACAGTGGTTAGTGGCAATCCGGTTGCCGGGGTGCTCAGCACGGGCAATTCGACCCTAGACGTCCTGGAAGCGAAGAAAAAGCAAGGGACTGGTTGTTCCCACCAGTCAGGGGAAGAAGACTCTCCAGCAGGGAGATCTCCTCTTTCATTGGGAAGTGGTGAGTCGGTTCAGCAGGGCTCCACCGGAGGTGTCGTCATTGCAGGTCGGCTCAGCTTTACCCTCGTTGGATTCTTAGGTCCTGTGGCGACTTCTGAAGTTCCAGTCCCAAAAGCCCTGCTTTTATGCAGAAAACCCCCATTCATTCAGCCTAGCTGTCAATCAAACACGCTAAGTGGTGAGCGGGGCGGCTCACCACTTGGGCCAATCACACCAGAGTGCGACTTGAGTTGGCAAGGCAACTCAGTCCAGGGTGCCTAAACCCCCTCCCACACCCCCTGTGGTGCCCAGACAGAATGGCACCACTCTGTTGTGCAGAAGCCCGCCAAAAGTGGAACAAAGGGCTCAACCTTTGGTTCGGAGTTACAGAGGCGAACATATACGCCATTTTAAAAACCGAGTTCTGGCAGAAAATACCAACTGGTGGATTTATTTAAGACAAATAAACCGGCGGTATGTTAGAGACTAATGTGAAAAAGTATTAGCCTCGAACAATGGGAAGAATCCCATAGGAATATATTCGCGGTCGAATATAAAAAGTAGTATCCACTGCCACCAGCCAAAACTCGACGAGGGGGGACGGGACAGTGCCCCCTCGAACAACAGACCCAGGGGTAATCAAATTACCCCTACCAGTACGTCCACAATAGGATGGTTTGCACTGGTTCTGTTATTAAATTTTAGGTCTAGTAAAGCCAATGGTGACTTTACATTCCCTGGGAGACAGTAGTCAGTCCCAGGGTAGGGAGTCTCTGGTGGGGATCACCTAGGACACCCCAGTGTTACGGCACAGAGGGTGCGGTGTAACACACATAGCAAAACACATGAGACCCTATGGAGTAAAAGACCCCATAGCCCATAGAGCACATTAACATTCAAAGAAATACCACAAATCATGTCCAAGAGTGGGAGAAAAACGTCTCTTGGCAGGATGAAAAAAACAAACTCCAGAAATCCAGCAAAGCTGCTGGGGGACTCACTAGGTTAGGAAATACAGCCTAAACAGAGAATTCTCCCTAACACTCGCCCCCCCCAGACTAAGGGACAGGAGGATTTAATCCACTCCTGGATGAATCTCATACCACTAGTCGATGATATACATCCTAGAGAGACCATCAGCATTTTGGTGGTGACACCCTGACCTGTGCTCAATGGTGAAATTAAACCCTTGCAGGCAGATTGACCATCTCGGTAGTTTTGGGTTTTCCCCTTTCATTTGCATTAACCATCTCACGGGTTGGTGGTCAGTCTGAATGACAAAAGTAGAACCATACAAGTATGGCCTAAACTTCTTCAGAGCCCACACGATAGCAAAGCACTCTCTTTCGATTGTTGCCCACCTTGTTCCAGGATCCTTCAGCTTGCGGCTGATGAAGCAAACAGGGTGCTCCCTACCCTTCCCATACAGTTGACTGAGTACTCCACCTATTCCTACATTTGAAGCATCTGTCTGCACAATGAAAGTTTGGTGGTAATCAGGAGCTCTGAGTACTGGGGCTTGGCAAAGAGCCTTTTTCAGGTTTTCAAAGGCCTGATTGCACTCCTCATTCCATCTAACCTTTTTAGGGAATTTTGGAGAGGAGATGACATTCAGAGGAGAAGCTATGGTCCCATAGTTCTCAATGAAATTCCTGTAATACCCGGTGAGACCTAAGAAGGCTCTCACCTGGGTCTGAGTAGTAGGTGTTGTCCAATTTTGCACAGCTTCAATCTTACTGAGCAAAGGCCTTATTTCTCCACCTCCTACCTCATGTCCAAGATAGACTACCTTACTCTGTCCAATTTGGCATTTACCCGCCTTTATGGTCAGATTGGCTCATCCAAGAGACTGCAAAACATCTCTTAGGTGGTTTACATGTTCTTCCCAGGAATTGCTGAACACTGCTATGTCATCCAAGTATGCCATGCAGAAGTCCTCCATCCCATTCAGAATCTGGTTTACCATCCGTTGAAATGTAGCAGGTGCATTTTTCAATCCAAAAGGCATTACCTTAAACTGGTATAAGCCAGTTGGGGTAGAAAATGCAGTTTTCTCCTTGGCATGGTCTGTCAGGGCTATTTGCCAATAGCCTGATGTCAAGTCAAATGTGCTGAGGAACTTGGCTGAACCAAGTCTATCCACCAACTCATCTGTTCTTGGCAAAGGGTGGGCATCAGTCTTGGTGACTGCATTAAGAGCTCTATAGTCCACACAGAATCTAAGTTCTTTAGATCCTGCCTTTGGTACTAACACAACTGGGCTAGACCATGGACTAGTAGAGGGCTCTATTACCCCGAGATCAAGCATCTTGCTGACCTCACCTTTGATGTGGGTTCTTACACTTTCTGACATTCTGTATCCTCTGCTTTTGACTGGCAGACAGTCACCAGTGAGTATGTCATGCTGGCCCCAAGGGGTCAAGCCAGGTGAAAGTGAGAACAGAGAGGCAAACTGATTCAACATAAATTTGCACTCTTCTTGTTGCTCAGGTGTCAGATTTGAAGAGAGATTTACTCCTTCAATCTTTTCGTCTAAAGGTAAGCCTCTGAGGAGATCAGGAAGAGCTTCACTCTCTTCATCTTCCTCTGATGACGCTAGAAGCAACGCTCCTACATCAGGTCTTTAGACATACGCTTTGAGTCGGTTTGTGTGGAAGACTGTTGGAGCCTCTTTGGGATTGCCCAAGTCCACCAGATAGTTGACCTCTCCAAGTTTACCCACAACTCTGAAGGGTCCCATCCATTTGTCTTGCAAGGCCCTCTGCCTTGTTGGGATCATAACGAGAACTAGCTGGTCTTGAGTGAACTCAACCATGTTAGCCTTTTGATCATGCCAGTGCTTGACCAATGCTTGTCCAGCTTTCAAGTTATCACTTGCTTCCGCCATCATGTGTGACATTCTCCTCCGGAGACCTATCACTTAGTCAGTCACTCTGACTGGCTTGGGGGAAGGAGCACTCTCCAACCCCTCCTTAATCAGGGCCAATGGACCTCTGACGGGATGACCATAGAGAAGCTCAAAGGAAGAATAACCTACTCCCTCCTGAGGAACTTCTCTATAAGCAAATAGAAGGCATGGCAGTAGAAGATCCCACTTTCGTTTAAGGGGGTCCTCTAAAGCACCTATCATGCTCTTCATGGTTCGGTTGAACCTTTCTACCAACCCATTGGTTTGGGGGTGGTAAGCTGTTGAGAACTTGTAAGTAACTCCACAGGTTTTCCACATGGCTTTCATGTAGTGGGACATAAAGTTTGACCCCCTGTCAGAGATTACTTCCTTAGGAAACCCGACCCTGGTAAAAATACCAAGGAGGGCCTTAGCCACAGCCGGAGCTGTAACAGTCCTCCTAGGAATTGCCTCAGGATACCTAGTAGCATGGTCTACTACAACAAGTATAAACCTGTTGCCTGAGGAGGTTGGAGGATCAAGGGGACCAACAATGTCAATCCCTACTCTCTCAAATGGGACTCCCACAACTGGGAGAGGCACTAAAGGTGCCACATTCTTAGAGCCAACCTTACCAGCGGTCTGGCAGGTGTGGCAGCTCCTGCAGTGTTTTTCTACTTCGGCCCCCATCTTTG
Organism: Ambystoma mexicanum; assembly: GCF_040938575.1. Lineage (NCBI taxonomy): Eukaryota > Metazoa > Chordata > Amphibia > Caudata > Ambystomatidae > Ambystoma > Ambystoma mexicanum. Next base: position 1,296,108,918 of record NC_090929.1, read on the forward strand.
GCCAATAAAAGTAGAGAGAGAGCCTTTCCTTAGTCTTCTTGAAACTCAAGTGACCAGCCAAAGGAATCTTGTGGGCTAACTGCAAGAACTGTTGTCTGTTCTCTTGGGGTACTACAAGTCGTTTGTAGTCTCCAGGTTCAGACTCGGTCGGTTCACTGTAGAAGAGGCCATCTTCCCAGTGCAACCTGTATTTCCCAGGCTCTTGCCCTTCAGCCGGAGCTTCTGCCTGGTGGCGAAGACCTTCCAGAGTTGGACATTCTATCTGTCCCTTACTGAAGTCTGCCCGGTTGGGTCCACCTTCTGCCAGTAACGACTGCAGCTCAGGATGGTCAACAGGATCCAGATCTCCAATGAGTTCCTGGCCTTCCATTAGCTCTTCCTCAGAGTCTAATTCTACCACGCAGGGTTGTACCACCCTCTCAGCCTCAGCTGGAGGGGGAGTTACGGGTGTAACTTTGGACAACCGAGGGGAAGTCCTTGTTGGCTGCACTGAAATGCTGGCTGCTGGTTTCGGTATAGAAGTTTTAGGTTTCCCTTTCGCTTCTGATTTCTTTGAGACAGCAGCTCATAATTCCAGTGGAGCAGGAGTGATATCCTTCTTCATCATCTCCTGGGGAGTACCTCTCATGGTTCTCTCCCTTGCAGGTCTGGTTAGCTCCTGTAACCGTTTACTAGGAGGTCTGGGGGTATGATACACAACTCCAAGAGTTTTTAAATTGTTACCCAATAGAACTCGTCCTGGTACCTCACTTTGTATGCTGACAGGTACCTTTACAGTCATGTCATTATACTGGATGAGAACTGGTAATTGGGGAAGCATCTGCACAGGCCCTCCAGCTAACTTGGTGAGGCGTTTGGGTGCCTTAGCAACATCCTCAGCCTGAAAAAAAGATGTATCCACCACAGTTATGCTGGCCCCAGTGTCCCTAATGGCAGGAGTCTCCTGACCATTCACCTGGACACTGTCCTTATAATACTCTTTAGTATTATCTGGGATAGAATTATAGACATCTAAATTCTGTTGTTCCCACAAACCCAGAGACACTAAAGAAACACTGGCTGAGACTCCAATGGGTTCATCAGCCAGCAGTAGAAAGTTTCCACTTGCCATTTGGACTTCCTCCTCTGGAGCGAAGGCTAAGGAGACAAGCTGGACCCCTGAAGGTTTACCCTTGCATCTGGGATCTCCTTTCACATGGTCAGTAGAGCCACAAACAAAGCATTTACCAAATGCTTTCTGGAATGGTGGCTTGTTCTGGCCTCCCCCTGGTTTGGCACCAGAAGGTACACTATTCTGCTGTGGTTTTCCTTGTGGCGAACCCTTACGGTTTTGTTTGGGGCCCTCTTTGGAATTTGAGTTATTAGAATTCTCTTTTGAGTCTTTTTTAGGCTGTTTTCCCTCATCCTTTTTCTGAGTTGCCCCAGAATCCTTATGGTTAGCCCTGTTGGCAACCCACAAGTCAGCAGCCTTAGCTAGCTTCCTGGAATCCAATTCCTTGAATCAGCCAAGTGCTGTCTGAGCTCAGGAGAACAGGCATCATAAATAGACTCCAACATAAAAAGATTCTTCATACCCTCATAAGTGTTCACCTTGTAACCCTTAATCCATCCCTCTAAGTTTTTCATCCCTTCACTCACCCAGGTAGCCCAAGGGGTACCATCATGATTTCTGAGGGATCTAAACCTCTTAAGATACTGGGAAGGGGTCTTCCCAAATCTAGCTATCAAAGCTAGTTTCACACTTTCATACTCTTTCCTATCCTCCTCCCCCAACTCCATTACCACATCAGTTGCAACAGGGGGGAGCCTAGAGAACAACCAGGTAAGTAGCGCATTACCTGTGATGTTCTGGAGCCCATGATTGTACTCAAACAAACTCAGCCAATCCAACACATCCAACTTTGGTTCATACATACCAATTCATTCCTTAGGCATCCGGGGTCTTTTGGGACTGGAACTTCTAGAGGAGCCAGAGACAGAAGCAGTTTCAACAGACAACTTTTTCATTTCTATCTCATGCTTGAGTTCCATTTCTCTGAGCCTAAGAATTTGTTGCATTTCTTGGTGTGGATGTTAGTGTTAGCAGTGCACGGTGGCGCGAGTTACGGTTGCTTATGTTACCATAACTGCCGAATTTCAGGGGTTTTTCGGTTTTACTTTGAACCATAACGTCCCTTTAACAAAGTTTTTTCACTGAATTTCATAGGTATTTGGTAGCGCAACTTAACCATAACGTCCCTTTAACAAAGTTTTTTCACTGAATTTCATAGGTTTTTAGTAGCACAACGTAACCATAATATCCCTGACTTCATATACATGTAACATAGAACATACTAACCCCCTCGTAGTGATTTTCATGTCTGCGGACTACTGCCATGTCCGCGGACATATTGAAAATCTGAGCGTGGTGAATGTAAATTGAAATAGTGTACCCCATTTCCCCTTTGAAGTTGGCTCTGAAAAGAGCCGTTTTTTTTTTACAGATGCTTGACAGACACCTGTTATTTTGTATTTTTTTTCTTGTTTTTTTTTCTTACTTTACTCCTAAAATCTACACATAACCTTCTCCACAGCAACCCTTACATTCCAAAATAGAAAGGCATTTCCCGTAAAAGATAAAGAAATGCCATCTTCTTTAAAATTAACAGCATTACTGGCATCAATATTCTCATTATTAGAGAAGAACATACCAGCTCTAAGCATGAAGGCACACATGCCTCGGTTGATGACACACCTAGCAATGTTTTGTTGAGGACAAAAAACTGAACTATTGTCCCATATTGCCCTAGGTAGTAATCCAGAAAAAATTACTTTCGCATTTGGAAGGATCTTCATTACGGCTTGAACCAAGCGTTCCAAATCAGCCAACAAAGTAGGGGCACTGACGTTGCCCAAATGGAAAGCACCATAGTGCAAAACTACCACATGCGGACTGTTCATCGTGGCCATATCCTCACAAACTTGTACAATTCCCTGTACATTGCAATCAGGCACAGTGCTCCACACCACCTCCACTCCTTTCACATCAAAGTTCTTTGCAACATGCCTGCATTGAGCGAACTGTTGTAAACCATACACAAACATATCTCCAAGCACCAACACCCTGACTTTCTCTACTTCTGCCATCTTCACCACACACAGTCTCTTTCAACACAAATCCACAACCTCGACATCTGATTGGCTGATCCGTACAGTCTTCTTTCCATGTTGGATTTCCTGGAAAAACCCGGATGTAGCACGCCCTGTCCACGAACAGGCGCGGTGTCCGCGGATGGCGTCCACTTTACTCTCTGTGCCATTCCCTCATTGCATACAGCTAAGCAATCACACAATACGAAAAACGTCCTCAGAACACCCCCATTTTGTGAATTTTCGAACATTTCAGGACAATTATCATTTCATTATTCAACATATTAACATTACAAATATTATACTTTCATCTTGTACTCTGCACACAATGATATGTTTCTCCATTAGTAGCTCAGTATACTAGATAGAATCTCATAATACAATGCTATTTATATCAATGCTCGTTCAAAGCACTAATAACGGTATGATATTTATTGCAATATCCTTGACACTTTTTTCGGCAACATTATAATAAAAATCCCTAGTACACAAATTCCATGAAAAGTACATACACATGTGATGTCATCAGTGATTTCATCAATGACATTTGCGATGTCATCTTTGATGTCCTGGGTGTTAGTCTTAGCAGTGCACGGTGGTGGCGCGAGTTATTTTTCATAGCTTACCATAACTTGCAATTTTCAGGGGTCTTTCGGCTGTACTTAGAACCATAATGTCCCTTAAAGAAACTTTTTTTAATATCACGCAAACAATATACAAACATGGCGTGCAAAAACCAACTTCTCACATATGGCTTTACACAGAATGTTGCAAAGTAAGAATTTATGCTCGTTCACAGTGAAGGTCAGCTGCTTCCATTTTTTTCTCAGGCCCCGGAGAGGCTCACGAAGCGGACTATAAGGTGATATTGTGTTTTGACCTTGACAGACAGAGATTTTGATGAAAGACTTCTCTTGAAGGAGTGTTGCTAAAACGTAAGAGAAGATAAGGATGACATTTCTGAAACGAAACCCCTTTTATATATTATATCACTATGCGAAAGATCGTTCGCACACGCGGAGTCGTATTTTGGGACTGCACTACTCGTAGACAATGGAAATTGCAATTGTACTGTAAGTAACCCTTCAGATTATTTTATACCAAATATAATTACAATAGCGTAGCATTAAAGACTGCTCAAGTTGAACTTGTTCGTTGAAAGTGGCATAATGTTTTCTACTGCGCACTATCACGGCCGAATTGATCCCCTGTCGTTTAGAGGCCTCTGAAAAAGGCAGACGACACAGGGTGGGTTAATAGAAATAATTTAACCAGTCTATAGGCGGTCAAGCGCACTACTCGCTGTGCCACTTCACTGTAGCCTGTCAAGTGGCACAGCGAGTACAACGCTCGCTTTGACATCCGTGTACAGCTTGCTAACGCAAGTTCAAATCCCGGCAAGGCCAAACTCAGCCTTTCATCCTTCCGTGGTCGATAAATGAGCACCACACACTGTGGTTAATAATAAGCACCGCTTAGATACCTCACGGTTCTTAGCGCTATATGAATGGGAAAATATTATTTTATTATTAACATACTCCGTTGCACTATCTTCGATAGCAAATAGTTTCATGCCCTAATAAATAAAATGATGATTTTTAATGAAGATCGGCTGGTGAGACTAATTTATGTTTTTTAAAACAGGTATGTGGCCCCATTTTGCCTATGTCACAATTTACAGACTCCAGCGGATGGGGTCTTCAACTGCCAGGTGCAGGTCCAAATATGCAACTTCATGACCCTCACCATTTTATGGGACAATCGCCAAGGACCAATATGCCCTTACGCAGTACTAGCGGCTACAAAGAACATACCAACCAATAGGGTGGTCTAATGGCTCGTTGTTGGAGCAACCTTCCTATTATCAGAGCGACCATTTACTGCTTTTATCATAAACCAAAAGCCTATCTACTGCAAAGGAACAAAGCGTGGCTCAAAATAAACTTTTGCTGATCGACAGCAGAGACAACAGCAAATCGCTGAATATTCACTAAACATTTCATGTGAAATAAATGTACTTTACCAAATGTACAATCCTGCTGTTTACTTTTAAACCACAGTTTCATATTCCGAATTGTGGCGCACTGAGTTGTAAGGTGATCTAACACCCTCTGTACCGCAAAGGAACATTGCGTGCCTCAACATGAACTTTTGCGGATCGACAACAAAGACAAATGCAAATTGCTGAATATTCTCTAAACATTTGATGTCAAATAAATGTACTTTACAAAATTTACAATCTTGCTGTTTGCTTTTAAATCACTGTTTCATATTCCGAATTGTGGCGCGCTGTGTTGTGACATAATATGTGTTGTCTTCCGGGTTCTGTGTAAAGTCACTTAGGACTGCAGAGGACTGGGCGCGTCTGATGATGCACCCTGTAACGTCACAGAGAGAAGCGGGGAATATGAATGCTTTGATAATATCAGGTTTAGGGGCGGGAGATATGATTTAGTGTCACAAAAGCAAGTCAGCCAGGTCAATAGCGCCAGTCATAGGATTATCACATAATGTCGGCGCACACCAGCCGGATTTATCGTTTCTTTAGTGGACAAAAGGTTGGTTGACGCTCAAAGGAAATTGTACTATTAGAGGACAAAAGGAGTGGTCTTAAAACACTTTCACCCTGACAACAAACAATACAAACAACGTTCTCAGAACACCCCCATTTTGTGTAATTGCAACCATTTCGGGACACCGCGAGTGTTCTTAGAACACATTCAACTAGACAGATTACAATACGGACAGCGTCCTGAGGACACCCCCAGTTTGTGTATTTACGAACAATTAAGTACACTGCGAGTGTTTATAGCTCATTTTTACCTTCCTTGCGAACAAAAATGACACATACTCCGTCCTCTAAACACCCCACCATTTAGTTTATTTAAAAAATGTCAGAACAGCCGTGTTCTCCGCGGACAAATCGAACGCAACAAAAACGTCTAGCACATAAAAAAACAAAACATTGAACCTATCTCATACTCCCCACCCTCCCCAAACACTCTTACACACCAACACACGGCACTAAATACAATTTTTTATCCACGTTTCACTGCGCTGTACGCGGTCGACGGCGAATACAAGATGGCAGGCGCCATAGAAAATCTGATGCGCTCCACGCCCCTCGCCGTCCAATCAGCGAACACGTTGCATGTCCGCAGACATGACGCAAGGCCATGGGCCAATCGGGGTGCTGTCCGCGGAGCGAACAGGGAAGTCTGTCCGCGAAGCGAACACAGATATCACTAATTTTTTTGCCTTACGTTTTGGTCATTTTATAAAAAACTACTGGACGGATTTACACCAAATTTGCAAAAGCACGCTTTCGGGAACAAGCCCCCGCTCCTGCCACAAATTTGGTGTAAATCCGTCCAGCGGTTTGACCTGTGGCCATGGGCAAAGTTTTTTCCCATTATATCTATAGGAAAAAACACAAGTTTTAGGACCGCCCCTATTACTTTTCCCCCCCTGGATGAATCCTCACCAAACTTTGCAAGAAAATTCAGAGTGAGCCATATACTTTTTTTGCAAAGTTTGGTGAGGATTCGTTCAGAGGGAGTGAAGTTATAAGCCACCCAAAAAATGCTCTTCCTATGGAAACACCAACTTAACCATAACTACATGGACGCTACCACGTCCATGTAATATCTATATATATATATCAGTGAAAAAACTTTGTTAAAGGGACGTTATGGTTAAGTTGCGCTACTAAAAACCTATGAAATTCAGTGAAAAAACTTTGTCAAAGGGACGTTATGGTTCCAAGTAAAACCGAAAAACCCTTGAAATTCGCCAGTTGTGGTAAGCTAAGCAACCATAACTCGCACCACCACCGTGCACTGCTAAGACTAACACCCAGGACATCAAAGATAACATCACAAATGTCATTGATGACATCACTGATGACATCACATGTGTATGTACTTTTCATGAAATATGTGTACAAGGGATCCTATTATAATGTTGCGAAACAAGTGTCAAGGATCATTGCAATAAATATCTTACCCTAATTAGTGCATTGAACGATGCATTGATATAAATAGCATTCTATTATGGGGTTCTATCTAGTATACTAAGCTACTCATACAGAAACATAACATTGTGTGCAGTGTACAAGATGAAGGTATAATATTCGTAATGTTAATATGTTGAATAAGGAAATGATAATTGTTTTCTTAATAGATTTTTGTGTACTGTGAAATATGTAATAAGTAGCTAATAAAACACATGTATTACATAATTGCATGACTATAGACAAAACACAAAGACACAAGAACACATACCAATATGGGTATATACAGGGAAAGTGAAGTTAGCAAAAAATCACAAGTAGTAGCAGAAACAATTCATAATTTAACTGATTATTTTCATGCAAATAAATGATTGCTCTGTTTCAAAGCTGCTATTTACCCTAGGTATATGTATCACTTGATGTGATTGGACCCTAAGGAAAGTAGCGTGAGTACAATGTATACAAATATGACCATATACAGGGAAAGTACAGCCATAAAAAAAAAAAACAACAGAACTATCAGAAAGTGCTCATAAGTCCATTGGTTATCTTTATGCACAAAAAGGATTGCTGTCTTTCAAGCTTGTGTCTTCCCGTATGTATATGTTTCATATGATGTGACTGGACTCTAAGGGAATTACTGTAAGAACCTACTTGAAGGATACGTCTACAAATAAAATAACATTTTTAGTTTCTAACTGTTACTGAAGAAAACCATGTGGCCTAGATATGTCAGCAAAAGAAAAAAGAGTGAGCCAGACATGTGATGTCATCAGTGATGTCATCAATGACATTTGTGATGTCATCTTTGATGTCCTGGGTGTTAGTCTTAGCAGTGAACGGTGTTGGCGCGAGTTATGGTTGCTTAGCTTACCATAACTGGTGAATTTCAAGGGTTTTCGGTTTTACTTGGAACCATAACTTCCCTTTGACAAAGTTTTTTCACTGAATTTCATAGGTTTTTAGTAGTGCAACTTAACCATAATGTCCCTGTAACAAAGTTTTTTCACTGAATTTCATAGGTTTTTAGTAGTGCAACTTAACCATAATGTCCCTGTAACATTTTTCTTTTACTAAATTTTAAAGGTTTTTATTAGTGCAACGTCACCATAACATCCTTTTCAATAGATGAAGACCACTAACATCTTATGTCCTCAAAGTGGGAACGCCGGGTGGTAAAAAAAACAAAAAGATTTTCCTTCCTACACCGGGACGCCTGTGGCGTCCCGGTGTAGGAAGGAAAATCTATTACCAAGATGGCCACCATGGAAAGGGAAGGCGGGGTGTATAAAGAACAGAACAGGGCATGAGCGGGGGGTGGTGAGGAACAGGGGAGACACATGGGCATGAGCGGGGGGTAAGAGGGAACAGGGTACAAACGGGGCATGAGGAGGGGGTGGGTGGAACACGAGAGAGACACGGGGCATGAGCAGCGGGTGGGGAAGAACATGAGGGAGACACGGGGTATGAGCGGGGGGTGGGGAGGAACACGAGGGAGACACAGGGCATGAGCGGGGGGGTACAGGGCACACCCGGGACATGAGCGGGGGTGGGGGGGAAAGGAGAGAGACAAGGGGCATGAGCGGGGGGTGGGGGGAACACGAGGGAAACACGGGGCATGAGCGGGGGGTGGGGGGTAACACGAGGGACACACAGGGCATGAGCGGGGGGGTACAGGGCACACCCGGGACATGAGCGGGGGTGGGGGGGAAAGGAGAGAGACAAGGGGCATGAGCGGGGGGTGGGGGGAACACGAGGGAAACACGGGGCATGAGCGGGGGGGTGGGGGGTAACACGAGGGAAACACGGGGCATGAGCGGGGGGTGGGGGGAACACGAGGGAGACACAGGGCATGAGCGGGGGGTGGGGGGCAACAGGAGACAGACACGGGGCATGAGCGGGCGGTGGGGCCAACAGGAGAGAGACACGGGGCATGAGCGGGGGGGTGGGGAGAACAGGAGACAGACACAGGGCATGAGCGGGGGGTGGGGGGAACACGAGAGAGACACAGGGCATGAGCGGGGGTGGGGGGCAACAGGAGACAGACACGGGGCATGAGCGGGGGGTGGGGCCAACAGGAGAGAGACACGGGGCATGAGCAGGGGTTGGGGAGAACAGGAGACAGACACGGGGCATGAGCGGGGGGGTGGGGGGAACAGGAGACAAATACGGGGCATGAGCGGGGGTGGGGAGAACAGGAGACAGACACGCGGCATGAGCGGGGGGTGGGGGGCAACAGGAGACAGACATGGGGCATGAGCGGGGAGTGGGGGGAACAGGAGACAGACACGGGGCGTGAGCGGGGGTGGGGGAACAGAAGACAGACACGGGGCATGTGCGGAGGGGTGGGGGCAACAGGAGAGCGACACGGGGCATGAGCGGGGGGTGGGGGGTACAGGAGACAGACACGGGGCATGAGCAGGGGGTGGGGGGCAACAAGAGAGAGACACGGGGCATGAGCGGGTGGGGGAACAGGAGACAGACATGGGGCATGAGAGGGTGGGGGGAACAGGAGACAGACACGGGGCATGAGCAGGGGGGTGTGGGGGGCAACAAGAGATAGCCAGGGGGCATGAGCGGGGGGTGGGGGAACAGGACACAGACACGGGGCATGAGCGGGGGGTGGGGAGAACAGGAGACAGGCACGGGGCATGAGCAGGGGGCGTGGGGGGCAACAGGAGACAGACACGGCACATGAGGGGAACAGGAGACAGATACGGGGCATGAGCGGGGGGTGAGGAGAACAGGAGACAGACACGGGGCATGAGCGGGGGGAACAGAAGACAGACACAGGGCATGAGCGGGGGCGGGAGGAGGGAGAGAGACAGACGCGGCATGAACGGGGGGTGGGGGGAGGGAGAGAGACACACGGGGCATGAGCAGGGGGTGGGGGGAAGGGGAGAGAGACACACGGAGCATGAGCAGTGGGTGGGGGGAGTGAGAGAGACACACGGGGCATGAGCAGGGGGTAGGCGGGAGGGGGAGAGACACACGGGGCATGAGCGGGGGGTGGGCGGGAGGGGGAGAGACACACGGGGCATGAGCGGGGGGTGGGCGGGAGGGGGAGAGACACGGGGCATGAGCAGGGGGTGGGCAGGAGGGGGAGAGACACACGGGGCATGAGCGGGGGGTGGGCGGGAGGGGGAGAGACACACGGGGCAGGAGCGGGGGTGGGGGGGAGGGAGAGAGACACACGGGGCATGAGCGGGGGTGGGGGGGAGGGAGAGAGACACACGAGGCATGAGCGGGGGGTGGGGGGAAGGGGAGATACACAGGGCATGAGCGGGGGTGGGGGAAGGGGAGAGACACATGGGGCGTGAGCGGGGTGGGCGGGAGGGCGAAAGACACATGGGGCATGAGCAGTGGTGGGCGGGAGGGGGAAAGACACACGGGGCATGAGCGGGGGGTGGGGGAAGGGAGAGAGACACACGGGATATGAGCGGGGGGTGGGCGGAGGGGGAGAGACACACTGGGCATGAGCGGGGGTGGGGGGGAGGGAGAGAGACACACGGGGCGTGAGCGGGGGGTAGGGGGAGGGACAGAGACACGGCATGAGCGGGGGGTAGGGGGAGGGAGAGAGACAAACGGGGCATGAGCGGGGGGTAGGGGGAGGGACAGAGACACACGGGGCATGAGCAGGGGGTAGGGGGAGGCACAGAGACACACGGGGCATGAGCGGGGGGTGGGGGGAGGGACAGAGACACACGGGGCATGAGCGGGGATGGGGAGAGGGAGAGAGACACACGGGGCATGAGCAGGGGGTGGGGGGAAGGGGAGAGAGACGCAAAGGGGCATGAGCGGGGGGTGGGGGGAAGGGAGAGAGACACACGGGGCATGAGCGGGGGGTGGGCAGGAGGGGGAGAGACACACGGGGCATGAGCGGGGGGTGGGCGGGAGGGAGAGAGACACATGGGGCATGAGCGGGGGTGGGGGGGGAGAGAGACACTTGGGGCATGAGCGGGGGGTGGGGGGAAGGGGAGAGAGACACACGGGGCATGAGCGGGAGGTGGGGGGAGGGAGAGAGACACGCGGGGCATGAGCAGGGTGGGGGGGAGGGACAGAGACACACGGGGCATTAGCGGGGGGTGGGGGGTAGGGAGAGAGACACACGGGGCATGAGCGGGGGGTGGGGGGGAGGGAGAGAGACAAACAGGGCATGAGCGGGGGTGGGGGGAAGGGGAGAGAGACACGGGGCATGAGTGGGGGGTGGGCGGGAGGGGGAGAGACACACGGGGCATGAGTGGGGGTGTGGGGGAGGGAGAGAGACACGGGGCATGAGCGGGGGAGGGGGGAGGGAGAGAGACACACGGGGCATGAGCGGGGGTGTGGGGGAGGGAGAGAGACACACGGGGCATGAGCGGGGGGAGGGAGAGAGACACACGGGGCGTGAGCGGGGGTGGGGGGGAGAGAGAGACACACGGGGCATGAGCGGGGGGCGTGGTGGCAACAGGAGACAGACACGGCACATGAGGGGAACAGGAGACAGATACGAGGCATGAGTGGGGGGAGAGGAGAACAGGAAACAGACACGGGGCGTGAGCGGGGGGAACAGAAGACAGACACGGGGCATGAGCGGGGGTGGGGGGAAGGGGAGAGACAGACACACGGGGCATGAGTGGGGGTGAGGGGAGGGAGAGAGACACACGGGGCGTGAGCAGGGGTGGGCGGGAGGGGGAAAGACACACGGGGCATGAGCGGGGGTGGGTGGGAGGGGGAAAGACACACGGGGCATGAGCGGGGGTGGGCGGGAGGGGGAAAGACACACGGGGCAAGAGCGGGGGTGGGCGGGAGGGGGAGAGACACACGGGGCAAGAGCGTGGGGTGGGCAGGAGGGAGAGAGACACACAGCATGAGCGGGGGTGGGGGGGAGGGAGAGAGACACACAGGGCAGGAGCGGGGGGTGGGGGGAAGGGGAGAGAGACACACGGGGCATGAGCGGGGGTGGGGGGAGGGAGAGAGACACACGGGGCATGAGCGGGGGTGGGGGGAGGTCGAGAGACCCACGGGGCATGAGCGGGGGTGGGGGGAGGGAGAGAGACACACGAGGCATGAGCGGGGGGTGGGGGGAAGGGGAGAGACACGGGGCATGAGCAGGGGTGGGGGGAAGGGGAGAGACACACAAGGCATGAGCGGGGGTGGGCGGGAGGGGGAAAGACACATGGGGCATGAGCGGGGGTTGGCAGGAGGGGGAAAGACACACGGGGCATGAGCGGGGGTGGGCGGGAGGGGGAAAGACACACGGGGCATGAGCGGGGGAGGAGCGGGGGTGGGCGGGAGGGGGAAAGACACCAGGGGCATGAGCGAGGGTGGGCGGGAGGGGAAAGACACACGGGGCAAGAGCGGGGGTGGCTGGGAGGGGGAGAGACACACGGGCAAGAGCGGGGGTGGGCGGGATGGGGAGAGACACACGGGGCAAGAGCGGGGGTGGGCGGGAGGGGGAGAGACACACGGGGCATGAGCGGGGGTGGGCGGGAGGGGGAAAGACACACGGGTCATGAGCGGGGGTGGGCGGGAGGGGGAGAGACACGGGGCATGAGCCGGGGGTGGGCGAGTGGGGGAGAGACACATGGGGCATGAGCGGGGGTGGGCGGGAGGGGGAGAGACACACAGGGCATGAGCGGGGGTGGGGGGAGGGAGAGAGACACACGGGGCCTGAGCGGGGGTGGGGGGGAGGGAGAGAGACACACGGGGCGTGAGCGGGGGGTGGGCGGGAGGGGGAGAGACACACAGGGCCAGAGCGGGGGTGGGCGGGAGGGGGAGAGACACACGGGGCATGAGCGGGGGTGGGGGGGAGGGAGAGCGACACATGGGGCATGAGCGGGGGTGGGGGGGAGGGAGAGAGACACACGGGGCATGGGTGGGGGTGGGGGGGAGGGAGAGAGACACACGGGGCATGAGCAGGGGGTAGGGGGAAGGGGAGAGACACACGGGGCATGAGCGGGGGGTGGGGGGAGGGAGAGAGACACACGGGGCATGAGCGGGGGGTGGGGGGAGGGAGAGAGACACACGGGGCATGAGCGGGGGGTGGGGGGAAGGGGAGAGAGACACACGGGGCATAAGCGGGGGGTGGGGGGAAGGGGGAGAGACACACGGGGCATGAGCGGGGGGTGGGCAGGAGGGAGAGAGACACACAGGGCATGAGCAGGGGGTGGGCGGGAGGGGGAGAGACACACGGGGCATGAGCGGGGGGTGGGCGGGAGGGGGAGAGACACGCGGGAGGGGGAGAGACACATGGGGCAGGAGTGGGGGTGGGGGGGAGGGGGAGAGACACATGGGGCATGAGCGGGGGGTGGGCGGGAGGGGGAGAGACACACGGGGCAGGAGCGGGGGTGGGGGGGAGGGAGAGAGACACGCGGGGCATGAGCAGGGGTGGGGGGAGGGAGAGAGACACACGGGGCATTAGCGGGGGGTAGGGGGTAGGGAGAGAGACACACGGGGCATGAGCGGGGGGTGGGGGGGAGGAAGAAAGACACACAGGGCATGAGCGGGGGTGGGGGGAAGGGGAAAGAGACATGGGGCATGAGCGGGGGGTAGGCGGGAGGGGGAGAGACACACGGGGCATGAGCAGGGGTGTGGGGGAGGTAGAGAGACACGGGGCATGAGCGGGGGTGGGGGGATTTAGAGAGACACACGGGGCATGAGCGGGGGTGTGGGGGAGGGAGAGAACACACAGGGCATGAGCGGGGGGAGGGAGAGAGACACGGGGCGTGAGCGGGGGTGGGGGGAGAGAGAGACACACGGGGCATGAGCGGGGGGCGTGGTGGCAACAGGAGACAGACACGGCACATGAGGGGAACAGGAGACAGATACGAGGCATGAGCGGGGGGAACAGAAGACAGACACGGGGCATGAGCGGGGGTGGGGGGAAGGGGAGAGAGAGACACACGGGGCATGAGCGGGGGTGGGGTGGAGGGAGAGAGACACATGGGGCATGAGCGGGGGGTGGGCGGGAGGGGGAGAGACACACGGGGCATGAGCGGGGGGTGGGGGGAAGGGGAGAGAGACACGGGGCATGAGCGGGGGGTGGGTGGGCGGGGGAGAGACACACGGGGCATGAGCGGGGGGTGGGGGGAAGCAGAGAGAGACACGGGGCATGAGCGGGGGTGGAGGGTAGGGAGAGAGACACGCAGGGCATGAGCAGGGGTGGGGGGAGGGAGAGAGACACACGGGGCATTAGCGGGGGGTAGGGGGTAGGGAGAGAGACACACGGGGCATGAGCGGGGGGTGGGGGGAGGGAGAGAGACACACAGGGCATGAACGGGGGTGGGGGGAAGGGGAGAGAGACACGGGGCATGAGCGGGGGGTGGGCGGGAGGGGGAGAGACACCCGGGGCATGAGCGGGGGTGTGGGGGAGGGAGAGAGACACGGGGCATGAGTGGGGGTGGGGGGAGGGAGAGAGACACACGGGGCATGAGCGGGGGTGTGGGGGAGGGAGAGAGACACACGGGGCATGAGCGGGGGGGAGGGAGAGAGACACACGGGGCGTGAGCGGGGGTGGGGGGGAGAGAGAAACACGGGGCATGAGCGGGGGGCGTGGTGGCAACAGGAGACAGACACGGCACATGAGGGGAACAGGAGACAGATACGAGGCATGAGTGGGGGTAGAAGAGAACAGGAAACAGACACGGGGCGTGAGCGGGGGAAACAGAAGACAGACACGGGGCATGAGCGGGGGTGGGGGGAAGGGGAGAGAGAGAGACACACGGGGCATGAGCGGGGGTGGGGGGAGGGAGAGAGACACACGAGGCATGAGCGGGGGGTGGGGGGAAGGGGAGAGACACGGGGCATGAGCAGGGGTGGGGGAGGGAGAGAGACACACAGGGCATGAGCAGGGGTGGGGGGAAGGGGAGAGACACACAGGGCATGAGCAGGGGTGGGCGGGAGGGGGAAAGACACACGGGGCATGAGTGGGGGTGGGCGGGAGTTGGAAAGACACACGGGGCATGAGCGGGGGTGGGCGGGAGGGGGACAGACACACAGGGCAAGAGCGGGGGTGTGCGGGAGGGGAGAGACACACGGGGCAAGAGCGGGGGCGGGCAGGAGGGGGAGAGACACACAGGGCGTGAGCGGGGGAGGGCGGGAGGGGGAGAGACACACGGAGCATGAGAGGGGTTGGGCGGGAGGGGGAGAGACACACGGGGCATGAGCGGGGGTGGGCGGGAGGGGGAGAAACACACAGGGCATGAGCGGCGTGGGCGGGAGGGGGAGAGACACACGGGGCATGAGCGGGGGTGGGCGGGAGGGGGAGAGACACACAGGGCATGAGCGGGGGTGGGGGGAGGGAGAGAGACACACGGGGCATGAGCAGGGGTGGGGGGAGGGAGAGAGACACATGGGGCATGAGCGGGGGGTGGGCAGGAGGGGGAGAGACACACGGGGCATGAGCGGGGGTGGGGGGGAGGGGAGAGAGACACATGGGGCATGAGCGGGGGTGGAGGGGAGGGAGAGAGACACGCGGGGGGTGGAGGTAGGGAGAGAGACACACAGGGCATGAGCGGGGGTTGGGGGAGGGATAGAGACACACGGGGCATGAGCGGGGGGTGGGGGGAAGGGGAGAGAGACACACGGGCCATGAGCAGGAGGTGGGGGGAAGGGAGAGAGACACACAGGGCATGAGCGAGGGGTGGGCAGGAGGGGGAGAGACACACGGGGCATGAGCGTGGGGTGGGCGGGTGGGAGAGAGACACACGGGGCATGAGCGGGGGGTGGGGGGAAGGGGACAGAGACACACGGGGCATGAGCGGGGGTGGGGGGAGGGAGAGAGACACACTAGGGGCATGAGCCGGGGTGGGGGGGATATTGAGAGACCCACTGGGCATGAGCCGGGGTGGGGGGAGGGAGAGAGACACACGAGGCATGAGCGGGGGGTGGGGGGAAGGGGAGAGACACGGGGCATGAGCAGGGGTGGGGGGAAGGGGAGAGACACACAAGGCATGAGCGGGGGTGGGCGGGTGGGGAAAGACACATGGGGCATGAGCGGGGGTGGGCAGGAGGGCGAAAGACACACGGGGCATGAGCGGGGGTGGGCGGGAGGGGGAAAGACACACGGGGCATGAGCAGGGGTGGGCGGGAGGGGGAAAGACACACGGGGCATGGGCGGGGGTGGCGGGAGGTGGAAAGACACACGGGGCATGAGCGAGGGTGGGCGGGAGGGGGAAAGACAAACGGGGCATGAGCTAGGGTGGGCGGGAGGGGGAAAGACACACGGGGCAAGAGCGGGGGTGGCCGGGAGGGGGAGAGACACACGGGGCAAGAGCGGGGGTGGGCGGGATGGGGAGAGACACACGGGGCAAGAGCGGGGGTGGGCAGGAGGGGGAGAGACACACGGGGCATGAGCGGGGGTGGGCGGGAGGGGGAAAGACACACGGGTCATGAGCGGGGGTGGGCGGGAGGGGGAGAGACACGGGGCATGAGCCGGGGGTGGGCGAGAGGGGGAGAGACACATGGGGCATGAGCGGGGGTGGGCGGGAGGGGGAGAGACACACAGGGCATGAGCGGGGGTAGGGGGAGGGAGAGAGACACATGGGGCATGAGCGGGTGTGGGGGTGCGGGAGAGAGACACAAGGGGCATGAGCGGGGGGTGGGCGGGAGGGGGAGAGACACACGGGGCATGAGCGGGGGTGGGGGGGAGGGAGAGCGACACATGGGGCATGAGCGGGGGTGGGGGGGAGGGAGAGAGACACGGGGCATGAGCGGGGGAGGGGGGAGGGAGAGAGACACACGGGGCATGAGTGGGGGTGTGGGGGAGGGAGAGAGACACACGGGGCATGAGCGGGGGGAGGGAGAGAGACACACGGGGCGTGAGCAGGGGTGGGGGGGAGAGAGACACACACAGGGCATGAGCGGGGGGCCTGGTGGCAACAGGAGACAGACACGGCTAATGAGGGGAACAGGAGACAGATACGAGGCATGAGTGGGGGGAGAGGAGAACAGGAAACAGACACGGGGCGTGAGCGGGGGGAACAGAAGACAGACACGGGGCATGAGCGGGGGTGGGGGGAAGGGGAGAGAGAGACACACGGGGCATGAGTGGGGGTGAGGGGAGGGAGAGAGACACACGGGGCGTGAGCAGGGGTGGGCGGGAGGGGGAAAGACACACGGGGCATGAGCGGGGGTGGGTGGGAGGGGGAAAGACACACGGGGCATGAGCGGGGGTGGGCGGGAGGGGGAAAGACACACGGGGCAAGAGCGGGGGTGGGCGGGAGGGGGAGAGACACACGGGGCAAGAGCGTGGGGTGGGCAGGAGGGAGAGAGACACACAGAGCATGAGCGGTGGTGAGGGGGAGGGTGAGAGACACATGGGGCATGAGCGGGGGGTGGGGGGAAGGGGAGAGAGACACACGGGGCATGAGCGGGGGTGGGGGGAGGGAGAGAGACACACGGGGCATGAGCGGGGGTGGGGGGAGGTCGAGAGACCCACGGGGCATGAGCGGGGGTGGGGGGAGGGAGAGAGACACACGAGGCATGAGCGGGGGGTGGGGGGAAGGGGAGAGACACGGGGCATGAGCAGGGGTGGGGGAAGGGGAGAGACACACAAGGCATGAGCGGGGGTGGGCGGGAGGGGGAAAGACACATGGGGCATGAGCGGGGGTGGGCAGGAGGGGGAAAGACACACGGGCCATGAGCGGGGGTGGGCGGGAGGGGGAAAGACACACGGGGCATGAGCGGGGAGGAGCGGGGGTGGGCGGGAGGGGGAAAGACACATGGGGCAAGAGCGGGGGTGGCTGGGAGGGGGAGAGACACACGGGGCAAGAGCGGGGGTGGGCGGGATGGGGAGAGACACACGGGGCAAGAGCGGGGGTGGGCGGGAGGGGGAGAGACACACGGGGCATGAGCGGGGGTGGGCGGGAGGGGGAAAGACACACGGGTCATGAGCGGGGGTGGGCGGGAGGGGGAGAGACACGGGGCATGAGCCGGGGGTGGGCGAGAGGGGGAGAGACACATGGGGCATGAGCGGGGGTGGGCGGGAGGGGGAGAGACACACAGGGCATGAGCGGGGGTGGGGGGAGGGAGAGAGACACACGGGGCATGAGCGGGGGTAGGGGGGAGGGAGAGAGACACACGGGGTGTGAGCGGGGGGTGGGCGGGAGGGGGAGAGACACTCAGGGCCTGAGCGGGGGTGGGCGGGAGGGGGAGAGACACACGGGGCATGAGCGGGGGTGGGGGGGAGGGAGAGCGACACATGGGGCATGAGCGGGGGTGGGGGGGAGGGAGAGAGACACACGGGGCATGGGTGGGGGTGGGGGGGAGGGAGAGAGACACACGGGGCATGAGCAGGGGGTAGGGGGAAGGGGAGAGACACACGGGGCATGAGCGGGGGGTGGGGGGAGGGAGAGAGACACACGGGGCATGAGCAGGGGGTGGGGGGAGGGAGAGAGACACACGGGGCATGAGCGGGGGGAGGGGGGAAGGGGAGAGAGACACACGGGGCATGAGCGGGGGGTGGGGGGAAGGGGGAGAGACACACGGGGCATGAGCGGGGGGTGGGCTGGAGGGAGAGAGACACAGGGCATGAGCGGGGGGTGGGGGGGAGGGGGAGAGACACATTGGCATGAGCGGGGGGTGGGCGGGAGGGGGAGAGACACACGGGGCAGGAGCGGGGGTGGGGGGAGGGAGAGAGACACGCGGGGCATGAGCAGGGGTGGGGGGAGGGAGAGAGACACACGGGGCATTAGCGGGGGGTAGGGGGTAGGGAGAGAGACACACGGGGCATGAGTGGGGGGTGGGGGGGTGGAAGAGAGACACACAGGGCATGAGCGGGGGCGGGGGGAAGGGGAAAGAGACATGGGGCATGAGCGGGGGGTAGGTGGGAGGGGGAGAGACACACGGGGCATGAGCAGGGGTGTGGGGGAGGTAGAGAGACACGGGGCATGAGCGGGGGTGGGGGGATTTAGAGAGACACACGGGGCATGAGCGGGGGTGTGGGGGAGGGAGAGAACACACAGGGCATGAGCGGGGGGAGGGAGAGAGACACGGGGCGTGAGCGGGGGTGGGGGGAGAGAAAGACACACGGGGCATGAGCGGGGGGCGTGGTGGCAACAGGAGACAGACACGGCACATGAGGGGAACAGGAGACAGATACGAGGCATGAGCGGGAGGAACAGAAGACAGACACGGGGCATGAGCGGGGGTGGGGGGAAGGGGAGAGAGAGACACACGGGGCATGAGCGGGGGTGGGGTGGAGGGAGAGAGACACATGGGGCATGAGCGGGGGTGGGCGGGAGGGGGAGAGACACACGGGGCATGAGCGGGGGGTGGGGGGAAGGGGAGAGAGACACGGGGCATGAGCGGGCGGTGGGTTGGCGGGGGAGAGACACACGGGGCATGAGCGAGGGGTGGGGGGAAGGGGAGAGAGACACGGGGCATGAGCGGGGGTGGAGGGTAGGGAGAGAGACACGCGGGGCATGAGCAGGGGTGAGGGGAGGGAGAGAGACACACGGGGCATTAGCGGGGGGTGGGGGGTAGGGAGAGAGACACACGGGGCATGAGCGGGGGGTGGGGGGAGGGAGAGAGACACACAGGGCATGAACGGGGGTGGGGGGAAGGGGAGAGAGACACAGGGCATGAGCGGGGGGTGGGCGGGAGGGGGAGAGACACACGGGACATGAGCGGGGGTGTGGGGGAGGGAGAGAGACACGGGGCATGAGCGGGGGTGGGGGGAGGGAGAGAGACACACGGGGCATGAGCGGGGGTTGTGGGGGAGGGAGAGAGACACACGGGGCATGAGCGGGGGGAGGGAGAGAGACACACGGGGCGTGAGCGGGGGTGGGGGGAGAGAGAGAAACACGGGGCATGAGCGGGGGGCGTGGTGGCAACAGGAGACAGACACGGCACATGAGGGGAACAGGAGACAGATACGAGGCATGAGTGGGGGTAGAAGAGAACAGGAAACAGACACGGGGCGTGAGCGGGGGGAACAGAAGATAGACACGGGGCATGAGCGGGGGTGGTGGGAAGGGGAGAGAGAGACACACGGGGCATGAGCGGGGGTGGGGGGAGGGAGAGAGACACACGAGGCATGAGCGGGGGGTGGGGGGAAGGGGAGAGACACGGGGCATGAGCAGAGGTGTGGGGGAGGTAGAGAGACACGGGGCATGAGCGGGGGTGGGGGGATTTAGAGAGACACACGGGGCATGAGCGGGGGTGTGGGGGAGGGAGAGAACACACAGGGCATGAGCGGGGGGAGGGAGAGAGACACGGGGCGTGAGCGGGGGTGGGGGGAGAGAAAGACACACGGGGCATGAGCGGGGGGCGTGGTGGCAACAGGAGACAGACACGGCACATGAGGGGAACAGGAGACAGATACGAGGCATGAGCGGGGGGAACAGAAGACAGACACGGGGCATGAGCGGGGGTGGGGGGAAGGGGAGAGAGAGACACACGGGGCATGAGTGGGGGTGGGGTGGAGGGAGAGAGACACATGGGGCATGAGCGGGGGTGGGCGGGAGGGGGAGAGACACACGGGGCATGAGCGGGGGGTGGGGGGAAGGGGAGAGAGACACGGGGCATGAGCGGGGGGTGGGTGGGCGGGGGAGAGACACACGGGGCATGAGCGGGGGGTGGGGGGAAGGGGAGAGAGACACGGGGCATGAGCGGGTGTGGAGGGTAGGGAGAGAGACACGCGGGGCATGAGCAGGGGTGGGGGGAGGGAGAGAGACACACGGGGCATTAGCGGGGGGTGGGGGGTAGGGAGAGAGACACACGGGGCATGAGCGGGGGGTGGGGGGAGGGAGAGAGACACACAGGGCATGAACGGGGGTGTGGGGAAGGGGAGAGAGACACAGGGCATGAGCGGGGGTTGGGCGGGAGGGGGAGAGACACACGGGGCATGAGCGGGGGTGTGGGGGAGGGAGAGAGACACGGGGCATGAGCGGGGGTGGGGGGAGGGAGAGAGACACACGGGGCATGAGCGGGGGTGTGGGGGAGGGAGAGAGACACACGGGGCATGAGCGGGGGGAGGGAGAGAGACACACGGGGCGTGAGCGGGGGTGGGGGGAGAGAGAGAAACACGGGGCATGAGCGGGGGGCGTGGTGGCAACAGGAGACAGACACGGCACATGAGGGGAACAGGAGACAGATACGAGGCATGAGTGGGGGTAGAAGAGAACAGGAAACAGACACGGGGCGTGAGCGGGGGGAACAGAAGATAGACACGGGGCATGAGCGGGGGTGGTGGGAAGGGGAGAGAGAGACACACGGGGCATGAGCGGGGGTGGGGGGAGGGAGAGAGACACACGAGGCATGAGCGGGGGGTGGGGGGAAGGGGAGAGACACGGGGCATGAGCAGGGGTGGGGGAGGGAGAGAGACACACAGGGCGTGAGCAGGGGTGGGGGGAAGGGGAGAGACACACAGGGCATGAGTAGGGGTGGGCGGGAGGGGGAAAGACACACGGGGCATGAGTGGGGGTGGGCGGGAGTTGGAAAGACACACGGGGCATGAGCGGGGGTGGGCGGGAGGGGGAAAGACACACGGGGCAAGAGCGGGGGTGTGCGGGAGGGGGAGAGACACACGGGGCAAGAGCGGGGGCGGGCAGGAGGGGGAGAGATACACAGGGCGTGAGCGGGGGAGGGCGGGAGGGGGAGAGACACACGGAGCATGAGAGGGGGTGGGCGGGATGGGGAGAGACACACGGGGCATGAGCGGGGGTGGGCGGGAGGGGGAGAGACACACGGGGCATGAGCGGGGGTGTGCGGGAGGGGGAGAAACACACGGGGCATGAGCGGCATGGGCGGGAGGGGGAGAGACACACGGGGCATGAGCGGGGGTGGGCGGGAGGGGGAGAGACACACAGGGCATGAGCGGGGGTGGGGGGAGGGAGAGAGACACACGGGGCATGAGCAGGGGTGGGGGGAGGGAGAGAGACACATGGGGCATGAGCGGGGGGTGGGCGGGAGGGGGAGAGACACACGGGGCATGAGCGGGGGGTGGGGGGAAGGGGAGAGAGACACGGGGCATGAGCGGGCGGTGGGTTGGCGGGGGAGAGACACACGGGGCATGAGCGAGGGGTGGGGGGAAGGGGAGAGAGACACGGGGCATGAGCGGGGGTGGAGGGTAGGGAGAGAGACACGCGGGGCATGAGCAGGGGTGAGGGGAGGGAGAGAGACACACGGGGCATTAGCGGGGGGTGGGGGGTAGGGAGAGAGACACACGGGGCATGAGCGGGGGGTGGGGGGAGGGGGAGAGACACACAGGGCATGAACGGGGGTGGGGGGAAGGGGAGAGAGACACAGGGCATGAGCGGGGGGTGGGCGGGAGGGGGAGAGACACACGGGACATGAGCGGGGGTGTGGGGGAGGGAGAGAGACACGGGGCATGAGCGGGGGTGGGGGGAGGGAGAGAGACACACGGGCCATGAGCGGGGGTTGTGGGGGAGGGAGAGAGACACACGGGGCATGAGCGGGGGGAGGGAGAGAGACACACGGGGCGTGAGCGGGGGTGGGGGGAGAGAGAGAAACACGGGGCATGAGCGGGGGGCGTGGTGGCAACAGGAGACAGACACGGCACATGAGGGGAACAGGAGACAGATACGAGGCATGAGTGGGGGTAGAAGAGAACAGGAAACAGACACGGGGCGTGAGCGGGGGGAACAGAAGATAGACACGGGGCATGAGCGGGGGTGGTGGGAAGGGGAGAGAGAGACACACGGGGCATGAGCGGGGGTGGGGGGAGGGAGAGAGACACACGAGGCATGAGCGGGGGGTGGGGGGAAGGGGAGAGACACGGGGCATGAGCAGAGGTGTGGGGGAGGTAGAGAGACACGGGGCATGAGCGGGGGTGGGGGGATTTAGAGAGACACACGGGGCATGAGCGGGGGTGTGGGGGAGGGAGAGAACACACAGGGCATGAGCGGGGGGAGGGAGAGAGACACGGGGCGTGAGCGGGGGTGGGGGGAGAGAAAGACACACGGGGCATGAGCGGGGGGCGTGGTGGCAACAGGAGACAGACACGGCACATGAGGGGAACAGGAGACAGATACGAGGCATGAGCGGGGGGAACAGAAGACAGACACGGGGCATGAGCGGGGGTGGGGGGAAGGGGAGAGAGAGCCACACGGGGCATGAGTGGGGGTGGGGTGGAGGGAGAGAGACACATGGGGCATGAGCGGGGGTGGGCGGGAGGGGGAGAGACACACGGGGCATGAGCGGGGGGTGGGGGGAAGGGGAGAGAGACACGGGGCATGAGCGGGGGGTGGGTGGGCGGGGGAGAGACACACGGGGCATGAGCGGGGGGTGGGGGGAAGGGGAGAGAGACACGGGGCATGAGCGGGTGTGGAGGGTAGGGAGAGAGACACGCGGGGCATGAGCAGGGGTGGGGGGAGGGAGAGAGACACACGGGGCATTAGCGGGGGGTGGGGGGTAGGGAGAGAGACACACGGGGCATGAGCGGGGGGTGGGGGGAGGGAGAGAGACACACAGGGCATGAACGGGGGTGGGGGGAAGGGGAGAGAGACACAGGGCATGAGCGGGGGTTGGGCGGGAGGGGGAGAGACACACGGGGCATGAGCGGGGGTGTGGGGGAGGGAGAGAGACACGGGGCATGAGCGGGGGTGGGGGGAGGGAGAGAGACACACGGGGCATGAGCGGGGGTGTGGGGGAGGGAGAGAGACACACGGGGCATGAGCGGGGGGAGGGAGAGAGACACACGGGGCGTGAGCGGGGGTGGGGGGAGAGAGAGAAACACGGGGCATGAGCGGGGGGCGTGGTGGCAACAGGAGACAGACACGGCACATGAGGGGAACAGGAGACAGATACGAGGCATGAGTGGGGGTAGAAGAGAACAGGAAACAGACACGGGGCGTGAGCGGGGGGAACAGAAGATAGACACGGGGCATGAGCGGGGGTGGTGGGAAGGGGAGAGAGAGACACACGGGGCATGAGCGGGGGTGGGGGGAGGGAGAGAGACACACGAGGCATGAGCGGGGGGTGGGGGGAAGGGGAGAGACACGGGGCATGAGCAGGGGTGGGGGAGGGAGAGAGACACACAGGGCGTGAGCAGGGGTGGGGGGAAGGGGAGAGACACACAGGGCATGAGTAGGGGTGGGCGGGAGGGGGAAAGACACACGGGGCATGAGTGGGGGTGGGCGGGAGTTGGAAAGACACACGGGGCATGAGCGGGGGTGGGCGGGAGGGGGAAAGACACACGGGGCAAGAGCGGGGGTGTGCGGGAGGGGGAGAGACACACGGGGCAAGAGCGGGGGCGGGCAGGAGGGGGAGAGATACACAGGGCGTGAGCGGGGGAGGGCGGGAGGGGGAGAGACACACGGAGCATGAGAGGGGGTGGGCGGGATGGGGAGAGACACACGGGGCATGAGCGGGGGTGGGCGGGAGGGGGAGAGACACACGGGGCATGAGCGGGGGTGTGCGGGAGGGGGAGAAACACACGGGGCATGAGCGGCATGGGCGGGAGGGGGAGAGACACACGGGGCATGAGCGGGGGTGGGCGGGAGGGGGAGAGACACACAGGGCATGAGCGGGGGTGGGGGGAGGGAGAGAGACACACGGGGCATGAGCAGGGGTGGGGGGAGGGAGAGAGACACATGGGGCATGAGCGGGGGGTGGGCAGGAGGGGGAGAGACACACGGGGCATGAGCGGGGGTTGGGGGGGAGGGACGAGAGACACATGGGGCATGAGCGGGGGTAGAGGGGAGGGAGAGAGACACACGGGGCATGAGCAGAGGGTGGAGGTAGGGAGAGAGACACACAGGGCATGAGCGGGGGTTGGGGGAGGGATAGAGACACACGGGGCATGAGCGGGGGGTGGGGGGAAGGGGAGAGAGACACACGGGCCATGAGCAGGAGGTGGGGGGAAGGGAGAGAGACACACGGGGCATGAGCGAGGGGTGGGCAGGAGGGGGAGAGACACACGGGGCATGAGCGTGGGGTGGGCGGGTGGGAGAGAGACACACAGGGCATGAGCGGGGGTGGGGGAGAGGGAGAGAGACACACGGGGCATGAGCGGGGGGTGGGGGGAAGGGGAGAGAGACACACGGGGCATGAGCGGGGGTGGGGGGAGGGAGAGAGACACACTAGGGGCATGAGCCGGGGTGGGGGGGATATCGAGAGACCCACTGGGCATGAGCCGGGGTGGGGGGAGGGAGAGAGACACACGAGGCATGAGCGGGGGGTGGGGGGAAGGGGAGAGACACGGGGCATGAGCAGGGGTGGGGGGAAGGGGAGAGACACACAAGGCATGAGCGGGGGTGGGCGGGAGGGGGAAAGACACATGGGGCATGAGCGGGGGTGGGCAGGAGGGCGAAAGACACACGGGGCATGAGCGGGGGTGGGCGGGAGGGGGAAAGACACAAGGGGCATGAGCGGGGGTGGGCGGGAGGGGGAAAGACACACGGGGCATGAGCGGGGGTGGCGGGAGGGGGAAAGGCACACGGGGCATGAGCGAGGGTGGGCGGGGGGGGAAAGACAAACGGGGCATGAGCGAGGGTGGGCGGGAGGGGGAAAGACACACGGGGCAAGAGCGGGGGTGGCCGGGAGGGGGAGAGACACACGGGGCAAGAGCGTGGGTGGGCAGGAGGGGGAGAGACACACGGGGCATGAGCGGGGGTGGGCGTGAGGGGGAAAGACACACGGGTCATGAGCGGGGGTGGGTGGGAGGGGGAGAGACACGGGGCATGAGCCGGGGGTGGGCGAGAGGGGGAGAGACACATGGGGCATGAGCGGGGGTGGGCGGGAAGGGGAGAGACACACAGGGCATGAGCGGGGGTAGGGGGAGGGAGAGAGACACACGGGGCATGAGCGGGTGTGGGGGTGCGGGAGAGAGACACAAGGGGCATGAGCGGGGGGTGGGCGGGAGGGGGAGAGACACACGGGGCCTGAGCGGGGGGTGGGCGGGTGGGGGAGAGACACACGGGGCATGAGCGGGGGTGGGGGGGAGGGAGAGCGACATATGGGGCATGAGCGGGGGTGGGGGGGAGGGAGAGAGACACACGGGGCATGAGTGGGGGTGGCGGGGAGGGAGAGAGACACACGGGGCATGAGCAGGGGGTAGGGGGAAGGGGAGAGACACACAGGGCATGAGCGGGGGGTGGGGGGAGAAGAGAGACACACGCGGCATGAGCAGGGGGTGGGGGGAGGGAGAGAGACACACGGGGCATGAGCGGGGGGTGGGGGGAAGGGGAGAGAGACACACGGGGCATGAGCGGGGGGTGGGCAGGAGGGGGAGAGACACACGGGGCATGAGCGGGGGGTGGGCAGGAGGGAGAGAGACACACGGGGCATGAGCGGGGGTGGGGGGGAGGGAGAGAGACACACGGGGCTTGAGCGGGGGGTGGGGGGAAGGGGAGAGAGACACACGGGTCATGAGCGGGGGTGGGGGGAGGGAGAGAGACACACGGAGCATGAGCGGGGGTGGGGGGGAGAGAGACACACGGGGCATGAGCGGGGGGTGGGCGGGATGGGGAGAGCCACACGGGGCATGAGCGGGGGTGGGGGGGAGGGAGAGAGACACACGGGGCATGAGCGGGGGTGGGGGGAGGGGAGAGAGACACAGGGCATGAGCGGGGGGTGGGGGCAAGGGAGAGAGACACACGGGATATGAGCGGGGGGTGGGCGGAGGGGGAGAGACACACGGGGCATGAGCAGGGGTGGGGGGAGGGAGAGAGACACACGGGGCATGAGCGGGGGTGAGGGGGAGGGAGAGAGACACACGGGCATGAGTGGGGGTGGGAGGGAGAGAGACACAAGGGGCATGAGCAGGGGTGGGGGGAGGGAGAGAGACACACGGGGCATTAGCGGGGGGTGGGGGGTAGGGAGAGAGACACACGGGGCATGAGCGGGGGGGTGGGAGGGAGAGAGACACACAGGGCATGAGCGGGGGTGGGGGGAAGGGGAGAGAGACACGGGGCATGAGCGGGGGGTGGGCGGGAGGGGGAGAGACACACGCGGCATGAGCGGGGGGTGGGCAGGAGGGGGAGAGACACACGGGGCATGAGCGGGGGGTGGGCAGGAGGGAGAGAGACACATGGGGCATGAGCGGGGGTGGGGGGAGGGAGAGAGACACTTGGGGCATGAGCGGGGGGGAGGGAGAGAGACACACGGGGCGTGAGCGGTCGTGGGGGGGAGAGAGAGACACACGGGCATGAGCGGGGGGCGTGGTGGCAACAGGAGACAGACACGGCACATGAGGGGAATAGGAGACAGATACGAGGCATGAGTGGGGGGAGAGGAGAACAGGAAACAGACACGGGCGTGAGCGGGGGGAACAGAAGACAGACACGGGGCATGAGCGGGGGTGGGGGGAAGGGGAGAGAGAGACACACGGGGCATGAGCGGGGGTGGGGGGAGGGAGAGAGACACACGAGGCATGAGCGGGGGGTGGGGGGAAGGGGAGAGACACGGGGCATGAGCAGGGTTGGGGGAGGGAGAGAGACACACGGGGCGTGAGCAGGGGTGGGGGGAAGGGGAGAGACACACAGGGCATGAGCAGGGGTGGGCGGGAGGGCGAAAGACACACGGGGCATGAGTGGGGGTGGGCGGCAGGGGGAAAGACACACGGGGCATGAGCGGGGGTGGGCGGGAGGGGGAAAGACACACGGGGCAAGAGCTGGGGTGGGCGGGAGGGGGAGAGACACACGGGGCAAGAGCGTGGGGTGGACAGGAGGGAGAGAGACACACGGGGGATGAGCAGGGGGTGGGGGGGAGGTAGAGAGACACATGGGGCATGAGCGGGGGGTGGGGGGAAGGGGAGAGAGACACACGGGGCATGAGCGGGGGTGGGGGGAGGGAGAGAGACACACTGGACATGAGCGGGGGTGGGGGGAGGGAGAGAGACACACGAGGCATGAGCGGGGGGTGGGGGGAAGGGGAGAGACACGGGGCATGAGCAGGGGTGGGGGGAAGGAGAGAGACACACAAGGCATGAGTGGGGGTGGGCGGAAGGGGGAAAGACACACGGGGCATGAGCGGGGGTGGGCGGGAGGGGGAAAGACACACGGGGCAAGAGCTGGGGTGGGCGGGAGGGGGAGAGACACACGGGGCAAGAGCGTGGGGTGGACAGGAGGGAGAGAAACACACGGGGCATGAGCGGGGGTGGGGGGGAGGTAGAGAGACACATGGGGCATGAGCGGGGGGTGGGGGGAAGGGGAGAGAGACACACGGGGCATGAGCAGGGTGGGGGGAGGGAGAGTAAGCCAGGCAGTTACGGTACCTTGTTGTGGAAGACAGCTCCGACGGGGGCAGTTGTTCCTGGTGGTGGATGCACGACGGGTCTTGGCCAAGAGAAGAGATGCTCTCGTCGTCGAGGAGAAGATGTCCGGTGCACCACCAGGGAAGAAACCAGCCGCGGAGTGCTCCGTCACAAGGCACCACCTTTCGATCACGGTGCAGGAGTAGTGGCTATCCGGTTGCCGGGTGCTCTGCACGGGCAATTCGACCACTGCGTCCTGGGCGACCAAAAAGCACAAAGAAGAAGAAGACTGGTTGTTCCCACCAGCCAGGGAAAGAGCCTCTCCGGCAGGGAGATCTCTTCTGTCGTCAGGAGATTGTGAGACGATTCCGCAGGGCTCCACCGGAGGTGTCATCGTGCAGGTCGATTCAGCGTTACCCTCGTCGGATTCTTTAGGTCCAGTGGCGACTTCCTGAAGATCCAGTCCCAAAGGCCCTGCTTTTATGCAGACGTCCCCCATTCATTCAGCCTAGCTTGTCAATCAACACATGCTAAGTGGTGAGCGGGAAGGCTCACCACCTGGGCCAATCACTTCAGAGTGCGACCTGAGTTGGCAAGGCAACTTGGTCCAGGGTGTCTAAACCCCCTCCCACACCCCTGAGGTAACCCAGACAGAATGGCGCCACCTTCG
Organism: Ambystoma mexicanum; assembly: GCF_040938575.1. Taxonomy (NCBI): domain Eukaryota; kingdom Metazoa; phylum Chordata; class Amphibia; order Caudata; family Ambystomatidae; genus Ambystoma; species Ambystoma mexicanum. The sequence continues at coordinate 1,296,137,868 of NC_090929.1, forward strand.
CGGGTCTCTGTCCAGAGGCCCGCCAAAAGTGGAACAAAGGGCTCAACCTTTGGTTTAGGAGTCACAGAGAAAAACACAGACGCCATTTTACAACCCGAGTTCTGGCAGAAAATACCACTCGATAAACCTATTTAAGATAAGTAGATCGGTGGTACGTTGGAGATTAACGAAAAACAGTATCAATCTTCAACAATGGGACGGATCCCATAGGGTTATGCTCGGGGTCGAACATAACAAGTAGTTTCCACTGCCACCAGCCAAAACTCGACGAGGAGGGACGGGACAGTGCCCCCTCGAGTAACAGATCCAGGAGTAATCGTATTACCCCTACTAGCACGTCCACAATAAGATGGTTGGTACTAGTTCTGTTAGCAAATTTAGGTCTAGTAAAGCCAATGGTGACTTTACATGCCCGGGGAGACAGTAGTCAGTCCCCGGGTATGGAGTCTATGGTGGGGGGACCTGCTAGGGCGCCCCCGTGTCACGACACGTAGGGTGCAGAGTGACACACATAGAAAAACTTATGAGACCCTATGGAGTAAAAGACCCCATAGCCCATCGAACACATTGACATCTCAAAGGAATTACACACATACATGTCCAAGAGTGAGAGGAAAAGGGTCACACTCTTGGCAGGATGGGAAAAACAAACTCCAGAAATCCAGCAAAGCTGCTGGGGGACTCACTAGGTTAGGAAATTCAGCCTAAACAGAGAATTCTCCCTAACACTCGCCCCCCCCCAGACTAAGGGACAGGAGGATTTAATCCACTCCTGGATGAATCTCATACCTCTAGTCGATGATATACATCCTAGAGAGACCATCAGCATTTTGGTGGTAACACCCTGACCTGTGCTCAATGGTGAAATCGAACCCTTGCAGGCAGATCGACCATCTCAGTAGTTTTGGGTTTTCCCCTTTCATTTGCATTAACCATCTCAAGGGTTGGTGGTCAGTCTGAATAATAAAAGTAGAACCATACAAGTACGGTCTAAACTTCTTCAGAGCCCACACGATAGCAAAGCATTCTCTTTCGATTGTTGCCCACCTTGTTTCAGGATCCTTCAGCTTGCGGCTGATGTAGCAAACGGGGTGCTCCCTACCTTTCCCATCCAGTTGACTGAGTACGGCACCTATCCCTACATTGGAAGCGTCTGTCTGCACAATGAAGTGTTGGCGGTAATCAGGAGCTCTGAGTACTGGGGCTTGGCAAAGAGCCTTTTTCAGGTTTTCAAAAGCCTGATTGCACTCCTCGTTCCATTTAACCTTTTTAGGGAATTTGGGCGAGGAGATGACATTCAGTGGAGAAGCTATGGTCCCATAGTTCTCTATGAAATTCCTGTAATACCCGGTGAGGCCTAGGAAGGCTCTCACCTGAGTCTGAGTAGTCGGTGTTGTCCAATTTTGCACAGCTTCAATCTTACTGAGCAAAGGCCTTATTTCGCCACCGCCTACCTCATGCCCAAGGTAGATTACCTTACTCTGTCCAATTTGGCATTTACTCGCCTTTATGGTCAGATTGGCTCGTCTAAGAGCCTGCAAAACATCTCTCAGGTGGGTTACATGTTCGTCCCAGGAATTGCTGAACACTGCTATGTCATCCAAGTATGCCATGCAGAAGTCCTCCATCCCGGTTAGAACCTGGTTTACCATCCGTTGAAACGTAGCAGGTGCATTTTTTAGTCCGAAAGGCATTACCGTAAACTGGTATAAACCAACGGGGGTAGAAAATGCAGTTTTCTCCTTGGCATGGTTGGTCAGGGCTATTTGCCAATAGCCTGACGTCAAGTCAAATGTGCTGAGGAACTTGGCGGCGCCAAGTTTATCCACCAACTCATCTGTTCTTGGCAAAGGGTGGGCATCAGTCGTGGTGACTGCGTTAAGAGCTCTATAATCCACGCAGAATCTAAGTTCTTTAGATCCGGCCTTTGGTACTAACACAACTGGGCTAGACCATGGACTAGTAGAGGGCTCTATTACCCCGAGATCAAGCATCTTGCTGACCTCACCTTTGATGTGGGTTCTTACGTTTTCTGACATGCGATATCCTCTGCTTTTGACAGGCAGACAGTCACCAGTGAGTATCTCGTGCTGGCCCCAAGGGGTCAAGCCTGGTGAGAGCGAGAACAGAGAGGCAAACTGATTCAACATAGACTTGCACTCTTCTTGTTGCTCGGGTGTCAGATTGGAGGAGAGATTTACTCCTTCAATGTTTTCATCTAAAGGTAAGCCTCTGAGGAGATCCGGAAGAGCTTCACTCTCTTCTTCTTCCTCGGCCGATGCTAGAAGCAACGCTCCTACATCAGGTCATGAGACATACGCTTTAAGTCGGTTGGTGTGAAAGACTGTCGGAGCCTCCTTGGGGTTGCCCAAGTCCACCAGATAGTTAACCTCACCGAGCTTACCCACTACTCGGTAGGGTCCCATCCATTTATCTTGCAAGGCCCTCTGCCTTGTGGGGATCATAACAAGAACAAGCTGGTTTTGAGCGAACTCAACCATGTTAGCCTTTTGATCGTGCCAGTGCTTGACCAATGCTTGTCCAGCTTTCAAGTTATCGCTTGCTTCTGTCATCAGGTGCGACATTCTCCTCCGGAGACCTATCACGTAGTCAGTCACTCTAACTGGCTTGGGGGAAGGAGCACTCTCCAACCCCTCCTTAATCAGGGCCAACGGACCTCTGACGGGATGACCATAGAGTAGTTCGAAGGGAGAGTAGCCTACTCCCTCCTGAGGGACTTCTCTATAAGCAAAAAGAAGGCATGGCAATAGAAGGTCCCACTTACGCTTAAGGGGTTCTTCTAGAGCACCTATCATGCTCTTCATGGTTCGGTTGAACCGTTCTACCAACCCATTGGTTTGTGGGTGGTAAGCCGTTGAGAACTTGTAAGTTACCCCGCAGGTTTTCCACATGGCTTTCATGTAGTGGGACATAAAATTTGACCCCCTGTCAGAGATAACTTCCTTAGGAAATCCGACCCTAGTAAAAATACCAAGGAGGGCCTTAGCCACAGCCGGAGCTGTAACAGTCCTCATAGGAATTGCCTCAGGATACCTAGTAGCATGGTCTACTACAACAAGTATAAACCTGTTGCCTGAGGAGGTTGGAGGATCAAGGGGACCAACGATATCAATCCCTACTCTCTCAAATGGGACTCCCACAACGGGAAGAGGCACTAATGGTGCCACATTCTTGGACCCAACCTTACCAGAGATTTGGCAGGTATGGCAGCTTCTGCAGTGTTTTTCTACTTCGGCCCCCATTTTTGGCCAATAGAAGTAGAGTGAGAGCCTTTCCTTAGTCTTCTTGAAACTCAAGTGACCAGCCAAAGGAATCTCGTGGGCTAACTGCAAGAACTGTGGTCTGTTCTCTTGGGGTACTACAAGGCGTTGGTAGTCTCCAGGTGCAGACTCGGTTGGTTCACTATAGAAGAGGCCATCTTCCCAGTGCAACCTATGTTTCCCAGGCTCTTGCCCTTCAGCCTGAGTTTCTGCCTGACGGCGAAGACCTTCCAGAGTTGGACATTCTCTCTGTCCCTTACTGAAGTCTGCCCTGCTGGGTCCACCTTCTGCCAGTAACGACTGCAGCTCAGGATGGTCAACAGGATCCAGATCTCCAATGAGTTCCTGGCCTTCCATTAGCTCTTCTTCAGAGTCTAATTCTACCATACAGGGTTGTACTTCCCCCTCAGCCTCAGCTGGAGGTGGAGTTACGGGTGTGACGTTGGACAACCGCGGGGAAGTCCGTGTCGGCTGCATCGGAATGTGGGCTGTTGGTTTCGGTTTAGAAGTTTTAGGTTTCCCTTTTACTTCTGTGTTCCTAGAGACAGCGGCCGCCATTTCCAATGGAGCAGGAGTGATTTCTTTCTTCATCATCTCCCCGAGAGTACCGCGCAGGGTCCTCTCTCTTGCAGGTCTGGTTAGCTCCTGTAACCGTTTACTAGGAGGTCTGGGAGTATGCGATACAACTCTGAGAGTTTTCAAATCGTTACCCAACAGTACGCGTCCTGGTACCTCACTCTGTATGCTGACAGGTATCTTTACAGTCATGTCGTTACACTGGATGAGAACTGGTAATTGGGGAAGCATCTGCACAGGCCCTCCAGCTAACTTGGTGAGGCGTTTGGGTGCCTTAGCAACATCCTCAGCCTGAAAAAACGATTTATCCACCACAGTTATGCTGGCCCCAGTGTCCCTAATGGCAGGCGTCTCCTGACCATTCACCTGGACACTGTCCTTATAATACTCTTTAGTATTATCGGGGATAGAATTATAGACATCTAAATTCTGTTGTTCCCACAACCCCAGAGATACTAAAGAAACGCTGGCTGAGACTCCAATGGGTTCGTCAGCTAGCAGTAGAAAGTTTCCACTTGCCATTTGGACTTCCTCCTCTGGAGCGAAGGCTAAGGAGACAAGCTGGACCCCTGAAGGTTTACCCTTACATCTGGGATCTCCTTTCACGTGATCAGTCGAGCCACAAACAAAGCATTTCCCGAATGCTTTCTGGAATGGTGGCTTGTTCTGACCTCCTTCCGGTTTGGCACCAGAAGACACACTATTCTGCTGTGGTTTTCCCGGTGGCTTACCCTTCTGGTTTTGTTTGGGGCCCTCTTTGGAATGTGAGTTATTCGAATTCTCTTTTGAGTCTTTTTTAGGCTGTTTTCCCTCGTCCTTTTTCTGAGTTGCCCCAGAATCCTTGTGAGTAGCCCTGTTGGCAACCCACAAGTCAGCAGCCTTAGCTAGAGCCCTGGAATCTAATTCCTTCGAATCAGCCAAGTGCTGTCTGAGCTCAGGAGAACAGGCATCATAAATTGACTCCAACATAAAAAGATTTCGCATACCCTCGTAAGTGTCAACTTTGTAACCCTTAATCCATCCCTCTAAGTTTTTCAACCCTTCACTCACCCAGGTAGCCCAAGGGGTACCATCATGCTTTTTGAGGGTTCTAAACCTCTTAAGATACTGGGAAGGGGTCTTCCCGAATCTAGCTATCAAAGCTAGTTTCACACTTTCGTAATCCGTCTTATCCACCTCCCCCAATTCCATTACCACATCAGTCGCAACAGGAGGAAGCCTAGGGAACAACCAGGGAAGCAACGCATTCCCGGTGATGTCCTGGAGCCCATGATTGTATTCAAACAGTTTCAACCAATCCAACACATCCAATCTCGGTTCGTACATACCCACTAATTCCTTCGGCATCCGGGGTCTTTTGGGACTGGAGCTCCTAGAGGAACCAGAGGAGAGAGAAGCATTTTCCATAGACAACTTTTTCATTTGTAACTCATGATTAAGCTCTATTTCCCTGAGTCTTAACTCAGCTTGTTTCTGCTCAGCCTGGGCATTCATTGGTCTGAACTCGAGCTCTTGGTTTCGTTCAGCTTGAGCCAAGAACCGTTTATATTCTAATTCGAGCTTCATTTTTTCAAGTTCAAAATAAGCAGGGTTACTTGTGGGACCTGGTATGGGCCCCGTAGGCACAGTTGGTAAGGCAGGTAGAGGAGCGGGGGAGACAGTCTCGCTAGTCTCGCCGTCCTCGTCAGCCTCTTCATCGCTATCATCAGAATTACGATTCAGATCAACACCATTACTGTTATCTACAGTTGCTGGAGAGTTTGGTTCCTCTGAACCAGTACCCCGACTTTGGTTCGCCAGCAATCTCTCTATCAGTTCTAACTTCTTGCCTTTTACAGGAAGATTCTCTTGTCTACAGAGAGCTCGCAGACTCTCAGTATTTTTATCCGACAAAGACTCTTGGCTGTAAATTTCCATTGTAGACATGTTTTTTGAAAGTTGCTTTTGTAACGTTTTGTGGTTAGTCGTCCTACAGCGTCGAAAAACACTCTAAACTGTATCCTCGATACTAATCCCACCGCTGTACACCAGGGTTAGGCGGAAACCTGTGCAGTTCCCTCTGGGACCACTGCAAAAGATTTAGGACCACAGGTGTTGCGATGAACCCACTTGGTAGCAGTCTGTACCACACAGATTCAATTGGTAGCTGTGGCTGAGCAGTCAGACTTCTCTCAAGAAAAGTTGGTCAGTATAGGGAGCATACAATATAGGGCAATTCTTCGCAGCAAAACGAGTAAACACGCAACCAGGCTTTAGTATAAAGATAGTAAGTTATTTATTGATAACAGAACGTCTACGAAAAATACTAAAGCGAATCACGGCAAATAAATCAAAATACAATTACTCTGCAAAATGGAATAAGCTCAATCCCCCGAAACACACTATCGACAACTCTAGGTTCTACGGCACCACTTATTTTCAGACAGAGGTGTATACCTCAACCCAGATGACACTCGAATATTTAGTGAGGAAGGGAGAGAAGAGAAAGGCAGGTAATGAAGTCAACACGGTTTGTACTGAAGCAGGTAAAAATGCAAGGCAAGAAAGCATTAATCACACTAGATCATACAGTTCGGCGGCCAGGCCCACTCGGTGAGAGGCAAGGCACGATGTCCTGGAAAGTCTCTACGGATGATGCATTCAAGTCTTGTTTAGCAAATTGGTTAGCGTCAGGTTGAACCAGTTCAGAACAAAGAGTGAATAAAGCTTGGAGGCAACCCAACGGAACGGGGAGGAATCAGATACCTCACACGAACCGATCGAAAGGGAAGCCAGGCGGGTACGGTACCTTGTTGTGGAAGACAGCTCCGACGGGGGCAGTTGTTCCTGGTGGTGGATGCACGACGGGTCTTGGCCAAGAGAAGAGATACTCTCGTCGTCGAAGAGAAGATGTCCGGTGCACCACCAGGGAAGAAACCAGCCGCGGAGTGCTCCGTCACAAGGCACCACCTTTCGATCACGGTGCAGGAGTAGTGGCTATCCGGTTGCCGGGTGCTCTGCACGGGCAATTCGACCACTGCGTCCTGGGCGACCAAAAAGCACAAAGAAGAAGAAGACTGGTTGTTCCCACCAGCCAGGGAAAGAGCCTCTCCGGCAGGGAGATCTCTTCTGTCGTCGGGAGATTGTGAGACGATTCCGCAGGGCTCCACCGGAGGTGTCGTCGTGCAGGTCGATTCAGCGTTACCCTCGTCGGATTCTTTAGGTCCAGTGGCGACTTCCTGAAGATCCAGTCCCAAAGGCCCTGCTTTTATGCAGACGTCCCCCATTCATTCAGCCTAGCTTGTCAATCAACACATGCTAAGTGGTGAGCGGGAAGGCTCACCACCTGGGCCAATCACTTCAGAGTGCGACCTGAGTTGGCAAGGCAACTCGGTCCAGGGTGTCTAAACCCCCTCCCACACCCCTGAGGTAACCCAGACAGAATGGCGCCACCTTCGCGGGTCTCTGTCCAGAGGCCCGCCAAAAGTGGAACAAAGGGCTCAACCTTTGGTTTAGGAGTCACAGAGAAAAACACAGACGCCATTTTACAACCCGAGTTCTGGCAGAAAATACCACTCGATAAACCTATTTAAGATAAGTAGATCGGTGGTACGTTGGAGATTAACGAAAAACAGTATCAATCTTCAACAATGGGACGAATCCCAAAGGGTTATGCTCGGGGTCGAACATAACAAGTAGTTTCCACTGCCACCAGCCAAAACTCGACGAGGAGGGACGGGACAGTGCCCCCTCGAGTAACAGATCCAGGAGTAATCGTATTACCCCTACTAGCACGTCCACAATAAGATGGTTGGTACTAGTTCTGTTAGCAAATTTAGGTCTAGTAAAGTCAATGGTGACTTTACATGCCCGGGGAGACAGTAGTCAGTCCCCGGGTATGGAGTCTATGGTGGGGGGACCTGCTAGGGCACCCCCGTGTCACTACACGTAGGGTGCAGAGTGACACACATAGAAAAACTTATGAGACCCTATGGAGTAAAAGACCCCATAGCCCATCGAACACATTGACATCTCAAAGGAATTACACACATACATGTCCAAGAGTGAGAGGAAAAGGGTCACACTCTTGGCAGGATGGGAAAAACAAACTCCAGAAATCCAGCAAAGCTGCTGGGGGACTCACTAGGTTAGGAAATTCAGCCTAAACAGAGAATTCTCCCTAACAGAGAGAGAGACACACGGGGCATGAGCGGGGGTAGGGGGAGGGAGAGAGACACACGAGGCATGAGCGGGGGGTGGGGGGAAGGGGAGAGACACGGGGCATGAGCAGGGGTGGGGGAGGGAGAGAGACACACGGGGCGTGAGCAGGGATGGGGGAAGGGGAGAGACACACAGGGCATGAGCAGGGGTGGGCGGGAGGGGGAAAGACACACGGGGCATGAGTGGGGGTGGGCGGCAGGGGGAAAGACACACGGGGCATGAGCGGGGGTGGGAAAGACACACGGGGCAAGAGCTGGGGTGGGCGGGAGGGGGAGAGACACACGGGGCAAGAGCGTGGGGTGGGCAGGAGGGAGAGAGGCACACGGGGCATGAGCGGGGTTGGGGGGGAGGTAGAGAGACACACGGGCATGAGCGGGGGGTGGGGGGAAGGGGAGAGAGACACACGGGGCATGAGCGGGGGTGGGGGGAGGGAGAGAGACACACTGGACATGAGCGGGGGTGGTGGGGAGGTCGAGAGACCCACGGGGCATGAGCGGGGGTGGGGGGAGGGAGAGAGACACACGAGGCATGAGCGGGGGTGGGGGGAAGGGGAGAGACACGGGGCATGAGCAGGGGTGGGGGGAAGGGGAGAGACACACAAGGCATGAGCGGGGGTGGGCGGGAGGGGGAAAGACACATGGGGCATGAGCGGGGGTGGGCAGGAGGGCGAAATACACACGGGGCATGAGCGGGGGTGGCCGGGAGGGGGAAAGACACACGGGGCATGAGCGGGGGTGGGCAGGAGGACGAAAGACACACGGGGCATGTGCGGGGGTGGGCTGGAGGGGGAAAGACACACGGGGCATGAGCGAGGGTGGGCGGGAGGGGGAAAGACACACGGGGCAAGAGCGGGGGTGGCTGTCATGATCTCTGCTTCCAAAAGGTCAGGGTTTTCCCAACTCCCTTGGAAGCAGATCCATAACCCAGGTTCCGAGTGCCAACCAGTCCCAATTGGGACATTTTGGACCCAGTCCTGGCGCCAGTGGCACCAGGCTCATAAATATGCCCAGTCCCAGCGCTGGAAGCGCCGGGCTCATAATGCTTGGGTGGATTTACCTGCAGCAGACCATGCTGCTTACTTGCCTGCCAGTTGAGCCTCTGATCCTCTTCTGTTTGGAACTACTTTTCCTGTTGGGTGGGGCAGGAGCCACTCCCTAGGTTCAGAACACTGGAACTCTTCTGGAAAGCAGGAACTCTTTTCTCACCTAGGCGTGGCTGTGGAAGGAGACACCTAAGCACTACAGGAGGCTATTTAAACCACACCCGATTGATGAATCTTGCTTTGCGTTATTCTGCATCCTCTGCAGCAGAACGCTCATCGTGTCTTCTGCATCTGATCCTTTGCCTAAGGAAAAAGGCTTACCATCCTGAATCCAGTCTTCAGCAACACCTATAAAGACAAGAAAGAACAGGTTAGCATTACGGTCTTCAGTGACAGCGCTTCATTTACCTGGTCCATCGGCTGTCACCAACGCCTCGCGCTGCATTCCGGCATCTGAAAGACAAAGGCTTACCTACTCTTCGTGCGCTCCGGAGGTCTTCGCACTGCATTCCAGCATCTGAAAGACAAAAGCTTACCAACTCTTCGCACGCTCCGGAGGCCTTCGGCGCTGCATCCCGCATCTGAAAGACAAAACAAGGTGCGTTTAAAGACATTGGGGAACTTTAATACTCACGTGCCATTACTCCTTTCCACATCTAACCCAGTGGGTATTCCGGCACCCTGCAGCCGCTCCGAACTTGTACCTGCAAAATAAAAAGACAGTTAGAGCGCATCGTGAAGCAGGCAACAAGCGCTTACTTACGTGCTTCCAGGCGCTTCTATTCATCACACGGGCTCCATCTTCAACTCACTTCAGCCCGTCATCCGCCTTCGCCGGAACCCTGCAAAACAAGAGACATCATTACTAAAGACTTTTAAAGACATTAGAATTACTCGAAACTTACCGTTCGTGCAGTAAACAACGGAGAGCAGTCCTCTGAAGTCAAGAGGCCTGCTCCCCTTATCCAGTGAAGAAACTGGTTACAGCACCCTGCCCCGAGGCAGATGGAGAGCACGGCGTTCACTTACCTAAGGTGAGAGCGTTAACCTTTGGGGTTCTACAGGAGAAGAGAAAGGGAAGAAGAGAGAGACATTCAATAACCCAGTTCATTAATCCCATATTTTCTATCTGCAGACATCTTACCCTTCGAGTCAGACATACAGTGCACAGAGGTCCAGTCCAACGAGCCAGCCGTGTGTTACACATCACCTTTGAAGATACGGTATACGCCCAGTCAAGACCGGCGCCTCTACGGGAATCAGGTGAGCGTTACAGAACGCAAAGCCTACCGCAAAACTCCCGTCCAGGCGCTATGGAAACCTCGGATACCGACCAGCTAGCCCAGTTACTTGGGGAACTAAGGGCAGAAGTGCATGCAGCCCGTCAGGAAACGAACGCTCTAAGAAGGGAACTGATTATTTCCAAGGAGCGAACAGATGATCTCGCTAGACAATTGCTACAGTCACAAGCCGGACAGACCCCGTTACCCGCATCTGGGGGAAATCTTCCTTCTACATCCTCTATGAATCCAGTGCAGATCAACCTACCTGGGAATGTACCTCTGGCTCCGCCCGAACGATTTTCTGGTGACCCAAAGAGGTTTGCAGTATTTATCAATCAGTGCCGGTTGCATTTCTTATGCCGGCCAGCAGCCTTTCCAACTGATCAAGCTAAAGTAGCTTTCGTGCTTTCGTACCTTAGTGGCAATGCGGCAGACTGGTCGATAAGTTACAAACTCTGAGCAGGGAAACGACCTCGCCCGACAAGAATAGAGGTCCTCTTGCCGAGCGTGAAAACCAGTTCCGTGACCTCGCATTTCGTGATACCTATGGTCCTCATTAGCCCTGATAATCCGGATCGATTACATGCAATTGAAGCTTACGTCGACAGCGGTGCCATCGGCAATTATGTGGATCATGAAGTGGTTTTGAGGATGAATCTAACTCTTTGTCCCAAGGCTGTAAAGGACGTCATTACTACGGTGGATGGAACGGAGATAGCCTCCGGACCAGTAACGCATACCACTCAAGAAGTGACGCTAGTAAGTCAAGATGGACACCATGAGAAGATCGTGTTCGATGTGATCAAGGCTCCTCAGTTTCAGATTATTCTAGGAATACCTTGGTTAGAGAAACACAATCCTCTGATCGATTGGCGAGCAAGAACGGTCCAGTTTCCAGAATGTGTCTCTACTTGTCACCCTCCACCTGGTGTTGCACTGGCAGCAATTTCTTCAGAGACTCCCCAGTTACCTCCCGAATACCTAGAATACCAAGATGTTTTCCGGAAGGATCAGGCTAACTCTCTACCTCCTCATAGGTCTTATGACTGCCAGATAGACCTGATACCTGGATCTACTCCTCCTTGTAGTAGAATTTATGCCCTCACCGAGCCTGAGAACCTTCACCTTCGACAATACCTGGATCAATACCTGGCAAATGGGTTTATTCGTCCTTCCAAGTCCCCTGCTTCTTCAGCTTTGTTCTTCGTTCCAAAAAAGGAAGGAGACCTTAGAACTTGTATAGATTATCGCTCCCTGAACCAGATCACCGTCAAGAATAGATATCCGTTACCTTTGATCCCTGAACTCCTGGATCAAGTCAGAAAAGCATGCATATATACAAAGCTGGATCTTAGAGGAGCCTACCACTTGGTACGAGTAAAAGAGGGCGATGAATGGAAGACGGCCTTCCGCACCAAATATGGGCTATTTGAATATCAGGTCATGCCCTTCGGACTTTGCAATGCCCCGGCCGCCTTTCAATATTTTATGAACGATGTCCTCAGAGAGCTCATAGACGTGTGTGTTGTTGTTTACATTGACGATATCCTCGTTTATTCTTCATCGGAATCTGAACATCGGAAACATGTGAAAATGGTCCTCGAAAGATTGCGTCAACACAAACTTTTCGCTAAATTGGAAAAATGTTTTTTTCAACGTGACTGAAGTTGAATTCTTGGGATTCACATTATCACCTAGCGGAGTGCGTATGGATTCAAAGAAGGTCGATGCAGTTCTCAAATGGCCATTACCATCCTCCGTAAAAGGTGTGCAAAGCATGTTAGGCTTCGCTAACTTTTACCGCAAGTTTATCTCCGAATTTTCTCGAATAGTCCAGCCCATCACTGCCTTGTTAAAGAAAAACAAACGTTTTGAATGGTTTCACCACCCTCAGACCGACGGACAAACCGAGAGGACCAATCAAACTCTGGAACAGTATTTACGCTGCATGCTGCAACAAACTGAAAAAACTTGGAAAGACATCCTTTGGATAGCCGAATATGCCTACAATAACTCTGTCCATTCGGGAACTGGGAAAACCCCGTTTTTTCTTTTGTACGGCAGTCACCCTCGAACCTCGGAGTTGGATCCCCTCCAAGATCTTGAAACACCAGCAGTAGACTACCTGCATTCTACAATCACCCAAGCCTTTAAGGAAGCTGTTTCTCACCTTCAAAGGGCTAAAGAACAATACAAGAAAGGAGCAGATCAACATCGGAAGGAAGCCCCTCAATATCAAGTAGGGGATCAAGTCTGGTTATCCACCAAATATCTACCTCTAAAAGGGCCACGCACATTCAACCCAAGATACCTTGGTCCCTATTCCATCACTACCATAGTAAACCCAGTAGCGGTCAAGTTGGACTTGCCCCCGCACATGAAGATACATCCGGTCTTCCACGTCTCTCTATTAAAACCCGTGCAACCTCAAACCCGACTAACTAAATCTCCAAAACCTATCCTAGTTGATGGAGAACTCGAGTTTGAAGTCAAAAGCATTCTGGACTCCAAGATCTCCAAATCTAAACTATTTTACCTAATTGACTGGAAAGGCTACGGCCCCCAAGAGAGATCCTGGGAACCTGCTGAATATGTCCACGCTCCTCGCCTAATCAAAAGATTTCACCGAACATTTCCTGACAAGCCAAAACCCCCGGAGAAGCCCGGTTTGGGAGGGGCCTTGAGGGGGGGTACTGTCATGATCTCTGCTTCCAAAAGGTCAGGGTTTTCCCAACTCCCTTGGAAGCAGATCCATAACCCAGGTTCCGAGTGCCAACCAGTCCCAATTGGGACCTTTTGGACTCAGTCCTGGCGCCAGTGGCACCAGGCTCATAAATATGCCCAGTCCCAGCGCTGGAAGCGCCGGGCTCATAATGCTTGGGTGGACTTACCTGCAGCAGACCATGCTGCTTACTTGCCTGCCAGTTGAGCCTCTGATCCTCTTCTGTTTGGAACTACTTTTCCTGTTGGGTGGGGCAGGAGCCACTCCCTAGATTCAGAACACTGGAACTCTTCTGGAAAGCAGGAACTCTTTTCTTACCTAGGCGTGGCTGTGGAAGGAGACACCTAAGCACTACAGGAGGCTATCTAAACCACACCCGATGGATGAATCTTGCTTTGCGTTATTCTGCATCCTCTGCAGCAGAACGCTCATCGTTTCTTCTGCATCTGATCCTGGGCCTAAGGAAAAAGGCTTACCATCCTGAATCCAGTCTTCAGCAACACCTATAAAGACAAGAAAGAACAGGTTAGCATTACGGTCTTCAGTGACAGCTCTTCACTTACCTGGTCCATCGGCTGTCACCAACGCCTCGCGCTGCATTCCGGCATCTGAAAGACAAAGGCTTACCTACTCTTCGTGCGCTCCGGAGGTCTTCACACTGCATTCCGGCATCTGAAAGACAAAAGCTTACCAACTCTTCGCACGCTCCGGAGGCCTTCGGCGCTGCATCCCGCATCTGAAAGACAAAACAAGGTGCGTTTAAAGACATTGGGGAACTTTAATACTCACATGCCATTACTCCTTTCCACATCTAACCCAGTGGGTATTCCGGCACCCTGCAGCCGCTCCGAACTTGTACCTGCAAAATAAAAAGACAGTTAGAGCGCATCGTGAAGCAGGCAACAAGCGCTTACTTACGTGCTTCCAGGCGCTTCTATTCATCACACGGGCTCCATCTTCAACTCACTTCAGCCCGTCATCCGCCATCGCCGGAACCCTGCAAAACAAGAGACATCATTACTAAAGACTTTTAAAGACATTAGAATTACTCGAAACTTACCGTTCGTGTCGGGGAGAGACACACAGGGCCTGAGCGGGGGTGGGGCGGGAGGGGGAGAGACACACGGGGCATGAGCGGGGGTGGGGGGAGGGAGAGCGACACATGGGGCATGAGCAGGGGTGGGGGGAGGGAGAGAGACACACGGGGCATGAGCAGGGGGTAGGGGGAAGGGGAGAGACACACGGGGCATGAGCGGGGGGTGGGGGGAGGGAGAGAGACACACGGGGCATGAGCGGGGGGTGGTGGGAGGGAAAGAGACACACGGGGCATGAGCGGGGGGTGGGGGGAAGGGGAGAGAGACACACGGGGCATGAGCAGGGGGTGGGGGGAAGGAAGAGAGACACACGGGGCATGAGCGGGGGGTGGGCAGGAGGGAGAGAGACACACGGGGCATGAGCGGGGGTGGGGGGAGGGAGAGAGACACACGGGGCATGAGCGGGAGGTGGGGGAAAGGGGAGAGAGACACACGGGGCATGAGCGGGGGGTGGGAGGAGGGAGAGAGACACACGGGGCATGAGCGGGGGTGGGGGGGAGAGAGACACACGGGCATGAGCGGGGGGTGGGCGGGATGGGGAGAGCCACACGGGGCATGAGCGGGGGTGGGGGGGAGGGAGAGAGACACACTGGACATGAGCGGGGGTGGTGGGGAGGTCGAGAGACCCACGGGGCATGAGCGGGGGTGGGGGGAGGGAGAGAGACACACGAGGCATGAGCGGGGGGTGGGGGGAAGGGGAAAGACACGGGGCATGAACAGGGGTGGGGGGAAGGGGAGAGACACACAAGGCATGAGCGGGGGTGGGCGGGAGGGGGAAAGACACATGGGGCATGAGCGGGGAAGGGCAGGAGGGCGAAAGACACACGGGGCATGAGCGGGGGTGGCCGGGAGGGGGAAAGACACACGGGGCATGAGCGGGGGTGGGCAGGAGGGCGAAAGACACACGGGGCATGAGCGGGGGAGGAGCGGGGGTGGGCGGGAGGGGGAAAGACACACGGGGCATGAGCGAGGGTGGGCGGGAGGGGGAAAGACACACGGGGCAAGAGCGGGGGTGGCCGGGAGGGGGAGAGACACACGGGGCAAGAGCGGGTTTTGGGCGGGATGGGGAGAGACACACGGGGCATGAGCGGGGGGTGGGCAGGAGGGGGAGAGACACATGGGGCATGAGCGGGGGGTGGGCAGAAGGGAGAGAGACACACGGGGCGTGAGCGGGGGGTGGGCGGGAGGGGGAGAGACACACAGGGCCTGAGCGGGGGTGGGGCGGGAGGGGGAGAGACACACGGGGCATGAGCGGGGGTGGGGGGGAGGGAGAGCGACACATGGGGCATGAGCGGGGGTGGGGGGGAGGGAGAGAGACACACGGGGCATGAGCAGGGGGTAGGGGGAAGGGGAGAGACACACGGGGCATGAGCGGGGGGTGGGGGGAGGGAGAGAGACACACGGGGCATGAGCGGGGGGTGGGGGGAGGGAAAGAGACACACGGGGCATATGAGCGGGGGGTGGGGGGAAGGGGAGAGAGACACACGGGGCATGAGCAGGGGGTGGGGGGAAGGAAGAGAGACACACGGGGCATGAGCGGGGGGTGGGCAGGAGGGAGAGAGACACACGGGGCATGAGCGGGGGTGGGGGGGAGGGAGAGAGACACACGGGGCATGAGCGGGGGGTGGGGGGAAGGGGAGAGAGACACACGGGGCATGAGCGAGGGGTGGGAGGAGGGAGAGAGACACACGGGGCATGAGCGGGGGTGGGGGGGAGAGAGACACACGGGCATGAGCGGGGGGTGGGCGGGATGGGGAGAGCCACACGGGGCATGAGCGGGGGTGGGGGGGAGGAAGAGAGACACACTGGACATGAGCGGGGGTGGTGGGGAGGTCGAGAGACCCACGGGGCATGAGCGGGGGTGGGGGGAGGGAGAGAGACACACGAGGCATGAGCGGGGGGTGGGGGGAAGGGGAGAGACACGGGGCATGAGCAGGGGTGGGGGGAAGGGGAGAGACACACAAGGCATGAGCGGGGGTGGGCGGGAGGGGGAAAGACACATGGGGCATGAGCGGGGGTGGCAGGAGGGCGAAAGACACACGGGGCATGAGCGGGGGTGGCCGGGAGGGGGAAAGACACACGGGGCATGAGTGGGGGTGGGCAGGAGGGCGAAAGACACACGGGGCATGAGCGGGGGAGGAGCGGGGGTGGGCGGGAGGGGGAAAGACACACGGGGCATGAGCGAGGGTGGGCGGGAGGGGGAAAGACACACGGGGCAAGAGCGGGGGTGGCCGGGAGGGGGAGAGACACACGGGCAAGAGCGGGTTTTGGGCGGGATGGGGAGAGACACACGGGGCAAGAGCGGGGGTGGGCGGGAGGGGGAGAGACACACGGGGCATGAGCGGGGTGGGCGGGAGGGGGAGAGACACACGGGTCATGAGCGGTGGTGGGCGGGAGGGGGAGAGACACGGGGCATGAGCCGGGGGTGGGCGAGAGGGGGAGAGACACATGGGGCATGAGCGGGGGTGGGCGGGAGGGGGAGAGACACACAGGGCATGAGCGGGGGTGGGGGGAGGGAGAGAGACACACGGGGCATGAGCAGGGGTGGGGGGAGGGAGAGAGACACACGGGGCGTGAGCGGGGGGTGGGCGGGAGGGGGAGAGACACACAGTGCCTGAGCGGGGGTGGGGCGGGAGGGGGAGAGACACACGGGGCATGAGCGGGGGTGGGGGGGAGGGAGAGCGACACATGGGGCATGAGCGGTGGTGGGGGGGAGGGAGAGAGACACACGGGGCATGAGCAGGGGGTAGGGGGAAGGGGAGAGACACACGGGGCATGAGCGGGGGGTGGGGGAGGGAGAGAGA
This sequence comes from Ambystoma mexicanum, assembly GCF_040938575.1. Lineage (NCBI taxonomy): Eukaryota > Metazoa > Chordata > Amphibia > Caudata > Ambystomatidae > Ambystoma > Ambystoma mexicanum. The sequence goes on from NC_090929.1 coordinate 1,296,154,870, forward strand.
CACACAGGGCATGAGCGGGGGGTGGGGGGAGGGAAAGAGACACACGGGGCATGAGCGGGGGGTGGGGGGAAGGGGAGAGAGACACACGGGGCATGAGCAGGGGGTGGGGGGAAGGAAGAGAGACACACGGGGCATGAGCGGGGGGTGGGCAGGAGGGAGAGAGACACACGGGGCATGAGCGGGGGTGGGGGGGAGGGAAAGAGACACACGGGGCATGAGCGGGGGTGGGGGGAGAGAGACACACAGGGCATGAGCGGGGGGTGGGCCGGATGGGGAGAGCCACACGGGGCATGAGCGGGGGTGGGGGGGAGGGAGAGAGACACACGGGGCATGAGCGGGGGTGGGGGGGAGGGGAGAGAGACACACGGGGCATGAGCGGGGGGTGGGGGCAAGGGAGAGAGACACACGGGATATGAGCGGGGGTGGGCGGAGGGGGAGAGACACACGGGGCATGAGCGGGGGTGGGGGGGAGGGAGAGAGACACACGGGGCATGAGCGGGGGTGGGGGGGAGGGAGAGAGACACACGGGCATGAGTGGGGGTGGGGGGAGGGAGAGAGACACACGGGGCATGAGCGAGGGGTAGGGGGAGGGACAGAGACACACGGGGCATGAGCGGGGGGTGGGGGGAGGGACAGAGACACACGGGGCATGAGCGGGGGGTGGGGGGAGGGAGAGAGACACACGGGGCATGAGCAGGGGGTGGGGGGAAGGGGAGAGAGACACAGGGGGCATGAGCGGGGGGTGGGGGGAAGGGAGAGAGACACACGGGGCATGAGCGGGGTGTGTGCAGGAGGGGGAGAGACACACGGGGCATGAGCGGGGGGTGGGGGGGAGGGAGAGAGACACTTGGGGCATGAGCGGGGGGTGGGGGAAGGGGAGAGAGACACACTGGGCATGAGCGGGGGGTGGGGGGAGGGAGAGAGACACAAGGGGCATGAGCAGGGGTGGGGGGGAGGGAGAGAGACACACGGGGCATTAGCGGGGGGTGGGGGGTAGGGAGAGAGACACACGGGGCATGAGCGGGGGATGGGAGGGAGGGAGAGAGACACACAGGGCATGAGCGGGGGTGGGGCGAAGGGGAGAGAGACACGGGGCATGAGCGGGGGTGGGCGGGAGGGGGAGAGACACACGCGGCATGAGCGGGGGTGTGGGGGAGGGAGAGAGACACGGGACATGAGCGGGGGTGGGGGGAGGGAGAGAGACACACGGGGCATGAGCAGGGGTTTGGGGGAGGGAGAGAGACACACGGGGCATGAGCGGGGGGGAGGGAGAGAGACACACGGGGCGTGAGCGGGGGTGGGGGGGAGAGAGAGACACACGGGGCATGAGCGGGGGGCGTGGTGGCAACAGGAGACAGACAGGGCACATGAGGGGAACAGGAGACAGATACGAGGCATGAGTGGGGGTGGGGGGAAGGGGAGAGAGAGACACACGGGGCATGAGCGGGGGTGGGGGGAGGGAGAGAGACGCACGAGGCATGAGCGGGGGGTTGGGGGAAGGGGAGAGACACGGGGCATGAGCAGGGGTGGGGGAGGGAGAGAGACACACGGGGCGTGAGCAGGGGTGGGGGGAAGGGGAGAGACACACAGGGCATGAGCAGGGGTGGGCGGGAGGGCGAAAGACACACGGGGCATGAGTGGGGGTGGGCGGCAGGGGGAAAGAAACACGGGGCATGAGCGGGGGTGGGCAGGAGGGAGAGAGACACACGGGGCGTGAGCGGGGGGTGGGCGGGAGGGGGAGAGACACACAGGGCCTGAGCGGGGGTGGGGCGGGAGGGGGAGAGACACACGGGGCATGAGCGGGGGTGGGGGGGAGGGAGAGCGACACATGGGGCATGAGCGGGGGTGGGGGGGAGGGAGAGAGACACACGGGGCATGAGCAGGGGGTAGGGGGAAGGGGAGAGACACACGGGGCGTGAGCGGGGGGTGGGGGGAGGGAGAGAGACACACGGGGCATGAGCGGGGGGTGGGGGGAGGGAAAGAGACACACGGGGCATATGAGCGGGGGGTGGGGGGAAGGGGAGAGAGACACACGGGGCATGAGCAGGGGGTGGGGGGAAGGAAGAGAGACACACGGGGCATGAGCGGGGGGTGGGCAGGAGGGAGAGAGACACACGGGGCATGAGCGGGGGTGGGGGGGAGGGAGAGAGACACACCTGGCATGAGCGGGGGGTGGGGGGAAGGGGAGAGAGACACACGGGGCATGAGCGAGGGGTGGGAGGAGGGAGAGAGACACACGGGGCATGAGCGGGGGTGGGGGGGAGAGAGACACACGGGCATGAGCGGGGGGTGGGCGGGATGGGGAGAGCCACACGGGGCATGAGCGGGGGTGGGGGGGAGGAAGAGAGACACACTGGACATGAGCGGGGGTGGTGGGGAGGTCGAGAGACCCACGGGGCATGAGCGGGGGTGGGGGGAGGGAGAGAGACACACGAGGCATGAGCGGGGGGTGGGGGGAAGGGGAGAGACACGGGGCATGAGCAGGGGTGGGGGGAAGGGGAGAGACACACAAGGCATGAGCGGGGGTGGGCGGGAGGGGGAAAGACACATGGGGCATGAGCGGGGGTGGGCAGGAGGGCGAAAGACACACGGGGCATGAGCGGGGGTGGCCGGGAGGGGGAAAGACACACGGGGCATGAGCGGGGGTGGGCAGGAGGGCGAAAGACACACGGGGCATGAGCGGGGGAGGAGCGGGGGTGGGCGGGAGGGGGAAAGACACACGGGGCATGAGCGGGGGTGGGCGGGAGGGGGAAAGACACACGGGGCAAGAGCGGGGGTGGCCGGGAGGGGGAGAGACACACGGGGCAAGAGCGGGTTTTGGGCGGGATGGGGAGAGACACACGGGGCAAGAGCGAGGGTGGGCGGGAGGGGGAGAGACACACGGGGCATGAGCGGGGGTGGGCGGGAGGGGGAGAGACACACGGGTCATGAGCGGTGGTGGGCGGGAGGGGGAGAGACACGGGGCATGAGCCGGGGGTGGGCGAGAGGGGGAGAGACACATGGGGCATGAGCGGGGGTGGGCGGGAGGGGGAGAGACACACAGGGCATGAGCGGGGGTGGGGGGAGGGAGAGAGACACACGGGGCATGAGCAGGGGTGGGGGGGAGGGAGAGAGACACACGGGGCGTGAGCGGGGGGTGGGCGGGAGGGGGAGAGACACACAGTGCCTGAGCGGGGGTGGGGCGGGAGGGGGAGAGACACACGGGGCATGAGCAGGGGTGGGGGGGAGGGAGAGCGACACATGGGGCATGAGCGGTGGTGGGGGGGAGGGAGAGAGACACACGGGGCATGAGCAGGGGGTAGGGGGAAGGGGAGAGACACACGGGGCATGAGCGGGGGGTGGGGGAGGGAGAGAGACACACAGGGCATGAGCGGGGGGTGGGGGGAGGGAAAGAGACACACGGGGCATGAGCGGGGGGTGGGGGGAAGGGGAGAGAGACACACGGGGCATGAGCAGGGGGTGGGGGGAAGGAAGAGAGACACACGGGGCATGAGCGGGGGGTGGGCAGGAGGGAGAGAGACACACGGGGCATGAGCGGGGGTGGGGGGGAGGGAGAGAGACACACGGGGCATGAGCGGGGGTGGGGGGAGAGAGACACACAGGGCATGAGCCGGGGGTGGGCGGGAGGGGGAGAGACACACAGGGCATGAGCGGGGGTGGGGGGAGGGAGAGAGACACACGGGGCATGAGCAGGGGTGGGGGGGAGGGAGAGAGACACACGGGGCGTGAGCGGGGGGTGGGCGGGAGGGGGAGAGACACACAGTGCCTGAGCGGGGGTGGGGCGGGAGGGGGAGAGACACACGGGGCATGAGCGGGGGTGGGGGGGAGGGAGAGCGACACATGGGGCATGAGCGGTGGTGGGGGGAGGGAGAGAGACACACGGGGCATGAGCAGGGGGTAGGGGGAAGGGGAGAGACACACGGGGCATGAGCGGGGGGTGGGGGAGGGAGAGAGACACACAGGGCATGAGCGGGGGGTGGGGGGAGGGAAAGAGACACACGGGGCATGAGCGGGGGGTGGGGGGAAGGGGAGAGAGACACACGGGGCATGAGCAGGGGGTGGGGGGAAGGAAGAGAGACACACGGGGCATGAGCGGGGGGTGGGCAGGAGGGAGAGAGACACACGGGGCATGAGCGGGGGTGGGGGGGAGGGTGAGAGACTCACGGGGCATGAGCGGGGGTGGGGGGAGAGAGACACACAGGGCATGAGCGGGGGGTGAGCGGGATGGGGAGAGCCACACGGGGCATGAGCGGGGGAGGGGGGGAGGGAGAGAGACACACGGGGCATGAGCGGGGGTGGGGGGGAGGGGAGAGAGACACACGGGGCATGAGCGGGGGGTGGGGGCAAGGGAGAGAGACACACGGGATATGAGCGGGGGTGGGCGGAGGGGGAGAGACACACGGGGCATGAGCGGGGGTGGGGGGAGGGAGAGAGACACACGGGGCATGAGCGGGGGTGGGGGGGAGGGAGAGAGACACACGGGCATGAGTGGGGGTGGGGGGAGGGAGAGAGACACACGGGGCATGAGCGAGGGGTAGGGGGAGGGACAGAGACACACGGGGCATGAGCGGGGGTGGGGGGAGGGACAGAGACACACGGGGCATGAGCGGGGGGTGGGGGGAGGGAGAGAGACACACGGGGCATGAGCAGGGGGTGGGGGGAAGGGGAGAGAGACACAGGGGGCATGAGCGGGGGGTGGGGGGAAGGGAGAGAGACACACGGGGCATGAGCGGGGTGTGTGCAGGAGGGGGAGAGACACACGGGGCATGAGCGGGGGGTGGGGGGGAGGGAGAGAGACACTTGGGGCATGAGCGGGGGGTGGGGGAAGGGGAGAGAGACACACTGGGCATGAGCGGGGGGTGGGGGGAGGGAGAGAGACACAAGGGGCATGAGCAGGGGTGGGGGGGAGGGAGAGAGACACACGGGGCATTAGCGGGGGGTGGGGGGTAGGGAGAGAGACACACGGGGCATGAGCGGGGGATGGGAGGGAGGGAGAGAGAGAGACACACAGGGCATGAGCGGGGGTGGGGCGAAGGGGAGAGAGACACGGGGCATGAGCGGGGGTGGGCGGGAGGGGGAGAGACACACGCGGCATGAGCTGGGGTGTGGGGGAGGGAGAGAGACACGGGACATGAGCGGGGGTGGGGGGAGGGAGAGAGACACACGGGGCATGAGCAGGGGTTTGGGGGAGGGAGAGAGACACACGGGGCATGAGCGGGGGGGAGGGAGAGAGACACACGGGGTGTGAGCGGGGGTGGGGGGGAGAGAGAGACACACGGGGCATGAGCGGGGGGCGTGGTGGCAACAGGAGACAGACAGGGCACATGAGGGGAACAGGAGACAGATACGAGGCATGAGTGGGGGTGGGGGGAAGGGGAGAGAGAGACACACGGGGCATGAGCGGGGGTGGGGGGAGGGAGAGAGACACACGAGGCATGAGCGGGGGGTTGGGGGAAGGGGAGAGACACGGGGCATGAGCAGGGGTGGGGGAGGGAGAGAGACACACGGGGCGTGAGCAGGGGTGGGGGGAAGGGGAGAGACACACAGGGCATGAGCAGGGGTGGGCGGGAGGCCGAAAGACACACGGGGCATGAGTGGGGGTGGGCGGCAGGGGGAAAGAAACACGGGGCATGAGCGGGGGTGGGCGGGAGGGGGAAAGACACACGGGGCAAGAGCTGGGGTGGGCGGGAGGGGGAGAGACACACGGGGCAAGAGCGTGGGGTGGGCAGGAGGGAGAGAGACACACGGGGCATGAGCGGGGGTGGGGGGGAGGTAGAGAGACACACTGGACATGAGCGGGAGTGGGGGGGAGGTCGAGAGACACACTGGACATGAGCGGGGGTGGGGGGGAGGTCGAGAGACCCACGGGGCATGAGCGGGGGTGGGGGGAGGGAGAGAGACACACGAGGCATGAGCGGGGGTTGGGGGAAGGGGAGAGACACGGGGCATGAGCAGGGGTGGGGGGAAGGGGAGAGACACACAAGGCATGAGCGGGGGTGGGCGGGAGGGGGAAAGACACATGGGGCATGAGCGGGGGTGGGCAGGAGGGCGAAAGACACACGGGGCATGAGCGGGGGTGGGCGGGAGGGGGAAAGACACACGGGGCATGAGCGGGGGTGGGCGGGAGGGGGAAAGACACACGGGGCATGAGCGGGGGAGGAGCGGGGGTGGGCGGGAGGGGGAAAGACACACGGGGCATGAGCGAGGGTGGGCGGGAGGTGGAAAGACACACGGGGCAAGAGCGGGGGTGGCCGGGAGGGGGAGAGACACACGGGGCAAGAGCGGGGGTGGGCGGGATGGGGAGAGACACACGGGGCAAGAGCGGGGGTGGGCGGGAGGGGGAGAGACACACGGGGCATGAGCGGGGGTGGGCGGGAGGGGGAGAGACACACGGGTCATGAGCGGTGGTGGGCGGGAGGGGGAGAGACACGGGGCATGAGCCAGGGGTGGGCGAGAGGGGAGAGACACATGGGGCATGAGCGGGGGTGTGCGGGAGGGGGAGAGACACACAGGGCATGAGCGGGGGTGGGGGGAGGGAGAGAGACACACGGGGCATGAGCAGGGGTGGGGGGGAGGGAGAGAGACATACGGGCGTGAGCGGGGGTTGGGCGGGAGGGGGAGAGACACACAGGGCCTGAGCGGGGGTGGGGCGGGAGGGGGAGAGACACACGGGGCATGAGCGGGGGTGGGGGGGAGGAGAGCGACACATGGGGCATGAGCGGGGGTGCGGGGGAGGGAGAGAGACACACGGGGCATGAGAAGGGGGTAGGGGGAAGGGGAGAGACACACGGGGCATGAGCGGGGGGTGGGGGGAGGGAGAGAGACACACGGGGCATGAGCGGGGGGTGGGGGGAGGAGAGAGACACACGGGGCATGAGCGGGGGGTGGGGGGAAGGGGAGAGAGACACACGGGGCATGAGCAGGGGTGTGGGGAAGGAAGAGAGACACACGGGGGCATGAGCGGGGGTGGGCAGGAGGGAGAGAGACACACGGGGCATGAGCGGGGGTGGGGGGAGGGACAGAGACACACGGGGCATGAGCGGAGGGTGGGGGGAGGGAAGAGAGACACACGGGGCATGAGCAGGGGGTGGGGGGAAGGGTAGAGAGACACATGGGGCATGAGCGGGGGGTAGGGAGAAGGGAGAGAGACACACGGGGCATGAGCGGGGGGTGGGCAGGAGGGGGAGAGACACACGGGGCATGAGCGGGGGGTGGGCGGGAGGGAGAGAGACACATGGGGCATGAGCGGGGGTGGGGGAGGGAGAGAGACACTTGGGGCATGAGCGGGGGGTGGGGGGAAGGGGAGAGAGACACACGGGGCATTAGCGGGAGGTGGGGAGTAGGGAGAGAGACACACGGGGCATGAGCGGGGGGGAGGGAGAGAGACACACGGGGCGTGAGCGGGGGTGGGGGAGGGAGAGAGACACACGGGGCGTGAGCGGGGGTGGGGGGAGAGAGAGACACACGGGGCATGAGCGGGGGAGTGTTGGCAACAGGAGACAGACACGGCACATGAGGGGAACAGGAGACAGATACGAGGCATGAGTGGGGGAGAGGAGAACAGGAAACAGACACGGGGCGTGAGCGGGGGGAACAGAAGACAGACACAGGGCATGAGCGGGGGGATGGGGAAGAGAGAGACACACGGGGCATGAGCGGGGGTGGGGGGAGGAGAGAAGACACACGAGGCATGAGCGGGGGGTGGGGGAAGGGGGAGACACACGGGGCATGAGCAGGGGTGGGGGAGGAGAGAGACACACGGGGCATGAGCAGGGGTGGGGGAAGGGGAGAGACACACAGGGCATGAGCAGGGGTGGGCGGGAGGGGGAAAGACACACGGGGCATGAGTGGGGGTGGGCGGGAGGGGGAAAGACACACGGGGCATGAGCGGGGCATGAGCGGGGGTGGGTGGTAGGGGAAAGACACACGGGGCAAGAGCGGGGGTGGGGCGGAGGGGGAGAGACACACGGGGCAAGAGCGGGGGCGGGCAGGAGGGGGAGAGACACACGGGCATGAGCGGGGAGGGCGGGAGGGGAGAGACACACGGAGCATGAGCGGGGGTGGGCGGGAGGGGTGGAGACCGGGGCATGAGCGGGGGTGGGGGGAGGGGGAGAGACACACAGGGCATGAGCGGGGGTGGGGGGAGGGAGAGAGACACATGGGGCATGAGCAGGGGTGGGGGGAGGGAGAGAGACACACGGGGCATGAGCGGGGGATGGCAGGAGGGGGAGAGACACACCGGGCATGAGCAGGGGTGGGGGGGGAGAGAGACACACGGGGCATGAGCGGGGTGGAGGGGAGGGAGAGAGACACACGGGGCATGAGCGGGGGGTGGAGGGAGGGGGAGAGACACACAGGGGATGGGTGGGGGGAGGGAGAGAGACACACGGGGCATGAGCGGGGGGTGGGGGGAAGGGGAGAGAGACACACGGGGGCATGAGCAGGGGGTGGGGGAAGGGAGAGGACACACGGGGCATGAGCGGGGGGTGGGCAGGAGGGGGAGAGACACACGGGCATGAGCGTGGGGTGGGCGGGAGGGAGAGAGACACACGGGGCATGAGCGGGGTGGGGGGGAGGAGAGAGACACACAGGGCATGAGCGGGGGGTGGGGGGAAGGGGAGAGAGACACACGGGGCATGAGCGGGGTTGGGGGGAGGGAGAGAGATACATGGGGCATGAGCGGGGTGGGGGGAGGGAGAGAGACCCACGGGGCATGAGCGGGGGTGGGGGGAGGGAGAGAGACACACGAGGCATGAGCGGGGGTGGGGGGAAGGGGAGATACACGGGGCATGAGCAGGGGTGGGGGGAAGGGGAGAGACACACAAGGCATGAGCGGGGGTGGGCGGGAGGGGGAAAGACACATGGGGCATGAGCGGGGGTGGGCAGGAGGGCGAAAGACACACAGGGCATGAGCAGGGGTGGGCGGGAGGGGAAAGACACACGGGCATGAGCGGGGGTGGGGGAGGGGAAAGACACACGGGGCATGAGCGGGGAGGAGCGGGGGTGGCCGGGAGGGGGAAAGACACACGGGGCATGAGCGAGGGTGGGCGGGAGGGGGAAAGACACACGGGGCAAGAGCGGGGGTGGCCGGGGAGGGGGAGAGACACACGGGTCAAGAGCGGGGGTGGGCGGGATGGGGAGAGACACACGGGGCAAGAGCGGGGGTGGGCGGGAGGGGGAGAGACACACGGGGCATGAGCGGGGGTGGGCGGGAGGGGGAAAGACACACGGGTCATGAGCGGGGGTGGGCGGGAGGGGAGAGACACGGGGCATGAGCCGGGGGTGGGGCGAAAGGGGGAGAGACACATGGGGCATGAGCGGGGGTGGGGTGGAGGGAGAGAGACACACGGGCATGAGCGGGGGGTGGGCGGGAGGGGGAGAGACACACGGGGCCTGAGCGGGGGGTGGGCGGGAGGGGGAGAGACACACGGGGCATGAGCGGGGCTGGGGGGAGGGAGAGCGACACATGGGGCATGAGCGGGGTGGGGGGAGGGGAGAGAGACACACGGGGCATGAGTGGGGGTGGGGGGAAGGGGAGAGACACACGGGGCATGAGCCGGGGGGTGGGGAGGGATAGAGACACACGGGGCATGAGCAGAGGGTTGGGGAGGAGGGAGAGAGACACACGGGGCATGAGCGGGGGGTGGGCGGAGGGGGAGAGACACACGGGGCATGAGCGGGGGTGGGGGGGAGGGAGAGAGACACACGGGGCGTGAGCGGGGTTGGGGGGTGGGAGAGAGACTCACGGGCATGAGTGGGGGTGGGGGGAGGGAGAGAGACACACGGGGCATGAGCGGGGGGTGGGGGGAGGGACAGAGACACACGGGGCATGAGCGGGGGGTGGGGGGAGGGACACAGACACATGGGGCATGAGCGGAGGGTGGGGGGAGGGAGAGAGACACACGGGGCATGAGCAGGGGGTGGGGGGAAGGGGAGAGAGACACACGGGGCATGAGCGGGGGGTGGGGAGAAGGGAGAGAGACACACGGGGCATGAGCGGGGGGGCAGGAGGGGGAGAGACACACGGGGCATGAGCGGGGGGTGGGCGGGAGGGAAAGAGACACATGGGGCATTAGCGGGGGTGGGGGGGAGGAGAGAGACACTTGGGGCATGAGCGGGGGGTGGGGGGAAGGGGAGAGAGACACACGGGGCATGAGCGGGGGGTGGGGGGAGGGAGAGAGACACGCGGGGCATGAGCAGGGGTGGGGGGAGGGAGAGAGACACACGGGGCATTAGCAGGGGGTGGGGAGTAGGGAGAGAGACACACGGGGCATGAGCGGGGGGTCGGGGGTGGGAGAGAGACACACAGGGCATGAGCGGGGGTGGGGGAAGGGGAGAGAGTCACAGGGCATGAGCGGGGGGTGGGCGGGATGGGGCGAGACACATGGGGCATGAGCGGGGTGTGGGGAGGGAGAAGACACGGGGCATGAGCGGGGGTGGGGGGAGGGAGAGAGACACACGGGGCATGAGCGGGGGGAGGGAGAGAGACACACGGGGCGTGAGCGGGGTGGGGGGGAGAGAGAGACACACGGGGCATGAGCGGGGGGCGTGGTGGCAACAGGAGACAGACACGGGCACATGAGGGGAACAGGAGACATATACGAGGCATGAGTGGGGGGAGAGGAGAACAGGAAACAGACACGGGGCGTGAGCGGGGGGAACATAAGACAGACACGGGGCATGAGTGGGGTTGGGGGAAGGGGAGAGAGAGACACACGGGGCATGAGCGGGGTGGGGGGAGGGAGAGAGACACACGAGGCATGAGCGGGGGGTGGGGGGAAGGGAGAGACACGGGGCATGAGCAGGGGTGGGGGAGGAGAGAGACACACGGGGCGTGAGCAGGGGTGGGGGGAAGGGGAGAGACACACAGGGCATGAGCAGTGGTGGGCGGGAGGGGGAAAGACACACGGGGCATGAGCGGGGGTGGGCGGGAGGGGGAGAGACACGGGGCATGAGCCGGGGGGTGGGCGAGAGTGGGAGAGACAATGGGGCATGAGCGGGGGTGGGCGGGAGGGGGAGAGACACACAGGGCATGAGCGGGGGTGGGGGGAGGGAGAGAGACACACGGGGCAAGAGCGGGGGTGGGGTGGAGGGAGAGAGACACACGGGGCATGAGCGGGGGGTGGGCGGGAGGGGGAGAGACACACGGGGCCTGAGCGGGGGGTGGGCGGGAGGGGAGGGACACACGGGGCATGAGCGGGGGTGGGGGGGGAGGGAGAGCGACACATGGGGCATGAGCGGGGTGGGGGGAGGGAGAGAGACACACGGGGCATGAGTGGGGGTGGGGGGAGGGGAGAGACACACGGGGCATGAGCGGGGGGTAGGGGGAAGGGGAGAGACACACGGGGCATGAGCGGGGGGTAGGGGGAAGGGGAGAGACACACGGGGCATGAGCAGGGGTTGGGGGGAGGGAGAGAGACACACGGGGCATGAGCGGGGGGTGGGCGGAGGGGGCGAGACACACGGGGCATGAGCGGGGGTGGGGGGAGGGAGAGAGACACACGGGGCGTGAGCGGGGGTGGGGGGTGGGAGAGAGACACACGGGCATGAGTGGGTGTGGGGGGAGGGAGAGAGACACACGGGGCATGAGCGGGGGTGGGGGGAGGGACAGAGACACACGGGGCATGAGCGGGGGTGGGGGGAGGGACACAGACACACGGGGCATGAGCGGAGGGTGGGGGGAGGGAGAGAGACACACGGGGCATGAGCGGGGGGTGGGCAGGGGGGGAGAGACACACGGGGCATGAGGCGGGGGTGGGCGGGAGGGAAAGAGACACATGGGGCATGAGCGGGGGTGGGGGGAGGGAGAGAGACACTTGGGGCATGAGCGGGGGTGGGGGGAAGGGGAGAGAGACACACGGTGCATGAGCGGGGGGTGGGGGAGGGAGAGAGACACACAGGGCATGAGCGGGGGTGGGGGGAAGGGGAGAGAGACACAGGGCATGAGCGGGGGGTGGGCGGGGAGGGGGAGAGACACATGGGGCATGAGCGGGGGTGTGGGGGAGGGAGAGAGACACGGGGCATGAGCGGGGGTGGGGGGAGGGAGAGAGACACACGGGGCATGAGCGGGGGGGAGGGGAGAGAGACACACGGGGCATGAGCGGGGGGTCGGGGGGAGGGAGAGAGACACACAGGGCATGAGCGGGGGTGGGGGAAGGGGAGAGAGACACAGGCATGAGCGGGGGGTGGGCGGGAGGGGGAGAGACACATGGGGCATGAGCGGGGTGGTGGGGAGGGAGAGAGACACGGGCATGGGCGGGGGTGGGGGAGGGAGAGAGACACACGGGGCATGAGCGGGGGGGAGGGAGAGAGACACACGGGGTGTGAGCGAGGGTGGGGGGGAGAGAGAGACATACGGGGCATGAGCAGGGGGCGTGGTGGCAACAGGAGACAGACACGGCACATGAGGGGAACAGGAGACAGATACGAGGCATGAGTGGGGGAAGGGAGAACAGGAAACAGACACGGGGCGTGAGCCGGGGGAACAGAAGACAGACACGGGGCATGAGTGGGGTTGGGGGAAGGGGAGAGAGAGACACATGGGGCATGAGCGGGGGTGGGGGGAGGGAGAGAGACACACGAGGCATGAGCGGGGGGTGGGCGGAGGGGGAGAGACACACGGGGCATGAGCAGGGGTGGGGGAGGGAGAGAGACACACGGGGCGTGAGCAGGGGTGGGGGGGTGGGAGAGAGACACACGGGCATGAGTGGGTGTAGGGGGACGGAGAGAGACACACGGGGCATGAGCGGGGGGTGGGGGGAGGGACAGAGACACACGGGCATGAGCGGGGGGTGGGGGAGGGACACAGACACACGGGGCATGAGCGGAGGGTGGGGGGGAGGGAGAGAGGCACACGGGGCATGAGCAGGGGGTGGGGGGAAGGGGGAGAGAGACACACGGGGCATGAACGGGGGGTGGGCGGGAGGGGGAGAGGCACACGGGGCCTGAGCGGGGGGTGGGCGGGAGGGGGAGAGACACACGGGGCATGAGCGGGGGTGGGGGGGAGGGAGAGCGACACATGGGCATGAGCGGGGGTGGGGGGAGGGAGAGAGACACACGGGGCATGAGTGGGGGTGGGGGGAGGGAGAGAGACACACGGGCATGAGCGGGGGGTAGGGGGAAGGGGAGAGACACACGGGGCATGAGCTGGGGGTGGGGGGAGGGATAGAGACACACAGGGCATGAGCAGGGGGTTGGGGGGAGGGAGAGAGACACACGGGGCATGAGCGGGGGGTGGGCGGAGGGGGAGAGACACACGGGGCATGAGCGGGGGTGGGGGGGAGGGAGAGAGACACACGGGGCGTGAGCGGGGGTGGGGCGGTGGGAGAGAGACACACGGGCATGAGTGGGTGTGGGGGGAGGGAGAGAGACATACAGGGCATGAGCGGGGGGTGGGGTGAGGGACAGAGACACACGGGCATGAGCGGGGGGTGGGGGGAGGGACACAGACACACGGGGCATGAGCGGAGGGTGGGGGGAGGGAGAGAGACACACGGGGCATGAGCGGGGGGTGGGCAGGAGGGGGAGAGACACACGGGGCATGAGCGGGGGGGTGGGCGGGAGGGAAAGAGACACATGGGGCATGAGCGGGGGTGGGGGGAGGGAGAGAGACACTTGGGGCATGAGCGGGGGGTGGGGGGAAGGGGAGAGAGACACACGGTGCATGAGCGGGGGGTGGGGGGAGGGAGAGAGACACGCGGGGCATGAGCAGGGGTGGGGGGGAGGAGAGAGACACACGGGGCATTAGCAGGGGGTGGGGAGTAGGGGAGAGAGACACACGGGGCATGAGCGGGGGGTCGGGGGGAGGGAGAGAGACACACAGGGCATGAGCGGGGGTGGGGGGAAGGGGAGAGAGACACAGGGCATGAGCGGGGGGTGGGCGGGAGGGGGAGAGACACATGGGCATGAGCGGGGGTGTGGGGAGGGAGAGAGACACGGGGCATGAGCGGGGGTGGGGGGAGGGAGAGAGACACACGGGGCATGAGCGGGGGGAGGGAGAGAGACACACGGGGTGTGAGCAGGGGTGGGGGGGAGAGAGAGACATACGGGGCATGAGCAGGGGGCGTGGTGGCAACAGGAGACAGACACGGCACATGAGGGGAACAGGAGACAGATACGAGGCATGAGTGGGGGGAAGGGAGAACAGGAAACAGACACGGGGCGTGAGCGGGGGGAACAGAAGACAGACACGGGGCATGAGTGGGTTGAGGGAAGGGGAGAGAGAGACACACGGGGCATGAGCGGGGGTGGGGGGAGGGAGAGAGACACACGAGGCATGAGCGGGGGGTGGGCGGAGGGGGAGAGGACACACGGGGCATGAGCAGGGGTGGGGGAGGGGAGAGAGACACACGGGGCGTGAGCAGGGGTGGGGGGGTGGGAGAGAGACACACGGGCATGAGTGGGTGTAGGGGGACGGAGAGAGACACACGGGGCATGAGCGGGGGGTGGGGGGAGGGACACAGACACACGGGGCATGAGCAGGGGGTGGGGGGAAGGGGAGAGAGACACACGGGGCATGAGCGGTGGGTGGGGAGAAGGGAGAGAGACACACGGGGCATGAGCAGGTGTGGGCGGGAGGGGGAGACACACGGGGCATGAGCGGGGGTGGGCGGGAGGGTTGAGAAACACACGGGGCATGAGCGGCCTGGGCGGGAGGGGGAGAGACACACGGGGCATGAGCGGGGGTGGGCGGGAGGGGAGAGACACATAGGACATGAGCGGGGGTGGGGGGGAGGAGAGAGACACATGGGGCATGAGCAGGGGTGGGGGAGGGAGAGAGACACACGGGGCTTGAGCGGGGGGTGGGCAGGAGGGGGAGAGACACACGGGGCATGAGTGGGGGTGGGGGGGAGGGAGAGAGACACACGGGGCATGAGCGGGGGTGGAGGGGAGGGAGAGAGACACACGGGGCATGAGCGGGGGGTGGAGGGAGGGAGAGAGACACACAGGGCATTAGCGGTGGGTGGGGGGAGGGAGAGAGACACACGGGGCATGAGCGGTGGGTGGGGGAAGGGGAGAGAGACACACGGGGCATGAGCAGGGGGTGGGCAGGAGGGGGAGAGACACACGGGGCATGAGCGGGGGTGGGGAGGAGGGAGAGAGACACACGGGGCATGAGCAGGGGGGTGGGGGAAGGGGAGAGAGACACACGGGGCATGAGCGGGGGTGGGGGGAGGGAGAGAGACACACGGGGAATGAGCGGGGGTGGGGGGAGGGAGAGAGACCCACGGGGCATGAGCGGGGGTGGGGGGAGGGAGAGAGACACACGAGGCATGAGCGGGGGTGGGGGAAGGGGAGAGACACGGGGCATGAGCAGGGGTGGGGGGAAGGGGAGAGACACACAAGGCATGAGCGGGGGTGGGCGGAGGGGGAAAGACACATGGGGCATGAGCGGGGGTGGGCAGGAGGGCGAAAGACACACAGGGCATGAGCGGGGGTGGGCGGGAGGGGGAAAGACACAGGGGGCATGAGCGGGGGTGGGCGGGAGGGGGAAAGACACACGGGGCATGAGCGGGGGGTGGGCGGGAGGGGGAAAGACACACGGGGCATGAGCGAGGGTGGGCGGGAGGGGGAAAGACACACGGGGCAAGAGCGGGGGTGGCCGGGAGGGGGGAGAGACACACGGGGCAAGAGCGGGGTGGGCAGGATGGGGAGAGACACACGGGCCAAGAGCGGGGGGGGCGGGAGGGGGAGAGACACACGGGGCATGAGCGGGGGTGGGGCAGGAGGGGGAAAGACACACGGGTCATGAGCGGGGGTGGGCGGGAGGGGGAGAGACACGGGCCATGAGCCGGGGGTTGGGCGGGAGGGGAGAGAGACCCACGGGGCATGAGCGGGGGTGGGGGGGAGGGGAGAGAGACACACGAGGCCATGAGGCGGGGGTGGGGGAAGGGGGGAGGGAGAGAGACACACGAGGCATGAGCGGGGGGTGGGGGGAAGGGGAGAGACACGGGGCATGAGCAGGGGTGGGGGGAAGGGGAGAGACACACAAGGCATGAGCGGGGGTGGGCGGGAGGGGGAAAGACACATGGGGCATGAGCGGGGGTGGGCAGGAGGGCGAAAGACACACAGGGCATGAGCGGGGGTGGGCGGGAGGGGGAAAGACACAGGGGGCATGAGCGGGGGTGGGCGGGAGGGGGAAAGACACACGGGGCATGAGCGGGGGTGGGCGGGAGGGGGAAAGACACACGGGGCATGAGCGAGGGTGGGCGGGAGGGGGAAAGACACACGGGGCAAGAGCGGGGGTGGCCGGGAGGGGGAGAGACACACGGGGCAAGAGCGGGGGTGGGCAGGATGGGGAGAGACACACGGGCCAAGAGCGGGGGGGCGGGGAGGGGGAGAGACACACGGGGCATGAGCGGGGGTGGGCAGGAGGGGGAAAGACACACGGGTCATGAGCGGGGGTGGGCGGGAGGGGGAGAGACACGGGGCATGAGCCGGGGGTGGGCGGGAGGGGGAGAGACACATGGGGCATGAGCGGGGGTGGGCGGGAGGGGGAGAGACACACAGGGCATGAGCGGGGGTGGGGGGAGGGAGAGAGACACACGGGGCATGAGCGGGGGTGGGGTGGAGGGAGAGAGACACACGGGGCATTGAGCGGGGGTGGGCGGGAGGGGGAGAGACACAGGGGGCCTGAGCGGGGGGGTGGGCGGAGGGGGAGAGACACACGGGGCATGAG